>NC_135238.1:230911948-233311948 GCF_051348905.1 Ranitomeya variabilis
CCAAAACACTGAATTCTGGGAGCCTTAATGATGGAAAGCGTAAGAAAACCTGCAAAATCCGAGCCGCCCATCCTCACACTACAGACTGACGACATTTTTCTGGCTTTGGAGAAAAAAAAAAAAAAAAAAGTATTGATGCTACTTTTATTAAAAAGTGCCAAGTTTAGCAACATGGCGGGTGATCACGATTGGTTTTACACCAAAAAGGAAGAGTGTAAAAAAAAGTCCCAAATTTTAGCACCGGCTCTTTAAAATAAAAAAATAAATAAATAAAAAAAAAGGGCGTGGAAAAGTTTAGGAAGTGATACTCCTGGCCATAGAAGTTGGAGAGCTCCTGTCACAGCACTGACACCGCACCCCTGTCCCTGATACATCGCCCCCATAGTGTTTTTGACCCAACCTGTCAGGTTTATATTTGCCATCCAATCTGCGGCCGTCGTGTTATAGAGTACAAGGAGCTGAAGAGATTGATATATAGCTAATTACAACTAGAAACTTTTTTTTCCATCCTCTCTGCTCACGCTGGGGTTAAGAGTCCAGTGGGCGGTGCAGAATAATGGCTGTCTATCACTAAAAAGGACCGCCCACTGGACTACTTCTAGAAATAAAAATATAAGGTCATATTGGACCAATCAGCTCCTCCGAATCGCCAGCTATTGTGCCTCACCTGGATCGGAGGCGCGCAGACTGATGTCCTTCTTATTCAGCAGCCAGGCGGGGAGTCCGCCCTAAAATAAAGAGCACATGAAGCCTCAGAGTTACAATCCTCGCCAATGGCACAATCCCCCCGGCTGACTGGAGGGGGCTGCTGACCTGTCCATCCCCTTTAATTATCACAGGGTACTGAATGAACAGTCTGACATTCACCTGCTGCGCTGTCCCTCCCGCCGTGCTTTACACTGCAGCTTTGCTTGTTCACATTACCTGCTGCATATAAGCTGAACGTCGGCGCGTAAAGAGCTCGTTTTCATTAAACTGATGCCTCTGACAAAGATCAAATTTCCCCTTTTATTTAGTGTCTTGGAAAGTCCCGAGATTTACTTTACAGGAAGCAAAAACTAAATATCGCCATAATAAAACCATCAGCTGACCGGACGCCGACACCGCGAGACGGGACGACGATGCAAGTCATAAAAAGGGCCAGGTTTATCAGTAAGATGGGGGATCACCACTGGTTTTACAACTATTTCACCTAACTGTAGACAAGCAGAGCCCAACAGCAGCACAGAGGATATCAGGAAACTAATCTGCTGGATTTACTCGTCTAACAACCCAGAGGGGGCTCGGAAATGTTCGCCTCCATTTCATAGCCCTGATTTCTAGATCGTTCGGGGTCCCAGACTGAATACAATCAGCAGATGAATGTCCTTATATGTTCTGTGCTGCTGTGGGAAGAAATAACAAGCGACCATCTCTTTGTGCAGGGCTGCAGTGTAAAGCATGGGGGAAAGCACGGGTCTGTGATACAACAGGAGATGATCAGACTTCTCTGCCAGACAGTGGATCTGAGCTGAAGCCACTGGCTATAGATGAACCTGATGGGACAGAATTAAAGGGGTTGTCCATAACCAAACAATCCCTTAATAATAGGCCAGGGGAGGTGGGGGTCAAAAGAAAAAAAAAAAAAAAAAAAGAAACCCCTTGGGCTGGCACTGCTCCTCTGTACTTGGAGGGGTACTCCAAGAGACTGGGAGGAAAGGAGCCTTTTTGTTGTTCTCTTCCCCCCCAATCTTGTAGTTGACAACCCCTTTATAAAAAGCAGATGTAAAAATCAGACAGATGAACAGTCGCAGACCCCCAAAATGGCGGCGGCTGCACAGGTCCTTACCATGTCCCACTCCGCACAGATATAGGGCCCCGGTCTCATGATGACCAGAAGTCCCAGCTCCATGGTCAGGTTCAGGAAATGTTCCAGATCGTGGTCTCCTCTGAAGTTAAACACCCCGGGCTGCGGCTCATGGAAGTTCCAGGGCACGTACCTAGAGAGCGAGGGGGGATGATAAGTGTAAGGGCCGGCGGGAACCCAATGGCCCATCAGACTCCACAATCTACGGCAGCTGGGAGACTTTCCTAACACACGGATCATCGACCACATTTCTGCAGACTTGTCTATGGAGGTAGCGACACTCAGAAAGCGATCTACAGGATCCTGGTCCAACACCCACATTGGTAATCCGTGGCCCCCAGAGCAGAGACCTGCGAGCCTCCCTGGCGCCTCTGCTGAATAGTAGGTCCGGTGTCATTATTACAGAGCAACGCTCACAAGGCATCGTACTGGGCCGACTAATCAGTGGAGGCAGCAAAGGGAAAGGCGGCAGCAAGGGGGAAAGGCAGCGGCAGCAAGGGGGAAAGGCAGCGGCAGCAAGGGGGAAAGGCAGCGGCAGCAAGGGGGAAAGGCAGCGGCAGCAAGGGGGAAAGGCAGCGGCAGCAAGGGGGAAAGGCAGCGGCAGCAAGGGGGAAAGGCAGCGGCAGCAAGGGGGAAAGGCAGCGGCAGCAAGGGGGAAAGGCAGCAGAAGAAAGGGGGAAAGGCAGCAGGAGAAAGGGGGAAAGGCAGCAGGAGAAAGGGGGAAAGGCAGCAGAAGAAAGGGGGAAAGGCAGCAGGAGAAAGGGGGAAAGGCAGCAGGAGAAAGGCAGCAGGAGAAAGGGGGAAAGGCAGCAGCAGCGGCAGCAAGGGGGAAAGGTAGCAGCGGCAGCAAGGGGGAAAGGTAGCAGCGGCAGCAAGGGGGAAAGGCAGCGGCAGCAAGGGGGAAAGGCAGCGGCAGCAAGGGGGAAAGGCAGCGGCAGCAAGGGGGAAAGGCAGCGGCAGCAAGGGGGAAAGGCAGCAGGAGAAAGGGGGAAAGGCAGCAGGAGAAAGGGGGAAAGGCAGCAGGAGAAAGGGGGAAAGGCAGCAGGAGAGGTCCAGTTTTGCTCAACTCCAAAAAAAAACAAAAAAAAACAAACTTGTCTGCTTCCCTTCGGAAATGGGTCCGGCTGGACAGGATGTCCGGGAGTGCGACGTGCAGAGTAGAGCGACCCCTTTAGTCTCAGGTTCGGTTGGGGGTCCCAGAGGCCAGGTCCCCACCAATATTCCATCACCATTTAGTGCACATGAACAATTTTTTTTTACGTTGCAAAAACGGAAACAAATAACCAAAACCGCCCAACAGATTGATTAGAAATGGACGCCTCGTTTGTGCCGCCTACGTGCAATGGCCGCGTCTGATGGACACACCGAAGAGGGCAAGCACCGAGTCTGCCATCACTGACACGAGGGTCCGGTATTGGACGTGGGGTCAGCGAGGAGGTGAAGAGCTTACACTTGCACCGCGTTCAGCCCGGCCATGTACATCTTCAGCAGCCGGTCCTTCCAGTAGGTGGCGGGGATCCGGGAATAGTGGATGCTGCCCGAGATGTAGCGGAAACATTCCCCGTCCTTCAGGAAACAGTCCCTGCTGTAGTCTATGGTGAAGGACGGATCTCCCCAGACCTGCAGGAAGAGACACCAGGATATGGATAGGATTGGTAATCAGTGTCAGATAAATGGGGGTCCGACACCCCCGGAGCATCCACCAATCAGCCGATACCAGGTCTGAATCTGGGACAGCACAGCGCCGTACCCTGTGTAGTGGCCGCTGCTGGGTACTGCAGCTCAGATCACATGTGACTGCTGCAGCCAATCGGTGGCCACAACCTTGGTCACATGTCTGGACTGGACGGGCTCAGTATGTCTTGTTCTGGATAGACAGACACGTGACCGACGCTTCACTGCTGTGGTCGTGATTGGCTGCAGGGGTCACATGCCTGTCTTAGTTAGAAGAGGAAGTCTGGAGACCGGCGGGGAACCCAGGCAGCGCTGTGCGCGAGGGGCCCGTAGGTGACAAATGCCTTTAACAAATAAGAAGGCCCGGACGACCCCTTTAATGTCTATTTTTTCTTCATTGTAAGCGCAGTGGGATACATGCCATTGTTCCCTGTTGTCAGCCATTTCAAGCCTGAGACAAATATTAAAACATACACTATTGGTTAACAAGAGATAAGCCATTTCCGCCGCCACTGGCTCTTTAAGTTAACCTTACGTGTCCCAGGTGTGATGAAGAAAAACAGAAGTGATTCTCCTGAGGGTCCCAGGGGCTGAAGATTTCCTGTCCTGATCACGTCCTGGTTTACTATACTCAGCGCGATCACTGACACACTGTAACGACCGGGCTGATCACTGACACACTGTAACGACCCCCCGATCACTGACACACTGTAACGACCCCCCGATCACTGACACACTGTAACGACCCCCCCGATCACTGACACACTGTAACGACCGGGCTGATGACTGACACACTGTAACGACCCCCCGATCACTGACACACTGTAACAACCTCCCGATCACTGACACACTGTAACGACCCCTCCGATCACTGACACACTGTAACGACCGGGCTGATCACTGACACACTGTAACGACCCCCCGATCACTGACACACTGTAACAACCTCCCGATCACTGACACACTGTAACGACCCCTCAGATCACTGACACACTGTAACGACCCCTCCGATCACTGACACACTGTAACGACCCCTCCGATCACTGACACACTTTAACGACCCCTCCGATCACTGAAACACTGTAACGACCCCTCCGATCACTGACACACTGTTACGACCAGGCCGATCACTGACACACTGTAACGACCGGGCCGATCACTGACACATTGTAACGACCCCCCCCGATCACTGACACACTGTAACGACCCCCCCGATCACTGACACACTGTAACGACCCCCCCGATCACTGACACACTGTTACGACCCCGCAGATCACTGACACACTGTAACGACCCGGCCGATCACTGGCACACTGTAACGACCCGGCCGATCACTGACACACTGTAACGACCCCTCCGATCACTGACACACTGTAACGACCCCTCCGATCACTGACACACTGTAACGACCCCTCCGATCACTGACACACTGTAACGACCGGGCCGATCACTGACACATTGTAACGACCCCCCCCGATCACTGACACACTGTAACGACCCCCCCGATCACTGACACACTGTAACGACCCCCCCGATCACTGACACACTGTTACGACCCCTCCGATCACTGACACACTGTAACGACCCCTCCGATCACTGACACACTGTAACGACCCCGCCGCAGATGCTCAGCACAGTTCTGCTTGTTTTCCGTCTCTGGATGTTCACATTCACTGACAGCAGCAGACACTGAGCACAGGGAGAACGTGGCGCAAAGTTCATGACAAAGTTGCAGAACTTTCTGTTATAGATTCTATCAGTGGGTAAAGTGGCCGGGAACTCACCAGGGGGCACAGAGAGACCCCCGCCAGCACCGCCCAGAGCGCCCCCACAGCCATGATGTCCTGCGCTGCCCCGGGGTCTCACAGATAATTCATCCTCCTCCAAATCCTGCTTCACTGCCCCATCCCCGTCATGTGACCATCCGCTTCCTACTGCCAGAGTCTGCTGGGTCCTAAAGACTGGATGTATCAATCATACCAGAGTCCGCAGGGTCCTAAAGACTGGATGTATCAATCATACCAGAGTCCGCAGGGTCCTAAAGACTGGATGTATCAATCATACCAGAGTCCGCAGGGTCCTAAAGACTGGATGTATCAATCATACCAGAGTCCACAGGGTCCTAAAGACTGGATGTATCAGTTATACCAGAGTCCGCAGGGTCCTAAAGACTGGATGTATCAGTTATACCAGAGTCCGCAGGGTCCTAAAGACTGGATGTATCAATCATACCAGAGTCCGCAGGGTCCTAAAGACTGGATGTATCAATCATACCAGAGTCCACAGGGTCCTAAAGACTGGATGTATCAGTTATACCAGAGTCCGCAGGGTCCTAAAGACTGGATGTATCAGTCATACCAGAGTCCGCAGGGTCCTAAAGACTGGATGTATCAGTCATACCAGAGTCCACAGGGTCCTAAAGACTAGATGTATCAATCATACCAGAGTCCACAGGGTCCTAAAGACTGGATGTATCAGTTATACCAGAGTCCGCAGGGTCCTAAAGACTGGATGTATCAGTTATACCAGAGTCCGCAGGGTCCTAAAGACTGGATGTATCAGTCATACCAGAGTCCGCAGGGTCCTAAAGACTGGATGTATCAGTCATACCAGAGTCCGCAGGGTCCTAAAGACTGGATGTATCAGTCATACCAGAGTCCGCAGGGTCCTAAAGACTGGATGTATCAGTCATACCAGAGTCCGCAGGGTCCTAAAGACTGGATGTATCAGTCATACCAGAGTCCGCAGGGTCCTAAAGACTGGATGTATCAGTCATACCAGAGTCCGCAGGGTCCTAAAGACTGGATGTATCAGTTATACCAGAGTCCCCAGGTCCTAAAGACTGGATGTATCAGTCATACCAGTCCACAGGGTCCTAAAGACTGGATGTATCAGTCATACCAGAGTCCGCAGGGTCCTAAAGACTGGATGTATCAATCATACCAGAGTCCACAGGGTCCTAAAGACTGGATGTATCAGTCATACCAGAGTCCGCAGGGTCCTAAAGACTGGATGTATCAGTCATACCAGAGTCCGCAGGGTCCTAAAGACTGGATGTATCAGTCATACCAGAGTCCGCAGGGTCCTAAAGACTGGATGTATCAGTCATACCAGAGTCCGCAGGGTCCTAAAGACTGGATGTATCAGTCATACCAGAGTCCGCAGGGTCCTAAAGACTGGATGTATCAGTTATACCAGAGTCCCCAGGTCCTAAAGACTGGATGTATCAGTCATACCAGAGTCCCCAGGGTCCTAAAGACTGGATGTATCAGTCATACCAGAGTCCGCAGGGTCCTAAAGACTGGATGTATCAGTCATACCAGAGTCCGCAGGGTCCTAAAGACTGGATGTATCAGTCATACCAGAGTCCGCAGGGTCCTAAAGACTGGATGTATCAGTCATACCAGAGTCCGCAGGGTCCTAAAGACTGGATGTATCAGTCATACCAGAGTCCGCAGGGTCCTAAAGACTGGATGTATCAGTCATACCAGAGTCCGCAGGGTCCTAAAGACTGGATGTATCAGTCATACCAGAGTCCGCAGGGTCCTAAAGACTGGATGTATCAGTCATACCAGAGTCCACAGGGTCCTAAAGACTGGATGTATCAGTCATACCAGCGTCCACAGGGTCCTAAAGACTGGATGTATCAGTCATATCAGCGTCCCCAGGGTCCTAAAGACTGGATGTATCAGTCATACCAGAGTCCACAGGGTCCTAAAGACTGGATGTATCAGTCATACCAGCGTCCACAGGGTCCTAAAGACTGGATGTATCAGTCATACCAGCGTCCACAGGGTCCTAAAGACTGGATGTATCAGTCATACCAGAGTCCACAGGGTCCTAAAGACTGGATGTATCAGTCATACCAGAGTCCGCAGGGTCCTAAAGACTGGATGTATCAGTCATACAAGCGTCCACAGGGTCCTAAAGACTGGATGTATCAGTCATACCAGAGTCCGCAGGGTCCTAAAGACTGGATGCATCAGTCATACCAGCGTCCACAGGGTCCTAAAGACTGGATGTATCAGTCATACCAGGGTCCACAGGGTCCTAAAGACTGGATGTATCAATCATACCAGAGTCCACAGGGTCCTAAAGACTGGATGTATCAGTCATACCAAAGTCCACAGGTCCTAAAGACTGGATGTATCAGTCATATCAGAGTCCACAGGGTCCTAAAGACTGGATGTATCAATCATACCAGAGTCCACAGGCTCCTAAAGACTGGATGTATCAGTCATACCAGAGTCCACAGGGTCCTAAAGACTGGATGTATCAGTCATACCAGAGTCCCCAGGTCCTAAAGACTAGATGTATCATTGCTGCTAGGGTCTGCTGGGTCTTAAAGACTGGATGTATCAGCCTTAGGCCACATCAACATTTTCCCAATAAACTTGCAGTGCTGAGCATGCAGACAGGCAACTTAGATCAGCAGAGTCATGTATGTAGACAGGCAACTTGGAACAGCAGATTTGAGTATGCAGACACGCAACTTGGACAGCCAAGTTGAGCATGCAGACAGGAAACTTGGAACAGTAGTGCTGAGTTTGCGCACAGACAACTTGGCGCAGCAGAGCTGAGTATGTGGGCATGTAACTTGGAACACCAGAATTGAGTATGAGAGCAGGTAACTTGGAACAGCAGACCTGATTATGCCAACAGGTACCTTGGAGCAGCAGAGCTGAGTATGCAAACAGGTAAATTGGATCAGTAAATCTGACAGTATGCAGACAGGATGCAGTCAGGTCAGGGACCCATCCGATTTGAGATTACCTTGACGTTTGGTGGATGGGCTTTTGGTTATGCACCAGTTCAGACTAGATTGCTGTTCAGTCAGTTTTTCTATATTTACTATGTACTATTTTTTCTGACTTGAACGCCTCGCCCTTCACCATGCTGTGATTTTAACTACATCCAAACACAGTTGGTTCTGAGCTTCCTATAAATGTAGGCTTTACCATGTTATTAGCCAGAGGTAAGTGTTCACACTAGGCAGTCAGCTCAGGTACCCATCCGATCTGAGATTACCTTGACGTTTGGTGGATGGGCTCACATTTTTTGGCCAAATCTTGTGCTAAGCATCTCATGTGTTTTTTCATAGATTTCACAAGCCAATTATGCTATTCACATTTCATGTATCGCACATTTCCCTTGCTTTAGTACAGTTGAGTGCAGCCATTGATCTATTTGCTATATATGTCTTTTTTGGTTATGCACCAGGTCAGACTAGATTGCTGTTCAGTCAGTTTACCTATATTTAGTATGCAGACAGGTACATCATTTAAATGGCGCTGTCAAATATTGACAGCAGCATTTAAATGGTTAAACTGTGACAATCACAGCCAGCTTTGGCCACTGCAGCTTCTTCGGCCTGGTATGAAGCAGATTCTGCTCCTGATCCGGCTTCATACTTTCCTTATCAATCCATGATGAAACTGTACGAGTGTACGTAATAGGTTATGAAGGGGTTAATTTGGGGGTCCTGTGTACAAGTCAGAACTGGGGTCTGAATTAATTTTACAAATATGAATTACATTTGAGGTCTGAAGGAATTTTCGGATCTGGGATCTAGAGATGAAAGTCAGGTTTTCGGTCTGAATGTAATATAATTTAGGGTTGTGGGTCTGAACTGTTGTGTCCGGGGTCTGGTGTCAAGGTCATGTCGGGGGGTCTGAATTCATATAGGGGTTTGAATAATTTGGGGTAAGCGGGTCTGTACTCACGGCTGAGCACTGCCGGAGGTCTCCATGGGGCTGATTTATGTGTCTGCTGTGGTCTCAGTGGTACAGAGCAGAGAGCCCCATACTCTTCTTACTGAAGTCTGATTGGGTCTCGGAATTTATTCCACAGGTGCTTTTGGTGTCGGAGATAATTCTATGTAAAACTGTGATTTGTCCATTATAAATGAACAGAACCACACACACAGTGCGAACTGGGCCCTAACTGCAGATATGCCACCAAGAAAGAGAGCTAATGCATCACTAATCAAACAGCTCCTCCTCACTGTGCTCCGCTCCAGGGGCCTCAAGGACACCGTTCTCTCCTGGTTCTCCTCCTATCTCTCTGACCGATTCTTCACTGTATCTTTTACTGGCTCCTCTTCCTCCTCCCTTCCTCTTGCTGTCGGGGTTCCTCAAGGATCAGTCCTAGGCCCCCTCCTGTTCTCTTTGTATTCCGCCCCTATTGGGCAAACAATCAGTAGATTCGGTTTCCAGTACCATCTCTATGCTGACGACACCCAATTATACACATCGTCTCCTGACATTACCCATGCATTACTACATAACACCAGTGATTGTCTGTCTGCCGTCTCTGACATAATGTCCTCCATTTATCTAAAACTGGATCTGTCAAAAACTGACCTCCTTGTGTTTCCTCCCTCTGCTAACCTACCTATGCCCGACATTGCCATCTCCGTGTGTGGTTCCACCATTACTCCCCAGCAACACGTCTGCTGTCTTGGGGTCGGACATGATTCCGAGCTTTCATTCACCCCCCACATCCGATCACTGGCCACTCTTGTCACCTACACCTCAAAAATATCTCTAGGGTTAGACCTTTTCTTACCTTTGACTCTGTGAATGCTCTTATTCATTCTCGTCTGGACTATTGTAACTCTCTACTAATCGGCCTCCCTCCTACCAAACTCTCCCCGCTCCAATCTGTCCTGAATGCAGCAGCCAGGATCATATTCCTCACCAACCGTTACACTGATGCCTCCACCCTGTGCCAGTCATTACACTGGTTACTCACCTGATGCAGAAAACAATATATCACTCTCTCCTACAAAGCACTCCATGGCTCAGCCCCACCTACATCTCCTCTCTGGTCTCAGTCTACCACCCTACCCGTGCCCTCCGCTCCACTAATGACCTCAGATTAACATCCTCAATAATCAGAACCTCCGTCTCCCGTCTCCAAGACTTCTCTCACTCTGCGACAATTCTCTGGAATGCACTACCCAGAACTATTTGATTAATTCCCAATCCCCACAGTTTTAAGCTTGGCATAAAAACGCATTTGTTCAGACTGGCATACCGCCTCATCTCACTTATCCAACTATCCCCATTTCGCCCATACAAAATGTCCTTCAAACCAGGACCCTGGTATCATGTTCTCACCCTCCATGCCCGGATTGGCCCTCTGTGCCTGCACTGTACACACACTGGCTGGTGACTGGCGCAGACAGCGCCAGACTGTAGCTTGCCAGCATCCCGGCCCTCACTGCTTTTGGTATCTGAGTTATGCTTATTCTGTAATGTCTTTAGTGTATGCAAATTCCTGTAACGCACTGCGGAATACGTTGGCACTATAAAAATAAATATATTATTATTAAATTTGCAGCTTTTATTCGTCCAACCAATCAGACTGCAGCTTTCATTTGCTTAACCAACCAGGCAGTAGCTTATTTGTCCAATCAGATAGCAGCTATTTCCAAACCAACCAGATTGCAGCTTTTAATAACTCAGCCAATCAGATTACAACTTTCATTTTTTTGCTTGTTTTCAAAATCCTATTGAAAACTGAAAGCGACAAACCGATTGGCTGTTTTTCACCACTGCTCCTCTTCTTCATACCTCTCCCTCCCGTTCTTTATGGATAATAGATGCACATCCCGTGACGTCACACAGACATCCCAGTAACGCTAAACCCGGCGGCCACAGTCTCCAATCAGGAAACTAGGCTTGGGTATCCTAGCAACGCCCGTGTCACATGGCCTTCCCTGGACGCAAGCGCGTTTCCATGACGTCATCACCCGGCGCCTCCAGCTGATTGTTTCCAGCGATGGTTCCGGGCTGAGTGAGGAGCTGCTGTGTTGGCATCAGCGGGCTGCGCCGGGGAGAGGAGCGCGGTCCTAGCGGTGTGTACACATGCAGCGGCGGGGCCCGGGGGTCTCCTGCGTCTCCTCAGTGCATAGTGTGCGGACGGTGATCGTAGTCATGTGACCCCAGTGCAAAAAAATGGGAAAAACTGCACATTTCACACTTTTTCTAATTTCATGGCAATTATTTCTTTCATCATTTTAACCCTTGCTGCACGGTCCGGTCTGTGAACCCGACAGGACAGAGACGGTTTTTGCGCTGCAGACGGTTTTTTTTTTCATCTTTTTGTCTTTGCTGTCAAAGAGCTGTAACGTTTTTCTGTCACCGACAGCATCGCGTTATATGTATATATATATATATATATATATATATATATATATATATATGTTGTCCCAAAATCATATATTCTGGGGGATAGGAAGGAATTGAAAAAAAAATAGGAATGTTGGTATTCTTGTTGTGTTTTACTGTTCTGTTAATTGTGTGTTTCCGTCTCACGTGTTTCCGGCAGGACGAGCGTCCCATCTCTGTGCATTATAACCCCCAACATCTCCTCCTCCGCGGTGGGTGCAGCATGTGTGAGCCACGATGGGGTCCACTCTCTGTATCTGCTCTCGCGGGGTGATAACTATTGAGAATAAGCGATACCTCTTTATACAGAAGCTGGGGGAGGGGTAAGTAATGTCTCTGGCCGTGTCTGCATTTAAGGAGATGGCTTTTTCTATTTATTGAGATCCAGATATTTTTGGATAAGAAACATTTTTGCAATAGGTTTCTATTAATATTATTGAATGGTTTGTGCCCACGATCTGTAATAGCAGCGGACTGGATGCCGCTCACCTGCACTGCGTCCAAACCGCTGCGTTCTAGGTCACAAGCACAGTGGAAGGGATTCTATTAAATCTTATGCCCACTGTGCTTCTATTTGACGCTGTGTAAACTCGCATGTGGTGAGGGTTTACGAGCCATAGCGGAGACACTAGTGTCACCCATAGCCATTAATTACATGCGGTAATTCCGCATGATTCAATGAACACATGTAGATTTTCCTGAGTGATTAGATGCAGCGAAAATACGCTGCTATATCCTGATTGTGGGCACATAGCCTTATACATCCTCTATGTATCATTGTACATACAGAGCACTGTACTATATATAGGGCAGCACAGTGATTAGCACTGTTTTATATATAGGGCAACATGGTGGCTTAGTGGTTAGCACTGTTGCTTTGCAGCCCTGGGTCCTTGGTTCAAATCCCATCAAGGACAACATCTGCAAGTAGTTTGTATGTTCTCCCTGTGTTTGCCTGGGTTTCCTCTGGGTTCTCCGGTTTCCTCCCACACTCCAAAGATATACTGACAGGGAATGTAGATTGTGAGCTCCAATGGGACAGTGATGATGATGTCTGTAAAGCGCTGTGGAATTAATGCCGCTATGTAAGTGAGTAAATTAAAAAATTAGTCGGGTCTGTAAAGTTTATTTAGTTATTATGCTTTGCTTATATAGCGCCATCATATTCCATAGCACTTTACAGACATCATCATCGCTGTCCCCATTGGTGCTTACATTATAAATTCCCTATTCGTATGTCTTCGGAGCGTAGGAGAAAACTGGAGAACCTGGGGGAAACCCACGAAAACACTGGGAGAATATACAGATTCCTTGCAGATGTCGTCCTTGGTGGGATTTAAACCCAGGACCCCGGTACTTCTTTTCCTATTCATCTTCTAAGATGGTTTACAATCAAATCAAAGATGAATAAATCAGCTTATGAGATGATCAGGAGAGAAGCAATAAGCCTTACAGACCCTGCCATCCAAACGAGCTCGCTGACAGATCCCTGATAACTCATTCTGCAGCTATCTATGTGAAGTATTTACATAGAAGATGTAAAAAACAAACAATCTCCAAAATTGTAATCATTCCCTATGATAAAAATACTTTGTAGACAGAAATACGCAAAAAGGACTTATCACCTCCTGCAAGACTTCATGAAGTAAAAAAAGAAACCTTAACTATAAAACCTTTTCTCAGATCTTGTATACATATACTCAATTTGGTTTTCCTTCTTCTTATTGGAATGTGCTCATTGTAGATTCAGACTGAAGGCAGCAAAACCAGGAAGGAGCAAATATGGAACAAGAGAATAAGATAGTATGTGAAACACACCAGAATATGTGTTGTTTCTTTGATTCCTCACGGCCTTGTTTCTGCGTTGCCTTCACTCTGTTTCCAACTCATCCCAAACCATATTCAGTGGGTTAATGTCAGGTGATTGGGGTGTGGAGACCGTGTCCGATAACGTAGCTCTTACATTACTTGGAGGTGTTTTGGGTCTTTGTCCTGTTGACAAACTAAGTGCAAATCTGATGAACTGTCAGTCACCGCAGAACACTGTGGTCGCCATACTGGAAAAAGTGCCTTGAATTTGGAGTAAATCACCACCAGTGTCACCAGTAAAGCCTCACTCCTCATCTCCCTCCATGATTCACATTTTTTCTGCCTCCATGATTCACTTTTTCTGCATTTCCCACACATACAGAGATTGGTACCCAGAATCTCAGATTTTTATTCCTCAGTCCACAGTAGAGATTTTCACCGATCTAATGTTGAGTCCTTGTGATGATGCTCTGCCCAAACAAGTCTCCTTTTGTTGTTTGCAGTCCGTCCTCATTAGTGGCTTCTTTGAAGCAATTTAACCATAAAGGCCACTTCTCACAGTCTCCTCTGGGCAGTTGATATTAAAGGGAACCTGTCACCCCCAAAATGGCTGGTGAGGTAAGCTCACCGTCATCAGGGGCTTATCTACAGCATTCTGTAATGCATTCTGTAATGCTGTAGATAAGCCCCCGATGTTACCTGAAAGAGGAGAAAAAGAGGTTAGATTATACTCACCCAGGGGCGGTCCCGCTGCTGGTCCGGTCCGATGGGTGTCTCCGGTCCGCTCCGGCGCCTCCCATCTTCATTCCATGACGTCCTCTTCGGGTCTTTACGCCGCGGCTCCGGCGCAGGCGTACTTTGTCTGCCCTGTTCAGGGCAGAGCAAGGTACTGCAGTGCGCAGGCGCCGGGCCTCTCTGACCTTTCCGGCGCCTGCGCACTGCAGTACTTTGCTCTGCCCTCAACAGGGCAGACAAAGTACGCCTGCGCCGGAGCCGCGGCGTAAAGACCCGAAGAGGACGTCATGGAATGAAGATGGGAGGCGCCGGAGCGGACCAGAGACGCCCATCGGACCTGACCGCATCGGGACCGCCCCTGGGTGAGTATAATCTAACCTCTTTTTCTCCTCTTTCAGGTAACATCGGGGGCTTATCTACAGTATTCCAGAATGCTGTAGATAAGCCCCTGATGCCGATGAGCTTACCTCATCAGCCATTTTGGAGGTGACAGGTTCCCTTTAAGATGAGTCTGATATTTGATGTCTGTGCATCATTTATAAGGACTGTTATCTAGGTTCTGTCAATATGTGGTTTCCGAGGCTGGCAACTCTGATGAACATATCCTCTGCAGCAGAGGTAATTCTTAGTCTTCCTTTCTTGGTTCATCCTTCATTAAAGCCAGGTGCATCATAGCAATTGATGGTTTTCACGACTGCAGTTGATAGGAGTTTTTTGGATTGACTAACCAAGACTGTTGTTTCTCTTTACGTAGCTGAGGTTTTTTTTTTGCCATATTCTGGCACAGTTGTGGACTAGAGCTCAGCACTGTACTGTGTACCAGAACTGCTTCTGCAAAGCACAACCTATGGTCATTAAACTTTCTGAAGGCCGGTGTTTCCAGAAATGATCTCTTGACACGGCGACCTGTTAATTGGAATCCATTCGAGGAGACACTTGATGAAGCTTCTGGACAGAGAATGCCAAGGGGGTGTAAAGCCGTCACCAGAGTAAAACTTGGGTACTGTGAGGAACCTAAGGTATTAGACAGGGCTGTGGAGTTGGAGTCGGTGTCATGGAAATTGAGGAGTCGGAGGTTTGGCTTACCGACTCCACAGCCCTGATATTAGACATGCTAGTTTTTTTCGCACATATTTCTTTACTTGTTTCGCTCGTGTTTCCATACGTGCTCCTTCCTTGTTTTTCTGTCTTCAGTCTCAATCTACAATGAGCACATTCAAATAATAATAAGAAAAATCATTGCATAAACAGGTGTGTCCAAACTTTTCATCAGTACTTTGTGTATGTAGATTTATTTAGGGAATTTAAAAGAAAATCCTGTCTAATTTAGTGGAAATAGCCCAGGCCCTTTAGGTATAGGAGGCTTATATTGGGGCTCTTTGCTGTCCTAACTGTTTTTTGATACCATTTTTTTTGGTAGAGACTCTGAGTCTGCAGCATGGAAACATAGGGGAGATCTGTGCTGCTGTCTTACTGCTGTCTATTACTTCATGTCGAATGTTGTGAAGAAACAACGTAAGATGGATTCCAGTATATATTATGGTGCAGCAGAAGGAGGAGACATCTAGAAACAGCATCTTAGATAAATCCTATCGCAGCCTCATGTTTCTGCCTGTATACAATTTGTAGTAACAGACTCAGATTAACCCTTTACAGGCTGCTGATTACTGAATCCTTTACATGCAATATGTGTGCCCTTTTTGCCAATAAACCCTTTAGAAGCAGCTTTGTCCTCTTCTTACAGATTAACCATTTAGAAGCAGCTGTATCCTCATTAATCTGAGCTGCATAATACACAAGAACATTTTCTTACAGGACTGATAAATATCAATAATTCCATGAGAAGTAAAGGTCAGGGTTCTGGTGGAAGCGGTGAAGGAAAAGCTTCTCCAGATTTGCCTTTAGCTGTTTCGCTGCCCATTGGGGTGGATTAGTGAATTCTTCACATTTGTGATTTTTTTTGGGGGGGACATTTATGAGAAAAATAAGTTATTTGATTGTGACATTATATTATCTGGACCAAATGGCAAAAGAGACCGAATCCTGCCAGATCTGAGCACACGGTTCAGCTTCAGACACTGTTCACATGCTGTGTATAATCGGCTCTCACAGTTTTTGTCTCCCAGAGAAGAGAATCTCATGAGATTTGGCTCTCACTCAGGTAAAACAAAGTAACACCGTCGCCTCTATAATACTGAGCGAAATCGTCATGTGATCCGCTAATGACATATGTCCGAGAAACGTCTATTAACTTCATCTACTGCCACGTTTTATGATGGTAGATCTTCCTTTAAAGGCTTTTTCTCATCTTCATAGATAGATAGATATTGTCTGATAGAGCTCTGAAAATGAGCTTGTTTCAATTCACATTTTTTTTTTTTTTTAATTTGCAGCCGTTTTTAAATCCTAACACTTTTTTCTTTTGTTTACAGCACGTTGCCTTGGAAACTGACCACCGCTTTAGTCTAGCTTGTAAAGTGCTGCACTAAAGCTGGCCAGGTTAGGAGGTGACAGCGGGCTCCATAGAAAAAAGTTTGTAAGCACTTTGCTGCAGATAGTCTGCTGTCGTGCAACGGTGGTCGGTTTCCAAGGCAACGGGCTGTAAACAAAAAAGTTATTATCTCAAGAACGGATGAACATTTTAATAAACAGTAAATTGTAAAATTGCTTGTATTTACAAACACTGTCCAACGGTATCCGTCTATGAAGATAGGAATAACCCTTGAAATAAAAAAAACTCCATTTTCCCTAATATGTCATTTTGGGGGTCCATTGATTATTAAGAGATGAGATGTGAACAGAAGTGGAGACCCCTTACATCATACAATCATGGCCAAAAGTGTCGGCACCCTTGAAATTGTTCCAGAAGATGAAGTATTTCTCCCAGAAAATTATTGCAGTTAAACATGTTTTGTTATACACACGTTTATATTTGAACAACTCAAAAGAAAAACCGAGAAAAAAAGGAAAACTTGACATAATTTCACACAAATCCCCAAAATGGGCAGGACAAAATTGTTGACACCCTCAACTTAATATTTGATTGTACACCCTGTGGAATGAATAACTGCGATCAATCACTTCCTATAACCTTCATCGAGCTTCTTACACCTCTCAGCTGGAATTTTGGACGACTCGTCTTTTGCTGACTGCTCCAGATCTCTCATATTTGAAGGCGTCTTCTCCCAACACCAATTTTAAGATCTCTCCACAGGTGTTCAATGGGATTTAGATCCGGACTCATTGTGTTTTTGGTAATCAGTAGAATGATGTGCTTTACCAAAAAGCTCTATCTTGGTTTCAAGACTCTTTCCCAGAAGGATTTTGGCTTATTAACGTACATTTTGGCAAACTGCAGTCTAGCTTTGTTATGTCTCTGTGTTAGCAGTGGGCTCCTCCTGGGTTTCCTGCCATAGCGTTTCATCTCATACACATGTGGACGGAGAGTTTCCACTGACACTGATGCATCTGAGCCTGCAAGACAGTTTGAATTTCTTTGGACCCTGATTGGGGATTATCCACCATCCGGACTATCCTGCAACCTTTCATCAATTTTTCTCTGCCGTCCACGTCCAGGGAGATTAGCTACAGTGCCATGGGTTGTAGACGTCTTGATTATGCTGCGCACTGTGGACAAAGGAATATCAAGATCTCTGGAGTTGGACTTGTAACCTTGAGATTGTTGTTATTCACCAATGTTGGTTCTCAAGTCCTGAGACAGTTCTCTTCTCCTCTTTCTGTTCTCCATGCTTAGTGTGGCACACACAGACACACAATGAAAAGATTGAGTCACCTTCTCCCTTTTATCTGGTTTCAGGTGTGATTTTCATATTGCCCACACCTGTTACTTGCCCCAGGTGAGCCTGAACGAGCATCATATGCTTGAAACAAAGTTGATTACCTACAATTTTAGAAAGGTGCCAACAATTTTGTCCGTCCCATATTTGTTTTTTTTGTGAAATTATGTCCAATTTGCCTTTTTTGTGTGTGTTATTCCAAGGCACACAAAGGAAATAAACACGTGTATAACAAAACATGTAATTGCAATAATTTTCTGGGACAAATAATTAATTTTCTGAAACAATTTGAAGGGTGCCAACACTTTCGGCCTTGACTATAGAAGACTACCGTTCTGCATTGCCTCACCCTTCCTTCAGCAGTCATTTGCAGAGTATTTCCCTCCAGAGATGGGGGGGTTCCAGAGTGGACAGCCCCTTTAAATATGCACGTCGGTATACGCGTCCAAAGTGTAAAGTGTTCTCAAGGCAAAGTTTATTGTTTCTCCAGCCCCTAACTCTCAGGAATTCTGATAGCCTTAACTAGGAGTCCTAGCGTGGTGTCATTTTCCTTTTCCATCTCTAGGGGGCAGCCTTGCGCTAATAAACCTATCACTTTTCTGTTTCTTGTCCTTTTTAACCCCTTCCGACTCCACAGGGTGTCAATTCCATTTCTGATTTATTTTTCAGGGGATTCAGCTACGTTGATCTGGTTGAAGGGGTGAATGACGGGCGGTTTTACGCTCTGAAGCGTATTTTATGCCATGACCGGGAAGATCGGAAAGAAGCTATGCACGAGGTGGAGATGCACCGATTGTTCAGTCACCCCAATATTCTGCGGCTGGAGGCGCACTGCATGATGGAGAAAGGACCCAAGTGGGAGGCCTGGCTTCTCCTCCCCTTCGTGAGGGTAAACGCTGCAGCGTGGCTTGGTGTTTGCAGTTTTCACATGGCAGGGAGTGGCGGCGTTATGTGTTTGTTTAGCCACGTGTAGCTTTCACAGGGGTTTGTAATAACCTGACGGCAATCACATGACCGTACATTATAACACTTTGGTGCACAAAAGCTGTAAGCGTCTGTGTAACCCTGCGCTTGTAAGGAGCGTCACAGAGGAACTCGCAGCTGATTTTGATTTGTTTCATGTTTTTGCTCCATTCACATCCAAAGCTGCCTTCAAAACTCTGATGGCTGCTTTTTGGAAACAGCTTGACTGACATCTGTCATGTGAACATCCACAATGCACTGCTTACCGAAAACTGGAAACCAGCAGAATCCTGAATGCAGCTCTGGATGTGGCTGAAGGATAAGACTGTGCACAAAGGGGCACTGCAAAGTA
This sequence comes from Ranitomeya variabilis, assembly GCF_051348905.1. Taxonomy (NCBI): domain Eukaryota; kingdom Metazoa; phylum Chordata; class Amphibia; order Anura; family Dendrobatidae; genus Ranitomeya; species Ranitomeya variabilis. The sequence continues at coordinate 230,931,299 of NC_135238.1, forward strand.
ATTGTGACCGAGTATCGATAAAAACGCTCCTTTCACAATAATCTTTCCTTGTAACCAGGCTGAAGATCGTCTGATGGAAACGCTTGTTCCTCGGGTGAAATCTATTGTGCAGCACAAAACAAAATCATTCTTGGCAGCACATGGTCCTGTGTAATCAGGACGCACACCGTCAAGAACTATGGCAGCCGGTGTGCACTGAGCTATCTAGTGTAGGTCACTTAGTTCGCGTCGCTTATTCTTGTGAAAACAGGCATATAAACGACCCCAGTTCTGTAAAAGTGTACATGGTGGCATGGGGATAGCCAGGGATCACCAAGAAATGAACACATTTTTATTAGAGAACAATACACAGTGTAAAAACACTTGAAAAAAAGTCCACAGCATGGACTATAGGAAAAGCAGATCCATAATACAGAGTGTAATACTCACAGACCTACATAGCCCGACTGCTTGCATGGGGGGGCGACTGTGATACCTGGTCAGGGCTAAGTATTTACCATAATATTGTTTTTAAGGGAGATAAAAAAATATTATTACTGTACATATTTTTCTTTTTCAGAGGGGGACATTGTGGCATGAGGTGGAAGCGCTACGAGATAAGAACACATTCCTGTCTGAAGAGAAGATCCTGTATATTCTACATGGGATCTGTCTGGGACTGAAAGCTGTTCATGACCAGGGCTATGCTCATAGGTAAAGACATACATGTGCACCTTTCATGGCCAGGGCTATGCTCATAGGTAAAGACATACATGTGCACCATTCATGGCCAGGGCTATGCTCACAGGTAAAGACATACATGTTCACCATTCATGGCCAGGGCTATGCTCATAGGTAAAGACATACATGTGCACCTTTCATGGCCAGGGCTATGCTCACAGGTAAAGACATACATGTGCACCATTCATGGCCAGGGCTATGCTCACAGGTAAAGACATACAGTTGAAACTAGAAGTTTCCATCAGCTATATAAAAAGACACGTCTGCATGTTTTTCTCATTATTTGACATGAAATCAAAATAAACCTTTCCTGTTTTAGGTCAATTATAACCATAGTTGTTAATATTTGCCAAATGCCAGAATAATGAGAGAGCGAGAGAGAATGGTTTAAGGCATTTTTATTATTTACTGCAAAGTCAAACGCTTCCATCCATTTCATTAGTATTTGGTACCATTGTCCTTACACTGAATGACTTGGGTTAGACGTTTGGGATCTCCTTCCACAAGCTTCTCACAATAGTTGGTCGGTATTTCGTCCCATTCCTCCTGATAAAACTGGTGTAACTGCTCCAGGTTTGTAGGTCTTCTTGCTCGCACTAGTCTTTTCATCTTTGCCCATAAATTTTCAATAGGATTGAGATCAGGGCTTTGTGGTGGCCGCTCCAAAACATTGACTTTGTTATCCTGAAGCCACTTTGTTACCATTTGGGCAGTATGCTTCGGGTCATTGTCCATTTGGAAGACCCATTTCCGACTAAGCTTTAACTTCCTGGCTGATGTCTTGAGATGTTGATTCAGTATTTCCACACAATATTCTTTTCTCATGATACCATCTATTTTGTGAAGTGCACCAGTCCCTCTTGCAGCAAAACAACAACATGATGCTGCCACCCCCGTGTTTCACAGTGGGGATGGTGTTCTTAAGCTTCCAAGCTTCTCCTTTTTTCCTCCAAACGCTATGATGGTCATTATGCCCAAAACGTTAACTTTCGGTTTCATCAGACCACAGGACATGTCTCCAAAAATTAAGGTCTGTGTTCCTGTGTGCATTTTCAAACATTAATCTGTCTTTTTTATGTTTCTTTTGGAGTAATTGCTTCTTCCTGGCAGAGTAGCCTTTCAGCCCATGCCGATACAGCACTCGTTTCACTGTGGATATTGACACAATTTTACCAGCTTCCACCATCATATTCACAAGATATTTTCCTTTTGTCTTTGAGTTGATATGCACATGTCAGACCAAAGCACGGTCATCTCTGGGACACAGAACCCGTCTCCTTCCTGAGCGGTATGATGGCTGGACATTCTCCTCTTGTTTGTACTTGCATATAATTGTTTGTACAGATGAACGAGGCACTTTCAGGTATCTTGAAATTGTACACTAGGTTGAGCCAGATTTGTGCAAGTCCACAATTCTCTTCGTGATGTCTTGGCTGATTTCTTTAGACTTTCCCATGATGCCATACAATAAGCAGTCTGTTTCAGGTGTGCATTAAAATACATCCACAGATGTGTCTCTAATTAACTCAGATGTTGCCATAAAACCTATCAGAATCTTCCAACACATGACATCATGTGGGAAGTCCAGAATTGTTTAAAGGCATAGTAATCTTAGTGTATGGAAACTTTTGACTTTGCAGTAAGTAATAAAAATGCCTTAAAGGGAACCTGCCACCCCCAAAAATCGAAGATGAGCTAAGCCCACCGGCATCAGGGGCTTATGTAATGCATTCTATAATGCTGTAGATAAGCCCCCGATGTATCCTGAAAGATGAGAAAAAGAGGTTAGATTATACTTACCCAGGGGCGGTTCCGGTCCGGTTCTGGTCCGATTGGTGTTGCGGTCCGGTCCGGGGCCTCCTACCTTCATCAGACGACGTCCTTTTCTTGTCTTCCTGCCGCGGCTCTGGCGCAGGCGTACTTTGCCCTGTTGAGGGTAGAGCAAAGTACTGCAGTGCGCAGGCACCGATGCAGCTTGAGCCTTTCGCTGTCATGTGGTCATTGCAGTGTGTGTGCTTAGTAATCTGCGGCTCCATCTTACTCCCGCCAGTAGCTGACTATTAAAGCTGTCAATCAGTTGTATGATTCCCTTTAACGCATTGGTGATGCACAGGATGAACGCAGCCAGAACACCACAGCTCTGTACACAGTGTAATGGATGTTCTTCAGCGCAGCTCCCAGTCACTTCAGTAGGAGCAGAACCAGGCGGCACCTGCTGTATATCCGGCCATCTCAGGAGCTGATAATAAGCAGGGTGCCGGGGTCAAGCCCCTTCCAGTCTGATATTGATGACACATTCTTTGGACTACCCCCCATATTTGTATTTCTTTGTTTCTTTTGTTTATTTAGAGACCTGAAACCCACAAATGTGTTACTAGCGGATGATGATCGGCCTCTTCTAATGGATCTAGGATCAATGAATCATGCTCGGATTGAGGTGAATGGAAGCAGACAAGCCATGGCCGTGCAGGTAAGGAACACTTTACACTTCACAATTTGTGTACGCAGCTGTTTGTACTGATGCGGACTTCCTCCTTTATGCTCCAATCACATACAGAGCTGCATCGAAAGTCTACTGGGCTCTCACATATCACTTCAGGGGGTTCAGTGTACTGAGCATTGAGGAATCAACCAGTAATTTGCCCCTTCTCTGTCTCCTAGGACTGGGCCGCACAGCGATGCACTATTTCCTACCGGGCCCCGGAGCTCTTCAGTGTGAGCAGTAGCTGTGTGATTGATGAGCGGACCGATATCTGGGTAGGAAGTCGTGTGCTCTCTGTTCTGTGTTTGCTCGGGACGGACTGTAATTGTTTGATCACACTTGTGTCCAGTCTCTAGGTTGTGTGCTGTACTCCATGATGTTCGGGGAGGGCCCCTACGACATGATTTTCCAGAAGGGAGACAGCGTAGCTCTGGCCGTCCAGAACAGCATCTCGATACCTGAGAATAACAGGTAATGTTACTTATCATACAATAATTACACATTGAAAAGTAAGTGCACCCCTGTATATTTCCTGAGGGCGGACCACCCAGTGATTGCAGTTGACATGCCATAGACAGCATGTCAGCAGCAAAAAGTATTTAACCTCATTTCTGATGCTCCTTTTAAAGGGGTTGTTCGGGGCTTTTACATTGACGGCCTATCCCTAGGAGAGATCATCAATATCTGATCATTGGAGGTTCAATAACCTACACCCCCACGGATCAGCTCTTTTCGGTGCTGGACGGACGTTCTCAGTAGTGGAGCTGCACAGCTCTGTCACCTGCATGGTGTCCGCAGCCGGGTACTGCTCATCTGCCAACTGTTTGATAGATAACGGATCTGCAGTACCCGGCCGCAGCCACGTTGTGCTGTGCAGCTCCGCAACTGAGCACTTCTAGCCGCCACTAGGGAACAGCCTATCGGTGGGTGTGCCAGGCATCGTACCACCTCCGATCAGGTATTGATGACCTATCTTAAGGATCGGCTGTCCTTATAAAAACCTTGGACAACCCCTATAAGGTCAGTAGCTGATATTGCGTCATCAGCCCCTTTTGCCATTTTCACAGGGCACTAAATAACCTGGCCAATTATCAGGGCCCCTTGAGATGAGAAACAAAATTTTATTCCAGCCAACAGATTTTGCTGCCAATGCCCAGGTCCGCTGCAGAGATTGCAGTTTTGCCTGCGCCCTGTGACTTAGCGGGCGTCGATTGGAAACGTACCGGACGTTAGGAGATGCAGTGCTGTGCAGATTTCACATGATGACCCAGATGCTATAATATACATAAAATCCTCAACCCCATTTGTGCCAAAAATTATAAAAGTTGTTACAGGATTATTTTAATTTGTCTTTTATTTGCTTTCTTTTTCGATCCAGGTACTCTCTAGGATTGCAGTCACTTCTCACCTCCATGATGGTGGTTGATCATCTGGAACGGCCGCACATCTCCACAATCCTCACCCAACTTGAGGCGCTGCACCCCATTGTTGATGGGCAAGCCACCACGAGGATATGATACCCTAGAGAGTGATCTCATGCAAGTGCTGCTTCAGTCGGACCACCGGTGTCGTACTGTAGGACCATTCTATATGGCGGTGGTCTGATCACAAGACTCTGGTCTGTGGGGGTCTCTCAATACCGAACCTCTTGCCACTTTTGGGGAATTTTGCTTTTATTTCTGGCAGTCTTTTCTTATGAACTCAAGGCTCATTCTAAGTGGTGGTACATCGACGACGTCTCCTCGCCTTATATACCTGCAGGTTACAGCCAGACTGTGCAAGTGCTGAGTCCTCGGTTCTGTCCCCCCAGAGGCTGCTAATCTCAGGCCAGTGATCCGTGTCTGACCTCTGGAGCATGTTGTCATTGTGCTGTGTAAGGTGTTACGTGTTTCATCTCTTCTGTGCAGGACATTCATTATTAAACATGAGGATTGGGATGGAGAGTGCCTCCTTGATGTAAGTACTTGTCCTTTCTGGTTGCACACATCGTGTATATTGCTGTTACTTTGGTCTCTCGTGCCAATAATGTGGGGCACGGCCGCAGATGTTTATGTGATGGTCCTGAAAGCCGAGTGCTACCACCTAATGGCAGCTGCCACCCGTCACCTGGAAATCCTGGCATCTGCTCCACCAATATTGAGACATTAGGATATATGAGATATTTACACTCCTCAACATTGAAACTGCAGCATCAGGAAGGAGAAGTCTCGGATGATGAAAATTACAGGATGGAGAAGTTACTGAGCTGCAAATGAAGAAAAAATGGAAACAACATTTGCAAAACATCTGGATTTATTCAGTGGCCAGTATTGTGATTTCCATAAATCCACAACTTTTTCCTTCTTGGTGTCTGCAATGCCAGTGTTGAGAATTGTTTGGGAGATGTCCCATACACGCTAAATGGAGAAAAGTATTGAGAATTCCCTCTTATTTATTGAATTCCAGGGGCTCGTTCAGACACATTTCCCCCAAGATATAATATCCAGCCCTGTTGCCCCCCCCGGGGTATAGCCCCTCCTCCACTTCGCCAATTAGTGAGAAGTGGAAGTAGCCGCAGCAACTGAGCCATGAAGTGGAGACCCCGTAACGTTACAGGGCAGGGGGCCGAGTGCTGAGGAGCAGTTGCAGAAAAGTCACCACCACTCTGCTGACCCCTTAACTGCAGAGTCCCTGCCCCCTTTAGTATAACATCAGCACAAACACTGCGCCCCCGCCGGGAGCTTCATGGCCGAGCAGCTGCATGCAACCGTACATCACCAAGCACAATGCCGAGCGTGGGATGGAGTGGTGTAAAGCCGCCACCACTGGACTCTGGAGGAGACGTGTTCTGTGCAGTGACGGATCGCACTTCTCTATCTGATGGAGGAGTCTGGGTTTGGGGATTCCTGGAGGACGTTACCCCCTGACTGCATTGTGCCCCCTGTACAGATGGTGGAGGAGGATAATGCTATGATTAGCACAGAGCCCAGAGATGAGCCCCACCCAACACTTTTGAAATTAACTAGATTGGAGCAAAAATGGGTAAAATCTTGTAGAAATCCTTCCCTGAGAAGTGCGAGCCAATATATCTGCAGAGGGGCCGACTCCATATTAATGTCTATGGAGGTAAAACAGGAGTTCAGAAAAGCTCCTATAGGAGGAACGTGGAGGTGGCACATACTTTTCTCCATATAGTGTATGTGTGGGACGATAACATAATGGAGGTTCTCAAGACAACATGTCGTTTGGGCTGCTTTTGTGACTGGTGAGGAAACCCCCAAGTTCTGCAGCAGCTGAGGCATGTATAAGCTTTGTTATGAGCATTATCATGATTAAGGCAGTGTCCGCTTAGAATGGACACCACGAAGCAATGCCAGATCCGTCATATTGCAAATACCAGATGACCCTATTACTTTATACTGGAGACGACAGGGCACGGGGGCCAAGACTTGTGCACGGGGACCGAGAGATGTGCACGGGGACCGAGAGATGTGCACGGGGGCCCAGAGGTGGGCACGGGGGCCAAGAGGTGGGCACGGGGACCGAGAGATGTGCACGGGGACCGAGAGATGTGCACGGGGGCCCAGAGGTGGGCACTGGGACCGATAGATGTGCACAGGGACCGAGAGATGTGCACAGGGACCGACAGATGTGCACGGGGGCCAAGAGGTTTGCACGGGGGCTCAGAGGTTTGCACGGGGGCTCAGAGGTTTGCACAGGGGCCCAGAGGTGTGCACAGGGGCCCAGAGGTGGGCACGGGAACCGAGAGATGTGCACGGGGGCTCAGAGGTTTGCACAGGGGCCCAGAGGTGGGCACGGTGGCCCAGAGGTGGGCACGGTGGCCCAGAGGTGGGCACGGTGGCCCAGAGGTGGGCACGGGGGCTCGGAGGTGTGCACGGGGGCTCGGAGGTGTGCACGGGGGCTCGGAGGTGTGCACGGGGGCTCGGAGGTGTGCACGGGGGCTCGGAGGTGGGGACGGGGGCCCGGAGGTGTGCACGGGGGCTCGGAGGTATGCATGGAGACTCAGAGGTGGGCACAGGGGCCCAGAGGTGGACACGGGGGCCCAGAGGTGTGCACGGGGGCTCGGAGGTGTGCTCTGAGGTGCGCACGGGGGCTCGGAGGTATGCATGGAGACTCAGGTGGGCACGGGGGCTCAGAGGTGGGCACGGGGGATCAGAGGTATGCACGGAGACTCAGAGGTGTGCACGGGGGCTCGGAGGTGGGCACGGAGGCTCGGAGGTGGGCACAGGGGCTCGGAGGTGGGCACGGGGGCTCGGAGGTGGGCACAGGGGCTCGGAGGTGTGCAGTCGCCTTGGAGTTCAGAGACCTTTATAAACCCTTGTACCGTTTTATGATGTCCCGTACGGGGAGGATTACCCCATTGCCTTGTGCTTAGTGACCCCGGGGTGCAGGACGTGGCACACGTGACTCAGGGGTGACACTGCACACAGGTGGGAAGGTCCCTCCATTTTATGACTGTAATTGCTGGATTTACTGACGCTGATCTTTTTAGTGAAGGAGCGGGGGTAATTATCATGATCATATCCTAGGAGCGATGCAGACAACACGGAGTATAAATTAATGGACGCTCCTCACTTCAGAGTTCATGCAGGAGGAAATAGTAAATGACCTGTTAATGGAGCGGAGGAGCGATGCCTCACTGTATATGGGGAGGCGCTGCACCCCTCCTGTAATAACACACACTTTATGGCCTTTGTGCAAACATTAAGGGCCTGGCCTTCCTAATATAAAGCACAACCCCGGAGCTGAGTCAGTCCTTTACCGGAACTTCAGACAAACAGTTCCTGCCTATCTGTGAGCAAACTGGGGTCCAGGGACTGTATCACTGTCAGAAAACCTGGAACATCCCCAACCGGGCACCGGGATGTGGCTTTTCTAAGCCCCGGCCCCTCGGTGGATAATTTTGCATTCTTTTGGCTAGAGTGGAAAGCTGAAAAACCTGTTCTGCAGGCAAACCATTGGATTAGAATGTGTACTGCCTGATTTAACCCTATGGGGGCGCTGCAGAGAGAAATATGTACAGCGGGGAAAATAAGTATTTGATACACTGATGATTTTTGCAAGTTTTCCCATCTACAAAGAATGGAGAGGTCTGTCATTTTTATCATAGTTACACTTCACCTATGTAAAACAGAATCGTGAAAGAAAATCCCTAAAATCACATTGTATAATTTTTACATAATAATTTGCATTTTATTGCATGAAATAAGTATTTGATACAATAGAAAAACAGAACTTAACCCCTTAATGACCTTGGGATTTTTCGTTTTTCCGTGTTCGTTTTTCGCTCCCCTCCTTCCCAGAGCCATAACTTTTTTATTTTTCCGTCAATATGGCCATGTTAGGGCTTATTTTTTGCGGGACGAGTTGTACTTTTGAACGACATCATTGGTTTTACCATGTCGTGTACTAGAAAACGGGAAAAAGATTCCAAGTGCGGCGAAATTGCAAAAAAAGTGCAGTCCCACGCTTGTTTTTTGTTTGGCTTTTTTGCTAGGTTCACTAAATGCTAAAACTGACCTGCCATTATGATTCTCCAGGCCAGTACGAGTTCATAGACACCTAACATGACTAGGTTATTTTTTATCTAAGTGATTAAAAAAAATTCCAAACTTTGCTAAAAAAAAAAAATAAATTGCGCCATTTTCCGATACCCATAGCGTCTCTATTTTTCATGATCTGGGGTCGGTTGAGGGCTTATTTTTTGCGTGCCAAGTTGGCGTTTTTAATGATAGCATATTGGTGCAGATACGTACTTTTGATCGCCCGTTATTGCATTTTAATGCAATGTCGCGGCGACCAAAAAAACGTAATTCTGGTGTTTCTAATTTTTTTTTCTCGCTACGCTGTTTAGCGATCAGGTTAATCCTTTTTTTTATTGATAGATCGGGCGATTCTGAACGCGGCGATACCAAATATGTGTAGGTTTGATTTTTTTTTTTTTATTGATTTATTTTGAATGGGGCGAAAGGGGGGAGATTTAAACTTTTATTTTTTTTTATTTTTTTCACATTTTTTTTTTACTTTTTTTTTTTTACTTTTGCCATGCTTCAATAGCCTCCATAGGAGGCTAGAAGCTGGCACAACGCGATCGGCTCTGCCACATAGCAGCGATCATCAGATCGCTATGTAGCTGAAATGCAGGTGTGCTGTGAGCACCAACCACAGGGGGGCGCTCACAGCTGCCAGGGATCAGTAACCATAGAGGTCTCAAGGACCTCTATGGTTACAATGCAGAAACATCGCAGACCCCCAATCATGTGACGGGAGTCGGTGATGCGCTCACCTCCGGCCGCCCGGCCAGAAGCGCCGGTTAAATGCCGCTGTCTGCGTTTGACAGCGGCATTTAACTAGTTAATAGCGACGGGTGAATCGCGATTTCACCCGCCGCTATTGCGCGCACATGTCAGCTGTACAAAACAGCTGACATGTCCCGGTTTTGATGCGGGCTCACCGCCGGAGCCCGCATCAAAGCGCGGTATCTGACCTCGGACGTACTATCCCGTCCGAGGTCAGAAAGGGGTTAATATTTGGTACATAAACCTTTGTTTGTAATTACAGAGATCAGACGTTTCCTGTACTTCCTGGCCAGGTTTGCACACAGTGCAGCAGGGATTTTGTCCCCTCCTCCATACTGATCTTCTCCAGATCTTTCAGCTTTCGGGGCTGTCGCTGGGAAACATTGAGTTTCAGCTCCTCCAAAGATTTTCTGTTGGGTTCAGGTCTGGAGACCGGCTAGGCCATTCCAGGACCCTTCTTACAGAGCCACTCCTTAGCTCACCTGGCTGTGTGCTTCAGGTCATTGCCATGCTGGAAGACACAGCCACGACACACCTTCTGTTCTGTTACTGGGGGAAGGAGGTTTTTGGCCAAACTCTCACGATACATGACCCCATCCACCCTCCATTCAATATGGTGCAGTCATCCTCTCCCCTTTGCAGAAAAGCACCCCAAAGTATGATGTTTCCTCCACCATGCTTCACAGTTGGGACGGTGTTCTTGGGGTTGTTCTCATCCTACTTCTTCCTCCAAACACGGTGAGTGGAGTTAATACCAGTAGATCTATTTTTCATCTGACCACATGATCTTCTCCCATGCCTCCTGTTGATCATCCAGATGGTCATGGGTGAACTTCAAACGGGCCCGGACATGTGCTGGCATGAGCAGGGGGACCTTGTGTACCCTGCAGGATTTTAACCCATGACTGGGTAATGTGTTACTAACAGTAATGTTTGAAACTGTGGTCCCAGCTCTCTTCAGGACATTGACCAGGTCGTCCCGTGTAGTTCTGGGCTCATTCCTGACGTTTCTCAGAATCATCCTTACTTCACAAGGCGAGCTCTCGCATGGAGCCCCAGAACAAGGAAGGTTGACAGTCATCTTGTGTTTCTTCCATTTTCTAATAATTGCGTCAACAGTTGTTCCCTTCTCACCAAGCTGCTTGTCTATTGTCCTGTAGCTCATCCCAGCCTTTTGCAGATCTACAAGTGTGTCCTTAGACAGCTCTTTGGTCTTGGCCATGGTGGAGAGGTTGGAGTGTGATTGAGTGTGTGGACAGGTGTCTTTTATACAAGTAACGAGATCAGACAGGTGCAATTAATACAGGTAATGAGTGCAGAGTAGGAGGCTTCTTAGGCCGGAGACACACTGGTGCGAGAGACGGCCGAGTCTCGCTGGTTAAAAGCAAGCTGTGGCACCTGCATTCCGGAGCTGAGCGTGCAGCTCCATGTATTGCTATGGAGCCGCACGCTCCGCTCCGGAATGCAGGTGCCACAGCTTGCTTTTAACCAGCGAGACTCGGCTGTCTCTCGCACCAGTGTGTCTCCGGCCTTACAGAAAAACTAACAGGTCTGTGAGAACAGAATTCTTGCTGGTTGCTCGGTGATCAAATACTTATTTCATGCAATAAAATGTTATTTAATTATATAAAAATCATACAATGTGATTTTTCTGTTTTCTATTTTTATATTCTGTCTCTGACAGGTGAAGTGTATCTACGATAAAAATTACAGACCTCTCCATTTTCTGTAGGTAGGAAAACTTTAAAAATCGAAAGAATATCAAATACTTATTTTCCCCACTATATATAATGTATAATTTTTTTGGCTTTGTTAAATATTGCAGAACCAAAACCGTTCATGTAACTGACCATCCACTCTTCAGCATTCTGTCAGCATTATAGGTGCAGGAACTTCACAACATGCATATTTAGCATGCCATTGTCCTGTGAAAGCAGAAGCATAGAGACAAGGACCTTCCATAGAGACAAAGACGAACTCATATGACATGTAAAGGGAAAATTACCTGCTCCCACTTATTGTAGAGAGACGGTGACCTGCCCCCACTTACTTTAGAGACACAGGGACCTGCTCCCACTTACTGTAGAGACAGGGACCTGCTCCCACTTGCTGTAAAGACACAGGGACCTGCTCCCACTTGCTGTAGAGACACAGGGACCTGCTCCCACTTACTGTAGAGAGACGGGGACCTGCTCCCACTTGCTGTAGAGAGACAGGGACCATCCCCCACTTACTGTAGAGAGACAGGGACCCTCCCCCACTTACTGTAGAGAGACGGTGACCCTCCTCCACTTACTGTAGAGACAGGGACCCTCCACTTACTGTAGAGAGACGGGGACCCTCCACTTACTGTAGAGACGGGGACCCTCCACTTACTGTAGAGAGACGGGGACCCTCCACTTACTGTAGAGACGGGGACCCTCCTCCACTTACTGTAGAGAGACGGGACCCTCCACTTACTGTAGAGAGACGGGGACCCTCCTCCACTTACTGTAGAGAGACGGGGACCCTCCTCCTCTTACTGTAGAGAGACGGGGACCCTCCTCCTCTTACTGTAGAGAGACGGGGACCCTCCTCCTCTTACTGTAGAGAGACAGGGACCCTCCACTTACTGTAGAGAGACGGGGACCCTCCTCCACTTACTGTAGAGACAGGGACCCTCCACTTACTGTAGAGACTGTAGAGAGAGACAGGGACCCTCCACTTACTGTAGAGAGACAGGGACCCTCCACTTACTGTAGAGAGACAGGGACCTTCCACTTACTGTAGAGACAGGGACCCTCCTCCACTTACTGTAGAGAGACAGGGACCCTCCTCCACTTACTGTAGAGAGACAGGGACCCTCCACTTACTGTAGAGAGACGGGGACCCTCCACTTACTGTAGAGAGACGGGGACCCTCCACTTACTGTAGAGAGACAGGGACCCTCCTCCACTTACTGTAGAGAGACAGGGACCCTCCTCCACTTACTGTAGAGAGACGGGGACCCTCCACTTACTGTAGAGACAGGGACCCTCCACTTACTGTAGAGAGACGGGGACCCTCCTCCACTTACTGTAGAGACAGGGACCCTCCTCCACTTACTGTAGAGACAGGGACCCTCCTCCACTTACTGTAGAGACAGGGACCCTCCTCCACTTACTGTAGAGAGACGGGGACCCTCCACTTACTGTAGAGAGACGGGGACCCTCCTCCACTTACTGTAGAGACAGGGACCCTCCTCCACTTACTGTAGAGACAGGGACCCTCCTCCACTTACTGTAGAGACAGGGACCCTCCTCCACTTACTGTAGAGAGACGGGGACCCTCCACTTACTGTAGAGAGACAGGGACTCTCCACTTACTGTAGAGAGACGGGGACCTGCACCCACTTACTGTAGAGACAGGGACCCACCTCCACTTACTGTAGAGACGGGGACCCTCCTCCACTTACTGTAGAGAGAAATGGACCCTCCTCCTCTTACTGTAGAGAGACAGGGACCCTCCTCCTCTTACTGTAGAGAGACAGGGACCCTCCTCCACTCACAATCGACATCCGGCAGTGGACTGCATACTAGAAGGGCGACACCATGTGGCGGACACTGCGGAATGTTTCGGGAGTAAAACCTAATTATTGAATGTATCCGTCCCTCGTAGCTCTCTGATGCTGGAGCACGGTAGTCGTGTCTGTCAGTTGTCGGCTTTTCTTGTGTGGCCGGTGGAGTCACTGGAGTTTCCCCTGCAGGATATTGCTGGAGGCAGAAATAGTTTTACCAGCCTGCGCCTGCAAATAGAAAGCTGACCCCCACTCCCGCCCCAACCCACAAAATGCCATTTCCCAGAGCGAGCGCAGCTGTTGTCGGTCTAAGTATAAACCTGAATAGGCCTCACTTCTGGCGGCGACTATTCGTGAACAATCGTACAACAAGCGCTCCCCAAATCTGCTGCTGCTCCTCGCAGTCTAACCTGATCCACAGCCTCTGTTTTACAGTTCTGACTCTTCCCCTACTGTACACACCCCGTGTTCCTAAAGTGGCGCTTCAAAGACGGGCGTGTGCGTGACGGGGTGCTGCTCCTGTGCTATTACAGGCTGCAGAAATCACCTAATTAAAGGGGAAGTACAGCCAGGAAATGTGACAATAGTCTGTGTCACACATGCAGCCTATTAATGGGCAGCACGGTGGCGCAGTGGATAGCACAGCAGCCTTGCAGCGCTGGAGTCCTGAATTCTAATCCCACCTTGGACAACATCTACAAAGAGTTTGTATGTTCTCTCCGTGTTTGCGTGGGTTTCCACCGGGTACTCCGGTTTCCTCCCACATTCCAAAGACATACTGATAGGGAATTTAGATTGTGAGCCCCATCGGGGACAGCGTTGATAATGTGTGCAACCTGTAAAGCGCTGCGGAATATGTTAGCGCTATATAAAAATAAAGATTATTATTAAAATGGCGATGTGAGCCTTCAGAGATAATGGTCTAAGGTCTAGAAATATGCCAGCTGCTGAGTCTGGCCAGGAGTGGTTGTCCTAAAAGGAGCAGATTCTGGAAAAAGTGTTTATTATGTGTTTACAATCAAGGCCGAAAGTGTCGGCACCCTTGAAATTGGTCCAGAAAATGAAGTATTTCTCCCAGGACATTTTGGCAATTTCACGTTTTGTTATTCACATGTTTATTTCCTTTGTGTGTCTTGGAACACAAAAAAACAGAAAAAAAGGCAAATTGGATATAATTTCACAACAAAACAAAACACAAAATGGAACGGATATTGTTGACGCCCTCAACTTAATATTTGTTTGCACCCTTTGGAATAAATAACTGCAATCAGTCGCTTCCTATAACCATCCACAAGCTTCTTACACCTCTCAGCTGGGATTTTGGACAACTCTTGCTTTGTAAACTCCTCCTGGTCCCTCATATTTCGCCTTCATCCAACACCAATTTTAAGATTTCTCCACAGGTGATCATTGGGATTCAGATCCGGACTCATTGCTGCCACTTCAGATTTCTCCAACGCTTTGTTTCCATTTATTTCTGGGGGCTTCTTGAAGTATGTTTGGGGTCATTGTCCTGCTCGAAGACCTAGGATACAAACCCAACTTTCTGACACTGAGCTCTACATTGTGACCCAAAATAATTTAGTAATCTTTAGATTTCATGATGCCTTGTACACAGTCAAGACACAAAGTGCCAGAGGCATCAGAACATCCCAAAAACGTATTTGAACCTCCACCATATTTAACTGTAGGTACTGTCTTTTCTTTGTCTGCCTCATACTGGTTTCGGTAAACAGTAGAATGATGTGCTTTACCAAAAAGTTCTATATTGGTCTCATCCGTCCACAAGACGCTTTTCCAGATGGACTTTAGCTTATTAACGTACATTTGGCAAACTGCAGTTCAGCTTTTTTATCTCTCTCTGCCAGCTGCGGGGTCTTCCTGAATCTCCTGCCATAAAGTTTTATTTTATTCCTATGTGGACAGATAGTTTCCGCTAATACTGATGCACTCTGAGCCTGAAGGACAGCTTGAATTTCTTTGGACCTTGAATGGGGCTTATCCACCATATGGACTATTCTGTGTTGCAATCTTTCATCAATTTTTCTCTGCCGTCCAGGGAGGTAGCTACAGTGTCATGGATTGTAAACGTCTTATGTTGCTCACCGTGGAAAAAGGAACATAAAGATCTCTGGAGATGGACTTGTAGCCTTGGGATTGTTGATATTGTTCAATATATTTGGTTCTCAAGTCCTCATACTGTTATTGTCTCTGCTTTCTGTTCTCCATGCTTGGTGTGGCACACACAGACACGCAACACAAAGAGAGAGCCAACTTCTCCCCTTTATATCTGGTATCAGGTGTGATTTTCATTTTGCTCATACTTGTTACTTGCCGCAGGTGAGTTTGAACGAGCATCACATGCTTGAAATAAAATTGTTTACCCACAGTTTTGGAAAGTTGGCCCATTTGGGGGGTTTTGTGTGAAATTATATCCAATTTGCCTTTTTTAATTATTTTTTTGTGTGTTGTTCCAATACGAAGGAAATTTTCTGTTAGAAATACTTAATTTTCTGAAAATTTCACAGGTGCCATCACTTTCGGCCACGACTGTATATGCATCAACTATACACAATTGCTGCATTCACAATTGTGGGGCCTTCATAGCGAAAATCTACAAAGCTTTATTGCCCTAGTGTTTATCCTGAGTTTTCTCACTATTTGCCTTCTGGGAAGTGTCATCTTTACACCCGACAATGAATGAGTTCAACAACACAGTTAGTGGTAAGTCTGCTGACATGCTTGTCTAATATTTCCAACAGAAAACAACATCGTTTAGAGTGCAGCTCTGGAGTATAATACAGGATGTAACTCAGGATCAGTAATGTAATGTATGTACACAGTGACTGCACCAGCAGAATAGTGAGTGCAGCTCTGGGGTATAATACAGGATGTAACTCAGGATCAGTAATGTATGTACACAGTGACTGCACCAGCAGAATAGTGAGTGCAGCTCTGGAGTATAATACAGGATGTAACTCAGGATCAGTAATGTAATGTATGTACACAGTGACTGCACCAGCAGAATAGTGAGTGCAGCTCTGGGGTATAATACAGGATGTAACTCAGGATCAGTAATGTATGTACACAGTGACTGCACCAGCAGAATAGTGAGTGCAGCTCTGGGGTATAATACAGGATGTAACTCAGGATCAGTAATGTAATGTATGTACACAGTGACTGCACCAGCAGAATAGTGAGTGGTGCTCTGAGGTATAATATAGGAGGTAACTCAGGATCAGTAATGTAATGTATGTACACAGTGATTGCACCAGCAGAATAGTGAGTGCAGCTCTGGAGGATAATACAGGATGTAACTCGGGATCAGTAATGTAATGAGACCAGCAGTACAGTCATGGCCAAAAGTATTGACACCCCTGCAATTCTGTCAGATAATACTCAGTTTCTTCCTGAAAATGATTGCAAACACAAATTCTTTGGTATTATTATCTTCATTTAATTTGTCTTAAATGAAAAACCACACAAGACAATGAAGCAAAAAGCAAAACATTGATAATTTCACACAAAACTCCAAAAATGGGCCAGACAAAAGTATTGGCACCCTCAGCCTAATACTTGGTTGCACAACCTTTAGCCAAAATAACTGCGACCAACCGCTTCCGGTAACCATCAATGAGTTTCTTACAATGCTCTGCTGGAATTTTAGACCATTCCTCTTTGGCAAACTGCTCCAGGTCCCTGATATGTGAAGGGTGCCTTCTCCAAACTGCCATTTTTAGATCTCCACAGGTGTTCTATGGGATTCAGGTCTGGACCCATTGCTGGCCACCTTAGAAGTCTCCAGTGCTTTCTCTCAAACCATTTTCTAGTGCTTTTTGAAGTGTTTTGGGTCATTGTCCTGCTGGAAGACCCATGACCTCTGAGGGAGACCCAGCTTTCTCACACTGGGCCCTACATTATGCTGCAAAATTTGTTGGTAGTCTTCAGACTTCATAATGCCATGCACACGGTCAAGCAGTCCAGTGCCAGAGGTAGCAAAGCAACCCCAAAACATCAGGGAACCTCCGCCATGTTTGACTGTAGGGACCGTGTTCTTTTCTTTGAATGCCTCTTTTTTCTCCTGTAAACTCTATGTTGATGCCTTTGCCCAAAAAGCTCTACTTTTGTCTCATCTGACCAGAGAACATTCTTCCAAAACGTTTTAGGCTTTTTCAGGTAAGTTTTGGCAAACTCCAACCTGGCTTTTTTATGTCTCGGGGTAAGAAGTGGGGTCTTCCTGGGTCTCCTACCATACAGTCCCTTTTCATTCAGACGCTGACGGATAGTACGGGTTGACACTGTTGTACCCTCGGACTGCAGGGCAGCTTGAACTTGTTTGGATGTTAGTCGAGGTTCTTTATCCAACATCCGCACAATCTTGCGTTGGAATCTCTTCTCAATGTTTCTTTTCAGGTCTTTGGAGATGGACTTGTAGCCTTGAGATTGCTCATGCTTCCTCACAATTTGGTTTCTCAAGTCCTCATACAGTTCTTTGGTCTTCTTTCTTTTCTCCATGCTCAATGTGGTACACACAAGGACACAGGACAGAGGTTGAGTCAACTTTAATCCATGTCAACTGGCTGCAAGTGTGATTTAGTTATTGCCAACACCTGTTAGGTGCCACAGGTAAGTTACCGCTGCTGTTAATTACACTAATTAGAGAAGCATCACATGATTTTTCGAACAGTGCCAATACTTTTGTCCACCCCCTTTTTTATGTTTGGTGTGGAATTATATCCAATTTGGCTTTAGGACAATTCTTTTTGTGTTTTTTTCATTTAAGACAAATTAAATGAAGATAATAAGACCAAACAATTTGTGTTTTCAATCATTTTCAGGAAGAAACTGAGTATTATCTAACAGAATTGCAGGGGTGTGAATACTTTTGTCCATGACTGTATGTACACAGTGACTGCACCAGCAGAGAATAGTGAGCGCAGCTCTGGAGTATAATACAGGATGTAACCCAGGATCAGTAATGTAATATATGTACACAGTGACTGCACCAGCAGAATAGTGAGTGCAGCTCTGGAGTATAATACAGGAGGTAACTCAGGATAAGTAATGTAATGTATGTGCACAGCGACTGCACCAGTAGAATAGCGAGTGCAGCTCTGGGGTATAATACAGGATGTAACTCAGGATCAGTAATGTAATGTATGTACACAGTGACTGCACCAGCAGAATAGTGAGTGCAGCTCTGGGGTATAATACAGGATGTAACTCAGGATCAGTAATGTAATGTATGTACACAGTGACTGCACCAGCAGAATAGTGAGTGCAGCTCTGGGGTATAATGCAGGATGTAACGTGACTGCTTTTCATGGTGAACACAGGTGCACATATCCTTTAATTGATTGGGATGATGACAGGAGCACTTGAGGCTGAGAGCATTATCTACAAGCTCCTGGATAAGACGCTGGGCTCAGACAAGCTTTTTGCAGGTTGTGGAGATGTTAGTGGACTCTGAAGCCATTGAGGAAGGATTGCAGCTAGTTGTTGATCATTTTCTTACTTTGACTTTGCACAATCTGGACAGACGTCTGGCCGCATTCACCTCAATGTTACAGCAGGAGAAAATCAACAGAATGTGGACCTGGCCGCCATAAGTCACCTTGGGACACAAGGAGGAAGAAGAGCCGGATAGAGGAGGTGCAGTGGTTGCATCTGGGCCCTGGAATTAATGGAGGCCGCTTTGGACTATTGATAGCGCAGATTCTGCATTGTGGCGAGTCACGTTTCTGTATCAGTCCCTCTGTAATAAAGCAGGAAGGCTTTTGTATCCGCCAGCACCGGACACAGCGGATTATAGCGATACACTGGCAATATGGAATAGAACATGGCACTTGTACAGCAGTGTGGAATACTTCCTGCATGTTCTCATGAGTGACATCTCTGGCCTTGGAGGTGAGACAGCACGGACGAGGGGGGTATTCAGTATAGACGCCAGCATCCGTGCGCTACAATCTTCTGTGCATTGTCGGCCCTATTTATGCTCTGCCTCCTTAGAACATTTTAATTATTTCCATGTATAACTAATGAAACTATATACAAGTGCTTCTCACAAAATTAGAATATCAAAAAGTTAATTTATTTCAGTTCTTCAATACAAAAAGTGAAACTCCTATATTCTATAGAGTCATTACACACAGAGTGATCTATTTCATGTGTTTATTTCTGTTAATGTTGATGATTATGGCTTACAGCCAATGAAAACCCAAAAGTCATCATCTCAGTAAATTAGAATAATTAACAAAAAACACCTGCAAAGGCTCCTAAGTGTTTAGAAAGGTCCCTTAGTTTGTTTCGGTAGCTCCACAATCATGGGGAAGACTGCTGACTGACAGATGCCCAGAAGGCGTCATTGACACACTCCACAAGGAGGGGAAGCCACAAAAGGTCATTGGTAAAGAAGCCGGCTGTTCACAGAGTGCTGTATCCAAGAATATTAATTGTTAAGTGGAGTGGAAGGAAAAAAGTGTGGTAGAAAAAGGTGCACAAACAACCGGGATAACCGTAGCCTGGAAAGGATTGTTAAGAAAAATTTTATAGAGCAGTTCATGCTTCACAAGCTTTTTGGAGATTGAAATGTCATTCTCCAGCAGGACTTGGCCCGTCCACACTGAAAAAAGCACCGATACCTGGTGTAAAAACAACAGTATCTCTGGGCTTGATTGGCAGCAAACTCGCCTGACCTTAACCCCATAGAGAATCTATGGAGTATTGTCAGGAGGAAGATGAGACACCAGACCCAAGAATGCAGACGAGCTGAAGGCTGCTATCAAAGCAACCTGGGCTTCCATAACCCCTCAGCAGCACCACAGGCTGATCGTCTCCATGCCACGCCGCATTGATGCAGTAACTGATGTAAAAGGAGCCCTGACCAAGTATTGAGTGCATTTACTGAACATACATTTCAGTAGGACAACATTTCTGATTTTACAATCATTTTTGAAGCTGGTGTTATAAAGTATTCTAATTTACTGAGATAATGACTTTTGGGTTTTCAGAATCATCAACATTAACAGAAATAAACACTTGGAATAGATCACTCTGTGTGTACTGACTCTATAGAATATAGGAGATTCACTTTTTGTATTGAAGAACTGAAATAAATTCACTTTTTGATGATATTCTAATTTTGTGAGAAGCACCTGTATTTAGCATTTTCTGATTTAAGTGATACATTTTATCAACCAAAAGCAAAAAATAAAAGAATGGCTGATTTAGTTTTGGAAGCTGAAATTTCTAATGATCTTCAAAGTGCTGAACAATCTGACATGTGTCCAGACGGGTGAAGGCCTCCAGCCAGAGGGTGCAGTCAGGACAGTCTCCCTTCTGAGGCTCCAGCATTATGTTCCTGGCTGCACATGACCCAGATTTACCCCCTTTTCCACCTCCTTTACATTCCCCCCCTCACACACCACTTGTCCTGCAGCTTTTACTGACCCCAGAGATCATCCCCCCCAGTCAGCAGCCGGCTGCCATTCATTCCGCCGACATTCCTTCCTCTACTTCTCGGATATCACTGATGAAGGACATTGTGGGATTTGCTTCTGACCGAGGCCTCCCTCTACATTCACTCATGTTTTATATCAGAGGGGTCTCGGAAGATCTTTACATTAGAGATTTATTCATTGTATGAATAAGTAATGTCTCCAAGATTGGGGAATAAAAGGTGAAACATCAATCACAAACAAAAGTTACAACTGAGGTTTATTGCTGCGGGACATGATACAGTTATGGACTACGACACTTTATTCTTCTCCTTCATCCTCATCTTCATAAGAGTCTATCCCAACCTCTTCGTAATCCTTCTCCAGGGCGGCCATGTCCTCCCGAGCCTCAGAGAACTCTCCCTCCTCCATGCCCTCTCCCACATACCAGTGCACGAAGGCTCGCTTGGCGTACATGAGGTCAAACTTGTGGTCCAGGCGAGCCCAGGCCTCGGCAATGGCGGTGGTGTTACTCAGCATGCACACAGCGCGCTGCACCTTGGCCAGGTCTCCACCGGGAACTGCAGTTGGTGGTTGGTAATTGATTCCAACTTTGAACCCTGTTGGGCACCAGTCCACAAACTGGATGGTGCGCTTGGTCTTAATGGCAGCAATGGCGGCATTGACATCCTTAGGTACCACATCACCGCGGTACAGCAGGCAGCAAGCCATGTATTTACCATGTCTGGGGTCACATTTCACCATCTGGTTGGCCGGCTCAAAGCAAGAGTTGGTGATCTCGGACACAGAGAGCTGCTCATGGTAAGCTTTCTCTGCAGAGATGACGGGGGCATAGGTGGCCAGGGGAAAGTGGATACGGGGGTAGGGCACCAGGTTGGTCTGGAACTCTGTCAAGTCCACATTCAGAGCACCATCAAACCTGAGAGAGGCTGTGATGGAGGACACGATTTGACTAATGAGTCGGTTCAGGTTGGTGTAGGTCGGGCGCTCAATGTCCAGGTTCCTGCGACAGATGTCATAGATGGCCTCATTGTCCACCATGAAGGCGCAGTCTGAGTGCTCCAGTGTGGTGTGCGTGGTGAGGATGGAGTTGTATGGCTCAACCACAGCGGTGGAAACCTGAGGTGCTGGATAGATGGAGAACTCCAGCTTGGACTTCTTGCCATAGTCAACGGAGAGACGTTCCATCAAGAGGGAGGTGAAGCCTGATCCAGTGCCACCACCGAAACTGTGGAAAACCAAAAATCCCTGCAAACCTGTGCACTGATCGGCCTGTAAGAGTAGAGAGCACAATTAACAGCTGAACATGGCAGGCGGCACGCAGAGAGATGATCAATACGAATCACTCACCAGCTTGCGGATTCTGTCCAGGACGGGATCAATGATCTCCTTTCCGATGGTGTAATGGCCTCGGGCGTAGTTGTTGGCTGCATCTTCCTTGCCACTGATGAGCTGTTCTGGGTGGAAAAGTTGGCGGTAGCTGCCGGACCTGACCTCATCTAGAAAGATAATGGAGCGGAGATATTAGGACGCAAGGAAAATTATATGGCACCATGTGGGTGCTGCTTTAGAAGGACCCCCCCTACCCACTATACTCACCGATCACAGTGGGCTCCAGGTCCACAAAAACAGCGCGGGGGACGTGTTTACCAGCCCCCGTCTCACTGAAGAATGTAGTAAAGGAATCGTCGCTTCCACCGATGGTCTTATCACTGGGCATCTGCCCGTCCGGCTGGATACCGTGTTCCAGGCAGTACAACTCCCAGCAGGCATTGCCCATCTGGACTCCAGCCTGGCCAACGTGGACGGAGATGCATTCCCTCTGAAAAATAAAGAAAATACATTAAGAAATGAGTTTTCACTCTGGATTTCTCTCGTACATGTCATAGCCCTCTCCTGATGCTTCTTTAAGCCTCTTTCTACAATAGAATGGTCCGGTCTTCGTATGAGAGGGGTCCACTCATGGGTTTCTACATTTGGAGATGGGGTCCACCATATAATGTGCATGTAGGGTAAGATCAGCCACCAGCAGATACCAAGTCCTAAGCCTCATTCACACGTCCGTGTACAGATCAGGATGCCCAGGATGGCGGCAGTCTCCTGAGCCGAACTTCATAGCTTCATAACGATATATGTTCAGGAGAAAAGCGACCGGTCTGTGCATGATCCATAGACGGAGGTCAGAGTGAGACCGCATAAAAAAAAGCCATTAACAGCGACAACATGGAGAATCCCACAAAATAGTCTTGTATTGTGCACCAGCAGAATAGTGAGTGCAGCTCTGGAGTATAATACAGGATGTAACCCAGGATCAGTAATGTAATGTATGTACACAGTGACTGCACCAGCAGAATAGTGAGTGCAGCTCTGGGGTATAATACAGAATGTAACTCAGGATCAGTAATGTAATGTATGTACACAGTGACTGCACCTGCAGAATAGTGAGTGCAGCTCTGGGGTATAATACAGGATGTAACTCAGGATCAGTAATGTAATGTATGTACACAGTGACTGCACCTGCAGAATAGTGAGTGCAGCTCTGGAGTATAATAGAGAATGTAACTCAGGATCAGTAATGTAATGTTTGTACACAGTGACTGCACCAGCAGAATAGTGAGTGCAGCTCTGGAGTATAATACAGGAGGTAACTCAGGATCAGTAATGTAATGTATGTACACAGTGACTGCACCAGCAGAATAGTGAGTGCAGCTCTGGGGTATAATACAAGATGTAACTCAGGATCAGTAATGTATGTACACAGTGACTGCACCAGCAGAATAGTGAGTGCAGCTCTGGGGTATAATACAGGAGGTAACTCAGGATCAGTAATGTAACGTATGTACACAGTGACTCCACAAGCAGAATAGTGAGTGCAGCTCTGGAGTGTAATACAGGAGGTAACTCAGGATCAGTAATGTAATGTATGTACACAGTGACTCCACAAGCAGAATAGTGAGTGCAGCTCTGGAGTGTAATACAGGAGGTAACTCAGGATCAGTAATGTAATGTATGTACACAGTGACTGCACCAGCAGAATAGTGAGTGCAGCTCTGGGGTATAATACAGAATGTAACTCAGGATCAGTAATGTAATGTATGTACACAGTGACTGCACCAGCAGAATAGTGAGTGCAGCTCTGGGGTATAATACAAGATGTAACTCAGGATCAGTAATGTAATGTATGTACACAGTGACTGCACCAGCAGAATAGTGAGTGCAGCTCTGGAGTATAATACAGGAGGTAACTCAGGATCAGTAATGTAATGTATGTACACAGTGACTGCACCAGCAGAATAGTGAGTGCAGCTCTGGAGTGTAATACAGGAGGTAACTCAGGATCAGTAATGTAACGTATGTACAGAGTTTCTTCACTCTTCATCTATGCGGACAGCAATCGCTTTAGAAGGATGTAAAAAACCTAAATCTACACACGAGCTGTACAGTCACGGTCTGAGGTGGACATCCCCTTTAAGAGTAAAGTGTCAGGAACATATGAGCTGCGCTGTTGCAGAGAGCAGCAGTTGTCAGATTCCACAGGTCGGGGATGTGCAGCTGTCTGGGCTCTAGATCACATTGTTCGCTTCAGTCCCTGGATTTCACCTTCCATTATTGACATAAGTCACCTCCACCTGAAACCTGCAGAACTTGCACAAACAAGTCTGCACACCCTCTCCTTAGGGCAGCGGTGATAATTGCACCCGCCATTCCGGGTCTCGCCCTAAAGATCTAAAAAAGCACAACATATGGTCAGACCACAATGCGAGCTGCGTGGGCGCTGTTATTATTATTATTGAGGCTCCAGCGGAACGATTTCATCAGGTCTTTGAAAGCTCAGAACCAGCAGTGAGGATTTGCCTGTGTGTAGGGAGTTGCACTATTAGCAATTTTCTAAATTATCTAAATTCTTACATCCTTTCTATAAAGCACAGTTGGGGAGATAAAAAAACAACAACAAAACAACTCTCTATACTCCGCTCCTCGCCCGCTGCCTCCTCCGCGCGCGCTGCTGCATTGCCACCCGCCGGGCGTCACGTGACCGCTGCAGCCATCTTATTCCATCCAGCTTCTTACTGTTTGGACAGAATAAGAAGACCACGGCCATCACGTGACGCCCCCCGCAGGATGTCGATGCCAAGAAGACTTGACGGGGGAGGGGACAGTAGCGCCGTGCCGGTGATTGATCTTCCCAATTTTGGGAAATTTTAGCCCCATCACTGGGTCCGTACGGATCTACGCCTCCAAGGACTTCCCAATTGTGGTGGTTTTCACCACGGAACATCCTTGAATTTCCTAGGACTGTTTCCGAAAAATTATTGGGACTTTTGAGAAGGATGTATGCCCATACGGACGTTCTAGAGGGATCCCCTTCATCAGCCAGGGTGGAGAGCTGCCGAAAGAGCCGAATCCGCTCTGGATCACTCGGTGGCAATCAGCGGATCCTTGTGGAAAGTTACATGGGGTGTATCACTGAAAAGATGGAGGATGGGAGCGAATGTAGACCGGGGCGTAACCATAGGGACTGTAATGGGGACCGTGCCCCGGACCGGTACCACCTGCCCTGCTCCCCTTCCCCGTGTGCTTGATGGGGGGGGGGCGACCTTTCTTACCGATCCATTATAAGCTCACACGTTCTTTACAGATCTGGTCATGTAACCTGTGACCGGGGAGAGCATTGCACTCGGGTGAAATCAGCGATTGTCCCAGCGAACACTTGGACTTGGGACTTTTAATAACCTGCGGGATTAGCAGGTATAATCTCCGTGTGGAATGCGGGGCGGCGCTTATGTAACGACGAAGATCACGTCAAAACCTGAAGTACAAACCAGGCGAGTCCTGTGAGCGGCCGAGAACCAACGTGGAAAAGTGCGAGCAGTGGTGACCAGGCCTCAGACCCCCAAACAGCACAGCGTAGCGGTGACCAGGCCTCAGACCCCCAAACAGCACAGCGTAGCGGTGACCAGGCCTCAGACCCCCGAGCAGCACAGCGTAGGGATGACCAGGCCTCAGACCCCCCCAAACAGCACAGTGTAGTGGTGACCAGGCCTCAGACCCCCGAGCAGCACAGCGTAGGGATGACCAGGCCTCAGACCCCCCCAAACAGCACAGCGTAGCGGTGACCAGGCCTCAGACCCCTGAGCACGCAGCACTGTGCAGCGGTGACCAGGCCTCAGACCCCCGAGCAGCACAGCGTAGGGATGACCAGGCCTCAGACCCCCAAACAGCACAGCGTAGCGGTGACCAGGCCTCAGAAGACCCCCGAGCAGCACAGCGTAGGGATGACCAGGCCTCAGACCCCCAAACAGCACAGCGTAGCAGTGACCAGGCCTCAGACCCCTGAGCAGCGCAGCACTGTGCAGCGGTGACCAGGCCTCAGACCCCCCCCCCCCCCCCAAGCAGCGCGGCGGTTACCAGGCCTCGGACCCCGGAGCAGCGCAGCGCCGGGCACCAGTGACCAGGCCCCAGACCCCCGAGCAGCGCAGCGCAGAGGTTACCAGGCCTCAGATCCCCAAGCAGCGCCATGCAACGGTTACCAGGCCCCAGACACCTGAGCAGCACGGCACTGTACAGCAGTGACCAGGCCCCAGACCCCCGAGCAGCGCAGCGCCGTGCAGAGGTTACCAGGCCTCAGATCCCCAAGCAGCGCCATGCAACGGTTACCAGGCCCCAGACACCTGAGCAGCACGGCACTGTACAGCAGTGACCAGGCCCCAGACCCCCGAGCAGCGCAGCGCCGTGCAGAGGTTACCAGGCCTCAGATCCCCAAGCATCACAGCGCCGTGCAGCGGTTACCATGCCTCAAACCCCCGAGCAGCGCAGTGAAGCGGTTACCAGGCCTCAAACCCCCGAGCAGGCCCGTGCAACGGTGACCAGTCCCCAGACCCCCGCAGCGCCATGCAGCTGTTGACAGGCCCCAGACACCTGAGCAGCGCGGCACCGTACAGCAGTGACCAGGCCTCAGACCCCCCAGCAGTGCAGCGGTGACCAGGCCTCAGACCTCCGAGCAGCGCAGCATCGTACAGCAGTAACCAGGCCCCAGACCCCCGAGCAGTGCAGCGGTGACCAGGCCTCAGACCTCCAAGCAGCGCGGCACCGTACAGCAGTGACCAGGCCTCAGACCCCCCAGCAGTGCAGCGGTGACCAGGCCTCAGACCTCCAAGCAGCGCGGCACCGTACAGCAGTGACCAGGCCTCAGACCTCCGAGCAGTGCAGCGGTGACCAGGCCTCAGACCTCCGAGCAGCGTGGCGCCGTACAGCAGTGACCACATATGATGTCACTTTTTTCTTCAATATTTTTCATAGTTTTTTTTATAGTCTTATGAAGATGTGTACAAACATGGCAGACAAGGGGGCGCTCTGGAGGGTCCCAGCGTCTTGGCGCCAATGGCAGTTCTGTTGCGAGGCGCCGCTGGGTGTTGAAGGGGCACCTTCCTACATTTGCAGCCTCTTAAATTGCGCTGCCACAATTGATAGTGTCATCTAAAGACCCCCATACACATTAGAATAAAGCCGGCAGATCTCGCAGATATCTAATCTGTATGGGGGTCCCTGCACTTACCCGGGTCAGCCGGGCACTGGTGCCAGCCCCCCATACTTGCCAACTTTCCCAGGACATCTAGGAGGCTCCCTGAAGCCAGTAAGACCCCCCAAGGAGCCAATAACACTTCTTGGCACGTGTTGAATCGTTCTGTAACCCGACAGAAGGCAGCAATTCCGGAAGGTTTCTTTTATGGAGGGGATACGGGATGGGGGGCTCGGAGAGGCACGGAGGTGGAATGGCCTGAAAAGATAAATGCAGCTGCGCCAAAGAACTTATGGCAATGCGCTCGGTTATTGCAAACTTTACAGAAAGAGGGGGCGGAAAGTGAATCGGGGGGGGGGGGGGGGCAGAAAGTGAATTCGGGGGTCCGGAGCCGCAGAGGACGCTGCCCTCTAATAATAATAATCTGCAGGGGGCGATACGTCTGCAATGTGGCGCTCCAGCTGTAATAAACTACTACTCCCACCAGTCCGGCCTTAAAGGGAGTGTATAAGATGGGGGGGGAGCTCCGAGCTGTTTTTTTTTTATCCTCCTGAGGCAGCGCCCCCTCTGGCTGTTTCTGGCATTGCTCTGCTCGGCTCTACATAAACTACATTATTATTCTTTTTATCTTTGGTGAAGAGAATAAATAAGAAAAAGCAAAGAGTCCGTGTATAAGTCACCGAAGATAAGAAATCAGGAGGTAATGGAGCAACCATGTTAGCAGTATAATACCGTCATCTAGCGCTCCGCACCGGCAGTGACTACACAGTGTCCAATACTAGTTGCCATAAGACTTAAAGGGAAACTCCAGACACTTTTTCTTTCTTTTTTCTAAATCCCTTTTCTCCATCTCCTGTGAAGTTGAGCTGAGATCGGGGTGCTGTGCTCTATGGCGCTGGCCCCGGAGAGCCATAAAGGGGGGTCCTCCTGGACTGTACCATTGATCATCAATGTTTCAGCAGAGAAGCGGGAGGGTCCTTCATCGCACAGCAATGTGAAGAAGCGGTTTGGTCGGAGTTCCCCTTCAGCTTTCTCTAGTAGTCCGTGGGTAAATCAGAATAGGGAAGGCTTTACAGGCTGGGGAGGCAACTTCTATAACGTAGGGGTTTTTACGTTCCCGGCAGTGTTCCCCTTTACCTATAGCCAGGTGTGAATGAATGAGAACAATGTTTCCTCCAAAACCGGAAATTCGGACCTTTCTCAAGTCAACAAAGTAAATGCTGATGTAGCAGAGCCGGCGTCCCCTCCGGGGGTCTCGTCAGCCCTCCTGTTATGGGTGAACCTGGCATTACTGAAATGCCGTTATGATGCGGGGCCTATAGGCAGGGGCCGAGGATCAGCGCCTCCGACCTCATTCACATTCATATGAAGCATTAGAAATCCAGGCACCGTGACCTCCTATCCCAAATCACACATAATCCCGCCATGTCTGCCGCAGACCTATCTGGGGGTCCCAATAGTGAAACCCTCAGCGTTTATACTTTCATCATCCAATCAGTGGACCGACCCCCTACACAAGCTTTCAGGGTGTCAATCATGTTTCCATTCACTGACAGCCAGCAGAGATCTTGACATTGGTGATTTATTGTAATGTAAAGTATGTTACATCCATATAAGACGGCGGTGGGCACCAGATCCCCCTGTGTGCTGTCCGCGGCCCCCCATGTGCTCGGCCCCCGATGTGTCTGGGTAATTCTAGAACGGGTGTCAGGCAGGTGCTGGGAATTCTCCATGTGACAAGCCCAAGATAAACACATGACGGATCCCCTGCACCCATCGGGCTCTACTACAATTACCTAGTTAGGAAAGAGGCCCGGGATGGCGCCCGGCAGCTGGGACCCTGAAGAAGAGGTGGGAGGGGTGACCCAGAAAGCCCCCCAGTGACAGGTGACCACGTGTCCTCAGTGCCCACCCTGCTGCACCACGGCCTGGGAGCGCCCCCTGGACAATGGCCATATAACCATCTGGGAGCTGGGCAGCACTAGACTGGCAATGGCGGCCTCCTTGGTTGTCACCGAACTTTCCCAGAAAATACAGAATGGATTTAAAGAGGTTTTCCATCTTTGGGGACAATTTCTGTTTGTTAACCGCATGTATTTGGGGCTAAAAATCATTTTTGCAATTGGGTTTCATTAATAATATTGCACCGTTTGCCTCTGCGGCTGCGGAAGGAGTTATCTGAGTATCGGTCACGAGTTTCTCTCTTATCTGTCTTTTTATGAGCTCCTCTGAGTTATGATCACATCAAAGTAGAATACGAACCTATAAAAGCCAAAAAAGTGCAAACTTTTCAAAAGGAAAAAATATATATTTTTAGGCCCCCAAAAACTGCAAAGTAAAACAAAAATAAAAATTGCACAATCCCTTTAAGACAAATGCATGAAAAGTAACAGCAGTGAGATGGCACCGAGTGTGAACCTGCCGTAAATGGCGCGGACATCCTGCTGATGACACCTCCAGGTTACAGGAGGGGAATGTGAGATTCCCACAGTCTGAGGGCGACAGGACGGTGCAGCAGCGCTGAGTGGGTCGTGTGGCACAGCCCTTGGTGAGAGGTCAGGGGTCGGGTCTGTGCCCCCTATTCCTGCACTGACCCCTCTCCCCTGGGTGCAGTCTTGTGCCCCGATGGTCAGGGGGGTCCTGGCAGCAATAAAGCACCTGACAACACACTCGGCTCTGCTGCATCTGACAACACACTCAGCTCTGCTGCATCTGACAACACACTCAGCTCTGCTGCATCTGACAACACACTCAGCTCTGCTGCATCTGACAACACACTCAGCTCTGCTGCATCTGACAACACACTCAGCTCTGCTGCATCTGACAACACACTCAGCTCTGCTGCATCTGACAACACACTCAGCTCTGCTGCATCTGACAACACACTCAGCTCTGCTGCATCTGACAACACACTCAGCTCTGCTGCATCTGACAACACACTCAGCCCTGCTGCATCTGACAACACACTCAGCTCTGCTGCATCTGACAACACACTCAGCTCTGCTGCATCTGACAACACACTCAGCTCTGCTGCATCTGACAACACACTCAGCCCTGCTGCATCTGACAACACACTCAGCTCTGCTGCATCTGACAACACACTCAGCTCTGCTGCATCTGACAACACACTCAGCCCTGCTGCATCTGACAACACACTCAGCCCTGCTGCATCTGACAACACACTCAGCTCTGCTGCATCTGACAACACACTCAGCTCTGCTGCATCTGACAACACACTCAGCTCTGCTGCATCTGACAACACACTCAGCTCTGCTGCATCTGCACAGACGGGTCAGGGGGAGAGGAGCTGCAGGAAATGAGGATGTTGTAACCGTCATGATGAAATCCCGCAGCGCCTGATGGGGGTGATGATACTCGGACAGGCCCAGAGGTGGCAAATTCTCCCTCCAAAAAAAAAAAAAATCACAAAATTCTCCTCCAGCAAAAGAAAAAAAAAATACAACCCACCCCTTAAAATACATAAATAGCAGGAAAGCAAAGAGTTAATCTGGCGCAGAGGGGAGATCTTGTCGGCAGCTCGTCAGCACCCGGCGCCGACCTGGGGGCCATGATTAAAGGGCCAGTACACATCTGCAGCAGGGAGGCGTTACCGCAGGGCGAGAAGCCGCATCGCAGCGCAGGACTCGGGCGCTCACCATGTTGTCGTGTCCGCGGGGGTCGGGCGGGAGCTTGGCAGTGGTAGATTCTCACCGGAGCCTGGGTGACGGATCTCTGTGAGAAGTGAACTGTCAATTGCGCAGACAGTAGCCTTATGTAGGGAGGCGGTGCCGGGAGGGCTACGTACACGCCCAGGGGCGGAGTCATCGGTGCAGTCACCACTACGGAAAGGGAAGAGCTTTGTAGATAAGGGCACGCCTTCTGGCGAATCAGAGAAGGTGGAGGCGGAGTCTGCATCAGAATCTGAGATTCCTATAGGATTGGACATAAGAAGGGCGGAGCTACATCGTGAGGACACGCCCTGCGGCTGTACAGTACTGCGGCGTCTTCCCCGCACTGATCATAACAGGGGAGGGGCAGTGACGTACGGACACGCCCACTGCGAGGAATCCTAACAATCGCGGCCTTAGCAGCACGCCCATGGGCGGAGCCTTCATAGTGTATGTGTGGGTGGGGGGCGGGAAGGAGGAGCCACGGGGCAGGACACGCCCGTAATATCCGGGTGTAAGGAAAACCTGTTTGCTGAGCGTGCATGTGGGAAGGTGAGACGGAAACCTGGCTGAGCGTGCATTTGTATGGGGAGGGAGGTCAGGAGGAATAGCTGTGTGCTGAGCGTGCATGTGTATGGGGAGGGAGGTTAGGAGGAATAGCTGTGTGCTGAGCGTGTATGGGGAGGGAGGTCAGGAGGAATAGCTGTGTGCTGAGCGTGCATGTGTATGAGGAGGGGGGTCAGGAGGAATAGCTGTGTGCTGAGCGTGCATGTGTATGGGGGAGGGGGTCAGGAGAAATAGCTGTGTGCTGAGCGTGCATGTGTATGAGGAGGGGGGTCAGGAGGAATAGCTGTGTGCTGAGCGTGCATGTGTATGGGGGAGGGGGTCAGGAGGAATAGCTGTGTGCTGAGCGTGTATGGGGAGGGGGGTCAGGAGGAATAGCTGTGTGCTGAGCGTGCATGTGTATGGGGGAGGGGGTCAGGAGGAATAGCTGTGTGCTGAGCGTGCATGTGTATGGGGGAGGGGGTCAGGAGGAATAGCTGTGTGCTGAGCGTGCATGTGTATGAGGAGGGGGGTCAGGAGGAATAGCTGTGTGCTGAGCGTGCATGTGTATGAGGAGGGGGTCAGGAGAAATAGCTGTGTGCTGAGTGTGCATGTGTATGAGAAGGGGGGTCAGGAGGAATAGCTGTGTGCTGAGCGTGCATGTGTATGGGGGAGGGGGTCAGGAGAAATAGCTGTGTGCTGAGCGTGCATGTGTATGGGGGAGGGGGTCAGGAGGAATAGCTGTGTGCTGAGCGTGTATGGGGAGGGGGGTCAGGAGGAATAGCTGTGTGCTGAGCGTGCATGTGTATGGGGGAGGGGGTCAGGAGGAATAGCTGTGTGCTGAGTGTGCATGTGTATGAGGAGGGGGGTCAGGAGGAATAGCTGTGTGCTGAGCGTGCATGTGTATGGGGGAGGGGGTCAGGAGGAATAGCTGTGTGCTGAGTGTGTATGGGGGAGGGGGTCAGGAGGAATAGCTGTGTGCTGAGCGTGTATGGGGAGGGGGGTCAGGAGGAATAGCTGTGTGCTGAGCGTGCATGTGTATGGGGGAGGGGGTCAGGAGGAATAGCTGTGTGCTGAGCGTGCATGTGTATGCGGGAGGGGGTCAGGAGGAATAGCTGTGTGCTGAGCGTGCATGTGTATGGGGGAGGGGGTCAGGAGGAATAGCTGTGTGCTGAGCGTGTATGGGGGAGGGGGTCAGGAGGAATAGCTGTGTGCTGAGCGTGTATGGGGGAGGGGGTCAGGAGGAATAGCTGTGTGCTGAGCGTGCATGTGTATGGGGGAGGGGGTCAGGAGGAATAGCTGTGTGCTGAGCGTGCATGTGCATGTGTATGGGGGAGGGGGTCAGGAGGAATAGCTGTGTGCTGAGCGTGCATGTGTATGGGGGAGGGGGTCAGGAGGAATAGCTGTGTGCTGAGCGTGCATGTGTATGGGGGAGAGGGTCAGGAGGAATAGCTGTGTGCTGAGCGTGCATGTGTATGGGGGAGGGGGTCAGGAGGAATAGCTGTGTGCTGAGCGTGCATGTGTATGGGGGAGGGGGTCAGGAGGAATAGCTGTGTGCTGAGCGTGCATGTGTATGGGGGAGGGGGTCAGGAGGAATAGCTGTGTGCTGAGCGTGCATGTGTATGAGGAGGGGGTCAGGAGGAATAGCTGTGTGCTGAGCGTGCATGGGGGAGGGGGTGTGAATACTGCTGATCCTTCTATGTGCTGTAGATGGAACTGTTCAATCACAGTTAAATATTACCCTGTGGGGTGGAAACTGCCAGCAAATCAAAGGTTAATAATGTTCCCTCCGCACCTGGAGCACGGTGGGTGTGCTGATTTTTCTCGGTGGGTGTGCTGATTTTTCTCGGTGGGTGTGCTGATTTTTCTCGGTGGGTGTGAGCGGCTGAGGCCTGGAGCTGCTGCTTCTCCATTTCTCAACTTTGTGAGTTTTGCCGCCTTTTTTTGTTTATAAAACAAAAAACAAACATTCAAAATGTATCAGATGCTGCAGTGTCCGGAGATACACTGTGTTAGTTTTTTAACGTTCTATGTTACATTCTGGGGGGGAAAAAGGCATAGAAAGTTGAAGACTGCAGCCTGCGGACTTCTGACCCTCCTAAGCCTGAGGCTGCTCAGTGGCCGCGGCATCGGTCGTGCTGTCAATGTTCGCTGTGTTCTGCCGCTAAATCTCAGCACGGTGCAGGGGGATGAATCGCGCCCCTCATGGAACTGCGGCAAGAAAGTAGCACAAAATCCAATGTTTGGCGTAATTGTAAAGTGCTGCGGAATATGTTGGCGCTATATAAATAAAAATTATTATTATTGCTGGTGGCGCACCCTGGCAGGTGTCAACACGGCCACATCCACCTCCACTCTGCTGCAATGTGGCAGCACCATACTGCGGTCTCGGACCCCCGGCCTCAGCATTGTGACCCTACAAGGGGCTTCTCACCTGGGTCCTGTATACCAGAAGTGTCTGACATGAGGATTCCTCCTCTGCGACCCGCTCCTGCATTGATATCAGGGCCACATCTCTTACTGCAGACGAGACCCCACAATGGTACTAATAAACCAAAGCCCCCTAGTGAGCTGAGGCCGGATTCAGGGGTCTGTGAGGCTGAAGGTTGGCAGGACGCTGTGGGTTTCGGGGGGATTGTTGGAAACTCTGGGGAAACGGGTTTCAATTCAAAAGTTTAGTACGAGGCTCCAAAGTTTCTGGTGATGTCGCATTTTCCAGATTTGCTTGGGATTGCTGGGTTTAGAAGGCCACTGACCACTTGGGTAAAATGCTCCTCCACATCCCCCAGAGACGGCCCTGAGCTCTTATAAGTCTATGTTCACATGTTGCATTCTTGCAGCATTTATTTTGCAGGCAGAACCTGCTCTCCTGGCAGTAAAGTTGCTTATAAAAAGTCGGTTTTGCTGCGTTCTTTTAGTGCAGATCATATGTGTCATCTGTCTGCAGCCCACGTTTAGTAAAGTTCGTTTTATTCATCAAAAACTCATGGTGCTTTTATTTATTTTTTGTAGCGTTTTTTACTTTGTATGGTGAAAAAATGTTGCAAAAAGACTGATAGAATTGCCATGCCGCCGTTTTCCAATTCAGTCCGGAAAATAAGATCGAGCTTTTTCATGAGATTTCGCATATTAATCTGATAGTTTTTGCTGGTACTGGAAAAAGGAGCTTTAAATTAGCATTTAAAAAAAGGCAGCAGAAAAGGAACTGCAAAAACGCGACATGTGAACGTCGCCTGATTACAATAGAGAATTTCTAGTGCAGCAATATATCTGGGGTTCTATCTATGATGAGGGTAGTAGTTTCTGCATCAGGTATAGAAATGATAATGAAGCACAGAAGCCGACATGTTGGAGCAGGCGCTCGGCTGTCATCTGCGATGGTCCCCGTCACCTTAGGTCCCAAGTGAGAAGACAGCGAGCCTAAGGGTATGTGCACACGTTCCGGAATTTTCACGTTCTTTGCGCGTTTTTTCGCAATAAAAACGCATGAACGCTTAGATATGCATCCTATCATTTAGAATGCATTCCGCATTTTTTGTGCACACGATGCGTTTTTTTTCTGCAAAAAAAACCGCATTGCGGGAAAAGAAGCATCATGTTCATTCTTTTTGCGGATTTTTTGCGGATTTCCCATTGTTTTGGAGTGTCGGGAAAAAACGCAAAAAAATCCGCATAAAATCCACACAAAAAAGCGTAAAAATCCGTGCAAAAAAACGCATGCAGAATTCCTGCGGAAAACCTCAGGTTTATCTCAGGAAAATTCTGCATGCATTCCGGACGTGTGCACATACCCTTATACTGAGCTGACAGCGTCACACCTGGCCGGCGGGGTCCCCGGTGCTGCCATTATTACGCTCCTGTCTGCCGTCACTGCACAGATTTGCCTGCGTTATCCTGGATGATTTGACTACTACTTCGCATAGTGACCTCAGTGTTGTCCCTGACTGCAATCTGAGCTATTTTCCTCTGGTGTCTGCAAAATTAGGATAAAGGTTTTATGGAAATGATGTCGGCGTGTGAGGAGCCGTCAGATGCATTGGCCAGTATTTGGATAGTCACAAAGTCACCTCTGAGGGGGTAATAAAATCGCTTATTATGGCCTAACATTCTGGGAATTGTCTTCTGCGCAATTTCCCAATCTCATCATCTAGATGTTGATAAATCCATATCCCAATGATTCCTCACATGATATATAGCAGTTTATTACCCCTGCATACGTGTCCATTCTCCCTGAGGAACTTCTGGTGAAAGAGGACCCTGATAAAGTTGGCAAATCTCCCACCCAGAACCTGAACAGTTCTGATCCATCGCTTCCATGGGACCTCGGATGGTGGCACCAAGACCGTAGCAGCAGATACTTGAGAGATATTACCATCTTATAAAGTGACTGTCAGCGGGGACTTTAGGACCCCCACCGATCCTGAGAATAAAAGGGGCGCAGCGCTGGTTTAGTGCTGCATCCTATTCCCTGCGCAGCGGCGCTCCGTTCACCCGTCTGTGCAGAGAAATGCAGCGGAAAAGCATTTACTCTGCATTAGCCACCTTAAAGGGGTTGTCTGGGCATACGGTATTCATGACCTTGCCTTTAATGAAGGCTTGCTTCATTTTTAGAAACAAGCTGATCTACAGCTTTCAGCAGCAGCCGCTGCACCTTGTGCTGTTTCTGTACATTTTATACACGCGGCCGCCACTGTGGAATGATGGGGTGCAGGGTGTCAGACCCCCACTGATCTGGAGACTTAACCTTTAGTTTGGATATCAATAGTATGTCTGTCCAGCCAGTGTCTTTAATGTTATGGTTGTTGGTGCATATTATGTAAACACTGATACATGTCGATACATTGTAGCCATCCTTCCAATAGCTGTCTCCAGTTACGGCTGCATAGACTGTAGACATAATATACAGCTTATATCAGTGAACGTCTCCAACAATAATATGGTCAGAAAAAAAGGTCTGATTCTTTTCCTATGGACAGCGCCTCTCTGTGGTTACCGTATTTTTCGGACTATAAGATGCACCGGACCATAAGGCGCACCCCAAATTTGGGGTGAAAATTGCAGAAAAAAAGATTTTTTATAAGATGGGGGTCCGTCTTATTGTCCGAATTTCCAGTATCTTACCTGAGGGCTGGCGGTGGCAGAGCAGGGTCACAGGAGGCAAGGTGTCGGCAGAGGTGGGGTGATGCGGTACGGCGTGCACCTGAGCAGGGTCCCTTCCTGCTTAGGTGGGCGACGCCACGGCCTGGTGTCCATGGGAGGGTTGCAGCAGTGGTTACCGGCAGAGGTGCTGGGATGAGGAGGTGCTGGGATGAGGAGGTGCTGGGATGAGGAGGTGCTGGGATGAGGAGGTGCTGGGATGAGGAGGCGCAGTGAGAGGTATGGCATCAGAGGGGTCCCTTTCCCCGGTGAGGTGATGCCGCAGCCCGGTAAGCAGCAGAGCCGGGTGAATACTGTTGTTAGCGGTGGTGGCGGCCATCTTCCCGAGGCCGTGGGTGTGCAGATGAAGCGCTCTGCTTCCCGGGGCTTCAGGAAAATGGCCGCTGGGATGCCGCGCGCGCGCAGATGGAGATCGCGGCGGCCATTTTCCTGAAGCCAAGAACTTCAGGAAAATGGCCGCCGCGATCCCCATCTGCGCACGCGCGGCATCCCGGCGGCCATTTACCTGAAGCCCCGGGAAGCAGAGCGCTCCATCTGCGCACGCGCGGCCTCCGGAAGATGGCCGCCCCCACCGCTAACAGTAGTATTCACCCGGCTCTGCTGCTTACCGGGCTGCTGCATCACCTCACCGGGGAAAGGGACCCCGCTCACTGCGCCTCCTCATCCCCGCACGTCTGCCGCCACACCTCTGCCACCGTACCTCTGCCGCCACGGTAAGCCTGCATTGCGACTATTAGACGCACCCCCCATTTTCCCCCCTTTTTTGGGGGGGAAAAAGTGCGTCTTGTAGTCCGAAAAATACGGTATGTCTGTTATTGTATTCACTTAAATCAGGCCGAGCTGTGATCCCAGGAGATTCTGTATCTGAGAATGAAGTTATTATTTAACGGCCTTCAGCTCTAGCTCGAGCCTTGGCGATTTGTAGGGAGATGGCTCTTGTGGAAGCCTAGATAGGTCACCAAGGTCTTCTCCACCGTTATGTTTATAGTATCAGGCCATCAGGTTGCTTTTCTTCCTCTTCACCTTGTTCCTTCTATTCTTCCTTCCATGATGTCCTCCTCCAGTGACCGCTCTCTTCATATCATGTGTCCACAGTAGACAAGTCGTAGCTTGGTGATTCTTGCTTCCCGTGACATGTCTGACTTGATTTGTTCCAAAATTCCATGGTATTGATAACCTCCTTCTCCAGAACCACATTTTGAAGGTGTTGATCCTTCTGTCTTGATTCTTTATCGTCCAGGTGTCACATCCGTATGTATCCACGGAAAAGATCAGAGTATGTACGAGCCGTGTCTTCGTCACCAGTGAAATGTTCCTCGATTTGAAGATCTCGTCCAGTGTCTTCATTGCTGATTTGCCCATGACTATTATTGACTTCCGGTGTGGTCGCTGCATCTTGTGTGATCGTTGATCCGAGTAGGGTGAAGTCCTTTACAACTTCCAGTTCGTTGTCGTCCATCTCAAATGTGTCCTGGTCGTGCCGGGCAGTGGTCAGTATCTGTCTGCCTTGTGTTGAGCAGGAGTCCAATGTTCGGGCTTTCCATCCTGTCAGTAATACGTCCTTCATTCCATCTACACTTGTTGCTATCAACATTGTATCATCTGCGTATTTAAGATTGTTGATGGTTCGTCCAGCAATTCTGATTCAGCCCTCAATAATTGTGTAATCTATTATTAAGTTGTAAAGCGCTGCGGTATAAGTTGTAAAGCGCTGCGGAATATGTTGGCGCTATATAAATAAAATTATTATTATTATTATTATTATTATTTTCAGATTGCTGTATAATGAGGGTGACAGGAGGCTTTTATACAGACTTTGCATCGGAGCCCCAAGTTTAAAGGGATCCTGTCATCTGTTTCATACTGCCCGAACCACAGACACTGGCTGCGTCTACTTTGCAATGCTGTAGCGTTTCAGAGAAAATATGCTTAGAAATGCTGTCTTGGACAAGTAGTCTGAGGACAACTTCTCCCCGTCCCAATCACCTAGACTCACAGGTCCTATGTCTGTGTGTGTTTAGGTAGAGATCATTCAGGCGGGGAGAAGCCATCTAAGGTCCTGTCTCGGACTTGTCATCAGAGACGCACAGTCCCTGGACAGTTTTTCACAATGTTTGCTGTAATCAGAGCAACCAGTGATGATTCATGATCAGGTTCCACTGTTGCTTTGAGCACTGGGGTTCTGGGTTCAAATGTGGGTTTCCTCCGCATTCTCCGGTTTTCTCCCAGACTCCAAAGACATAATTATAGAGATTCTAGATTGTGAACCCCATTGGGGACAGTGATAATATCTGTAAAACGCTGCGGAATAGGATTGCACTGTATATAAATGAACATAATAAACATATAAATAATACAATTCCATTAACTCTGTGCTCAACTAAGTTTTGCTGTCCTACACCGCCACCTGCTGGTATGTATAGTGATTACAGATCACATCTAGCTACTGCAGTTCAAGATTTTTTTTTACTGCCAAGTTAGTTTGGAAATATCAGTCTAAAATCCACAGAAGATTGCAGCACTCCAACAATTAAGGCCCCGTCACACATAGCGAGATCGCTAGCGAGATCGCTGCTGAGTCACTAGTTTTGTGACGCAACAGCGACCTCAGTAGCGATCTCGCTATGTGTGACACGTACCAGCGACCAGGCCCCTGCTGCGAGATCGCTGGTCGTGTCGGAATGGCCTGGACCTTTTTTTGGTCGTTGAGGCCCCGCTGACATTGCTGAATCGGTGTGTGTGACACCGATCCAGCGATGTCTTCACTGGTAACCAGGGTAAACATCGGGTTACTAAGCGCAGGGCCGCGCTTAGTAACCCGATGTTTACCCTGGTTACCAGCGTAAATGTAAAAAAAAAAAAACAGTACATACTCACCATCTGATGTCCGTCAGGTCCCTCGCCGTCTGCTTCCTGCTCTGACTGAGATCCGGCCGTACAGTGAGAGCGCAGCACAGCAGTGACGTCACTGCTGCGCTCTGCTCTCACTGTACGGCGGCACTCAGTCAGAGCAGGAAGCAGACGGCAAGGGACCTGACGGACATCAGATGGTGAGTATGTACTGTTTGTTTTTTTTGGTAACCAGGGTAAACATCGGGTTACTAAGCACGGCCCTGCGCTTAGTAACCCGATGTTTACCCTGGTTACCCGGGTGCTGCAGGGGGACTTCGGCATCGTTGAAGACAGTTTCAACGATGCCGAAGTCGTTCCCCTGATCGTTGGTCGCTGGGGAGAGCGGTCTGTGTGACAGCTCCCCAGCGACCACACAGCGACTTACCAACGATCACGGCCAGGTCGTATCGCTGGTCGTGATCGTTGGTAAATCGCTATGTGTGACGGGGCCTTTAGATGCAAGAAAAAGCCCATAAATGTTTTCATCTCACATAAATAAATAAATAAATACATGATTATAAGGTGTCTCCG
This sequence comes from Ranitomeya variabilis, assembly GCF_051348905.1. Taxonomy (NCBI): domain Eukaryota; kingdom Metazoa; phylum Chordata; class Amphibia; order Anura; family Dendrobatidae; genus Ranitomeya; species Ranitomeya variabilis. The sequence goes on from NC_135238.1 coordinate 230,971,103, forward strand.
GTTAGAAATCAAGCATGTCGCTCAGCAATCTTCTATTTCTTTATTCTTCAAATGGTATGAAAAGTACAAAACCGCGCAGGGCAGGAGGTGCAGTGACAGTTATTTTGCGCTGTGTATTATCTTGTTTGTACCCGCAGATGTTTTAATGCCACGTTGAGAATAAACCTTTTGAGGGTTTAACCATAACTCCTAGCAGCACAACCGCTGTCTCGGGGATATATCTGATTGGTGTATGTGGTTCGGTGTGTCGGGTGTGGTGGGCCCCCAGGAGCGCTTCATTTGGTAATTATATCATTATATTGTTAAGTTATACACTTGTATTATTATCTTTTTTATTTATTGCTCGCATACCTGTACATGATCACTTGCACAATTGTAATAAGTATTGTTATATCATGGCTTGTATTATGATACCACTACTAATGGAGCCCCGACCTGGGTCGCCCACCTTTCTTCCTGTGCTATGGGTAGATACCCATTACTGATTATTACTTTTATGTTGGTTAATAAAGTTGATATGTAATTTTACTGGCCTTGTGTGAAGGTAGTTTCTTTGGTGCTTTGCTTATAATCCCTTCATGGTCTCATTCAGAGGATATAATTAGGTGGTGTTGGCTATGATCTGATAGCAGACCACATATTACCACCACATAGTGACCCAATAATACCACATACAGGTATTTTACACATATATACGCTCCTGTACTTTGCGTGTCCCTCCACCTCATTGTAGATTGTAAGCTCTCACGGGCAGGGTCTTATTGTGCTTTAATTATTGTTAACATTGTTACTTATGACTGTTGTGTATTAAACTGTAAAGCGTTGCAGAATATGTTGGCGCTATATAAAGATTATTATTACAGGGGACAAATATCAACACACCATGACCAGACTACATATTACCACCACAGTGACCAGATAATACCACATAAAAGGGACAAATATCGACACATCATGGCCGGACCACATATTACCACCACATAGTGACCAAATAATACCACATACGAGGAACATATACCGCCACACCGTGACCAGACCACATATTACCACCACATAGTGGCTGAAAACTACAATACTGATCATTGATAAAAAAACCCACAATACTAATATTACCATAAATGCCATTATACACAGGAGTTACCGTATATACTCGAGTATAAGCCGAGATTTTCAGCCCAAATTTTTGGGCTGAAAGTGCCCCTCTCGGCTTATACTCGAGTCATGATCGGTGGTGGGGTCGGCGGGTGAGCACTGTCATATACTTACCTGCTTCCGGGGCTCCTGTCGCTCCCCCTGCCCGTCCACGGTCTCCGGGTGCAGCAGCTCTTCCCCTGTTCAGCGGTCACGTGGGACCGCTTATTAGAGAAATGAATAGGCTGCTCCACCTCCCATAGGGGCGGAGCCGCCTATTCATTTCTCTAATGAAGCGGTGCCGGTGACCGCTGATAGAGGAAGAGGCTGCGGCACCGAAGACCAGCTGTCCGGGGGAAGGAGCGGGACGCCGGGAGCAGGTAAGTATCGCATATTCACCTGTCCTCGTTCCACACGCCGGGCGTCGCGCCATCTTCCCGGCGTCTCTCCTCACTGACTGTGCAGGTCAGAGGGCGCGATGACGCATATAGTGTGCGCGCCGCCCTCTGCCTGATCAGTCAGTGCAGAGAGACGCCGAGGAGCTGCAAGCAAGAGAGGTGAGTATGTGTTTTTTTTTTTATTATTGCAGCAGCAGCAATGGCACAGATTTATGTGGAGCATCTATGGGGCAATGGTGCAGAGCATTATATGGCAGAGCTATGGGGCAACGGTGCAGAGCACTATATGGCACAGCTATGGGACAATGGTGCAGAGCACTATATGGCACAGCTATGGGGCAACGGTGCAGAGCACTATATGGCAGAGCTATGGGGCAATGGTGCAGAGCATTATATATATGGCACAGCTATGGGGCAACGGTGCAGAGCACTATATGGCACAGCTATGGGGCAACGGTGCAGAGCACTATATGGCAGAGCTATGGGGCAATGGTGCAGAGCACTATATGGCAGAGCTATGGGGCAACGGTGCAGAGCATTATATATATATATGGCACAGCTATGGGGCAACGGTGCAGAGCACTATATGGCAGAGCTGTTGTGAATTTGGATTCTGGGCTCCCCCGGTGGCCGCTTGTGGAATTGGACTTGTCATCCTCTTTCCTGTTTCACCTGGTTCCATCAGTAGTGGGTGTCGCTATTTAAGCTCATTTCTCTGGTGGTTTCTTGCCGGTCAACAATGTTATCTGATGCCTCTCAGTGCTTGTTCCTGCTTCTAGACAACTACTAGATAAGTTGGACTTTTGTCCATGTTTTGTTTTGCCTATTTGTTCCAGTTCACAGCTGAAGTTTTGTTACTGTGTCTGGAAAGCTCTCGTTGATCAGGGATTGCTACTCTGGCGTTATGAGTTAATGCCAGAGTTTAAGGTAATCTCTGGATGGTGTTTTGTTAGTGTTTTTCTGCTGACCATGAAAGTATACTATCTGTCTTCTGCTATCTAGTAAGCGGACCTCAAATTTGCTAAGACTATTTTCCTGCTGCGTTTGTTGTTTCATCTGAACTCACCGTCATTATATGTGGGGGGCTACTGTCTTCTTTGGAATATTTCTCTAGAGGTGAGCCAGGTCTTATATTTCCCTCTGCTAGCTATTTAGGTCTTAGGCCAGAGCTGGGCATCTAGCGATAAATAGGAAATGCTACCTGGCTATTTCTAGTTGCGCGGCAGGCTTAGTTCATGGTCAGTATAGTTCCATCTTCCGAGAGCTTGTCCCTCTATAGGCTTGCTATGATCTCTGCCTGCAGAGATCATGACAGTTTGACCGGCCTATAAAGTGTTAAAGACCCAGGTTGAGAAAGGAGAGTTATAAGAAGTCTGCTGGAATTTTTTTTTTTTTTTTTTTCCTCCAGTCTGCCTTGCTGCAGTCTTTTTTCTCTCTCTCCTCCTAATCTCTGTATGCTCTGTGTGCACCTGACAATAATGGATCTCCAGAGTGTAACTGCGGGTTTGAATAATCTCATCACGAAAGTACAAAATTTACAAGATTTTGTGGTACATGCTCCGGTATCTGAGCCGAGAATTCCTTTGCCGGAGTTCTTCACAGGGAATAGAGCTAGCTTCCAGAATTTCCGAAATAATTGTAAGCTTTATTTGTCCCTGAAGTCTCGTTCAGCTGGAGACCCTGCTCAGCAGGTTAGGATTGTGATTTCCTTGCTCAGGGGTGACCCTCAAGATTGGGCCTTCTCATTGCCAGCAGGGGATCCTGCGTTACGCGATGTGGATGCGTTTTTTCTGGCCTTGGGCTTGCTTTATGAGGAACCTCATTTGGAACTTCAGGCAGAAAAAACTTTGATGGCACTATCTCAGGGGCAAGACGAAGCTGAAGTTTTCTGCCAAAAATTCCGTAAATGGTCTGTGCTTACTCAGTGGAATGAGTGCGCCTTGGCGGCAACTTTCAGAGAAGGTCTCTCTGATGCCGTTAAGGATGTTATGGTGGGGTTCCCTTTGCCTGCAGGTCTGAATGAGTCCATGACAATGGCTATTCAGATTGATAGGCGTCTGCGGGAGCGCAAACCGGTGCACCATCTGGCGGTGTCTATGGAAAAGACGCCAGAAAGTATGCAGTGTGATAGAATTCTGTCCAGGAGCGAGCGACAGAATTTTAGACGGAAGAATGGATTGTGTTTCTATTGTGGGGATTCTACTCATGTTATATCAGCATGCTCTAGGCGTACAAAGAAGCTTGATAAGTCTGTTTCCATTGGCACCATTCAGTCTAAGTTTATTTTGTCTGTAACCCTGATTTGCTCTTTGTCATCCATTGCCACGGACGCCTATGTTGACTCTGGCGCCGCTCTGAGTCTTATGGATTGGTCCTTTGCCAATCGTTGTGGTTTTGATTTAGAGCCTTTGGAGACTCTTATTCCTCTGAAGGGGATTGACTCCACCCCATTGGCTAATAATAAACCACAATACTGGACACAAGTAACCATGCGTATCAATCCGGATCACCAGGAGATTATTCGTTTCCTGGTGCTGTATAATTTACATGACGATTTGGTACTGGGATTGCCATGGTTGCAGTCTCACAACCCAGTCTTGGACTGGAGAGCAATGTCTGTGTTGAGCTGGGGATGTAAGGGTATTCATGGGGACGTACCTTTGGTTTCTATTTCGTCGTCCATTCCCTCTGAAGTCCCTGAGTTCCTCTCTGATTATCAAGACGTCTTTGACGAACCCAAGCTTGGGTCGTTACCTCCGCACCGTGAGTGCGATTGTGCCATAGATTTGATACCGGGTTGTAAATATCCAAAGGGTCGTTTGTTTAATTTGTCTGTGCCGGAACATGCTGCTATGCGGGAATATATAAAGGAGTCTTTGGAAAAGGGACATATTCGTCCATCTTCTTCTCCCTTGGGAGCTGGGTTTTTCTTTGTCTCAAAAAAAGACGGCTCTTTGAGACCATGTATTGATTATCGGCTTCTGAATAAGATCACTGTTAAGTATCAATACCCATTGCCATTGCTTACTGATTTGTTTGCTCGTATAGAGGGTGCTAAGTGGTTCTCTAAAATTGATCTTCGTGGGGCGTATAATTTGGTGCGGATCAGGCAGGGGGATGAGTGGAAGACCGCATTTAATACGCCCGAGGGCCACTTTGAGTATTTGGTCATGCCTTTTGGTCTTTCTAATGCCCCTTCAGTTTTCCAGTCTTTTATGCATGATATTTTCCGCGATTTTCTGGATAAATTTATGATAATATATCTGGATGATATTCTGATTTTTTCTGATGACTGGGACTCTCATGTCCAGCAGGTCAGGAGAGTTTTTCAGGTTCTGCGGTCTAATTCTTTATGTGTGAAGGGGTCTAAGTGCGTTTTTGGGGTCCAGAAAATTTCCTTTTTGGGGTATATTTTTTCTCCCTCTTCCATTGAGATGGATCCCGTCAAGGTGCAAGCTATTTGTGACTGGACTCAGCCCTCCTCTCTTAAGGGTCTTCAGAGATTTTTGGGCTTTGCCAACTTTTACCGCCGATTTATTGCTGGTTTTTCGGATGTCGTTAAACCACTGACTGATTTGACCAGACAAGGCGCTGATGTTGCTAATTGGTCCCCTCATGCTGTAGAGGCCTTTCAGGAGCTTAAGCGCCGTTTTGCCTCTGCCCCTGTGTTGCGTCAGCCTGATGTGAATCTGCCTTTTCAGGTTGAGGTTGACGCTTCGGAGATCGGAGCTGGGGCAGTGTTGTCGCAGAAAGGTTCCGACTGCTCCGTCATTAGGCCTTGTGCCTTCTTTTCTCGCAAATTTTCGCCCGCAGAGCGGAATTATGATGTTGGGAATCGGGAGCTTTTGGCCATGAAGTGGGCGTTTGAGGAGTGGCGCCATTGGCTCGAGGGGGCTAGGCATCAGGTGGTGGTATTGACTGACCACAAAAATTTGATTTATCTTGAGACTGCCAGACGCCTGAATCCTAGACAGGCGCGCTGGTCTTTATTTTTTTCTCGCTTTAATTTTGTGGTGTCGTACCTACCGGGTTCTAAGAATGTTAAGGCAGATGCCCTTTCTAGGAGTTTTGACCCGGACTCTCCTGGTAATTCTGAACCCACAGGTATCCTTAGGGAGGGAGTAATTTTGTCGGCCGTTTCTCCTGATCTGCGGCGGTCCTTGCAAGAGTTTCAGGCGGATAGACCGGATCGTTGTCCGCCTGATAGACTGTTTGTTCCGGATGATTGGACCAGCAGAGTCATCTCTGAGGTACATTCTTCTGCATTGGCAGGTCATCCCGGAATTTTTGGTACCAGGGATTTGGTGGCAAGATCCTTCTGGTGGCCTTCCCTGTCACGAGATGTGCGAGTCTTTGTGCAGTCATGTGACGTTTGTGCTCGGGCCAAGTCTTGTAGTTCTCGGGCTAGCGGACTGCTGTTGCCCTTGCCTATTCCTAAGAGGCCTTGGACACACATCTCGATGGATTTTATTTCAGATCTGCCTGTTTCCCAGAAGATGTCTGTCATCTGGGTGGTCTGTGACCGTTTCTCTAAAATGGTCCATTTGGTTCCTCTGCCCAAGTTGCCTTCTTCTTCTGAGTTGGTTCCTCTGTTTTTTCAGAATGTTGTCCGATTGCACGGTATTCCTGAGAATATTGTTTCTGACAGAGGTACCCAATTTGTGTCTAGATTTTGGCGGGCATTCTGTGCTAGGATGGGCATAGATTTGTCTTTTTCATCTGCTTTTCACCCTCAGACTAATGGCCAGACCGAGCGGACTAATCAGACCCTTGAGACATATCTGAGGTGTTTTGTCTCTGCTGACCAGGATGATTGGGTTGCTTTTTTGCCATTGGCAGAGTTCGCCCTCAATAATCGGGCCAGTTCTTCCACCTTGGTGTCCCCGTTTTTCTGTAATTCGGGGTTTCACCCTCGATTTTCCTCCGGTCAGGTGGAATCCTCGGATTGTCCTGGAGTGGATGCGGTGGTGGAGAGATTGCATCACATCTGGGGGCAGGTTATGGACAATTTGAAGTTGTCCCAGGAGAAGACTCAGCGTTTTGCCAACCGTCATCGTCGTGTTGGTTCTCGGCTTTGTGTTGGAGATTTAGTGTGGTTGTCTTCTCGTTTTGTCCCTATGAGGGTCTCTTCTCCTAAGTTTAAACCTCGGTTCATCGGCCCTTATAGAATATTGGAGATTCTTAATCCTGTTTCTTTCCGTTTGGACCTCCCTGCGTCCTTTTCCATTCATAACGTTTTTCATCGGTCGTTATTGCGCAGGTATGAGGTACCTGTTGTACCTTCAGTTGAGCCTCCTGCTCCGGTGTTGGTTGAGGGTGAGTTGGAGTACGTTGTGGAGAAAATTTTGGACTCTCGTGTTTCCAGACGGAGACTCCAGTATCTGGTCAACTGGAAGGGTTACGGCCAGGAGGATAATTCTTGGGTCAATGCATCTGATGTTCATGCTTCTGATCTTGTTCGTGCCTTCCATAGGGCTCATCCTGGTCGCCCTGGTGGATCTGGTGAGGGTTCGGTGCCCCCTCCTTGAGGGGGGGGTACTGTTGTGAATTTGGATTCTGGGCTCCCCCGGTGGCCGCTTGTGGAATTGGACTTGTCATCCTCTTTCCTGTTTCACCTGGTTCCATCAGTAGTGGGTGTCGCTATTTAAGCTCATTTCTCTGGTGGTTTCTTGCCGGTCAACAATGTTATCTGATGCCTCTCAGTGCTTGTTCCTGCTTCTAGACAACTACTAGATAAGTTGGACTTTTGTCCATGTTTTGTTTTGCCTATTTGTTCCAGTTCACAGCTGAAGTTTTGTTACTGTGTCTGGAAAGCTCTCGTTGATCAGGGATTGCTACTCTGGCGTTATGAGTTAATGCCAGAGTTTAAGGTAATCTCTGGATGGTGTTTTGTTAGTGTTTTTCTGCTGACCATGAAAGTATACTATCTGTCTTCTGCTATCTAGTAAGCGGACCTCAAATTTGCTAAGACTATTTTCCTGCTGCGTTTGTTGTTTCATCTGAACTCACCGTCATTATATGTGGGGGGCTACTGTCTTCTTTGGAATATTTCTCTAGAGGTGAGCCAGGTCTTATATTTCCCTCTGCTAGCTATTTAGGTCTTAGGCCAGAGCTGGGCATCTAGCGATAAATAGGAAATGCTACCTGGCTATTTCTAGTTGCGCGGCAGGCTTAGTTCATGGTCAGTATAGTTCCTTCTTCCGAGAGCTTGTCCCTTTATAGGCTTGCTATGATCTCTGCCTGCAGAGATCATGACACAGAGCTATGGGGCAACGGTGCAGAGCACTATATGGCACAGCTATGGGGCGATGGTGCAGAGCACTATATGGCACAGCTATGGGGCGATGGTGCAGAGCACTATATGGCACAGCTATGGGGCAACGGTGCAGAGCACTATATGGCAGAGCTATGGGGCAATGGTGCAGAGCACTATATGGCACAGCTATGGGGCAACGGTGCAGAGCACTATATATACAGTGGGGCAAAAAAGTATTTAGTCATTCAGCAATAGTGCAAGTTCCACCACTTAAAAAGATGAGAGGCGTCTGTAATTTACATCATAGGTAGACCTCAACTATGGGAGACAAACTGAGAAAAAAAAATCCAGAAAATCACATTGTCTGTTTTTTTATCATTTTATTTGCATATTATGGTGGAAAATAAGTATTTGGTCAGAAACAAACAATCAAGATTTCTGGCTCTCACAGACCTGTAACTTCTTCTTTAAGAGGCTCCTCTGTCCTCCACTCATTACCTGTAGTAATGGCACCTGTTGAAACTTGTTATCAGTATAAGAGACACCTGTGCACACCCTCAAACAGTCTGACTCCAAACTCCACTATGGTGAAGACCAAAGAGCTGTCAAAGGACACCAGAAACAAAATTGTAGCCCTGCACCAGGCTGGGAAGACTGAATCTGCAATAGCCAACCAGCTTGGAGTGAAGAAATCAACAGTGGGAGCAATAATTAGAAAATGGAAGACATTCAAGACCACTGATAATCTCCCTCGATCTGGGGCTCCACGCAAAATCCCACCCCGTGGGGTCAGAATGATCACAAGAACGGTGAGCAAAAATCCCAGAACCACGCGGGGGGACCTAGTGAATGAACTGCAGAGAGCTGGGACCAATGTAACAAGGCCTACCATAAGTAACACACTACGCCACCATGGACTCAGATCCTGCAGTGCCAGACGTGTCCCACTGCTTAAGCCAGTACATGTCCGGGCCCGTCTGAAGTTTGCTAGAGAGCAATTGGATGATCCAGAGGAGTTTTGGGAGAATGTCCTATGGTCTCATGAAACCAAACTGGAACTGTTTGGTAGAAACACAACTTGTCGTGTTTGGAGGAAAAAGAATACTGAGTTGCATCCATCAAACACCATACCTACTGTAAAGCATGGTGGTGGAAACATCGTGCTTTGGGGCTGTTTCTCTGCAAAGGGGCCAGGACGACTGATCCGGGTACATGAAAGAATGAATGGGGCCATGTATCGTGAGATTTTGAGTGCAAACCTCCTTCCATCAGCAAGGGCATTGAAGATGAAACGTGGCTGGGTCTTTCAACATGACAATGATCCAAAGCACACCACCAGGGCAACGAAGGAGTGGCTTCGTAAGAAGCATTTCAAGGTCCTGGAGTGGCCTAGCCAGTCTCCAGATCTCAACCCTATAGAAAACCTTTGGAGGGAGTTGAAAGTCCGTGTTGCCAAGCGAAAAGCCAAAAACATCACTGCTCTAGAGGAGATCTGCATGGAGGAATGGGCCAACATACCAACGACAGTGTGTGGCAACCTTGTGAAGACTTACAGAAAACGTTTGACCTCTGTCATTGCCAACAAAGGATAGATTACAAAGTATTGAGATGAAATTTTGTTTCTGACCAAATACTTATTTTCCACCATAATATGCAAATAAAATGATAAAAAAACAGACAATGTGATTTTCTGGATTTTTTTTTCTCAGTTTGTCTCCTATAGTTGAGGTCTACCTATGATGTAAATTACAGACGCCTCTCATCTTTTTAAGTGGTGGAACTTGCACTATTGCTGAATGACTAAATACTTTTTTGCCCCACTGTATATGGCACAGCTATGGGGCAACGGTGCGGAGCATTATATATATGGCACAGCTATGGGGCAACGGTGCAGAGCACTATATGGCACAGCTATGGGGCAACGGTGCAGAGCACTATATGGCACAGCTATGGGGCAACGTTGCAGAGCACTATATGGCAGAGCTATGGGGCAATGGTGCAGAGCACTATATGGCAGAGCTATGGGGCAACGGTGCAGAGCATTATATATATGGCACAGCTATGGGGCAACGGTGCAGAGCATTATATATATGGCACAGCTATGGGGCAACGGTGCAGAGCACTATATGGCACAGCTATGGGGCAACGGTGCAGAGCACTATATGGCAGAGCTATGGGGCAACGGTGCAGAGCACTATATGGCACAGCTATGGGGCAACGGTGCAGAGCATTATATATATGGCACAGCTATGGGGCAACGGTGCAGAGCATTATATATATGGCACAGCTATGGGGCAACGGTGCAGAGCATTATATATATGGCACAGCTATCTATGGGGCAACGGTGCAGAGCATTGTATATGGCACAGCTTTCTATGGAGCATCTATGGGGCCATAATGAACGGTGCAGAGCATTATATATGGCACAGCTTTATGTGGAGCATCTATGGGGCCATAATGAATGGTATGGAGCATCTATTTTTAATTTTGAAATTCACCGGTACCTGCTGCATTTTCCACCCTAGGCTTATACTCGAGTCAATAAGTTTTCCCAGTTTTTTGTGGCAAAATTAGGGGGGTCGGCTTATACTCGAGTATATACGGTATGCACAACTCTCCACTCTACTCTCAAAATCGCATCTCACCACCTGTGCACTTGACCCGCTTCCATCCCACGTCATCCCAAACCTCACCACAGTCTTCATCCCAACCCTAACCCATCTCTTCAACCTATCACTAACTGGTGTTTTCCCCTCAAGCTTTAAACATGCCTCAATCACACCTATCCTCAAAAAGCCCTCTCTTGACCCATCCTCTGTATCTAGCTATCGCCCTATATCACTTCTCCCCTATGCTTCAAAACTACTGGAACAACACGTCCATCTTGAACTGTCCTCCCATCTCTTTTCTTGCTCCCTCTTCGACCGCTTTCAATCTGGCTTCCGGTCACACCACTCCACTGAAACTGCCCTAACTAAGGTCACCAATGACCTATTAACCACCAAAGCCAAGCGACACTACTCTGTCCTCCTCCTCCTCGACCTGTCGGCTGCCTTTGACACAGTGGACCATTCCCTATTATTACAGACCCTCTCATCCCTTGGCATCACAGACTTGGCTCTATCCTGGATCTCATCATACCTAACAGACCGGACATTCAGCGTCTCCCACTCACACACCACCTCCTCACCTCGCCCCCTATCTGTCGGAGTCCCACAAGGTTCAGTCCTAGGGCCCCTGCTCTTCTCCATTTACACCTTTGGCCTGGGACAGCTCATAGAATCTCATGGCTTTCAGTATCACCTCTATGCTGATGACACACAGATCTACATCTCTGGACCAGATATCACCTCCCTACTAACCAGAATCCCTCAATGTCTGTCCGCTATTTCATCCTTCTTCTCCGCTAGATTTCTGGAACTTAACATGGACAAAACAGAATTCATCATCTTTCCCCCGTCTCACACGACCCCCCCCAACGAACCTATCCATTACAGTAAACGGCTGCCCACTCTCCCCAGTCCCAGAAGCTCGCTGCCTCGGGGTCATCCTTGACGCTGATCTCTCCTTCAAACCACATATCCAAGCCCTTTCCACTTCCTGCCGCCTTCAACTCAAAAATATTTCACGGATCCGTACATTCCTCAACCAAGAATCTGCAAAAACCCTAGTCCATGCCCTCATCATCTCTCGCCTTGACTACTGCAACCTCCTGCTCTGTGGCCTCCCCTCTAACACTCTCGCACCCCTCCAATCTATTCTAAACTCTGCTGCCCGACTAATCCACCTGTCCCCCCGCTATTCCCCAGCCTCTCCCCTCTGTCAATCCCTTCACTGGCTCCCCATTGTCCAGAGACTCCAGTACAAAACCCTAACCATGACGTACAAAGCCATCCACAACCTGTCTCCTCCATACATCTGTGACCTCGTCTCCCGGTACTTACCTACACGCAACCTCCGATCCTCACAAGATCTCCTTCTCTACTCCCCTCTTATCTCCTCTTCCCACAATCGTATACAAGATTTCTCTCGCGTATCACCCCTACTCTGGAACCCTCTACCACAAAACATCAGACTCTCGCCTACCATCGAAATCTTCAAAAAGAGCCTGAAGACCCACCTCTTCCGACAAGCCTACAACCTGCAGTAACCACCGATCGACCAAACCGCTGCATGACCAGCTCTATCCTCGCCTACTGTATCCTCACCCATCCCTTGTAGATTGTGAGCCTTCGCGGCCAGGGTCCTCTCTCCTCCTGTACCAGTTATGACTTGTATTGTTTAAGATTATTGTACTTGTTTTTATTATGTACACCCCTCCTCACATGTAAAGCGCCATGGAATAAATGGCGCTATAACAATAAATAATAATAATACATAGTGTATAGTGTCAGTGTCCAGGTAGTATAGTAATCACCAGTGATATAATACATAGGAGCTCGGTATATAGTGTCAGTATACAGATAATATAGTGATCACCAGTGACATTATACACACAGGAGCTCTGTATATAGTGTCAGTGTTCAGGTAATACATGGATCACCAGTGACATTATACACAGTAGCCTTCTAAATACAGGTAATGCAGTGATCACTGGTGGTATTATACACAGGAGCTCTGTATATACTGTACAATGTCAGTGTACAGGTAACAGACTGACTCACCAATGACATCTCTAGTTGAAGTCCTTCATCTTCGCTTTTCGTCTTCATTCAGCACAGACCGCAATCACTTCTTATAGCCAGGACTTGTCTCTGCAGAATATAATAGATATCTAGAGCACCACTTCCAGACTGTATTCCCCACAACTTCTACATTATGCCAGATAAAGAAAAAAGTGATACAGTGCCACTATGCACAGTAGCAGGAGCCCCTCAATTCATCATTTGCTCTCCCCCACCCTCAAGTCCTCACCATTTACTGTTCCCCATCCCCCAGTCTCAATTCACAATCATTTGCTGTCCCCCACCCCGTCTCAATTATTATTATTTTCTGCTCACCAGTCACAAACAATATTTGCTGTCCCCACCCCCAGTCTCAAGTCATCACCATTTGATGTTCCCCAGTCTCAATTCCTCCTCATTTGTCCCCCCTCCTCACACTCCTTTCATTCATTTTATTAAAAAAAAAGTTGTTCATACTTCTGAGAGGATCCCCTGCAGCTCCACTTCTACTGTCCTCCTGGTGAGTGGCGCACGTACATACTGGTGTGTGCGCGATGACGTCATAGCGTACGTGTCTTCACCAGCGCATCACAGAAGAAGCGGGAGGAGGAAGCCCTGGAGGTGACGGCTGTGCAGCACCAGGCAGGAAAGCTCCTGGCACCAGTGCACAGTATATTATACTCTGAAGTCCGGTGAGCAGAAGCACAAGAGGGGGGTCCCGGATTGCGTCTGGTCCTCCCTTTTTCCTTCTGCTCACCGGGCCCCATACAGCAGTGAGGGCAGTAATGCTCTGATGGCGGCCCTGATAGGAGCCACCGGGGTAACAAGTCAGTTCATGACTTCCTCCATCACCTGTGAGTGAAATTATTGAGTAGAAGGAACCGCAGCAATTCACTCGTGAAGTGGAGACCCTGTAATGTTACATGGGACGGGTGCTGAGAAGCAGAAGGCAGAAAAGTCACCACCGCTCTACTGACCCCATAACTGCAGAGCCCAGACCCTCTCTGGTATCAGCACAAACACTGCGCCCCCGCCAGGAGCTTCATGGCCGAGCAGCTGTATGCAGCCGTACATCACCAAGCACAGTGCCGAGCGTCGGATGGAGTGGTGTAGAGCCGCCACCACTGGACTCGTGAGGAGACGTGTTCTGTGCAGTGACGGATCACACTTCTCTGATGGAGGAGTCTGGGTTTGGTGATTCCAGGAGGACGTTACCCCAGGGTGTATAATAATAATATATAGGTGAGGTTAGCTAGACACATCGACATTGTGCCCATATGTTCAGGAGCTATATGCCTGATGGTGCATACACTCGGGGTAGAGGCTTCATTTCCATCCACCATAGAGACCAATTGTATACAATTCTTTGCAGTGGCGCTCTTTATAGAATAGTGCGGTGCTTTCCTATCCAGTGAAACAAAGATACATATGGAAAATAAGAGTATAAACAGTATATGTAGGGAGCAGCTCGCCATGTATACGGTAGGATATGAGCACAGAGGGCCCTGTGAGATGAATGGGGACGTATGGGAACATAACAGTATATGTAGGGAGCAGCTCGCCATGTATACGGTAGGATATGAGCACAGACGGCCCGGTGAGAGCTCCAGAGTTTCATCCCACAACAGTCGGGTCATTTCCAAAATGTTTTATTGATATTATTTTGAGATATAAGATTTGATCACTTTTTATTCCATTTTATATAAAGTCGGATAAATAAAAAACCAGTGGCGCTGTGTAACATTTCTTACAGGAATCACTTTGAGGTTAAAACAATTACAATTTAATCGTTTTGGTCACTGTAAGCACCAAGTATCCCCTCCTGCACATTGAGACTTTATTACAATAAGATGCTTCTGATCTACAGACGCCCTGGGCCAGAACATGTCTCCATCTGCAGCTACTCCACAACCTTCTCCTCGCCCGGTGGAGAGGAAACGCCTGGCAGCATAGCACCAATTGTTCTCGGGGTCACGCAGCGCCCGCAGTTATCTGCCCATCACAGCCGTCAGGGCCGACAATCGGCGTCTCTGCTTTATTCAGATAAAATGTAGGAAAATAAGAGGCAGAACTGGGCCGTGCATTATTATGTCTGCTTCTATAGGGTAAATAATGGGGGGGGGCACTAACTTTTGTTTGTGTAAGTTATAACTTCACCATGAACATGTGAATAGAAGAGTGAAATATGTACAAATCTCTATTGTTCCTGCCTAGAAGATTCGGGTTTGGGTTTTTATCCAAGGCTTCTTCACGCTGTATTTAGCAAAGTGCATTTGTCATATGCACTAAAAAAGCTAACAGTGTCACATGAGCGCTGCAGCCGATCTGCAGCGGCCGATTGGCTGTAGCCTTTACACTTTCATCAAACATTATTATGGAGGCTCAGCCGCTGAACGTCTGCAGCGCTCATATGACGTAACAATGTCATTAGACTGTTTAGAGCGAAAAAGAAGCGCCAGCCCACTGGTTAATATACTTATTTTTTATTTTGTTCAGCTCACTGCGGGTTGTGCAAATATGGACAACCCCTTTAAATGATCTAATTCTTTCTGCTGCCACTAGGGGGAGCACCCTGCCCAGTGATTTATCACCGGTGTCTGCAGGCAGCGGAAGGTGGTGTAAAGAAAAGCAGAAGATTTGGAGCTCTGTATCAGGAAGCAAAGCGCTGACGCCTATAAATAATCTTAATTATGTAAATTGTCTCTTCAGAGAGGAAGAGAGCTAGAACTCTAGTGCCACCTATTGGAAGGTAGCCATCCTACAAGTCAATGTTGACCCAATAATGATATACGTAGACCTCCATGTTCCAGACCACCACTAACTCCTTCACCATCCCCCAAACTAAAAGGAATATGGTGCATATGATCCCCCTCAGACACCAATACTGATACTGACCCCACCTCTAGGACCTGCAATTATCAGACATTTTTATAATAATTTAATTTAATAGACTGATACACTGTATACTTAAGAAAAGCCCTTTTATACGTGGGACCCTCAGCAGCAGCATTATACATCTGCTGCATAGATTTCAGCAGAGGGGGATGGGATGGGTCCATGTGTATGTGCAGGTTACTGGTCGCACACCCCTACGGCCAGCCCTATATGCACCCCATATAGCCTCGTATTTTAGTATGGTCTTAACCCTCCGTCAGGGGCAACTGATCTGACAGGCGCAGCTCACTTAGTTTCATTTCTCTATTTTCAGTGGTTTGTCTGCAGGGCCGGACTGGGACTAAAATTCAGCCCTGGCATTTGAAGTTACACAGGCCCACTTGTCACATGGTGACTCTATAATATCTTTGTACACTTGTAGGCAGGGCCGGTTTTAGGCAAAGTGGGGCCCTAGGCAAAGTTTAAAATGGGGCCCAAAATGCTAACATATTGCACATCACACAAAAGCATTTCGGTTGTATTTACGTGCGCTGATCTCAGGCCGCTAAATGAGTTTGATCGACAATACTGAAGTTGTTCAACGCTTGTTTCCCGGCGTCTTTCCACCGTCTGAGAAAGAATGATGGGACAGAACGATCACTAACAGATCACTAACCGATCCCCATACAGTATCATGTTATCAGCAGCGCATCTACAGTTTACAGCGGCGATGTGCTGCTGAGAACAATGATTTTTGTTCCAGCAAAAACAATCTGAATATGCAGCATTTTACTTGTTTAGTAAAATATACCCCATAGTCCTCCATATATTATAATGTGCACCACAGTCCTCCATATAGTATAATACACTCCCTATAGTCCTCCATATATTAAAATACACTGCTCAGTCCTCCACATAGTATAATACACTCCTCATAGTCCTCCATATAGCATAATACACTCCTCATAGTGCTCCATATAGTATAATGCACCGCCCTAGTCATCCATGTAGTACAATTCACTTCCCATTGTATAATGCACCCCATAGTTCTTCATATAGTATAACGTATTCCCCATAGTCCTCGATACAGTATAATGCAGCCCACATATAGTATAATGTAGCCACCACCCTACAGAATATAATGCGGCAACCACAGAGTATAATGCAGCCACCCCACAGAGTATAATGCAGCCACCCCACAGAGTATAATGCAGCCACCCCACAGAGTATAATGTAACCCCATAGAATATAATACACCTCCCCATAATATATAATGTAGCCCCCCCATAGTATATAACACAACCTTCCCCATAGTATATAACCCAACCTCCCCCATAGAATATAATATACCCCCACAATAGTATATACCACAGCCACATAGTACATAACATGGCCTCCCCATAGAAGATAATATACTCCCCATAGTATATAGCAAAACCCGCATAGTATATAGCACAGCCCGCATAGTAGATAACACAGCCCACACAGCAGTATACAGCACAGCCCACACAGTAGTATATACATAGAGCACTAGGGTGGAACAGTGTAAGGTCACCAACATCATAGTAGAACCCAAATAGGGTATATTTAGCCCAGAAAAAATGGGACCAAAAAAAGGAACATATTGGACCACTGCTTCTCAAATCGACAAAAACCAGTAGAAAGAAAGCAGCATAAAGTCCAGATAAATGTATATAACAAACTTTATTAGTGATAATACCAGGCTTAAAAACGACAGAGGGAAATAATCCCCGTGCTGCACTCAGCACGCACCTAGATGGACAGGGGACAGGTGCCTACAGTATAAATATATCCACATTGTAACCGAAACAGGTATCACAAAGAATCAAGGTGACTGTGCAAGTAAATAGGGTTCAAACACCTGCATTAGACACACAGGTCCAGAAGATTGTATAAAAAGCACATTCACACTGAATAGAAAATAATATACATACCAGTCAGTATAGAGAAAAATCACGGCGTGGACTGGCACCTCACCCCTGTATTGGTGGATACAGGGGTGAGGTGCCAGTCCACGCCGTGATTTTTCTCTATACTGACTGGTATGTACCGTATATTATTTTCTATTCAGTGTGAATGTGCTTTTTATACAATCTTCTGGACCTGTGTGTCTAATGCAGGTGTTTGAACCCTATTTACTTGCACAGTCACCTTGATTCTTTGTGATACCTGTTTCGGTTACAATGTGGATATATTTATACTGTAGGCACCTGTCCCCTGTCCATCTAGGTGCGTGCTGAGTGCAGCACGGGGATTATTTCCCTCTGTCGTTTTTAAGCCTGGTATTATCACTAATAAAGTTTGTTATATACATTTATCTGGACTTTATGCTGCTTTCTTTCTACTGGTTTTAGTAGTATATACAGCACAGCCCGCACAGTAGTATATACAGCACAGCCCGCACAGTGGTATATACAGCACAGCCCACACAGTAGTATATCCAGCACAGCCCGCACAGTGGTATATACAGCACAGTAGTATATCCAGCACAGCCCGCACAGTGGTATATCCAGCACAGTGGTATATCCAGCAAAGCCCGCACAGTGGTATATCCAGCACAGCCCGCACAGTGGTATATCCAGCACAGTGGTATATCCAGCAAAGCCCGCACAGTGGTATATCCAGCACAGCCCGCACAGTGGTATATCCAGCACAGTGGTATATCCAGCACAGCCCGCACAGTGGTATATCCAGCACAGCCCGCACAGTGATATATCCAGCACAGCCCGCACAGTGGTATATCCAGCACAGCTCGCACAGTGGTATATCCAGCACAGCCCGCACAGTGGTATATCCAGCACAGCCCGCACAGTGGTATATCCAGCACAGCCCGCACAGTGGTATATCCAGCACAGCCCGCACAGTGGTATATCCAGCACAGCTCGCACAGTGGTATATCCAGCACAGCCTGCACAGTGGTATATCCAGCACAGCCCGCACAGTGGTATATCCAGCACAGCCCGCACAGTGGTATATCCAGCACAGCCCGCACAGTGGTATATCCAGCACAGCCCGCACAGTGGTATATACAGCACAGCCCGCACAGTGGTATATACAGCACAGCCCGCACAGTCGTATATCCAGCACAGTCCGCACAGTGGTATATACAGCACAGTGGTATATCCAGCACAGCCCGCACAGTGGTTTATCCAGCACAGCCCGCACAGTGGTATATCCAGCACAGCCCGCACAGTGGTATATCCAGCACAGTCCGCACAGTGGTATATCCAGCACAGCCCGCACAGTGGTATATACAGCACAGCCCGCACAGTGGTATATCCAGCACAGCTCGCACAGTGGTATATCCAGCACAGCTCGCACAGTGGTATATCCAGCACAGCCCGCACAGTGGTATATAGAGCACAGCCCGCACAGTGGTATATCCAGCACAGCCCGCACAGTGGTATATCCAGCACAGCCCGCACAGTGGTATATCCAGCACAGCCCGCACAGTGGTATATCCAGCACAGCCCGCACAGTGGTATATACAGCACAGCCCGCACAGTGGTATATACAGCACAGCCCGCACAGTGGTATATCCAGCACAGTCCGCACAGTGGTATATCCAGCACAGCTCGCACAGTGGTATATCCAGCACAGCCCGCACAGTGGTATATACAGCACAGCCCGCACAGTGGTATATCCAGCACAGTCCGCACAGTGGTATATACAGCACAGCTCGCACAGTGGTATATCCAGCACAGCCCGCACAGTGGTATATACAGCACAGCTTGCACAGTGCTATATCCAGCACAGCCCGCACAGTGGTATATCCAGCACAGCCCGCACAGTGGTATATACAGCACAGCCCGCACAATGTTATATACAGCACAGCCCGCACAGTGGTATATCCATCACAGCCCGCACAGTGGTATATACAGCACAGCCCGCACAGTGGTATATCCATCACAGCCCGCACAGTGGTATATCCATCACAGCCCGCACAGTGGTATATACAGCACAGCCCGCACAGTGGTATATACAGCACAGCCCGCACAGTGGTATATACAGCACAGCCCGCACAGTGGTATATACAGCACAGCCCGCACAGTGGTATATACAGCACAGCCCGCACAGTGGTATATCCAGCACAGCCCGCACAGTGGTATATCCATCACAGCCCGCACAGTGGTATATACAGCACAGCCCGCACAGTGGTATATCCATCACAGCCTGCACAGTGGTATATCCAGCACAGCCCGCACAGTGGTATATCCAGCACAGCCCGCACAGTGGTATATCCAGCACAGCCCGCACAGTGGTATATCCAGCACAGCCCGCACAGTGGTATATCCAGCACAGCCCGCACAGTGGTATATCCAGCACAGTCCGCACAGTGGTATATACAGCACAGCCCGCACAGTGGTATATACAGCACAGCCCGCACAGTGGTATATACAGCACAGCCCGCACAGTGGTATATACAGCACAGCCCGCACAGTGGTATATACAGCACAGCCCGCACAGTGGTATATACAGCACAGCCCGCACAGTGGTATATCCAGCACAGCCCGCACAGTGGTATATCCATCACAGCCCGCACAGTGGTATATACAGCACAGCCCGCACAGTGGTATATCCATCACAGCCTGCACAGTGGTATATCCAGCACAGCCCGCACAGTGGTATATCCAGCACAGCCCGCACAGTGGTATATCCAGCACAGCCCGCACAGTGGTATATCCAGCACAGCCCGCACAGTGGTATATCCAGCACAGCCCGCACAGTGGTATATCCAGCACAGTCCGCACAGTGGTATATACAGCACAGCTCGCACAGTGGTATATCCAGCACAGCCCGCACAGTGGTATATACAGCACAGCTTGCACAGTGCTATATCCAGCACAGCCCGCACAATGTTATATACAGCACAGCCCGCACAGTGGTATATCCATCACAGCCCGCACAGTGGTATATCCAGCACAGCCCGCACAGTGGTATATCCAGCACAGCCAGCACAGTGGTATATCCAGCACAGCCCGCACAGTGGTATATCCAGCACAGCCCGCATCTCTCCCCCCCCCCCCGAGAATGTCCCCACAGTCCAGTAAAAGAAAAAAAAAACACTCTCCTCACCTTTCCTCTTGCCCGCGTTGCTTCCCACTCCTGTCTCAGCGGCTGCAGTCTGCCTGGGACACAGCAGGTGCGCGATGATATGACGTCATTGCGCACCCGCAGTGTCAGAGGCAGAGCGGGGAATGATGGGAGAGGGAGCGTCATCATTGCATTCAACTGTACCGGCATCATAGACGCCGGTATAGTTGAATGCGGCGGCAGGGGGGTGAGTCAGCGGCGGCGGTGGGAGGCGGATCGAGTGGCCCACGACTGGCACCGGCCCTTCTGGCATTTGCCAGAAGTGCCCGATGGCCAGTCCGGCCCTGTTTGTCTGGGAAACACCATCCTCCCAGGACCTTCCTAACTTTAAAGGCTGTGTGAACCCTGAGAAGCCTCTCGTGCTGCAGAGCTGCAGGAGATCAGATATCAGTGTTTTGGCTTCTCCGGCTCATTGCCCCTCAACGCGTCACACATTTGACGATTAGAATTTGCTGTTTTTATTCATCCCAATTGTTTTTTTAGCTTGTTTTATGAATAGCTAGTGCTAAATTTGTGGATTTGTCATAAAAGGTTTTGTTATAAATAAGAATGTGCTTCTCAGGCACATTGCGCCCTAACACATATTCTCTCTCTTGCTTCAGCTTTTCTTCTGAAATGGCGAGGAGAATATTTGACTTGTCCAATGCCCTTCATGTTCAGCAAGTGCAAAATATACTGCTTGATGATGAGACAGACCCCTTACAGCTAGAAGATTTAGGGGAAGAAAGTGACATTGCTTCAGAAGATGATGTGGAAGAATGTCCAGATGTGTCTGATACAGGTCAAGATGGAGAGAGTGAGGAGGATGCTCAAGACATAGAAACAGATTACTTTTCTGGTTATTAAACATTTGTTTTCCACCTGATTATGTGTATTCTCATTTATTACATTCCTATTAAGGTAACTGATCACCTTTAGAGCATTGAAATTTTTAAAAAAGGAAAATATAGCCAATTTTCTAGCCTGTGCCGGACAGGCGCAATGCCCCTAAACTCGTTATGAAACATATTGCCCCTGACGGAGGGTTAAAGGGAACCTGTCATGTTGAATATGGTGTCTGATCTGCAGGCAGGATGTTATAGGGCAGCTGAAGCTGATAAAATTGGTATTTCTGAGAAAAGTGTCACTAAAAATTGCATTTTATTCATTGAAATCCCCGATGTTTGTATGCATGAGTCCAGTGGGCGGTCCTATCAGTGATTGACAGTCTTCCCTCTATAGTTGTGCATGCTGAGATAGCTGTCAATCACTAGTTGGACCTCTCACTGGACTCATGAATACAAACAGCAGAGATGTCAATGAATAAAACAGGAATGACACTGACTCTTTCCCCGGACACCAAGCATTGTGCCCAGCTTCTCCTTCTGATGAGGGTGTACATACTAATGTAGGAGCCCATGTAGCTGCTATGTTGCTCCAAGGGACAGTGGGCTCCTTCCAGGTTGGTCTTGTCTCCATCTAATGGATGTGGAAAAAGTGCATAAGTACCAAAAAATGGGACAGAAGCAGCAGGACCTCCTTTGTTTTGTGCTGGTGTCAGGCAGCAGCTGAAAGGGGGTCACATTTTTATCTTTGTCATTGATCCTGTTCCACACCTGAGCACAGACTGCATAAACCACCTGACTTTGTTTACAGTCTCCCATAGCAACCAATTGTTCTCAAACACAAAGAGTTACATTGTATCTAGGGAAGCGTTAGAACCAATCACCAGATACAAAGAGAGCAGCTATATAGCTGGGGAAACCCAACACGAGGGGTATATAGATGAGGTCACATCTCTATGGTGAGGGTATACAAGCCGGTAACAGGTTGAGGGGGATCAAGCACAACTTCAGTCTACCGATTAACATGAAAATACTATAACATCACTAATAAATCCAAATCCAGCAAATTCTGATAATCCAGAAAATCTCATAATCCGGCACTCACTTCCAACTCAGAAATGCTGCAGTTTAATGTGGATTGATATACCAGAACTTCACACCCACAAATGGGATTATTAGATTTTTTTATATCTTAAAATTAAAAAAATTGTAAACAAAAATATATTTTTACTCTTTTTTTCTTGTAATCCTATAGTATTCCCTAAAATAACATTTAGTGAGGAGGTGATCTCTTTTGGATTACTATGTATTTTTTTTTAGTTTATTTTTTGCTCATTATTATTATTTATACACCAGAAGCGGACACAGACAGGAAAGGCCCCTGAGCAAGAACAATACTAATCATAATGCACATTTCCACCTGCTTTTGAGGCAGTAGTGGCCCCCTTACCTCTCGGGCCCCTGTGTGGCTGCCCAGGTTGCACTAATTACAGTATATGTCGGCCCTTGTTATATACACTCTGTAATATATTCTACTTGCGCTGATACATTGTAGTAAACTATCAGAATGGGGCGGATTGGTGCAGCTTCTGAATATTATGTGTAATAATAATTGAAGCTGATATACTGTAAGATACAGAAGATGCAATGATACTAATAGTAACAACCCGAAGTCTCTGCAGTCTGCGCGTCCTTCTGCTATTTCACTCCTTATTCCCACTTTTCCCTCCCTCTGGGTTTCCCTCTCTTCTTCCCTCCATTCTCCTCTGCCCTGGAGCTGAT
Organism: Ranitomeya variabilis; assembly: GCF_051348905.1. Lineage (NCBI taxonomy): Eukaryota > Metazoa > Chordata > Amphibia > Anura > Dendrobatidae > Ranitomeya > Ranitomeya variabilis. The sequence goes on from NC_135238.1 coordinate 230,994,147, forward strand.
ACCTGGTAACGGCTGTGTTGTGTTATACACAGGGCAGGGCTCTGGTGTCCTGGAGATTGGGGGTCACCTGCCCGGGCTCCTGTTACTAAGGACTCTGCTGACTCCTATATATATATAGGGAGGAGAACACAGAGGACAGAAACCCTCCACATCCGAAGTCCTAACTTATCGGAGCCTGGAGATCTACAGCCGACACCATGGTGAGCGCCCGGTCTCTGTTCTATTATACTTTTCCTCTGATTGTTCCACTCCTGATGTAGAATACTAACCAAATGCTGAATGTGGGAACACGGCTTTAAATGTCTAATGTGATGTGTACGTCATTGTATAATGTATTGTATATTGTTCAATCTGGTCTCAGCTACACAACCTTATCCAATCTTCTATATTTTATACACAATCTAATCCGTGTCCGTACAATCTCATGTATCTGATCTCATCAACACAATTTTATGTGTTACTTCCCAATCGAATCTATACGTGACTGTCCAATTTCATGTATCTTTGACTTTCTAATGTTATATGTTTGTGTCTGTCCAATCTGATCTGAGCTCTTATGTTATACCTGTTATATTATATACAAATCCATAACATGTGCAGCTCTCCAATCTTATCTATTACATCTGCACCTGAGCACTGTCATGTATCGTATATGTCCAATATCATCTATCCTATGTGTAAACGTCCAATCTCCTCTACTGTATCTGTGGCTGCTCAATGTAATCTATCGTATGGGCAACTATTCTCACCTATCACATGTGTGATTGTCCAATCTGATATGTGCACCTATCTAATCTGATCTATCATACATTATATGTAACTGCCCGGTCTCCTGCCCCATATATGTGACCTATGTGTGATTGTCCAGTCTCATCTGTTATGTGTCCTCTCTCCAATATAAACTACTTCTTACAAAGTATCAGTCTGGTCTGTGTGAGATCTGTGATCTGTTACATACATCTTCCATGTGACTGATTCTGATGCATATAGTCTGACCCTAATCATATCCCCCCATCTGCCCCATACAGAGGGAATGTATCTCTATCCACGTTGGCCAGGCCGGAGTCCAGATGGGCAATGCCTGCTGGGAGTTGTACTGCCTGGAACACGGTATCCAGCCGGATGGACAGATGCCCAGTGATAAGACCATCGGTGGAGGAGACGATTCCTTCAACACCTTCTTCAGTGAGACGGGGGCTGGTAAACACGTCCCCCGCGCTGTTTTTGTGGACCTGGAGCCCACTGTGATCGGTGAGTATAGTGAAGATCTGGGGAGATAAGAGGGCCGGACGGTTCTGGATCTCAAAAACCACCATTATTTCTCTCCTACAGATGAGGTGAGAACTGGAACCTACAGACAACTGTTCCACCCTGAGCAGCTCATCACCGGCAAGGAAGATGCCGCCAATAACTACGCCCGTGGCCATTACACCATTGGCAAAGAGATCATTGACCTGGTGCTGGACAGGACCCGCAAGCTGGTGAGTTCATTGTACTGGTCCAGGCTTAGACATGTTTGCTATATTCTTAGCTAAGATCTATGACACGTGGGCTGACAATGACTATGTACCTTAAGGGAAACTGTCACCACATTTGACCCATCTATACTATTAATATGGACACACAGGTTATAGACTGCTGAATAAAAGTCCTTTCTGTGGGTCTCACATCAGATGCCTTGTTGCTGATAGATCATCTTTTATCGCTTTATGTAAATGAGCTCTTCCAGACTCTGGGGAGGACGTTGCATGGAAGATTCAAATTTTGGTTAGTGACTCAGTAAAAACACTTCTTTTGTGAACACATATGGTGATGGAGCCAAATAGCATATTTTCTTTTCTGGATTCAATAATCAGGTTGATAAATTTCTTAATATGTCTGTTCATCAGTCAGAGTTTAGTTTTTGCAACACAGAGCAGCAAATACTCAGCAGACATAGAGTTAAATAAAACATTGCTGTCTTCCTGTGGCGACCACTAGGGGGAGCTCAGGAGCTTGGTGCATACTGTGTTATGATTATTGTGATCAGAATGCAGAATTAAGCTCCCCCTAGTGGTGGCTGGAGGGAAACAGCACAGTTATATCTAGGTGTTTCCTATTTGACACCCTATAATTGTTTCATAAATACTTGTTAATTTTTCCATACATTAATGTCTTCTGTATTCCTCCAGGCGGATCAGTGCACAGGTCTCCAGGGCTTCCTCATCTTCCACAGTTTCGGTGGTGGCACGGGATCAGGCTTCACCTCCCTCTTGATGGAACGTCTCTCCGTTGACTATGGCAAGAAGTCTAAGCTGGAGTTCTCCATCTACCCTGCCCCCCAGATCTCCACCGCTGTGGTTGAGCCATACAACTCCATCCTCACCACGCACACCACACTGGAGCACTCAGACTGCGCCTTCATGGTGGACAATGAGGCCATCTATGACATCTGTCGCAGGAACCTGGACATTGAGCGCCCGACCTACACCAACCTGAACCGTCTGATCGGTCAGATCGTGTCCTCCATCACAGCCTCTCTCAGGTTTGATGGTGCTCTGAATGTGGACTTGACAGAGTTCCAGACCAACCTGGTGCCCTACCCCCGTATCCACTTTCCCCTGGCCACCTATGCCCCCGTCATCTCTGCAGAGAAAGCTTACCATGAGCAGCTCACAGTGGCTGAGATCACCAACGCTTGCTTTGAGCCGGCCAACCAGATGGTGAAATGTGACCCCAGACATGGTAAATACATGGCCTGCTGCCTGCTGTACCGCGGTGATGTTGTCCCCAAGGATGTCAATGCCGCCATTGCCACCATCAAGACCAAGCGCACCATCCAGTTTGTGGACTGGTGCCCAACAGGGTTCAAAGTTGGTATCAATTACCAACCACCAACTGTGGTTCCTGGTGGAGACCTGGCCAAGGTGCAGCGCGCTGTGTGCATGCTGAGTAACACCACCGCCATTGCCGAGGCCTGGGCTCGCCTGGACCACAAGTTTGACCTCATGTACGCCAAGCGAGCCTTCGTGCACTGGTATGTGGGAGAGGGCATGGAGGAGGGAGAGTTCTCTGAGGCTCGGGAGGACATGGCCGCCCTGGAGAAGGATTACGAAGAGGTCGGCACTGATAGCGTGGAAGGAGAGGGGGAAGGAGAGGAGGGAGAAGAGTATTAAATGGCTGCATTATGTGTATGAGATAAATTGTTCCTTTTTCAGACACCTTTCAAATAAATATTTTCATTACAATTTCTGTTTTTCCTAGGGCTGTGGAGTCGGAAAGCCAAACCATCGACTCCAACTCCACAGCCCTGCTTCACTACTGAGCATGTACATAAAGTGCGGCACAGATCTCAACTAAAAGCCAAGATCCTCAGATCAGGAACAGAACTGATATTTATAGGATATTTCATAACTTTCCAGAATTCTTATGAAAAGATTTACCGTACATCACATCCTGCATTGTACTTCTGTACCCAATGTATTCTATATTTTAAGAGACGAAGTCGGTCCATTTCATACTGACGCTACCAAAATGGACACCGACTCTGACGCCATAGCCCTGATTTTTACAGCCTTAAAGCAAAAGAGTTACATCCTGGATTATGCTCCAGAGCTGCACTCACTATTCTGCTGGTGCAGTCACTGTGTACATACATTACATTACTGATCCTGAGTTACCTCCTGTATTATACCCCAGAGCTGCACTCATGATTCTGCTGGTGCAGTCACTGTGTACATACATTACATTACTGATCCTGAGTTACATCCTGTATTATGCTCCAGAGCTGCACTCACTATTCTGCTGCTGCTGTCACTGTGTACATACATTACATTACTGATCCTGAGTTATATCCTGTATTATGCTCCAGAGCTGCACTCACTATTCTGCTGCTGCTGTCACTGTGTACATACATTACATTACTGATCCTGAGTTATATCCTGTATTATACTCCAGAGCTGCACTCACTATTCTGCTGGTGCAGTCACTGTGTACATACATTACATTACTGATCTTAAGTTACATCCTGTATTATACTCCAGAGCTGCACTCACTATTCTGCTGGTGCAGTCACTGTGTACATACATTACATTGCTGATCCTGAGTTACATCCTGTATTATGCTCCAGAGCTGCACTCACTATTCTGCTGGTGCTGTCACTGTGTACATACATTACATTACTGATCCTGAGTTATATCCTGTATTATGCTCCAGAGCTGCACTCACTATTCTGCTGCTGCTGTCACTGTGTACATACATTACATTACTGATCCTGAGTTATATCCTGTATTATACTCCAGAGCTGCACTCACTATTCTGCTGGTGCAGTCACTGTGTACATACATTACATTACTGATCTTAAGTTACATCCTGTATTATACTCCAGAGCTGCACTCACTATTCTGCTGCTGCAGTCACTGTGTACATACATTACATTACTGATCCTGAGTTACATCCTGTATTATACTCCAGAGCTGCGCTAACTATTCTGCTGGTGCAGTCACTGTGTACATACATTACTGATCTTGAGTTACCTCCTGTATTATACTCCAGAGCTGCACTCACTATTCTGCTGGTGCAGTCACTGTGTACATACATTACATTACTGATCCTGAGTTACATCCTGTATTATACCACAGAGCTGCACTCACGATTCTGCTGGTGCAGTCACTGTGTACATACATTACATTACTGATCCTGAGTTACATCCTGTATTATACCCCAGAGCTGTACTCATGATTCTGCTGGTGCAGTCACTGTGTACATACATTACATTGCTGATCCTGAGTTACATCCTGTATTATGCTCCAGAGCTGCACTCACTATTCTGCTGGTGCTGTCACTGTGTACATACATTACATTACTGATCCTGATTTATATCCTGTATTATGCTCCAGAGCTGCACTCACTATTCTGCTGGTGCAGTCACTGTGTACATACATTACATTACTGATCCTGAGTTACATCCTGTATTATACCCCAGAGCTGCACTCATGATTCTGCTGGTGCAGTCACTGTGTACATACATTACATTGCTGATCCTGAGTTACATCCTGTATTATGCTCCAGAGCTGCACTCACTATTCTGCTGGTGCTGTCACTGTGTACATACATTACATTACTGATCCTGATTTATATCCTGTATTATGCTCCAGAGCTGCACTCACTATTCTGCTGGTGCAGTCACTGTGTACATACATTACATTACTGATCCTGAGTTACATCCTGCATTATACCCCAGAGCTGCACTCATGATTCTGCTGGTGCAGTCACTGTGTACATACATTACATATCTGATCCTGAGTTAAATCCTGTATTATGCTCCAGAGCTGCACTCACTATTCTGCTGGTGCTGTCACTGTGTACATACATTACATTACTGATCCTGAGTTATATCCTGTATTATGCTCCAGAGCTGCACTCACTATTCTGCTGCTGCTGTCACTGTGTACATACATTACATTACTGATCCTGAGATACCTCCTATATTACACTCCAGAGCTGCACTCACTATTCTGCTGGTGCAGTCACTGTGTACATACATTACATTACTGATCCTAAGCTCTATTCTGTTTTATACTCCAGAGCTGCACTCACTATTTTGCTAGTGCAGTCACTGTGTACATACATTACATTACTGATCCTGAGTTACATCCTGTATTATACTCCAGAGCTGCACTCACTATTCTGCTGGTGCAGTCACTGTGTACATACATTACATTACTGATCCTGAGTTACATCCTGTATTATACTCCAGAGCTGCACTCACTATTCTGCTGGTGCAGTCACTGTGTACATACATTACATTACTGATCCTGAGTTATATCCTGTATTATACCCCAGAGCTGCACTCACTATTCTGCTGGTGCAGTCACTGTGTACATACATTACATTACTGATCCTGAGTTACCTCCTGGATTATACCCCAGAGCTGCACTCACTATTCTGCTGGTGCAGTCACTGTGTACATACATTACTGATCCTGAGTTACATCCTGTATTATGCTCCAGAGCTGCACTCACTATTCTGCTGGTGCTGTCACTGTGTACATACATTACATTACTGATCCTGAGTTACATCCTGTATTATACCCCAGAGCTGCACTCACGATTCTGCTGGTGCAGTCACTGTGTACATACATTACATTACTGATCCTGAGTTACATCCTGTATTATACTCTAGAGCTGCACTCACTATTCTGCTGCTGCAGTCACTGTGTACATACATTACATTACTGATCCTAAGCTCTATTCTGTATTATACTCCAGAGCTGCACTCACTATTTTGCTGGTGCAGTCACTGTGTACATACTTTACATTACTGATCCTGAGTTACATCCTGTATTATACCCCAGAGCTGCACTCAGTATTCTGCTGGTGCAGTCACTGTGTACATACATTACATTACTGATCCTGAGTTACATCCTGTATTATACCCCAGAGCTGCACTCACTATTCTGCTGGTGCAGTCACTGTGTACATACATTACGTTACTGATCCTGAGTTACATCCTGTATTATACTCCAGAGCTGCACTCACTATTCTGCTGGTGCAGTCACTGTGTACATACATTACATTACTGATCCTGAGTTACATCCTGTATTATACCCCAGAGCTGCACTCACTATTCTGCTGGTGCAGTCACTGTGTACATACATTACATTACTGATCCTAAGCTCTATTCTGTATTATACTCCAGAGCTGCACTCACTATTTTGCTGGTGCAGTCACTGTGTACATACATTACATTACTGATCCTGAGTTACCTCCTGTATTATACCCCAGAGCTGCACTCACTATTCTGCTGGTGCAGTCACTGTGTACATACATTACATTACTGATCCTGAGTTACATCCTGTATTATACTCCAGAGCTGTACTCACTATTCTGCTGGTGCAGTCACTGTGTACATACATTACATTACTGATCGTGAGTTACATCCTGTATTATACTCCAGAGCTGTACTCACTATTCTGCTGGTGCAGTCACTGTGTACTTACATTACATTACTGATCCTGAGTTACATCCTGTATTATACTCCAGAGCTGCACTCACTATTCTGCTGGTGCAGTCACTGTGTACATACATTACATTACTGATCCTGAGTTACCTCCTGTATTATACTCCAGAGCTGCACTCACTATTCTGCTGGTGGAGTCACTGTGCACATACATTACATTACTGATCCTGAGTTACATCCTGTATTATACCCCAGAGCTGCACTCACTATTCTGCTGGCGCAGTCACTGTGTACATACATTACGTTACTGATCCTGAGTTACATCCTGTATTATACTCCAGAGCTGTACTCACTATTCTGCTGGTGCAGTCACTGTGTACATACATTACATTACTGATCGTGAGTTACATCCTGTATTATACTCCAGAGCTGTACTCACTATTCTGCTGGTGCAGTCACTGTGTACATACATTACATTACTGATCGTGAGTTACATCCTGTATTATACTCCAGAGCTGTACTCACTATTCTGCTGGTGCAGTCACTGTGTACTTACATTACATTACTGATCCTGAGTTACATCCTGTATTATACTCCAGAGCTGCACTCACTATTCTGCTGGTGCAGTCACTGTGTACATACATTACATTACTGATCCTGAGTTACCTCCTGTATTATACTCCAGAGCTGCACTCACTATTCTGCTGGTGGAGTCACTGTGCACATACATTACATTACTGATCCTGAGTTACATCCTGTATTATACCCCAGAGCTGCACTCACTATTCTGCTGGCGCAGTCACTGTGTACATACATTACGTTACTGATCCTGAGTTACATCCTGTATTATACTCCAGAGCTGCACTCACTATTCTGCTGGTGCAGTCACTGTGTACATACATTACATTACTGATCCTGAGTTACATCCTGTATTATACTCCAGAGCTGTACTCACTATTCTGCTGGTGCAGTCACTGTGTACATACATTACATTACTGATCCTCAGTTACATCCTGTATTATACTCCAGAGCTGTACTCACTATTCTGCTGGTGCAGTCACTGTGTACATACATTACATTACTGATCCTCAGTTACATCCTGTATTATACTCCAGAGCTGTACTCACTATTCTGCTGGTGCAGTCACTGTGTACATACATTACATTACTGATCCTCAGTTACATCCTGTATTATACTCCAGAGCTGCACTCACTATTCTGCTGGTGCAGTCACTGTGTACATACATTACATTACTGATCCTGAGTTACATCCTGTATTATACCCCAGAGCTGCACTCACTATTTTGCTGGTGCAGTCACTGTGTACTTACATTACATTACTGATCCTGAGTTACATCCTGTATTATACTCCAGAGCTGCACTCACTATTCTGCTGGTGCAGTCACTGTGTACATACATTACATTACTGATCCTGAGTTACATCCTGTATTATACTCCAGAGCTGCACTCACTATTCTGCTGGTGCAGTCACTGTGTACATACGTTACATTACTGATCCTGAGTGTCATAGAAAAATTATACAACAGCTCCAAAAGAGAGAATGAGCTTGCAATCTAACAAGATACCTTTACATGACCCCTATGTAGCTGACCATCTACTTTGGAAACAGGTAATTAAAGGGAACCTGTCACCAGGAATAGCGATGTTAACCTGCAGATATGGGGTTTAATCTGCAGGTTAACAATGTTATGATGCTGTCCAGTGCCTGCACGCAGCGAATGTAGCGGAGGCAAAATTATCTTTTTTCTCCCTGCCGCCAGCATTCAGTATTCAGTCATGGGGGCGCCGGTTCAGTCACTGCTTTGAGTATACAGAGCAGCCGCTGTAACCGTGCCCCAAGCCCTGATTGACACCGGCTCTACATTGCGGTTGGCTGTCAGTCAGGGCTAGAGTGTGGTTACAGAGTGGTGACTGAATCGGCGCCCCCGCCCCTGTGACTGAAACGGAATGCTGGTGGGGAGAATAAAGATCATTTTGTCTCCGCTACATTCGCTGCGTGCAGGCACTGGACAGCATTATAACATTGTTTACCTGCAGATTAACCCCATATCTGTAGGTTAACAGCATTTTTTCTGGTGACAGGTTCCCTTTAAGGAAAATCCTAATGGCTAGCAACTCTGAGGCCAATCTTAGCTTGAAAGCACAAAAATACTGGTAGAGATAAGAGCTCCAGCTAAAAAGAAAACATAAAATCCTTGGTCTACCTTATAGAGATTATAAAGTGAGGCTTTGTGAACGGCCTAGATATAATAGACAGAAAAGTCACATTTTTGCAAATGTGATCAAATTGCGAATGCAAAGCATGCTTTTGCGTCACTGGGCGATGGCCATGTCTCCCGTTTTCTCCCTTCATTCTCCCCTCTCTGCCTCCCTCCATTCTCCCCTCTGCTTTGCTCCATTCTCCCCTCTCTGACTCTCTCCATTCTCCCCTTTTTGCCTCTCTCCATTCTCCCCTCTCTGCCTCTCTCCATTCTTCCCTCTCTCTCTCCATTTTCCCCTCTCTGCCTCCCTCCTTCCCTCTCTGCCTCCCTCCATTCTCCCCTCCCTGCCTCCCTCCATTCTCCCTTCTCTGCCTCCCTCCATTTTCCCCTCTCTGCCTCTCTTCATTCTCCCCTCTCTGCTTCGCTCCATTCTCCCCTCTCTGCCTCCGTCCATTCTTCCCTCTCTGCCTCCCTCCATTCTTCCCTCTCTGCCTCCCTCCATTCTCCCCTCTCTGCTTATCTCCATTCTCCCGTCTCTCCATTCTCCCCTCTCTGTTTCCCTCCATTTTCCCCTTTCTGCCTCTCTTCATTCTCCCCTCCCTGCCTCCCTCCATTCTCCCCTCTCTGCCTCCCCCCATTCTCCCTCCCTGCCTCTCTTCATTCTCCCCTCTCTGCCTCCCTCCATTCTCCCCTCTCTGCCTCCCTCCATTCTCCCCTCTCTGCCTCCCTCCATTCTCCCCTTTCTGCCTCTCTCCATTCTCCCCTCTCTGCCTCTCTCCATTCTTCCCTCTCTGCATTCTCCCATCTCTGGCTCTCTCCATTCTTCCCTCTCTGCCTCCCTCCTTTATTCCCCTCCCTGCCTCCCTCCATTCTCCCTTCTCTGCCTCCCTCCATTTTCCCCTCTCTGCCTCTCTTCATTCTCCCCTCTCTGCTTCGCACCATTCTCCCCTCTGCCCCCCTCCATTCTCCCCTCTTTGCTTATCTCCATTCTCCCCTCTCTGTCTCCCTCCATTTTCCCCTTTCTGCCTCTCTTCATTCTCCCCTCCCTGCCTCCCTCCATTCTCCCCTCTCTGCCTCCCTCCATTCTCCCCTCTCTGCCTCTCCATTCTCCCCTCTCTGCCTCCCTCCATTCTCCCCTCTCTGCCTCTCTCCATTCTTCCCCTCCCTGCCTCCCTCCATTCTCCCCTCTCTGCTTATCTCCATTCTCCCCTCTCTGTTTTGCTCCATTCTCCCCTCTCTGCCTCCCTCCATTTTCCCTTCTCTGCCTCTCTTCATTCTCCCCTCCCTACCTCCCTCCATTCTCCCCTCTCTGCCTCTCCATTCTCCCCTCTCTGCCTCCCTCCATTCTCCCCTCTCTGCCTCTCTCCATTCTTCCCCTCCCTGCCTCCCTCCATTCTCCCCTCTCTGCTTATCTCCATTCTCCCCTCTCTGTTTTGCTCCATTCTCCCCTCTCTGCCTCCCTCCATTTTCCCTTCTCTGCCTCTCTTCATTCTCCCCTCCCTACCTCCCTCCATTCTCCCCTCTCTGCCTCCCTCCATTCTTCCCTCTCTGCCTCCCTCAATTCTCCCCTCTTTGCTTCGCTCCATTCTTCCCTCTCTGCTTCCCTCCATTTTCCCTTCTCTGCCTCTCTTCATTCTCCCCTCTCTGCCTCCCTCCATTCTTCCCTCTCTGCCTCCCTCCATTCTTCCCTCTCTGCCTCCATTCTCCCCTCCCTGCCTCCCTCCATTCTTCCCTCTCTGCCTCCCTCCATTCTCCCCTCTCTGCCTCTCTTTCTTCCCTCTCTGCCTCTCTCCAGTCTCCCCTCCCTGCCTCCCTCCATTCTCCCCTCTCTGCCTCCCTCCATTCTCCCCTCTCTGCCTCTCTCCATTCTTCCCTCCCTGCCTCCCTCCAATCTTCCCTCCCTGCCTCCCTCCATTCTCCCCTTCCTGCCTCCCTCCATTCTCCCCTCTCTGCCTCCCCCCATTCTCCCTCCCTGCCTCTCTTCATTCTCCCCTCCCTGCCTCCCTCCATTCACCCTTCTCTGCCTCCCTCCATTCTCCCCTCTCTGCCTCCCTCCATTCTCCCCTCTCTGCCTCTCTCCATTCTTCCCTCTATGCCACCTTCCATTCTTCCCCTCCCTGCCTCCCTCCATTCTCCCCTCTCTGTTTTGCTCCATTCTCCCCTCTCTGCCTCCCTCCATTTTCCCTTCTCTGCCTCTCTTCATTCTCCCCTCCCTACCTCCCTCCATTCTCCCCTCTCTACCTCCCTCCATTCTTCCCTCTCTGTCTCCCTCAATTCTCCCCTTTGCTTCGCTCCATTCTTCCCTCTCTGCCTCTCTTCATTCTCCCCTCTCTGCCTCTCTCCATTCTCCCCTCTCTGCCTCTCTCCATTCTCCCCTCTCTGCCTCTCTCCATTCTCCCCTTTCTGCCTCTCTCCATTCTCCCCTCTCTGCCTCTCTCCATTCCTCCCTTCCTCCGTTCTCCTCTCTGCCTCTCTCCGTTCTCCCCTCTCTGCCTCCCTCCGTTCTCCCCTCTCTGCCTCTCTCCATTCTCCCCTCTCTGCCTCTCTCCGTTCTCCCCTCTCTGCCTCTCTCCATTCATCCCTCCCTCCATTCTCCCCTCTCTGCGTCTCTCCATTCTCCCCTCTCTGCCTCCCTCCATTCTCCCCTCTCTGCCTCCCTCCATTCTCCCCTCTCTGCCTCTCTCCGTTCTCCCCTCTCTGCCTCTCTCCATTCATCCCTCCCTCCATTCTCCCCTCTCTGCGTCTCTCCATTCTCCCCTCTCTGCCTCCCTCCGTTCTCCCCTCTCTGCCCCCCTTTGTTCATTCCTCTGTGCCTCCTTGCGATCCCCTCTCTGCCCTGGGAGTGCCAGTTTGGCAGCACTGTACCTGGTAACAGTTTACCTGTGTTATACACTCACCGGCCACTTTATTAGGTACACCATGCTAGTAACGGGTTGGACCCCCTTTTGCCTTCAGAACTGCCTCAATTCTTCGTGGCATAGATTCAACAAGGTGCTGGAAGCATTCCTCAGAGATTTTGGTCCATATTGACATGATGGCATCACACAGTTGCCGCAGATTTGTCGGCTGCACATCCCAAAGATGCTCCATACAAGGCAGGATGGATCCATGCTTTCATGTTGTTTACGCCAAATTCTGACCCTACCATCCGAATGTCGCAGCAGAAATCGAGACTCATCAGACCAAGCAACGTTTTTCCAATCTTCTACTGTCCAATTTCGATAAGCTTGTACAAATTGTAGCCTCAGTTTCCTGTTCTTAGCTGAAAGGAGTGGTACCCGGTGTGGTCTTCTGCTGCTGTAGCCCATCTGCCTCAAAGTTCGACGCACTGTGCGTTCAGAGATGCTCTTAGGCCTACCTTGGTTGTAACGGGTGGCGATTTGAGTCACTGTTGCCTTTCTATCAGCTCGAACCAGTCTGCCCATTCTCCTCTGACCTCTGGCATCAACAAGGCATTTCCGCCCACAGAACTGCCGCTCACTGGATTTTTTTTCTTTTTCGGACCATTCTCTGTAAACCCTAGAGATGGTTGTGCGTGAAAATCCCAGTAGATCAGCAGTTTCTGAAATACTCAGACCAGCCCTTCTGGCACCAACAACCATGCCACGTTCAAAGGCACTCAAATCACCTTTCTTCCCCATACTGATGCTCGGTTTGAACTGCAGGAGATTGTCTTGACCATGTCTACATGCCTAAATGCACTGAGTTGCCGCCATGTGATTGGCTGATTAGAAATTAAGTGTTAACAAGAAGTTGGACAGGTGTACCTAATAAAGTGGCCAGTGAGTGTATATGTATGTATATGTATGTATGTATATATATGTATATATATGTGTTTCCTCGGTGATCACCTCCTCTCATCGCCTTCCTGTTACTTAAGACTCTGCTGCCCTATAACTAGAGAGAAGAGCCGAGAGGACAGATCTGCTCCACACCTTCAGACCTGCAGGCAGCGCAGCCGCGCACACTGGGTGATGACATTGGGCAGTGATGGTTTGCAGTGCAGCCTTACCTGTTCCATGTCATTTAGAGAACAACTGGCTGAAGTCTGGAGGAAAGTGATTGTTCCCCTCCCATAGCAGGACTACACTGATCGCACACAGTCCACTCTCTTTACATAATGGCAATGGCAAGATCTTCCAGAGCCTCACCTATGTCCAAACTCGAGATGGAGATGATGGTCAAGATACTTGACCAGATGGACTATGATGGAAACAGATCAAAATACCCCAACCAAAATCCCCGAAAAAATGCAATATTGGATAAAATTATTAAGTGCAGTCAGAAAACATTTCGTATAGTCCGCACCAAGGACCAGCTGAGGAAGAAGTGGTCGGAGCTGAAGACTAGACAACTGGACTTATTGGTCGACATAAGGCAGAGCATTAAGAATAAGGGTAAGTGCTTATTATTATTATTATTATTATTATTATTTATTTATATAGCACCATTGGTTCCATGGTGCTGTACATGAGAAGGGGTTACATACAAGTTACAGGTATCACTTACAGTAAACTAACAATGACAGACTGATACAGGGGGCGAGGACCCTGCCCTTGAGGGCTTACTTTAATTTATTTTATATTTTAGCCCTTGAGCATTTTTTTCTTCTTTTCCAAACAGGGAATTTTACACAATTAGGTGTCACTTATCAATTTAAAAAAAAAATGAATAGAAAGCTACGCTCACAAGAATGTCCCTCGCATAACGTGTACAGACCACAAGACTAAACCTACTACGTACGCCTGTGAGCCTGCAGGGTCGGGACTAAACCTATTACGTACGCCTGTGAGCCTGCAGGGTCGGGACTAAACCTATTACGTACGCCTGTGAGCCTGCAGGGTCGGGACAGGACACATATGTGGCTGAAATATTCCACTGGATTCTGGTTTTGCTTTGTGCAGTTTAATTTACTAATATTTAATGATGAGAAGCCCATTTTTTCCATAAATTATAACAAATAATAAAACATTTACATTTCACAATTTTAAGGTAGAAACAACCGTGCAAGTCGTGTGGCCGGTCGTGATGAGATGAACAATGCTGCTGGTAAGTAAAAGCTTTTAGAAAAAAAAGTCATCTGATAAGTTGATACCACAAGTGTTCCTCATTGTTGGGGCAGTTTCATGTGTCTGAGATTCACAGTCTGAATATGGACGAACGCAGGTCAACTGACCCCAAATCCACAATCTCACATGTATGTGATCTGGACACTGAGGTCTGGACATCTTCTTCCACTTATAATACTGTATATAGGGCAGCACGGTGGCTCAGTGCTTAGTACTGTATATAGGGCAGCACGGTGGCTCAATGCTTAGTACTGTATATAGGGCAGCACGGTGGCTCAATGCTTAGTACTGTATATAGGGCAGCACGGTGGCTCAATGCTTAGTGCTGTATATAGGGCAACACGGTGGCTCAATGCTTAGTACTGTATATAGAGCAGCACGGTGGCTCAATGCTTAGTACTGTATATAGAGCAGCACGGTGGCTCAATGCTTAGTACTGTATATAGGACAGCACGGTGGCTCAATGCTTAGTACTGTATATAGGACAGCACGGTGGCTCAATGCTTAGTGCTGTATATAGGACAGCACGGTGGCTCAATGCTTAGTGCTGTATATAGGGCAACACGGTGGCTCAATGCTTAGTACTGTATATAGAGCAGCACGGTGGCTCAATGCTTAGTACTGTATATAGAGCAGCACGGTGGCTCAATGCTTAGTACTGTATATAGGACAGCACGGTGGCTCAATGCTTAGTGCTGTATATAGGACAGCACGGTGGCTCAATGCTTAGTGCTGTATATAGGGCAACACGGTGGCTCAATGCTTAGTACTGTATATAGAGCAGCACGGTGGCTCAATGCTTAGTACTGTATATAGAGCAGCACGGTGGCTCAATGCTTAGTACTGTATATAGAGCAGCACGATGGCTCAATGCTTAGTACTGTATATAGGGCAGCACAGTGGCTCAGTGCTTAGTACTGTATATAGGGCAGCACGGTGGCTCAATGCTTAGTACTGTATATAGGGCAGCACGGTGGCTCAATGCTTAGTACTGTATATAGGGCAGCACGGTGGCTCAATGCTTAGTACTGTATATAGAGCAGCACAGTGGCTCAGTGCTTAGTACTGTATATAGGGCAGCACGGTGGCTCAATGCTTAGTACTGTATATAGGGCAGCACGGTGGCTCAATGCTTAGTACTGTATATAGGGCAGCACGGTGGCTCAATGCTTAGTACTGTATATAGGGCAGCACAGTGGCTCAGTGCTTAGTACTGTATATAGGGCAGCACGGTGGCTCAATGCTTAGTACTGTATATAGGGCAGCACGGTGGCTCAGTGCTTAGTACTGTATATAGGGCAGCACGGTGGCTCAATGCTTAGTACTGTATATAGGGCAGCACGGTGGCTCAATGCTTAGTACTGTATATAGAGCAGCACAGTGGCTCAGTGCTTAGTACTGTATATAGGGCAGCACGGTGGCTCAATGCTTAGTACTGTATATAGGGCAGCACGGTGGCTCAGTGCTTAGTACTGTATATAGGGCAGCACGGTGGCTCAATGCTTAGTACTGTATATAGGGCAGCACGGTGGCTCAGTGCTTAGTACTGTATATAGGGCAGCACGGTGGCTCAATGCTTAGTACTGTATATAGGGCAGCACGGTGGCTCAATGCTTAGTACTGTATATAGAGCAGCACAGTGGCTCAGTGCTTAGTACTGTATATAGGGCAGCACGGTGGCTCAATGCTTAGTACTGTATATAGGGCAGCACGGTGGCTCAGTGCTTAGTACTGTATATAGGGCAGCACGGTGGCTCAATGCTTAGTACTGTATATAGGGCAGCACGGTGGCTCAATGCTTAGTACTGTATATAGAGCAGCACAGTGGCTCAGTGCTTAGTACTGTATATAGGGCAGCACGGTGGCTCAATGCTTAGTACTGTATATAGGGCAGCACGGTGGCTCAGTGCTTAGTACTGTATATAGGGCAGCACGGTGGCTCAATGCTTAGTACTGTATATAGAGCAGCACAGTGGCTCAGTGCTTAGTACTGTATATAGGGCAGCACGGTGGCTCAATGCTTAGTACTGTATATAGGGCAGCACGGTGGCTCAATTCTCAGCACTGTTGCTTTGCAGTGCTGGTGTCCTGGGTTCAAATCCCATCAGGAACAACATCTGCAACAAGTTTGTCTGTTCTCCCCGTGGTTGTTTGGGTTTCCCCTCACACTCCAAAGACTGATAGGGTGTTTCCACGTGCTGGATTACATGCGGATTGAATGCTGCGTGAAACCGCAGCATTCAACCTGCAGCGTCCAGATGTTACAGCATAGTGGAGGGGATTTTATGAAATCCCATCTCCACTATGTGTGCGAACACGGGTTTTCTGCTCCGTCCAAGGCGCCGTCAATCCGGAACGTGGACACGCACCGTTAGGGAATTTATATTGGGAGTCCCAATGGGGACAGTGCTGATAATGCCTGTAAAGTGCTGCAGATGGTGCTATATAATAAGTAAAATTAAAAAAAATAATTATTAATGAAGACAAGATTAGCGAGAGTGCTAAGACCTGCCTAGCAGCACGGAGAGACTCACAAAACAATACTTGTTTGTGCCATACAATACTAACACAATCTCTTACACCTGATTAGGAAGCTGTATGAACTGTTATAATCCGTCTCAGAATGGCCATATATGTATAAGTTTACAAACAAACTACCTTCTTGTGCCATCTTTATGCCAATGACACACAACTATACACGTCAGTCCCTGACCTTACCCCCGCTGTACTACAGAACGCCACTGACTGTCTGTCCGCAGTCTCTGACATCATGTCCGCTCTCTATCTGAAACTCAACCTCTCCAAAACTGAACTTCTTCTGCTCCCACCATCTACTAACCTCCCTAAATCTGACATTTCCCTCTCCGTGGGTGGCACCATAAACACCCCGGCAGCAGGCACGCTGTCTGGGTGTTATATTTTACACCAATCTCTCCTTCACATCCCATATACAATCTCGTGCCGCTTACACCCAAAGAATATCTCGAGCATCCGTCCCTTTCTCATCATGGAAACAACAAAACCCCTCACTGTCGCCCCAATCCACTCCCGCCTGGACTACTGTAACGCTCTATTAATTGGCCTCCCCCTTACTCGACTTTCCCCTCTCCAGTCTATCCTTAATGCAGCAGCCAGGGTCGTCCATCTGGCTGATCGTTACTCGGACGTGTCCACTCTTCGCCAGTCGTTACACTGGCTGCCCATTCATTACAGGATACAATTCAAAGTTCTTGTTCTCACCCACAAAGCTCTCCACAGTGCGGCACCCCCTTACATCTCCTCCCTCATTTCTATCGGCCTAGCTGACCGCTGCGCTCTGCAAATGACGTCCGACTAACCTCTGCACTAATCCGTACCTCCCACTCCCGACTCCAAGACTTCTCCCGTGCTGCGCCAATCCTCTGGAATGCTCTACCCCAAGATATTAGGACCATCCACAACTTGCACAGTTTTAGGCACTCCCTCAAAACACATTTGTTCAGAGTGGCCTATCACGTTCCCTAATAAGTCATTTTATGTTTGTGTGTGTGTGTAGCCCATTCACTACTTCCATCTACCCCCCACCCCCTGAAGATGGCTGGACCATCATTGGAAATACATCATTGTAAATACACACCTGTACTTTGTATCCCCCCACCTCATTGTAGATTGTAAGCTCTCACGAGCAGGGGCGGCTTATTGTGCTTTATTACTGTATTGTTAACATTGTTACTTATGACTGTTGTGTTTGAAACTGTTAAACTGTAAAGCGCTGCGGAATATGTTGGCGCTATATAAATAAAGATTATTATTATTATTATTATAAAAGACACTGTTGGAAAAAAGCAAAATTAAGTCTATTGGAAATCTGCTGTTTCATTGCACCATTTACCTCAATTATGGGTTCGATCAAAAAAGCAATGTGAATAGAGCCTAATAGTCAAAAAAAGGTGAAAAGGTGGAGTAATTCAAGGTTTAGATAAACAATTTTTGCTCTTTTCTATGTGAAGTTGAAAAAAAGTAGTGCATGTCCACGCTTTTGTTTAAATTTTTTCACAAATATATCCCAGCTTGGTGTTATGGCACTAATCATTCTCTCTACACCAGAGATGTCAACCTCAGATACACAGAGGGAGAAAATGAAAAACTCAAAGTCAACCTTGATATTTATGTTAAAAAAAAGTCTACAATTGAGGAATTTTTTTTCTTACAATTAGGGATGAGCGATCCTGAATGGTAATGTTTATGGTTTGTATCAGACACTTATTGTCTGGTGCCGAACCCAGAACACGAACTTCTTACCAGAAGTCCGTGTTACTGTTCGGGTTCGACAGCCTAGTAAAGCTTGTTGAAAGGCTGCAAAGCAGCCAATCAACAACTGTTAAGGCTGTGAGCACTTCTGGCCCCAGGATGCGATTGGCCAGCGCACCACTTGACCCAACCTATATAAAGGCAGGATCATAGATCATTGTCTGCAGAGCCTGGTGCTATACTGCCCTTACAGCCTGGTGCATAGTGCCCGTACAGCCTGGTATACAGTCCCCATGCAGCCTGGTTCCATACTGCCCTTACAGCCTGGTGCATAGTGCCCGTACAGCCTGGTATACAGTCCCCGTGCAGCCTGGTGCCATACTGCCCGTACAGCTAGGTGCATAGTGCCCGTACAGCCTGGTATACAGTCCCCATACAGCCTGGTGCCATGCTGCCCTTACAGCCTGGTGCATAGTGCCCGTACAGCCTGGTATACAGTCCCCATGCAGCCTGGTTCCATACTGCCCTTACAGCCTGGTGCATAGTGCCCGTACAGCCTGGTATACAGTCCCCGTGCAGCCTGGTGCCATACTGCCCTTACAGCTAGGTGCATAGTGCCCGTACAGCCTGGTATACAGTCCCCATACAGCCTGGTGCCATGCTGCCCTTACAGCCTGGTGCATAGTGCCCGTACAGCCTGGTATGCAGTCCCCGTGCAGCCTGGTGCCATACTGCCCTTACAGCCTGGTGCATAGTGCCTGTACAGCCTGGTATACAGTCCCCATGCAGCCTGGTGCCATACTGCCCTTACAGCCTGGTGCATAGTGCCCGTACAGCCTGGTATGCAGTCCCCGTGCAGCCTGGTGCCATACTGCCCTTACAGCCTGATGCATAGTGCCCGTACAGCCTGGTATGCAGTCCCCGTGCAGCCTGGTTCCATACTGTCCTTACAGCCTGGTGCATAGTGACCATACAGCCTGGTATACAGTCCCCATGCAGCCTGGTGCCATGCTGCCCTTAAAGCCTGGTGCATAGTGCCCGTACAGCCTGGTATGCAGTCCCCATGCAGCCTGGTGCCATACTGCCCTTACAGCTAGGTGCATAGTGCCCGTACAGCCTGGTATACAGTCCCCATACAGTCTGGTGCCATACTGCCCTTACAGCCTGTGCATAGTGCCCGTACAGCCTGGTATGCAGTCCCCGTGCAGCCTGGTGCCATACTGCCCTTACAGCCTGGTGCATAGTGACCATACAGCCTGGTATACAGTCCCCATGCAGCCTGGTGCCATGCTGCCCTTACAGCCTGGTGCATAGTGCCCGTACAGCCTGGTATGCAGTCCCCGTGCAGCCTGGTGCCATACTGCCCTTACAGCTAGGTGCATAGTGCCCGTACAGCCTGGTATACAGTCCCCATGCAGCCTGGTGCCATACTGTCCTTACAGCCTGGTGCATAGTGCCCGTACAGCCTGGTATACAGTCCCCGTGCAGCCTGGTGCCATACTGTCCTTACAACCTGGTGCATAGTGACCGTACAGCCTGGTATACAGTCCCCATACAGTCTGGTGTCATACTGCCCTTACAGCCTGGTGCATAGTGCCCGTACAGCCTGGTATACAGTCCCCGTGCAGCCTGGTGCCATACTGCCCTTACAGCTAGGTGCATAGTGCCCGTACAGCCTGGTATACAGTCCCCATACAGCCTGGTGCCATGCTGCCCTTACAGCCTGGTGCATAGTGCCCGTACAGCCTGGTATGCAGTCCCCGTGCAGCCTGGTGCCATACTGCCCTTACAGCCTGGTGCATAGTGCCCGTACAGCCTGGTATACAGTCCCCGTGCAGCCTGGTGCCATACTGCCCTTACAGCTAGGTGCATAGTGCCCGTACAGCCTGGTATACAGTCCCCATACAGTCTGGTGCCATACTGCCCTTACAGCCTGTGCATAGTGCCTGTACAGCCTGGTATACAGTCCCCGTGCAGCCTGGTGCCATACTGCCCTTACAGCTAGGTGCATAGTGCCCGTACAGCCTGGTATACAGTCCCCATACAGTCTGGTGCCATACTGCCCTTACAGCCTGTGCATAGTGCCTGTACAGCCTGGTATACAGTCCCCGTGCAGCCTGGTGCCATACTGCCCTTACAGCCTGGTGCATAGTGCCTGTACAGCCTGGTATACAGTCCCCGTGCAGCCTGGTGCCATACTGCCCTTACAGCCTGGTGCATAGTGCCCGTACAGCCTGGTATACAGTCCCCGTGCAGCCTGGTGCCATACTGCCCTTACAGCTAGGTGCATAGTGCCCGTACAGCCTGGTATACAGTCCCCATACAGTCTGGTGCCATACTGCCCTTACAGCCTGTGCATAGTGCCTGTACAGCCTGGTATACAGTCCCCGTGCAGCCTGGTGCCATACTGCCCTTACAGCTAGGTGCATAGTGCCCGTACAGCCTGGTATACAGTCCCCATACAGTCTGGTGCCATACTGCCCTTACAGCCTGTGCATAGTGCCTGTACAGCCTGGTATACAGTCCCCGTGCAGCCTGGTGCCATACTGCCCTTACAGCCTGGTGCATAGTGCCCGTACAGCCTGGTATACAGTCCCCGTGCAGCCTGGTGCCATACTGCCCTTACAGCCTGTGCATAGTGCCTGTACAGCCTGGTATACAGTCCCCGTGCAGCCTGGTGCCATACTGCCCTTACAGCCTGGTGCATAGTGCCCGTACAGCCTGGTATACAGTCCCCATACAGTCTGGTGCCATACTGCCCTTACAGCCTGTGCATAGTGCCTGTACAGCCTGGTATACAGTCCCCGTGCAGCCTGGTGCCATACTGCCCTTACATTCACCCATGTGACTTTAAATTGTTACCATATAATCCATATGAGAGTAATGGTCTTTTCCCATGTAACAATAATTCATTACCACATAACTGTAATTGTTTACCACACACACTCAACGCATTTCCCCTTTCAACAGAAAGGTTCATCAGGAGTAATAGATTGGGTAATTTCTAAACATTATTTTACTTAGCTTGAGGTTGTCATCAGTAACCACCGGGGGGAAGGAAGAGGGGAGGTCGCCCTGGGCCCCGTGCTCTGAGGGAGCCCACCCGGAGCTATGCTTCTGTAACTGTATCGGCATGCACGGTGTGCCTATACAGTTACACTCTGTTCCTGCAGTGCCACCCAGCCGCTATAGGGCCCCAGAGCAGGAGGGGGCCCAGTGCTAGCAGTGCCCCCCGTGCCATTGCACAATGACAGCATTGATGAGAGTAGGAGCATTATGCTCCCTGTCCCATCATTCCCCTCTCAGTACCTGACGTCCCTGACTCAGACTCTGACAGTGGCCACAATGACGTCACTACGTGGCGCCTGCCTATGGGGGGTGCATTATACTATAGAGTCTGCCTGTACGGAGTGCATTATACTATAGAGTTTGCATATGGGGGCTGCTTTATATTATATAGAGTCTGTCTATGGGGGATGCATTATGATATAGAGTCTGCCTATGGGGGGTGCATTATAGTATAGAGTCTGTCTATGGGGGGTGCTTTACACTATAGAGTCTGCCTGTGGGGAGTGCATTATACTATATCATTATACTATAGAGTCTGCCTATGGGGGGTGCATTATAGTGTAGAGTCTGCCTATGGGGGGTGCATTATAGTATAAAGTCTGCCTATGGGGGGTGCATTATAGTATAGAGTCTGCCTATGTTATTATTATTTTATTATTATTATTATTTATTTTTATAGCGCCATTTATTCCATGGCGCTTTACAAGTGAGGAGGGGTATACATAATAAAAACAAGTACAATAATCTTGAACAATACAAGTCATAACTGGTACAGTAGGAGAGAGGACCCTGCCCGCGAGGGCTCACAATCTACAAGGGATGGGTGAGAATACAGTAGGTGAGGATAGAGCTGGTCGTGCAGTGGTTGGTTGATCGGTGGTTACTGCAGGTTGTAGGCTTGTCGGAAGAGGTGGGTCTTCAGATTCTTTTTGAAGGTTTCGATGGTGGGCGAGAGTCTGATGTGTTGTGGTAGAGGGTTCCAGAGTAGGGGTGATACGCGAGAGAAATCTTGTATACGATTGTGGGAAGAGGAGATAAGAGGGGAGTAGAGAAGGAGATCTTGTGAGGATCGGAGGTTGCGTGTAGGAAAGTACCGGGAGATGAGGTCACAGATGTAAGGAGGAGACAGGTTGTGGATGGCTTTGTACGTCATGGTTAGGGTTTTGTACTGGAGTCTCTGGGCAATGGGGAGCCAGTGAAGGGATCGACAGAGGGGAGAGGCCGGAGAATAGCGGGGGGACAGGTGGATTAGTCGGGCAGCAGAGTTTAGAATAGATTGGAGGGGTGCGAGAGTGTTTGAGGGGAGGCCACAGAGCAGGAGGTTGCAGTAGTCAAGGCGAGAGATGATGAGGGCATGGACTAGGGTTTTTGCAGATTCTTGGTTGAGGAATGAACGGATTCGTGAAATATTTTTGAGTTGAAGTCGGCAGGAAGTGGAAAGGGCTTGGATATGTGGTTTGAAGGAGAAATCAGCGTCAAGGATAACCCCGAGGCAGCGAGCTTGTGGGACTGGGGAGAGTGGGTAGCCATTTACTGTAATGGATAGGTTTGTTGGGGGGGTCACGTGAGATGGGGGAAAGATGTTGAATTCTGTTTTGTCCATGTTAAGTTTCAGAAATCTAGCGGAGAAGAAGGATGAAATAGTGGACAGACATTGAGGGATTCTGGTTAGTAGGGAGGTGATATCTGTTCCAGAGATGTAGATCTGTGTGTCATCAGCATAGAGGTGATACTGAAAGCCATGAGATTCTATGAGCTGTCCCAGGCCAAAGGTGTAAATGGAGAAGAGCAGGGGCCCAAGGACTGAACCTTGTGGGACTCCGACAGATAGGGGGCGAGGTGAGGAGGTGGTGTGTGAGTGGGAGACGCTGAATGTCCAGTCTGTTAGGTATGAGGAGATCCAGGATAGGGCCAAGTATGTGATGCCAAGGGACGAGAGGGTCTGTAATAATAGGGAATGGTCCACTGTGTCAAAGGCAGCCGACAGGTCGAGGAGGAGGAGAACAGAGTAGTGTCGCTTGCTCTTGGCGGTTAAGAGGTCATTGGTGACCTTAGTTAGGGCAGTTTCAGTGGAATGGTGTGACCGGAAGCCAGATTGTAAGCGGTCAAAGAGGGAGCAAGAAGAGAGATGGGAGGACAGTTCAAGGTAGACGTGTTGTTCCAGTAGTTTTGAGGCATAGGGGAGAAGTGATATAGGGCGATAGCTAGATACAGAGGATGGGTCAAGAGAGGGCTTTTTGAGGATAGGTGTGATGGAGGCATGTTTAAAGCTTGAGGGGAAAACACCGGTTGTTAGTGATAGGTTGAAGAGATGGGTTAGGGTTGGGGTGAAGATTGTGGTGAGGTTTGGGATGAGGTGGGATGGGAGTGGGTCAAGTGCACAGGTGATGAGATGCGATCTTGAGAGTAGAGTGGCGAGTTGATCTTCTGTAATGGTGGAGAAGTTGGTTTTGGAGGTGGAGGGTAGGGAAGTTGGGAGGAATGGCTCTGGGGCTTGTTGACCAAAACTGTCTCTGATGTTATCAATCTTCTGCTTGAAGAATGAGGCAAAGTCTTCAGCAGAGATAAGTGGGGAGGGAGGAGGTGCTGGGGGACGGAGGAGAGAGTTGAAGGTGTTGAATAACTGTTTAGGGTTGTGAGACAGGGAGGATATGAGAGATGAGAAGTAGGTTTGTTTAGGTGTGGCGAGTGTGGTCTTGAAAGTAGTGAGGGACTGTTTGAATGCGATTAAGTGGTCGTTGGAGTGGGATCTTTTCCATCTGCACTCAGCAGCCCTGGAAGCTCGCCTCAGTTCTTTGGTCAGGCTGGTGTGCCAGGGCTGTCTGTTGATTTTGCGAGCTTTGGTATGTGTAAGTGGGGCGGCAGATTCCAAAGCTACAGCTATTGTGGTGTTATATAGAGCGGCAGCGTCATCCGCATTGTGTATGGAACTTATGTCTGTGAGAGGGAGGAGGGATTCAGAGAATGAATGTAGGTCAAGATGTTTAAGATTTCTGCGGGGGTGTGAAAGTTTGTGGGGTGGGGACTCTAGACATGGAGTGGAGAGAGATGAGAATGTGAGAAGGTTGTGGTCAGAGAGAGGAAGAGGTGAGTTAGAGAGGTTAGATAGGGAGCAGAGGCGCGTGAAGATGAGGTCCAGTGTGTGACCATCTTTGTGAGTGTCTGCAGAAGACCATTGAGTGAGGCCGAAGGAGGAAGAGAGAGACAGAAGTTTAGTGGCAGCTGAGAGGGAACTGTCAATGGGGATGTTGAAATCACCCATATGTAATATGTGGGTGCATTATACTATATAAAGTCTGTCTATAGGGGGTGCATTATACTATATAGAGTCTGCCTATGGGGAGTGCATTATACTATAAAGTCTACCTATGGGGGTTGCATTATACTCAAAGTCTGTCTATAGGGGATGTATTATACTATACACTCACTGGCCACTTTATTAGGTACACCTGTCCAACTTCTTGTTAACACTTAATTTCTAATCAGCCAATCACATGGCGGCAACTCAGTGCATTTAGGCATGTAGACATGGTCAAGACAATCTCCTGCAGTTCAAACCGAGCATCAGTATGGGGAAGAAAGGTGATTTGAGTGCCTTTGAACGTGGCATGGTTGTTGGTGCCAGAAGGGCTGGTCTGAGTATTTCAGAAACTGCTGATCTACTGGGATTTTCACGCACAACCATCTCTAGGGTTTACAGAGAATGGTCCGAAAAAGAAAAAAAATCCAGTGAGCGGCAGTTCTGTGGGCGGAAATGCCTTGTTGATGCCAGAGGTCAGAGGAGAATGGGCAGACTGGTTCGAGCTGATAGAAAGGCAACAGTGACTCAAATCGCCACCCGTTACAACCAAGGTAGGCCTAAGAGCATCTCTGAACGCACAGTGTGTCGAACTTTGAGGCAGATGGGCTACAGCAGCAGAAGACCACACCGGGTACCACTCCTTTCAGCTAAGAACAGGAAACTGAGGCTACAATTTGTACAAGCTCATCGAAATTGGACAGTAGAAGTTTGGAAAAACGTTGCTTGGTCTGATGAGTCTCGATTTCTGCTGCGACATTCGGATGGTAGGGTCAGAATTTGGCGTAAACAACATGAAAGCATGGATCCATCCTGCCTTGTATGGAGCATCTTTGGGATGTGCAGCCGACAAATCTGCGGCAACTGTGTGATGCCATCATGTCAATATGGACCAAAATCTCTGAGGAATGCTTCCAGCACCTTGTTGAATCTATGCCACGAAGAATTGAGGCAGTTCTGAAGGCAAAAGGGGTCCAACCCGTTACTAGCATGGTGTACCTAATAAAGTGGCCGGTGAGTGTATAAGGTCTGTCTATGGGGAGTGCATTATACTATATAGAATCTGCCTATGGGGAGTGCATTATACTACATAGAGTCTGTCTATTGGGAGTGCATTATACTATATAGAGTTTGCCCATGGGGAGTGCATTATACTATAGAGTCATATGAGGAGTTCATTATACTATATGGAGACCTATGGGGAGTGCATTATACTATATTGAGGACTATCTGGTGCATTATAGTATATGGAAGCTATCTAGAGGGCCATCATGCAGTGTGGAGATTACAGTGATGGGGACATCATACAGTTTTGGAGCCATCAAACAGTTTGAGGGATACTAAGGGGTTAGTGAGGGGGCATTATACTGTGTACAAGAGAGCATCATACTGTGTGTAAGGGAGCTGTACACGGCGGAGACTCGGGACATTATTAAATGTAAAATGGGCACTTATTGTTATTGGGGAACTTGGGTTACTGTGACTGTCAAAGGGGCACACAGAGGGCATTATTACTTTCTAAAGGGGCAAAATGTGGGCACTGTTTTCTAGGGCACTTGCACCCGGCATTACTATACTATAGAGGGTTGCTTTAGAATTTAGAAGGCACAGAGAACCACACAGCAGATGCAGTAATAGGGACACATACGGCAGCAGCTCTTAGTTTTGGGGTATAAGCAGGATAAGCAGTTTGTGCAGGTTGGGAATAGATGGTGATGGCTGAAAATATGAGATGTGAAATGTGTCTTTGTTGTAATCTCTGCAGCTGAGTCTGTTCAGCAGATTCCTGGCTACCGGAGAGACCTTATCATCTCTACATTTTCAATTCTGGATTGGAGTGTCCGCCCTTTCTGGGATTGTTGGAGACACCTGCCGTGCTTTATGTGACGTTCTGCATGCAGAATTCCTCCCCCAACCCACAACTGAACTCTGGCTGAAAAATGTAGCAAAATTCCATGAAATTTGTAATTTTCCAAACTGTTTGGGTGCTGTGGACGGCAAACACATTCGGATTCTGAAACCTGCTAGAAGTGGATCCGAGTATTTCAATTACAAAAAATACTTTTCGATTGTTCTCATTGCGATTGCAGATGCTGAGTGTCGATTTGTCGCCGTTGACGTTGGCTCATTTGGACGAGGAAATGACTCACAGACTTTCAAAAACTCTGACATGGACCAACGTTTATATGGTAATAATTTACATTTTACACTGCCACAACCTCTTCCGAACACTGAAGGACCACCAATGCCGTTTGTTGTGGTTGGGGATGAGGTGTTTCAAAGGTGTGCCAACCTCATAAAACCATACTTGAGTTTGGACTTGAATCACACCAAAAGGATTTTCAACTACCGACTGACAAGGGAGTGAAGAACTGTGGATTGTGCATTTGGTTTGCTGGCATCTAAATGGCACATTTTGGGAACACCAATCAATCTAAAAACTGAGACAATTGATTATGTGGTCAAAGCGTGTGTTGTTATGCACAATTACATCCTGGCAAAAGAGCGACAACAATTAGAACTTGACAAGCTAGCAATTTGCAGAATTACCGTGATCACCCTCTGAGGACTACAGTGGAAGTTGCCCAGATGAGGCATAAGTTTGCTGCTTACTTTGTTTCTGATATTGAACATCTTGAATGGCAAAATGATATGGTTTAATACACTTTAAGTAAATGTTATATGTTTGCTGACTTTACTACTAATAAAACACCTCCAGTTAAACACCCATTACAAATTGACTCAACAATACAATACACACATGTGTGTGTTTTCACATAAAGAGGCAAAGAAAACAGGGATTGTGCAAGCAAAATAAAAATTTTATTCAACAACCATAACCATCTGTTTATTTTGCATTAAACAATAATTGGGTTTATTTTGGGGGTCTGTATGACTGTGAGATATTGTGGACCTTGGGGATGTTGAGCTGTGATGATCGGGTAACATTCGATGATGAAGGGCTTATAGGGGAAGGGGCAATAAATTGAAGGATTGGCTCCTGGATGGGACTGGACACATTGGGAGTAGACGACACATTAGGAGTTGAATTGTTGGAACGGATAGACAAGTTGGAAGGGAGAGACAACAGAGACACATTGGGAGGTGAGGGTGGAGGTGGTAGGACCATTTTTGGCCGACATTTCGGGTCTTCATTTTACGGTGCGGCGCCGAGTCATTAGTTTGAGTCTTTCTGCGTTTTGTTGTTGGATGAGTGGGAGTTTGCTGCAGGGGTGCTGGACTGGGCAGCGTGGTGGATGCTGGTTGCTGCAGGGGTGCTGCACTCTGGAGCGTGGTGGATGCTGCTTGCTGCAGGGGTGCTGCACTCTGGAGTGTGGTGTAGCTGTGAACTGGGGAAACAGGCCACTGACGCGGTGCTTGTTGATGCTAGTAAAATCCGTCCTGCGGATGACAGTTTTGGGACTGCTGCTCTAATGCCTGGCTGTAAGCAGCCTGGCAGGCCTGCATGACGTTCAGCTGGAGTTCAGGTAAGATTTTCCGACACGCCCTGCTCTATTGCTGAAAAAATATGTCTCGCCGGTCTCTGATGGTTGGCTTCCAGGTGGTCAAGGCGTCTGTGGAAATCCTGGAAAAGTGTGTTCACATGAGTGAACCCACTTTCCAGTCTATCTCCAATCACCTTAATCCTATCCTGGAAGATCGAGCTTATCTGAATAAAGTCAGGGATGACTGACCTCTCCCAGGCCCTCTGCCCTTATGTGATTACATAATCAGTGTCATGTCCACCCTGGGAAACAGTCAGTTCTTCACTGGAGGACATGTTTGAAGAGCAGGCAGCAGACAAATAAAACACTACAGAAAATAACAGATAAGAAAAATTGAACTTGCTTAAAAGAGCCAAACACAATGTAGCCAATCAAAAAAGAATTTTGAAGGTCAATACTTACATTACAGGCAGTAGTCCAACAGCACAGCAGGCAGCACAGAAGCATGACAGCAGCGCAGCACCAAAACAGCAGCACCGCACCGAAACAGCAGCACCGCATCGGAACAGCAGCACAACACAGGGATGGCAGCACCGCACAGTCTACAAGGAAAAAAAAAGGAAAACATAAGACACAAAGTGACGAAGGTTGTGAAACTGGGCAGAGTGTGAGACTGGGGAGAGCAACATAGTAATTGAAAATTACACACACTCATACTTACACAGGGCCACAGGAGCAATCCACAACAGGTAATCTGGGACAGGAAGGAGCATTCCAGGCAAGGAGTCCAGGCCAGGAAAACCACACAGTCTAGAAGGAACGGAAAACAAAACATACAGAGTACAGAATGCAGTGAGAGACAGACATTTTCAAAGGTTTTTACAGGCAGGGGCGGCTGCATTAACAGGCTTCTGCTTGTAAAATTAGTTAACCCTTTCAGATGGATTTACAACGTGGGACAGAACGACGGAAGGTATGGAATATTGTTGTTTGTTTTTATTTACTTTGTTTCAGGTGACAAGGGTCTTCAGGTGGATTAAGAGTCTAATAAAATATTACAACAACCTGTGTCTTTATTTCATTAAAATACTTTGTAATAATGTGCGTGTTTTATTAACCATTTCATACTATTGTATTAATAATGGATAGGTGTCATAATTGACGCCTCTCCATTATTAATCTGGCTTAATGTCACCTTACAATAGCAAGGTGACATTAACCCTTCATTACCCCATATCCCACCGCTACACGGGAGTGGGAAGAGAGTGGCCAAGTGCCAGAATAGGCGCATCTTACAAATGTGCCTTTTCTGGGGTGGCTGGGGGCAGATGTTTTTAGCCACGGGGGGGCCAATAACCATGGACCCTCTCCTGGCTATTAATATCTGCCGTCAGTCACTGGCTTTACCACTCTGGCGGAGAAAATTGTGCGGGAGCCCACGCCAATTTTTTCCACCATTTAACCCTTTATTTTACCAGCTACAGCGCCCAAATTTTGCACTTACACACTACTAACATTAGTAGTCCGTAATATGCAAAAAAAAAGGGATATGAGATGGTTTACTGTATGTAACCATGTCTCATATCATGTCGGGTTTGTGAAGGAGAAAGAAAAAGCCGGCAATTGAATTACCGACTTTTCACTAACACCGCTGCGTATTTCTCGCAAGTCACACTGCTGGTCCGTGTGGAATCCGTATTTTTCTCGCCCCCATAGACTTTCATTGGCGATTTTTTTGCGCAATATGGTGACAAACGCAGCATGCTGCGATTTTCTACGGCCGTAGAAAGCCGTATAATACGGATCCGTAAAATACGGCTGATAGGAGCTGGGCCATAGAGAATCATTGGGCCGTGTGTTATGCGTATTTTACGGACGTATTTTCTGCGCTCATACATCCGTAAAACTCGCTAGTGTGACGCCGGCCTTCCAGTTCTACTTCATCAGTGAAGATCTATGACATCACACATCATAAATTCAGGGAAGTCCATCATGTACAGTTGTGCTCAAACATTTACATACCTCGGCAGAATTTTTGCTTTCTTGGCCTTTTTTCAGAGAATATGAATGATAACACGAAAACACTTTCTTCACTCATGGTTAGTGGTTAGGTGAAGCCATTTATTGTCAAACTACTGTGTTTTCTCTTTTAAATTATAATGACAACCCAAAACATAGAATCCATCCTATAGATCCATTTGAGTTCCGCTGCTTCGAATATTCTACCAACATGGCCAGTGCTGATGACGCCATCATCAGCGTTATTCTCGCACTATTATGCCTGCTTGAAAAAATGCTTCAAGCAATGATGGATGAGGTGGTGGCCAGGGCTGCCACTAGGAATTTCAGGGCCCCATACTGGCAAAATTTTTGGGCCCTCTTGAGACTCTTCCCAAAATCCACGCTAGCTCTGCTTCCACATGAGCTCCGCCTCCACCACTTGATCTCTCCACAGTCACACCGCCCACTCTTGGAAAACTTCATTTCTGCACCACATCCTCACCAATCACACATTAACAGTTCCCATCACCAGATCACATACACAGCCAGCAGCTTTTGTTTTGACCAAAATATTTTTTAACCCCTTTTCCCGTTTCACGGGCGGTAGTTAAGGGTACTTAAACCACAGCGCCGTTAATCAACGGTGCTGTGGAAAAAGTGTATAGTCCCCCCCCCCCAGAGTCGGATTTTTTCCAGGGTCTCGACTGCCGGGGGTAGCCGAGACCCTAGAGGACATGATTCAGGTCGTTTTTTACCGACCCCCAGGTTGCGATTGCCGTTATTACCCGTACAACAGTGACTGCAACAAAAAAGAAAAGCTCAATTTGCCATTTAATTTCTCTGTTCTCTGTGATCGCACATCAGAGGACAGAGAAATAGGGTCTCCGATCG
This sequence comes from Ranitomeya variabilis, assembly GCF_051348905.1. Lineage (NCBI taxonomy): Eukaryota > Metazoa > Chordata > Amphibia > Anura > Dendrobatidae > Ranitomeya > Ranitomeya variabilis. The sequence continues at coordinate 231,025,311 of NC_135238.1, forward strand.
CCCCCGATACTTACCAGTCTCTCCCGGTGTCCCTGGATCCTCCTGCTTCCCCTCACGGCTGCTGGCATCTTCTTCCGGCAAGAAAATGGTGGGAGCATGCACAGTGCGCCCGCTGAGATCTGCCGGCCGGCACCCAGCAACAATAGTAAGATTTTTCCTATTGGTTCATTTTGGTCACTGTGATAGACCCTATCACAGTGATCAAAATAAAAAAAAATAGTAAATAAACCCCTCTCTTATCACCCCCTTAGTTAGGGAAAAATAGTAAAATAACGAAAATATATTTGGGCTAAAGTTAGGGTTAGTGTTGGGGCTAAAGTTAAGGTTAAAATTGGGATTAGGGTTTGGATTAGGGTTAGGGTTGAGATTAGGGTTGGGGTTTGGATTAGGGTTAGGTTTGTGGTTAGGGTTATTGTTAGTGTTCGGATTAGGGTTAGGGGTGTGTTGGGGTTAGGGTTGTGATTATGGTTATGGCTAGGGTTGGGATTAGGGTAAGGGGTGTGTTGGGGTTAGGGTTGTAATTATGGTTATGGCTAGGGTTGGGATTAGGGTTAGGGGTGTGTTGAGATTAGGGTTGTGAATAGGGTTATGGTTAGGGTTGGGATTAGGGTAAGGGGTGTGTTGACATTAGGGTTGTGAATAGGGTTATGGTTAGGGTTGTGGAAAAATATGATTTGTTATTTTCACAGCTCTGCGTTATAAACTTCTGTGAAACACTTGGGGGTTCAAAGTGCTCACCACACAGCTAGATAAGTTCCTTAAGGGGTCTAGTTTCCAAAATGGTGTCAATTGTGGGGGGTTTCCACTGTTTAGGCACATCAGGGGCTGTCCAAACGCGACATGGCGTCCAATCTCAATTTCAACCAATTCTGCATTGAAAAAGTCAAACGGCGCTCCTTCCCTTCCGAGCCAAACAATGGTTTACCCCCACATATGGGGTATTGGCATATTCAGGAGAAATTGCACAACAAATTTTGTGGTTCATTTTCTCTTTTTACACTTCTGAAAATAAAAAAAAATTGGTCCTGAAGTAAAAAGTTTGAAAAAAAAAGCAGTTCCTGTTTATTTATTATTTTATGATATAAGGGGTGACAAACTGTAAAGTAAATTCTTCCAAAACTTTAAACTATGATTAAAAGGATTGGACATTTTCTGGTTATTGTTGACTAATGTGTTTAGGATGATAATGCTCTTACTAATATGGCCTTTCTTGAATTTCGGCACACATATGAAATATGGGAAATTGAAATATAGGCGATGCTGAATTTCTGCACTCTTTGCCTTTTAATCATCTCACAAACACATTGCCTAACAATAACCAGAGCGTGATCAATGCCCAATACATAAAAGCTTCATATCACATTCCCACTAAACATTTTGAGAACTAAATCTATTTTTCATAAGAGTCATTTAGTTAAATCCTTTGGTCAATTACATAAAGTGCAAAATTATCATTTAACTGTGCAGTGTAGTTATACACCTGGCATGCGGTGGCCCTGAACTATTACCCCTGTGGCCCGGTGAGTAGAAGTAAAGAGGGGGAGGCCCGGGCAGCCAGCGTGTCTGGGCCCCCCTTCTTTACTTCTGCTCACCGGGCTCCATAAACTAGTAAGGGCAGTAATGCCCTGATGGCGGCCATAGTGGTGGCACAGAAGGAATAGAAGCAGGAGGAAAAGGGAGCATTCACATGCCATTATCAGGCCAGTCGTCAACACATGGCTTGGAGTTCCTATACCAACAGTGGCCAGGTATACAACGGAGTTCCTATACCAACAGTGGCCAGGTATACAACTGTCCAGCCAGGGGACAGTTTTGGAGGAGAAAGAGGAGAAGGAACCATGTTCACAGAAGGGTGGAACTCAAAGCAGCTCACGGGCATCACTGAAGCATGCCTGGGGGGATACAGAGCACCCAGACCATACACCTCCCTCTTGGAGGCCTGGCACACATGAGCCAATACACGCTGCTGTACCTGTGCATAGACCGCCGAGTTGCACAGATTGTTATGTTACTAGTACTGATTACTGGGTGGCCACCCTGCTGGATCCTCGCTATTAGGAAAACGTACCACCATTACTCCCATCACTGGAGCGGGATAACAAAATGCATGAATACAAGTGCACGCTGGTAGAGGCACTACTGACGCCATTCCCGCCTGAAAGCGGTCACTCAGTGGAAGCACAAGGCAGATGAGGAGGAAGTTGCCAACACAGCTGGGGCCCCGCCATCTCCTTGGAAGGCATGGCTGAAATGTGGAAAAACTTCCTTAGCACGCCACAATATCAGTATCTGATATGGTCTGCATTACCAGAAGGCAGTGTTTCAAAGACATGGTTGAAGAGTACCGTATATACTCGAGTATAAGCCGACCCGAGTATAAGCCGACCCCCCTAATTTTGCCACAAAAAACTGGGAAAACTTATTGACTCGAGTATAAGCCTAGGGTGGAAAATGCAGCAGGTACTGGTGAATTTCAAAATTAAAAATAGATACTCCATACCGTTCATTATGGCCCCATAGATGCTCCACATAAAGCTGTGCCATATATAATGCTCTGCACCGTTGCCCCATAGCTGTGCCATATATACAATGCTCTGCACCGTTGCCCCATAGCTGTGCCATATATATAATGCTCTGCACCGTTGCCCCATAGCTGTGCCATATATATAGTGCTCTGCACCGTTGCCCCATAGCTGTGCCATATAGTGCTCTGCACAGTTGCCCCATAGCTGTGCCATATATATAATGCTCTGCACAGTTGCCTCATAGCTCTGCCATATAGTGCTCTGCACAGTTGCCCCATAGCTGTGCCATATAGTGCTCTGCACCGTTGCCCCATAGCTGTGCCATATAGTGCTCTGCACAGTTGCCCCATAGCTCTGCCATATAGTGCTCTGCACCGTTGCCCCATAGCTGTGCCATATAGTGCTCTGCACAGTTGCCCCATAGCTGTGCCATATATATAGTGCTCTGCACAGTTGCCTCATAGCTGTGCCATATAGTGCTCTGCACAGTTGCCCCATAGCTGTGCCATATAGTGCTCTGCACCGTTGCCCCATAGCTGTGCCATATAGTGCTCTGCACCGTTGCCCCATAGCTGTGCCATATAGTGCTCTGCACCGTTGCCCCATAGATGTGCCATATAGTGCTCTGCACCGTTGCCCCATAGATAGCTGTGCCATATAGTGCTCTGCACCATTGCCCCATAGCTGTGCCATATAGTGCTCTGCACCGTTGCCCCATAGCTGTGCCATATATATAATGCTCTGCACCGTTGCCCCATAGCTGTGCCATATAGTGCTCTGCACAGTTGCCCCATAGCTCTGCCATATAGTGCTCTGCACCGTTGCCCCATAGCTGTGCCATATAGTGCTCTGCACAGTTGCCCCATAGCTGTGCCATATATATAGTGCTCTGCACAGTTGCCTCATAGCTGTGCCATATAGTGCTCTGCACAGTTGCCCCATAGCTGTGCCATATAGTGCTCTGCACCGTTGCCCCATAGCTGTGCCATATAGTGCTCTGCACCGTTGCCCCATAGCTGTGCCATATAGTGCTCTGCACCGTTGCCCCATAGCTGTGCCATATAGTGCTCTGCACCGTTGCCCCATAGCTGTGCCATATAGTGCTCTGCACCGTTGCCCCATAGCTGTGCCATATAGTGCTCTGCACCGTTGCCCCATAGATGTGCCATATAGTGCTCTGCACCGTTGCCCCATAGCTGTGCCATATAGTGCTCTGCACAGTTGCCCCATAGCTGTGCCATATAGTGCTCTGCACCGTTGCCCCATAGCTGTGCCATATAGTGCTCTGCACCGTTGCCCCATAGCTGTGCCATATAGTGCTCTGCACCGTTGCCCCATAGATAGCTGTGCCATATAGTGCTCTGCACCATTGCCCCATAGCTGTGCCATATAGTGCTCTGCACCGTTGCCCCATAGCTGTGCCATATATATAATGCTCTGCACCGTTGCCCCATAGCTGTGCCATATAGTGCTCTGCACTGTTGCCCCATAGATAGCTGTGCCATATAGTGCTCTGCACCATTATTGCCCCATAGCTGTGCCATATAGTGCTCTGCACCGTCCATTATTGCCCCATAGCTGTGCTGCTGCTGCAATAAAATAATAAAACACATACTCACCTCTCTTGCTTGCAGCTCCTCGGCGCCATCTTCCCGGCGTCTCTCCGCACTGACTGATCAGGCAGAGGGCGGCGCGCACACTATATGCGTCATCGCGCCCTCTGACCTGCACAGTCGGTGCGGACTGCGGAGAGAGAGACGCCGGGAAGATGGCGCGGCGCCCGGCGTGTGGAACGAGGACAGGTGAATATGACATACTTACCTGCTCCCGGCGTCCTGCTCCTTCCCCCGGACAGCTGGTCTTCGGTGCAGCAGCTCTTCCCCTGTTCAGCGGTCACCCGCACCGCTGATTAGAGAAATGAATTATGCGCCTCCGCCCCTATGGGAGGTGGAGCAGCCTATTCATTTCTCTAATGAGCGGTCCCACGTGACCGCTGAACAGGGGAAGAGGCTGCTGCACCGAAGACCGTGGGACGGGCAGGGGGAGCGTCAGGATCGCCGGGACTAGGTGAGTATGCCTCAGCGCCCTCTCCCCCTCACCCGCCGACCCTGCCACCGATCATGACTCGAGTATAAGCCGAGAGGGGCACTTTCAGCCCAAAAATTTGGGCTGAAAATCTCGGCTTATACTCGAGTATATACGGTACGTGTCCACACATCTCCACATGCTAAGTGATTGGTCTGCCCCATTTAACTTCTGGACCAATGTAAGTGGAGGTATGGGAAAAGAAGGGGAAAAAATTAAGTCAGCTCACCATTCTCAAATGAAGTCCAGTGTGTGTCCACACACGGAGCTGCCCTGATCAGAGATGTAGTCCGAAGCCAATAGTAAAGAGAGAAGATTCTCCAGCGTAGATTTTCATTAAGGCTATGTGCACACGTTCAGGATTTTTAGCGTTTTTTTCTGCCGTTTTCTGCTAAAAAAACGCTTACATAAGCATCCCATCATTTTTAATGCATTCTGCATTTTTTGTGCACATGCTGCATATTTTTCCGCATTGGAAACGCATTCCGGAAAAAACGCAGCATGTTCATTGTTTGTGCAGAATTGCGGCGATTCCGCACACATAGGAATGCATTGATCCGCTTACTTCCCGCATGGGGCTATGCCCACCATGCGGGAAGTAAGCAGATCATGTGCGGTTGGTACCCAGGGTGGAGGAGAGGAGACTCTCCGCTAGGCCCTGGGAATCATATACCTGTGAAAAAAAAATGAAAATAAAAAATCGTGATATTCTCTCCTTCCGGCGGCCCCCTCAGCCTTCCCGCTCCTCGCGATGCTCCCGTTCCCAGTAATGCCTTGCGAAAATGACCTGTGATGACGTAGCGGTCTCGCATGATGCTACGTCATCTGGGGTCATTGCCGCGAGGCATCACTGGGAACGGGAGCTGCCGGGAGCATCGCGAGGAGCGGGAAGGTTGCAGGGGCCGTCGAAAGGTGAGAATATCACGATTTTTTATTTTTGTAATTATTTTTAACATTATATCTTTTTACTATTGATGCTGCATAGGCAGCATCAATAGTAAAAAGTTGGTCACACTTGTCAAACACTATGTTTGATAAGTGTGACCAACCTGTCAATCAGTTTTCCAAGCGATGCTACAGATCAATTGGAAAACGCTAGCATTCTGCAAGCTAATTACGCTTGCAAAACGCTAGTATTTAGCGGGAATACGCATGCCAATTCTGCATGCGTTATACCCGTGGCAAGGAGTTGGAGAATTGCCGCGGAAATTTCAGCTGCAATTCTGCAACGTTTTCACATAGCCTTAAACATCAATTTATTGGAGACGTATTTAAAACCAAAATTAAGTTATATGCAACATGGAAATGGGGTCCCTGGTGGTCCAAACCGACATGTTTCGACCATTCAGGTCTTATTCATGGTACCAAGAATAAGACCTGAATGGTCGAAGCGCGTCGGTTTGGACCACCAGGGACCCCATTTCCATGTATATAACCTAATTTTGGTTTTAAATACGTCTCCAATAAATTGATGTTTTAATGAAAATCTACGCTGGAGAATATTCTCTCTTTACTATTTAACTTCTGGGTCACCTAATTAGACACATGGTCTGAGCTTGCCCTTTAAGCCTTGGAGGTGCTGGCCTGCTCTGTGGCAAGTGTACTGTCGAAATGTGTGTTTAGCATGGCAGGGGGTGTTATCACAGAAAGGCGCATCTACCTGTCCACATCCAAAGTGGGGAAGCTAACATTTCTGAAAAGGAACCAGGCGTGGATCCCACAGGACTTGTCCATACCTTTCGCCGACTAGGCAACTATACTAGCCGCACCCAGCCATTGTTATACTCTATTTGCCATTCGTTTAATTTTGAGGCCTGCCCAAAATGAAAAAATAAGGAAAAACAAAACAGAAAAACAAAAACAGTGTTGACTACCACCTCCTTCACCTCTTCCACCTTCTCCGCCACGTCCACCTCCTTCTCCACATGGACTTCCGCCTCTTGGTTCAAGATTGTCATTTTTCTTTTTTTTTTCATTCCATGTTATTTTAAATCATTTAACCCCCCCCCCCAAAAAAAAAGTACGGTAGCAGAAAAACAGTGTTGACTACCACCGCCTCTTCCGCCTACACTACCACGTCCACCTCCTGCTCCACTTGTACCTCTGCGCCTCTTGGTTCAAGAATGTTATTTTTATTTTTTTATTCTATGTTATTTTAAGCAATCTCCCTAAAAAATAAAACCAAAAAACACAAAAAGTAACAAAAAAATAGTCTTGGCTACCTCCTCTGCCTCTTCCACCTACACCGTCACATCCACCTCCACTTCCTCCTCCACTTGGATCTCCACCTCCTAGTTCAGGATTATTATTATTTTTTTTATTTTCTACTATTTTAAGTCAGTTCCCTATCCACATTTGTTTGCAGAGCAATATGTCCTACTCTTACCCTCTTTTTGCTTCCTTTTGCAGCCACCTATCCCTTATTTCCCCATTTTACAGCAAAAAAAGTTCTGGCTCCCATTGGCTTCTTTTGGCCCAATAAACATTGCGCCTTCCAGCGTATATAGCAGCTCAGAGCTGTCTGCTTTGCCTTTGCTGGTTATTAAAAATGGGAAGGATCCTAAAAAAATGATGTGGGATTACACTATTTTTAATAACTAGCTAAGGGAAACCAGACAGCTGCGGGCTGATATTTTTAGGCTTGGAAGAGCCAGATTACCATGGACTTTCTCAGCTGTCTGCTTTGCCTTGGCTGGCTATTAAAAATGAGGAGCAACCCAAAAAAATGACGTGGGGTTCTCCCTATTTTTAACAACAAGCTAAGGCAAAGCAGACAGTTGGGGGCTGATTTTAATAGGCTGGGAAGGTCCATGGATATTGTTTCCTTCCCAGCTTAATAAGACCAGCCCTCAGGCACCCCAGAAGTGGGGCATCCATTTGATGTGCCAATACTGGTGCATAGCCTTAGCTCTTCCCAATTGCCCTGGTGCGGTGGCAATCGAGGTAATGTTTTTGGGGTTGATGTCAGCTATGTAATGGAAAGGAGTCTATCAGACACCCCCCTATTACCAACACAGTATTTTATTTTATTTTATTTTTAAAGACACACACACATAGAAGAAAAAGTTTATTTGAATATAGACTCACTAGAGATGGGCGAACCCTAACAGTAAAGTTTGGCGTTCGTACAGAACACCTACTGTTGGGGCACGGACACCGAACACGGACTTAACCAGGATGTCCATGTTACTATTCCGGTATGGCCCCCCAACACCGGGTGTTTGTGACCTATGCAGCCTCGTTCTCAGAACAACGCTCAATGAGTTGCAAGGGAGAATCGCTGGATGTCGTGGGAACCCCAATGGATTACGTCTGAACTATTGGGATTATTTGAAATAATAAATTGGTGCATGAGGGAGTGTTTCTTGTTTTTATTTCTTTAACTTCCTTTTTATGTCTTTCGGGTTCGCATTTATAGACTACAGCGGATTTGTTGGACTACATTGGATTTTTATGTTTTTTAGTTGTTTAATAAATTGGTGAACAAGGTGTGGGGGGAGTGTTTTATAAAATAAAATTTGTGTGTGTTTTTTTCTTTTAACTTACTGTGTTAGTAATGGGGATGTCTGATAGACGCCTCTCCATTACTAACCCCTGGGCTTGATGCCAGCTGACATTACACAGCTGACTTCAAACTCAAAAACTATTACCCAGATTGCCACCGCATCAGGGCAAATGGGAAGAGCCAAGGCCAAGGGCCAGTATTGGCGGATCTAATGGATGCGCCATTTCTGGGGCAGCTAAGGCTGGTCTTATTAGGCTGGGAAGGGGACAATATCCGTGGACCTTCCCAGGCTATTAATATCAGCCACAAACTAGAAAAACACCAGCGCCTATAGTGGGGGAACTGGGGCACTATAAGCTGCAGACAGATTATGGATTCTGTGTAATAAAATCCAAACAGAGGAAAAGGGTCATTAAATAGTGATCTGTCGCACTAGCAAACTAAGGAAAATGGCTTTAAATTGTTTAGATCCCCAAAAACAATGGTTCAAATGCTTGATGAACAAAACATACAATGTATAAAGCCGGTAACATAAGTGCCAATTGATAATACTGACAGGATGAATTTACATAACATATTTGCATATTGACCTGCTGCCACTTTAGCTTCCTGACACTATAACTCTCCGTGCTGCTGGTAGAAATGCACGACTTGCCACTGGGAGTCAATGGATGCAGAGAGTGGCGAGTTGAAACATTTTGTTTCTTCGTGGGACAGGGATCTGCGCTGGAGAGCCAGGAGCGCTCCGGCCTGTAGCATCCCTGGATACCCAGCAGGAAAATGGCCAACAGTGCTTAGGGACGGCGTGTGACGTCACAAAAAAAAGTACGGGGGCTGAGAAGGACCAAAAAGTAATCTGACGCGTATTGGGGAGTACATGGCTCCCCTTCCTCAGGTCCTTCTCAACCCCTGTACTTCTCAGCCCCCGGGTATCCAGGGATGCTACCAGCCGAAGCGCTCCTGGCTCTGCAGCGCAGATTCCTGTCCCATGGAGAAATGAAACGTTTCAACTCGCTGTTAGGGCTAGCGGAACGCACCAAATGAATAGAGAGACTTTATTATAATATATGCGTTCGCAGCCCGGGGTCCACCGTGCAGGAGAACCTGCTGCTAGCAAATGGCGGAACTAAATAGCGGTATGAGCTACCTCTGTTACTTCACAGAGTAGCCGTGAACTCAAAGCACTGTGCCCTGTTAACCTTCACAGTGGCACAGGCTAACTACCCAAACAAGAGCAGTCAGTGGTCATGCATGCACACAAAACTCCTCGCCGGAGGTGCCAGCATTCTAGGGGCTTATTTCAGCCAGGTCCCTGAACACTATCATACGTGTCCACACTGGCGCAAAGTACAACATAGAACAATACTAGCGCATGGCTGTGCGGCCATGCGAGCCTTAAATAGTTGCAGCACGTACAGGACCTTCCTAGAAGGACCAATGACCTTAGCTGCAGTGTCTGATCATGTGACCCTCGATCTCCACTGAGAGATCTTACTCTGGGCATGCTCAGAACGAGAAAAGCAGGACTTAGTCCCAGAAGCGTCTGCTCGCCGCTGCCCAGCACTGACTCCAATGGCAGAAGCAGGAAAAGCAGCAGTGACTCTCTGTATAGAGTCAGACTGAGCGAGATGCTGGGACTGATGTCTTCGCTGAGCAGGCTCCTCTGCGGCAGGAGAAGAATGGGAGACCGCAGCGGAGATGGCCCGAGATTCCCCCTGTGCAGAGGCGGGAACTTGACCCCTAACACTCACCACACCATTCCCCAACTGTGATCCCCACACAGTATAATGGCTTCCACATAGTCCTCTATACCATATGATGAGCCCTACATAGTCCTCCATACAGTATAATAGGCCCTACATAACCCTGAATACAGTATAATGGCCCCACATAGTCCTCCATACAGTATAATGGGCCCACATAGTCCTCCATACAGTATAATGGGCCCACATAGACCACCGTACAGTATAATGGACCCACATAGTCCTCTATACAGTATAATGGGCCCACATAGTCCTCCATACAGTATAATGGGCCCACATAGTCCTTCATACAGTATAATGGCTCCACATAGTCCTCCATACAGTATAATGGCTCCACATAGACCACCGTACAGTATAATGGCTCCACATAGTCCTCCATACAGTATAATGGGCCCACATAGACCACCGTACAGTATAATGGGTCCCACATAGTCCTGCACACAGTATAATGGGCACCACATAGTCCTCCATACAGTATAATGGGCCCACATAGACCACCGTACAGTATAATGGGTCCCACATAGTCCTGCACACAGTATAATGGCAAACACAAAACCCAGTTGCATTTTATATGCAAGAGGGGGATATCACTCATTGGTGATCCACCCTCAATTAAACTAACCCCAACTCCAAGCAATTGCACAGTAAATAGGAGAACACGGAGTACATAGGTGCAAAAAAGTTCATAAGTTTATTAATCTATATCTTGAGAAAGTGGGGCGCTACGCCCGCGAAACATGCGTCGGGATTGCTTCACCTGACCTGACCAAGGGTATCACTGCTTTGTGTCTTGGTAAGGACCTGTCAGAGATAGGCTTAATATTAATTTGCCTAAATACAAAGATGTTTGTTCTGTGGAACGGTACCTTCCCCTGAGACACTGCACTATAGCACTTTTGTTCCTTTCGGTATTATGTGGGGTATGTGCAATTTTGTTATAGGTACTGATTTCAGTGCTTCCGTGCCTCCTGTGGGACAAATTCTATTAGGTCTGGGGCACGCTTTGTTTCAAAATGATGCGCACTTTGCGCAATAAGTATAAATTTACGATTTTTTTATATAGTGGCTCTTGACCTATAGTTGTGCACTGACATAACATTTGTAAACCCACTTGATTTTGTTACTGCCTGATATGTGCAAGATTATAGATCTAAAGACAGTCACCTCAATATCTCTGTTTATTCCTGAATGTGTCTTTTGTATTGCATTATATATATATATATATATATACTTATTTTTTATATAGATTAATAAACTTATGAACTTTTATGCACCTATGTACTCCGTGTTCTCCTATTTACTACACAGAATAATGGGTCCCACATATTTCCTCATACAGAATAATGGGCCAAAGATAGTCCTCTATACAGTGTAATAGACACATATTGTCACTCATAAATTACTGTTGAGGCCACATCTAGAATATGGGATCCAGTTTTGGGCTCCACATTTTAAAAAGGATATTTAGAAGTTAGAATCACTTCAAAGGCGGCAATTAGATTATTACAAGGGATGGAGGCCTCTCATATGATGAGAGGTTGGAAAAGTTGGGCTGTTTAGTATAGAAAAAAGACGCCTCAGAGGAGATCTCATTTACATGTATAAATATATGTGTGGTCAGTACAAAGGACTTGCACAAGACTTATTCCTTCTAAAGATCATACTAAGGACCAGTGGGACACTCATTACGGGTGGAAGAAAGGTGATTCCGACAGCTAAATTGGAAAGGGTTCTTTACAGTTAGAGCAGTCAGACTGTGGAATGCCCTACCACAAAAGGTAGTAATGGCCGACACTACAACAGCTTTTAAAAAAAGGCTGGACGATTTCTTCACTACACATAACATTGCGAGTTATAATTAAATTAGTGACAAAAGGTACAATTGGTGGAGGAAGGTTGAACTTGATGGACCTAGGTCTTTTTTTTCAACCTATGCAACTATGTAACTATATAGTCCTAAGTACAGTATAATGGGCCTGACATAGTCCTCCATAAAGAATAATGGGCCCCACATAGTCTTCCATACAGAATAATGGGCCAAAGATAGTCCTTCATACTGAATAATGGGCCAAACATAGTCCTTCATACAGAATTATGGGCCTGACATAGTCCTCCATAAAGAATAATGGGCTCCACATAGTCTTCCATACACAATAATGGGCCAAACATAGTCCTCCATACAGTACAATGGGCCCACATAGTCCTCTATACAATGTAATGGGCACGCATAGTCCTCCATACAGTATAATGGGCCCCACAGAGTCCTCCATACAGTATAATGGGCACACATATCCATCATACAGTTTAAAGGGCCCATATAGTCCTTCATACAGTATAATGGGCCCACAGTCCTCCATACAGTATAATGGGCCCACATAGTCATCCATACAGTATAATGGGCCCACATAGTCCTCCATACAGTATAATGGGCCACATAGTCATCTGTTGTGAACTCTGTTTTCAGGCTCCCTCTTGTGGTCACTGGTGGTATGGTGTGACTTTTGCTTTGGGCTCCCCCTGGTGGCTTTGTTTGTTATCCTGCTGGTCTCTGGCTATCAGCTGCTTCGTTATCCTCTGGGAGGTTCCTATATAGCTCTGTTTTGCTTTCACTTGTTGTCGGCTGTCGATGTAATCAGTGCTACTCAGATTCCTTCTGACTACCTTGCTCCCAGTCCATCCAGGATAAGCTAAGTTTTGTTTGCTCATTTTTTGATCAGCAGTGTTTATCATGTTTTCTTGTCCAGCTTGCTAAAATGTGATTCCCTCGCTTGCTGGATGCTCTAGTGGACTGAGTTTCTCCCCACACACCATTAGTTGGTGCGTGGGTTCTTGAAATCTCAGGATGGAGATTTTGTAAGGGTTTTTTATTGATCGCATAGACCCCTGCTCTATTTTCTGCTTTCTAGTACTAGTGGGCCTTTTTTGCTGAATCTGATTTCATCCCTACGTATGTGCCTTCTTCTTACTTCACCGTTAATATTTGTTGGGGGCTTCTATATCTTTGGGGATTATTTCTCTGGAGGCAAGCAAGGTCTTTCTTTCTCTTTAGGGGTAGCTAGTTCCTCAGGCTGGCTCGAGACGTCTAGGAATTTTTTAGGCACATTCACCGGCTACCTCTATTTGTGTTGGATAGGTTCAGATTTGCGATCAGTCCAGTTACCATCTCCCTAGAGCTTGTCCTTAGTTTATTCACTTGCTGGTCTATTCGTGATCCTCAGCCACTAAGGATCATAACAGTACAGCCGGCCCATAAAGTGTTAATTGCATGGCAGAAGCAGGAGAAAAGAAGCCTTGAGAATTTTTTTTTTTTTTGTTGCCGTGTTGCTGCTGTGGCTAGCTTCTCTCCTCCTCTTAATCTTGGTGTGGCTCTGAGTTCAGCTTCTGACATGGATGTCCAGAGCTTGGCTTCCAGTCTGGATCATCTTGCTGCTAGGGTTCAAAGTATTCAGGATTTTGTTGTTCACAGTCCTATGTCAGAGCCTAGAATACCTATTCCGGAGTTGTTTTCTGGAGATAGATCTAGGTTCCTGAATTTTAGGAACAATTGTAAGTTGTTTCTTTCTTTGAAACCTCGTTCCTCTGGTGATGCCGTTCAGCAAGTTAAGATTATCATTTCCTTTTTGCGCGGTGACCCTCAAGATTGGGCCTTCGCATTGGCGCCAGGGGATCCTGCATTGCTTAGTGTAGATGCGTTTTTTCTAGCCCTTGGATTGCTCTATGAGGAACCTAATCTTGAGAACCAGGCTGAAAAAACGTTATTGGCCCTCTCGCAGGGGCAAGATGAAGCAGAGGTGTACTGCCAGAAATTTCGGAAATGGTCGGTGCTTACTCAGTGGAATGAGTGTGCCCTGGCTGCAAATTTCAGAGAAGGTCTTTCTGAAGCCATTAAGAATGTCATGGTGGGGTTCCCTACGCCTGCAGGTCTGAATGAGTCAATGACTCTGGCCATTCAGATTGATCGGCGTTTGCGGGAGCGCAAACCTGTGCACCATTTGGCGGTGTCTTCTGAACAGACACCTGAATCTATGCAATGTGACAGAATTCTGACCAGAAGTGAACGGCAAAATTATAGACGGCAAAATGGGTTGTGCTTTTACTGTGGTGACTCAGCTCATGTTATCTCAGCATGCTCTAAGCGCAAAAAAAAGGTTGATAAATCTGTCACCATCGGTACTTTACAGCCTAAGTTCATTTTGTCTGTTACCCTGATTTGTTCCCTGTCATCTTACCCGGTTAATGCTTTTGTAGATTCAGGTGCCGCCCTGAGTCTGATGGATTAGTCATTTGCCAGGCGCTGTGGTTTTGATTTGGAGCCTTTAAAATTCCCTATTCCACTAAGGGGAATTGATTCTACACCATTGGCTACGAATAGACCTCAGTACTGGACACAAGTGACCATGTGCATGACTCCTGTTCATCAGGAGGTGATTCGCTTTCTTGTACTGCATAATTTGCATGATGTCGTCGTGTTGGGTCTACCATGGTTGCAGACTCATAATCCAGTCCTGGATTGGAAAGCTATGTCGGTGTCAAGTTGGGGTTGTCAGGGAATTCATGGTGACGCTCCTGTGGTGTCAATTGCTTCGTCCACTCCTTCTGAAGTCCCTACGTTTTTGTCAGACTACCAGGATGTATTTGAGGAGCCCAAACTCAATTCTCTACCTCCTCATAGGGATTGTGATTGTGCTATAAATTTGATTCCTGGTAGTAAGTTTCCTAAGGGACGACTTTTCAATTTATCTGTGCCGGAGCATGCTGCCATGCGGAGTTATATAAAGGAGTCTTTGGAGAAGGGACATATTCGCCCGTCCTCATCCCCTCTTGGTGCAGGATTCTTTTTTGTGGCTAAAAAGGATGGTTCCCTGAGACCTTGTATTGATTATCGCCTTTTGAATAAAATCACGGTCAAATTTCAGTATCCTTTGCCATTGTTAACTGATTTGTTTGCTCGCATTAGGGGGTCTAGTTGGTTCACCAAGATAGATCTTCGTGGTGCGTATAACCTTGTGCGTATAAAACAGGGTGATGAATGGAAAACTGCATTTAATACGCCTGAAGGCCATTTTGAGTACTTGGTGATGCCTTTTGGACTTTCTAATGCTCCTTCAGTCTTTCAGTCCTTTATGCACGACATCTTCCGTGAATATCTGGATAAGTTTATGATTGTGTATCTGGATGATATTCTGGTTTCTTCGGATGATTGGGAGTCTCATGTTAAGCAGGTCAGGATGGTCTTTCAGGTCCTGCGTGACAATGCTTTATTTGTGAAGGGCTCAAAATGTCTTTTTGGAGTCCAGAAGGTTTCTTTTTTGGGTTTAATTTTTTCTCCTTCTACTATTGAGATGGACCCAGTCAAGGTTCAGGCTATTCATGACTGGACGCAGCCTACATCTGTTAAGAGTCTTCAGAAGTTCTTGGGTTTTGCTAATTTTTACCGTCGCTTCATAGCTAATTTTTCTGGCGTTGTTAAGCCTTTGACGGATTTGACCAAGAAGGGTTCTGATGTGACTAATTGGTCTTCTGCGGCTGTGGAGGCCTTTCGGGAGCTGAAGCGTCGGTTTTCTTCGGCTCCGGTCTTGTGTCAGCCAGATGTCTCACTTCCCTTCCAGGTGGAGGTTGATGCTTCCGAGATTGGAGCGGGGGCTGTTTTGTCGCAGAGAAGCCCCGATGGCTCTGTGATGAAGCCATGTGCTTTCTTTTCAAGAAAGTTTTCGCCTGCCGAGCGGAATTATGATGTCGGTAATCGGGAGCTGTTGGCTATGAAGTGGGCATTTGAGGAGTGGCGACATTGGCTCGAGGGAGCTAAACATCGTGTGGTGGTCTTGACTGATCACAAGAATTTGATTTATCTCGAGTCAGCCAAGCGGCTGGTTCCACTGTTTTTTCAAAATGTGGTTCGTTTGCACGGGATTCCTGAGAACATTGTTTCTGACAGAGGATCCCAGTTTGTGTCTAGATTTTGGCGGACCTTTTGTGCTAAGTTGGGCATTGAATTGTCTTTTTCGTCGGCCTTCCATCCTCAGACGAATGGCCAAACCAAGCGAACTAATCAGACCTTGGAGACTTATTTAAGATGTTTTGTTTCTGCTGACCAGGACGACTGGGTTACTTTTTTGCCATTGGCCGAGTTTGCCCTTAATAATCGGGCTAGTTCTGCTACTTTGGTTTCTCCTTTTTTTTGCAATTCGGGGTTTCATCCTCGTTTTTCCTCGGGTCAGGTGGAGCCTTCTGACTGTCCTGGAGTGGATGTAGTGGTGGATAGGTTGCATCAGATTTGGAATCATGTGGTGGACAATTTGAAGTTGTCACAAGAGAAGGCTCAGCTCTTTGCCAACCGCCGTCGCTGTGTGGGTCCCCGACTTCGCGCTGGGGACTTGGTGTGGTTGTCTTCTCGCTTCGTTCCTATGAAGGTCTCCTCTCCTAAGTTCAAGCCTCGGTTTATCGGTCCTTATAAGATTCTGGAAGTCCTTGGCCCTGTGTCATTCCGTCTGGACCTCCCGGCATCATTTGCTATTCATAATGTGTTCCATCGCTCGTTGTTGCGGAGGTATGTGGTACCTGTGGTTCCTCCGGTTGAGCCTCCTGCCCCGATGCTGGTTGAGGGAGAATTGGAATACGTGGTGGAGAAGATCTTGGATTCTCGTGTTTCTAGACGGAGGCTCCAGTATTTGGTCAAGTGGAAGGGCTATGGTCAGGAGGATAATTCTTGGGTTGTCGCCTCTGATGTTCATGCGGCCGATTTGGTTCGTGCCTTCCATGTGGCTCATCCTGATCGCCCTGGGGGTTTTCATGAGGGTTCGGTGACCCCTCCTTAAGGGGGGGTACTGTTGTGAACTCTGTTTTCAGGCTCCCTCTTGTGGTCACTGGTGGTATAGTGTGACTTTTGCTTTGGGCTCCCCCTGGTGGCTTTGTTTGTTATCCTGCTGGTTTCTGGCTATCAGCTGGTTCGTTATCCTCTGGGAGGTTCCTATATAGCTCTGTTTTGCTTTCACTTGTTGCCGGCTGTCGATGTAATCAGTGCTACTCAGATTCCTTCTGACTACCTTGCTCCCAGTCCATCCAGGATAAGCTAAGTTTTGTTTGCTCATTTTTTGATCAGCACTGTTTATCATGTTTTCTTGTCCAGCTTGCTAAAATGTGATTCCCTCGCTTGCTGGATGCTCTAGTGGACTGAGTTTCTCCCCACACACCATTAGTTGGTGCGTGGGTTCTTGAAATCTCAGGATGGAGATTTTGTAAGGGTTTTTTATTGATCACATAGACCCCTGCTCTATTTTCTGCTTTCTAGTACTAGTGGGCCTCTTTTGCTGAATCTGATTTCATCCCTACGTATGTGCCTTCTTCTTACTTCACCGTTAATATTTGTTGGGGGCTTCTATATCTTTGGGGATTATTTCTCTGGAGGCAAGCGAGGTCTTTCTTTCTCTTTAGGGGTAGCTAGTTCCTCAGGCTGGCTCGAGACGTCTAGGAATTTTTTAGGCACGTTCACCGGCTACCTCTATTTGTGTTGGATAGGTTCAGATTTGCGATCAGTCCAGTTACCATCTCCCTAGAGCTTGTCCTTAGTTTATTCACTTGCTGGTCTATTCGTGATCCTCAGCCACTAAGGATCATAACAGTCATCCATACAGTATAATGGGCCCACATAGTCCTCCATACAGTTTAATTAGCCCACATAGTCCTCCATTCAGTATAATTGCCCCACATAGTCCTCCATACAGTACAATGGACCCACATAAGAAAAAAAAAATCTATGGACATTCTCCTGCTGCTTCTGTCTCGGCAGCAAGAAATCTGCAGTTCTTCACTGCTCGGCACAGTGGTGCAAAATAGTGACGTCATCGCACCCGCAGCGCTGAGACATCAGACGCAGAGGGAGTATTATGGTGGAGGGAGCATCAGCTGTTGGCTCCCTCTTCTATCATTGCTTTCAAAGAGGAAGAAAGAGTAACATGTAGAGCACACATGGCAAAGTCTGGCCCACAGGGTAATTATATTTGGCCCTCGACTCCAGCATCGCTCCCCACCTCAGGCATCACACTTTCATCTGTATTGCATCATGGCATCTTTGAATGGGTTTCTGCAGCAGCCAATGTGTCATCGCTGCCTGCAGGCAATAAATGGGTGGCAAGTACGCAGGTGCATAAAAGCAAAAAAGAAAATACCAAAGGGTTAACTTATGTGTGATATAGGTTTATAAGTGACAACATGTTTTGATCTTAACTAGTAAATGTCATAATACTTTTTCAACAGGTTCTCCAATAATGGAAGGAAGTGAAGACCTTGAGCAAGAACCACAAGCCTTTCTGGATGTTACACAAGAACCACAGGTCTCTCTAGGTCCAGCACAAGGACCACAGGTCTCTTTGGGTGTTACACAAATACCTCAAGCCTCTCTGGGTGGTGCACAAAGACCACAGACCACTCTCGGTGGTGCAGAAAGACCACAGACCTCTCTCGGTGGTGCAGAAAGACCACAGGCCTCTCTGGGTGGTGCACAAAGACCACAGACCTCTCTGGGTGGCGCACAAAGACCACAGACCTCTCTGGGTGGCGCACAAAGACCACAGACCTCTCTGGGTGGTGCACAAAGACCACATACCTCTGTTGATGGTGCACAAAGACCACATACCTCTTTCGGTGGTGCACAAAGACCACAGACCTCTCTCGGTGGTGCACGAAGACCACATACCTCTTTGGGTGGTGCACAAAGACCACAAACCTCTCTCGGTTGTGCACGAAGACCACATACCTCTTTGGGTGGTGCACAAAGACCACAGACCTCTGTGTGTAAGTTTACTTGGAATTAAATATTTGTATTTAGCTCTGTTTTCCCAAGGTCCATGATTGCAATGTGTTGGTTGGCAAATCCTTTCTAGACCAGCACATACCATTTTTTGATTTCCAATATACCAATGACCCAGGAATGTCATGGTCAAGTACAAAATGTTATGGAAGTAAAGTAAAAGGAAAATAAAATTAAAAATGTGAAATGCATGCAACCTGCCAATAAACAAAAAAGATTTAGAAAAAAAACAAACAACAGACATTATATGATAGAAAAATAAAAAAATATATACCTATTTTTTTTTTTAAATAACCTTAGCGTTAAGCATGATTATAAATTAGATGTTTACATGTTGTGTAATAATGTATGGTTGGCTAATATATTAATCAATTGATTAGTGAGTATCATGCCATTTTTTTCTTCTGTCCTAGCTCAGAAGAATCCTAAGAAGAAGAACATTAACCATTTATGTGCTGACTGTAGACTGAAAGTAACAAAATACGGTAAGTATATGTAACCCATTCCACGTGATTCTGTTTTGCCTCAGGGTAACACACAAATGTAGTTTAGTTTAGACATGCCTAATGATGGTAAGCCCCTTAAAGGGGTTGTCCACTTCATTTTATGGTACTCCCATCGATTTAAACCTTGCTAATAAGTCTTTTTGTAAATACGTCTTTTTGCTATCTCTCCCTGTGAGCAGCCTTATCGCTGACCGCTCAGTCTGCATCACGTGACCCCGGCTACAGCCGCTGCTGATGTCAGGTCAAGTTCCAGAATCCTTTGCATCAACCAGGTGTGACCCAGTCTCAGCCCAAAAATTGACTGGGCTGTGGGCAGAATTTCACCACAAGTCACAGCCCAGTATCCAGCGCTCTTTGACTCTGTCCTCTGCTTTCATTGGCCGCAAGCACGTGATGTCGAGTGAGCGGTCAGCGATAGCACAAATGACAACAGAAGGTATTTACAAAAATACTTATTAACAAGGTGTAAATAGTTCGAGGCATTATAAAATGTAGTGGACCACCTCTTTAATTCTATAATTTAAAAAATTAATAATTTTTTACATTTCACAATTTATAAGGTAGAGACAAGTGTGCGAGCTGTGGCGGCAGAGGGACCGGCCAGGCAAATGTGTCTGGTAAGTGAAAGCATTTAGACAAAAGTATCAATTGTCTGATAAAATAACTCCATAAATTATTCTCATCGTGACACGTGTGTTTAATACAATAATGAAGGTTGTGGTCACACCTGTGTTAAAATGCATATACACACACGTGGTCAAAATTGTTGGTCCCCCTCGTTTAACGACAGAAAAACCCACAATGGTCACAGAAATAACTTGAATCTGACAAAAGTAATAATATTTAAAAGATCTATGAAAATGAACAAATGAAAATCAGACATTGCTTTTCACCATGCTTCCACAGAATAAAAAATAAATAAAACTCCTGAAATAGTCCTGGACAGAAATGATGGTTCCCTTAACTTAATATTTTGTTGCACAACCTTTTGAGGCAATCACTGCAATCAGACGATTCCTGTAACTGTCAATGACACTTCTGAACCTCCCGACAGGTATTTTGGCCGCTCCTCAAGAGCAAACTGCTCCATTGTCTCTTGTGTGAAGGTTGCCTTTTCCAGACGACAGGTTTCAGCTCTTTCCAAAGATGCTCAATAGGATTTAGGTCAGGGCTCATAGAAGGCCACTTCAGAATAGTTCAGTGTTTTCCTCTTATCCATTCTTGGGTGTTTTTAGCTGTGTGTTTTGGGTCATTATCCTGTTGCAAGACCCATGACCTGCGACTGAGACTAAGCTTTCTGACACTGGGCAGCACATTTCTCTCTAGATTCCCTTGATAGTCTTGAGATTTCATCGTACCCTCCACAGATTCTAGACACCCTGTGCCAGATGCAGCAAAGCAGCTCCAGAACATAACAGAGCCTCCTCCATGTTTCACAGTAGGGACAGTGTTCTTTTCTTGATATGCTTAATTTTTCCATCTCTGAACATAGAGCTGATGTGCCTTGCCAAATAGTTCCATTTTTGTCTCATCTGTCCATAGGACATTCTCCCAGAAGCTTTGTGGCTTGTCAACGTGTAGTTTGGCTTTTTTATGATTTTTTTCAACAATGCTGTCCTCCTTGGTCATCTCCCATGAAGTCCACTTTGGCTCAGACAATGACGGATGGTGCAATCTGACACTGATGTTCCTTGAGCTTGAAGCTCGCCTTTAATCTGTTTAGAAGTTTTTCTGGCTCTTTTGTTGCCAATAGTATTATCCGTCTCTTTGATTTGTCACCAATGTTCCTCCTGCGGCCACGTCCAGGGAGGTCGGCTACAGTCCCATGGATCTTAAATTTCTGAATAATATGTGCAGCTGTAGTCACGGGAACATCAAGCTGCTTGGAGATGTCTTATAACTTTACCTGTAACATGTTTGTCTATAATTTTCTTTCAAATCTCCTGAGACAACTCTTTCCTTCGCTTCCTCTGGTCCATGTTGAGTGTGATACTCACCATGTCACCAAACAGCACAGTGAGGATCTGTAGCCCTATATACAGGCCCAATCACTAGTTCCAGGATTGTAGACACCGGTGATGATAGTTAGTGGACACACCATGATCTAACAGGTCACTTTTGTCCATTATTTCTGTCCAGGCCGATTTCATGAGTTTTATTTTTTATTTAATTCTGTGGAAGCATGGCTGAGAAGCAATGTCTGACTTTCATTTGTTCATTTTCCTATATCTTTTATTTATTATTACTTTTGTCAGAATCAAGTTATTTCTGTGACCATTGTGGGTTTTTCTGTCATTAAACGAAGGGGGACAAACAATTTGGACCACGTGTGTAAGTGCCATTTATGCTAGTCATTCAAACATTTTTTTGTAACATACAATAGTCACTTTTAATCTAGTTTTAAAGATTTGATTTCTACTTAATTTTCTATAATGCGACAGTGATGGCAAAAATGGACAAACAGACAAAAGAACGAAAGAAAAATTTAAAAAGGTTAAAAAAAAAAGAGTTCAAAATCAGTTTTCCTCTATAGTCAAACAGACGCAAAACGTCATATTCTGAACACTTACAATATGTTAGTAATTTAAACATCTTGTTACATTTTGAATACAGAACGAGAACCACCAGAATCTGCAGAATCGCTCCCAAGCACGTCTACAGGCAACGTACATATTTGTAAGTGATGCCAATGAATGTATTTCACATACAGAAAAATTGTAGGGGTAATTCATGTGACCCTCTCTGTAAATAAAAATGTACACCAATAGGCATGTACACATATCACTAAAGGTGATTTCATACTTCATAAAATATATATATGTCATGGTGATCACAAATTATTGGCTCTTTATTTGGCCAACACACACCGCTGGGCTCCTGCCTAATGTGTAGGGATCGCAGAGAGCAATGATCACCAGTTTCGCGAAGGAATGGCCAGGAAGCTTAGTAGGAGAGGTAGCTGTGAGTATGTGAAGTAGGAAGAGGCTGCTCACACTGTATATTCTGATTTAATACTGGAGATATCAGAGTGGTGAGGTAAGAATAGGCTGCTCACACTGCTGTCCACCCTGTCTATCTGATCTAATACTGGCAATATCAGGAGTGGTGAGGTAAGAAGAGGCTGCTCACACTGCTGTCTGCCATGTCTATCTGATCTAATATTGGAGATACCAGGGGTGCTGGCTGCTCACACTGCTGTCCACCCTGTCTATCTGATCTAATATTAGAGATATCAGGAGTGGTGAGGTAAGAAGAGGCTGCTCACACTGCTGTCTGCCATGTCTATCTGATCTAATATTGGAGATACCAGGGGTGCTGGCTGCTCACACTGCTGTCCACCCTGTCTATCTGATCTAATATTAGAGATATCAGGAGTGGTGAGGTAAGAAGAGGCTGCTCACACTGCTGTCTGCCATGTCTATCTGATCTAATATTGGATATACCAGGGGTGCTGGCTGCTCACACTGCTGTCCACCCTGTCTATCTGATCTAATACTAGAGATATCAGGAGTGGTGAGGTAAGAAGAGGCTGCTCACACTGCTGTCCACCCTGTCTATCTGATCTAATACTAGAGATATCAGGAGTGGTGAGGTAAGAAGAGGCTGCTCACACTGCTGTCTGCCATTTCTATCTGATCTAATACTAGAGATATCAGGAGTGGTGAGGTAAGAAGAGGCTGCTCATACTGCTGTCTGCCATGTCTATATGATCTAATACTGGCAATATCAGGAGTGGTGAGGTAAGAAGAGGCTGCTCATACTGCTGTCCACCCTGTCTATATGATCTAATACTGGATATACCAGGGGTGCTGAGGTAAGAAGAGGCTGCTCACACTGCTGTCTGCCATGTCTATCTGAGCTAGTATTGGAGATACCAGGGGTTTTGGCTGCTCACACTGCTGTCTACCATGTCTATCTCATAGAATATAATGTAGCCCCCTCATAGAATATAATGCAGCGGTATGCCACTGGCTGGGGGCCCCTGAGGGACCGGGCACCCTAGTCTGCCTGCCTCTTATGCCGGCCCTGATAGCGGGCAGCTATGCAGGAACCGGCTGCTACTGCTAACACTGCCCGCTATTAAAGTGAAAGGAATATTCACTCCTCTCCACGCCCATGAATATTAATTTCTGTTTTGCAGTTGGCACAGGCTTTAGCCGCAGCAGCTGGCTCCTGCCTGCTGTCACCCGCTGCTGCTGCTCTGCTGGCACTGGGCGGGCCCCCTTACTTATGGGCCCCATAGCAGCTGCATGGTGTGCCACTATTAGCGACACACCACTGGCTGGGGGCCCCTTGGGCAGTGAAAAAAAAATATTAGAATATAAATAGTATAAAAGCAGCACAAAATATATTGCTGCACTACCTATAATGCATACACAGAATAATGCACAATATATTTTTTCACTTTTTTTCACATTTGCAGCGTGACCTAGGTTCCAGTTGTGTATGGTGTTTGGGTTTTGGGCGTGGGTAGCTGGTAGGGCCCGACTAGGGCAAGAAGGGACAGCTGACATTGAGTGGGGGCGCCACATCGAATCTTAGGGTGCCAACCTCCGCTGTCAGGAAGGTGTGAGCTCTATTAGGGTGACTAATAGGGACTCAGTGAGGAATACATCTCTTTATGAAAAGAGTTCCTGTGGTACTTCGGCTGTTATCTATACCCCGCACAGACCTAGAGTTTATGGTGTTGGTAGTTATTTTGTGTTTAATCATCTATTAGATTTTAAATATTATCTATTAAAAGCTATTTTTAAGGGTATTGTTTTCTTCTGGTTGCTATATTGAAATATACCCCTATATTATTTGTTTTGGTCTTTGCTTTAAGCTCTGCTCAAGTTCCTCTCACTGCCTGGCAGTTAAAATAAAACAGTACCCGCATGGCAGGCCGTTTGAGCCTATTACAGTTGTTGCTCCTTTGTGGTGGCTTCGGGCTCTGTAGTGCTGCTGTGCCGCAGGGTGTTATATGGGCCAGGAGACCTGCAGTCTCCTGCCCTCCGGATTTAGCTGTCGGACCTTTAGTACCCGCACAACCATGGACTCAAGTGTCTGGTTTCTAGCGCTCAGCTCTGGGGTGAGCTTGGTTACAGCTCCACTCCCCAGGTTCTCTTCTACTTCTCTTCTGTCTCAGACTCACTAACTTTGCCTCCAGTCCAGAACTTATAGGGAAGCTCCCTGTAAACCAGATGTTAGAGCTCCCCCTTCTGGTCTGGAGGTAGGAAACAGTGTTGGATGCTGGTATTACCTGGTAAGGGGACTTCTCCTTGCTTCCAGCCATGACTTCACCCCCTGTGAGAAAGGCAGTGCCACTGTGGCAACCAGACTCCTGGGGTGCCACAAAGGCACACAACACTCCTCCCAGGTAAGTTATTAACAATGTTTCAACTTTTGGAGAGTGCCTTCCAGATTTAAGAAATATATTATAAATAACCAGGTTGCTGGGATAACAGCATAAAAATGGTGGATAGAAGTTGAAACAGTCAGGGTGATGGAACATCCAGAAATTATAAGAGAACATACAAGATAGATGGACCTGCAGAGAAGATAGGATCCGCTGTCTGTGGGATTTCTGAGTATGTTTCTGTGACTTGGGCAGGTTGAGGTGTATGTCCCAAGCAGAAGGTGGCAGAAGAGAGGAACTGGCTGCATTACAATATCTAGTGGAGGCACTACAACATTAATCTGGCACCAAAACCTTCCACCATATAAGAAACAGTGTGCAGTCTGTAGCCGCGAGTGGAGAACAAGAGGTAGTGCTGCACGAGGCCGTAGCTGTATTCCCTTTATGGGTCCATGGCTCCTGATCAGTCTGAGTCACCCGCCTGGGCAGTGGGGTACTCGGCATCGGGTCCAGGTCGCTCTAAAAGGGGATGTCACGGTGGCTGCAACCCGGTCCGTGGCCCTGGGCGCTCACTTAAAAGGGGAATGGTCTTTTAAGGGGAATTGTGAATAAAGTCTATTGTTTGTGACGCCACCTGTGGTTTTCGGTCAGTAGGGACCAACACCGCTTAAAGGGGTCCTCTGGGGCAATGGAATGGTGGCTGGATGGCGACAATTCCCACAGGTGTAGTGGGGTCCCCAGGGCTCCCAAGGTGAGGGTGGCAATGATGGTGTATGCCGATAAATAAGACAGGATACCGTAGGATAGTCTTTACCTGGTTTACTGATGGTAGCAGTCCATCTCAGTCCAGGGTACCAGGTGCAGGTGTCACGGTGGTCCGGCTGGCCTGGAGGCAATAGATGAATCCCTTCTCAAGTTGAGGTCTGTGAGCCTTTCCTACTAATGCTGGTGTGCGAGGTCCCTACTGCCTGAAGCTTGCTGGCAAGGTACCCCTTCATTTCCCCTGTCCTGGGACAGGTACCTGTATGACAGGCAGCTTGAGCCGTTTTACAGGGTCTCTATCATGACCCGGGCTCTTCAGGTGCTGCTGCGTCTTCAGGTGTGGTGTGGGCAACTCACATACAGTTCTTAGCCCTCCGGTTCTGTCATGCGTCCTGGAGAGCGACACGACCTCGGGCTCCCGGTGCCCGGTTACTGCGTTCTGGCTCTGAGGGTGCCCGGTCACAGTTCCCCTCTGAGCCCTTTATCTCTCTCCTCTGCTCCTTCACTCAGTAGCTCCACCACATTCAACCGCTCGGGTTCTTCTTCCTTCCTGGAGCTGCAGCTCAGATCCTGGCTGCATGGCTCCGCTGTCTCCTCTGCGTCTCTCCTAGACGTCTACTCTCCTTGGTCTCCCTGGACCAACTGTCTCCTTCGGTCTCCCTGGACCAGCTGTCTAACGCCTCCACCAGACCAGGATACATATATCTAAGGGATGCTCCCCAGAATCCGGGTTCAGAGCTCCCCCTTCTGGCCTGGATTTGGAATGTGTTGTGTATGGGTGCCTTACCTGGTAAAAAGGATCCCCCTTGCCTCCAAGCATAATATTACCCTCCCCGAAAGGAAGGCAATATCACTGTAACAACTGGCCACCTGGGGTGTTACAAGTCCCCTTCCCATTATTTTTAGAAATGCAGAGAATAAACCATGGTTACCAGCAACAATTTAAGGGAGTGTGCCCACACTGACAGTATAAACTAAGTGCACAGCCTTGTAAGGGATATCGCCTAATTACCCCGAAAGCGATCTTATCCCTGCCCTCATTTTGCAGAAGCTGAAGTTAAATCATATATAGTATGCTAATTAGGTGCTTGGTGCAAACTGGGTGTGTCCAAGAGGCTTAATGTACCGCTCTGCCCACTGGTTGATGGTGCTTACTTGCCTTATAGCGAGCACTATCTGAAGAGCAAGTCAACTTAAAGGTTCTACATGTTACATAAGAAAAAAAAAACAAATATAATGCATTAATGTTTTCTCCACAGTTTCACCAACTATGCAAAATGGTGCAGATCTCGATCAAGGACCTCTGGGCTTTCTGGAAGTTACACAAGGACCTCCTAGCTCTCTGGGTGTTACACAAGGACCTCAGACCTGTTTGTGTAAGTTTCATTTAGGAATGAAATAATTACATTGTATCTTTGTTCTTCCAAATTCAGTCATTGTAGTGTGTGGACCAGGGCCGGACTGGCCATCGGGCAGTTCTGGCAAATGCCAGAAGGGCCGATGGCAGTAGTGGGCCGCTCGATTGTGCCGCTGTCGGCACACTCCCCACGCTGTCGCGGCACACTCCCGGCCCCACATTCAACTATACCGGCGTCATAGACACCGGTACAGTTGAATGCAATGATGGAGGAGAGAGCGTCCGCTGACGCCCCCTCTCCCATCATTCCCCGCTCTGCCTGCCGCTGACACTGCGGGTGCGCGATGACGTCATATCATCGCGCACCTGCTGTGTGACCGGGCGGGCAGACTGCATCTGCTGAGACCGGAGCAGCGCGGGGCACGAGGAGAGAGGTGAGTAGTGTGTTTGTTTGTTTTTTATCAATGATTGATGACTGGATTGTGGAGCTGGGGGGGGCTGCCTGCCTGCCTGCATGCATGCATGCATTACATTCTGTGGGGGCTGCCTGCCTGCATTACATTCTGTGGGGGCTGCCTGCCTGCATTACATTCTATGGGGGCTGCCTGCATGCATTACATTCTGTGGGGGCTGCCTGCCTGCATTACATTCTGTGGGGCTGCCTGCCTGCATTACATTCTATGGGGGCTGCCTGCATGCATTACATTCTGTGGGGGCTGCCTGCCTGCATTACATTCTGTGGGGGCTGCCTGCCTGCATTACATTCTATGGGGGCTGCCTGCCTGCATTACATTCTGTGGGGGCTGCCTGCCTGCATTACATTCTATGGGGGCTGCCTGCCTGCATTACATTCTATGGGGGCTGCCTGCCTGCATTACATTCTATGGGGCCTGCCTGCCTGCATTACATTCTGTGGGGGCTGCCTGCCTGCATTACATTCTATGGGGGCTGCCTGCCTGCATTACATTCTATGGGGGCTGCCTGCCTGCATTACATTCTGTGGGGGCTGCCTGCCTGCATTACATTCTATGGGGCCTGCCTGCATGCATTACATTCTGTGGGGGCTGCCTGCCTGCATTACATTCTATGGGGGCTGCCTGCATGCATTATATCCTATGGGGGCTGCCTGCCTGCATTACATTCTATGGGGGCTGTGCTGCATTATATTGTATGGTGGCTGCCTGCATTACATTCTGTGGGGGCTGCCTGCCTGCATTACATTCTATGGGGGCTGCCTGCCTGCATTACATTCTATGGGGGCTGCCTGCCTGCATTACATTCTGTGGGGCTGCCTGCCTGCATTACATTCTATGGGGCCTGCCTGCATGCATTACATTCTGTGGGGGCTGCCTGCCTGCATTACATTCTATGGGGGCTGCCTGCATGCATTATATCCTATGGGGGCTGCCTGCCTGCATTACATTCTATGGGGGCTGTGCTGCATTATATTGTATGGTGGCTGCCTGCATTACATTCTATGGGGGCTGGCTGCATTCCTTTCCATGGGCCTGTGCTGCATTATATTCTATGGGGCTGGCTGCATTCCATTCCATGGGCCTGTGCTGCATTATATTCTATGGGGCTGGCTGCATTCCATTCCATGGGCCTGTGCTGCATTATATTCTATGGGGCTGGCTGCATTCCATTCTATGGGCCTGTGCTGCATTATATTCTATGGGGCTGTGCTGCATTACATTCTATGGGGCTGTGCTGCATTACATTCTATGGGGCTGTGCTGCATTACATTCTATGGGGGCTGCCTGCATTACATTCTATGGGGGCTGTGTTGTGAACTGTATTTCTTGGCTCCCTCTTGTGATCACTAGCGGTATGACACTTGGATTGTCTTTCTCTAGGTTGGTTCCCACCTGGTTCGTTAGGCCTTGGGTGTTCCTATTTAGACTTCCTGGAAACTCAGTCTTGTGCCTGGAATCGATGTAGTCAGTCTATGTCTGTTTGCTCCTGACTCCTGGTCTCCTGCTTTTTGCAAGATAAGCTAAGTCCTGCTTTCTTATTTTTGTTTATTCGCATTTCTGCTATTTTGTTCCAGCTTGATACAATGTGATTCCTGATTTTTTGCTGGAAGCTCTAGGGGGCTGATATTCTCCCCCCACACCGTTAGTCGGTGCGGGGGTTCTTGGATATTCAGCGTGGATATTTTTGTAGGGTTTTTGCTGACCGCATAAGTCCTCTTCCTATTTTCTGCTATTAATTAGTGGGCCTCTCTTTGCTAAATCTAGTTCATACTTACGTTTGTCTTTTCTTCTTACCTCACCGTTATTATTTGTTGGGGGCTTGTATCATTACTTTATGGGTCCTTTCTCTTGAGGCAAGTGAGGTCTTATTTTCTCTGAAAGGGTTAGTTAGTTCTCCGGCTGGTGCGAGACGTCTAGAATCAACGTAGGTACGTTCCCCGGCCACTTTTAGTTGTTGTGCTAGGATCAGGTATACGGTCAGCCAAGTTACCACCTCCCTATGAGCTGGTTTTTGTGTTTGCGGACTTAGCTGGAACTTCTGAGATCCTCTACCACTAGGATCATAACAGTATTCCAGGCCTAAAAAAGGAATATTTAATGCATTGCAGAAGCGGGATTAAAAGAAAAGAAGTTCTGAGTTTTTTGTTTTTTTTTCTTCCCCTTTTTCCTCTGAGTGGCTTGAAGCTCTGCTGCAGACATGAATGTTCAGACTCTGATTACTAGTGTGGATCAGCTTGCTGCACGAGTGCAGGGCATTCAGGATTTTGTTACTAGTAGTCCTATGTCAGAGCCTAAGATACCTATTCCTGAGCTTTTCTCTGGTGATCGATTTAAATTTGGGAATTTTAGGAATAATTGTAAATTGTTTCTATCTTTGAGACCGCATTCGTCTGGAGACTTAGCTCAGCAAGTTAAAATTGTTATCTCTTTCTTGCGTGGCGACCCTCAGGATTGGGCTTTTTCATTGGCGCCAGGAGATCCGGCATTGGCGAATATTGATGCGTTTTTTCTGGCGCTCGGATTGCTTTATGAGGAGCCCAATCTTGAAATTCAGGCAGAAAAAGCGTTGCTGGCTATCTCTCAGGGCCAGGATGAGGCTGAAGTGTATTGCCAAAAATTTCGGAAATGGTCCGTGCTTACTCAATGGAATGAGTGTGCCCTGGCCGCAAATTTCAGAAATGGCCTTTCTGAAGCCATTAAGAATGTGATGGTGGGTTTCCCCATTCCTACAAGTCTGAGTGATTCTATGGCTCTGGCCATTCAGATAGATCGGCGTTTGCGGGAGCGCAAATCTGCTAACCCTCTGGCAGTGTTGTCTGAACGGACGCCTGACTCAATGCTATGTGATAGAATTCAGACTAGAACTGAACGACAAAATCATAGACGTCAGAATGGGTTGTGTTTTTACTGTGGTGATTCTACACGTTATCTCAGCATGCTCTAAACGCCTAACAAAGATGGTTAGTCCTGTCGCCATTGGTAATTTGCATCCTAAGTTTATTTTGTCTGTAACTCTAATTTGCTCATTGTCTTCCTACCCTGTTATGGCATTTGTGGATTCAGGTGCTGCCCTGAGTCTTATGGACTTATCGTTTGCCAGGCGCTGTGATTTTGTCCTGGAGCCTTTAAAAAATCCTATTCCTCTTAAAGGAATTGATGCTACGCCATTGGCGGAGAATAAACCGCAGTATTGGACACAAGTGACCATGTGCATGACTCCTGAACATCGGGAGGTGATTCGTTTTCTTGTTCTGCATAAAATGCATGATTTGGTCGTTTTAGGTCTGCCATGGTTACAGACCCATAATCCAGTTTTGGATTGGAAGGCAATGTCTGTGTCAAGTTGGGGTTGTCAGGGAATTCATTGCGATTCCCCGTCGGTGTCTATCGCTTCCTCTACTCCTTCTGAAGTTCCAGAGTATTTGTTGGACTATCAGGATGTATTCAGTGAGTCCAGGTCCAGTGCCCTTCCTCCTCATAGGGACTGTGACTGCACTATAGATTTGATTCCTGGTAGTAAATTTCCTAAGGGACGATTATTTAATCTATCTGTACCTGAGCATGCCGCAATGCGTTCTTATATAAAGGAGTCTTTGGAGAAAGGACATATTCGTCCATCCTCTTCCCCTCTTGGTGCGGGATTCTTTTTTGTAGCCAAGAAAGACGGGTCTTTGAGACCTTGTATAGACTATCGGCTTCTGAATAAAATCACGGTCAAATTTCAGTATCCTTTGCCACTATTGTCGGACTTGTTTGCTCGGATTAAGGGTGCCAAGTGGTTCACCAAGATAGATCTTCGTGGTGCGTACAACCTTGTGCGCATTAAGCAGGGAGATGAATGGAAAACTGCGTTCAATACGCCCGAAGGTCATTTTGAGTACTTGGTGATGCCTTTTGGGCTCTCTAATGCTCCTTCAGTGTTTCAGTCCTTTATGCATGACA
Source organism: Ranitomeya variabilis (assembly GCF_051348905.1). Taxonomy (NCBI): domain Eukaryota; kingdom Metazoa; phylum Chordata; class Amphibia; order Anura; family Dendrobatidae; genus Ranitomeya; species Ranitomeya variabilis. The sequence goes on from NC_135238.1 coordinate 231,056,376, forward strand.
TCTTCCGGAAGTATCTAGATAAATTTATGATTGTTTATCTGGATGATATTCTGTTTTTTTCTGATGATTGGGATTCTCATGTAGAGCAGGTCAGGATGGTGTTTCAGGTTTTGCGTGATAATGCTTTGTTTGTGAAGGGCTCAAAGTGTCTCTTTGGAGTGCAGAAGGTTTCCTTTCTGGGTTTCATTTTCTCCCTTTCTACAGTGGAGATGGACCCAGTTAAGGTCCGAGCTATTCATGATTGGACTCAACCCACGTCTGTTAAGAGTCTACAGAAGTTCTTGGGTTTTGCTAATTTCTACCGTCGTTTTATTGCTAATTTCTCTAGCGTTGTTAAACCTTTGACGGATATGACCAAGAAGGGTTCGGATGTGGCTAATTGGGCTCCGGCAGCCGTGGAGGCTTTCCGGGAGCTGAAGCGCCGGTTTACTTCGGCGCCTGTTTTGTGCCAGCCTGATGTCTCACTTCCCTTTCAGGTTGAAGTGGACGCTTCTGAGATCGGTGCAGGGGCTGTTTTGTCGCAGAAAGGCTCTGGTTGCTCTGTGATGAGACCTTGTGCTTTTTTTTCTAGGAAATTTTCGCCTGCTGAGCGGAACTATGATGTTGGTAATCGGGAGTTGTTGGCCATGAAGTGGGCATTTGAGGAGTGGCGTCATTGGCTCGAGGGAGCTAAGCATCGTGTGGTGGTCTTGACTGATCACAAAAATTTGATGTATCTCGAGTCTGCTAAGCGCCTGAATCCTAGACAGGCTCGTTGGTCGTTGTTTTTCTCCCGTTTTGACTTTGTGGTCTCGTACCTGCCTGGTTCGGAGAATGTGAAGGCTGATGCTCTTTCTAGGAGTTTTGTGCCTGACTCTCCGGGAGTCTCAGAGCCAGCTGGTATTCTTAAAGAGGGAGTAATCTTGTCGGCCATTTCTCCTGATTTGCGACGTGTGTTGCAGAGATTTCAGGCTGGTAGACCTGACCCTTGCCCACCTGATAGACTGTTTGTTCCTGATAAATGGACCAGCAGAGTTATCTCCGAGGTTCATTCCTCAGTGCTGGCAGGGCATCCTGGGATTTTTGGTACCAGAGATTTGGTAGCTAGGTCCTTTTGGTGGCCTTCCTTGTCACGGGATGTGCGTTCTTTTGTGCAGTCCTGTGGGATTTGTGCTCGGGCTAAGCCTTGCTGTTCTCGTGCCAGTGGGTTGCTTTTGCCCTTGCCCGTCCCGAAGAGGCCCTGGACGCACATTTCCATGGATTTAATTTCAGATCTTCCGGTGTCGCAGGGAATGTCTGTCATCTGGGTGGTGTGTGATCGCTTTTCCAAGATGGTCCATTTGGTGCCCTTGCCTAAGTTGCCTTCCTCTTCCGATCTGGTTCCTTTGTTCTTTCAGAATGTGGTTCGTTTGCATGGCATTCCTGAGAATATCGTGTCTGACAGAGGATCCCAGTTTGTGTCCAGGTTCTGGCGATCTTTTTGTGCTAAAATGGGCATTGATTTGTCGTTTTCATCTGCCTTTCATCCTCAGACTAATGGCCAAACGGAGCGAACCAATCAGACGCTGGAGGCTTATTTGAGATGTTTTGTTTCTGCGGATCAGGATGATTGGGTGACCTTCTTGCCATTGGCTGAGTTTGCCCTCAATAATCGGGCTAGTTCCGCTACTTTGGTTTCGCCATTTTTCTGCAACTCTGGTTTTCATCCTCGTTTCTCCTCGGGTCATGTTGAATCTTCTGACTGTCCTGGGGTAGATTCCGTGGTGGATAGGTTGCTGCGGATTTGGAATCATGTGGTGGACAACTTTAAATTGTCACAGGAGAAGGCTCAGCGTTTTGCCAACCGCCGCCGCGGTGTGGGTCCCCGACTTCGTGTTGGGGATTTGGTTTGGTTGTCTTCTCGGTATGTCCTTCTGAAGATTTCCTCTCCTAAGTTTAAGCCTCGCTTTATTGGTCCTTATAAAATTTTGGAAGTCCTTAATCCGGTGTCTTTTCGTTTGGATCTTCCGGTGTCGTTTGCCATTCACAATGTGTTCCATAGGTCTTTGTTGCGGCGGTACGTTGTGCCTGTGGTTCCTGCTGTTGACCCTCCTGCTCCGGTCTTGGTTGAGGGCGAGTTGGAGTACGTGGTGGAGAAGATCTTGGATTCTCGTCTCTCTAGACGGAGGCTTCAGTATCTGGTCAAATGGAAGAGCTATGGTCAGGAGGATAATTCCTGGGTGGTCGCCTCGGATGTTCATGCGGCCGATTTGGTTCGTGCCTTTCACGCTGCTCATCCTGATCGCCCTGGTGGTCTTGGTGAGGGTTCGGTGTCCCCTCCTTAAAGGGGGGGTACTGTTGTGAACTGTATTTCTTGGCTCCCTCTTGTGATCACTAGCGGTATGACACTTGGATTGTCTTTCTCTAGGTTGGTACCCACCTGGTTCGTTAGGCCTTGGGTGTTCCTATTTAGACTTCCTGGAAACTCAGTCTTGTGCCTGGAATCGATGTAGTCAGTCTATGTCTGTTTGCTCCTGACTCCTGGTCTCCTGCTTTTTGCAAGATAAGCTAAGTCCTGCTTTCTTATTTTTGTTTATTCGCATTTCTGCTATTTTGTTCCAGCTTGATACAATGTGATTCCTGATTTTTTGCTGGAAGCTCTAGGGGGCTGATATTCTCCCCCCACACCGTTAGTCGGTGCGGGGGTTCTTGGATATTCAGCGTGGATATTTTTGTAGGGTTTTTGCTGACCGCATAAGTCCTCTTCCTATTTTCTGCTATTAATTAGTGGGCCTCTCTTTGCTAAATCTAGTTCATACTTACGTTTGTCTTTTCTTCTTACCTCACCGTTATTATTTGTTGGGGGCTTGTATCATTACTTTATGGGTCCTTTCTCTTGAGGCAAGTGAGGTCTTATTTTCTCTGAAAGGGTTAGTTAGTTCTCCGGCTGGTGCGAGACGTCTAGAATCAACGTAGGTACGTTCCCCGGCCACTTTTAGTTGTTGTGCTAGGATCAGGTATACGGTCAGCCAAGTTACCACCTCCCTATGAGCTGGTTTTTGTGTTTGCGGACTTAGCTGGAACTTCTGAGATCCTCTACCACTAAGATCATAACAGGGCTGCCTGCATTACATTCTATGGGGGCTGTGCTGCATTATATTGTATGGTGGCTGCCTGCATTACATTCTATGGGGGCTGGCTGCATTCCATTCCATGGGCCTGTGCTGCATTATATTCTATGGGGCTGGCTGCATTCCATTCCATGGGCCTGTGCTGCATTATATTCTATGGGGCTGGCTGCATTCCATTCTATGGGCCTGTGCTGCATTATATTCTATGGGGCTGGCTGCATTACATTCTATGGGGGCTGTGCTGCATTATATTGTATGGTGGCTGCCTGCATTACATTCTATGGGGGCTGGCTGCATTCCATTCCATGGGCATGTGCTGCATTATATTCTATGGGGCTGGCTGCATTACATTACATTCTATGGGGCTGTGCTGCATTAAATTCTATGAGGCTGGCTGCATTACATTCTATGGGGGCTGTGCTGCATTAAATTCTATGGAGCTGTTCTGTATTACATTCTATGGGGCTGGCTGCATTACATTCTATGGGGGCTGTGCTGCATTACATTCTATGGGGGCTGTGCTGTATTACATTCTATGGGGGCTGTGCTGTATTACATTCTATGGGGGCTGTGCTGTATTACAGTCTATGGGGGCTGTGCTGTATTACAGTCTATGGGGGCTGTGCTGTATTACAGTCTATGGGGGCTGAGCTGTAATGCTGGATACAGCTGTAATTATATGTTATATAGTCGTGTTACACTCCCCTCACTTCTTGTAGCCTACAAGTGTACAAAGATATTATACAGTCACCATGTGACAAGTGGGCCTGTGTGACTTCAAATGCCAGGGCTGAATTTTAGTCCCAGTCCGGCCCTGCCACAAAATCAAACAAAAGCACATAACTTTGCTTTAATTTGCATTTTACCAATGATCGATTGTTGTGGTCAAGTGCAATAAGTAAAATGAAAATTATTTTGGAAATATAAAATTTTTGCAATCTGCTGGTGTTCACATGGTGGCAGAAAAAAAATTAGTTTACAAAACAACTGAACAGATGCTACAGGAAACATAATAGAAATACATTTATTATATTTTAAGCAGTCATAATGTATCTGCATGATCATAAATATGAGTTTCCACCTTTTACCTATTTTTTTTTTGTTTTTTTTTAACAGATGATGAGTCTCTTATTAATCAGACACTGAGGATCCAAATTAACTTTATGTCGCAATTAAAGGCTTTGGTAACAGAGGCAGAGGCGCAACTGATTGCCCTTCAAAATGAATAATTCTTTTATATATCCTTTTATGTTAAATTGTTAAATTTGTACAGATTGGAGGAAAATAGGTAATTGAAAGCTATCTCAGTTGTACTCAGAGGATAAGAATTTCCAGGACTACAAGACGAATTTGACCTCCCTTTGTCTCATAGATTTACTTATCTCAGGTTTTGTGGTCCCTTCTTTCGCCTTACCAACTTACCGTATATACTCGAGTATAAGCCGAGATGTTTCAGCCCATTTTTTTAGGCTGAAAGTGCCCCTCTCGGCTTATACTCGAGTAATTGCCCCAGGGGTTCGGCGTGGGGGAGGGGGAGCGGCAGCTGTCCTTCATACTCACCTGCTCCCGGAGCGTCTCTGCATGTCCCTGCTTCTCCGGCACCCGCAGCTCTTACTGTGTTCAGTGGTCACGTGGTGTGGCTCATTAAAGTAATGAATATGGACGCGACTCCACTCCCATAGGGGTGGAGTTGCATATTCATTACTTTAATGAGCGGTACCAGTGACCGCTGAACACAGGAACAAGCTGCCGGTGCCATTGCATCGGAGAAGCAGCCAGGAGGGTGAGTATAACAGGGAGGGTGAGCCATGCGACATTCACCTGTCCCCGTTCCATCGCCACGTGCCGCTCCGTCTTCCGCGTCCTCTGGCTGTGACATTCAGGTCAGAGGGTGCGATGACGTGTTTAGTGTGCGGTGGAACGGGGACAGGTGAATATCGCAAGTGTCCCCGCCTGCTCAGGACAAGAGGTGAGTATGTCATTTTATTTTTAATCGCAGCAGCATTATATGGGGCAAATGTTTCTTTGGAGCATTTTATGGAGCCATAATCAACCTTTGTGCAGCATTATACACTGTATGTAGCATTATATGGGGCGTATTTTGTATGGAGCATCTCATGGGGCCCATCATGAACTGTATGGAGCATTATATGGGGCTCCTGATTCAATATAGATATTCAAAAACACTTAACCTACTGATGTCTCAATTAATTTTACTTTTATTGGTATCTATTTTTATTTTTGAAATTTACCAGTAGCTGCTGCATTTTCCACCCTAGGCTTATACTGGAGTCATTAAGTTTTCCCAGTTTTTTGTGGCAAAATTAGGGGTCTCGGCTTATACTCGAGTATATACAGTATTTTTTAAATTAATCCACAGCCAAACTGATTACCACTTTTTAATTAGTGCTTCTTCAAAAGTTTCTGGAATCAGCAGTTTTCCCTCTATGTGGAAAAATTAAGGAGTGATGTGGGTCAACTCTGTGAAGAGGAATGGGACGGGGCAGCAGGCACAACCATTGCAATAATGAGCGTCCATACATCTGTTTACATTACATAGAGCAGGGTGCATATTATGGTTGCATCCTGAGGAAGACGTTGGATAACTTCGAAACGCGTAGATAATAAAACCGCATAGTTCTTCATCCTGTGTATTCTGGTTTCATCTGTGGAACTTTACAAGCAGCCCAGAAAAACAACCTACACAGCCAATTTGACTATTATCTTGGTTTTTAACTTGTGACTTGCAGCAGTTGGTTCAAATTGCTTAGAAAGTGTTGTATTTTTCACAACTTTACCATTGGATAAATCCTATTGCGCTCTTTTGCTCCCTCGTCTCCTCCTGGTACTTGCTTGTTTTTTGCATTACTTTTGAAAGATACCAATCACTTTACTATATTATTTACTGGTAAAGGGAAAAAAAGCTACAAATGCAATGAAATGGTGAACAAATGCAATTCCGTAATTGTTTTTTTTTGTTTTTACGATGTTCATTGTGCGATAAAAATAACCTGGTTAAATACATAGGTGTTACCCTGGCCTCTTCCTACGGTAACCTATATTGCACCAACTTTCCGCCACTTTTTAGTGACTTAAGGAGACTAATGGAAAAAGGAAACCGCTCTCGCTCTCTTTAATAGCCCGAATTACTATAATTAAAATGTCTCTCCTTCCTAAGTTACTTTACTTTTTTTACACCTTTCCGGTTAAAGTCCCCAAGAGTGAACTTAAGTCCCTCCAAGCAGCCATGATGAGGTTCATTTGGAATGATAAGTGTCACCGGATCTCCAAGCGTGTCCTTGTCCCTCATAAATTCCAAGGGGGCCTCTCAGCCCCGGACATTATTAAATACTACCGGGCAGCACATTTACGTAGGATTCCTTCGTGGGCTTCATTATGGGCAAACAACAAACGGACAGAAATAGAAAAATTATGGCTAGCGACAATTCATCCGAATTCGCTATTATGGTCATCTAGGACCTTTAGAATGCCGATGTCTTTGCTGGGTCCAATGTAGTTCACGAGGGAGATATGGCTTTCTTGTATGAAGTGGTTCAGTTTGGCCTCCGCTAACTCGCCAATGATCTCATTCATATTCCAACCCTTGTTACCAAATAGTAATGATCATGCGATGGTTCACCTGTGGACCTCTGCAGGATTATTTAGGTTTGTGGACCTAGTAGACGGGGACACGTTGGAGCATCTCACGTTTGATACTGTCAAGTCCAAGTTTGCCATCTCTAATAAAGAGTTCTTCCAGGATTTGCAGATTAAGCACTTTGCTTCCTCGCTTTATGGAGTACCAAAGGTCTCTTTACCGACTGACTTCGAGAGGATTTGCAGAAGGGGCCATAGACTAAGGGACTAATCTCAGAAATATATAAGAACTTAGGTTTTCCTCAGAAAAGCCAACAACTAAAACATCCCTACATGAGCAGATGGGAGTCTATTCTGGAAAGGTGGATATCACCTCAAAGTTGGCAGGTTATGTGGGAAAAAGCTGCTAAGTCCTCCATTTGCACTCTTTATGAAGAAAATTAGTATAAATTACTGATCTGGTATCCACAGATTGAACCCTCTACTCTCAAATCTACGCTGGCGTTGTGGTTCTGAGGTGGGAACCCAATACCATAATTTTTGGTCTTGTCCAGTGATCACAGGTTTTTGGGACAAAGTGAGAGTATTAATTAGCAGGGTTCTCTTTGTCGAGGTGGGGCTTGACCTGTTTATATATTTGTTAAATATTTCCCCCAAGGGGATGGGAAAAAACTCAGCCAAGCTGTTATTACACATCCTTACAGCAGCGAAGTGTTTGATCGCCCTTCACTGGAAGCAGACATCTCCTCCTTCCCATCAGCAGTTATTGCATAGAATAAATTACATTTGTAGGATGGGAATATATTTTAGGAGCGAGAGGGGATGGATTTGACTCCGTCCGGACCCCTTGGGATTACTACTGGGCTCAGAGAAATGGTTAGGCTTGTCTTGACCACTTACTACTGTTTGGAACCTGCATCCCTCCCTTTCCTTACCTTATGGGTGTGGGTCCTATCCTTTTGTCCATCTATGTGAGGTGCATAAATACACAATATCCAAGATAATTTTCTTCTGTCATTTTTCTGTATATTGATGGATGATTCTACCTAGTGTTTGATTTGGGTGTATGGGTACCTAGATTGACTTGGAAAAATTTGTAGTCAATGCTTTATATCATAACTATATTATATCTCACATTACTTTGTCGTTGTAACCTTTCTAATGTTCTATTTTTCCATTTTTTATATGATGATTTTGAATGTAAGGCTAGGTTCACATTGCGTTAGTGGGTGATCGCTAACGGACAGCGTTGCACGGCGAAAATGTCGCAATTAACGCCGTGCAATGGGTCCGTTAGCGCACCCATTGACAGCAATGTTGTTTCAGCCTGAAGCGCATCGCTAGCGCGTGCCTTTTTAGGCTCGCGCTAGCGATGTGCCGTTCTTTTGTAGCACGCCTCGGACGCTGCTTGCAGCGTCCGCGGTGCGCCCGAGGTCCGTTCCCCGCTCTCGCAGATCGGGGATCTGCGAGAGCGGGGACGTTAGCGCGACCCCTAAACGCGGCCCCTGCAAATACGTTGCGTTAGCGCAATCCGCTAGCACTAGCGCTAAACGGATTGCCCTAACGCAATGTGAACCTAGCCTAATTGTTTGTCGGGACTCACGTCCTTTTGTTAAAAATTTGTAAAACTTTAATAAAAATGTACAGTTTAAAAGAAAATTACCTGGTAACATGATTCACCAGATGAGTACAATTATTGTAATATAATAATTGTGTAGTATTTTTTTTTAATGGAATTATGTCACCATTTTTTTTAGATCCATAAAGTGTTTATTTTTTTTATTGATGGAGCTGTGCGAGGACTTGTTGTTTTTTTTTGTTAGTGAAATTTGTATTGAAACCTATTGATATTATATTCTATGTCGGGAAGGGGTTAATAAGTTTATCTGGCTCTTGTTGTTCTTTATTTATAGCAGGAAATTTCTGTAAATGTGATAGCCAGAACATATTGTCTATCCATAGCGGAGTAATTGTATGGTATTGTATGGAAGATTCCTTGAAGGACTTGAGCAGCGATCGGCTCTGCTAACATTCCAGCTACCAATATTCTGCAAATTCTCTCTATTAAGCTGCATACAATTGTATTTTCTTAAACCTGTGAAACAAATGTAAATTGTAACAGATATTCTATAAGATTTGAGCGTACATTGTCACTTATACTTCTGCTGTTTTTGAATAAAGTTTTATGTTTAAATAAAAAATGTTGCATTTGTTGCCACAAGTATATTTTTTCACTACCTGCATATTCTTTGTAGTGTGTCCATTTTTCTATGGGTGTAGTAGTTTAGAATTTGTAGGGATACAACAGGCAAAACATTTCATGACATATCTTTGATTTTGGTGGCTCCCACTGCTGAATGCATCTTTAGTATGACATGGCATGTATTTGAGTGGGAGGGCCGGCTCACGGAAGGATCGTTTGTTGGTCACATCTGTATCAAACATTCATATAAGTGAAAACAGGTGGTTTTAGAACGATTGTTTGTTGGTTGCCTGAGTGACACATTTACATTCCACCTGTGCAGATCATCAGTTGAAAGAATGCAACACACCCTACAGGGTTTTTAAAATGAATGATCATTCATAGTTGTTCAACGAGCTGCCCGACGATCATTCATTATGGTGGAAATTGGCAGGGCCGACTCCAGGTTTTCGTGGGCCAAAGAGTCTCAGTGGGTCCCTTTAACACATAGCACAATTCATGATGCACAGATACAGCAAAGAAATATAGGTGTAGTACAGAACAATTCCAAAGATTTCACTTCTTACATTACATGAGTGATATCTATTGTAAATTCTACAACAGGTCAGAAGCCGGACAGTATAGTCCTCCATACAGTGTTATGGGCATCACATAGTCCTCCATACAGAATAATGAGCCCCATATATAGCTGGATACATAATGGGTCCCATATAATGTTCCATATAGTACATGATGGGCTCCATATATTGCTCCATGTGTAATGGGCCCCATATAATGCTCCATACCGTATAGGATGGGTCCCATAGAGTGTAATGAGCTCCATATATTGCTCCATACAGTATAATAAGTCCCATATAATGTTCCATACAGTATATGATGGACTCCATATATTGCTCCATACAGAATGACCCCATATAATGCTCCATACAGAATAGGCCCCATATAATGCTCCATATATAATGGGCCCAAAAACTACACATGTCTGTCTTGTGTCATGTTACAATTTTAATGTTGAGGCTTGTGTGGTCTACATATTATATTAATCAAATAGACTCAGCAGAAAAAATACCCTGTGATGGGTGTAGAGAATAGTGTAAGGCAGGGGTGCACAACATTTTTTTGGTCCAAAGGCCAAATTGCCATATTGAATCTATTCCAAGGGCGGCAACATTTTTTAAAAGGGTAGTTACATGAATATATCACCAGAACCATCATCAGTAAATTAGTACATCACCAGAACCAAATTTGAGTATTTGAGAAAGATTTGGAGAGTTTCTGTTCCAAAAAATCAGTGTGAACACACATTAACTTAAACTGAGTTTTTCTTTGGAGCAGAAACTCTCCAAATCCTCCTCATAATCTTGGCACTTTTTTCATTTAAAATAGCCATGAAGCATGCCATGGATTGCTTTCATGTGTACAAGATCTGAACCACTGTCAGGACATGACTGCAACACTAAGACCACCACTAGTATATGAATGCAGCATCAGAACCACCATTAGTACATTAATGCAGCATCAGAACACCATTATTACATGCATGCAGCACCAGAACCACCTTCAGTATATGAATGCAGAGCCAGAACCACCGTCAGTACATGAATGCAGCATCGGAACCACTGTTAGTACATGAATGCAGCACCCAAACCCTGTCAGTGCTTAAGTGCAGAACCAAAATACTGTCAGTACATGAATGCAGAACCAGAAGCATTGTCAGTACATGAGTGTAGCGCCAGAATCACCATCAGTAATTATCCTGTACTGATCCTCAGTTACATCCTGTATTATACTCCTGAGCTGCACTCACTATTCTGATGGTGCAGTTAATGAGTACAGACATTACATTACTTATCCTGTACTGATCCTGAATTAGCTCCTATATTATACTCCACAGCTGAACTCACTATTCTGCTGGTGCAGTCACTGTGTACATATATTACATTACTGATCCTGTACTGATCCTGACTTACGGCCTGTATTATACTCCAGAGCTGCACTCACTATTCTGCTGGTGCAGTCACTGTGTACATACATTACATTACTGATCCTGAGTTACATCCTGTATTATACCCCAGAGCTGCACTCACTATTCTGCTGGTGGAGTCATTGTGTACATACATTACATTACTGATCCTGAGTTACATCCTGTATTATACTCCAGAGCTGCACTCACTATTCTGCTGGTGCAGTCACTGTGTACATACATTACATTACTTATCCTGTACTGATCCCGAGTTACCTCCTGTATTACATTCTATACTGATTCTTGTAGCGAGATGATAAGTGATGGTGGTACATGTGCCTTTTTGATGGTAAGATAACACAGTGTGGCCCTTGGTATAGTGGTTCCCCACTCAGGGCGACATGTGGCCATATTGCTGCTCTGTTTTGTATGCAGGGGTAATACTCTAGTGCATGAGGCTTTACAGTCTTTCCAGCTTAATGATGCTTGTGACTATTATGCAGATTATTCGGTTGTAATCTGATACTGACGCTGTGTTGATGACTATTGATACATTTGTTGATACTTTACAACCAGTCTGCTGTTTCTATAACTACTTCTGACACATTGTATCAAGTTCTAAAGCTTTTTCTCTTTTTCTAGACAATGACAAACCGGTATTTAGGATACATTGTAATGGTTTGATTGTTTGATTGTTTATTGCTGGGGACATTGTGTCTTGGAGACGTATCACCAGCGTTACACGGCCAGTCTTCCAATCAATGTGTCCCATTACGGGGACAGTCCTGCCTCCCACATTATATAATGAGATCACGTCTTGGCAGCCAGAGCTTCACACTCAGAGACTATACCAGGGATTACACATCTACATCATGGTGAGTGGCACACAGACACTTTGGTCTGTATCTAATAGGATTCAAACTATGTTCAAATTGCGTTTTAGACAACCATCAGTGCTTCCATCGGGCTTATGTCTGAAACCCTGGAAAATGGGATGTTTGCACCAATGGGGCCTTTGACTGTAATGATGCAGATGGATTCACTTTGTGCTATGTCGTACATCATTTTTGGCAGTATACACTTACGTTTTACGCTTTTTTTTTCCTATGGCGAAACCTGATCTCTTGGCAATAAGGAATTTGCCTCAAAAAAAGCAGGGTTTGCTTAGTTTTTGTTACTTTTTTTGCTTTGTTTTTGCCTCTTGTGCATGCCGATAAAGTTTAGTGAAAAAAGATTTTACTTCATCAGGTTTTGTTACAAAAAAACGCAGCAAAAACTGATACTTGTGTTTTTGCAGCATTTTTTGCACCACCAATAGCTTCCAAAGGGTGAAAAATGCTGAAAAAACGCTGAAAGAAGTGACATGCTGCATTCTGCAAAAACTAGGATTTAAACTAAATACTGAGGACAAAAAAAATAAGCTGTGTGTATGAGATTACACAAATCTTATACGCTTTGCTGGTACTGTAAAATGCAGCTGAAAATTTGTATAAAAACATGCATCAATAAAAGGCTGAAAAAACACAATGTGTGACCATAGCCTTATACTCCAGAGCTGCAATCACAGTCAGCAAGTTACAAGTCAGACACATCTCTAACAGTCTTCTTGAGCCCCAATAATGCAAAAGACAACATTTTTTCTATAATACTTTACAGTACCTGTTGTAAAGTCTACACTTCCAAGATTGGAAGCTCTCTTTAGCTCGGAGGACTACAGAATTGTGAATGCAGCTCTGGAGTTCAGTTCTATATTTTATCAATGTGGCAGTTAGTGATTAATACGGAGTTTCAGATACTTTGGGGCTCTTAGATCAGGACCCTTGTCTTGCCCTCCCCCCTCCATCTCCTTTTCCCTCTCCTCTTTGGCTTGACAAAGGAAACGCATGTTCACTGCAGCACAATGGTTACAAACAGGCCTTACAGGCATCAGGCTCCACGTATGAGAGCAACTTCTGCTCCACTTATAGTTGTACTCTGGCTTTAACTAGAATACCTGGGCTCCTTATGCCCATTGGACTCTGGTTTATGGTGGCAAGGTGGAGTACAATCAGAAACACTAGCAGAAGCAGACTGAAAAAGGGCCCCTATGCAAGGACAATATATGGTCCAAAACTCATCATAATGCACAGATCCACCTGCTTTGGCAGTGGTAGTGGCCCCCTGACCTCTTGGACCCCAGTACGGCTGCACAGGTTGCTCCAATGATATGACGGCCCCTCATCAGAGGTACAACCCATGCCTTATTCTGTTAATCCTTTTAAAGTTATTTCACAGAAACATTCAGTGACAATCTGCACCTTCATCCCCCTACTCCCTATTCACTATTTTCCTCTAGGTTCCTTTCTTTCCTTCCTTCAATCTGTAACTTGCTTTTTCAGAGAATCTTCTACCCACCTTGAAGATTGCAGAAATCCCTATTTATGGCCAGTGGCTCTGATGACTATGCAGAATGTCCCAAGATGCATTGCCTGTAATTTTATGGGGTACAGGGCCGGCAGTTACACCTGGAACTTAAGGGGGTACAAAAGGTCACTTTGACCTTTATGAAAGACTAATACTAATCACTGGTGATAGTTGATGGCAACTTTGTCACAGGAGCTTCATTACGCCATTGTGCATTGCGCAGACATCACAGAGGCAGGGTTGGCCATCACATCAGTCAAACGTCAAAGTAATATAGATAATTCCATGTTCTTAGTGAGAAAGACAGATGCAGACCCAAGGCACAGAAAACAGCAGTGCGGCGGCAGACTGTGCCCTGTGCAGCTGCATGCATGTCACAGGCTATAAGTAAACTGACTGTATGGAGGGGAACATATATTATCATGCAGAATCCTAAACAAGTCTAAAATGATACTAGACGTCATGATTACAAGTGACAATCCATATGGGCTTCACTGGAGATTCTATTTAAGAAGATCTCAAGATATATTGTATTCTCATAAGATAAAGTAACTGTCCTGTGATCTACCTCTGCCTTTTTTTTTTTTAAATCAGATATTTTTTTATTAACAGTAGTCAAGTTGACAAACAGACACAATTGTGTCAAAAAGGAGAATAAACATGTTTACAAAAAGTTTTTGAAACAGTCCCCCAGTCCCCCCCCCCCCTTAAAGCCTCTATAAACAAGAATAGGACAATAGCATACATTGCTTACATAATAAAGCCACATTCCTTGGAATCAGTTCCTCTCCATCCACAGTTTCCAAAGTGTTTCAAAGGTTTTCACACTTTTCCTTTTTTCATAAATACCCTTTCCATATTAATAACCATATCAGACGGTCTATAAAATTCCTGCAGAGTCGGCGGTACCTCATTCAACGAGTGCCTGGCAATTAGCTTTCGCGCAACATACAATAATCTAGCTATGGCCACTTTATGATGATTTGGAACTCGGATCTCTTCCACATATCCCAAAATATATATCACAGGATCTCTTTCACTTGCACAGCCATACGATTTTCCAATTGCTTCTCCCACATCCAACCTGTATGAATTAAATCTCGTACATTGCCATAACATGTGTAGAATCCCTGCCCCCTCAGACTGACACCTAGGACACTCGGAGGTCCTACCTCTGCCTTATAGAATTCAGATTACATATGTTGGTTCATGTTTTCACACCGGATCCTTATACGTTTATAGAGAGAATGTATCTCCGTCCACGTTGGCCAGGCTGGAGTCCAGATGGGCAATGCCTGCTGGGAGTTGTACTGCCTGGAACACGGTATCCAGCCGGATGGGCAGATGCCCAGTGACAAGACCATCGGTGGAGGAGATGATTCCTTCAATACTTTCTTCAGTGAGACGGGGGCTGGTAAACACGTCCCCCGCGCTGTGTTTGTGGACCTGGAGCCCACTGTGATCGGTGAGTACATCGGTTGATTGTCTATGACAACGAGTAGAATAGATGTCAGTGCAGATCTGAAGATATGAGAGGGGCGGTCGGTCAGTTCTTGATCTCAAATAGAAGCCTCTATTATTTCTCTCCTACAGACGAGGTGAGAACTGGAACCTACAGACAACTGTTCCATCCTGAGCAGCTCATCACCGGCAAGGAAGATGCCGCCAATAACTACGCCCGTGGCCACTACACCATTGGCAAAGAGATCATTGACCTGGTGCTGGACAGGACCCGCAAGCTGGTGAGTTCATGGAGATGTGTTCATGTATTCCGCTATATTGAACCCAAAGTAACAATACGGATAGTAGGATAAAGAGAAGACGTCTTAAGAGATAAATAATTGGGGTGGAGTTTTTAATCCTCAACGCTTTAGAGAAATGTCTTCTCTAACATTAAAGTTTAATTTTCTTTTGTGTCATTTCTCCATTAGGCGGATCAGTGCACAGGTCTCCAGGGCTTCCTCATCTTCCACAGTTTCGGTGGTGGCACTGGATCAGGCTTCACCTCCCTCTTGATGGAACGTCTCTCCGTCGACTATGGCAAGAAGTCCAAGCTGGAGTTCTCCGTCTACCCTGCCCCCCAGATCTCCACCGCTGTGGTTGAGCCATACAACTCCATCCTCACCACGCACACCACACTGGAGCACTCAGACTGCGCCTTCATGGTGGACAATGAGGCCATCTATGACATCTGCCGCAGGAACCTGGACATTGAGCGCCCGACCTACACCAACCTGAACCGTCTGATCGGTCAGATCGTGTCCTCCATCACAGCCTCTCTCAGGTTTGATGGTGCTCTGAATGTGGACTTGACAGAGTTCCAGACCAACCTGGTGCCCTACCCTCGTATCCACTTTCCACTGGCCACCTATGCCCCCGTCATCTCTGCAGAGAAAGCTTACCATGAGCAGCTCACAGTGGCTGAGATCACCAACGCTTGTTTTGAGCCGGCCAACCAGATGGTGAAATGTGACCCCAGACATGGTAAATACATGGCCTGCTGTATGCTTTATCGTGGTGATGTTGTCCCCAAGGATGTCAATGCCGCCATTGCCACCATAAAGACCAAGCGCACCATCCAGTTTGTGGACTGGTGCCCAACAGGGTTCAAAGTTGGTATCAATTACCAACCACCAACTGTGGTTCCCGGTGGAGACCTGGCCAAGGTGCAGCGCGCTGTGTGCATGCTGAGTAACACCACCGCCATTGCCGAGGCCTGGGCTCGTCTAGACCACAAGTTTGACCTCATGTACGCCAAGCGAGCCTTCGTGCACTGGTATGTGGGAGAGGGCATGGAGGAGGGAGAGTTCTCTGAGGCTCGGGAGGACATGGCCGCCCTGGAGAAGGATTACGAAGAGGTCGGCACTGACAGCGTGGAAGGAGAGGGGGAAGGAGAGGAGGGAGAAGAGTATTAAATGTTTGTGCAATCATCTATAAGTGCAATAAACAATAATTCTCTGCAGAAATATTTAGCTGAAGCTGCTACATTCTGTAATTTATAGTTTTCGTGTGTCAGTAACAATCATCACATTCACAAAGGCTTCACATAGAGGAGGTAACACAATGAATATGTCGGCGCCCACAAAGCATAAAGCCTGATATTAATAATGATATATTGTTTCTTTCCTTCCTTCATCTGGAGACTATTTCCCCTTCCCCTTGATGAGGATTATGGAAGTGGAACTGAAAATAAAGTAATTTTGAGATTATTCAAGACTGGAAAGAAATTCTTGAGTGGCGTCCATAATAAATAATCTAAACTCAAGGGTAATAGGTAACAGCAAATGAGCTGTTATATGTAAATATGTTTGTATTTGGGATTTAGGTTGCTTTTAGAGAAATGTGCCCCTCTTAACCCCAGCTCCAAACAAAATGAAATTCAAGGGTAGGCAATGAATGTTTCTGTTTAACTTTAAAAGACAATTAGAAATTAGTCTGCACAAATAAGTATCTAACAATAGTTTGTAGTGGACAAACAGCTATTGTTTGATGAAATTTGTATCATCAATTAGCAATCTGTTATCTTCTATTCAAGTTACACATAGGCACGGGAGAGAGGGTGGTGGGATTGTTTCTGATTTCTCACCTGAATAGGTCTGGTTGAGAAACGTTATAAAGCTACTTGCAATACATACTAATTCTGGTAAAATTTCTGCTATTTTTAAACCTAAGGGGCAAGGTTCCTCCTGGTGGAGAGTGACAAGCCAGGTCTGGCATGTCAGTATGAGGAGACTTAAATGCCATGCATTCTCCTCTGGGAAATTAAATATGCAAATTGCCTTTTCAGAGAGAAAGAGGAATTGAACTCTAGTGCCACCTAGTGGAAGTGATAGGTGATATTTTGAAAAAAGATTTGGAAAATAAATGCAGCAAATAACTGCACTCTAATCCAAGGGCTTTGTTGGTCATTGCAGCTCAGCCTGCCATTTAGTTGAATGTTGCTAAAGCTACAAAATAAAAGTGAACCCAGTAAAGTTAGTAGCACTATTTCTTTAAGAAACATGCAGACCATTTCATTTTCTTTTAAATCCTGGTCAATTTACAGGAAGTCAGTGCAGCATTCTGATTGCTTACTGGTAAAGCACTTTAAAGACAACAGTGACATCTGCAGCTCACCATGTGCTACTACACTCATTGAGGGCTCTTGCCAAGTCCAAAAACGCTATTTACACGCAGATAAAAGGGTAATCTGCAGGCAAATAGCATTTAAAGTCTGTCTGGAGCAGTGGCAACAGGGAGGAATTGAAGTTATATCCTCCCTGCAGCTGCTTGCTTCCAGACATTGGGCAGTACAGGGAGCAGTTACAGTGTCTGTGATCACTCCATCTAGCAATTAGATTGACAACACGTTTTGACATGCGCACATGCTGAAAAACACGTTGCCAATAAAAGTGTCGGGGAGTGATCACAGCACACCCCTAGTACAGACCAGTGTCTGTGATGGCTCCCTGCACCGCTCCAAGGACTGGAAGTGAGCGGCTAAAGGTTTAATCAGAGAAAATGACTATTTAGGAAGCACAGAGATTGGACTGCAGAGGACGGGTGTAAAGTTATTTTCTCAGATGATGCTTATTGAGACTGTAGGTGACATCTGGAAGAATGATTGCCTGGAGAAAACAAGGTGAGCGCTACCATGAGTCCTGTGTCTGCCAAGACTAAAGTGTCCTGACACCATTCATGTGTGGGGGGTTTCAGCTCAGTCACAATTTTGCCTAAGAACACAGCCATGAATAAAGAATGGGATCTAAACTTCCACCAAGAAGAACTTCTCCCAACAATCCAGGAGCAATGAGGTGACCAACAATGATTTTTTGCAGCATGATAAAGTCATAACTAAGTGATTAGGTGAATAATACATTGATACTTATGTTCCATGGTCAGGAAACACCCCATATCGCATCCCATTGAGTACCCGCAGTCAATCCTCAAAAAGCGACAAACGAAAAACCATAAAATTGTGATAACTCCGAGCTGTGATAAGACAAGAACGGGCGGTCGTTAGTCAGGATTTGGTCCACAAGCCAATATCCAGCTGTCGAGGCAACGGGCAGAAGTCTGGAGAAATAAGGGGCATTTATCAAGGCTTTACAGAAATGTAATACATTTGTCAATAAAAGTGTAAAAACTTACGAAATGTTTATAATTGTACTTCAGTAATGATAGAAATATCCAACTAAGAGAGTGGACACATTGAAGCCACAAAATGTAAAAGCCAACATTTGTGTCAGTCTCAAAACTTTTGGCCACAACCGTTTATAGTGTATTCTACTCTGCACACTGTTTATATAGCCAGCCACCACCAGAACCGATAACAACTGATCGTGGGCTGCCGGGGGTCGGACCTCTACTTAATAATTATATTTAGAATGATACATGGTTTCCTCCCTCCATGCTGAGACTAGGTATATATGACACATAATACAGGGGCTTCTCATAAAATTAGAATATCAACAAAAAGTTTACTTATTTCAGTTCTTCAATACAGAAAGTGAAACTCCTATATTATATAGTCATTACACACAGAGTGATCTATTTCACGTGTTTATTTCTGCTAATGTTGATGATTATGGCTTACAGCCAATGAAAACCCAAAAGTCATTATCTCAGTAAATTAGAAAAATTAACAAAGTGCTGTTGATTGGAAGGGGCTTGAGTCCTGAGACGGCCACCAATTGCTTAAAACACCACTCTGAGGTACACAACTCCTGCAAGAACACGCGCACAGAGAAGTGTACTGACTGTTATAATCCAAAGGGGTAAAATTATAAACTTATTGAGTCTTGTAAGACAGTGACAGCTGTGGCCCCTGCCCAACCCACGTAGCAGATTATACACTCAAGTGCAGGCTTACCTGGATACACTAGGCCTCATTTATCAAAACTGACTGTGTGTTGCCCATAGCAACCAATCACAGTACAGCTTTCATTTGACCAGAGCTGCTTAAAAAATGAAAGATGAGCTGTGATTGGTTGCTATGGACATCATTAAAGGCAAAAGAAAAGGTAACAGGTCACAAATATGTAAACGTGATGAATGTGCTCTACCCCTAATGCTTCTAAGTGAGGCCATTTTACAGACAGCCCCAGAATATGACACCAGACTGCTAAATCCACACCACACAAGAGACTCACTGTGCAAAATAAGCGCAGGTCACGTATGTCAGCACATACACAAGCATGACTAACACAGGAATAGCAGGGGTGTCATCCCTAAAATACATATATACTGATCTATATATTATGTAAGGGTCAAATATGGTGTAATACATAGCACAGCACATGACATAGCAGAGACCACCAGTGCCGACCCGATGGCAAAATGTGACCCCCCAACATGGCAAATGCATGGTTTGTTACTCTGGGGGTGTCAATACTGAGGTCACATTCAAATGTCTGAGCATGGACCTCGATGCAGGGACTGGCTGCGGGTCTCAACAGCTTTACTCAACAGCTGTATATACAGTGACGGACGAAAGTGTTGGCACCCTTGAAATTATTCCAAAACATGAAGTATTTTCCCCAGAACATTATTGCAATTACACATATTTTGTTATACCATAGCTCCCAACCGTCCCTCATACTGTGGGCCTGTCCCGATTTTGAGGCTGTGCCCCGCAGTCCTGCACGGGACTCCACTTCTCCCGCAGACCCGCACAGCCAGGAGAAGCATCCGACACGCCCCTTGTATTAGGCCATGCCCCCTCCATATCTTCTTCTTCCTTGGCGGTGGTTCAGAGAGGGAGAGAGGACATTCTGAGGTGTGTGTGTGTGTCATGCAGCTGGCCCTGCTGTGCTTACAGTACAAGACATTATAACCAGGAGCAGTGGCAGCAGTTAGAGCAATCCAGTTAGTCATAGGCACAGTGTATATATATATATATATATATATATATATATATATATATATATATATATATATATATATATACAGTTATATGAAAAAGTTTGGGCACCCCTATTAATCTTAAGCTTAATGTTTTATAAAAATAGCTTTATTTCGCAACAGCTATTTCAGTTTCATATATCTAATAACTGTTGGACACAGTAATGTTTCTGCCTTGAAATGAGGTTTATTGTACTAACAGAAAATGTGCAATCTGCATTCAAACAAAATTTGACAGGTGCATAAGTATGGGCACCCTTATCATTTTCTTGTTTTAAATACTCCTACCTACTTTTTACTGACTTACTAAAGCACTTTTTTTGGTTTTGTAACCTCATTGAGCTTTGAACTTCATAGCCAGGTGTATGCAATCATGAGAAAAGCTACTTAAAGTGGCCACTTGCAAGTTGTTCTCCTGTTTGAATCTCCTCTGAAGAGTGGCATCATGGGCTCCTCAAAACAACTGTCAAATAATCTGAAAACAAATATTATTCAACATAGTTGTTCAGGGGAAGGATACAAAAAGCTGTCTAAGAGATTTAACCTGTCAATTTCCACTGTGAGCAACATAGTAGTCATTATACAGTATTGAGCATCATGTGTGGCTATTATACAGTATGCAGGAGCACTGTGTGGCCATTATACTGTACAGAGCATCATGTGGGGCCATTATACAGTATTGAGCATCATGTGGGGCCATTATACAGTACGGATAACTGTGTGGCTATTATACAGTATGGAGCATCATGTGTGGTCATTATACAGCATGGAGCACTGTGTGGCCATTATACAGTATTGAGCATCATGTGTGGCCATTATACAGTATGGAGCATCATGTGTGGCATTATACAGTATGGAGCACTGTGTGGCCATTATACAGTATGGAGCATCATGTGGGGCCATTATACAGTATGGAGCATCATGTGTGGCCATTATACAGTATGGAGCACTGTGTGGCCATTATACAGTATTGAGCATCATGTGGGCTATTATACAGTATGCAGGAGCACTGTGTGGCCATTATACTGTACAGAGCATCATGTGGGGCCATTATACAGTATTGAGCATCACGTGGGGCCATTATACAGTACGGATAACTGTGTGGCTATTATACAGTATGGAGCATCATGTGTGGTCATTATACAGCATGGAGCACTGTGTGGCCATTATACAGTATTGAGCATCATGTGTGGCCATTATACAGTATGGAGCATCATGTGTGGCATTATACAGTATGGAGCACTGTGTGGCCATTATACAGTATGGAGCATCATGTGGGGCCATTATACAGTATGGAGCATCATGTGTGGCCATTATACAGTATGGAGCACTGTGTGGCCATTATACAGTATTGAGCATCATGTGTGGCCATTATACAGTATGGAGCACTGTGTGGCCATTATACAGTAGTGATTATCATGTGGGGCCATTGTATAGTATGGAGCACTGTGTGGCCAGTATACAGTATGGAGCACTGTGTGGCCATTATACAGTATGGAGCATCATGTGGGGCCATTATACAGTATGGAGCATCATGTGTGGCATTATACAGTATGGAGCACTGTGTGGCCATTATACAGTATGGAGCATCATGTGGGGCCATTATACAGTATGGAGCATCATGTGTGGCCATTATACAGTATGGAGCACTGTGTGGCCATTATACAGTATGGAGCATCATGTGTGGCCATTATACAGTATGGAGCACTGTGTGGCCATTATACAGTATGGAGCATCATGTGTGGCCATTATACAGTATGGAGCATCATGTGTGGCCATTATATAGTATGGAGCACTGTGTGGCCATTATACAGTATGGAGCATCATGTGTGGCCATTATACAGTATGGAGCATCATGTGCGGTCATTATACAGTATGGAGCACTGTGTGGCCATTATACAGTATGAAGCATCATGTGCAGTCATTATACAGTATGGAGCATCATGTGTGGCCATTATACAGTATGGAGCACTGTGTGGCCATTATACAGTATGGAGCATCATGTGTGGCCATTATACAGTATGGAGCACTGTGTGGCCATTATACAGTATTGGGCATCATGTGGGGCCATTATACAGTATGGAGCACTGTGTGGCCATATTTTTTTCTGTTTATATAATTATTATGAAACAGTGTGATCAGCAGTGCAAAATGGGTGTGGTTGGGGCGTGGATATGGGTGTGACTAGTTGTTAAATGGGTGTGGTCAGGGCATGGCCTAAAATTTGCCACTACCTTTGTCCCTCTTTGCCTTCTTCAAAAGTTGGGAGGTATGGTTATACACGTTTATTTCCTTTTTGTGTATTGGAATAACACAAAAACCCCCCAGAGAATTAAAGGCATCATTTCACACAAAACCCCCAAAATGAGCTGGACAAAATTGTTGTCATGTTGTGAGACTCATTTCACGTACAACCTCATTCCATGTACCCGATTAGGATATTGGTCCGTCATAGAGGGAGGTCCACCAGGGTCTGCAGGCAAAATGAAGCCTGCGCAGGCGCAGCTACGCTCAGTGATACCAGCTCATTACAGGGGGTAAGAGAAGTATATTACATTCCGTGTGATCAGCTGATCCCTACCGAGGACAACCCCATGGCGGAACTTGACGTTTTGCATAATAATCCTGAATATTTGTGAATTTACGAATGATCCCCTCATGATCTGACGTCCACGTGGCGTCCAAGCTTTAACATTTCTGTACAGCATGATGCAATCACATGAGGCATAAACTTAATTTTCTTCCTGTCTGTTACAATGTATCAGTGCAGGTAATATGTGTCACAGAAGATTGCCTGAACCAGTTCATCAGCAAGCTGTGGCTCTCCAGCTGTTGAAAAATTACAAGTCAGCAGCTAAGTATAGTGTGAGCAGGAGATGAAGCTGCACCCAGGCCCTGGCACCTAGGTGGGGCCCGAAAGTCTCTTTGGCTCATATTGAAATTAACCTCTTAACCCCTTCAAGACTCAGCCCTTTTTTGTTTTTGCGTTTTCATTTTTTGCTCCCCTCCTTCCCAGAGGCATAACTTTTTTATTTTTCTATCAATATGGCCATGTGAGGGCTTATTTTTTGAGGGATGAGTTGTACTTTTGAATGGCAACATTGGTTTTACCATGTCTTGTACTAGAAAGGAAAAAATTCCAAGTGTGGTGAAATTGCAAGAAAAGTGCAATCCCACACTTGCTTTTTGCTTGGCTTTTTTGCTAGGTTCACTAAATGTTAAAACTGACCTGCCATTATGATTCTCCAGGTCATTACGAGTTCATAGACACCAAACATGTCTAGGCTATTTTTTATCTAAGTGGTGAAAAAAAATTCCAAACTTTGCTAAAAAAAAAAAAAATTGCACCATTTTCCGATACCCGTAGCGTTTCCATTTTTTGGGATCTCGGGTCGGGTGAAGGCTTCTTTTTTGCGTGCCGAGCTGACGTTTTTAATTATACCACTTTTGTGCAGATACGTTCTTTTGATCGCCCGTTATTGCATTATAATGCAATGTCGCGACAACTAAAAAAACTTAATTCTGGCGTTTTGAATTTTTTTCTCGCTACGCCGTTTAGCGATCAGGTTAATCCTTTTTTTTATTGATAGATCAGGCGATTCTGAATGCGGCGATACCAAATATGTGTAGGTTTGATTTTTTTTTTAATTGTTTTATTTTGAATGGGGCGAAAGGAGGGAGATTTAAACTTTTATATTTTTTTATTTTTTCATATTTGTTAAAACTTTTTTTGTAACTTTTGCCATGCTTCAATAGCCTCCATGGGAAACTAGAAGCTGGCACAGCCTGATCGGCTCTGCTACATATCAGCGATCATCAGATCGCTCCTATGTAGCTGAATTACAGGCTTGCTATGTGCACCGACCACAGGGTGGCGCTCACAGCAAGCCGGCATCAACAACCATAGAGGTCTCAAGGAGACCTCAGGTTGTCATGCCAACGCATCACTGACCCCCGATCATGTGGCGGGGGTCGGCAATGCGCGCATTTCCGGCCCGACGGCCGGAAGCGGTAGTTAAATGCCGCTGTCAGCGTTTGACAGTGGCATTTAACTAGTTAATAGCGGCAGGTGGATCGCGATTCCACCTGCCGCTATTGCACGCACATGTCAGCTGTACAAAACAGCGACTGATGTGGGCTCAGCGCCGGAGCCCACATCAAAGGGGGAGACACGACATGCGCATATCGTGAAGGGACAGTCAATTTTTCATTTTTTTTTTCTCGCCTTCTTCCAAGAGCCAAAACTTTTTATTTTTCTATTGACACTGACATATTGGACCTTTTTTTTTTTTAGTGAGCTGTAGTTTTGAATTACACCATTCCTCTTGTCATACAATGCACTAAGGATTGGGGAAAAAATGTCCAAGTTAAGTAAAATGATAAAAAAATTAAATTCCTCTAGACCATAAATCGTATGATAAAAATAACCCGTTTACATGATTCTCTATGTCAGTACAATTATGGGTAATATCACACTTGCATTGTTTATTGCTTTTTTTCTTTTACGTAGGGAAGAAAAATTTAGAAGCTTGTAAAAACAAAAAACGGATTTTTTTATCCCATTTTCTGAGACTCGTGACATTTTTATTTTTCTGTCCATAGAGCTGTATGAGAGCTTGATTTTTTTATATCAACCTGACATTTTCATTGAAACCATTTTAGGTTATAGACAATTAGATAACTTTTTATTGCATTTTTATTAAGAAGATGTAGGGACCGAAAAATCACATTTCTGGCATTTTCAATTTTTTTTCTTTATGGCGTTTACCATGTGGGTTAATTAATTGTATTGTAGTGATAGATTGGACTTTTATGAACGTGTCGATCCCAAATATATTTATTACTTATTTTTTAAATTATTTATTCATTTTAAAAGTTGAGTGATTTGACTTTTTATATTTTTAAATAACTTTAATTGGGGGATCTGAACCTGCGATCATCTATGTCACCATGAAAAATCACGGACATGTGAATAGCACGATAAAATATCACAGGTATGAGTGCTGTCCGTGAAAACCAGGTATAGTACTAGTATGTGAAAAATGAGGTCTTACTGATTTTATTTGGGGTCCGACCGCTACTGATCCCAAGGTGTTTCGACCAATGCACCACTCATTGTCTACGGGACATTGGTAACTATAGTGTTCTGCTATTATAGCTCTGACAGTTCCATAAACAATGATTGGATTATGTGCACCTCCACCACATTCAAGACTTTGGAGCTCTACAGAACCTGGTTATTGGAATCCAGAGGTCGGACGCTCAGAGATCAGGGAGTTCTCCCCCCTCATCCTATTGATAGGAGATAACTTACTATACCTCTGATTGTAAACAAGACAATTCTCATTATCTGACAATAAGCAGAGGTCTTGAAATTGAAGTGATACATAAAACTATTGGAAAGTTGCAAATTTTAATTACAGTTTTTTTTTGGGCCTCTTTTGGGTTAATAGATCCACTTAGCAGAAGTTCACATTTTCAGCCTGTACATAAAAAAATAAATATTCTCAACTATAGACAGCAAGCAGAGATCTTAACACAGAAAGATAGAAAAACCTGTTATTCTTATATGTATGTTTAGAAGTGACAACCACAACTGACCAATGGCCACACAATATTTTGTGATAGATAATAGAGAGAGATGATAGATAGATAGATAGATAGATAGATAGATAGATAGAGATAATAGATAGTCCTAAAATAATGGAGGTAGAACACCAAAAGATGAAAAATTATGTGCTATTTAATAGCCCATTTGACGATGTTTCGGTTCCAAAGTGTGAACCTTTTCCAAGCATGTTAGATAGATAGATAACAGATAGATAGATACAGAGATTAATAGATTATAGATAGATAGATAGATAGATGATAGATAATAGATAGATAGATAGATACAGAGATTAATAGATTATAGATAGATAGATAATAGATAGATAGATAAAGAGATTGATAGATAGATAGATAGATAGATAGATAGATAGATAGATAGATAGATAGATAGATAGATAGATAGATTAAAGTCCACAATTTTTCTTGAACTGGAGTGCTGCCTGCTTTTTTTTCTATTTTGCGTTGGACAACTAACTGCATTATTCAGGAAGTATTGCACCCAAAATCTGCTCAAGTTTGTGCTGCTATTTGTCTTTTCTATTTAGATAGATACATAGATAGATACATAGATAGATAGATAGATACATAGATAGATAGATAGATAGATAGATAGATAGATAGATAGATAGATAGATAGATAATAGATGATAGATAAATAGATAATAGATAGATAGTACATAATAGATAGATAGTAGATAGATAGATAGATAGATAGATAGATAGATAGATAGATAATAGATAGATAGATAGATAGATAATAGATAGTACATAATAGATAGATAGATAATAGATAGATGATAGATAATGTATGATAAGATAGATGATAGATAGATAATAGATAGATAATAGATAGATAGTACATAATAGATAATAGATGATAGATAATAGATAGATAGTACATAATAGATAGATAATAGATGATAGATAATAGATAGATAATACATAATAGATAGATAATAGATAGATAGATAGATAGATAGATAGATAGATAATAGATAGATAGATAATAGATAGATGATAGATAATGTATGATAAGATAGATGATAGATAGATAATAGATAGATAGTACATAATAGATAGATAGATAGATAATAGATGATAGATAATAGATAGATAATAGATAGATAGTACATAATAGATAGATAATAGATGATAGATAATAGATAGATAGTACATAATAGATAGATAATAGATAGATAGATAGTAGATAATAGATAGATAATAGATAGATAATAGATAGATAGATAGATAGATAGATAGATAGATAGATAGATAGATAATAGATAGATAGATAATAGATAGATGATAGATAATGTATGATAAGATAGATGATAGATAGATAATAGATAGATAGTACATAATAGATAGATAGATAATAGATAGATAGTACATAATAGATAGATAATAGATGATAGATAATAGATAGATAGTACATAATAGATAGATAATAGATAGATAGATAGTAGATAATAGATAGATAATAGATAGATAGATAGATAGATAGATAGATAGATAGATAGATAGATAATGTATGATAAGATAGATGATATAGATAGATAGATAGATAGATAGATAGATAGATAGATAGATAGATAATAGCAGAAAAAAAGGAACAGCACAACTTCTATACTTATCTTCGGGTGCAAAGCCCACAGACCACCCGTCCACCGGTCGTCCTCAGTCAATACGTTACAAAAAAAGCAGGCAGCACTCCATTTTCATTAAAGATAATATGTAGGATTTTAATGGACCCACATGTCTCTGCGACGTTTCGGCTCAAATGAGCCTTTCTCAAGCAGTGAGCATTACAACTTAGTGTATATATATAGACAATTCAATCATCCAATTAAAGTGCCACGTTTAACTTATACTTATTAATATTAGTTACATAAAGTGCTTAGGTGCTAATTAGTGTCCGGTGTTCACACAATTCATCTGGTGAATAAATAGTAATCTCTGCGGTTATACCGACTTACCTAAGGAGAGACATGCTGTCAATGGAGGAATCAGCGTTCTAAATTGATCACTGCGCATGTCTCAACGCTTAGTATTACATCATAATCACATGTGTGACTGAAGGCCAATCGAATGCTAAAGGGCGGTACCCAAAACCCGGCGCATGCGCTGTGGCATCCATAAGCGCCATATTGGATGCGGCAAACCGCGCACAGTTCTATTTATCGCCATCTTGGTTGTGGAAAATGTAAATACTAGTGAAAAACATATATTTTAAATAGAATCAACCGCCTCTATATCACTTCCACATAGAGGCGCACATATAAGATGCCTATTATCGCTCACAGGATACTTCGTGTCCATACCACAAACTACAGTATATAACTCACTCTTTAACTGCCGTTCGGACATTTACATGCTTAATCCCGCCCTGGCAACCAAAACCGGCCTTATTACAGACCATCTTCCAGTGACCAGACAGTGTCTGGAGAGTGCACTAAGCCTTTCATGGCAAATTGCCTCACCTCCTGACTACTGCATAGCGGTGGCAATATAGTCCCGGCCATCTTACATTAACAATATTCATAAACTACTGCTCAGATATTATTATGCTTAATCCCGCCCTAGCAACCAGAACCGGCCTTATCACAGACCATCCTCCAGTTACCAGACAGTGTCTAGAGGGTGCATTAAGCCTTATATGGCAAACTACCTCACCTCCTGACCCCTGTATAGCGGTAGCAAAAAGTATAGATGAAGAAGGTTTATAGATATGGGTCACAAGAATATCTATCCTTTTAGACAACATCGCTATTTCTAAGATATAATAAGGAAAAAAAAACTTTAATATCATTTTGCAAAAATTTTTTCATTGGCCCTCAATCACAACAAAATAAATGGAAGTTTA
The DNA here is from genome assembly GCF_051348905.1 of Ranitomeya variabilis. Lineage (NCBI taxonomy): Eukaryota > Metazoa > Chordata > Amphibia > Anura > Dendrobatidae > Ranitomeya > Ranitomeya variabilis. Next base: position 231,084,986 of record NC_135238.1, read on the forward strand.
ACATAATTTCATTTCTTGAAAATAATCTCTTAAAAGAGGATTCAACTTCTCTCCATCATCGCACGTCCCTCCAGACAGAACTGATAACATAAACAGCAGAATCACCTAGATAAAACAAATATATAAAATTAGGAACATAGCCACAACCGATCAAATATTCCTAAATATAAAATTACAGTAACAGTAATAAACCATCACTTCTGTGTCTTCAACAATATAGTACAAGATAGGGAAAAGTACATTACAGAATTGCATGCATTTTAAAGTCTACATTTAGACCATTAGGTCTGAGGGTATTCAATTTATGAATCCACATTAATTCCCTCTTCTTGAGGACTTGCTCCCTATCACCTCCCCTCCGATCCACTGGTATCCTATCTATAATTTTAAATTTCAAGTCTCTCTCAGAATGATTACATTCAGTAAAGTGTTTAGGCACAGGGAGATCAGTTCTCTTTTTTCTGATGGTATAACGATGCTGATTCATCCTAACCTTGAACTCACAGGTCGTCTCACCTACATACCACAGATTGCACGGACACATTAGGAGGTAGATAACATAGTCCGAATTACAGGTCAAATAGTGTTTAATTTTGTATATCTTTCCTGTTGTCGGATGTTCAAAAGTTCCACCTTTAACCATATGTATACAGTTCACGCAACTCAAGCAGGGAAAACAACCACTGTTTCTTGATCCCGTCAAAAACAACTGTTTACTCATTTTACTTGGACCTATATCGGATTTAACCAAAAAGTCCCTAATATTTTTGTTCTTTCTATATGAGTACAGAGGTGGCAACTTCAACTCTTTTACATCTGACAAGCACTTCCCCAACATACCCCAATGTTTAGTTATCACATTTGCCACTACCTTACTCTCTTCTCCATACGTAGTAACAAATGGAACATGTCTTTGTTTTCTTTTACCTTCATCTTTTATATCCTTCTGTATAAGATTTTTCCTATCTACTTGTAATACCTTATTTTTGGTTAATTCCAACAACTTTCTAGGGTAACCCCTATCTAGAAATTTTTTAACCATGTGGTCTACTGCCATATCTAGATCTTCATCTTTTTTAACAATACGTCTTACCCTAAGCAGCTGACTCAACGGAATAGATTTTATCATAGACCGTGGATGTTGACTATCAAACAACAAAAGGTTATTTTTATCAGTGTTCTTTACAAAAAATGTGGTACTTAATTTTCCTCTGTCTAGACTGACAAGTACATCTAGGAACTGGATACTTTCCCTAGACATTGCCAATGTGAACTTAATAGTATCGTTAACGGTATTTAAAAATGAATGGAAAGAGACTATTCAAAAGACTAAAGTCAGTGAATTTGATTTAAGTGCGGTACAATTAAAGAAAAATAGTAGATTTATTCCACCGACTAACCCAGCAGTAATTGAAGCCTTTGAAATGGCAGTAAAATCAGACATAGAGCAAATTAGGAACAATGCAGTGAAAGATTATGCACATCCAAACATTTGTAGGGAGGAATTTGAGGCACTGCAGGAACTTGTCCATGACGACGACATTGTGGTGAAACCCGCAGACAAGGGAGGAGCAGTCGTCGTCATGGACAAGGGCATGTATATGGCTGAAGTTGTAAGACAATTAAATGATGACAGTGTGTACCTTAAGATGGATGGTGACCCTAAATTTGACATCAACAGAGAGATTAAAGCTTGTTTGAGAGAAGCACTAGATGCAGGTGTGATAGACCAGGATTTATATGATTATCTTTTTGAGAACAATCCACGCACTCCGGTGCTATATATAATTCCGAAAATTCATAAGTCGTTGGTCAATCCGCCAGGGCGACCTATAGTGTCGGGGGTGGGATCTGTCTTTAATAAGATGGGTATCTTCCTTGACAAAATCCTCAATCCTATGGCCAAACAATGCAAGTCCTATATTGGGGATACAACGGACTTTTTGAATAAATTAGAGGCACTGCATCTGGAGGGCGAAGTGATACTCGCATCCTTCGATGTAGTGTCTCTGTATACTTCTATTGACCATGAACAGGGCCTGAGGGCAGTAGAAGGGAATTTAGATCCATCAGGGTTCACACTGGAAGGAAAAACTTTTCTGTTGAAAATGTTGGAAATTATTCTGAAAAGAAATTATTTTATGTTTGGTGATGCGTTTTACACGCAGAAGCGGGGAACCGCTATGGGGGCCAATATGGCCCCCGCATATGCTAATTTAGTCATGGAGGTCCTGGAGGAGGACTTCGTCTATGTATCCCACCACTTCCGACATGTTTTGGTGTGGTGGAGGTACATAGATGATGTCTTCCTCCTATGGACAGGGTCTCAGAGTGAGTTGGAGGATTTCCATTCATTTTTAAATACAGTTAACGATACTATTAAGTTCACATTGGCAATGTCTAGGGAAAGTATCCAGTTCCTAGATGTACTTGTCAGTCTAGACAGAGGAAAATTAAGTACCACATTGTTTGTAAAGAACACTGATAAAAATAACCTTTTGTTGTTTGATAGTCAACATCCACGGTCTATGATAAAATCTATTCCGTTGAGTCAGCTGCTTAGGGTAAGACGTATTGTTAAAAAAGATGAAGATCTAGATATGGCAGTAGACCACATGGTTAAAAAATTTCTAGATAGGGGTTACCCTAGAAAGTTGTTGGAATTAACCAAAAATAAGGTATTACAAGTAGATAGGAAAAATCTTATACAGAAGGATATAAAAGATGAAGGTAAAAGAAAACAAAGACGTGTTCCATTTGTTACTACGTATGGAGAAGAGAGTAAGGTAGTGGCAAATGTGATAACTAAACATTGGGGTATGTTGGGGAAGTGCTTGTCAGATGTAAAAGAGTTGAAGTTGCCACCTCTGTACTCATATAGAAAGAACAAAAATATTAGGGACTTTTTGGTTAAATCCGATATAGGTCCAAGTAAAATGAGTAAACAGTTGTTTTTGACGGGATCAAGAAACAGTGGTTGTTTTCCCTGCTTGAGTTGCGTGAACTGTATACATATGGTTAAAGGTGGAACTTTTGAACATCCGACAACAGGAAAGATATACAAAATTAAACACTATTTGACCTGTAATTCGGACTATGTTATCTACCTCCTAATGTGTCCGTGCAATCTGTGGTATGTAGGTGAGACGACCTGTGAGTTCAAGGTTAGGATGAATCAGCATCGTTATACCATCAGAAAAAAGAGAACTGATCTCCCTGTGCCTAAACACTTTACTGAATGTAATCATTCTGAGAGAGACTTGAAATTTAAAATTATAGATAGGATACCAGTGGATCGGAGGGGAGGTGATAGGGAGCAAGTCCTCAAGAAGAGGGAATTAATGTGGATTCATAAATTGAATACCCTCAGACCTAATGGTCTAAATGTAGACTTTAAAATGCATGCAATTCTGTAATGTACTTTTCCCTATCTTGTACTATATTGTTGAAGACACAGAAGTGATGGTTTATTACTGTTACTGTAATTTTATATTTAGGAATATTTGATCGGTTGTGGCTATGTTCCTAATTTTATATATTTGTTTTATCTAGGTGATTCTGCTGTTTATGTTATCAGTTCTGTCTGGAGGGACGTGCGATGATGGAGAGAAGTTGAATCCTCTTTTAAGAGATTATTTTCAAGAAATGAAATTATGTTAAACTTCCATTTATTTTGTTGTGATTGAGGGCCAATGAATAAATTTTTGCAAAATGATATTAAAGTTTTTTTTTCCTTATTATATCTTAGAAATAGCGATGTTGTCTAAAAGGATAGATATTCTTGTGACCCATATCTATAAACCTTCTTCATCTATACTTTTTGCTACCGCTATACAGGGGTCAGGAGGTGAGGTAGTTTGCCATATAAGGCTTAATGCACCCTCTAGACACTGTCTGGTAACTGGAGGATGGTCTGTGATAAGGCCGGTTCTGGTTGCTAGGGCGGGATTAAGCATAATAATATCTGAGCAGTAGTTTATGAATATTGTTAATGTAAGATGGCCGGGACTATATTGCCACCGCTATGCAGTAGTCAGGAGGTGAGGCAATTTGCCATGAAAGGCTTAGTGCACTCTCCAGACACTGTCTGGTCACTGGAAGATGGTCTGTAATAAGGCCGGTTTTGGTTGCCAGGGCGGGATTAAGCATGTAAATGTCCGAACGGCAGTTAAAGAGTGAGTTATATACTGTAGTTTGTGGTATGGACACGAAGTATCCTGTGAGCGATAATAGGCATCTTATATGTGCGCCTCTATGTGGAAGTGATATAGAGGCGGTTGATTCTATTTAAAATATATGTTTTTCACTAGTATTTACATTTTCCACAACCAAGATGGCGATAAATAGAACTGTGCGCGGTTTGCCGCATCCAATATGGCGCTTATGGATGCCACAGCGCATGCGCCGGGTTTTGGGTACCGCCCTTTAGCATTCGATTGGCCTTCAGTCACACATGTGATTATGATGTAATACTAAGCGTTGAGACATGCGCAGTGATCAATTTAGAACGCTGATTCCTCCATTGACAGCATGTCTCTCCTTAGGTAAGTCGGTATAACCGCAGAGATTACTATTTATTCACCAGATGAATTGTGTGAACACCGGACACTAATTAGCACCTAAGCACTTTATGTAACTAATATTAATAAGTATAAGTTAAACGTGGCACTTTAATTGGATGATTGAATTGTCTATATATATACACTAAGTTGTAATGCTCACTGCTTGAGAAAGGCTCATTTGAGCCGAAACGTCGCAGAGACATGTGGGTCCATTAAAATCCTACATATTATCTTTAATGAAAATGGAGTGCTGCCTGCTTTTTTTGTAACGTATAGATAGATAGATAGATAGATAGATAGATAGATAGATAGATAGATAATGTATGATAAGATAGATGATAGATAGATAATCGATAGATGATAGATAGATAGATAGATAGATAGATAGATAGATAGATAGATAGATAATGTATGATAAGATAGATAATCGATAGATGATAGATATTATTAGATATTATAACCCTGGACATTATAAGTCTTCTTCACCTTTCATCGTTCTCTTCTGCTGCATTCATGCCCCGCCCTCTTTCACAGCTCATCCAATCAAATAGCGGAATGTGAGGCCTAGAGGCGGAGGCGAGAGCTGATTGGTTATCACGCGCTAAACTCTCGTCTGGTATTTTCTGGACGTTTCTCCTCAGCTGACGGTGACGTCACAGCCGATCAGTTATAACATCAACACGACGGAGAGCGACCGAGACTGAGGAGAAATAACCGGGGAGGGAAAGTGAGTATGACGGAGACAGGGACACGTGTGACGTCATGTGGGATCAGCAGGTAGGAGGTGACACTGGCGAGTTATTATAGGAAGGGGCTAATTATAGTAATGGGTTAATAGGGGCTGATGATACAGTGTAACCGTTTGGTATATGACTGGTCAGAAGAGGAAGATCTGGGGAGTGAGGAGTTAATGGAGGCGGAAACAACGCAGCAGTTCTCCCCTTCTCGCTGTGTCCTGGTGGGTCGGGGGCAAATATTTACCAGTTCCCCCATTAGACCCCACAGCGCCCCCTCGTGATGTGGGCGGAGGTGTGGGCAGCTGGTGGATTTTCTGTCGCTGGTCATAAACCGCCATGACGCGCGGCTGCCGCGGACTAATGCGACTGACGAGCGCCTGTGACTTCTCCGCGATGGGAGATTTTTTTACAGTAAAATATTTGCGCTCTAACAAGTGACAGATTTGTTATTATTGGAGGATTACACAGGACGCGATTCTCCGCGCAGCCTCGTGCCATCCTCAGACAAGTCGCAAGACTAAAAACATTCGTGCAAACTCGTCTGCAACTATTTCAGAGCTGACATTTTCCATAAAACAGAAAAAATGGTGAAATTGCAGACCGGTCACATGCGACTTGCGCTGAAGTCTGTGGCTACTGGGTCAGGTGCGATTTGTGACCAGCGACAGAATATTCAGCACATCTGGGAACATTTGTGAGACTTTGTCACGGAAGGTCGATAACTTGCAATGTGACAACATAAGGAATCATTAGATGAGCGCCACAAGCTTGACTCCGCGGCCTCGATCCCACCAGACACATGGGGGGCCCGAGCCTTAGGCTCTGTGCACACGATGCAGATTTTGCTGCGGATCCGCAGCAGTTTCCCATGAGTTTACAGTACAATGTAAACCTATAGGAAACCGAAAACGCTGTGCCCGTGCTGCGGAAAAAAACGCGTGGAAACGCAGCGGTTTACATTCCGCAGCATGTCAATTCTTTGTGTGGAATCCTTAGCGGTTTTACACCTGCTCCATAATAGAAAACCGCAGTGGAATCCGCACAAAAACCGCGGTAAATCTGCTATAAATCTGCAGGAAAAACGCGGTGTTTTTGCCCTGCGGATTTATCAAATCAGCTGCGGAAAAATCCGCAGAGGACCATTCTACGTGTGCACATACCCTTATGGATGGGTACTGACACTCGGATGATACAGCAAGTCTTGTATAACGTGATACTGGCTGAGCTGGAGTACTGGGAGGAGGTATGAAACCTACTGGGGTAATAACGAGTTATTAGTATACAGGACCAGATAGCGGTATCAGGAGTGAGCACACTGGGTAGGGCCAGAAATGGAGTCCTGCCAGTAAGGGGTTAAGAGGTACTGATACAATGTAATAAGTGCACTTGCTCTATCTGCTGTGGGTCAGGGAAATAAATGTCTTCAGTGAGGGATGATGCCATACTGGTGAGCAGCTGGGATTAGCTGATTGTCCCATAGTCTGCATGGGGAGATTAGCTTTAATGGGCACAATGCCACTTCCAGACCTGAGGGTGCAGCGGGATGTGGGGGGGGGGGAGTAGGTATGTATATCAGCTGGCGTCATCCTGGGCATCTCTCATTCTTCTTTAGGAACTAAGGGGCATCCAGAAGGACAGCCGGGCAATGGCCTGACCCTGGATTAGTATCAGCGGAATCTACTTACATTCCAAGTCTTTGTAGCAGCTGCTACAAAATATTCCAGTCCTGTATCTTCTGAGACCTTGAGAAAAGGGTAAGTGAAAGGAGCTGTGTGTGACGCTGCTTTCCAAACATGTAATGTAACATAAAGTGGTAAAATAAAATATATAACGTGATACTGTATAATAGACTCTGATAAGGTTTATTGTGTAGCGCAGTGGCACGTAATATCATTTAGTGCAGAGTCTTGCCTTGAGTTGTCTGGGAAAATTTACCACCAAAAAATATGTGGCGTGACATAATATATGTGATGTAATATAATGCTGCAAAAACAATCTATTACGTGATAGACCATATAATATAATAATAACAGCAGAGTTGTATATTATGAGGTTCTGCTGCAGCTGAAGGGCATTATGAAGTTCTGCAGCAGCTGAGGTGTGTATTATGAGGTTCTATAGCAGCTGACATGTATGTTATGAGGTTCTGCAGCAGCTGAGGTGTGTATTATGAGGTTCTGCAACAGCTGAGGTGTGTAGTATGAGGTTCTGCAACAGCTGAGGTGTGTATTATGAGGTTCTGCAACAGCTGAGGTGTGTATTATGAGGTTCCGCAACAGCTGAGGTGTGTATTATGAGGTTCTGCAACAGCTGAGATCTGTGTTATGAGGTTCTGCAGCAGCTGAGGTGTATTATGAGGTTCTGCAGCAGCTGAGGTGTATTATGAGGTTCTATAGCAGCAGAGGTGTATTATGAGGCTCTGCAGCAGCCGACGCATGTATTATGAGGTTCTGGAGCAGCCGAGGGGTGTGTTATGAGGTTCTGCAGCAGCCGAGGTGTACTGTGAGCTTATAACATCGGTAAAGCATTTGTACAGTGACACTGCATCCTCATTCTGGTAATGACTTTTCCCACAATGCTCGTCATTCTTGTGTGCCCCGTGCCTCGTTCACCATAGTGACATCGTCTGTCAGCACTTTCCCGTTCATGTCACTTCCTTTCTCTACAGCAGGGAAAACGCTGCTGGAATCCCTGCTTTTACTCTTATTTTCTTTTCATAATGGACATATTTGGTAAAAATATGTGTCCAAGCTGTTCCCGAGTGTGTAAGGTGGGGGAGGGGGCGATGACTGGATCAGGAATCTGCAATAGTTCGTGTTCTATATAATATTTATTGCTGCTTATAAATCACATCTGAAAGGAGCATCTCCAAGAAGACGGCAACACCGCTGAGATATCTGACATATTGTAGTTCATCTGCCACCAAATGATTATCCTGGGCTCTGCCTGTACAGGGGATAGTATGTACAATGCTTCAGGGCTGGATTTATAAGGTTGTCCAAGCTCAGAAAGAGAGGGAGGAAAATGGTAAAAAAAAACCCCCCCCAAAAAAACCAAAAACCTGTACCTAAAATCTCCACTTCTGAACTGGTTATCTGCGAGTTCTCTGCTGGTCTCCACCTACTTTCCTGCATTGATAACATCATGTACATCCATGTGATTACTATGTCCAATCGTTGGTCCCAGTGGTTTTGTTACATGTCTTCCAGCATCCCTGCTGATGCCAGTGATTGGCTGCAGTGGTCACATGGATTGATGACATAGCAATGCTATAGGAAAAAAGTCAGGCCACTGAATAGGCATCGGATTTATCAAGTTTATTTCCTTTAGCAGTTTCCTTCCACTAGTCGGTCGTCTGTTATTTTTGGAAAACCCTTATTACCGTATTGGTTTTCCCAAAGTGAAGACGTATTGCTAAGAATAGGGAATTGCTTCACGGTTGGTGGAGGTCTGACCACTGTGACCCCTATCAATTCTGAAAATAAAGAGGTTGCAGGGCTGGTCTAGTCCTGTGCCCCTTTAACATTTGTGAAGGGGATACAAAACCTCACCAGCACCCGTGGCCCCTTCATTCTGTGCAATGGTGAGGGTCTTAGAGGTTGGCTACCCCTTCAAGCTATTCCTCTCCACTCCCCCCAGGAACATGAACACTAGTCTTGGTGAATATGGATATGCTTATGATCATAGAGGAGGTATGCTCTGCTCAGGACCACCCTATATCAGCCATGGTAGCCACCCCGGCAGATTACAGTTGGGTTCTCCAGAATGAAAATGGTTTCTGTGGCCCCTGGGTGCAGTTTAGGAGATCGTCCACACCTCCTATGTCGTCAATGAATATACCCCTTCAGATTACCCTTAAGGGCGCTGGGTCTCCAGGTCATACGGCCACTTCCCTTTTCCTTATGGGTAAGGGTTTACTTAGGGTTTTCTGCACCTCAATGTAAGCAAAGAATGGTTGGAAAGGCTGAATGTCATGCTATCCTCCTCTAAAGGAAGGGATTGTTAGAAGAAATTGCAAACATTGGCGCCTAGGGAGGGGTAAATTGTAGCATGACCCGGTAGGGCGTCCATTTTTTGGATAGCGGTCTTCCAGCTGGTTTCTGTGTGTGGGTTGCACATCGTAAGGATTTTAGGTTTCGGTTTATCACATCATCCGGAAAGTCCCAAGTTCCTAATAGCAGTTGTCTCACTCATTTGAGTCTATCTGGACTGGCAGACATCCCATAAATAGGTCATGCCACCAGTATCACATGCGCCTGGCATCTGAGATATTTCAGAAGCAACATGAGCACAGCAAGATTCGAGCATGGGATATGAAGAGTTAACAGGAATCTCCTGCATTTGAAATGAAGGATGTATTCTCGTGGGTTGTCAGATGCTTGTGTGTAAATTTCCAGTTTCATGAAACATAATATAAAAGTGAAAGTGTGTTAAAATCCTTGGCCAGTCCCTCTTGTTAGAAAGCCCCCTGACAGGGTGTCCTGCTGATGTAACCCTTCCAGAGTGACAGCAATTTCCCTGCAGTGCCACCAAAGGTGAAAGGGAGTATTACAACTGCTTTTATTGAAGGCAGTAGGCTGCCTGTGTAATGCATGAGAGGATCTTTCTAATAGTTAAGGGTCCTAAATGCGACCCCATTTGTTAAGAGATTCCCTAATAGAGTGATGGAAAAAGGGTTTTCTAGATTAGACAACAATAGTTAACCCTTCCACAGTGAACAGCTGGATGTGCCACTGTGCTAAAGAAGAGTGACTGCAGCCAATCGTGAATGATCAGTATTGTTACAACTAATTTGCATATAATCTTATCAGTGATCTGCTTCTTTCTCGACTTTTGAGCCACTTTTCCCTCTCCCGTCCTGCCTCCAGAACCATTCACTGTGAAAAGAACAAAACAAAACAAAAACAAATTCAAAATGAAACTTACTGAGGGATATACAATAGTCACAGCTGTCACTTGAACTGTATGGAGAGGAGGAAGGAGCACAGTGAAACACAGGCAAATAGAAAAATAAAGACTGTGCTACTGCTTATAGCAAATGTTTAATCTCGCCTCAGAGCTGGATTCACAGCTATAATGCTTAGTATTTAAACATAATGCCCTACATGCGGCTATTACGGCTTCTGAACATGTGCTATATAGAGACAGAAGAGCAGAAATCCCTTGTGTCTGTGTGTGCTGTGTATGGCAGACATCATAGCAGCTAGTCTCCATCCATTAGTTTAGAGATATCTAAAAATTAGAGACATTGCTGATGGAAAAAATATAGGATACAAGTCATGTGATGGCCAGACATAGTGTTATTCCTCTTGTTCACATACATGACAGCCTATCCTGAGAAGTCACCTGAATAGTTTAATATACGGTATGTCCTAGCTGTATATCATTACATTGTAAGATAAGTGTACCTCTTTAAAGGTTTTGTCCAACCTTGAGCTACAAGTCTGCAGTCATTCTATGTGAGTACAGACTTATGAAGGCTCTCATCGTGTGCGCTGTGAGGATTCTTTGGTGTCGGGGGTGGCGGTCATGTGAGCAGAAGAATACGATATGCTTACTCCTGGTCACATTCTGACTAGACTGTTTCCGGCCTAGCTCAGTACACTTGCATTGAGCGAGGTCATCTAGTCGGCATGTGTCTGGGAGTATACATATCGCGTATTTGTGGTCACATGACTGCCGGAACCAGAGAGTCCTCGCAGTGCGCGTAATGTGAGGTTACACAAGTGGAGTCACATAGAGTAACTGCAGACTTTTAGCTTAACACTGGACAACTCCTTTAAAATTGTACAACTCCTTTGACTTCTTTGGATAACCCATTTAACTTCTTTCCAAATTTTCTGCTGCATTTCAATAGCTTTCACTGCATTGGCTCAGTGGGATCTCCAAAGACACCCTGCTTTAAAGGGATGTTTCAAGTAACTGACCTGCTGCAGTGCCCTGTACAGCCAGGTGGCCAGGGGTATCACGATGCATTGAAAACCTAGAAGTGGATGCGGCAGCTTTGTTGTGTCCCCTTCATCTCCTTTGCCCTGCATAATGTTTCCCTAACCCCCAGCTATGCAGGGAACTGTAGCCGGTCCCATTCACTTGAAAGAGGTCTTGCTTCAGTTCCCTGCACAGCGGGTGGCCTTGGCAAAAGGGGAGACACTGCTAACCTCAGTGCTGCAGCCTTGTTCATTATCAAGACTAGTGGGGATCCCAGAAGTCATGCACCCAATGATCAGAAGTGACGGCATATAAGTAACAATATCTGAGCCGCACAGACGGAGAAAGACGTCTGACTTCTGCTGAATGATTTTTATAGAGAGGAGAACTGCAGCTCCATTATTCTCATTGTCGTCTACTGGTAAAAATAGAGTTTGACGTCGTGTTCCTGCGGTCAGGTTTGCATGTTCAGGTATCACCTGCGGCTTCTAATTTCACTTGTTAATAAGAGAAGAGGGGCACAAGCTGCCAGGTGAGAGTGGCATCGTAATACATCAACATACCAATCGCACCAGCCATCTCTTGTGTCCTACCCTTTTTGCTCCCACTCACTGTATCCACTCACGATGGTTAAACTATTCTGAAATAGCTGATAACATGGAACAATATCAGTCTGCCTACATCTCTTAAGGCCCCGTCACACTTAGCGACGCTAAAGCGATCCCGACAACGATATGACCTGTCAGGGATCGTTGCTGCGTCGCTATGTGGTCGCTGGTGAGATGTCAAACAGTGAGATCTTCCCAACGATGCAGCAGCGATGCGGCGACCTCTACAATGATGTCGTTGGTCGTTGTGACCCTGTCACATGGCAGCTATTATGACGATTCAGACCTCGATGAGGGACGTCCTGTGTGACGTTGTAGTCAACGATGTCGTTGGTAAGGTGTCAAACACAGCGATGTGTGCTACCCAGCGGGACCTCAACGATCAAAAAAAGGTCCAGGCCATTCCGACACGACCAGCGATCTCACAGCAGGGGCCTGGTCGCTGCTACGTGTCACACATAGCGAGATCGCTACTGAGGTCGCTGTTGCGTCACAAAACTTGTGACTCAGCAGCGATCTCGCTAGCGATCTCGCTTAGTGAGACGGGGGCTTTACTCATTGTTATCTGCTATTTCCAGCACCAGAAACCTAAGGTGTACACATTTTAATAATTGTATCCTTTTAAATTGGACTTAACACCTGAGTCTTCCAATTTTTATTTTATTTTTGTTGATGGTTTCAACTTATGAGAAGGGAATGGTATTGCTTTTCTGTGCTCCCTGTTTCCTTAAATATTATGGCTGCCAGGCGAGATGAGTAGTGGAAGGTCGTAACTTTAGGGGAAATCAGAGCATGTGTCATCTACTATTTCTGTATCTGATTCACTGCTGGACATCTATTTACAATGTATCACAGAAGTATCTGTAACCTCATCCCTTCTACTTTCCAGAGATTTCCTGTCAATCATGGGAGATTATTATGAAATTCTTGGAGTTCCCCGAAACGCCACCCAGGATGATATTAAACGAGCGTAAGTTATTCATCTTCTCTATGATTAGTATTAACATGAGAGCTCATGTATTATACATGGAATATTGCCAGACACAGATGCATGAACATTACATAGGATTACATATATGTCTTACACTTAATTGTTGGAAAGGAAAGGGTAAATGCTCCAAGCACATATCTGACCGAGATAAGAATGTACAAGAATATTTATAACTAATATAATACCGCACCTATGTACAAGAATATAACCACTATAATACTGCCCCCTATATACAAGAATATAACTGCTATAATACTGCCCCTATATACAAGAATATAACTACTATAATACTGCTCCTATATACAAGAATACAACTACTATAATACTGCTCCTATGTACAAGAATATAACTACTATAATACTGCTCATATGTACAAGAATATAACTGCTATAATACTGCCCCATATGTACAGGAATATAACTGCTATAATACTGCTCCTATGTACAAGAATATAAATACTATAATACTGCCCCTATGTACAAGAATATAACTACTATAATACTGCCCCTATGTACAAGAATATAACTACTATAATACTGCCCCTATGTGCAAGAATATAACCACTATAATACTGCTCCTATGTACAAGAATATAACTACTATAATACTGCCCCATATGTACAGGAATATAACTGCTGTAATACTGTTCCCTATGTACAAGAATGTAACTACTATAATACTGCCTCTATGTACAAGAATGTAACTACTATAATACTGCCTCTATGTACAAGAATATAACTACTATAATACTGCCCCTATGTACAAGAATATAACTACTATAATATTGCCCCTTTGAATAAGAATATAATGACTATAATGCTGCCCGCTATGCACATTCCTAGTTTTTATGTTTCCTGACCCCTCAGATATCGGAAGTTGGCACTGAAATGGCACCCGGACAAGAACCCAGATAACAAGGAGCTGGCAGAGAAGAAATTCAAAGATATTGCGGAAGCTTACGAGGTGTTATCGGATGGTATGTAGCTGCGCTGTCGCTGTTGTTTGACAATGATATGAACAATTACCTATTTAATTAGCCATACACGTAATATAGCAGTCATTTCCCAACCTTATCATATACATACCGTTTCAAAACTGAGGGGGTAATAAGCCACTTTCCCCTATAGACATTTGGCGGTTCCTTGTGCTCCGCAGCATTATATAACGGTTGGCCTGAACCACTAATGGTTGTTCTATTGCTGTGCGGAGAAAAGCAAGTGATGATTTCCTCGAGCACTGTAAAATGCTGCTCTCTGAAGTTGTCACATTTGCCTTAAACTTAGGAATGGTCGTTCCTTGGAATAGTGAACATGCAATGTGGCTATCACACTGATCTCAGTTTATAACATTGCAGACCAGAATAATCAATGATAATGTATTAATGCACCATCGCTGAACACCTCCTGTTTCCTCCTGGGAATGTATGTGTAAACTGACAAATAAGTGTTACTAGTTAGAGGTGACGCTGTCAAGACAATGCTAATAGTATCAGACTGTTTCAGAGCTGCAACCTATTTATCTCGCCTCTGCAAAAACTGGAATACAAAGCAGTCAAAAGCCTTCAGTATCCCAAATTGGTGCCAATAAATACTGCAGCTTACCACACAAGAAAATCATACTTCAACTTCCTCAAAAGAAAAATGAAAACAATCCAGGACTTAGAAATTGACAGCACAAACTAAATTCTTTTTTTTTAATTAAATTATTCTTTTTTTTTTTTTAAGACGTAAAATATTAAAAAACTGTATGTAATTTGAAATTTTCCTCATCGTACTCACCTGGAGAATAGTGTTACTACGTCATTTTGCCTGTACAATGTATACCTTAAAGGGAACCTGTCACCTGAATTTGGCGGGACCAGTTTTGGGTCATATGGGTGGGGTTTTCGGGTGTTTGATTCACCCTTTCCTTACCCGCTGGCTGCATGCTGGCTGCAATATTGGATTGAAGTTCATTCTCTGTCCTCTGGAGTACACGCCTGCGCAAGGCAATATTGCCTTGCGCAGGCGTGTACTCCGGAGGACAGAGAAGGAACTTCAATACAATATTGCAGCCAGCGGGAAGGAAAAGGTGAATCAAACACCCGAAAACCCCGCCCATATGACCCAAAACTGGTCCCGCCAAATTCAGGTGACAGGTTCCCTTTAAAAGTAACACCCCCTCTCCCCCCCCCAAAAGGAAGAATTAATTTATTTACAATTTTTTTACCAGTTCATTTCATTAATTTAAAACTATGACTGGTCCCGCAGCCGCCAAGTCCTCATACAGCAATGTCAATTGGAAAATAAAAAGTTGTGCCTCTTGGAGGAAAAAAATGAGAACTGAAAAATGAAATTTAGGCAGGTTGGAAAGGGGTAAAAGTTCTCTGGAAATATTAAAAGTGAATTGTCATAATTTCTTTTTCCTTTTGTAAGTGAACAAACGTGAAACTTACGATCGTCACGGTAAAGCCGGATTCTCAGGACCGGGTAAGTCTCATTTCTATCTGTCCAAGTATAAAATACATATAAATAGAATAGAAATCAATTCCAACCAATAATAAAAATTTATCTTCCTATATTCTACTATAGTCAGGATTGGTGTAAAAGCTAAAAAAATGCAAATATGAACATGCAATTGCCGTTCAGTAAAAGTTCTGAATTTATGACACCAGATACTGAAGTGAAATCCATAATTAATTTTCTGCTTATTTCTTTTTAATCTCTATCCTTAAATGTAATATTGTTTCTTTATTTTATTTTATTTGTGTCCTAGAACCTTCAGGCTCCAACTCTAGATACCAAGGTTTTACATACACATTCCGGAGTCCCGAGGAAGTATTCCGAGAGTTTTTTGGTAGCAGAGACCCTTTCTCGGATTTCTTTGGTAAGTTAATGTGTTATTGCTGCATTAATTGAGGCTGTTATGATCTTTTCCTATTTCTCTCTCAGGTACATTACTGTTGGTCAGTATTTTGCTACATATATTATATTATATTGATAGGAAGCATAGACCTGGTCAGACAGGACATGTGTATTTTTGCTAGTCCCAGCCTCCACATATCTGCTCTATACTTGAATTGAGCCATTATTTAATTGATAACTTCTTAAATAATTGGAAAAAAGGAATAGTTCACTGGGGGAAAGGATGATTATTTCAGAGTTAAGGGCATTGAGCTTTTGGAGTTAATGATTCAGAGCTTAGTGGGTGACCATAACTTGTGGATCTGCAGGTTCAGAGCTTAGTGGATGCCCCCTGGTTTCAGAGCTGCAGGTTCAGAGCTCAGGGGGTGTCCCTTGCTTGTGGAGCTGCAGGTTCAGAGACCAGTGGGTAACCCCTGCTTTTGAAGCTGTATGTTCAGATTT
The DNA here is from genome assembly GCF_051348905.1 of Ranitomeya variabilis. NCBI lineage: Eukaryota > Metazoa > Chordata > Amphibia > Anura > Dendrobatidae > Ranitomeya > Ranitomeya variabilis. Next base: position 231,101,155 of record NC_135238.1, read on the forward strand.
CAATGGGTGATCCTTGCTTGTGGATCTGCAGGTTCAGAGCTCAGTGGGTGTCCCTTGCTTGTGGAGCTGCAGGTTCAGAGCTCAGTGGGTGCCCCTTGCATGTGGAGCTGCAGGTTCAGAGCTCAGTGGGTGTCCCTTGCTTGTGGAGCTGCAGGTTCAGAGCTCAGTGGGTGCCCCCTGGTTTCAGAGCTGCAGGTTCAGAGCTCAGGGGGTGTCCCTTGCTTGTGGAGCTGCAGGTTCAGAGACCAGTGGGTAACCCCTGCTTTTGAAGCTGTATGTTCAGAGCTCAATGGGTGATCCTTGCTTGTGGATCTGCAGGTTCAGAGCTCAGTGGGTGTCCCTTGCTTGTGGAGCTGCAAGTTCACAAATCAGTGGATTACCCCTGCTTGTGGCGCTGCTTGTTCAGAGCTCAGTGGGTGGGAGTCTTCTTCTTTTATTACATCAATTCGATGGGAGTCCAGATCCTGAGACCTCCAACAATTGTTTTGAAAACTGCTGTGAAGTGCGCTGCTCCGCAGGCGGAAGTGCTGAGCTCTCGCTTTAGGTCATGCACAGAGCAGATTCCTAGACTTTCTATTGAGAGTATGATAGGGATATAAACTGGCCACAAGGCAAATGACATTATATTTGTGATACTTAATATTGCCACCTTCTGCTGAGTGTGAGGCATTGCAATGTTCTGTCTCTTTAAGGTCCTGGTTTGCTCAGCGATGAGATGCGTCACACCCATTCCTCGCCATTCTTTACAGACATATTTCCAGGCAGCAGAGGTAAAACTGAACAGAATTACTTAAAGTGTAAGGTGTTTTACTATTCGCCTCTATCTTCACTGATGCAAAGTAACAATTCCACCTGTTATTGGGCGTTTTTATTCACTGGCAGCAAGCAGAGTCATGAAAAACCCCATCAATGTCTGTTTTTTTTGTTTTTTTTTTGTGTTCATTTGTTTTTGTTAATGAAATCCTCAGATTTTAATGCCTGTAACCTGAAGTTAACTTTTCTTTTTTCAGTTTACTCGTCCTTTTCGTCTTTTGGAAATAGTGGGTTGACTGGAAACGTTTCCTCTGTGTCCACCACAACCACGATTATTAACGGGAAGAAGATAACAACCAGAAGGTGAGATTTCTCCATAGCTCTGTCTGCAAACCTCATTTAAAGATCCTGGACAAAATAGCAATCTAACTTGGGTCCCAAAAAGTGTGTACCAGGGGCCCCACCTACCATGAGTCATTCATAAGGCCGGGTTCACTCGAGCATATAAATAATTCCTCTAGATAACTGGGACAATTCTTTTAGTAATTTGTCATCTGTATGAAATTCTTGTGAAATCTGTTTTCATAGAATGTTAGAGTTGGAAGGGACCTTCCGGGGTCATCGTGTTCAGTCCCCTGCTCAATGCAGGACTAACTAAACCATGTCAGACAGATGTCTGTCCAGCCTCTGAAGACGTCCATTGAAGGAGAACTCGCCACCTCTCGTGGCCGCCTGTTCCACTCATTGATCGCCCTCACTGTCAAAAAGTTTTTTTCTAATATCTAATCTGTCTCCTCCCTTTCAGTTTCATTCCATTGCTTCTCATGTTTCCATGTGCAAATGAGAATAATGATGATCCCTCTACACTGTGAAAGTCCTTCAGATATTTGTAGACCGCTATTAAATCTCCTCTTAGCTTCTTTTTTGCAAGCTAAATATTCCCAGATCATGTAACCGTTCCTCGTAGGACATACTTAGCAGTCTGCTCACCATTCTGGTCGCTCTTCTCTGAACTTGCTCCAGTTTTTCAATGTCTTTTTTTTTTTTTTTAAATGTGGCACCCAGAACTGGACACAGTATTCCAGTTGAGGCCTGACCAAGGAGGAGTAGAGGGGGATAATTACTTCACGTGATCTAGACTCTATGCTTCTCGTAATACATCCTAAAACTGTGTTTTCGTACAGCAGCGCTATTAGCAATGCACAAGTCTAAATACAGATTCCTATGTTAAAGAATTGCAGAGTATCTGCAAAAATCGGATGCTATATGTATGGAGTCCAATTTTTATTATTTTTTTTTGCGCCCCCATAGACTTGAATGGGAGAGTCTCATCTGACATACAGAAAAATATTAGTGCATGCCCCAATATTTGTTTTTTTTATGCAGATTCAGTCAGTGGAAAAAAAAAAACGCTCATGTTCACTGCCCCATTAATAAACATTGGTCCGTACGCTTGTGTGAACCTACCCTTATGTAGATGTGACAGATGAGCACCAGCGCCCAGATGTGGCAGCTACTTCTGCGTCTCCTTAGCTACAGCCCAAATCATGCATCCAGAGCTTCTGTTAGTGTGACAGGCTGCATCCCCTGCTGGTCCATACTCTGCACTTACATTCCCTGTCGTGCTTCGTTGTTGTCTTTTTACTATTCCCTACAGTGCTGTAATCTGGTAGAATAGATAGCCCAGCTTCGTACAATTACAGCAATACCAAACTTGTATAGCTTATTTTTTTTATGTTAATAGCTTAAAAAAAATATAGAACTTTGTAAAACTTTGTTGCCATTTTCTGAGATCCGTAACTTTACTTTTTTTGTCGATGGAGTCGTGTGTGAGGTTGTTTCTTACATGCCAAGCTGCAGTTTTTATTGACACTATTTTGGGTACCCCAAGACATTTTCTTAGCTTTTTTGTTTCATTTCTTTTTTTTTTATGGGTGGTACAGTTTAAACATTTTTTTTTCCCACTTTACTTTTTATTCCCCCCAGGGGACTGAACCTGTGATCCGTTGTATTGTATACTGAAATACTTCATTATTGCAGTATATAGCAAAATCCCAGTATTAAAGGTTCATTCACACATCAGTTTTTTTTCAAATATGAGAAATTACCGAGTTTCATCAGTGATTTCAGTCAAAGTTCCAGCAGAGTTTGGTCCGAGTTTCATCAATTTTTCTTGTATGTGAAAAAAAGTGTCTCTGACTTCTCCTAACAAACAGTCCATGAAACTGGGACCACACTTGATCGAAAAACAGGGAGGACATTCGTATGCCAAAAACGGGTGTCTGAATGAGCCCTGACATGAAGCCTAGGAGTACCATTATTACAGTGAGGGGGGCTTCAGCAGACCTCCCCATATTTGTGCCACTTAAATGTCACAGTTGGAGACGGACAGCAGCATTTACAGGGGTTAAAGGGAACCTACCACCCCGTTTTTTAAAAATTAGATAAAAATAGTGTGAAATAGGGGCAGAGCTGGGCTTTACATTAGGGCCTTTTCGGTGCCTTTACACCCCCGTTAGGCTGCCCAAATACCTTTGTGAAGTGGCCGTTTTCTGCTGTCACTCAAGTGGGTCAGGTCGGATGGGCGTGGTCACAGCGCTGTTTGTCCCCCAGGATCCTGCTCATCATTACGTTGGTGGCGTAGTGGTGTGCGCATGTCCAAAGAAGATCCACTGCCCAGGAGATGAATAACGGCGCGGTCTTCGCTATTCAGCCGTTTACCGGTGGGCGCGGCCATCTTTCCTGTGGCCGCGCCTGCGCAGATGGAGCGCTCTGCTGCCCGGGACTTCAGGAAAATGGCCGCCGCGATCTCCATCTGCGCACGCGCGGAATCCCGCGGCCATTTTCCTGAAGTCCCGGGCAGCAGAGCGCTCCATCTGCGCAGGCGCGGCCACAGGAAAGATGGCCGCGCCCACCGGTAAACGGCTGAATAGCGAAGACCGCGCCGTTATTCATCTCCTGGGCAGTGGATCTTCTTTGGACATGCGCACACCACTACGCCACCAACGTAATGATGAGCAGGATCCTGGGGGACAAACAGCGCTGTGACCACGCCCATCCGACCTGACCCACTTGAGTGACAGCAGAAAACGGCCACTTCACAAAGGTATTTGGGCAGCCTAACGGGGGTGTAAAGGCACCGAAAAGGCCCTAATGTAAAGCCCAGCTCTGCCCCTATTTCACACTATTTTTATCTAATTTTTAAAAAACGGGGTGGTAGGTTCCCTTTAATAGCAGTGATTGGAGCAAGCTCCGGTCACTGCCGATAGAGCTGGTGCCCCCTGTATAACAGCTCCTGAGCTCGCTCCATACACCCGCACCCACTACATGATTGATATATATGTCATTGAGCAGCAACGGCATTCATGCGGATAGCCAGCCTGCCTTTGTCATTCTCATTATTAATTGTATGGACTTTCTTACAGGACTGTAGAAAATGGTGTAGAACGAGAAGAGGTAGAGGAGGACGGGCAGCTGAAGTCCATCCGGGTGAATGGTAAGGACTGGTCAGCGCCACAGTGAACGTTTGAGATTCCACTAATCGAGCAGCGCTGTAATAAAGGAGAACAGGTTGTGCACTCTGTGTGTGTGTGTGTGGCTGTTTGTGCAGGGTGACCCCGCGTCTCACAAATTGTATTGATAGATGTACACATCACTACATACATACCTATGTCTTATGACCATGCACATAACTGTATACAGACATATACAATTACCTATGTACATACCCAACTAAAAACCAGTCATCTCCCTTGTGTGGCTTGTATAGGGTAATGGGGGAACACTGTACTGACCCATTACAGGAGAAGCTGGAAGTCTAAATGGCGTCCTACCATCATGTCCAGCAGCCATGAACACTGTGCCGCACGCCTTTAAGGCTACTTTCACACTAGCGTCGGGAACAACCCGTCGCTGTGCGTCGGGCCGACGTTCCCGACGCTAGCGTGGTCTCCGCCGCACAACGGGGGCAGCGGATGCATTTTTCCCACGCATCCGCTGCCCCATTGTGAGGTGCGGGGAAGTGCGGGGAGGTGGGGGCGGAGTTCCGGCCGCGCATGCGCGGTCGGAAAAAGCGGACCGTCGGGAGCAAAAAACGTTACATGTAACGTTTTTTTCTCCCGACGGTCCGCTACCACACGCCCAAGCGTCGCAAAACGGACGCAACGTTTGGCAATGCGTCGCTAATGTTAGTCTATGACGAAAAAACGTATCCAGCAAGAACTTTTGCTGGATGCGTATTTTCGGCAAAACGACGCATTGGCGACGTATTGCAGTTAACGCTAGTGTGAAAGTAGCCTAACTCTTGCACTGCTGAAATGGGGGGGTCAGTTGAAGTGATTTTAGTGCACAGCCACGTGTTGTTTTACTGCTGGGATCATTTCCTCATTATCTCCTCCTGGACGTCTGCAAAAACAGCAGGTGCTCTGATACGTGGGGTGTATTATTATTTTGAACCGGCCACAGATCATGTGTTACCAAACCTTGTATTTGGCTGGAGCAGAAAGGTGCGGACATTGCCCAGCAGAACAGTCGTGGGTTTATATCCATGATCGTGTGTGTACACCGGCCACACTCTTCTCTGCTCCACCGTGCTGTAAAATCATATACAGCACATCCGCTGCTCTGGGAAATGTTTTATTTCTTTACTTATTTATCTTCTTGGCCCTATGGATGGATCTGTTATGTATGTACAGTACAGACCAAAAGTTTGGACACACCTTCCCATTTAAAGATTTTTCTGTATTTTCATGACTATGGAAATTGTACATTCACACTGAAGGCATCAAAACTGTGAATTAACACATGTGGAATTATATACTTAACAAAAAAGTGTGAAACAACTGAAAATATGTCTTATATTCTAGGTTCTTCAAAGTAGCCATCTTTTGCTTTGATGACTGCTTTGCACACTCTTGGCATTCTCTTGATGAGCTTCAAGAGGTAGTCACCGGGAATGGTCTTCACTTCACAGGTGTGCCCTGTCAGGCTTAATAAGTGGGATTTCTTGCCTTATAAACAGGGTGGATTGATTTAAATCACGCCGATTTAAATCATGATTTAAATCACGATTTAAATCAAAAGATTTTTTTCTATTTAAATCGGATCGATTTAAATCATGATTTTAATCATGATTTAAATCACTGATTTAAATCAAAAGGTTTTTTTTAATATAAATCACGATTAAAATGAGAAGTGAGAGCAGTGCGCATGTGCGCCGATAGTTACACGGACGAAACTAGGGGCAACGATCTAACGCCAGGGTGAGGGGGGGACCCCAAAGTAAGTAAAAATCTTTTTTGTTTTACTATATGGCAATAGGTAGGTGTTTAAAAGCAGCATGTCTTAATTGTATAAACTATTAATAGCCTCCACATTTTGTTCATACTGCCCCTTTAATTCCACACTTCTAGCTTGGTTTCACTTTTGGTTTAGTTTCTTTTTCCATTCAGTTGACATGCCCAAACTTGTTGGATAGTCAGCATCCTACAGAAACCTCTGGAAGAGCATGGCATTGTGAATGTTACACATATACAGCCTTTATTCTACTGAGTTAAACAACTCAGCTTTATCTCATGATGGAAGAACCTTTGGATGGTAAAATATTTTCCTCAAAAAGCAGTTTATTGAAAAAAATCCGATTTAAATCAAAAAAATCCGATTTAAATCAAAAAAATCCGATTTTTTTGATTTTTTTAAAAAAACATTGATTTTTATCCACCCTGCTTATAAATGGGGTTGGGACCATCAGTTGTGTTGTGCAGAAGTCTGGTGGATACACAGCTGATAGTCCTACTGAATAGACTGTTAGCTGCTTTTTTCTTGCCATAATATAAATTCTAAGTAAAGAAAAACGAGTGGCCATCATTACTTTAAGAAATGAAGGTCAGTCAGTCTGAAAAATTGGGCAAACTTTGAAAGTGTCCCCAAGTGCAGTGGCAAAAACCATCAAGCGCTACAAAGAAACTGGTTCACATGTGGACCGCCCCAGGAAAGGAAGACCAAGAGTCACCTCTGCTTCTGAGGATAAGTTTATCCGAGTCACCAGCCTCAGAAATCGCAGGTTTGTTATCGCAGCTCAGATTAGAGACCAGGTCAATGCCACACAGAGTTCTAGCAGCAGACACATCTCTACAACAACTGCTAAGAGGAGACTTTGTGCAGCAGGCCTTCATGGTAAAATAGCTGCTAGGAAACCACTGCTAAGGACAGGCAACAAGCAGAAGAGACTTGTTTGGGCTAAAGAACACAAGGAATGGACATTAAACCAGTGGAAATCTGTGCTTTGGTCTGATGAGTCCAAATTTGAGATCTTTGGTTTCAACCACCGTGTCTTTGTGCGATGCAGAAAAGGTGAACGGATGGACTCTACATGCCTGGTTCCCACCGTGAAGCATGGAGGAGGAGGTGTGATGGTGTGGGGGGGCTCTGCTGGTGACACTGTTGGGGATTTATTCAAACTTGAAAGCATACTGAACCAGCATGGCTACCACAGCATCTTGCAGGGGCATGCTATTCCATCCGGTTTGCGTTTAGTTGGACCATCATTTATTTTTCTACAGGACAATGACCCCAAACACACCTCCAGGCTGTGAAAGGGCTATATGACCAAGAAGGAGAGTGATGGGGTGCTACGCCAGATGACCTGGCCTCCAGTCACCAGACCTGAACCCAATCGAGATGGTTTGGGGTGAGCTGGACCGCACAGTGAAGGCAAAAGGGCCAACAACTGCTAAGCATCTCTGGGAACTCCTTCAAGATTGTTGGAAGACCATTCCCGGTGACTACCTCTTGAAGCCCATCAAGAGAATGCCAAGAGTGTGCAAAGCAGTCATCAAAGCAAAAGGTGGCTACTTTGAAGAACCTAGAATATAAGACATAATTTCAGTTGTTTCACACTTTTTTGTTAAGTATATAATTCCACATGTGTTAATTCATAGTTTTGATGCCTTCAGTCTGAATGTACAATTTTCATAGTCATGAAAATACAGAAAAATCTTCAAATGAGAAAGTGTGTCCAAACTTTTAGTCGGCAAGTATTGATCTAAGGCTACTTTCACACTAGCGTCGGTACGGGTCCGTCGCTAAGCGTCGGGCCGACGTACCAACGCACGTTGTGAAATTTGTGCACGACGTGGGCAGCGGATGCAGTTTTTCTACGCATCCGCTGCCCATTCTGGAGTTCGAGAGGAGGGGGCGGAGTTCCGGCCGCGCACGCGCGGTAGAAAATAGCAGACGCGACGTACGAAAAAACATTACACTGAACGTTTTTTCGTGCCGACAGTCCGCCAAAACACGACGGATCTTCCGCACGACAGACATGACGTCTGGCCATCCGTCGCGATCCGTTGCTAATACAAGTCTATGGGCAAAAACGCATCCTGCGGGCACATTTGCAGGATCCGGTTTTTGCCCAAAACAACGGATTGCGATGGAGTGCTAAAAACGCAAGTGTGAAAGTAGCCTTACTGGTAGTCGAGCAAGCTCCCTCTAGTGGTGGTTTTTGGTGGGTCGAGTTTTATTCTAACAACGATTTTCTGATTTTTGTTTTTCACTTTATTTATGAAGGATAATAAAACTCCAGAATTCCAACCCTTATAAAGATAAATTCTAATACTAAGCAACAAAGAATATTTGTCCTAACTGGAGAAAAGTGTAGACCATAGCGGATAATACCGTAGCATTAATCACCTGCAGCCTCGACCAGGAATATAAGATATTCACCTCTAATACGCTGAGACCTCTGGGGAAATTATATATTAACCTATAGCCAACCTAATTTACCAAAAATTTTATTGTGAACCCTTCGTCCACCATAATCTAAAAATATAAGGCATTAACCTCTTAATGACCGCTGATACACCTTTTAACAGCGTTGGTTAAGGGTACTTATTCCTCAGCGCCGAGGAATTAAAAAAAAAATATTTATTTCCATTATGGTTGGGGTTAGGGTTGCAGTTAGACCTAGGGTTAGGGTTGGGGCTAGGGTTGGGTTTGAGCCTAGAGCTAGGGCTAGGGTTGGGGCTATGGTTAGGGCGGTGTTGGGGTTTGGGTTGTGGTTAGTGCTGGGGTTAGGGTTGGGAATAGGGTTACGATTAGGGTTAGGGGTGTGTTGGGGTTAGGATTGGAGTTAGAATGGGGGGGTTCCACTGTTTAGGTACATCAAGGGGTCTCCAAACGCGACATGGCGCCGCCATTGATTCCAAACAAATTTGTGTTCAAAAAGTCAAATGGTGCTTGTGGTGAAATGTGTGTGTATGTATGTATGTATGTATGTATGTATGTATGTATGTATGTATGTATGTATACATATATGTGTGCAGTGGGCTATGTATAGATTTATTGTGTCACTGGCAATAATGTCACATCTGTCTTGAGGGGCTGCATGTCGCACCCAGGTGTTAATATGTATTTTCCTGGGACAAGTAGACTTCTGTCCCCAATCTCACCAGGGGGTCCTGCGGGAAGCCAAGAAGAAAGGTAACATTTGACACCTCCTAGCTCTTGGAAGAGAGATGTTAATTACGGCCTGATAGTATCTCTGTGACAGCAGTTACACAAAGGATCTCAATAGAAAATAATATATTCATTGGGGGCGCGGCCATGGTCCAATCAAAACAAGCAGTTATGATATTAACTTGAGGGGCTGGTCTAGAAACCTGACCTCCAGACCAAAGCTATAAAGTAGACCTGATACCTAAAAAACGTGTTCACATAATGGGGGCGGCCGAGCTGTTGTGATCCAATCTACTTTCATCCTACTCTCAGGGAGCAGAAAGCAAACTACCACTTAGTTGATTTCTGTAAGTTTCTCCTGTTTATTTTTATACTGTTTTGCATAAGATGGATGTCTTTTTATTATCATCTTTTTATACCTTTTTCTTACTGTAAGCACTGAGCCTTTTTGTATTAAAGTATAAAACTTTAACAAGTTGAACCTTGAATGTTCTAAAAGAATCCATAGCCTAAGGGGTTTTAGCCTTATGAATGGTAGACATTATTAGTACTAATATTTCCGGGACTCATCGCCCGTGTATTCGGTGAGTGGTGGCAGCGTGTATGAGCGGGTGTGTGGCCAGGGTCAGTGTGTGATTTATGCTCCCATTACAGCATAGAACAGAGGTTGAATGCTGGACTGAGAGAGGGGAGATAGCTTAACCCTTGCAGGCACAACCCAAGTCACGTGCTGAGAGCGGACACGTGACAAATTAGTTACACCACGGAGTAGGGATCCGTGACAGTGCTCCATCCCTTCTGATCCCTGCCATGCGCCCATACAGTGGTTTTCCCCCACATACGGGGTATTGGTGTGCTCAGGTCCATTTTCTCCTGATACCCTTGTGAAAATAAAAAAAAATTGGTTCCAAAGTAAATTTTTTGTGAAAAAAGTAAAATGTTAATTTTTTCCTTCCACATTGCTTTAGTTCTCGTGAAGTACCTGAAAGGTTAATAAACGTCTTGAATGTGGTTTTGAGCACCTTGATGGGTCACTTTTGGGTATTTTCTGTTATATTGACACCCCCCCCCCCTTCCCCCGCCCCCCCAAACTCACTTCAAATGTGGGGTGGTCCCTAAAAAAAAATGGTTTTGTAAATTTTGTTGGAAAAGTTAGAAATCGCTGGTCAACTTTTAAGCCTTATAACGCCCTGTGCATTTGCCGCTCCAGAAACGTGTAATTCTAGTGACCATCGGTGTAGTTCTATTTTATAGCAGCGACGATGTTGAGATTACGGCAGCAGAAGTTGGAAGCCTTTTAGCAATGGAGGTGAAGAAAGATTAGATATTACAGTGAGGAAGACCAGGGGTAACTACATGAGAAATGATATGGCCAGGTTGTGAGTGGTTTCCTGCAGCGTCTGCCCCATACATTCATATATATCATGTCGCAGCCAGCGCTGATCGCTGTCCCTTTTGTGCATTCATTTTGCAGGGGTAGAAGATGAACTCGCTCTTGCAATCGAGATAAGCAAAAGGGATCAGAAAAGTGAGCCAACTCCATCCAGAATCCAGACCAGGGATCCTCCACACAACGTGCAGAGAGCGCCCCCTACCTGCCTGGTGCTGGACAGCGACGATGAAGATGAGGATCTGCAGCTGGCAATGGCCTACAGCCTGTCCGAGATGGAAGCCGCAGGGCCGCACAGAGCAGGTGTGCGAAGTAAAGCGAGAGCAGAGAGACAGCAAAGGGGGCAGAGGAGTGAGGAGCCACCCAGTCACCAGCAGGGGGCAGAGCATCCAAATGAGCACAAAAGGCATCAGGCAAAAGTTATTAGACTGCAAAGAGATGAATCAGAGGAACAGGCGGGACACAAGGAGGAAGTCAAGGAGAGTGGAGGGGGAGAGGGGGACCCCAAAAACAATGAGGAGAAAAAGAAAAGAAGATGCTTCATTTTGTAGCTTTTTTGCTTGTCATTATTTCTCACATAAACTGCATTACTTTTTATGTTAGGCCAACACTCTGGGTGGTAAATCTGAATTTACCCTTACAGCGCCTTTTCTTCCAGCCGCCAGTGATTTTATGCTTGCAGAACATTATAATGCCTTCTCTTCCAGCAGCTATTGCTCCTGCACAGCATTACAATACCTTTTCTTCCAGCAGCTAGCGGGTTAATCCTGCAGAGCATTGCAGTGCCTTCTTTCTCTCAGCTGCTAAAGTGTTAATTCTTCAGAATATTGCAGTGCCTTCTATCCCAGCTGCTAGAGGGTTAATCCTGCAGAGCATTGCAGTGCCTTCTATCCCAGCTGCTAAAGGGTTAATCCTGCAGAGCATTGCAGTGCCTTCTATCCCAGCTGCTAGAGGGTTAATCCTGCAGAACATTGCAGTGCCTTCTATCCCAGCTGCTAGAGGGTTAATCTTGCAGAGCATTGCAGTGCCTTCTATCCCAGCTGCTAGATGGTTAATCCTGCAGAACATTGCAGTGCCTTCTCTCACTTCAAGCTGCTGGAGGGTTATGTTTGCAGAGCATTTGCAGTGCCTTTTGTTCCAGCAGCTAGAAGGCTAAAGTGGTTGTCCGGGCTTGGGGCAAAAGTTTGCAGTCAGACTGTAACTGTAGAATCATGACAGTGTGTTGTGTGCACACAGCACACTGTCACGATTTCCCAGCATTAGCTGTGCTCGCTCGGCGGTCTCATGACTGAAGGTGTGGGGTATGAATACTTTCTGACCCCGGACTCCCTCTCTAAGCTTCCACGCTCTGCGCTGCCTCCTGTGGTTGACCTCTGCCAATACTCCCCACTCTGGTCGGTTCCTGCCACTGCCATTCTGGGGTCGGTTTCTGTTTAAACTGCCAAATGTAAAGTTACATTGTAACAATATTTATTTATGTATCCGGAATCTGTAAAGGATGCCTTCTCAGCCTCTGGTGCCTTCGCTTTAGTTTTGTGCCATTGTTCTTGTTTTGAGCAAGTCCACCACCAATAGTGCTAGTCCTCGGCTTTGCCTTCTTTCCTTCCGCTTCTCACCCTCTGACGACTTGCAGAGTAGTTGAGATTTTCGCTGACATTGGTAGGATTTTGCCTTTGCAGTTGCACTTACATCTTCAGTAACTGTGAGCTATGCCTCCGCACCTGCACAATGCTCATGCACGCTTAATTCGACTGAGTGTGCATGTGTTTTCTGTAGGGAGAGGGGATGAAGCTGCTGTCTGACACCCCTGAGAATAAAAGGAGCAGGACAAGTGAAAGACATTGATAGACTGAATTCACTAATCCCCAGAAGATGAGCGGTACAGTGTAGGAGTGACAGCCGCTTCTCTCCTGTCTGCTCACATGGTCTGTAGTTATTGGGGGCATATGTCTGAGCAGCAGTAGTTATAGTCAGCCATGCCGCGTCTTGTTATCGGCGGTGTTCACACTGAGTTTTCGGTAGCGCCTCTCCCCATCCTGCCGATTATGATGACGTGCAGCCCCATGATTTGCCTACTGAATGTCTTGCTTTTCTCACTAGGTGTGTTCTGAGAATGGATGACTTGCAGGGCTCTTACCATCGCTGGCTGGGGGGTACGAGGGGAGCACAGACAAGCTTAACCCCCGACCGCTGCACCTTTCCTCTGCGCAGGTTTGGCATATGGGCTCTACCATCCTGACAGATTTGGGGACCCCTGTCTCCCGTCTTCCCATATTCTGCACTATACTGGAATGAACCATTCTTTTTTTGTTTTTATGGATGGAAGGTTTCGCGTACGGATGTAAAGAGGGGCTGGACCCAGGGACATTATGTGCTCGGGCTGCGTGTGATGCGTATTTATATTCCGGGCGAGATGGCGAGTGCCGTGTTATTTGCTTTAAGATTTAATATATTAATCACGGACTGAATTCATGTGATGGCGACTTATGAGGGACGAGGATGTGTATAATCGACCATCTCAATTAAACCTGACAACTTTTATTATCGGCTCATGTTTTGTTGATGAGTGTCGGGTGCAGGAACAGCAGCTGGATCCGATCCTTGGTGGCTATGGGAATCCTAAGCTTTCGTTCTTTCACACCGTGGAGACCTGGGATTACCCATGATGCCCCAGGGGATCACGGGATCTTTAGATCCGCTACATACATGGAGAGCTGCTCAGTACTGCCCTCTGGAGGGAGGTTTGATGAAGTTCCATAAAGTTCTGCAGAAATCACAAACCATTGAAAATAAGACTGGGCCTTAGTCCCCACTGAGAGTTCCTCCTCCAAATGTTAAAGAAGTTGTACCGAAATAGAAAGACATGGCTGCACCAAACATGTCTGCTGGTTGTGTTAGGTATTGCAGCTCTCCTCCATTAAAGTGAATTAGGAAGAGCTGCAATACCACACCTAGCCTGTGGTCAGGAGTGGCGCTGTTTCTTGATGAAAGTAGCCGTATACATCAATTGGTATGCAAACCTTTTAATGTACACTGTTTTGATCCTTACTGGAAGGAGATTCATATTGAGAATGAAGGTGGACAGCAGCGTGTCCAGTGCTCTGCTGTGTCCCCCTTCTGGGTTTTTTTTCTATATAGAGGCGACTGTCTTCATGCCATGGATGGAACCACCAGACCCATGCAGGAAAATAAAGTGAGATTACATTCATCCCATATGCCATGAGTTGGGACTACCCATTTAATGTAATAAAATATCTGTACTGAAGAGCCCTGTTTTTGGATTTTACAGTGAGCCACCACTAAGGGTATGTGTCCACGTTTAGCGGAAAACTCGCTCCGCCCAAAGTGCCGCCCCCTTCTGTAGATGCGATGATTCCGGATGTGTTCATTGCATACATCCGGAATCATCGCACCTCACACATAGGGCCCTATGTTTTACCTTGTGGCGGCGCAGTGTTGCCGCAAGGTAAACGGACAGGCTGCGTTCTAAAAAGAAATGCAGGGCCGCCGGGTGCGTGTTCGCACGCATAGTGGAGACAGGATTTCATAAAATCCCCTCCACTATGCTGTAACATCTGGACGCTGCGGGTTGAATGCTGCGGCTCTATCCGCAGCTATTCCGGATATAATACAGCCTGTGGACACAAACCCTAAGGGGAGCTCACTGCATATGGATTTATACAGCTAGTAATTAACTCAATGGCAGCAGTATAAATCCATATGCATCCAGCTCTCCCTATTGGTGGCTGTATAAATCTGTAGGTAATTAGCTCCCTCTAGTGGTTGCTGTATAAATCTGCATGTAGTGAACTCTATTATAAAAATACAGAACTTACAAATCAATAAATAGCAAAAATCAAAACCCCAGCAAAAGCAAACGTCCGAGTTCAACATTACCCCCCAGTCCAAAGCAAAGTCCGAGTCATCTGCATGTAGTGAGTTCCTCCTATTGGTGGTTGCATAAATCTGTATATAGTGAGCTCCCTCTAGTGGTGGTTCTATAAATCTGTATGCAGGAGCTCCCACTAGTAGTGATTGTATAAATGTGTATGTAGTCAGCTTCCCCTAGTGGTGGTTGTATAAATATGTATGTAGTCAGTGAGCTCATCCTAGTGGTGGCTGTATGAAGTGAGCTCCACCGAATGGTGGCTCCCTTGGTGATGGCTGTATAAATCTGTATGTAGTGATCTCCCCATAGTGGTGGCTGTATAAATCTGTATGTAGTGAGCTTCCTCTAGTGGTGGCTGTATTAATCTGTAAGTCGTACCCCCCCCCCCCCTAGTGGTGGCTGTAGACTCCTGTATGTAGTGAGCTCCTCCTAGAGGTGGCTGTATAAATCTGTATGTAGTGAGCTCCCTCTAGTGTTGGCTGTATTAATCTGTAAGTCGTACCCCCCCCTCCTAGTGGTGGCTGTAGACTCCTGTATGTAGTGAGCTCCTCCTAGAGGTGGCTGTATAAATCTGTATGTAGTGAGCTCCCTCTAGTGTTGGCTGTATTAATCTGTAAGTCGTACCCTCCCCCTAGTGGTGGCTGTAGACACCTGTATGTAGTGAGCTGCCTCTAGTGGTGGCTGTGTTTGTCTGTGTATGTCTGCTTTCAGCTCCCCCTAGTGGTAATTGCAGGTGACACTCTGGTGCTCTCATTCCGTAGTTCAGGAAGTTCACTTGTATAACAAGCTTCATGCTTGGTTGGTGCCCATCGATTCCTACAATCTAACCCATTTTTCGGACCAGGTGAAAATGAAGAAAGGCGACAGCTTTTGCATTTGCACAAACGAAACACAATTACTTTATTCACATCAATATACAAAATTAAAGTCTATTATATTTCTCTAGAAATGATTTTTCTTTTCTGTGGTGACGTACGATGCGATATGACATAGAAAACAGATTGAGAGGTGTAAGGCTGGGCAGAGAAAGGGCTACCTCGTCTCTACCGTGCCACCCCCATGCCAGTCCCCAGCAGAGAATGCAGCATATTCAGATACACAGAAGATAGGACGGGACAGAACTGGGGGGATTCGCTGATCACCGCTATGTGCCCCTCCATACACAACAGGGGCTCCTGCCTTCAATTCCTTTGTGTATTAATTCAATATCACTGCTTGCTGTTACGGAGTAGAAACGTTCCTTATTACTGAAGAATAGGCCTGAAACAATAACAGCAGAAATCTCTCTCCTGTCCTGATTGTTACAATGTATCAGGGCAGGTAAAATGTTTAATCTAGAAAACCAGATACTATTGTAACAAACCTTCAGCTGTGAGGAGAAATAAATGGGTTAATCAATTCAGGACAGCAATTAAATAAAAACTCACCTGGATCCTCGGCTCCTGCAGCGCTGCTGTTCCTGCAATGTTGACATTACTATTCCCAGACGTCTGCCCTGATGGAATATTGATGATCTGCGGCCACGTGACACAATAATGTCACCTCACCCGCCGTGAACAGCGGTGCTGACATTGCAGGAAGGGCACGACTGTAGGGGGGAAGATTCTTTGCTTTTCATTGGGGTCCTGAATTGATTAGTTGGGTTCTACCATTTTACCTGCACTGATACACTGTAGCAAACTATCAGCATGAAGGAGAGGTTTGGCTGCTCGTGTTTTTAGCTCCCAGAGATTATCTACACTGGATACAAATGTGAGAAGTATTGGGTCTGTACTGGAGATCGACCTCTGGATCTATAGAATATTTCCATTCACTGACAGCAAGCAGGGAGAGCAGCATATAAACAGAATGTTCATTAGAAAGCTTTCATTATACAATGATTCAGCTTTATGCTGAGAAATCTGGACCCCGCACAAGTATTGGACAATTCATCGGCCATATTTTCATCCGGTGCTAGGTACAATGATTTATTATGACAGCTATTTAGATGCCAATATTTTATTTCTAGTAGATGCCGGAAGTAGGTAGTGATAATGGGCACCTCTACCACCTATCTTACCTATCCCAACAGAATACATAGGCCGGGACCATAATGTGTGACTGTGGTGACCTGAATTTCCCGACACAACACTCATCCACATGTTTCCACCCTGCTTCCCCAAAACTCCATGGCATATGTGCAGAAGTATAGCTTTATAATAAGATCACGGATAACAGAAAGGTGGCTATGACGTGCGCTGGAACGTTGCATTACAGATATGATATAAGGGTTATTCGAGGATTTCACCCGTGGGAGCTTAGGAGACTAAGAACAGATTTGCTCTTGGGAAACGTGAACAGACATGACTACATAATAATGAGGTACTAGCAGCTTAGGAGTGAAGCATGGGGGACGAGGTAGCAATGGGCAAGAAATCTGGCAGTACTGGGATGAAAGCTTGGAAAGGCAGATAGGCAGTAGAGGCATGGAAGGGCAGCCTTGGCCCCCTGGCACGATGAGCAGAGAGAACACCAAATGGGTATTTTGAAGATGGATCAAACTGCCAATTCCAAAATGCAGGTCCAGGTCACGAGACGGGATAGGGAACCTCATTCACCACCTTCTCATTGCGGCAGAGCCTTCAGAATCGCGTTGACTTCCTCGGCCACCGCCGTCAGGGCAAATTCAAACTGATCCTGGAATGGGAGATAAAAGCATTTACATCGGGGATCACAAGCAAAAGCATCAAATGATTCCTGCTGGGAAGAGGCATGTCCTGCCCAATGTGCAGGGTGCCCCCATAGATCTTTACATTGGAGGGTGACTAAGCAGAGAGCACAGCTGATTCGTGCAGAAGTATCAGTCATTTAACCCCTAATAGTAAGTGTATACCTTGGTTCGCACCATCCCTGGCCTCTGGTCCCGGACATGTTCTAGTGATGCAGCGATATCGATCTCCTTAACTCCTGCAAGATGGAGACATGGTTATATCAAGCTCTGCAGCATCTTGGGTCCTGGAGGACTGTGGTTTATTATAGATATACTGCAATTCTAAGTTTTACCTTTAGGGGCGCTGTAGGGAAAACGTACAAGATAAATTGGAGCCAGGGTGCTAGCTACACTGAATATTAATGGGGATACTGGTGATTTCTAATGGAAATTGTGATTATATTTTCTCACCTTTAGCCATGCGATTCAGAACCATATCTACCAGGATGTAGGTTCCTGTCCTCCCAGCTCCGTCACTAGAAGAAAAATACGTATATTATCTATATCGGTGTATCATAGATAGATTGCACTGTAGTGTGTGCACCGGGTGTAGTATAGCGGAGCCGTGCACCTGCAGCATATAGTGTAGTATAGCGGAGCCATGCACCTGCAGCATATAGTGTAGTATAGCGGAGCCGTGCAGCATATAGTGTAGTATAGCGGAGCCGTGCACCTGCAGCATATAGTGTAGTATAGCGGAGCCGTGCACCTGCAGCATATAGTGTAGTATAGCGGAGCCGTGCACCTGCAGCATATACACATTGTAGTATAATGGAGCTGTGTACCTGCAGTGTGTGCACCAGGTGTAGTATAGCGGAGCTGTGCACATGAAGTAAATGTACTGTATGTAGTATAATGGAGCCGTGTACCTGCAGTGTGTGCACCAGGTGTAGTATAGCGGAGCTGTGCACATGAAGTAAATGTACTGTATGTAGTATAATGGAGCCGTGTACCTGCAGTGTGTGCACCAGGTGTAGTATAGCGGAGCGGTGCACTTGAAGTAAATGTACTGTATGTAGTATAATGGAGCTGTGTACCTGCAGTGTGTGCACCAGGTGTAGTATAGCGGAGATGTGCACATGAAGTAAATGTACTGTATGTAGTATAATGGAGCTGTGTACTGGAGCTGTGTACCTGCAGTGTGCACCAGGTGTAGTATAGCGGAGCCGTGAACCTGCAGCATATACAGAGTGTAGTATAATGGAGCTGTGTACCTGCAGTGTGTGCACCAGGTGTAGTATAGCGGAGCTGTGCACTTGAAGTAAATGTACTGTATGTAGTATAATGGAGCTGTGTACCTGCAGTGTGCACCAGGGGTAGTATAGCGGAGCCGTGAACCTGCAGCATATACAGAGTGTAGTATAATGGAGCTGTGTACCTGCAGTGTGTGCACCAGGTGTATAGCGGAGCCGTGAACCTGCAGCATATACAGAGTGTAGTATAATGGAGCCGTGTACCTGCAGTGTGTGCACCAGGTGTAGTATAGCGGAGATGTGCACATGAAGTAAATGTACTGTATGTAGTATAATGGAGCTGTGTACCTGCAGTGTGCACCAGGTGTAGTATAGCGGAGCCGTGCACCTGCAGCATATACAGAGTGTAGTATAATGGAGCTGTGTACCTGCAGTGTGTGCACCAGGTGTATAGCGGAGCCGTGAACCTGCAGCATATACAGAGTGTAGTATAATGGAGCCGTGTACCTGCAGTGTGTGCACCAGGTGTAGTATAGCGGAGATGTGCACATGAAGTAAATGTACTATATGTAGTATAATGGAGCCGTGTACCTGCAGTGTGCACCAGGTGTAGTATAGCGGAGCCGTGCACCTGCAGCATATACAGAGTGTAGTATAATGGAGCTGTGTACCTGCAGTGTGTGCACCAGGTGTAGTATAGCAGAGCCGTGCACCTGCAGCATATACAGAGTGTAGTATAATGGAGCCGTGTACCTGTAGTATATGCACCAGGTGTAGTATAGCAGAGCTGTGCACCTGCAGCATAGGTACTGAATGTAGTATGGCAGAGCTGTGCAATTGCAGTATATGTTCTGTGTGTAGTATAGCCGAGCTGTGCACTTGCAGTATATGTGCAAGCTGGGGTGTGGCCACCCTTTTCTGAGCTAGAGATTGTATATAAGGCTTCCCCAGGCTGGTGTTCTACTGGTTGGGCCCAGTCCTGTTGTCTGCCCTTATTCACACCAAGGTCAACATTGACACATGGTAAGATTTTAATATTAGACAGTGTAGGACCGTCCTGATCAGAGATACCGTGACGTGGTGGGATGGCTTTTATGCTATTTTTGATCAAAAACAGTTTTACTAAAAACTCTGTTATTTAGATGCACTTTTTGCTTTTTACTTATTTACAGCACGGTTTTTGCTCATTTTTTCTCTTGTAGGTTTTATAAGTATATGTACTGTGTGTAGTATAGCGAAGCTGTGCACTTGCAGTATATGTATTGTGTGTAGTATAGCAGAGCGTGTGCAACAGGTGTAGTATATGTACTATGTGTAGCATAGCGAAGCTGTGCACTTGCAGTATATGTACTATGTGTAGCATAGCGAAGCTGTGCACTTGCAGTATATGTACTATGTGTAGCATAGCGAAGCTGTGCACTTGCAGTATATGTACTATGTGTAGCATAGCGAAGCTGTGCACTTGCAGTATATGTACTATGTGTAGCATAGCGAAGCTGTGCACTTGCAGTATATGTACTATGTGTAGCATAGCGAAGCTGTGCACTTGCAGTATATGTACTATGTGTAGCATAGCGAAGCTGTGCACTTGCAGTATATGCACTGTGTGTAGTATAGCGAAGCAGTGCACTTGCAGTATATGTACTGTGTAGTATTGCGGAGCTGTGCACTTGCAGTATATGTACTATGTGTAGTATTGGGGAGCTGTGCACTTGCAGTATATGCACTGTGTGTAGTATAGCGGAGCTGTGCACTTGCAGTATATGCACTGTGTGTAGTATAGCGGAGCTGTGCACTTGCAGTATATGTACTGTGTGTAGTATAGCGGAGCTGTGCACTTGCAGTATATGTACTGTGTGTAGTATAGCGGAGCTGTGCACTTGCAGTATATGCACTGTGTGTAGTATAGCGAAGCTGTGCACTTGCAGTATATGCACTGTGTGTAGTATAGCGAAGCTGTGCACTTGCAATATATGCACTGTGTGTAGTATAGCGGAGCCTGTGCACGTGGTGTAGTATAGCACAGTTGTGTATGTCTTTGGGAGACTATACGGTTACCTGCAGTGCACAATAATGGGGCAGGATCGTCCTCGGAAAGACTTGTTCACCTTCCTGTAACACAGGAGAACACGATCACACCAATATAACCAGTATCACCGTATTACTGTCACCTACGGACCCTCTCCCCTCTCTCCCCTCCACTGTGTAGAGTCCATGCAGGGAATCCCCGAGAGGCCGACGTCCCTGTACTGTGTCACTGACTGCCTACATCCAGCAGTGATATAAGAGGACAGAATGCGCCCCCTGCTGGCGGAGGCACGTCTCATCTGCTCATGATCACTTTTGTGACTATGCAACTGAGACCAAAATTACAAGCTGCAAATCACAAAAATGACAAGGGCAGCCATGAGCTGAGACCTGGGGGGGAGGCTGAAAGCAAGAAATGCAGAACTGTGGATCTGCGAAGAAACAAACACGTGGCCGGACAACAAATGAAAGTTCATCATCTATTAGCCTGTAGGAGATAAATAAGTGAACCCCTTGTTGAGATTGGGAGATTCACCTGCGGAAGTCCAGCAAGGGGCGAGTGCTGCTGGGGATGCCCTCTGCTGGCCAGCTCAGGAAGTGGAACTGTGTAAGAGTTCGAGTCTCCTGGGTTTGGACGTTCTTCAGGTAAAAGCTGCGAACCAGGAAATCTTCACACCAGATATGTTCAGACACAAGATTAACCTGCAGGAGGAAAGCGAACATGCAAGACCTGGGTCAGGGAAATCCACACTGATTTCTAATAATAAGTATGCCTTAAAAGGAATCTCAAACTTTTAGCATTCTTCATTGTTAACAGCAGAATCCCTGACTGATTAATTTCTTAATATACCTTTACAGCGGTTGGAGCTTTTGTTTAATAACAAAGTCCCAAATCCTCTGCGGGGGCATTAAATGATTATCGCTTTCTTTAGTCACCACTAGGGGGAGCTCACTGCTTACTGTTTCATCATTGCTGTCACCACTAGGGGGAGCTCACTGCATATGTGGAAAAAAGGGAATCCAGCTTCAAGAGATAAAATCACTTAACTTTAATAGTATTCATTTAAAATAGAAATAGGCTATAAGACATACAAAAAACGGATATACCGGAGGGAGAGTGCCTGTATAAACTGTACGTGTTTCGAGCTCACTGCATGCTGTTTCATCATTGCAGTCACCACTAGGGGGAGCTCACTGCATACTGTTTCATCATTGCAGTCACCACTAGGGGTAGCTCACTGCATACTGTTTCATCATGGCAGTCACCACTAGGGGGAGCTCACTGCATACTGTTTCATCATGGCAGTCACCACTAGGGGGAGCTCACTGCATACTGTTTCATCATGGCAGTCACCACTAGGGGGAGCTCACTGCATACTGTTTCATCATGGCAGTCACCACTAGGGGGAGCTCACTGCATACTGTTTCATCATGGCAGTCACCACTAGGGGGAGCTCACTGCATACTGTTTCATCATGGCAGTCACCACTAGGGAGAGCTCACTGCATGCTGTTTCATCATGGCAGTCACCACTAGGGGGAGCTCACTGCACACTGACTATACATTGATCTGCATGCATTGAGCTCCTCAGTTACATACAGTGGTAGCATCAGGCAGCAATCTTATGCCCTCTATGTCTATGCGGGGGATTTGTTGCTATGTATCAGAAAAATGGAGCTCAGATGCTTACAAATATATATTATGAAATTGCTCAGTACACAATTTTAGTTAAAAAATAAAAAAGCAGTTTTTTTTTTAACAAAGATGTTCTGCAGCAGCTGATGAATGAGGAAACTGGAATCCACTTGCATCTTCACTAACCTCATAGATGTGGTAGAGAGAGGATCCCTCATCAGGCCAGTAGCGATCACACTGCTTAAGTCCGTCCTCCACCAGGGGGCTCAGCATCACTATCACCGTGCAGCCGTTTTCCCAAACCATCTACAGATAAAGAACCGGTGGGTCCGGCTGATATTACACATCCGCTATTGGGGCAGGGATATATTATAACCCAGGGACGTTCTATAATAATTGTCCCATCATTGTAAGAACTCACCTGCCAGAAATCAGCAATGGTGTGAGAGAGGGGCCCCTGGGTGGCGATGTAAGTGGGCATACGGGGGTCGTGCTCAATCTAATGGAGATTCAGAGTGTTATGGCAGAAATCAACATCTGTAATCATCTCATTCATCTCCAGCCCCTATGCATTTATCAAAAAAAAAAATCAAAGCCGCTCTCAATTGGGACTCAGCAAGACTTGAGAAAGGTTCTCATCAGAACGGAAACGTTACCGAGCCCTAATGAGCTGTTAATTTAGTTTTTACCTAAACTCTGGATGTAGTTCTGCTTTAATTTTGTTGGAGGTTTGGTAAATGCCTGAAAGATTTTGCCCCTTACTGACTTTATAATGCCAGCTAGTGCTGCTTCTTTTTTGCTATCTATCTAGAATAAAAATATCTGAACAGCAACAAATATGCCAATGAAGGGTGCAAGGCCTCCCTCACAACTAACCCGTTGTCCCACAGTCTGTCTTTATATTTATTTTCCTTTCTCTTTATTTCCTGTAGGAAAGCAGGAGGTAAACTCCTGAATGGGACGTATATGTCACCAAGTTGGCTAGCCTTGGTAATGCAAGTCCTGGAGGTGAAGGCTCCAGCAATAGAAGGTTGCTGAGAGGTTTTTATGGGACCAGATTTTTGGTCCGGGTTTTAGGAGCAACCAGAAGAGCTTGGGTGGGAATGGTCAATCCCAGTTAAGGCTACTTTCACACTAGCGTCGTACGACGCACGTTGCAATGCATTGTTTTGGAGAAAAAACGCACCCTGCAAAGTTGCCCGCAGGATGCGTTTTTTCTCCATAGGCTTGCATTAGCGACGCATTGCCACACGTCGCATCCATCGTGCGACAGATGCGTTGTGTTTTGGTGGACCATTGGCACAAAAAACCTTTACATGTAACTTTTTTTGTGCGTCGTGTCCGCCATTTCCGACCGCGCATGCGCGGCCAGAACTCCGCCCCCTCCTCCCCGGACATTACAATGGGGCAGCGGATGCGTTGAAAAACTGCATCCGCTGCCCCCGTTGTGCTTCTATTTCACAGTATGCGTCGGTACGTCGGCCCAACGCACTGCCACGGGCCGATGCTAGTGTGAACGCAGCCTTAGGCAGCTGAACTGTTTCAGCTGTCAGTGTATGGCATAGCCAGAGAACTGGATGGTTATCTGCGCATATTTGCTGTATGGACTGGTTTTTTAAATTTTATTATACCTTTATGTGGTGAAGATGCTGTTTTTAGTCCTCTGAAGTTTATGAGAACAATAAACATCGCATTGTTGGACAATAACCTATTGCTTGTGTGTACGCTAACTGCTGCCAAAGAGTGTGAATCCCCACAATCCATTTATCTCTATATTTATCCATCTCATTAGCTCCATTATCGATCCATCTACCTGCCTATCTACATATGTACAATAGTGAGTGCCATCTGTAAGTGCTTCCTGGGGAACATGACGTCCTGGCAGCCATCGGGGGCTGCCGTATCTGCAGCTGGATAACACCACGAGATGTATCTCTAATTTACGGAACAATCAGTGACTATTACGTACGATGGGGCTGGCGTTGATGTAATCGCTGCGGGACGTGTTGTTATCGCTCCTCAGCTTTATACGTGCATGGTCATCTGCAGGAGAGATACAGAGGTCACATAGACAACACGGAGAATGAATGCACAGAACATAGAGCCGCTGTATGTGATCATGCCCAGATTATAGCGGGAAAGAACGGCACCGCCATGTTTAGCCCACTTCCCACATCTAATCTGTGATGGTTTAGTAAACGATCAGTATTATGAAACCACTGTATTATTCTGATATTTGTTTAGTCTATATATGGTACAGTTATTTGTCACTATGGCACTATGTGGCAGTATTATTAATGGACTATATAATGTGATTATTTGGCACGGTACAGTGATATTATTTTAGCACAGGATGGTGCTTTTATTCCGGGTTACTATTTTCAGTATTTTGCAGGGAATTTATCTAAAGTTGGAAATTGTTGTAATTCTTACATATTGTCACATTTGCCTTAATAATCATGAATAATAAAACAGTCTCCAATCATAAAACTAGGAAATGAAGCCACATAATGTGTGTCCCAAGTACAGGACCTGAGGTGTAAGCTCCTGGCTCCCAGATCCTCTTAAGTAGTGACACAACTGGGCACTCTTAAAGGGATTGTCCACTACATTAAAACACATTCTAAATTGGCCTCGTCTGAAAGTGGCAACATTAAAATTTAATAACAAATAAATAATCCCTTTAAGGCTGACCCTAGCTGCAGTGCAAAGAATGAGGGACTTAGTGGGTAAATATAATGATGGCGCTCACAGGGTAGAAAATCTGGGTTCCTGTTCTTCTTCAGGTTGGTGTCATTCTTAGCAGTGGTGCAAGCGTTTGGCTCAGCCTGGTAAGCGCACAGAGCCTGCCACTCCTTGGCCAGACGGTCTCTATTTCTCAGATGATCTTCCATGTATGCCTGAGCAAGCACAAAACGTGAAGTACAGAACTCACAAAAGATGAGATTTGGAGGAGGTGGTAGAGTCCCTCCTTACACATTTCACTCACCAGGATCATGTGACCGGTGGAAATGTCCATGTTGGACTGCACGGGTTCCTCACACCAGGATGGAGTACTGCTGTGGGAACTGGGGCTTGGCTGTGGGACATCACTAAATTGGGACGACACGCTGCTGACGCGAGAGTTTTCTGCCGCTGCTCCGGTTGCCTCTGTGCGACTGAAAAGAGATTTTCCAGCCATGTGCTGCCTGCAAAGATCCTGAGGAAAGACATGAAGATGAAAATAATCTCAACATATGTGACTATATGGAGAGAAAATACTTCATCAGATTGAATAAGAGCTGTGAAACTTCCCAGGTAGAGCGCTCCCCCTAGTGCTGACTGTATAAATCTGTATGTAGTGATCTCCTCCTAGTGCTGACTGTATAAATCTGTATGTAGTGATCTCCTCCTAGTGCTGACTGTATAAATCTGTATGCAATGATCTCCTCCTAGTGCTGACTGTATAAATCTGTATGTAGTGAGCTCCTCCTAGTGGTGGCTGTATAATCTGTGTGTAGTGATCTCCCCTAGTGGTGACTGTATAAATCTGTATGTAGTGAGCTCCCCCTAGTGGTGGCTGTATAAATCTGTATGTAGTGAGCTCCTCCTAGTGGTGACTGTATAAATCTGTATGCAATGATCTCCCCCTAGTGGTGACTGTATAAATCTGTATGCAGTGAGCTCCCCCTAGTGGTGACTGTATAAATCTGTATGCAGTGAGCTCCCCCTAGTGGTGACTGTATAAATCTGTATGTAGTGAGCTCCCCCTAGTGGTGACTGTATAAATCTGTATACAGTGAGTTCCCTCTAATGGAGGCTTAATACAGCAAAAAATGGGCAGCAGTGTTCACCTGCCCAGGTATCAGAACTAATGCACTGTCAGGATGCAGCAAACCCATGTAGTAAAGATGGCGGCAACACAAGTGCAAAATACTGATGAGACAACCAATCAATTCATGGAGGAGGTGATTGCTTAGTATTAAATTGCACACAAATAAGGCGCTGGTCACACACCGCTATTGTACAGTGTACGGCTTACGGCCTATTAGTGACGCCCATACTATTAGATTAGGCGAGCTGCCAAATACTATCTGAGTGCATCCCATGAGAACAGACACCCTAGCTAACAAGACCAAAAAACACGGCCTGGCTGCACCCTGAAAAATGAAGTGCAAAAAAAATATATGTATAATATATGAGGTATTGGTCAATATCTTGGCCAAGATATGCAAGCTCACAACCTGCGACAAATGGTCCTCACATTTGTGAGTCCTAATACAAAATTATGTAGCAAAGCCACAAAAAGAGGAATAAAAATCCTCCAAAAATTCAAGAATTAGTACGCCAAAAAAAAAAAAGCACCAGAGCTCACCTGCCCAGGTCTCAGGACTTATGCACTGTCAGGATGCAGCAAACCTATGTAGTAAAGATGGCGGCAACACAGGTGCAAAATACTGATGAGACGACCACTCACAACCGACCAATTCATGGAGGGGGCGATTGCTTAGTATGAGCTTTCATATCTTGGCCAAAATATCAACCATTACCTCATATATGATGTATTTAGATCTTTTTGCACTTCATTTCTCAGAGTGCAGCCAGGCCCAGCAGTTTTGACCTTGTAAACTAATAGTATAGGCGTCACTAATAGGCTGTAAGCCACACACTGTACAATGTCTGTGTGTGACCAGCGCCCTATACAAGCCTCTTTTGTGCAATTTAATACTGAGCAATCGCCCCCTCCATGAATTGGTCGGTTGTGAGTGGTCGTCTCATCTGTATTTTGCACCTGTGTTGCCGTCATCTTTACTACATTGGTTTTGGTTTGGTGGCTGTCTGAGGCCATGTGCACACGCTGCGGATTCCATTGCGGATTTTTCCGCAGCGGATTTGCAAAATCCGCAGTGATAAACCGCTGCGGTTTTTCACTGCGGATTTATCGCGGTTTCTTTTGCGGTTTCCTCTGCGGGTTTTCACCTGCTGATTTCTATTGCAGCAGGTGCAAACCCGCAGCGGATTTCGCACAAAGAATTGACATGCTGCGGAAAAAAACCTGCAGCGTTTCCGCGCGTTTTTTTCCGCAGCATGTGCACAGCGTTTTTTGTTTTCCATAGGTTAACATTGTACTGTACACCACATGGAAAACTGCTGCGGATCCGCAGCGTCAAAAACGCTGCGGATCAGCAGCAAAACCCGCAACGTGTGCACATACCCTAAATCTGTATGTAGTGAGCTCCTCTAGTGGTGGCTGTAGAAATCTATGTAGTGAGCTCCTCTAGTGGTGGCTGTATAATTCTGTACATAGTGAGCTCCCTCTAGTGGTGACTGAATAAATTTGTATGTAGTGAGCTCCCTCTAGTGGTGGCTGTATAAATCTGTATACTGTGAGCTCCCTCTAGTGGTGGCTGTATAAATCTGTATGTAGTGAGCTCCTCCTAGTGATGGCTGTATAATCTGTATGTAGTGAGCTCCCTCTAGTGGTGACTGTATAAACCTGTATAAAACAGTTATGGCTCTCGGAAAGAGGGGAAGGAAAAACAAAAATGCAAAACCGAAAAAAGATCCAGGGGTTAAGGGGTTAACCTTTATCACTTGAGTGCCCCCAAAGATACTTAGTATTACCCACAGAACATCTCCTAAGAAATATCTGAAAAATATTACAGATACAATAATTAGCCCCTAAACCACTTGCATAAAAATGTGTAATGTAAACCATGTAAAAATCTGGTAAGTATCTGGTTTAAAAATGTCACTCAACATGGAATCTCAAAGGGAGAAAGATATACGAATTTGACAAAAATTATGGTATAAATCTATTGTGCACTAGTATGTGATATTGGGCACTTAGGATACAACTTCATTAGGTCAGTTTGTACCTAAGACTTGAAGACGGCAGAAAACTTGACACAATACCGATGGAAAAAATGATCTCATACATAATGTCATTTTATGATTCACAAATGACCCTAAAAGTGAATTTCCAGATAGAACTGAAATTGCAGAGAAATTTCAGCAGTTTTCTAATATACCGTATACAGATTACCTAACTAGAAAGAGTTTTTGTAATGTGAGAAAACAGGAGAAAGAAAATCACATTTTTGAAAGCTGCTCTCACTACTATCAATGTACAAAAATATAACTACTATAATACTGCTCCTATATACAAGAATATAACTACTATAATACTGCCCCTATGTACAAGAATATAACTGCTATAATACTGCCCCTATGTACAAGAATATAACTACTATAATACTGCCCCTATGTACAAGAATATAACTACTATAATACTGCTCCTATATACAAGAATATAACTACTATAATACTGCCCCTATGTACAAGAATATAACTGCTATAATACTGCCCCTATGTACAAGAATATAACTACTATAATACTGCCCCTATGTACAAGAATATAACTACTATAATACTGCTCCTATATACAAAATATAACTACTATAATACTGCCCCTATGTACAAGGATATAACTGCTATAATACTGCTCCTATGTACAAGAATATAACTACTATAATACTGCCCCTATGTACAAGAATATAACTACTATAATACTGTCCCATATGTACAAGAATATAACTACTATAATACTGCTCCTATGTACAAGAATATAACTACAATAATACTGCTCCTATGTACAAGAATATAACTACTATAATGCTGCCCCTATGTACAAGAGTATAACTACTATAATACTGCCCCTATGTACAAGAATATAACTACCATAACACTGTCCCCTATGTACAAGAATATAACTGCTATAATACTGCCCCTATGTACAGGAATATAACTACTATAATACTGCCCCTATATACAAGAATATAACTACTATAATACTGCTCCTATGTACAAGAATATAACTACTATAATACTGCTCCTATGTACAGGAATATAACTACTATAATACTGCCCCTATATACAAGAATATAACTACTATAATACTGTCTCCTATGTACAGGAATATAACTACTATAATACTGCTCCTATGTACAAGAATATAACTACTATAATACTGCCCCTATGTACAAGAATATAACTACTATAATAATGCCCCTATGTACAAGAATATAACTACTATAATACTGCTCCTATATACAAAATAGAACTACTATAATACTGCTCCTATGTACAAGAATATAACTACTATAATACTGCCCCTATGTACAAGAATATAACTACTATAATACTGCCCCTATGTACAAGAATATAACTACTATACTACTGCTCCTATGTACAAGAATATAACTACTATAATACTGCCCCTATGTACAAGAATATAACTACTATAATACTGCCCCTATGTACAAGAATATAACTACTATAATACTGCCTCTATGTACAAGAATATACAGTACAGACCAAAATTTTGGACACACCTTCTCATTTAAAGATTTTTGTGTATTTTCATGACTATGAAAATTGTCCATTCACACTGAAGGCATCAAAACTATGAATTAACACATGTGGAATTATATACTTAACAAAAAAGTGTGAAGCAACTGAAATTATGTCTTATATTCTAGGTTCTTCAAAGTAGCCAACTTTTGCTTTGATGACTGCTTTGCACACTCTTGGCATTCTCTTGATGAGCTTCAAGAGGCAGTCACCGGGAATGGTCTTCCAACAATCTTGAAGGAGTTCCCAGAGATGCTTAGCACTTGTTGGCCCTTTTGCCTTCACTCTGCGGTCCAGCTCACCTCAAACCATCTCGATTGGGTTCAGGTCTGGTGACTGTGGGGCCAGGTCATCTGGCGTAGCACCCCATCACTCTCCTTCTTGGTTAAATAGCCCTTACACAGCCTGGAGGTGTGTTTGGGGTCATTGTCCTGTTGAAAAATAAATGATGGTCCAACTAAATGCAAACCGGATGGAATAGCATGCCGCTGCAAGATGCTGTGGTAGCCATGCTGGTTCAGTACGCCTTAAATTTTTAATAAATCCCCAACAGTGTCACCAGCAATGCACCCCCACACCATCACACCTCCTCCTCCATGCTTCACGGTGGGAACCAGGCATGTAGAGTCCATCCGTTCACCTTTTCTGCGTCGCACAAAGACACGGTGGTTGGAACCAAAGATCTCAAATTTGGACTCATCAGACCAAAGCACAGATTTCCACTGGTCTAATGTCCATTCCTTGTGTTCTTTAGCCCAAACAAGTCTCTTCTGCTTGTTGCCTGTCCTTAGCAGTGGTTTTCTAGCAGCTATTTTACCATGAAGGCCTCCTGCCCAAAGTCTCCTCTTAACAGTTGTTGTAGAGATGTGTCTGCTGCTAGAACTCTGTGTGGCATTGACCTGGTCTCTAATCTGAGCTGCTGTTAACCTGCGATTTCTAAGGCTGGTGACTCGGATAAACTTATCCTCAGAAGCAGAGGTGACTCTTGGTCTTCCTTTCCTGGGGCGGTCCTCATGTGAGCCAGTTTCATTGTAGTGCTTAATGGTTTTTGCCACTGCACTTGGGGACACTTTCAAATTTTTCCCAATTTTTCAGACTGACTGATCTTCATTTCTTAAAGTAATGATGGCCACTCGTTTTTCTTTAGTTAGCTGCTTTTTTCTTGCCATAATAAAAATTCTAAGTCTATTCAGTAGGACTATCAGCTGTGTATCCACCAGACTTCTGCTCAACACATCTGATGGTCCCAACCCCATTTATAAGGCAAGAAATCCCACTTATTAAACCTGACAGGGCACACCTGTGAAGTGAAAACCATTCCCTGTGACCACCTCTTGAAGCTCATCAAGAGAATGCCAAGAGTGTGCAAAGCAGTCATCAAAGCAAAAGGTGGCTACTTTGAAGAACCTAGAATATAAGACATATTTTCAGTTGTTTCACACTTTTTTGTTAAGTATATAATTCCACATGTGTTATTTCATAGTTTTGATGCCTTCAGTGTGAATGTACAATTTTCATAGTCATGAAAA
This sequence comes from Ranitomeya variabilis, assembly GCF_051348905.1. NCBI lineage: Eukaryota > Metazoa > Chordata > Amphibia > Anura > Dendrobatidae > Ranitomeya > Ranitomeya variabilis. Next base: position 231,132,167 of record NC_135238.1, read on the forward strand.
TACAGAAAAATCTTTAAATGAGAAGGTGTGTCCAAACTTTTGGTCTGTACTGTAAGTGCTATATTACTTAACTGACAACAATAGATGTCTTTACCTGGTACTCAAAAGTGGAGTCTCCGGCTCCTTCAGGTCCAAGTCCTGCAAGTCTCTCTTTTTCCCGTTGCTTGGCATGTTGTCGTAGACAGAATATAACAGCTGAGGCGATGACGATTCCTGCTATACAGGCCAAGGCGATGAAGATAAGGAGAACAAACCGGAAAGTATCCCCAAAGTGAGAGGCGTGAGGGAAGGTTTTGGTGGTGGCATTGCTCCTCTGTGATTGAAGAAGAGCAGATATTAATCCAAATAAGTAAAATCATAAAATATATAATCTGATTACTGTGGCAGTAGGAGATAAAGCGCGATGTGCAGTGATTATTGCTGATACTCCTGATTTCTTCTGTACTCTAAGTAATAAGTGATAGACTGGCTGCGACTACGACTCTGGTGTCTGACAACTCTGACAATCCCGATGTCCTCTCCCATCCCGGCTGCAGTAGTTGTCAGATTTCTCAGGTTCTTTATATTGTGTTGAAAGCAAAACTGAGTATTGAAAAGCTGAATATCACGTCTTGCATTAATATCATTAAATGTTTACTAATTCCGGCTTCTTCCTTTCTATTATCATATTTATGTATGAAAATTAATTTTAGTATCTGAGCCCCGCCCATCATGGAGGATCATGGGCCGGAGTGTGTTGACCCCAGTCCTTTAGGTTGGAACAATCTGTAAAGTTGCACCTCCCAGCATTCAGACAGGTGGCAGGAGTGAGGCAGTTTACTCCCCTTTGGGATAGAGTTAATTTTCATATTTTTTTTCCCATGGAACTTTGCTAAACCCTTGTGGTCTCCATAATAAGAGCTGCTCCCCCCGTTCACAAACACAGTATGATTAGTAAAGCTCAGACCAAAGACTAAATATCCATCAGCTGAATATAAGAGGAGCTGATCCAGAGGAAGTTCCCGGGACAAAAATATCCAAAAACTAAAGAAACAGAAAGTTCTTTGGTAAAACACATTTAATTCTTTTTTTTATTATTATATTTAATTGAATCAGATCTGATCTAAATGAAATCGGACAATAGACAACAATCAAGAACCAATGTGATTGCCTGAAGATACAAAGCTGACACCAGATGGATTGGATACATTGGAGACATTCATCCTGCACCTTACACTATGTATCATAATATAAGTGCCGCCCTTCAGGCGCATACACATCCCATACCTGACCCTATAAACCTATATACATAGCACATCCCATACCTGACCCTATAGACCTATATATGTAGCACATCCCATAACTGACCCTGTACACCTACAGTATATGTATAATACATCCCATACCTGACCATTTAGCCCTACATATGTAATGCATGCCATACCTGACCCTATAAACCTACATATGTAGTACATCCCATATCTGACTCTATAGACTTGTACATGTCACACATTGCATATCTTACCCTATAGACCTGAATGTATAACACATCCCATAACTGACCCTATAGACCTATGTATGTAGCACATCCCATAACTGACCCTGTACACCTACAGTATATGTATAATACATCCCATACCTGACCATTTAGCCCTACATATGTAGTACATCCCATATCTGACTCTATAGACTTGTACATGTCACACATTCTATATCTTACCCTATAGACCTGAATGTATAACACATCCCATATCTTACCCTATAGACCTGATTGTATAACATCCTATATCAGACCCTATACACCTGTATGTATAACACAACCCATATCTTACCCTATAGACCTGTATGTATAATACATCCCATATCTGACCCTATACACCTGTATGTATAACACATCCCATATATGACCCTATAGACTTGTATGTATAGCACATCCCATATCTTACCCTATACACCTGTATGTATAACACATCCCATATCTGACACTATAGACCTGAATGTATAACACATCCCATATCGGACCCTATAGACCTGATTGTACAACATATCCCATATCTTACCCTATAGACCTGAATGTATAATACATCCCATATCTGACCCTATAGACCTGCATGTATAACACATCCCATATCTGACCGTATAGACCTGTATGTATAACACATCCCATATCTGACCCTATAGACCTGTATGTATAACACATCCCATATCTGACCGTATAGACCTGTATGTATAACACATCCCATATCTGACCCTATAGACCTGTATGTATAACACATCCCATATCTGACCATATAGACCTGTATGTACAACACATCCTATGTCGGACCCTATAGACCTGTATGTATAACATATCCCATATCTGACCCTATAGTCTGACCCTATAGACCTGTATGTATAACACATCCAATATCTGACCCTATAGACCTGAATATATAACACATCCCATATTGGACCCTATAGACCTGTATGTATAACACATCCCATATCGGACCCTATAGACCTATATGTATCACACATACCATATATGACCCTATAGACCTGAATGTATAACACATCCCATATCGGACCCTATACACCTGTATGTATAACACATCCCATATCTGACCGTATAGACCTGTATGTATAACACATCCCATATCTGACCCTATAGACCTGTATGTATAACACATCCCATATCTGACCCTATAGACCTGTATGTATAACACATCCCATATCTGACCGTATAGACCTGTATGTATAGCACATCCCATATCTGACCCTATAAACCTGTATGTATAGCACATCCCATATCTGACCGTATAGACCTGTATGTATAGCACATCCCATATCGGACCCTATAGACCTGTATGTATCACACATACCATATCTGACCCTATAGACCTGAATGTATAACACATCCCATATCGGACCCTATAGACCTGAATGTATAACACATCCCATATCGGACCCTATACACCTGTATGTATAACACATCCCATATCTGACCGTATAGACCTGTATGTATAACACATCCCATATCTGACCCTATAGACCTGTATGTATAACACATCCCATATCTGACCCTATAGACCTGTATGTATAACACATCCCATATCTGACCCTATAGACCTGTATGTATAACACATCCCATATCTTACCCTATAGACCTGTATGTATAGCACATCCCATATCTGACCCTATAAACCTGTATGTATAGCACATCCCATATCTGACCGTATAGACCTGTATGTATAACACATCCCATATCTGACCCTATAGACCTGTATGTATAGCACATCCCATATCTGACCCTATAGACCTGTATGTATAGCACATCCCATATCTGACCGTATTGACCTGTATGTATAACACATCCCATATCGGACCCTATACACCTGTATGTATAACACATCCCATATCTGACCGTATAGACCTGTATGTATAACACATCCCATATCTGACCCTATAGACCTGTATGTATAACACATCCCATATCTGACCGTATAGACCTGAATGTATAACACATCCCATATCTGACCGTATAGATCTGTATGTATAGCACATCCCATATCTGACCCTATAAACCTGTATGTATAGCACATCCCATATCTGACCGTATAGACCTGTATGTATAACACATCCCATATCGGACCCTATAGACCTGTATGTATCACACATACCATATATGACCCTATAGACCTGTATGTATAGCACATCCCATGTCTGACCGTATAGACCTGTATGTTTAACACATCCCATATCGGACCCTATAAACCTGTATGTATAACACATCCCATATCTGACCGTATAGACCTGTATGTTTAACACATCCCATATCTGACCCTATAGACCTGTATGTATAACACATCCCATATCTGACCCTATAGACCTGTATGTATAGCACATCCCATATCGGACCCTATAAACCTGTATGTATAGCACATCCCATATCGGACCGTATAGACCTGTATGTATAACACATCCCATATCTGACCCTATAGACCTGTACGTATAACACATCCCATATTTGACCCTATAGACCTGATTGTATAACATCTTATATCGAACCCTATAGACCTGTATGTATAACACATCCCATACCTGACCGTATAGACCTGTATGTATAACACATCCCATATCTGACCGTATAGACCTGTATGTATAACACATCCCATATCGGACCCTATAGACCTGTATGTATAGCACATCCCATATCTGACCCTATACACCTGTATGTATAACATATCCCATATCTGACCCTATAGTCTGACCCTATAGACCTGTATGTATAACACATCCCATATCGGACCCTATAGACCTGTATGTATAACACATCCCATATCTGACCCTATACACCTGTATGTATAACACATCCCATAACGGTCACTCCTCCCTTCCAGCATTTGCATTTCCGATTGCTACTTCTTTGCCACCAGAGCTTGCGATCCAGACCGGAGAATCTCTGGAGGTTGACCCGTCTTTTCAAGGTCAATGTGATCGCGGAGCCTAAGGTGCTTCCTATGTCCTAACCCCATCCCGGGCGAGGAGGCCCCGCGGTCCACTTTTTATTTTGCGTCTTTGTATAAATGTAAATAAAGCCGCCATTAATAAAAAACAAGATATAAAATGAAGCAAAAAATGCAAAAATGCTAATAAAAAATAACAATTCCGTCCACTTAGAGGCAACACCCTCCTGCACAGAGAGAAGAGAGGAGCCGAGAACTTACCTAATGGCAGCTGAGGACAGGACCACCTGAGCGCCTCCTCACTCAGTCCTCCGAGGGGGGTGTGGGCGAGGACAATTCTGGGATCCCGGGGCCCCGCACCTTACTCAGGGCCCCGCACCGTACTCAGGGCCCGGGGGGAGCCACACAGGGAGACAATGAAATGGGGCGAATGGAGATGGCATGAGGGGTGGGGGAGCGAGAGGGACAGGGGGTCCTGGAAAAAGTGAGAGAGGGGCGGCTGTGCAATGAATGAGAAGAAGGGGACGACGAGGGGGGACGGACAATACCGAGAGGGCACAAAAGATGGGCAAGCGAGGCACAGGGAGGGATGGAGAGCAGGGATGGCGGAGAGGATGGGAGCGGCAGGCAGGGTGGGATGGGGACCCTCGTACCCTCTCCGTGCCACCGCGAGCGCCCGACGACATCAGCGGCTCCGTCACAATCACAGCACTTGTCACATCAAAAGGGGTTGCCATGACAACAGCTCCATGTTACCGAGGAGAGGCGTGATCGCTGGCGTCCCCCCCCCCACCCAGAGGCCGACCGACACCACCCAGGATCACCCCCCTTTCTTGCAGCTGGACGACACCTTCCCCCCACAAGCCCCCACTAAGAGCCCATCCCCCACATTAACCTGTAATCAATAGGAAGAGAAGAGAACAGAAGATACAAAAAGATACAAAGTATCAGATCGAGACGACAGAGCCAGAGCTGTCACATAGAGAGAGCGACATCCAGAGCTGTCACATAGACAGACCGACATCCAGAGCTGTCACATAGACAGACCGACATCCAGAGCTGTCACACAGAGAGACCGACATCCAGAGCTGTCACATAGAGAGAGCGACATCCAGAGCTGTCACATAGAGACCGACATCCAGAGCTGTCACATAGAGACCGACATCCAGAGCTGTCACATAGAGACCGACATCCAGAGCTGTCACATAGACAGACCGACATCCAGAGCTGTCACATAGAGACCGACATCCAGAGCTGTCACATAGAGACCGACATCCAGAGCTGTCACATAGACAGACTGACATCCAGAGCTGTCACAAAGAGAGACCGACATCCAGAACTGTCACATAGAGACCGACATCAAGAGCTGTCACATAGAGAGACCGACATTCAGAGCTGTCACATAGAGACCGACATCCAGAACTGTCACATAGACAGACCGACATCCAGAGCTGTCACATAGAGACCGACATCCAGAGCTGTCACATAGAGACCGACATCCAGAGCTGTCACATAGAGAGACCGACATCCAGAGCTGTCACATAGAGACCGACATACAGAGCTGTCACATAGACAGATCGACATCCAGAACTGTCACATAGAGACCGACATCCAGAGCTGTCACATAGAGACCGACATCCAGAACTGTCACATAGACAGACCGACATCCAGAGCTGTCACATAGACAGACCGACATCCAGAGCTGTCACATAGAGACCGACATCCAGAACTGTCACATAGAGACCGACATCCAGAGCTGTCACATAGAGACCGACATCTAGAGCCGTCACATAGAAAGACCAACATCCAGAGCTGTCACATCGAGAGTCCGACATCCAGAGCTGTCACATAGAGACCGACATCCAGAGCTGTCACATAGAGACCGACATCCAGAGCTGTCACATAGAGACAGATATCCAGAGCTGTCACATCGAGACAGACCGACATCCAGAGCTGTCACATAGAAACCGACATCCGGAGCTATCACATAGAAACCGACATCCGGACCTGTCACATAGAGACCGATATCCGGAGCTGTCCAATAGAGACCGACATCCGGAGCTGTCACATAGAAACCGACATCCGGACCTGTCACATAGAGACCGATATCCGGAGCAGTCCAATAGAGACCGACATCCAGAGCTGTCACATAGAGACTGACATCCAGAGCTGTCACATAGACAGACCGACATCCAGAGCTGTCACATAGAAACCGACATCCGGAGCTATCACATAGAAACCGACATCCGGACCTGTCACATAGAGACCGACATCCGGAGCTGTCACATAGAAACCGACATCCGGACCTGTCACATAGAGACCGATATCCGGAGCAGTCCAATAGAGACCTACATCCGGAGCTGTCACATAGAGACCGACATCCAGAGCTGTCACATAGAGACCGACATCCAGAGCTGTCACATAGAGAGACCAACATGCAGAGCTGTCACATAGAAACCGACATCCAGAGCTGTCACATAGAGACCGACATCCAGAGCTGTCACATAGAGACCGACATCCAGAGCTGTCACATAGAGACCGACATCCAGAGCTGTCACATCGAGAGACCGACATCCAGAGCAGTCACATCGAGAGACCGACATCCAGAGCTGTCACATAGAGACCAACATCCGGAGCTGTCACATAGAGACCGGCATCCAGAGCTGTCACATAGAGACCGACATCTTGAGCTGTCACATAGAGACCGACATCTTGAGCTGTCACATACAGACCGACAACCAGAGCTGTCACATAGAGAGACCAACATGCAGAGCTGTCACATAGAAACCGACATCCAGAGCTGTCACATAGAGACCGACATCCGGACCTGTCACATAGAGACCGATATCCGGAGCTGTCCAATAGAGACCGACATCCGGAGCTGTCACATAGAGACCGACATCCAGAGCTGTCACATAGAGACCGACATCCAGAGCTGTCACATAGAGAGACCGACATGCAGAGCTGTCACATAGAAACCAACATCCGGAGCTGTCACATAGAGACCGACATCCAGAGCTGTCACATAGAGACCGACATCCAGAGCTGTCACATCGAGACCGACATCTTGAGCTGTCACATACAGACCGACAACCAGAGCTGTCACATAGAGAGACCAACATGCAGAGCTGTCACATAGAAACCAACATCCAGAGCTGTCACATAGAAACCGACATCCAGAGCTGTCACATAGAGACCGACATCCAGAGCTGTCACATAGAGACAGACATCCAGAGCTGTGACATAGAAACCGACATCCGGAGCTGTCACATAGAGAGACCGACATCCAGAGCTGTCACATAGAGATCGACAGACATTCGTAGCTGTCACATCAAGAGACCGACATACAGCATCATGAGCTGTCACACAGAGACACTGACATCTTTTCCAGGGCACATGACCATTTCTGATATTTGTCAGGAGATGCAGCGAGAGACTGATGTCCTGATCACCATTATATATTATGCAATCAGCCCAATACAGAAATGGGACTTCCAAATTGGGTTGTCATGGTAACCCAGTAATGATTTCTATCTGATCAGAGACATATCAAGCTTCCCTCTATCTGCTGCACATTAGTCTTTATAGTATCTGTTGCCCATCAGCCCAGCTACAACGACAAGTCATCATATGGATTTGAGAGACATGGGTAATTATGCATCTGACCAGGAGCACGCACACATCACCGAGCCCAATAACAAAATCCTTACGGAAGTGTTTTTTTCTGATACACAGCTCCAAATCCTCTACTGTCCCTAACACCACTACGGAAAGTGTATAAATCTGTATATAGTGAGTCCCCCTAGTGGTGGCTATATAAATCTGTATGTAGAGCGCTCCCCCTAGTGGTGGCTGTATAATCTGTATGTAGTGAGCTCCCCCTAGTGGTGGCTATATAAATCTGTATGTAGTGAGCTCCCTCTAGTGGTGCCTGTATAATCTGTATGTAGTGAGCTCCCCCTAGTGAAGGCTGTATAAGTCTTTATATAGTGAGCTCCCCTTAGTGGTGGTTATATAAATCTGTATGTAGAGCGCTCCCCCTAGTGAAGGCTGTATAAATCTGTATATAGTGAGCTCCCCCTAGTGGTGACTGCTTAAATCTGTATATAGTGAGCTCCCCCTAGTGGTGACTGCTTAAATCTGTATATAGTGAGCTCGCCCTAGAGGTGACTGTATAAATCTGTAGCTAGTTAGCTTCCTCTAGTGGTGGCTGTATAAATCTTTATGTAGTGAGCTCCCTCTAGTGGTGGTTGGGTAGATCTGTATGTAGTGAGCTCCCCCTAGTGGTGGCTGTATAAATCTGTATGTAGTGAGCTTCCTCTAGTGATGGCTGTATAAATCTGTATGTAGTGAGCTTCCTCTAGTGGTGACTGTATAAATCTGTATATAGTGAGTTCCCCCTAGTGGTGGCTGTATAAATCTGTATGTAGTGAGCTCCACTTAGTGCTAACAGCATAAATCTGTATGTATTGAGCTCCCTATAGTGTGGACTACATACAGTTACATGAAAAAGTTTGGGCACCCCTATTAGTCTTAAGCTTAATGTTTTATAAAAATTGGTTTTTTTTGCAACAGCTATTTCAGTTTCATATATCTAATAACTGTTGGACACAGTAATGTTTCTGCCTTGAAATGAGTTTTTTTGTACTAACAGAAAATGTGCAATCTGCATTCAAACAAAATTTGACAGGTGCATAAGTATGGGCACCCTTATCATTTTCTTGTTTTAAATACTCCTACCTACTTTTTACTGACTTACTAAAGCACTTTTTTGGTTTTGTAACCTCATTGAGCTTTGAACTTCATAGCCAGGTGTATGCAATCATGAGAAAAGCTACTTAAAGTGGCCACTTGCAAGTTGTTCTCCTGTTTGAATCTCCTCTGAAGAGTGGCATCATGGGCTCCTCAAAACAACTGTCAAATGATCTGAAAACAAAGATTATTCAACATAGTTGTTCAGGGGAAGGATACAAAAAGCTGTCTCAGAGATTTAACCTGTCAATTTCCACTGTGAGGAACATAGTAAGGAAATGGAAGAACACAGGTACAGTTCTTGTTAAGGCCAGAAGTGGCAGGCCAAGAAAAACATCAGAAAGGCAGAGAAGAAGAATGGTGAGATCAGTCAAGGACAATCCTCAGACCACCTCCAGAGAGCTGCAGCATCAACTTGCTGCAGATGGTGTCACTGTGCATCAGTCAACTATACAATGCACTTTGCACAAGGAGAAGCTGTATGGGAGAGTGATGCGAAAGAAGCCGTTTCTGCAAGCACGGCACAAACAGAGTCGGCTGAGGTATGCAAAAGCACATTTGGAGAAACCAATTTCTTTTTGGAAGAAGGTCCTGTGGACTGATGAAACCAAGATTGAGTTGTTTGGTCATACAAAAAGGGGTTATGCATGGCGGCAAAAAACACAGCATTCCAAGAAAAACACTTGCTACCCACAGTAAAATTTGGTGGAGGTTCCATCATGCTTTGGGGCTGTGTGGCCAATGCCGGCACCGGGAATCTTGTTAAAGTTGAGGGACGCATGGATTCCTCTCAGTATCAGCAGATTCTTGACAATAATGTTCATGAATCAGTGACAAAGTTGAAGTTACGCAGGGGATGGATCTTTCAGCAAGACAATGATCCAAAACACCGCTCCAAATCTACTCAAGCATTGATGCAGAGGAACAATTACGCTGTTCTGGAATGGCCATCCCAGTCCCCAGACCTGAATATCATTGAACATCTGTGGGATCATTTGAAGAGGGCTATCCATGCTCGGCGAGCATCAAACTTAACTGAACTGGAATTGTTTTGTAAAGAGGAATGGTCAAAAATACCTTCATCCAGGATCCAGGAACTCATTAAAAGCTACAGGAAGCGACTAGAGGCTGTTATTTTTGCAAAAGGAGGATCTACTAAATATTAATGTCACTTTTCTGGTGAGGTGCCCATACTTATGCACCTGTCAAATTTTGTTTGAATGCAGATTGCACATTTTCTGTTAGTACAATAAACCTCATTTCAAGGCAGAAACATTACTGTGTCCAACAGTTATTAGATATATGAAACTGAAATAGCTGTTGGAAAAAAAACAATTTTTATAAAACATTAAGCTTAAGATTAATAGGGGTGCCCAAATTTTTTCATATAACTGTATATATGTATTAGGAGCCCATATGGGCTACTAAACCACTACATTTTTTACTAAAAAGGAGTGCGGTCTTCATCTTTTTTGCTCCACATTGAGGATTAGACTATGTCTGGAAGGTCTGGCACCCATTTTTCACATGCTGCTTGCTAGTGCTGCTTTTCAATATATATATATATATATATATATATATATATATATATATATATATATATATATATACATATATACACTGCTCAACACCACATCCTAGATATCACTGAATGAAATATTCCAGTTACAAATCTATCATTACATGAATTGTTACATAATGGAATGCTTTGAGAACAATAAAGCATAAAAATGATCGCCATAAATCATAACTAATATCCCATGGGGGTCTGGATTTGGAATGATGCTCAAAATCAAAGTGGAAAATCAAATTACAGGCTGATCCAACTTCAGTGGAAATGCCTCATGACAAGGAAATGATGCTCAGTAGTGTGTGTGGCCTCCACGTGCCTGTATGATCTCCCTACAAAGCCTGGGCATGCTCCTGATGAAGTGGCGGATGGTCTCCTGAGAGATCTCCTCCCAGACCTGGACTAAAGCATCCGCCAACTCCTGGACAGTCTGTGGTGTAACGTGATGTTGGTGGATAGTGCGAGACATGATGTCCCAGATGTGCTCAATCGGATTTAGGTCTGGGGAACGGGCGGGCCAGTCCATAGCTTCAATGCCTTCATCCTGCAGGAACTGCTGACACACTCCAGCCACATGAGGTCTGGCATTGTCCTGCATTAGGAGGAACCCAGGGCCAACCGCACCAGCATATGGTCTCACAAGGGGTCTGAGGATCTCATCTCGGTACCTAATGGCAGTCAGGCTACCTCTGGCGAGCACATGGAGGGCTGTGCGGCCCTCCAAGGAAATGCCACCCCACACCATTACTGACCCACTGCCAAACCGGTCATGCTGAAGGATGTTGCAGGCAGCAGATCGCTCTCCACGGCGTCTCCAGACTCTGCCACGTCTGTCACATGTGCTCAGTGTGAACCTGCTTTCATCTGTGAAGAGCACAGGGCACCAGTGGCGAATTTGCCAATCCTGGTGTTCTGTGGCAAATGCCAAGCGTCCTGCACGGTGTTGGGCTGTGAGCACAACCTCCATCTATGGACGTCGGGCACTCAGACCATCCTCATGGAGTCAGTTTCTAACCATTTGTGCAGACACATGCACATTAGTGGCCTGCTGGAGGTCATTTTGCAGGGCTCTGGCAGTGCTCCTCCTGTTCCTCCTTGCACAAAGGCTGAGGTAGCGGTCCTGCTGCTGGGTTATTGCCCTCCTACGGCCCCCTCCACGTCTCCTGGTGTACTGGCCTGTCTCCTGGTATCTGCTCCATGCTCTGGACACTGTGCTGACAGACACAGCAAACCTTCTTGCAACAGCTCACATTGATGTACCATTCTGGATGAGTTGAAGTACCTGAGCAACTTCTGTGGGTTTTACACACCGCCTCATGCTACTGTACCTCTAGGGGTGAGAGCAATGGCAAAATGCAAAAGTGACCAAAACAACAGCCCAAAAGGATGAGAACAGAGAAATGGTCTGTGGTCACCCCCTGCAGAACCACTCTTTTATAGGTTTTGTCTTGGTAATTGCTGATCATTTCTACCTATTGTCTGTTCCATTTGCACAACAGCAGGAGAAATTGATTTTTACTAATTTAAACTAATTCTTTCTATTCAATCACTTCTGAGATTGTTGAGAATAGGTGCTGTGCATAGAAACAATCAGAGCTGCAGTGTATAGCATGGAGACACAAAGCAATAGAATGAGGCAGACAGTGGCTATCAGACTATATCAGACTCCAAAGGACAATGCAGCTGAGTTGGAGTCATTGATCCTAGCGACGTCCTAATAGCCAAGAGTGAAAAAGATGAACAGCAGGTAAGTAATTCCCAAAGATTGTGACTGATATATTGGGACTGAGACCACCGCAGCGCTGACATGACATGTACGCATCCACATGAAGGATAGGAGATCCGTCTTCCTCACCTGTCCGGTGCCCGTCTGCACAATCTTCACACCCGTCTCAGTTTGCAGGTCGGACTTCAAAGCCACTGAAAGATGAAGAAATGCAAATATTTATTTTATATTTCCTGTAAATATTTACAATGAGAAAAGATACATTTTGAAACAATATATTAAAGCAAATTCCACTGGGTTTTGTGCCTTCTTTCTATGCTGAGTATGTCATGCAAAAAGCTACAGGGGTGCAAATGTTGCAGATGGAAAGAGCGCCTGTAACCTAAGGGGGCGCTAAAGGTCTCTCTGCCACATATCAGCAGACAGTATTATGAATAGCGAAGGATAAAGTTAAAGGGGCTGTTCAGTGTTTCTCCTTTTTGCACCATGAAGCATGTCAGCTGCATAGCAGGTATTGTGCACGTATCTTATTATTAGGACTAGTGCTAATTATTACTATAATTATTAGGGCACCTCTTAACTCCCTATCAGAGATACCCCCTTTAAGAGAAACTGTCATTTACTATTAATATTTTTTTCCCCTGGTGTAAATGCCGCTGCTCTCCTGAATCCGGCAATGTTTCTCTTTTATTCCTGCGCCTCTCAATTGCTGAAATGTGGCCTGTTATTTTCTGTATATATATATATATATATATATATATATATATATATATATATATATATATATATATATATATATATATATATATATATATATATATTTTTAGCCAAAGGGGTGGGGTACTTGAGAGAAGAGTGATGACCATGCCCACTTGGCAAACAAGCCTATATTTATAGACAGGGATGAGGAGGCCATATCTCAGGAACGGAGAAGAGCAGGAACAAAAGAGAAACATTGCCGGATTCAGGAGAACAGCGGCGTTCATACCGGATTAAAAAAATATACATATTAATTGAAAAAGACAGGTCCATTTTAAGTCTCTGGCCGCTGCACTTACATTATTGCATCGTAACAAACTGCAGCTGTGATTTTCAACCTCTGAATGTAAAAAAGAAATCCCACATTCATTCTCCTTTTCCCAAAATCCTAGGGGTGCTCCAATAATGCCAGGATGGCACAGTCACACAACTGTTCTCACCTGCAGTGTAGTAAGAACAGGAAACCGCGCATGGGCAGCACAAAGTGAGCCAGCGCTAGGAGAAAAGGGAACCTCAACTGCACATGCTCGACCGCCGGGAGAGGACTACGGGAGGACATGTCCAAGAGCAATAAATAATTAATAGTGATTTGCCATGGGCTATTTTGGGGGACATGGGCAAATTCATACTCCTCCCTCAAAATTATTTAAGGCTTTACATGACACAAACTGAGCCATCAAAGATATTTTGTGATTACACCTTTAATCCTTTGTACATACGGCCATATTTCATTTCTTTTACTTTTATCTTAAACTCCCAGTTGTAGTTTTAACTGACACTATTCAATTATTCGTATGGGATTTTTTTTTTGTTCTGTTTTTTTTGTACTATATTTTATATATCATTTTTATTTTTAAATACTGTATTTGTAACAGTTTCTACATGTTTTATTAGTTCACTGGCAGTTCACACACGATTTAGATTAAATGTCCTTTAAGAGGACAACTTTGAAATTAGCAAGTTCATTAATGAGATGATATTGATATAATCACAGATCTCATTACTAGGCCAGTAATAAGCACCGCCTGAGCTGTCAGCTCTGTAGTGACACCATGTGGTTAGACGCGGTACTGGACCCTCTTAACTACGCCCTTTCAAATACAAAACTGCTGCAATTTTTTTTCCCAGATAACCTTAAATGTTAATTCTGCTTATTATTATTATTATTATTATTATATTTTTTACTTAAAATACATTGGAAATAAATCAGAATCTACTCACTTGCTTGGTTGGTGATATCTGATAGTGTCAAGTTTTGGCGATTTTTTCGGATCCGGAATGTCACAGCCGATCCAGCAATACTGTAGGGAAACCAGAGGAGTTTGAGTGCTATTTCACCAAAAATGAATCACATACAAAATACCAGGACTATTACATATTATTAATGAAGGGTAAAATAAAGATGCAGCAGACCTCAACATGTTTGATTTTTTTACTATTTTTTGGTGCACCACGAGTTAATCAAACTCCGTAGGTTTACATGCAGCTCTAAAGAAAACCATAAAATAATCACTGACATTAGTTGTGTCAAAGAACAAATTGAGCTCAGCTGTATCATCAAGGATTATGTAGTAATGATGGCAATCAGCTCTTATCCTAGAAAGCGCACGGGTAAGGGCTTTATTGCGAGTCCTGTCTTCCTTTTCCTGCTCCACACTATTTTTGTTCAACAAAATGCTTGTTTTTGTCTGCTACCTATCAGATAATAGAGAATCTGTCTGGTACTGACCACACGGACAAAGTAGTGACAAAATGTCTTGTCCTGAGTGTCAAAGACACCAAGAACCTGATATAGGCAGTATATGCCTCTACAATCATTATTTAGTTGTATGGCACTGTAAGGCACCGTAATGGGTGCCACGTGAGTCCCTGTTATTTGTTGGCTTGATATGATAGTTTTGCACTTTTGAAAATATATGCTACAGTAGTTTCCAGTACATACTGACAGCTGATTGGTCTGTCATATAACTTCAAGTTGACTGATAAGTAACAGTAAAAGTGATTGATGAAAATAGCTCAACTGAACTGGTCACTAAATTGTAAAACATTTACGGTAATTGAAAAGGGCTGTCGAGCATTTAAAAAACAAAACAGTATATCCATATTCAGTATATCCAAGCATATTCTTTATGATACCACTGACGTCAGTGATTGGATGCAGTTCTCACGTGCATGTACAGCAAAATAAACAAAGACTGGTGAAGACAACCAAAGAAGTGGTGCAGAGACTAGTTGTGTGAACTAGTAAGTATAGTTGTGTTTTTGTTTTTTTGCAAAATTTTTCTTAGATCTCACTCAGCCCTTTTGACTGAATCTACCCATGAAAATATATTGTAATATAAAATTAACTGTATCTCATAAAATAATATCTGATGTTCTTTATAAAATCTATATAACCACGATATGGAGCTGCATACATAATCTTCAATATTATCTGCATAACATTTTTTGGCTGTTCATCAACCTTAGACAGTATAATGAGTCAGATAAGAGATTATGATTAAACACATCTTAGAACTCATCAAATATGGAACCGCCATGGAGCTGAGTATCACCCCTACTTTAGGTTCCCTATGTTTCTTACTACAGTCTTTCTTCTAAACCTATGTACAATTATATTACATGGACATTAATATTAATCACAACAGCTTTAAAGGGGTTGGCCACTTTATTTAGCGCAGATTTCCTCACAAAGTGGACAGTACTTCTGTCTATAAAATGACTGCTAGTGGAGGAGCATGTGACTTGACCTCCTCCAGTAGAAAAGCAGCTTTTCCATATAAGGCGTTTTACAATTCAAGGAGGCTAATGGACTTTTCTGCTTAAATGCTCCTCCATTAGAAGCCATTTTAAGGACATTATTTTTAGGCAGTTTGTGAGTAAAGCTGCATATCAAGAGAAAGTGGATAATTCCTTTAACATTTTAATTGCTGATCATTTACCTTAGACAAAATAGTTAAATTAGATCAATATTTTGATAGCAAAATCTTCTAAGAAATTAGCAGATATGGAACCGCCATGGGTCTGAACTTCACCTCTACTTATAGACAATAGATTCCTTATAATCCTTTCTAAATATACTTTTCTCTATACCTACATATTTCCATTCATACTATATGGATGAGACAATTCATTATTGAAATGTATCCATTCACATTACATAGAAATCTGTTTTCTGGAACTTCATAAAAATAAGGAAATCCTCCAGGTTAGAAGTACACTGTTCACACTTATCTATTGGTATCTCCTGTTTCCAATATCTTTTATGACTAGACTGGTCATCAATATGGGATACTACATCATGGATGACTAATCTCTTGTTGAGACAAAACACCAATCGGTGTAGGTGTGAATTTGGGGAAATTTGCTTCTGAAACCTCTGCAGGAATAGAGAATTATGTACACAAAACAGGCCGCAGTACTGCTATGAGGACAGAGTGCATTACATGCCCCCCACTTCGGGTATTACATCTTCATCACTTATGTAGCTGTGACTTTCTTCCAAATGTATCTAATTTATTTGTCCTAAAGCTGCGTAATTGTTTGTGGTGTCTCTGAAAAGGACCTACATCAATTTTGTGCACTAAATCGTAAAGCAGGTGCAACTTCCAGTGACCATCTCACTGCATGTAGCTACTAGCGATGAGCGAACGTACTTGGATAAGGTGTTATCTGAGCATGCTCGGGTGCTGAGTGTCTTCAGCGTGCTCGAATAACATGTTTAAGTCCCCACGTCTGCATGTCTCGTGGCTGTTCGACAGCCGCAACAAATGTAGGGATTGCCTGTTTGGTAGTCAATCCCTGCATGTGTTGCGGCTGTACTTTCGAGCACACTGAGTTGGCACACAAGCATGCTCGGATAACACCTGATCAGAGCACATTCGTTCATCACTAGTAGCTACATAACATCAAATAGTAGCCATTCAGACAGGAAGACCGCTAAACTAAACTCAAGCACTGCAGGTCTGAAATACCAAGAGTAACAAGTTGGTCCGAAATACTGATTGTACTGTGTATACAGTTACTGCGGTGAAGTTTGGGGTTTGATGAGGAAGGAATGCGCGGCGATGCTCCAAGATTGGGTTATTAATAGAATTGTATC
This sequence comes from Ranitomeya variabilis, assembly GCF_051348905.1. Classification (NCBI taxonomy): domain Eukaryota; kingdom Metazoa; phylum Chordata; class Amphibia; order Anura; family Dendrobatidae; genus Ranitomeya; species Ranitomeya variabilis. The sequence continues at coordinate 231,149,500 of NC_135238.1, forward strand.
ACTTAAAGGACAGGTCCACTTTTGCATGTTAATAGAAAATAGCAATTGAAGCAACTTTACAATTAGTTTTAATTAAAATGTTCTTGTTACTTACCTTGTCCAGTTCCAGTCATGGGTCCCGTCGAGCTTCAATGACCCCTACTGATGGCCGTATCCAGCTGGTTGCCAACCGGAGACTTTCTCCTTTGTTTTTGACTCCTCTCGCTGTGGCCATGCTCCCTTGGGCTGTGGATATCTTCCCCTAGTTGGATAGTGCATCAGGCTGCTAAGGCAACCAGTGCCCGAGGTTGACTTAGAGCCTTATGTTTTTTTTAGGGTCATACTGCCTTGTCTGTTGACTGCAGTTCATAACCTGTCCTGGCGCTTGTCTTCCGTGCGAACTCCACATTGACCCTGATTCTAAACTCGGCCTCGTTTTTTTATATTGTTTTTGTTTCGCCTTGCAGATTATTCATATGGTACCTGTTGTTCCGCACTCTTGCTATACTCCCATCTTCTCTCCTATCTGCTTTCCTGGGAATTCTGGGGTTCTTCCTGCAGTAAACTCCTTCTTTGTAAGGGTTAAGACTGAAGAACTCGGGGATCCTTTAAACTTTACACCCCAGTCTAGCCATTAGATAATCCACATCTATAGTAAGGAAGTTTTGCCCACGCCCCCCCTCTAGAAAATATGTGTATTAATGTGATGTGTAGTATGCTTAGTAATGGGTGTTGATAGTGGTAGAGTTGTGTTTTGCCCAGCACTAAGTGGTTGCTAGGGACAGTTAGGGTTAATGGTTGGGACTAGGCCAGAGTGGGAGTGGCCAAGGTGAAGGGACAGAGGGAGTTTCCTGTCTGGAGGCAGATAGGGGCTAGCGTACAGCCGAGGCAGACCTATGGTCTGACCAGTGAGCAGAGAGGCATGAAGTGGGTGTCCCTGAAGTGAGAGGAGACCGAGGCGATGGATAGCAAGATCCAGAGTAGAGGAAAAGTGATAGATGGATTGAGTGATTTACCAGAGACGGGATCTGGGGCAGGAGACCTAGCGGGACGGTCCCGAGTTCACAAGTCAGAGAGGTAACGGGACGCATCAGAGCAGAAAACGTGAGAGAGTGAGTGCCCGGGTGGTAGCTCCAAGGCGTTGGCAAGCAGAGAAGCTAAGTAACGGCCATAGTGGCATAAGTAGCTCTGCTCAGGGGAAAAGGATGCGGAGCCGCGAGTTGAAGTACAGGACTCTCGCTCACTGGACTGTAGTGCCGTTGTTGGGGCTAGGGAAGCTTCCGAAGTACTGTGCCGGGTTGTGGGGAAGGCAGGGGAACTACCCGAGGAAGAACTGAGTGAGTTCAGGAAGGAGAGAATGAATGTGGATAAAGATGTCCTATGTGTTAAGAGAAACATCCATGAAGATTTGCACCCGCCATTCCACTGACACCCTATGCTCTACGTTGTTGTTAGCGGTCTCCCTCATGGAACTTGACAACATCTGGTCTTGGCCAACCAAAGTCACCGGCATCATGCGGCCTGCAAGGGCGTAGCGCCCCCATAGACAAAGTCCACGCAACCAGCTAGAACCCCCAGTTTCATGTAGTGCACCTCGCCCACGACTACTGCCTGCGCCACGTGAAAAGTATGTAACTGTAAAAAGAATTCTACTGTTTTGTGTACACCGCTCATTTGCAGACCTATGTGTTTCCATGGTTACAGACTACAAACAAACCTTGTGTAGTCTGATCTTGCAGTCCCAAGTTACTCTTCTTTCTTGTTTTACCATCTGTGGGTTATTAACAAGAGGGGACAGACGAGACGGCTGCAACACTCGACTGCCGGAGCAGACTACGCCCAGGGTTTGTTTGTAGTCTGTAACCATGGAGATGCATGGGAGCTGCATACGCAAAACAATAATAGATTTTTTTAATCAAGACTATTTGCAAACTTGCTTCATTTTTGATGGACTGTAGCAATAAAAAAAATGCAAAAGTATACACGCCCAATATAGTCATATCAAATGCATCCAGAGATGAGCAAATCTATGAAAATTTGTTTCGCCACACTTTAAAGTGGATTCCCATAAGGAAGATTATCATCTATCCACAGAATAGGGGAGAAATGTCTGATGGGTGGGACCGCAACCCATCGGGGGACCGCCGAGAATCCCACAGTAGTGCACGTGCGTGACCATCGCACCATTCCCACAGGATAATCAGACTCCCATTGTTGTCATTAGTCGGGGGTCCCATCGGGTCACATCTGCACCATTAAAATTTTCATTATGGCGAACCCCCTTTGATACTAACTCCCTTTTATTGCCCCGTTGTATTACTGTATATGGTGGGATGGATCATTCTTCCTCACCTGATGTTGATGAAGCTGGAAGTGGACATGTGGACACGTCGGGCCAGGATATCCAAGAGACGAAAACCATTAAACAGGCTCAGAGGCCTACGGAGAAAGGCAGAGGGGTGGAGGTGAGCCCACGGCTGTGGCCCTTCCCTTGGTAAAGTGACCTTCCCACCCCCATAGGTGTTAATGGAGGCAAATATCCTCACTGCATGCATCTGTCCTATTACTTCAGGTTTAGAACCATTTGCAACATTTGCTATTATCTGACAGACTGCAGGTTCGTGTCTTGTATAAGTGTTGCCTTTTGTATCACTAAAGGGGTTGTCTGGTTGGAAAACCCATTTTTTTAATAGTCAGAGTCAAAAAATAGGAAAGTCCCTTATTCCGTATCATCCACCTTGTGGAGGACTCAGCAAAGTTGATTTCAATGGGAACGTTGTAATACTTCACTTCCCCTGCGGGAGCGCTGTGGGAACATTAAACAGTAATTGTGAGTTCCATTAAAGGTTTCAAGAGAACGCAGGGAGAGTTCCACAAAACGGAAAATTAGAAATGGAAAAGTATCTGAATTTGCACTAGCAGAGGTTTTCCTTGAGGGTCCTTCCTAGATCTGGAGGTAGTAATTTATTGTATATTGTATTGCTACCCCCGAAGAGCTGGAGCAGAACAAAGAAATTTTACCCTGAATAAAACTTCAGGTCTTGTTTCATAATTTATTTTTTATTTTTTTAATTATTTCTCTTTTTTTTACTATGTGGTATGCAGTTGATGAATTTTATGCCAAATGAAAAATGCTCTTTATTTTTGTCTCCAACCTTTTTTGCGATTTTGTAGCACAAAGCAGTATATTCCGCTACAAGGCTGCAAAATTTGTAGTTAAAAAAATTCAAATATACATAAAATAATTACGGTGGCGGAAAACATCTAGAAAACATAAACCCTGTGCACAATGACAAACATAAAAAACCAGGTGAACACATATAAAGTAGGCATAAAAAAGGTACAGTTTAAAGGAATAACGTGCAAATAAAAAACAGGTGACAAACACCAAAAACTAGACAAAAATAGGTGCAAATTTCAATAATGAATTGGATTTATTGTGTCTATTATAGTCATTTCTGCGGGGAGAGCAATATATATGTCAAAAAGGCACAATCTTAGTACAAGGATAATATGAAGGTATTGATTTCCCCTCTATCTGCCATTGCAAAGAGGGTCTTCATCTCTGGAGGACTCAGCCCAGCTAGGCATTACATGGTCTGGCATTCATTTTTATTAGGGAAATGTAATACTACAATTGACCTGTAGTGGCCGCTCTACCTTTCGCTAATGACATGAGGATTGGTGATCGATCGATCACGGATCATCTGTTAGTGTTCGGTATGTGACGGGTCTCATCGTGCGGTATTACTATTAGAAGTGGACGTACAAATGAAATAATTCCTAGTATGGCGGATTGTTGTAACGGAATAAACATCCTACTGTCACAACACATAAATATTTATCAGCTAAACTGGAATCGTAGTGACCCTGAACGGATATATATATATATATATATATATATCTATATACACATACATAAGTATAATATATCTCACTTAAAGTGGGGTAATCCAATATACAACCTAGGGCACACGACACCATAAATATCAGACCCACGGGGCAATATTCCACCAATCCTTTATTTTTGGATGCTAATTATTACCCCCGCTCATCCTCCCCGTGTTCCCGGGCTTAGTTAGTGCACTCATTGATGCTGCTCGGGAATAATTGCATAAAATTACAGCAATTACACTTATTGACTCTCATCATCTGCCTCTGCTGTGCCTGGCAGCTCACAACCTGGACAATATGAACCACTTGTTCAAGGCTGGGATGAGGCGAAAGTGACGATCTGAGGGCATAAACTATCCCCCCATCATCCATTAAGATGTCAAACAGATTCCTCCCACTTTCATGGGTTCACCAGAAAAAAAGCAAATGAGGGAATGCATCAATGCAAATTGCTACAGTGACATTTTGGGGACAAAAAAAGAACCCTTAAGCCACAAACTGACCAGCCATAGGTGAGAGCTTTTTTTTTTTTTTTTATTAATCTGCATGTAGTGAGCTCCCCCTAGTGGTGACTGTGTAAATCTGTATGTAGTGAGCTCCACCTTGGGATGGCTGTATAAATCTGTATGTAGTGAGCTCCCCCTAGTGGTGACTGTATAAATCTGTATGTAGTGAGCTCCCCCTAGTGGTGACTGTATAAATCTGTATGTAGTGAGCTCCCCCTAGTGGTGACTGTATAAATCTGTATGTAGTGAGCTCCCTCTAGTGGTGGCTGTATAATTCTGTATGTAGTGATTTCCCTCTAGTGGTGGCTGTATAAATCTGTATGTAGTGAGCTCCCTCTAGTGGTGACTGTATAATTCTGTATGTAGTGAGCTCCCCCTAGTGGTGGCTGTATAAATCTGTATGTAGTGAGCTCCTCTAGTGGTGGCTGTATAAATCTGTATGTAGTGAGCTCCTCTAGTGGTGGCTGTATAAATCTGTATGTAGTGAGCTCCCCCTAGTGGTGGCTGTAGAAATCTGTATGTAGTGAGCTCCCTCTAGTGGTGACTGTATAAATCTGTATGTAGTGAGCTTCCCCTAGTGGTGGCTGTATAAATCTGTATGTAGTGAGCTCCTCCTAGTGGTGGCTGTATAAATCTGTATGTAGTGAGCTCCTCTAGTGGTGGCTGTATAAATCTGTATGTAGTGAGCTCCCCCTAGTGGTGGCTGTATAAATCTGTATGTAGTGAGCTCCTCCTAGTGGTGGCTGTAGAAATCTGTATGTAGTGAGCTCCCTCTAGTGGTGGCTGTAGAAATCTGTATGTAGTAAGCTCTCTCTAGTGGTGGCTGTAGAAATCTATATATAGTGATCTCCGCTGAGTTGTGGTCTATGGGCTACCTAGTGCCCAAATGGTCAGTGTACCCAAGTGGGCAAAAAAAAAAAGCCAAATAGGAAACATTTTTTAGATGCAAGGAATCTATTGAATATTTTTAATTCAGATGAACTTGCTCTCTGTCTTTTTGAGGCTTAGTGAGCGTCTCCTTCTTCATCGCCTCTTTCCCTTCCCCCAGCCTCGATGCTGTGTGACATCACAGGAACTTACTTCTCATCGGTGAGGATGTATCCATAGTCTTCAGTGGCTACTTGCGGTTTCAGTTCGGAATGATCCAGGATCCCTGCAATTTCCTGGTAACTTTTTTTCTCGAGGGTCCCCATCTTTGACCCCTGATTGATGGCAGCCAGCAGATGAGCTTGTTGTTCTCCCATTGTTTGAGCGTCAGGAGCCAGATGGGTGGTGATAGAGGCGGGGGTGGCGCTCCTGACATTGTCCCCATCCCGCTCAGCATTAAGTGCCGCAGGGGCCGGAGAGGTGTCCCTCTGGATAATGTCTGGAGGGGGGTAGGGGGGCTGAGCCCCAGAAGAATGCTGCATCTCGCCTTCCGAGATCTGAAAGTAACACACCATTTCTTAGAAACAAAGGTATCAAGGTTCCTTGCTGCATTCTGTCATATTAAAAAGGATGTCACCCAACTTTCCGAGGCTCCGGAAGAGCAGATCTGTCTAGTAAATGTAAAGATGACCCTCTGCCCATGTTACTTTCTGGGTGATATCTCTGCAGGAGTTGTATTGGCAGAAATCAGGGTTTCCAGGACCAGAAGAAAGTTAATTTTATGGCACAAGTGAATGGGACCTTTCCGCTCAGAAACGTCCGCAGTAGAAAATCTGCAGCTAAATCTGCTGTGTCCAAAACGGCACAAACTGTTTGGTTAAGATTTTGTGAAAATTGCAACATTATTAGAAATAACTGTGTATAATGCCTAATTTACAGCTCCCGGGTCCCTGCAAAGGCTCCTATATACCATGGGCGATTTAGGGCATAGTCACACTGATTTTTTTCTATATATTTTTAGGATCAGATTTTACTCCAAAGTCCACATCAAAAACTGCTCGAATTCTCTTCCTATTGATTTCAATGTTCATTCAGTTATTTTCAGAGGAGGTTTTAAAAACCACCCAGTTAAAAAAAAGGAAAATCCACACCAGACTTTACACTGAAGTCAAAGGGATTTTTTTTTACAAGGATTCTAAAGTGGATCCGCTCCAAAATCCATGAAATAAAAAAAAACACCTCAAATTCTCATCCTAATAGTTTCAGTGTGAAATCGAGATCGCTGTTCATACAATGACTTTTTCACAAGTTTTCTTGCAGCGAGGTTTAATAAAAAAGCAATGTCAGTTGTTTGATGCAGATTCCTCATGGAATCCACTGGAAATGTTACGATTATCGAGTCGAAAGGTTGCAAAAAAAAAAAAAAAGCAAAAAAAGTTTCAAAACTGTGTCAGAAAACTCTTCAAAAGCTGCATCAGAACAGGCAAGCTTATAAAAAACTACCTGTATTATATATCTCCGCCTCAAAAAAAACTCTACGGGATGAAATCCAAAAAGCTGAGAAAAAAAATTGGAAATCTGGGAGGAAAAATCCTCATGATTTCTGACATGGATTTCTCGTGTAAGCCACCTTGGATTTTTGCACCTGTAAAAGCTGCTTGTGAACATTCCCTTATAATCCTGGTGTCTTGTGACTTTTGGGCACCCCTGCACCCCTTATTGCTATACCCATGATCCCATGATAAACCTGCACTCACGCGTTTCGGCGTGCTTCTGTCTCCACTTCTTGTTCCTGCAAAAACAATGACATAATATTAATTTCTAAGAAAAAAGTTGTCACCAACTTTGTGTAACTTTTGGATAAGCATCGTGGTCATCGTCTGCCGCTTCTCTGACCGTGCCGGTGTCAGTCTTTACTGCATTGCTGCCATTATATTCATGACTGACGAGATCGGTGACGTCTCACCCTGGTTCTGCGGAGCGTCAGTCTGGAGCATTTGTAGAAGCACGGAGAGCTGCTCCAGCTGAGCGTCACTGAGCTGCTTCAGGTCCACGCCGTAATTCTCCAGCACGCCGGCCAAGCTCTGCACGTCTAACAATCCGGCCATCTCTGGCGCTGACTGAGCCTCCGCCGCATTCTGAATCCCAATAGAACCTGTGACACAGAAGATGGATCACATAGGATCTGGTCCCAGCCACCGCCATGAGTAATGGATTGTGTACAGAGTAATGTATGCGCGGTCCCACCACAGGGGGCTACGGTATCTTCCCGGACCCTTCACCTCGCGTCGGATTACTCACTGGATGATAAGATGGAGAACCAAAGAGTCTGGCCTCATGGACACCATCATGTTATGGATCTGTATGTGGAGGTCTGTAATCTCCGTGCACGCGGTTTGTGTGCGGGGCCGGGTGTTTGCAGTGAAGGAGGCTGAATGCTCCGTGTGGAGGCAGATTCACCCCCATAGTGTATATACGCAGCGGATTGTCCATCCGGAGATTAAAGGTGCGGCAAATGAGCAGCATTTAACAATGAAATCTGCCTTTGGTGAAAATTTTGCCCCAGATGCACAAACCCACAGAAATCAACATAGCGCCCATCTTATAAACACCGTACTGATACATAACGCCAAAATATAACGGCGCCTGAGGCTTCAGAGGTTCGGTTCAGGAGGATACAGTGGACCTGGGGCTCATGCGCCATTATGGGCACAGTCTGGATATCTGATGCTGCAGAGTTTGCATCGAGGAGCACAAAGGGTTAATTGTGGCAGATTCCATGGAGTATTAGAATGGGGAACACATTACTTTATGGATGCGCTGTACAGACACATAAAGACGCGGAATAAGGACCGGTAAAGACTGCGTCTGCCGCTGTGCATGCTGTGCAGGGGAACTGACCCCCACATGTGCAATGTACGCCGACCGGAACTTTTGTGCTCACACCTGCGGAGGCTCGGGCAGAACAAAACATATCATAAGTCAGCGGCCGTCAGATGTTACCAGTGTCCATCGTATAATACTATATCATTACAGCTCTGCATTATTATTACAGTTTTGCTACATCATTACAGCTGTGCTACATCATTACAGCTCTGCATTATTATTACAGTTTTGCTACATCATTACAGTTCTGCTACATCTTTATGGCTCTGCTGCATCATTACAGCTCTGCTACATTATTACAACTCCGCTTTATCACAACAGCTGTGCTTTAGCATTACTGTTCTACTTTGTTACAGCTCTGCTACATCATTACAGCTCTGCTACATCATTACAGCTCTGCTACATCATTATGGCTCTGCTGTTCCATTACAGTTCTACTCTCTTAGACTCCAGAACATTAAGTCTCCTCAGTTAGGGGGTGAAATATCCTCGCCACCCTGCCTGCTTAATCAAGAAGGATGTAATGGTGGGTATAATAACTGCCCCCCAATTTTGCCAACAGCAGACACATTAACAGAACACTTAGCCGACGCTTTGTCATCCCCCAATCAGCCACCGACCTCTGAATATCCGTCCTCCTTCCTCTCGACTTTCCGACTGCCGGATCTGGTTGCCTTCCGCCACGCGGTTCATCTGGCTCATCCTCTCGATCCGCTCAGAACTTTCTGCTACATCATCTGCGAGGCCGGTGTCCGAGCTCCCACGGGGAAGTTTCCTCCTCAGTTCTGACCAAGAATGGTGGCTATCGCTGGGCACCTGTAGGGGCAGCGCCGGGGGGTCCCGGCCTCCTTCGTACCTCCCATAGATAAGCCTGCGGGCTCCGTCTGGCCAGGTGTGGGTAGCAGTGAAGACGTGTTGCGATGGGTTCCTCGCACGGGTCAGGTCCTGATAGCTCGGCTGAGCAGAGGCATAAAGAGATTCACGTGAGAATTTTGGGGATGTGATATTTCGATCCCAATGACGACACCTTTACTGGAGTCACATGCGGAGGATCCGATGAGGATTTTACCTGCGGATTTGCAGAAGTAAAATCCACAGAGGATGGCAGCACAGGGCAAGATGATGAAATCTCACCCACGCTGCAGAAATCCACAGTTTTCCCATAGATTTCCAGCCATGGAGATGTAATCCACGGGAACTGAGCAGCACAATCCACAGCAAATTAACAAAAGCAGATTTTGCTATGGATTTGCCACGGCACAAATGGACCAAACGGTGAGTTTGCACTGCAGAAAACAGAGGTTGGAAAATCCACATAGCGGGAATTCTGCAACAGAAATCCGAGCGTTTACCTGGGGATTTTGGACGCGACTTTCCTGAACATGGGCTACATAGACACGGGAGAGCAGGAATCCCTTATATGTGTGTGTGCTGTGTACATCATAGCAGATAGTCTCTACCCACCAGCTCAGAGACAACTGAACATTAGAAACTAAGCCTGCCGAGGGAAGAACTGGTCAACAATGCAGCATACAAGTCATGTAATGGCCAGAAATAGTGTTATTCCTCATGTACACACAGGACAGCTTATTCTGAGCAGTCACCTGAAATGACAGGTACACATTAACTCATCATAGCTTTACAATGTGCTCTAAAATATTACTAAAATATCCCATAGGTCTTGTACAAAAATACAATCTCCTGCATAGCCAAAGAGTTAAATGATACACATCCTGAGTAGTCACCACTAGAGGGAGCTCACAGGCTATACAGTATGCAGTAAGCTCCTGAGCTCCCCCTAGTGGTGACCACCCCGGCAATTTCACCATTTATCTCTACAGCTTTCCGCCGGGATTAGAGTTTATCAGAAAAAAGGAAAAGTAATTCCTATAAAAATATATAACGGAATTAATTAGAACCAAATAATGGACCGGAATACGAGAGAATCTCTATTAATGCAGCTACGCAGTCTTATTTATAATGCTATTATGCTAACGAGAGCCTGCGAGACCTTTAGAAGGATCCAGACTGCTGTGATTATAGACACATTTACTAGTTTTCCAATGAAATATTTCAGTATGAAGTAGACGGCGTATGTGACATGTATTGTAAATGTTCCCCATTGTGTTTTTCCATGATGGCGCGTCTCAGCAGAAAGCGATGCAGTGGCAATGACTCATCCGGAGATTATCTGACTCCTGTCTGCACATTGGAAGCCTCAGATCTCCCCGGAGTCACTTCACAACAATATGTTCTGTAATCTGCAGACACTCCGCCATTACTGTGCATCTACTAACTGCGCTCGGTTGGTTTTTAATTTGAGTGATGGAGGAAAGATACCGAAAATCAGAAGAAGATGGGAAATGGTGAGCAGTATATAGAAAGAGTGTTCTGTTACTCCATAGCGGGAGCACTCGGAAATTAAAAGACCTGACAATGAGATTTCTTTAAGATTGGCAAAATTTCAAAGGCCCCCTATGTAATCTAACAGAATAGTGAGTGCAGCTCTGGGGTATAATACAGGATGTAACTCAGGATCAGTAATGTAATGTATGTACACAGTGACTGCACCAGCAGAATAGTGAGTGCAGCTCTGGAGTATAATACAGGATGTAACTCAGGATCAGTAATGTATGTACACAGTGACTGCACCAGCAGAATAGTGAGTGCAGCTCTGGGGTATAATACAGGAGGTAACTCAGGATCAGTAATGTAATGTATGTACACAGTGACTGCACCAGCAGAATAGTGAGTGCAGCTCTGGAGTATAATACAGGATGTAACTCAGGATCAGTAATGTATGTACACAGTGACTGCACCAGCAGAATAGTGAGTGCAGCTCTGGGGTATAATACAGGAGGTAACTCAGGATCAGTAATGCAATGTATGTACACAGTGACTGCACCAGCAGAATAGTGAGTGCAGCTCTGAGGTATAATACAGGAGGTAACTCAGGATCAGTAATGTAATGTATGTACACAGTGACTGCACCAGCAGAATAGTGAGTGCAGCTCTGGAGTATAATACAGGATGTAACACAGGATCAGTAATGTAATGAATGTACACAGTGATTGTACCAGCAGAATAGTGAGTGCAGCTCTGGGGTATAATACAGTATGTAACTCAGAATCAGTAATGTATGTACACAGTGACTGCACCAGCAGAATAGTGAGTGCAGCTCTAAGGTATAATACAGGAGGTAACTCAGGATCAGTAATGCAATGTATGTACACAGTGACTGCACCAGCAGAATAGTGAGTGCAGCTCTGAGGTATAATACAGGAGGTAACTCAGGATCAGTAATGTAATGTATGTACACAGTGACTGCACCAGCAGAATAGTGAGTGCAGCTCTGAGGTATAATACAGGAGGTAACTCAGGATCAGTAATGCAATGTATGTACACAGTGACTGCACCAGCAGAATAGTGAGTGCAGCTCTGAGGTATAATACAGGAGGTAACTCAGGATCAGTAATGTAATGTATGTACACAGTGACTGCACCAGCAGAATAGTGAGTGCAGCTCTGGAGTATAATACAGGATGTAACACAGGATCAGTAATGTAATGAATGTACACAGTGATTGTACCAGCAGAATAGTGAGTGCAGCTCTGGGGTATAATACAGGATGTAAGTCAGGATCAGTAATGTAATGTATGTACACAGTGACTGCACCAGCAGAATAGTGAGTGCAGCTCTGGGGTATAATACAGGAGGTAACTCAGGATCAGTAATGTAATGTATGTACACAGTGACTGCACCAGCAGAATAGTGAGTGCAGCTCTGGGGTATAATACAGGAGGTAACTTAGGATCAGTAATATAATGTATGTACACAGTGACTGCACCAGCAGAATAGTGAGTGCAGCTCTGGAGTATAATACAGGAGGTAACTCAGGATCAGTAATGTAATGTATGTACACAGTGACTGCACCAGCAGAATAGTGAGTGCAGCTCTGGGGTATAATACAGGATGTAACTCAGGAACAGTAATGTAATGTATGTACACAGTGACTGCACCAGCAGAATAGTGAGTGCAGCTCTGGAGTATAATACAGGATGTAACTCAGGATCAGTAATGTAATGTATGTACACAGTGACTGCACCAGCAGAATAGTGAGTGCAGCTCTGGAGTATAATACAGGATGTAACTCAGGATCAGTAATGTAATGTATGTACACAGTGACTGCACCAGCAGAATAGTGCGCGCAGCTCTGGAGTATAATACAGGATGTAACTCATGATAAGTAGACAGTATCAGAGTAAATATAGGATGTTACCTGTTTTAGACAACCCTACATTAGCCAAAAGGGAGTGCTGCCATGATGCACATTGATGTAATACTTTCATGTTCAAAACTGCTGACAGACCCCCTTTTATATGATAGACTTCCACCTGCAGCCACCACTAGATGGAGCTCACTGCACAGTCTAGTAGTAATGGGATTGCTGTATAATCAGTATTCAGTAAGCTCATGAGCTCCCCCTAGTGGTGGCAGCAGATTGTTATAATCTGCAGCACATTGAAGCAGAGGATTTACAGCTCTATGTCAGAAAATGGAGCCGTTTATATCACTCTAAAGACATATTAGGAAACCAATCAGAGCAGACTACTGAATCCATGTGAGCCCTCTCTCTTACTCATCCCACCATATAACCACTATGTACAATACCAGCGCCTTCGTTTCCATAGTCCGTGCTCACCTGAGAATTGGCTGACGGTAGAGTCAGCAGGAAGTACGCCAAGTAGCGATCCAACAGAGGAGACGTGTTCTGCTTGAAGTTCCCAGGAAGCCTTTGTGGCAGCGGAGAAGAATCTGATGAAGAGACCCGGGGTCTGAAGTAGTGCAGGGCATCAGCCTGATTGCTCCATCTCTGCAGTGGAATTGGACCGGCCCCCGTAAGGTGCTGAATGGCGGACCGCCCAGGAGAAACGGGCAAAGAAGACCTGACATGGAAGGGATCATACATACATTCAATAACAGGTAGCCGGCATGGATCTAAAATGTGGCTGTCGGCAATTGGCAGCCCAGAGGGCCCCGAAGGCTCGTAATCCTTGTGTGAGAGGGTCATGAAGGACCCCAATGCATGCGAGTATTGTCTGTATGACTAATATCGACCCATAAGAGATAATCCTGGAGCTTCCATGCACAACAATATTGCACTAGCTTTAGCAGCAGCTGCCTGGCCCGGCTTACCTGTCCTCATCCAGGAGGTCAAGCGGCTCCAAGGACTTGTGCTGGGGGATACGTCCCATCTCATGAGCCATGACACGCTGCGTGACATCATCCTTCCAGGACAACCCTGCAGCCACAGGCACAAGGAGACAGCAAAATGCACATCCATTACCCAGATCACTCCTTCATTGGAAGAGCAGGGTCACCTAACGGACACGTCACCATATACATACATTATAGGTAATGCATCTTCTGCATATGGATCTGCAAGACATCTGTGATAATGAATATGAATAGGTGCAATCAGAGGCTGCTGAAGAACTACAACTCCCAGCATGTCCTGAGCTTATCTGAGCCATAACGTAAAGCTTCTGGGCACCAAAGTAAAGTCTATACCTGACCCCCAGCTCCCATGCGAGGCGCACAATGCTACTGCCTTATTATGGGGCAATTATAAAGCCCCAAAATGATACAAAATGTATCCTGTAATGAGAGAGATGCTGTCACCACAGGAAAGCGAGACCGAGGGGTAAGAAAGTGAATAACTGAGGCAGCCGTGACTCCGGCGTCAGGTCCAATGTAACCGCAGTCACTTCACTCACTTTTATTAAGAGTTTTCATTATCACCGACCTTTCGCTGTGAGTCGCCGAAGCATCGCCTGCAGCTGCTGCAGCGTCGCCGGCGTCACCTGGAACTGGCCCACGTCCCTTTCGGACCGATCACGGCACTGACCGAACAAACCATCTGGAATAAAGAAGTAGAATCTTAGACGAGCAAAGAATTCGATGTCTAAGGAAAATGACTACAAATCATAAACTGTATACATGGAATACATATGTATCGATTTATGTATATAACGGCTATATGAGGGATCTATCTGTCCGTCCATCTGTCTATGTATATATTAGGGGTATATAAATGGTTTTAGATCGTTAGATCTCTTTTTTTTATGACTTATAAAAATAAAAAGGGCCAATTTTCTGTACATATATAACACAAAAACTTATATGAGCATTTAACCTCTTTCCGTTGCGGCCAATGTTTTTTTTTGTGCTTTTGTTTTTTCCTCTCTTTACTCTAAGAGCCATCTTTTTTTTTTTATCTATCGCTTGACATACCCACATCAGGATTTGTTTTTTTTGAAGGAAGACTTGTTAGTTTTCATTGACATAATTCACTTTACCATATAAAGTGCTGGAAAACGGGTGAAAAATTGCAGTGAAATGGTGGAAGAAAATCACAATGCCGCCATTTATTTTTTTTTTCATTTCATTTTCATGTTGTTTAGCGTGCATTAAGACTGACCTGGCAACACGAGTCTCCAGTTCAATACAATTACTGCGATACCAAAGGTCCATCTTTTTTTTTTTCCTATTATTTTAGTTTTGAAAAGAAATTCAGTCATTTGTAAAAGTTACAAAAAAAAACCATTTGATTTGTGTCTTATTATTAGTATTCATTTTTGTGTCAGGGCCTGTTTATGTGCTGAAATGACATTTTACTGATATCGTTTTGAGCTACATATTTCATTTTGAGCATTATTCTTATTGCATTTTTTGAGGGTAAGTGCAACAAAACAAATACAACAATTCTGACATTTTTTAGCTTTGAAATGTTTAATGTATTGGTTAAGTGTTTTTATACTTTGATAGATTTTACTTATATGGACACTATAATACCGAATATGTTTACTTTATTTATTTTTAAATTAAGGAAATGGGGCATCCAAACTTTTACTATATATATATATATATATATACATATATATATATATATATATGTGTGTGTATATATATATTTTTTAATATATATATTGCCCCTTAATGGACTTGAACCTGTAATCATTTGCCAATACCAGGGTATTGCAGCGGATAGGAATAATTATGGGGTACTATGAAACCCAGTCCATGGCTGGGCTTACCAGGAGTATCAAGGTGGCAGACACAGTGGCTATGGTGACCCATCAGCCATAAATTTACAGTGGTCTTTAATGGGTTAACAGTTATAGTCAGAAGCTAGATTTATAACACAGCCAACAACTGCCCTGCGTGGAGCGGGCTCAGCTCCTAAACCAGCTACAGGATGTAATGGTACGTCATATAGAGGGAAGGGGTTAATAATGTGAAAACCTTTTTGTAGTATCTTACTCCTATGCTGAGATATCATGCTTTAAAGTTACACGTCCCGCCCCCGAGGCTGCACTACTGAGAGATTCTGATGGCAGCATTGTTTTCTGTTCAGCGTTGTCATGGAGACCTTGTAGAATTCAAATCAAAAGATACATCAATATGTGCACTCCACCTGGCATGAGAAGCGGCAGTTATGTTATATGTTGGTGTTTCCATGACAACAAATCAGAATCTTGTTGTCACCTCACCAGTGCAGCCTCGGGCTTTGGGCCGGTGACTTCAAGTGTTCATATCTCAGCAGAGAAGTAAGATATTAATATGTGGCTTTCACATTATTAATGTTCATTGCTTGGCCGCTCTTCTGCTTAATGAAGATTTCTACATCTTTAATGAACACAAGTCACTGGTGTGCGGACAAATTAGTTTGTGACATCATTTGCCTGTGTCCAATATCTAGCAGATACCAGAAGAGTTTCCTTTTCTCACTCCATGATACAAAGTATGGAGACACCAGAAAATGTAAAATATGATATCCTCTGGGTGGATCAACAGGTGAGGCCCCTTTCTCCTCTATGGGGGTTGGTTTTATTTAGGCACTGTCTGGCACTTCTATTTGGACACTTTATGGCAATAGGATGTGAGCACTGCATTGTGTTATTATCTGGTCACGTCACAGCGGCAATCCTACGGTTCTGCGATCCGGCCGCTGCGTGTCAGTACAATGTGTGCACTATGCAGCAGTTTCGCGGGATTGTTTATTAACTTTCTGGCTGGGGTGAAAACTGCAGAAAAACTTCTAAATATAATGTAGCACAAAGTTCTCGGCTAAATGATTTCAATTTTAGGTGGCGTTGTACATTCGCTCATTTTGTATCGATTTTCACGCTTGTGTCCAGGACACTTACCTTGTACACAAACCTCCTCCTTGGTACAAAGCCGCAGATCAAAGAGACAGCCTGGAGAAAAGGAGCAAGAAGAAACCGTGAGTGATAAAATCCGCACAATTGGAAGATATCATCGTTGTTTTGGATCTGTAGCTTCATCATAAGATAAGGTCAGCAAGTCCTGCTTCTCCCACCCAGTCAGAGTCCTGCTCCCTACATCCCAGAGCCGGACTGGGACTAAAATTCAGCCCTGGCATTTGAAGTTACACAGGCCCACTTGTCACATGGTGACTGTATAATATCTTTGTACACTTGTAGGCAGGGCCGGTTTTAGGCAAAGTGGGGCCCTAGGCAAAGTTTAAAATGGGTCCCCAAATGCTAACATATTGCACATCACACAGAAGCCTTTCTGTTGTATTTACGTGCGCTGAGTTCAGGCCGCTAAACGAGTTTGATCGACAATACTGAAGTTGTTCAACGCTTGTTTCCCGGCCTCTTTCCACCAGCTGAGGAATAATGATGAGACAGAACGATCACTAATAGATCACCATACAGTATCATGTTTTCAGCAGCACATCTACAGTTTACACTGGCAATGTGCTGCTGACAACAAGGCTTTTTGTTCCAGCAAAAACAATCCGAATATGCAGCATTTTACTTGTTTAGTAAAATACACCCCATAGTCCTCCATATATTATAATGTGCTCCATAGTCCTCCATATAGTATAATACACTCCC
Organism: Ranitomeya variabilis; assembly: GCF_051348905.1. Classification (NCBI taxonomy): domain Eukaryota; kingdom Metazoa; phylum Chordata; class Amphibia; order Anura; family Dendrobatidae; genus Ranitomeya; species Ranitomeya variabilis. The sequence continues at coordinate 231,166,558 of NC_135238.1, forward strand.
TATAGTCCTCCATATATTAAAATACACTGCTCAGTCCTCCACATAGTATAATACACTCCTCATAGTCCTCCATATAGCATAATACAATCCTCATAGTCCTCCATATAGCATAATACAATCCTCATAGTGCTCCATATAGTATAATGCACCGCCACAGTCATCCATGTAGTACAATTCACTTCCCATAGTATAATGCACCCCATAGTTCTTCATATAGTATAACGTATTCCCCATAGTCCTCGATACAGTATAATGCAGCCCACATATAGTATAATGCAGCCACCCCAGAGTATAATGCAGCCACCCCAGAGTATAATGCAGCCACCCCACAGAGTATAATGCAGCCACCCCAGAGTATGTAACCCCCATAGAATATAATACAGCCCACCTCCCCATAATATATAATGTAGCCCCCCATAGAATATAATGCAGCCCTCCATAGTATATAACGCAGCCTCCCCCATAGAATATAATATACCCCCACAATAGTATATAACACAGCCACATAGTACATAACATGGCCTCCCCCATAGAATATAATATACTCCCCATAGTATATAGCAAAGCCCGCATATTATATAGCACAAACCGCATAGTATACAGCACAGCCTGCATACTATAGCACAGCTCGCGTAGTAGATAACACAGCCCACACAGCAGTATTCAGCACAGACCACACAGTAGTATACAGCACAGACCACACAGTAGTATACAGCACAGCCCACGTAGAAGTATACAGCACAGTCCACACAGTAGTATACAGCACAGCCCACAGAGTAATATATACAGCACAGCCCACAAAGTAATATATACAGCACAGCCCACAAAGTAATATATACAGCACAGCCCACAGAGAACTATATACAGCACAGCCCACAGAGAACTATATACAGCACAGCCCACAGAGAACTATATAAAGCACAGCCCAGAGTACTATATACAGCACAGGCCAGAGTACTATATACAGCACAGCCCAGAGTACTATATAAAGCACAGCCCAGAGTACTATATACAGCACAGCCCAGAGAGTACTATATACAGCACAGCCCAGAGTACTATATAAAGCACAGCCCAGAGAGTACTATATACAGCACAGCCCAGAGAGTACTATATACAGCACAGCCCAGAGAGTACTATATACAGCACAGCCCACAGAGTACTATACACAGCACAGCCCACAGAGTACTATATACAGCACAGAGCACAGCCCACAGAGAACTATATACAGCCCACAGTAGCATACAGCACAGAGCACAGCCCACAGATAACTATATACAGCCCACAGTAGTATACAGCACAGAGCACAGCCCACAGAGAGCTATATACAGCCCACAGTAGTATACAGCACAGAGCACAGCCCACAGCAGTATACAGCACAGAGCACAGCCCACAGAGAACTATATATAGCACAGAGCACACAGTAGTATACAGCACAGAGCACAGCCCACAGATAACTATATACAGCCCACAGTAGTATACAGCACAGAGCACAGCCCACAGAGAACTATATACAGCACAGAGCACAGCCCACAGAGAACTATATACAGCCCACAGTAGCATACAGCACAGAGCACAGCCCACAGAGAACTATATACAGCCCACAGTAGCATACAGCACAGAGCACAGCCCACAGAGAGCTATATACAGCCCACAGTAGTATACAGCACAGAGCACAGCCCACAGAGAACTATATACAGCCCACAGCAGTATACAGCACAGAGCACAGCCCACAGAGAACTATATACAGCCCACAGCAGTATACAGCACAGAGCACAGCCCACAGAGAACTATATATAGCACAGAGCACACAGTAGTATACAGCACAGAGCACAGCCCACAGAGAGCTATATACAGCCCACAGCAGTATACAGCACAGAACACAGCCCACAGAGTACTATATACAACCCACAGTAGTATACAGCACAGAGCACAGCCCACAGAGTACTATATATAGCACACAGCCCACGGTAGTATACAGCACAGAGCACAGCCCACAGAGTACTATATATAGCACAGAGCACACAGTAGTATACAGCACAGAGCACAGCCCACAGAGAGCTATATACAGCCCACAGTAGTATACAGCACAGAGCACAGCCCACAGAGAACTATATACAGCCCACAGCAGTATACAGCACAGAGCACAGCCCACAGAGAACTATATACAGCCCACAGCAGTATACAGCACAGAGCACAGCCCACAGAGAGCTATATACAGCCCACAGCAGTATACAGCACAGAGCACAGCCCACAGAGAGCTATATACAGCCCACAGCAGTATACAGCACAGAGCACAGCCCACAGAGAACTATATACAGCCCACAGCAGTATACAGCAGAGCACAGCCCACAGAGAACTATATACAGCCCACAGTAGTATACAGCACAGAGCACAGCCCACAGAGAACTATATACAGCCCACAGCAGTATACAGCAGAGCACAGCCCACAGAGAACTATATACAGCCCACAGCAGTATACAGCACAGAGCACAGCCCACAGAGAGCTATATACAGCCCACAGCAGTATACAGCACAGAGCACAGCCCACAGAGAGCTATATACAGCCCACAGCAGTATACAGCACAGAGCACAGCCCACAGAGAACTATATACAGCCCACAGTAGTATACAGCACAGAGCACAGCCCACAGAGAACTATATACAGCCCACAGCAGTATACAGCACAGAGCACAGCCCACAGAGAACTATATACAGCCCACAGCAGTATACAGCACAGAGCACAGCCCACAGAGAACTATATATAGCCCACAGCAGTATACAGCACAGAGCACAGCCCACAGAGAACTATATACAGCCCACATCTCTTCTCTTCCTCCCCTCACCTCCTCCGAGAATGGCCCCACAGTCCAGAAAAAAAAACAACTCTCCTCACCTCTCCTCGTGCCCAGCGTTGCTTCCTGGTTCCTGCTCCTGTCTCAGCAGCTGCAGTCTGCCCGGGACACAGCAGGTGCGCGATGATATGACATCATCGCGCACCCGCAGTGTCAGAGGCAGAGCGGGGAATGATGGGAGAGGAGCGTCTGTAGACGCTCTCTCCTCCATCATTGCATTCAACTGTACCGGCGTCTATACGCCGGTATAGTTGAATGCGACGGCGGGGGCGGCGGATTGAGCGGCCCACCACTGGCACCGGCCCTTCTGGCATTTGCCAGAAGTGCCCTATGGCCAGTCCGGCCCTGCTACATCCAGTTGTAGAAAAAGCCTGTGAGTCCTGCGGACCTTATCCACTATAATAATAATCTTTATTTTTATATAGCGCTAACATATTCCGCGCTTTACAGTTTGCACACATTATCATCACTGTCCCCAATGGGGCTCACAATCTACATTCCCTATCACATGTGATTGTCCTGAGGAAGGAGTCGGATTTGACAGAGCAAACACACAACACTTGAGCAGAGCTACAATTTATTTATTTTTCTTTATTTTACTCATCTATAATATAAAATGCAATTAATTCCACAGCGCTTTACAGACATCAACATCGCTGTCTCCATCGGGGCTCACAATCTACATTCCCAATCAGTATGTTTTTGGAATGTGGGGAGAAACTGGAGAACCCAGAGGAAACCCATGCAAACACGGGGAGAACATACAAACTCCTTGCATATGTTGTCCTTGGTGGGATCCAGGACTCCAGGCTGCAGTGCTACCCACTGAGCCACCGTGCTGCCCTAAAGTGATTGATGACATTTTCATGATGAGTTTGTACTGTACGTAGAAAGATCTCAAAATAATTCAGAGTGGGAGAGGGACGCAGGATTCACAGACTTTCTGTTACGCTAGTCACTACTCGATGTGACGCTAGTCTCTACTCATGACTTACCGTGAGGCAGGATAGTCAAAAAGTCCGGGGTCAGTACCAAGAGGGCTCATAACAAAGGGAGAAGACAAAAGTACAGTCAGGTCACAGTCCGAGGTCAGAGTATCAGGAAGGTAGTGGATCAAGACAAAGGAGTAAGTGAAACGGAGGGTCAAAACGTAAATTCAAGGTTGGCAACGGAGATCAGGATAGAACTCAGAGCACAGAGCAAACACACACCACTTGAGCAAAGCTACAATTGGCAATGGTCTGACTATTGTCTGAGTGCTAAGTAGTCCTGTAATCACCTGGAATGGATGACACCTGGAGGAGATTCTGCAGACCCAGTCAGACTGGATAGCTGAGCCGCAAAGAAACACCTTAAAATTTGTTCCAACCACTGGTTTGTCCTTTCTGCCTGACTGCTGGTTTCAGGGTGGAAGGCAGAAAAAATGTCAATTCCATCCCCAATTTCCTACAAAAAATACTTCAGAACCTGGAGACAAACTGCACCCTGCTATCAGATACAGTGTTCAGAGGGGTCCCATGCAATCTCAGCACCTGATTAATAAATTACCTGGAAAGTGTTTCAGCTTCCAGTAACCCAGATAACGAAACAAACTGAGCTCGTTTACTGACTCAGCCAACCACCACCCAAAACAGAGTCTTCTCTCCAGACAGAGGTAAATGCGTGATGAAACCCATGGACAGATGAGTCCATGGCCTTTCTGGAATTGGCAATGGAACCAGTTCCCAAGCAGGCTGGTTATGACTTTAGCATGTGTGCAGACTTCACAAGCGGATACAAAATCTTTAATATTATTAAGCATGGATGGCCACCAATAACCCCAGGAAAACCACTAAAGACGGAATCAAGAAACTCCTATAACAGACATAATCAAATACACAGGTACAAATAATTTGGACCCTGGAGCAGCAGAAGGAGCCAACAAATTTAGGGATCTCAGCCTTCAACTCAGAGAATACCACAGAAACCACAATGCCCTTAGAGATGGTGGATGGAGGTTCTGAAGGAGAAACCTGAATCAAGGTTGCATGATAAGTCATCAGCCCTCACATTCTTGAACCCAGGTATGAATGGGATGCCTCCATTCTTCAAAAGCAAGTTGGTCAGAGTTTGGTTACCTTAAGCCAAGACTGCCCCTATCCCAACCTCTTCCATGTCTCACGATGGAATGGGTTCTGGAGATTTGCTTGGATTAAAACTGGAGCGGACTTGAAACACTATTTCAAGTCACTAGAGGCTCAAATAGCATCCCACGACCAAACTTTAAGATTCACCCTCTTACGTATAAGATCAGTAAGAGGTTTAACGATCTGTGAAAAACCCCTAAGACATTTTCTATAGTAATTGGTGAATCCTAGACAAATGTTGCAAAGCTTTTGGGTCACGAGGTTGAACCGGATCAATAATAGCCTGCACCTTTCCAGGATCCATCTTAAACCCTTCAGCCGATACAATGAAACCCAGAAACATTATTTCTTGAACAGAGAAAACACATTTTTCCAATTTAGCAAACAAAGGTTTCCTAAGCTTTTGGAAAACAAAACGGACATGTTCATAGTTAAAATCCAAATAAAGGAAAAATTTAGAATGTCATCAAGGTAAACCGCAATAAACCTTCCAATACAGAAAATATATTGTTCATAAAGTTTTCAAAGACTTCTGGCGCACTGGTTAACCCAAACTGAGTGACAACATTTTTAAAAAGACCCTCAGATGTTAAAGATCCCATTTTCCACTCACCACCCTTCTGCATACATATCAATTTATAAGCCCCTCTAAGGTCCAGCTTAGAAAACCATTTAGCCCCTGTAAGCTGATTATAAAGGTCGGGGAAGTGGGGAAATATTCTCAACTGTAATTTTGTTTAATTAATGGAAATCGAAGCAAACGTGGAGATCACCATCTTTATTTTTAACAACAAAAACCCAGCAGCTACAAGAGAGGAGGAAGGACGAATATGACCTTTCCGTAAACTTTCGTTGACATATTCTTTCATGACCTGATAAATTACACAGGCGCGCTTTAGGCAACTTGGCATCAGAGATAAGATTAATAGTGCAATCATAAGGATGATGGGGAGGTAATATCTGACTCTTTTTTTTTTGAGAGCACATCTTTGAGGTTTTTCAGGTTCCCGGCAGACCCTCCAGACTAGAGGAGCAAATTTGTACAGAACTAAGACGTTTCTTATAAAAGTCCACTGAACAAAATCCTTCTGACACCAATCGATAACCTACTGCTCTCCCTGAACTGATCTTTCTCCCCTGAAAATGTATCAGGGAGATCAACTACTAATTCTGGAAAGACCAACTGTACATCAAAAGGTACCGCCGTCATAGCTACTGCCGGCAGCGGAGGGATGTGAGTAGCATCCATCACAATGGAAAACTGACCACTGACCATGCCGCTCAGACTGTGACGGTTATTATTTCTGGTGCTCTCTGGACAGATCCTGAGCCATCTGGGGCAGATTCGTCACCGGATCGCAAAGTTTACAAATTGGTTCCATACTGATGGGAAACAGAAAACTAAAAGTATTTGGGCCAATTGTAATGTGACGCTAGTCACTACTCAATGTGAAACTGCTCACGGAGTTACCATGAGGAAGGATAGTCAAGAGGTCGGGAGTCAGTACCAGGAGGGCTCATAATAGACAAAGGGGAAAGACAAAAGTGTAGTCAGGTCAGAGTCCGAAGCCAGAGAATCAGGAAGGTAGCGGATCAAGACAAACGGATAGTCAAAGGTTGGCAGCGAAAGTCAGGATACAACTCAGTAACAGGATAAAAAAGTGCAATATGGTCTTATCTGGGTATTATGGGTAGAGATTTACATTTAGTTGAAAGTTGCTCATCTGTGGGGGTTGTGTGTGACACAACCACTACCATAGCCCACTTGTCAGCCGATACAACGTCCACAGAGTTGTATATAATAGAGAGTCAGAATAAGTGGACTTCGAGGGCGCCGCCGATTCAGGACTGGATCATAAACAGTTTAGTTGAAGGTGGTTTATTTGTCAACGGCGCGCGTTTCAGAATCAAATCCGACTGCCCTCGAAGTCCACTTATTCTGACTCTCTATTAAATACAACTCAGAGCACAGAGCAAACACACACCACTTCAGCAAAGCTACAATTTATTTATTTATTTTCTTTATTTTACTCACCTATAAAATGCAATTAATTCTGCAGCACTTTACAGACATCAACATCGCTGTCCCCATTGGGGCTCACAATCTACATTCCCTATCAGTATCAGTCTTTGGAATGTGGGAGGAAACCGGAGAAATCAGAGGAAACCCACGCAAACACGGGGAGAACATACAAACTCCTTGCAGATGTTGTCCTTGGTGAGATATGAACCCCGGACCCCAGCACTAACCACTGAGCCATCATGCTGCGTATAATTGGCAATGGTCTGACTATTGTCAGAGTGCTATATAGCCCTGTAATCACCCCGAATAGATGTCACCTGGAGGAGATCCCACAGACCCAGCCAGGTAGGATGGCTGAGCTGCCACTCACAATACTCACACCTCAGCCAGCCCTCTATCCCATAGGGCAGCAGAGCTGTCATTCACAGCGTCCCTGGGAAACCATGAGTGGTGGACCGTGACACTTTCTCTGTGAATGGGAGCAGAGTGCAACATATACAGGTTTTCATGGGGAATTAAGGTCTCACAGGCTTTCCCTATAAATGAGAGGAAGAGCAAGACTCATGGACTTTCTGTATTTCTAAATGGAAGATTCAGGGCATATAGGGTCTCTCTACGAATGGGTGACAGGAACAGGACTCAGAGGCTTTCTCTATGAGTGGGTGAGAGAAGCAGGACTCACAGGCTTTCTCTATGAGTGGGTGGGAGGAGCAGGACTCACAGGCTTTCTCTATGAGTGGGTGGGAGCAGCAGGACTCACAGGCTTTCCCTATGAGTGGGTGAGAGAAGCAGGACTGACGGGCTTTCTCTATGAGTGGGTGGGAGGAGCAGGACTCACAGGCTTTCTCTATGAGTGGGTGAGAGAAGCAGGACTCACAGGCTTTCTCTATGAGTGTGTGGGAGGAGCAGGACTCAGGCTTTCTCTATGAGTGTGTGGGAGGAGCAGGACTCAGGCTTTCTCTATGAGTGGGTGGGAGGAGCAGGACTCACAGGCTTTCTCTATGAGTGGGTGGGAGCAGCAGGACTCACAGGCTTTCCCTATGAGTGGGTGAGAGAAGCAGGACTGACGGGCTTTCTCTATGAGTGGGTGGGAGGAGCAGGACTCACAGGCTTTCTCTATGAGTGGGTGAGAGAAGCAGGACTCACAGGCTTTCTCTATGAGTGTGTGGGAGGAGCAGGACTCAGGCTTTCTCTATGAGTGGGTGGGAGGAGCAGGAGTCACAGGCTTTCTCTATCTGTGGGAGGAGCAGGACTCACAGGCTTTCTCTATGAATTAGTAGGAGGAGCAGGATATATCTGTGAGTGGGTGGGAGGAGCAGGACTCACAGGCTTTATCTATGAATTAGTGGGAAGAGAAGGACTCACAGGCTTTCTCTGAGTGGGTGGGAGGAGCAGGACTCACAGGCTTTCTGTATGAGTGGTTGGGAGGAGCAGTAGGCTTTCATTATGACTTTGTGAGAGAAGCAGGACTGACAGGCTTTCTCTATCAATTAGTAGGAGCAGGATTTATCTATGAGTGGGTGGGAGGAGCAGGACTCACAGGCTTTCTCTATGAATTAGTAGGAGCAGGATTTATCTATGAGTGGGTGGGAGGAGCAGGACTCACAGGCTTTCTCTATGAATTAGTGAGAGAAGGAGGACTCACGGGCTTTCTCTATGACTTGGTGGGAGGAGCATGACTCACAGACTTTCATTAAGACTTGGCGAGAGAAGCAGGACTCACAGGCTTTCTCTATGACTTGGTGGGAGGAGCAGGACTCACAGACTTTCTCTATGACTTGGCGGGAGGAGCAGGACTCACAAGCTTTCATTAAGACTTGGTGAGAGAAGCTGGACTCAGGCTTTCTCTATGACTTGGTGAGAGAAGCAGGACTCACAGGCTTTCTCTATGACTTGGTTGGAGGAGCAGGACTCACAGGCTTTCTCTATGACTTGGTGAGAGGAGCAGGACTCACAGACTTTCTCTATGACTTGGCGGGAGGAGCAGGACTCACAAGCTTTCATTAAGACTTGGTGAGAGAAGCAGGACTCACAGGCTTTCTCTATGACTTGGTGGGAGGAGCAGGACTCACAGACTTTCTCTATGACTTGGCTGGAGGAGCAGGACTCACAAGCTTTCATTAAGACTTGGTGAGAGAAGCTGGACTCAGGCTTTCTCTATGACTTGGTGAGAGAAGCAGGACTCACAGGCTTTCTCTATGACTTGGTTAGAGGAGCAGGACTCACAGGCTTTCTCTATGACTTGGTGAGAGGAGCAGGACTCACAGACTTTCTCTATGACTTGGCGGGAGGAGCAGGACTCACAAGCTTTCATTAAGACTTGGTGAGAGAAGCAGGACTCACAGGCTTTCTCTATGATGTGGTGGGAGGAGCAGGACTCACAGGCTTTCTCTATGACTTGGTGGGAGGAGCAGGACTCACAGACTTTCTCTATGACTTGGCGGGAGGAGCAGGACTCACAAGCTTTCATTAAGACTTAGTGAGAGAAGCTGGACTCACAGGCTTCCTCTATGACTTGGTGAGAGAAGCAGGACTCACAGGCTTTCTCTATGACTTGGTTGGAGGTGCAGGACTCACAGGCTTTCTCTATGACTTGGTGAGAGGAGCAGGACTCACAGACTTTCTCTATGACTTGGCGGGAGGAGCAGGACTCACAAGCTTTCATTAAGACTTGGTCAGAGAAGCAGGACTCACAGGCTTTCTCTATGACTTGGTGGGAGGAGCAGGACTCACAGACTTTCTCTATGACTTGGCGGGAGGAGCAGGACTCACAAGCTTTCATTAAGACTTGGTGAGAGAAGCAGGACTCACAGGCTTTCTCTATGACTTGGTGGGAGGAGCAGGACTCACAGGCTTTCTCTATGACTTGGTGGGAGGAGCAGGACTCACAGACTTTCTCTGACTTGGTGGGAGGAGCAGGACTCACAAGCTTTCATTAAGACTTGGTGAGAGAAGCTGGACTCACAGGCTTTCTCTATGACTTGGTGAGAGAAGCAGGACTCACAGGCTTTCTCTATGACTTGGTTGGAGGAGCAGGACTGACAGACTTTCTCTATGACTTGGCGGGAGGAGCAGGACTCACAAGCTTTCATTAAGACTTAGTGAGAGAAGCTGGACTCACAGGCTTCCTCTATGACTTGGTGAGAGAAGCAGGACTCACAGGCTTTCTCTATGGCTTGGTTGGAGGTGCAGGACTCACAGGCTTTCTCTATGACTTGGTGAGAGGAGCAGGACTCAGACTTTCTCTATGACTTGGCGGGAGGAGCAGGACTCACAAGCTTTCATTAAGACTCGGTCAGAGAAGCAGGACTCACAGGCTTTCTCTATGACTTGGTGGGAGAAGCAGGACTCACAGACTTTCTCTATGACTTGGCGGGAGGAGCAGGACTCACAAGCTTTCATTAAGACTTGGTGAGAGAAGCAGGACTCACAGGCTTTCTCTATGACTTGGTGGGAGGAGCAGGACTCACAGGCTTTCTCTATGACTTGGTGGGAGGAGCAGGACTCACAGACTTTCTCTATGACTTGGTGGGAGGAGCAGGACTCACAAGCTTTCATTAAGACTTGGTGAGAGAAGCTGGACTCACAGGCTTTCTCTATGACTTGGTGAGAGATGCAGGACTCACAGGCTTTCTCTATGACTTGGTTGGAGGAGCAGGACTCACAGACTTTCTCTATGACTTGGCGGGAGGAGCAGGACTCACAAGCTTTCATTAAGACTTGGTGAGAGAAGTGTTATGGACCTGGTTATTAGGTGCACCTGGAATGACCTGATGGTTAAACTAGAAGACAGGACAAGCTCTGGGAAGTGGGAACTCTGCTGACCACAAATCCTAATCCTATAACACACACACTAGAAATAGCTGTGGAGCGTACCTACAGTTAGGTCCATATATATTTGGACAGAGACAACATTTTTCTAATTTTGGTTACAGACATTACCACAATGAATTTTAAACAAAACAATTCAGATGCAGTTGAAGTTCAGACTTTCAGCTTTCATTTGAGGGTATCCACATTAAAATTGGATGAAGGGTTTAGGAGTTTCAGCTCCTTAACATGTGCCACCCTGTTTTTAAAGGGACCAAAAGTAATTGGACAGATTCAATAATTGTAACTAAAATGTTCATTTTTAGTACTTGGTTGAAAACCCATTGTTGGCAATGACTGCCTGAAGTCTTGAACTCATGTACATCACCAGACGCTGTGTTTCCTCCTTTTTGATGCTCTGCCAGGTCTTCACTGCGGTGGTTTTCAGTTGCTGTTTGTTTGTGGCCTTTCTGTCTGAAGTTTAGTTTTTAACAAGTGAAATGCTGCTCAATTGGGTTGAGATCAGGTGACTGACTTGGCCATTCAAGAATATTCCACTTCTTTGCTTTAATAAACTCCTGGGTTGCTTTGGCTTCATGTTTTGGGTCATTGTCCATCTGTAGTATGAAACGACGACCAATCAGTTTGGCTGCATTTGGCTGGATCTGAGCACACAGTATGGCGGCTCTGAAGACCTCAGAATTCATTCCTGTGTCACATCATCCATAAACACTAGTGACCCAGTGCCACTGGCAGCCATGCATGCCCAAGCCATCACACTGCCTCCGCCGTGGTTTACAGATGATGTGGTATGCTTTGGATCATGAGCTGTACCACGCCTTCACCATACTTTTCTCTTTCCATCATTCTGGTAGAGGTTGATCTTGGTTTCATCTGTCCAAAGAATGTTCTTCCAGAACTGTGCTAGCTTTTTTAGATGTTTTTTAGCAAAGTCCAGTTTAGTCTTTTTATTCTTGATGCTTATGAGTGGCTGCACCGTGCAGTGAACCCTCTGTATTTACTTTCATGCAGTCTTCTCTTTATGGTAGATTTGGATATTGATGCGCCGACCTCCGGGAGAGTGTTGGTCACTTGGTTGGCTGTTGTGAAGGGGTTTCTCTTCACCATGGAGATTATTCTGCGATCACCCACCACTGTTGTCTTCCGTGGGCGCCCAGGTCTTTTTGCATTGATGAGTTCACCAGTGCTTTCTTTCTTTATCAGGATGTACCAAACTGTAGATTTTGCCACTCCTAATATTGTAGCAATTTCTCGGATGGGTTTTTTCTGTTTTCGCAGCTTAAGGATGGCTTGTTTCACCTGCATGGAGAGCTCCTTTGACCGCATGTTTACTTCACAACAAAACCTTCCAAATGCAAGCAACACAACTCAAATCAACTCCAGGCCTTTTATCTGCTTAATTGAGAATTACATAACGAAGGGATTGCCCACACCTGTCCATGAAATAGCCTTGGAGTCATTTGTCCAATTACTTTTGGTCCCTTTAAAAGCAGGGTGGCACATGTTAAGGAGCTGAAACTCCTAAACCCTTCATCCAATTTTAATGTGGATACCCTCAAATGAAAGCTGAAAGTCTGAACTTCAACTGCATCTGAATTGTTTTGTTTAAAATTCATTGTGGTAATTTCTATAACCAAAATTAGAAAAATGTTGTATCTGTCCAAATATATATGGACCTAACTGTAACTCTCCCTAGACGCCTCTTCACAGCCTAAGAGCTAACTACCCCTAAAGATAGGAAATAAAGCCTTACCTTGCCTCAGAGAAATTCCCCAAAGGTAAAGGCAGCCCCCCACATATATTAACTGTGAGTTAAGAGGAAAGTCACAAACACAGGGATGAAACAGGTTTCAGCAAAGGAGGCCAGACTTACTAAATAGACTGAGGATAGGAAAGGGATCTATGCGGTCAGCACAAAAAAACTACAAAAAGCCACGCAGAGTTTGCAAAAAGACCCCCGCACCGACTCACGGTGCGGAGGTGCCACTCTGCACCCCAGAGCTTACAGCTAGCAAGGCAATATCATGTTAGCAAGCTGGACTAGAACTTAGCAAGTACTAAGAAATATATTAAGTACACAATGAACAACAAATGAACTAGCAGGGACTTAGCTTCTGCTGGAGTAGACAGGTCATCAGAAAGATCCGAGAGAGATCTGAACCAGTACTGATACATTGACAGCTGGCATGAAGTAACGATCTGAGTGGAGTTAAATAGAGAAGCAGCCTAGCCGCAAACGAGGGCAGCTGAGGAGGCAACCTCAGAACCAGCAGTTCCACTCACAGCCACCAGAGGGAGTCCACGGACAGAACTCGCCGAAATACCATTCATGACCACAGGAGGGAGTTCGAGAACAGAATTCACAACAGAGAAGCAGGACTCACAGGCTTTCTCTATGACTTGGTGGGAGGAGCAGGACTCACAGGCTTTCTCTATGACTTGGTGGAAGGAGCAGGACTCACAGGCTTTCTCTATGACTTGGTGGGAGGAGCAGGACTCACAGGCTTTCTCTATGACTTGGTGAGAGAAGCAGGACTCACAGGCTTTCTCTGTGACTTGGTGGGAGTAGCAGGACTCACATGCTTTCTCTATGACTTGGTTGGAGGAGCAGGGCTCACAGGCTTTCTCTATGACTTGGTTGGAGGAGCAGGACTCACAGGCTTTCTCTATGACTTGGTGAGAGAAGCAGGACTCACAGGCTTTCTCTATGACTTGGTGGGAGGAGCAGGACTCACAGGCTTTCTCTATGACTTGGTGGGAGGAGCAGGACTCACAGACTTTCTCTATGACTTGGTGAGAGAGGCAGGACTCACAGGCTTTCTCTATGACTTGGTGGGAGGAGCAGGACTCACAGGCTTTCTCTATGACTTGGTGGGAGGAGCAGGACTCACAGGCTTTCTCTATGAATCCTGGCAGCAGTTTTGTATGAAAACACTGAATGAACCCATAGAAAACGATATTGATATCTCTGAATTCAGCCCCTCTTGCTGTATCCTGTGCTGCCCTCTCAGAAGGACCTGACAAACACATCTCCTCCTACCTGTATTCTACAACCTGCTATCCTCTCCTATCTTTACACGAACCACCCTGCTTTACTTCTCAGTTTCTTCACTACATTATTGTCACATTACTGATCTTTGACTCCACTTTCCATCCTTCCTTCGCATTTCCTTCCCTTTGTTCATATAGATACTCCAGATTTGTTCCCGTCCTTGTACATCGATGCTTTTCGTCCCTTATCGATACATTATCCACAAATATACCTCTGCCCATTAATGTTCAGTGCCACATTAGTCTATGCACTGCTGTCCACCATACTTTACACTTCTTAGTGTCTCTTATGTACTATACACTGCTTGTCCTCTCTCCGCACCTCTCCTTCTCACTCCATCACAAGCTCTCATCTATGGCTGAAGATCCCCTTCTTATCTACAACAAACCACAAAATACCAGAACGCTTCTTCAATTCCATCATAATTACATGAATCCAGATCAACAAGGCAGAGAAACCAGAACCTGATGGGAAGAGAACGGCTAAAATCCTCCGAGACCATCCAGCTGAATTACCAGAGCTTCTTCATATGTCAGTAAATTCCCATCTCCACTTGACGTAGCAGATGATTGCCCTTACTGACGTCAGCGTGGGCTCTCAGATAATTGTGAGGCGGGCAGAGGAAGATCCAGGAGAACAGGATACAATATTTCCCTGGTCTATGATCCATCAGTGCATGATATAGTACTACAGGACGCAGATTCAGCTCTGCTACATCTTCTACCAACCATAACCATACAAACCCGAGCTCACACCCTACAGGCTGTACAATAACCTGCACTAGGTTCTACTATGGAACGTTGCTGTACAATAACTCGCTACATCTCCTCATAGATTTGGCACCAAGTCCCCCATGTAGGACTTCGGGGGATAATTCATGGTGGTTATTATCACCCACACAAACCAAAATACAAGCGATTGTAAAGGCCATCTTCAATATTTGACGTGGGATGAGTCACAGGAGGAAGAGGGGGTGGAGAACCAGGCATGAGTAACGTCAGTGCCTGAATCAGCGTGCGATACATGCTCATGAGATACATATATATAATATCTGTAGACGTATTACATAGAACCAATCCAGATACAGCATATACTGTGCTGTAGGAAGGGCAGGGGGCGAGGGACCGCAATGTGCTTGGAGGAGATGTTTTTCATGGAAAATTCATATTTTATATTAATAATGTCATCAACAAAGCAGATCAGAGATGATGGGGTGAGTAGTAATATATGCAAGATGCAGCTATTTAAAACCTGAGTTGGTGCACAGATCCAGTGCCTGTCCTGGACATATAACTGTGGAAGGATTACAGCCAGATTTTAGAATTCTGGTCTTACAGCGGCAAAGGACAAGGGATGGGTGGTCTACTGGTGTCCAAACCCAAGGAAAGTAACTGCAAATAAATATATAGATATATAGATAATGCAACAACTCACTGGGTTCTATAGCAATAAACCTCTGCAACTTTCTAATTTACCTTAATTCCCCTCTAGTCCCAAGATCACTGCTTGCTGTCAGTGAATACAGATATTATTATTTAAAGATACTGAAACCTGTACAGATCTAAGGCTTAGCACAGTTGAGGGTTTTGTTAAACCTATATCCAGTCGTCTAGACTTTCCTTTCAGAACTAAACACACACTCTCTTCTGGCCTGATAGTTTGCAACAATGTATCAGTGCAGGTGAAATGTGTCAGCCTGGACAGCAGTAGCAATGCCAAGGCAGGACACAACTGCAGTGAATTCAGTGTTGAACCTGCACAGATGTATTTTCAGCCTATGATATTGAACTAGACTGCTTCCATTCACTGAAAACAAACAAAGGTCTTAAAATGATGGGGCATATCGTGGAATCTCAGCCAAGATTCAGCTTTTCACTTTTTTTTTTCCAAACTACAGGTCAGATGTCATTGCCGCTCTAGGCAGTGATTTATCAAAACTGCAGGATTCATGATTTACAGGGAATTTCCAGTATAACAAAATCATCATCCTCACTATCCCGGGGCAGAGGAAGATTCCTCTTTCCTATACTAATCACTATTGAGTTATTCTATATTTGCTTTTTGGAGGTTACTGGTAGTGATGACAGTCTGTGTGGCCCATGATAAGATGGACCAATCATTTACAAGAGGAACCATAAATGTGGACCATAGATTTACAATTGGGCAAATGTACCAATTCTGGACTCAACCTTTAGAGGACTGCGCTGCAAGCGATCTCAAAAGCCCTTTAGCATAAAGCTATAATCTCTTGCTTTTGTTTTTTGTTGGTCCTGATTTTAAATCTTTAAGAATTTTTCCATCTCATAATGTGATAGGGTATTGTTACGATATGTGATTACTTCATGATTGGTGCTAGTCTGACCTCTGTTGAACTCTAGTATAGCTGTATCCTCCTCTCACCACCTCAGTCCAAATAACCACACAACATTGTTGCATCCCCTTTATTGTCAGGAATGATTGGAGTCCCTTCTGGATCAAAAACGTCATAATATATCCTAGCAATAAGCCATTACTTTATGGAAACCCCTTTAAGGAGTGTGAAATGACAAACAGGCTACAAGCCCCCTCTGGCCTTGGGTCTTCAGTCTCTGCCCTAATGCCCAAATCATTAGTGTGCCCCTGACCCTTTATTTTGATTAGACACTGTACTTTTACATAGGACTGCAATGAAACCTATGCTCTTATCTGACCTCATTGAGTTATCCTGAGGAACAAAGAAATAATTATATGGCAATTTCAGCTCTGCTACAATGTATAATACAAACAGCATTCAGATAGCTAAGCATTAATTGTCCCATTAATTGACCTAGCAGGGGAGGACATATCACTGGTGCAACCTGTGCAGACGCACAGGGGTCCAAGAGGTCAAGGGGCCACTGCCACCTCCAAAGTCAGTGGAAATGTGTATTATAATGAGCTAGTTGGCTGCAAAGGGACCATAAATATATGCACAGGGGCCCTTTTCAGTATGTGTCTGCCAGTGTATCTGTATTGTATCCCTTATAAAAAAAAAACAAAAACAAAAAAGATCATTTGAGACAAAGGAAGCTTTTTGTGGTGCTCATAGCATAAATATTGCCTAAAGAATACCAGTCACCAAAATAAGCATCACCTGGTGCCCACCACTGTGCCCACTAACTCAAAAAGTGCTAGGGGGCCGACTGTGGAAAAAACCCTGCTATCTAGTCAATCAAAGCGACCAACAAATGCAATTCTCTGCAACTCTGAATCACCATAAAAAAGGAAGAACCTGCTCTAAGGTATTGGGGGCTCCTGATAGCTCATCCTCCTCATCCTCCTCACATATTGGGTGGTCTGACACAGGGCGGCGTCTTATTACATTTAACGTCAGACCTGAGTTTTAGATGATTAAAGCTGATTATAGACATAAGGGTTTTAATAATATTCTCCATTGTGGCAGCTGAACTCTCCCCTAATATCACCAGTTGGATTTTTCCTCTTTGCTTTGATATAAGGGGCATCAGAGGGGTCTGGGGTCCACGTATGTCCTTACTTTATGCTAATAGTGGAGGGGGCAGGGAGGCTGGCAGGGGCTGAATGACATGTGACAACAGCTGGAAGGTATACGCTATATATCCATCTCATACTGAGAACACTAGTTACCTGTCCTCAGTATATCCAGGAATAATCCCACTTCCTGCATTCGATACTTTGTTTATCATTTTCTATTTTGTATTTACTCTATTTAAATTCACAAAGAAAAACATCAACAATTGTTACATTTTTGAAACAGAAAAAAAAGGTAATTAAAACCAACCTGCAAAAAAATATATGACAGACAGACAGCGCACACCGAGACCTTACTCACAACCCCATCACCTTCTCGTCCCCAACCTTTGACCTGGGGGGTGCAACAAGTAACTGGGGGTCCGCACTCTAACAGCAAAGGAGCTCAGTAGTAAATCAGAGGACCCCCATAACATTTCCTCTCCAGGAAGATAAATCTGTGCTCTTACAGTAGAGAAGCCTTCCCCATAACTATCACCCTCATCATCCTATTGATAATAAACGAAAAAGTAGGAAAAAAACGAAAAAGTTGGAGGAAGTGTAAGGAGCCCCCCTCCCCCATTAATAATCAGCCCTGCCCTGGGGGTCTGTGTTTGAGCCCTACATACTTTCAGACACATTGTAACAGTGGGGGGTAGTGAAGTTCTGCAGCAGCTGGGGAGGTATAGAGAATATTGTGCCCCAATGTTTGCTAAGCACTAGGGTCCTCAGGTATCTGTTGTGACTGCAAGGAGGAGAAGATACAGGATGAAGAGGTTCTGCAGCAGCCGTGCCCATACAGGTGCCCAGGGAGGGAGGGAGGCTGATTAATCATCACTAAGACTTCGGGCTGTGAGGCCCCCAGCAGCTCACCGTCACCCCCTCCCCTGTGATAATGACCCCCTCTACAGGGGTCTGCCCGCTCTATAGGGGGCGCCATTTATTTCCTAGACCCCCATATAACAGCTCTGTGAATACCGCTCATAAACACCTCTGTGGGAGGATCCTGAAGAGGTTCTGCGGCGGCCGGGAGGGTACTGAGGAGAGAAGTGCGCGGGGAGGAGATGAGACCCTCGTTCCCGGTACTCACCGTGGCTCCGGGCCCCCAGGCCCCTGTGATGGCAGCAGCAGGTGAGGAGCAGCAGGCAGAGCGCGGGCCCTGCAGAGAGCCTCATCCTGATGTACGAGGGGCCCCGGCACCAGAGCAGCCTCACAGCGCGGCGAGCATCGCGGCTCCCCCGGAGATCAGCACCAGCGCGGCCGCTCCAGCACCACGGACAGCGGCGGACGGAGAGTGAGCGGCAGCAGCAGAGCCCCGCCCAGAGACCGCCCCCAGATGCAAAGCCCCGCCCTACAACAGTACAACACCGCCCTCCAGCCGCACAGCCCCGCCTAGAGACCAGCCCCCAGCTGCAAAGCCCCGCCCTACAACAGTACAACACCGCCCTCCAGCCGCACAGCCCCGCCTAGAGACCAGCCCCCAGCTGCAAAGTCCCGCCCTTAATCATTACTACCCCGCCCAGAGAGCGCCTCCAGCTGCACAGCCACGCCCAGAGCTAACCCTCTGCCACCCAACCCCGCCCTAGACCGTCACCTGATCCGCCCACATCAATAGAAGCCCTGAACACACATCTGAGTTACTATCTATTATCTATGTATTATCTATTGCTCTATTATCTATCATCTATCTATTATCAATTTATTATCTATCATCTATTACCTATCTATCTATCTATCTATCTATTATCTATCATCCATGTATTATCTATTATCTATTATCTATCTATTTATTATCTATCATCTATTACCTATCTATCATCTATTATCTATTTATTATCTATCATCCATCTATTATCTATTTTTCTGTCTATTATCTATCTATTATCTATCTATCTATCATCTATGTATTATCTATCGCTCTATTATCTATCATCTATCTAGTATCTATCTATCTATCTATCTATCTATCTATTATCTATCTATTGTTTACTATCTATTATCTATTATCTGTCTATTATCTAATCTATATATTATTTATTATCTATCTACACTCACTGGCCACTTTATTAGGTACACCTGTCCAACTTCTTGTTAACACTTAATTTCTAATCAGCCAATCACATGGCGGCAACTCAGTGCATTTAGGCATGTAGACATGGTCAAGACAATCTCCTGCAGTTCAAACCGAGCATCAGTATGGGGAAGAAAGGTGATTTGAGTGCCTTTGAACGTGGCATGGTTGTTGGTGCCAGAAGGGCTGGTCTGAGTATTTCAGAAACTGCTGATCTACTGGGATTTTCACGCACAACCATCTCTAGGGTTTACAGAGAATGGTCCGAAAAAGAAAAAAAATCCAGTGAGCGGCAGTTCTGTGGGCGGAAATGCCTTGTTGATGCCAGAGGTCAGAGGAGAATGGGCAGACTGGTTCGAGCTGATAGAAAGGCAACAGTGACTCAAATCACCACCCGTTACAACCAAGGTAGGCCTAAGAGCATCTCTGAATGCACAGTGCGTCGAACTTTGAGGCAGATGGGCTACAGCAGCAGAAGACCACACCGGGTACCACTCCTTTCAGCTAAGAACAGGAAACTGAGGCTACAATTTGTACAAGCTCATCGAAATTGGACAGTAGAAGATTGGAAAAACGTTGCTTGGTCTGATGAGTCTCGATTTCTGCTGCGACATTCGGATGGTAGGGTCAGAATTTGGCGTAAACAACATGAAAGCATGGATCCATCCTGCCTTGTATGGAGCATCTTTGGGATGTGCAGCCGACAAATCTGCGGCAACTGTGTGATGCCATCATGTCAATATGGACCAAAATCTCTGAGGAATGCTTCCAGCACCTTGTTGAATCTATGCCACGAAGAATTGAGGCAGTTCTGAAGGCAAAAGGGGTCCAACCCGTTACTAGCATGGTGTACCTAATAAAGTGGCCGGTGAGTGTATATTTTATCTATTATCTATCACTCTAATCCATTTTTCCATTATCTATCTATCTCTGTACATCTGTATCTTCCCTTATTATTAGGACCATATTTGATCCCTTCTCACACATCACATACTCGGACCTCTCACATCATTTTCAGGGTGATTATTTTGCCATAAATGATTGATCACTGGCGCTATGAGTCATATGACGTTTAGGACCCCACGGATGGTGACAATTCCCTGGCAGAGGAGTGGTCCTGCGCTGTGGGGTGACTGGAAGCTCATGCCCCCCTAATCTCCAAGGCTCTGGGGTATTGCACCCCTGATCTTATGATAATTATGCCAGGCCCATATGAGTGAGACAAGGATCCGCCACTTTTCCACTGACATCAAAGACACAGAAGTTCTCAGGATGGTGAAGATCCCAGCATTAGGACCCCCAGCGCTTATGGCAAAAGCAATAACATGTAATGGCTATGATGGGAAGCCCCCACTGAAGGTTCCCCTGCACTCAGGACCCTCCAGGCCTCACACTCTGTGTATTTGCACATCTGCACATGTCTCTTCTGTCTCCTGTGTATAATGTGACCTGTGGATTTCCAGGAAGAGATCAGCAAGAAGCGGTCGGTTGTTCAGTGCATCCAGGTAACAGAGGTGTCAGTCTGTTCCTGCAGCGGGGGCCACAGCCGAGAGGAGGCCCCTGAGAAAAAGACGTATCATCAGCCTCCAACCAAGGCAGGTAACGGGGGTCTCCCACCATAATAACCCCTGCCTGTATGAAGCTATGACTGCCTACAAAGACCCGTCTTTATGTCATTATCAATTCCTGGGTAAAATCTGTCTTAATTGACTACAGAGATAGGAGATGAAGATTGATTTTTATAAGCTTCTATTTAAAAGGGAGGGACTGACTCTTGTCCCTCCCTCATCTGCCTCTAGTCCCACCCTCTTCTGCCTCTAGTCCCTCCCTCATCTGCCTCCAGTCCCTCCCTCATCTGCCTCCAGTCCCTCCCTCATCTGCCTCTAGTCCCTCCCTCATCTGCCTCTAGTCCCTTCCTCATCTTCATCTAGTCCTTCCCTCTTCTGCCTCTAGTCCCTCTTCTGCCTCTAGTCCCTCCCTCATCTGCCTCTAGTCCCTCCCTCATCTGCCTCCAATCCCTTCCTCAACTGCCTCCAGTCCCTCCCTCATCTGCCTCTAGTCCCTTCCTCATCTGCCTCTAGTCCCTCCCTCATCTGCCTCTAGTCCCACCCTCTTCTGCCTCTAGTCCCTCCCTCTTCTGCCTCTAGTCCCTCCCTCTTCTGCCTCTAGTCCCTCCCTCTTCTGCCTCTAGTCCCTTCATCTGCCTCTAGTCCCTCCCTCATCTGCCTCTAGTCCTTCTCTCATCTGCCTCTAGTCCCTTCATCTTCCTCTAGTCCCTCCCTCTTCTGCCTCTTGTCCCTCCTTCATCTGCCTCTAGTCCCTTCCTCATCTGCCTCTAGTCCCTCCCTCATCTGCCTCTAGTCCCTCCCTCATCTGCCTCCAATCCCTTCCTCATCTGCCTTCAGTCCCTCCCTCATCTGCCTCTAGTCCCTTCCTCATCTGCCTCTAGTCCCTCCCTCATCTGCCTCTAGTCCCTCCCTCATCTGCCTCCAATCCCTTCATCTGCCTTCAGTCCCTCCCTCATCTGCCTCCAGTCCCTTCCTCATCTGCCTCTAGTCCCTCCCTCATCTGCCTCTAGTCCCACCCTCTTCTGCCTCTAGTCCCTCCCTCATCTGCCTCTAGTCCCTCCCTCTTCTGCCTCTAGTCCCTTCCTCATCTTCCTCTAGTCCCTCCCTCTTCTGCCTCTAGTCCCTCTTCTGCCTCTAGTCCCTCTTCTACCTCCAGTCCCTCCCTCATCTGCCTCCAGTCCCCTCCCTCTTCTGCCTCTAGTCCCTCCCTCATCTGCCTCTAGTCCCTCCCTCATCTGCCTCCAGTCCCTCCCTCATCTGCCTCCAGTCCCTCCCTCATCTGCCTCCAGTCCCTCCCTCATCTGCCTCCAGTCCCTGCCTCTTCTGCCTCCAGTCCCTCCCTCATCTGCCTCCAGTCCCTGCCTCTTCTGCCTCCAGTCCCTGCCTCTTCTGCCTCTAGTCCCTCCCTCTTCTGCCTCCAGTCTCTGCCTTTTCTGCCTCTAATCCGTGGCTCTAGTCCCTCCCTCATCTGCCTCTAGTCCCTTCCTCATCTGCCTCTAGTCCCTTCTTCATCTGCCTCTAGTCCCTTCCTCATCTGCCTCTAGTCCCTCCCTCTTCTGCCTCTAGTCCCTCCCTCATCTGCCTCTAGTCCCTCCCTCATCTGCCTCTAGTCCCTTCTTCATCTGCCTCTAGTCCCTCCCTCTTCTGCCTCTAGTCCCTCCCTCTTCTGCCTCTAGTCCCTCCCTCTTCTGCCTCTAGTCCCTCCTTCATCTGCCTCCAGTCTCTGCCTTTTCTGCCTCTAATCCGTGGCTCTAGTCCCTCCCTCTTCAGCCTCTAGTCCCTCCCTCTTCTGCCTCTAATCCCTGCCTCTAGTCCCTCCCTCTTCTGCCTCTAGTCCCTCCCTCTTCTGCCTCCAGTCCCTGCCTCTTCTGCCTCTAGTCCCTCCCTCTTCTGCCTCTAGTCCCTCCCTCTTCTGCCTCTAGTCCCTCCCTCTTCTGCCTCTAGTCCCTCCCTCTTCTGCCTCCAGTCCCTCCCTCTCCTATACATAGACTCTTGGGCTTTCCATACCCGGCATCTCTGGAATCTTCTCGGGCACCGTTGGAAATTAGAAGCCTCAACCTGATTGGTTGCAATGGGAAATTTCTACACTTTTCCATTACACCAGTTTTGCTATATCTGCCGGATTCATTTCATTTATTGCAACCCTGAGAACGCGTTTAACTCCACAAATTCCAGCGGACCCTCTTGCACCCGTGGACGCGCTGCAATAAGCTTGCGGCCGCCCCACAGCTGAGCTCCGGTAATGACGGATTTATTAATGAGTTTCATTTGTTTTTCTGGATGTTGACGGGGCTCCTCCAATAACACAATGTAACCGTCCCATGGATATTGCATTGTAATTACTGCTTAGCTTGGGGCTGGGCCTCAGCTGGTGATGGAGACGGGTGGCGAGGCTTTCGCTGGCTATGACAGCTCTGCCTCCGGGTGACATTTCATCTATAGTAATAGGAATTGCGGGAGATCATAGCGGCTGCCGGGGGCTGCGCAAAACAGATGTTCATGATCTTTACCTTTTGCATCGCTACCCATCCCTTAGATTTTGCAGGAACCTGGGGAGTCGCTACAGGAAAGGGGGCAAAGTTTACAGTCGCACCTGGACCCTGGGGGCCGATGCAGCCCCTCGACCACATAGGATGACACCAGCTGTGAACAGTCTATAAGAATTGAGGGGTTCTGGTAACGTTTTGGATTGGTATCCAGAAGCCTAAACTTACTTCTTCAGATGTAGCAGAGCGGAGTCATTCTGTTACCATCATAACCGATCCTTGTCAATGTATCTTAATTAGTGATGAGCGAATATGCTCGTTACTCGAGATTTCTCGAGCACGCTCGGGGGTCCTCCGAGTATTTTTTAGTGTTCGGAGATTTAGTTTTCATCGCCGCAGCTGAATGATTTACATCTGTTAGCCAGCATAAGTACATGTGGGGGTTGCCTGGTTGCTAGACAATCCCCACATGTACTTATACTGGCTAACAGATGTAAATCATTCAGCTGCGGCGATGAAAACGAAATCTCCGAGCACTAAAAAATACTCGGAGGACCCCCGAGCCTGCTCGAGAAATCTCGAGTAACGAGCATATTCGCTCATCACTAATCTTAATCAATAATGTCTTGTGAAAGTCTAGACAGTAAGACACCCGTCACCAGAGGATAGATGATACATATATGATCACGTAGAGTCCAGGTGCTGAGACCACCACTGATCACGAGACTGGGGGTCCTTAACTCCTGTATAGTGAGAATGTGCAAAAATGGAGAATCTATAGGAGTGGTGGTCTTACATGCTTACGTAGGGAACAAAGGACCCCCCAACCTTGTGATTGGTAGGGTTCTTTGCAGCTGGACCCCTACTGATCACATATATTTACCTGTCCAGTGGATAAGTGATAAATATTCTGTATGGGACCCCCCTATCATTATAGTTGTGCCATATAAAGTCAGCTCTGCTACATCTGAAATACAGAGCCGGGAGCGTAACTGCAATAGGTGCAGAGGTTGCAATTGAACCTGGGACCTCGGGGGCCCCAGAAGTCCTTTATAAAATACCAATGCTATTAAAGCCTTGCAATAAATGGGGCCCCGTTGGAGCTTTTGTACTGGGGCCCTTCTGAGCAGTAGTATCCCGCACTGGGGGACAAACATTAATCTGTAGCTTCCCCTATAGTCGGGTATTTGGGCGATGGATCGGTGAGTCAGGGCCGCTCCGCACCGGGCTGGACACCAGCAGGATGTTCGCTCCGGAGCAGGAATCTAATTGTGCAGCCTGGATGGAATTATTCTTCTCTCTCTGTAGCGACATTATTGGCTGCGCTATGTGGCTCCACAGAGGTTATCGGCTTTGGTTATTGGAGTCAATCGTCGTTTATCTTCCGCCTTCACTTCCTTCTTCTACATAGAACACAACCATGTATTTCTCATTATTCTACATTTTTCTCACTGTTGGTTTCGTTGCTGGTAGTTTATAGTCCTACGGCAATCAGTTCTTCAGGTTCTGGTGAGGTTACAAACAGTAAGGGTATGTTTCCACGTTCAGGAAACGCTGCGTTTTTGACGCTGCGTTTTTCCGCAGCGTCAAAAACGCAGCGTCCAGATGTTACAGCATAGTGGAGGGGATTTCATGAAATCCAGACTCCACTATGCGTTAAAAAACGCATGCGTTTTTGCCGCGAAAACGCATGCGTTGTGCGTTTTTCCTAAACGCAGCATGTTGCTACTATGAGCAAAACACGCAGGTACACCGCAGGTGACCTACCAGTGACCTCAGGTGCAGTTTTGGTCAGGATGTTACCTGCATAAAATCCTGACCAAAGCCTGAAGCAAAACTGAACGTGGAAACATACCCTAACTGACCTGACCAGGAAGAGCTGCAGTGTAAGGCCGGGGTCACACTAGACCGTAATACGGACGAGTGCTATGCGATAAAAAATCGCATAGCACTCGGCCCAATGTTAATCTATGGTGCAGCTCCCATCATCCGATATTTTCTCCACCGTATTTCGGATCCGAGGGAACTCGCAGCAGGCTGCGATTGTCAGCGTATCTCGTCCAAGACTCGCCAATGCAAGTCTATGGGTGCGAGAAAAAATCGGATTACACACGGACCATGCGTGTGCATTGCGAGAAATACGCAGCGGTGTTCTATAGAAAAGCCGTTAATTCAATTGCCGGCTTTGCATCTCTCCTTCACAAACCCGACAGGATGTGAGACATGATTACATACAGTAAACCATCTCATATCCCTTTTTTTTGCATATTCCACACTACTAATGTTAGTAGTGTGTATGTGCAAAATTTCAGCGCTGTAGCTGCTAAAATAAAGGGTTAAATGGCGGAAAAAATTGGCGTGGGCTCCCGCGCAATTTTCTCCGCCAGAGTGGTAAAGCCAGTGACTGAGGGCAGATATTAATAGCCAGGAGAGGGTCCATGGTTATTGGCCCCCCCCGTGGCTAAAAACATCTGCCCCCAACCCCAGAAAAGGCACATCTGGAAGATGCGCCTATTCTGGCACTTGGCCACTCTCTTCCCACTCCCTGTAGCGGTGGGATATGGGGTAATGAAGGGTTAATGCCACCTTGCTATTGTAAGGTGACATTAAGCCAGATTAATAATGGAGAGGCGTCAATTATGTCACCTATCCATTATTAATCCAATTGTATGAAAGGGTTAAAAAACACACACACATGCTTTAAAAGTATTTTACTGAAATAAACACAGTGGTTGTTTTAATAATTTATTGCTCTCTCAATCCATCCGGAACACCCTCGCTTGGAAAAATAATAAACGCACAAGATACATACCTTCTGATGTCAGATCACGTCCCACGATGTAATCCATCTGAAGGGGTTAACTAATATTACAGGCACGAGCTGCGATAAACCACTCGCTCGTGTCTGTAATCCCCGGGTGCTGAAAGGAAAGCTGGATCTGTACTTACATTGAGTCGCGGTGATGCGCCCCTGCTGGATGTTCTCATGAACTGCAGCCTGGGAACTTTTTCCCACGCTCCAGGTCATATGAGGACATCCACCAGGGGGCGCATCACCGCGACTGAAGGAAATGTAGGTCAATGACCTACATTTCATTCATTCGCCGGGGAATTACAAGCACACAGCTGCATTAGCAGGGCTCCTGCCTGTAAAATAATTAACCCCTTCAGATCATGGATTACCTCGTGGGATGTGACGGTTCAGCTGAGGGTATGTATCTTGTGCGTTTATTATTTTTCCAAGCGAGGGTGTTGCTGATGGATTGAGAGAGGAATAAAATACTGAAACAACCGCTGTGTTTATTTCATTAAAATAATTTTAAATCATGTGTGTGTGTGTTTTTTAACCCTTTCAGACAATTGGATTAATAATGGATAGGTGTCATAATTGACGCTTCTCCATTATTAATCTGGCTTAATGTCACCTTACAATAGCAAGGTGACATTAACCCTTCATTACCCCATATCCCACCGCTACAGGGAGTGGGAAGAGAGTGGCCAAGTGCCAGAATAGGCGCATCTTCCAGATGTGCCTTTTCTGGGGTGGCTGGGGGCAGATGTTTGTAGCCGGGGGGGCCAATAACCATGGACCCTCTCCTGGCTATTAATATCTGCCCTCAGTCACTGGCTTTACCATTCTGGCGGAGAAAATTGCGCGGGAGCCCACGCCAATTTTTTCCGCCATTTAACCCTTTATTTTAGCAGCTACAGCGCCCACATTTTGCACATACACACTACTAACATTAGTAATGTGGAATATGCAAAAAAAAAGGGGATATGAGATGGTTTACTGTATGTAATCATGTCTCATATCATGTCGGGTTTGTGCAGGAGAAATGAAAAGCCGGCAATTGAATTACCGACTGTTCACAGATATCGCGCTGAATGAAATCTAAATACAGAATATATATATATGTCTCAATGACATATATATATATATATATATATATATATATATACATACTGTATACATGTTTTCCCGAACATTTGAGCACATAAATCCATTAGATGTCGGTTTTGCAAGCCTGCGAGAAAATCTCGGCATACGGATGCCATACGGATGTCACACGGATCATTTGATGCGAGGAAATCGCATCCTCGCACTGCACACGGATCACTGTTTTTGAAACATTTGTGCGATTCTCGGCCGTGAAAAACGGACCTTTTTTTATACGTTAAGTGTGTCCCCGGCCTAAAGCACAGAGGACGCAGAGAGACACTGCTAAACTTGGAGGTGGATTTCTGACCGTTGTCTTACAGAGCGGCTACGATGGAATCCCTGATCATAGCTGTAGAGAGCGGATGGAACACAAAAAACTGAAATTGAGCAAAAAGATTTGCAGAACCCTGGAGCGGCGCCACGTGAATCTCCTACTACCTGCCGAAGTTCTGTGCCACACCACAGCGTAAGTACAGCGCAGCGCCAGAAGAGGGGACAGCGAGGCTGGCAGGGCGCTGATGCGGTGGGCATGCACGAGAGACGTGCCCGCTGCGACTGGACCGAGGTCTTGCAATCTTTTTAATTAACTCTAGTCAAAATTGAATAAATCAGGCGGAGACTTATACAGAATAAACACCAAAACTGGAGATTAGTGATGAGCGACCGGCCCGGATAAGGTGTTATCTGAGCATGCTCAGGTCCTGAGTGACTTCGGTGTGCTCGAGTTCTACGTTCCAGCAGACGAGAAGCTCGTTGTAATGTGACTGTAAGTATGAAAATCGCATATGAGTGAAGCGGCCAAGTGAGGACTGCTGGAACCTGCAGAGCTGAATCCAGACAGTGAGGATATTACACACTGTTAGGATTGGCTGCAGGGCTCATTTTATAGTTAAAGGGCTCGTCCAGGGTTCAGATGAAAGTCTGCAGTCATTATGTGACTGCAGCTTCTGAAATCTCACAGCGCATGCACTGCACACTTTTAGGATTCTCCCTTGCACGTGATTTGGATACTTCTGGCCACGTTCCGACTAGACGTTCCCGGCCTCGCTCAACTCATTTTCATTAAGTGAGGCCACGCATGTCTAGTCAGCATGTGACCGCATGTCTGCAAATCACCGGCACCAGAGAATCTTGACAGCGTGCAGGGCGCACTGTGAGAACTGAGAAATCTGCAGTCACATAGAATGACTGCAGACTCAGCACAAACATGGACAACCCCTTTAATGCTCCTAACAAATAAAAATATGAGAATTAGTATCACAAAAAAAACATTTACATCCAGGTACCTTATAGAATATAGATCATGTCTCTGGAGTTATTCTCTTTCTTTTCTTCATCTTGTCCAGACGCCATGACGACTTTTCTCATCCACAACTCGTCTCTGCAGACTTCCATCTTCTCCGGTCTCCTGCAGAACATGACGCCCTTAACCCCTTTCTGCCATTGGACGTACTATTCCGTCCATGTGGGGTGGGCCCTAATTCCCAAGGACGGAATAGTACGTCCAGCACGATCGGCTGCGCTCACGGGGGGAGCGCGGCCGATCGCGGCCGGGTGTCAGCTGCCTATCGCAGCTGACATCCGGCACTATGTGCCAGGAGCGGTCACGGACCACCCCCGGCACATTAACCCCCGGCACACCGCGATCAAACATGATCGCGGTGTGCCGGCGGTACAGGGAAGCATCGCGCAGGGAGGGGGCTCCCTGCGTGCTTCCCTGAGACCCCCGAAGCAGCGCGATGTGATCGCGCTGCTCCGAGGGTCTCCTACCTCCTATCCCTGCAGGCCCCGGATCCAAAATGGCCGCGGGGCTGCATCCGGGTCCTGCAGGGATTACTTCCGGGTGCCGTGCAGGCTGCAGATGAAAGCTGCAGCCTGCACGGCTGTAAGTGAGATCGGAGATCTCACAGAGTGCTGTGCACACTGTGAGATCAGCGATCTGTAATGTCCCCCCCTAGGACAAAGTAAAAAAGTAAAAAAAAAAATTTCCACATGTGTAAAAAAAAAATAAAAAAAATAATTCCTAAATAAAGAAAATATATATATATATTATTCCCATAAATACATTCCTTTATCTAAATAAAAAAATCAAACAATAAAAGTACACATATTTAGTATTGCCGCGTCCGTAACGACCCCACCTATAAAACTATATCACTAGTTAACCCCTTCAGTGAACACCGTAAAAAAAAAAAAAAAAAAAAAGGCAAAAAACAAAGCTTTATTCTCACACCGCCAAACAAAAAGTGCAATAACACGCGATCAAAAAGACGGATATAAATAACCATGGTACCACTGCAAACGTCATCTTGTCCCGCAAAAAACGAGCTGCCACATGGCATCATCAGCAAAAAAATAAAAAAGTTATAGTCCTCAGAATAAAGCGATGGCAAAATAATTATTTTTTCTATAAAATAGTTTTTATCGTATAAAAGCGCCAAAACATAAAAAAATGATAGAAATGAGATATCGCTGTAATCGTACTGACCCGAAGAATAAAACTGCTTTATCAATTTTACCAAACGCGGAACGGTATAAACGCCTCCCCCAAAAGAAATTCATGAATAGCTGGTTTTTGGTCATTCTGCCTCACAAAAATCGGAATAAAAAGCGATCAAAAAATCTCCCGTGCCCGAACATGTTACCAATAAAAACGTCAACTCGTTCCGCAAAAAACAAGACCTCATATGACTCTGTGGACTCAAATATGGAAAAATTATAGCTCTCAAAATGTGGTAACACAAAAAATATTTTTTGCAATAAAAAGCTTCTTTCAGTGTGTGACAGCTGCCAATCATAAAAATCCGCTAAAAAACCCGCTATAAAAGTAAATCAAACCCCCCTTCATCACCCCCTTAGTTAGGGAAAAATAAAAAAATTTAAAAAATGTATTTATTTCCATTTTACCATTAGGGTTAGGGCTAGGGTTAGGGCTAGGGTTAGGGCTAGGGTTAGGGTTGGGGCTAGGGTTAGGGTTGGGGCTAGGGTTGGGGCTAGGGTTAGGGTTGGGGCTAGGGTTAGGGTTGGGGCTAGGGTTGGGGCTAAAGTTAGGGTTAGGGCTAAAGTTAGGGTTAGGGTTGGGGCTAAAGTTAGGGTTAGGGTTGGGGCTAAAGTTAGGGTTAGGGTTGGGGCTAAAGTTAGGGTTAGGGTTTGGATTACATCTACGGTTGGGAATAGGGTTGGGATTAGGGGTGTGTCTGGGTTAGAGGTGTGGTTAGGGTTACCGTTGAGATTAGGGTTAGGGGTGTGTTTGGATTAGGGTTTCAGTTATAATTGGGGGGTTTCCACTGTTTCGGCACATCAGGGGCTCTCCAAACGCGACATGGCGTCCGATCTCAATTCCAGCCAATTCTGCGTTGAAAAAGTAAAACAGTGCTCCTTCCCTTCCGAGCTCTCCCGTGCGCCCAAACAGGGGTTTATCCCAACATATGGGGTATCAGCGTACTCGGAACACATTGGAGAACAACTTTTGGGGTCCAATTTCTCCTGTTACCCTTGGGAAAATACAAAACTGGGGGCTAAAAAATAATTTTTGTGGAAAAAAAATATTTTTTTATTTGCATGGCTCTGCGTTATAAACTGTAGTGAAACAATTGGATGAGTTCATTAGGGGGTC
Organism: Ranitomeya variabilis; assembly: GCF_051348905.1. Lineage (NCBI taxonomy): Eukaryota > Metazoa > Chordata > Amphibia > Anura > Dendrobatidae > Ranitomeya > Ranitomeya variabilis. The sequence continues at coordinate 231,197,629 of NC_135238.1, forward strand.
TACTTTCCAATTTGGGGTCACTTGTGGGGGGTTTCTACTGTTTAGGTACATTAGGGCCTCTGCAAACGCAATGTGATGCCTGCAGACCATTCCATGTAAGTCTGCATTCCAAATGGCGCTCCTTCCCTTCCGAGCCCTCCCATGCGCCCAAACGGTGGTTCCCCCCCACATATGGGGTATCAGCGTACTCAAGACAAATTGGACAACAACTTTTGGGGTCCAATTTCTCCTGTTACCCTTGGGAAAATACAAAACTGGGGGCTAAAAAATAATTTTGGAGGGAAATTTTTATTTTTTTATTTTCACGGCTATGCGTTATAAACTGTAGTGAAACACTTGAGGGTTCAAAGCTCTCACAACACATCTAGATGAGTTCCTTAGGGGGTCTACTTTCCAAAATGGTGTAACTTGTGTTTTTTTTTTTACTGTTTAGGTACATTAGGGCTCTGCAAACGCAATGTGACGCCTGCAGACCATTCCATCTAAGTCTGCATTCAAAACGGCGCTCCATCCCTTCTGAGCCCTCCCATGCGCCCAAACAGTGGTTCCCCCCACATATGGGGTACCAGCATACTCAGGACAAATTGCAGAACAACTTTTGGGGTCCAATTTCTCCTGCTACCCTCGGGAAAATGCAAAACTGGGGGCTAAAAAATAATTTTTGTGGGAAAAAAATGTTTGTTTTATTTTTACGGCTCTGCATTATAAACTTCTGTGAAGCAGTTGGTGGGTCAAAGTGCTCACCACACCTCTAGATAAGTTCCTTAGGGGGTCTACTTTCCAAAATGGTGTCACTTGTGGGGGGTTTCAATGTTTAGGCACATTAGTGGCTCTCCAAATGCAACATGGCGTCCCACCTCAATTCCTGTCAATTTTGCATTGAAAAGTCAAACGGCGCTCCTTCCCTTCCGAGCTCTCCCATGCGCCCAAACAGTGGTTTACCCCCACATATGGGGTATCGGCGTACTCAGGACAAATTGTACAACAACTTTTGGGGTCCAATTTCTTCTCTTACCCTTGGGAAAATAAAAAATTCGGGGCGAAAAGATCATTTTTGTGAAAAAATATGATTTTTTATTTTTACGGTTCTGCATTATAAACTTCTGTGAAGCACCTGGTGAGTCAAAGTGCTCACCACACCTCTAGATAAGCTCCTTAGGGGGTCTACTTTCCAAAATGGTGTCACTTGTGGGGGGTTTCAATGTTTAGGCATATCAGGGGCTCTCCAAACGCAACATGGCGTCCCATCTGAATTCCAGTCAATTTTGCATTGAAAAGTCAAATGACGCTCCTTCGCTTCCGAGCTCTGTCATGCGCCCAAACAATGGTTTACACCCACATATGGGGTATCGTCGTACTCAGGACAAATTGTACAACATCTTTTGGGGTCCATTTTCTCCTGTTACCCTTGGTAAAATAAAACAAATTGGAGCTGAAGTAAATTTTGTGTGAAAAAAAAGTTAAATGCTCATTTTTATTTAAACATTCCAAAAATTCCTGTGAAACACCTGAAGGGTTAATAAACTTCTTGAATGTGGTTTTGAGCACCTTGAGGGGTGCAGATTTTAGAATGGTGTCACACTTGGGTATTTTCTATCATATAGACCCCTCAAAATTACTTCAAATGAGATGTGGTCCCTAAAAAAAAAATGGTGTTGTGAAAATGAGAAATTGCTGGTCAAATTTTAACCCTTATAACTCCCTAACAAAAAAAAAATGTTGGTTCCAAAATTGTGCTGATGTAAAGTAGACATGTGGGAAATGTTACTTATTAAGTATTTTGTGTGACATATCACTGTGATTTATTTGCATAAAAATTCAAAGTTTTCAAAATTTTCGCCAAATTTCCATTTTTTTCACAAATAAACGCAGGTAATATCAAATAAATTTTACCACTATCATGAAGTACAATATGTCACGAGAAAACAATGTCAGAATCACCAGGATCCGTTGAAGCGTTCCAGAGTTATAACCTCATAAAGGGACAGTGGTCAGAATTGTAAAAATTGGCCCGGTCCATAACGTGCAAACCACCCTTGGGGGTGAAGGGGTTAAAGACAGAAGTGTCATTATAATGCTCCTGAATAAAAATATCTGCCCTACGCTGAGCCCCTGAATAAATAATTGCCCCTCACTATAATCTCTGCACAAAATTTGACCTCCACACTGTCCCTCTTATGGTACATGCTCTCGACAATCACACTCGCTCCCCAGAGTCCGCATACATTTTTCCCCTTGCTACTCCCTGTGTCCACACCCATCCCCTCACTCATCATGCTGAGTCTGCACCCATCCCCTCACTCACTCCCATACTGTCAGCATACATTTCCCCTTTGCTCCTCATACTGTGTTTGCACCCATCTCCCTCACTCACCCTACTGTCTGCACCTATCCCACTCATACATTCTCACTCGCTCATCATACTGTGTCCACACCCACCCAAACTCATCATACTGTGATAGCACCATTCCCCACTCACCATATTGTGTCCGCACACCCATCCCCCCACTCACCATACTGTATCTGCTCATCCTGTAACCTCAAATTCCTCCTGCTCCCCATATTGTGTCTGCACCTGTCCCTTCCTTGCTCCCCAAACTTGTGTCCTCAAATCTTCTCCCGTTACACTAAATTTCCCCCAAATCAAATATTCCCCAACTCTCCTTCCACACTAGATCCCCCCACACGCAGTAAGTACCCTCTCCCCCTCTCCCATTACATTTAATCTTTGGTGTCTTCAGCTCCACTGGAGCACTTATCACCAGACGTCCTTCATCGTGATATCTCACCGGACACCATCGCTATAGTGTCAGCGACATACCGTACATTGTGCTGCCATCATCTTATCTGATATTTAATTTGCAGATGATTCTAGAATAAAACCCAGAATTAATACATCGACACAGGTTTCCAGGAAACGTCTTGCTCGGCTTTAATTGGTGCGAGTTAATCCTGTCTTGTCATAATCCTCAGCGCAGGTCTGAGCGCTCGGCCATCAGGGCTCTGGCTTCTGTCAAAGGCTCATTAACAGCTGGAAATACTTGTGAAAAAAAGAGCAAAGAGAGATGGGCGCAACCAATGGCCACCACCACAGCTCCACCGGAGGTTGTCATCAACGTTATGACCCTGTAGTAAATGTCTCCTATTCTTTCATAATTGGACCAAAATTCTCTGCTGATTAATTTCTTGATATTTCTGTATAGCAAACACAGATCTATTTTTCTGATACAAAACTCCAATTCCCCGGCATTGTCATAAAGCATAAAATGTTGCTACCACTAGGGGGAGCTCATTACATACTGCTCATGCATTAAACGCAATGATAAAACTGTATGCAATAAGCTCCCCCTAGTGGTCGCAGCAGGTACACAGAATGTTAGCATTTAAAGCGTACCTGCCATTATAGGTGACTAATGATAATCCACTGTGTGTACAAAACACTATTTCTGGCCTCTGAATTATCCTGGATTTTCTATCAGTTTTCCCCTAAGCATGCTTTCTCGATCTCTGACCTAGTGGGTGCAGACTAGCTGCTATGAAGTTAATCCAGCTCCGCAGTGAGATAAACATTTACTAGAAAGCAGCAGCAACATGGAGTACATTATACAACAGTATTGAGCTGTGTAGCTGTGACTTCAACTCTGGGGGGTGAGATAAACACTTACTAGAAAGCAGCAGCAGCATGGAGTACATTATACAACAGTACTGAAATAATCCAGCTCTGGGGGGTGACAAACAGTTACTAGAAAAAAGCAAAATGAAGGATATTATACAACAGTACGGAGCTGTGTAACTGAGAATCCAACCCTGGGGGGTGAGAAACGTTTACTAGAAAGCAGCAGCCCCATTTCTCTGCCCCTATCTCACTATGCTCCTCTATTCTCCATAGACCTCAATAGGCAGCTGTAATCTGGTCTCTCAATGAACTGGAAATCCTTCTCGTCTGGATTTGAATTGTTTTTTTGTTTTTTTTTTCAGAATGAATGAGGAGTTTGGGAAGTGGGGAGGGGGGAGAGAAGGCTCATAAGTGGAGATTGAAATATATCTTATTGGAGAAATCTGCTTCTAAGTTTTTATATTCTCTTTTACTATTGATTTATGTAAAGTTTATTGAAAGTACAGCGACCATTTATGTTCATGTAGAGGATTTGGTGCAGTGTGTCAGGTGAGAAATCTGCTTAATTAAGAAGTGAAATATGCAAATCTCTACAAATCTCGTAACTATGGGAAAAATCAGCCAACCATGTGGCCTCCATATTGTATCACTCAGCTTTCCCACAAACAGATAGAACTAAAACTAGAGATCTACAGAAAAGGAGTCCTGGATGTCCCGTTTAGATAGGGAGCAGGAACGCAAAGGAGGTGGGATTTAGTAAAGCCCCGCCCCAAACTGGGTGTTCCTGGTTACTTGGGAGACGGAATCCTGCATTCCGGGGGGCGGGGCTTAAATGTAACAATTTTACTTATTAGAATGTTGGTAAATCTGGGGATTGTGGACGCTCGCGGGGCCCCAAGTGACATTTGGAGGAAGAATATAATTTATTTCATATCGTGAGTGCACAAAGTATCCACACGGTGCCTGAATGTACAGAAAATGTGTTTATTTCCACAAATACGGGGCAGTTCTTGATTATTCTTCCACAAACACCACATCCATCACTTGTGATACGGGGGTCCGGGCAGATAGGGAACACGTGCTCTGTCCGCAGGAGGAAAGACTCTTCAATCCACCACAAGACTGTTGTTCACAGTTGGATACTGCTCGAAGAAGCCCTGAGAAGAGAGCGGAGGATGGGCCGGTCACACGTGGCGGCACAGGACCCACAGGCCGGCATCCAGGAGGACAGAACAGGGCAATAGAGTTATATCTTGGCTAAAATTTTTGCATTTTGAGACCTTTTATTTTTTCCGGCGGGTGACAGAGTGGACGGCGGCACTTGCCCAGGCTCGCCAGTAGGTGGCGCCGGCCCCAGGGTAGTCAGGGGGATCTGTTACAGACTGCGGCACTACAGGATCTAGAACAGGCCACAGTCAGATCAGTAAAATTAGAAGCCGCCGTCGCCACTTATTAAGGAGACAGAGCTCGGGGCGAGGACCAGAGAAGCGAATGCCCACGAGACGGAGCTGGGTGGGCTCCGGTTGCCATGGTTTCCATTATATCATGTCATAGGCTAATACATGCTATTGCTCATTAGCGATGTCCTGGTGTTGCCGTAGCAACCACTTGACTAACCCACTGATGTCGGCAGTTGCTACGGCAACCGCCCATTGACTTCAAGGCCAGTGTAGGTTGCCACGGCAGCAGCCAATGGGAGAGGAGCGCACACACAATTAGAATTACAATTTGCTGGGAAACGCGGAGACGCAAATGTACACAAACACGCTGACGTCTCCGATACGAAGTGTCACCGCGCCCGCCGCCAGGACACAGCGGCAGAGATAATCCATATCAGGGGCTGTGGGAGGGAGGCTGGCACGCCGCACCAGGAGGACAGCACTATAATACAAGTGTACAGCACAGTGCGAGCAGCTGTATCCAGGGCCTTACATAGGACTGCAGGGACACCTACTGCAGCCACAACCCAGCTCTGCTACATCCGCAGCCAGAAAACACAAAGCGTATGTGCACACGTTGCGGAAAGGTGTGCGGATATACTGCGGAATTACCGCGGTTTTTGTGCGGATTCCACCTGCGGTTTTACACCGGATTCCTATTATGGAGCAGGTTTAATCTGCTGCGGAATCCACACAAAGAATTGACATGCTGTGGAATAAACAACGCTACGTTTCCGCGCGTTTTTTTCCGCACTATGTGCACTGCGGATTTTGTTTTCCATAGGTTTACATGGTACTGTACAACACATGGAAAACTGCTGCAGATAAGCAGCGGCCAATCCGCAGCAAAATCCGCAGCGTGTGCACATACCCAAAAAATACACAGGACTGCCACAAAACATCAGAAAAGGTGACTATAGCACCACCCCATCATACACTACCACCCCCAACATACTCACATATACAGCAGTACAACACCTGATCATTACACTCCTATATAGAGCACTACAACCCCCAATATAACATACAAAATCCCAGCTTACCTGACCATTACTCATATATAGAGCACTACAACCCCCAGCATACCTGACCATTACTCATATATAGAGTACTACAACCCCCAACATACCTGACCATTACACTCCTATATAGAGCACTACAACTCCCAACATACCCAACCATTACACTCCTATATAGAGCACTACAACTCCCAACATACCCAACCATTACACTCCTATATAGAGCACTACAACTCCCAACATACCCAACCATTACACTCCTATATAGAGCACTACAACTCCCAACATACCTGACCATTACACTCCTATATAGAGCACTACAACCCCCAACATGCCCGACCATTACACTCCTATATAGAGCACTACAACCCCCAACATGCCCAACCATTACACTCCTATATAAAGCACTACAACCCCCAACATGCCCGACTATTACACTCCTATATAGAGCACTACAACTCCCAACATACATGACCATTACACTCCTATATAGAGCACTACAACCCTCAACATGCCCAACCATTACACTCCTATATAAAGCACTACAACTCCCAACATGCCCGATCATTACACTCCTATATAGAGCACTACAACCCCCAACATGCCCAACCATTACACTCCTATATAAAGCACTACAACTCCCAACATGCCCGATCATTACACTCCTATATAGAGCACTACAACCCCCAACATGCCCAACCATTACACTCCTATATAAAGCACTACAACTCCCAACATACCTGACCATTACACTCCTATATAGAGAACTACAACCCCCAACATACCTGACCATTACACTCCTATATAAAGCACTACAACTCCCAACATGCCCGACCATTACACTCCTATATAGAGCATTACAACCCCCAACATGCCCAACCATTACACTCCTATATAAAGCACTACAACTCCCAACATACCTGACCATTACACTCCTATATAGAGCACTACAACCCCCAACATGCCCAACCATTACACTCCTATATAAAGCACTACAACCCCCAACATGCCCAACCATTACACTCCTATATAAAGCACTACAACCCCCAACATACCCGACCATTATACTGCTATAGAGAGCACTACAACCCCCAGCATACCCGACCATTACTCATATATAGAGCAGTACAACTCCCAGCATACCCGACCATTACTCATATATAGAGCACTACAACCCCCAGCATACCTGACCATTATACTCATTTTCACACCACTTTCAAGATCCCCGTTTGCTGTCAGTGAATGTGAATATTCTTCTTTCCATCCAGAGGCTAAACCTTCTCACAGAGGAGAGTTTGCTACAGTTGCATCCCGTCTGCACGCTCCTGTGTGGGATACACCCGGCTCCACAGTTCTGGCTCCTGCTTGTTACAATGTATCAGCCCCGAGAGCACAGTTCTGTCCACAGAGAATTGTCTCAACTGGATACAACTGTAGCAAAGCCTCAGCTCTGGATGTAAACCGGAATGTTCCAAATTACTGACAACAAGCAGAGGTTTACAAAATGGTGAGAAATGGAGACAATGTGTATAGGAAACTTTCATTATCATATAACGATTAAGCTCCATTTCACTTCTTTTTGGCTGTGTCGGTGTCAATTCTGCTCTGCTACATCTCCATCTTTATTATATACAGTTTAGCTATATACTTTCTGCTGCGCTCACATTTATTCTCCATTTCCCCACTGTCCCATAATCACTATATTACCTTCTCGCTATTACACATCATCCGCTGCTTATTAGCGCTGCCTTGTGCGCCCTCTGGTGGCCACTCACAGACATCACACACAATAATTACCTGGAAGAGAGTGCAGGTCTGCAGGACCCCGGACGTGCAGCACATCTCCCTCACCGAGTGCATCGCCAGCTGCGGGGATCCTAAATCCAGAACTTTCAGACCCAACTTACTGGCCAGGATGGGGCCAATAGTGGTGCCACATGGCACATCATTCCGCACCATGAATTCCTGCAGATATAAATCCCAGTTATCATAACACACAAGGGATGGAAATGGTAGGAGGAGGAGGTTTTATGGAGGTGCTCACCTGCAGCGGGACACCCACACGTCCTGCAATCTCCCGCAGGACGGCCTCGGTCACAGCAGTGGAGGCGTAGCGCTGGTTGCTGTTCACTTTGATAACCGGCCCCTGATTAAAAATGACCAATATATGGGAAGTTTTATATGTGATGCCGATGTGCGCCCTACCGAAAACTGGTGAAGACACGACTAAGAGGGGGCAAGATGTAATATCGGGGACTGACCTTGTGGAAGAGGGGCCTGTGATTCTCTTCATGTTTGTCCCTGTGGAAGACACAGAATCAGGAGTGATCGGGGGGACTCGTACATCCCACCTTTGATACTAACTTTCTAATGTAATTTTTGCATCAATTCCTCATTATTTTCAGGATCTCTGCTTGCTGTCACTGAATAGCAACATCCAGGCACAAACTGTTCACGTTCCAGTTGGACACAAGGTTTCCGGTCTCTTTTGTAACAAGCCGCCCCCCTGTGTGAGCAGGACCCTCTGGATGGAGGCAGCAAGCATAAATTCTGGAAATGGTGAAGAATTAGATCACAAACGCTGCAGGTTCTCCCCAGTGGGGGTCTAGACCAACCCAGAATAGGCCCCCTTTCTCTGCAGGGGATTGGTCATGCAGCATCATATTTTGGTTGCTCACTTCAGTGGTGGACTACAAGAACAAGCATGCTTTGTAGGATCCATAGGGTGTCGCTCTTACATGTAGTTGGGGTGCACGGCGTGGGCCATGTCAGCGCTGATCATGAACGATTTGGGCACAGACTCCTCAAAGGCGGTGAGATTCTGCGGAGTGCAGGAGATTCGGCGCAGGATCAGCTCCGTCAGAAGCGACTCGGCACCGTGGGCGCTCTCCGACCCGACCTGGAAGACAAGAGATGGATACGGTGTCAGGGGTCTGGCTGAGCGCTCACCCAGCTTTTCTGGCCTCATCAGACATCTCCCCATAATGTTTTCTCCTAGGCCGATGGAAAGCCGACAACCCCAGAGAGAACGGTAACTCAGCCATCGTGGTCGTCACCCAGCTTTCCCGTTTACTGCACGACTACATACAGCGCAGCATATCCGAGCTTCTAGTCCCCGAGTCACCCCACACCGAGCAGATACTGGCCTCGCTCCCAGAACGTCTCACCTCCTCATTGTCGTACAGGGTGATCATCCGGACGTTGGACTCGTTGGCGAGAGAGTTTGGAGACTCACAGGAGCCAAGAAGAGCCTGCGGGGGAAGAGAAAACAATCAGTATATCCGATCCTGGGAAAGTAGGGTGACAACCAATATGGCAGCTATTTCCATTTTCAAGGGCACTGCCAATCAGACTGCGGATCCCCCACATCACCAGGTAACCAGACAGATTTGCCATTCAGGAGTGTCGGAAAGCTGGGTGGCGCAGTAATGGAGGCCTGATTGGTTATCATTAAGCTATTCCAGTAATGAATATGGAAAAAAAGTGATAATATTTTACAAGTTGACCAAATAGGAAGATTTAAAAAAGGATAAAATATACGATTTTCCCAAAATATTTTGCCACAATTTTTGGAAAACACAAAAAATGTGCACAGTGCGGACGCAGAACCAACAGCCGAGAGATTGGCAGCAAAGAGCGTCCTCTCCTCCGGAGGACCCGGCCATGACAGGACCCATTGATATCACTATAACTGTGTAATGCTTCCTATGTCCAGTGGGGGCGCTGCAGCTGAACTGACCACTCGCCGACAGGTTCTTCTGCGGATTCCAGACGATTACCGGGGATCCCAGAAGCAGGAGGACGCCCTGTAGTGAACTTGGAAAATCCTTCCAACAAAAAAGGGGACTGTGAAAAGGGGATTGTGAAAAGCAGACTTCCCCTTTAAGACCAAAAGGCCATGACGTCTGCACAAAGAGTAAAGCAAAAGAAATTCCAGAGCCCACGGTCCGGCAGGAATTGGAAGTCTTAACTACTGAGCCAGCTTGCTACAATGAAAAGAGATAAAGATGCAGAAATGAAGAATACTTAAAGGGACAGTAAGCCGAAAGTTGGAGCCCTCCACACCAACAGATGTAAAGGCTTCAGCGCGGGAGACAAAGCAGTGACCACCCCACTGCCAAGCACAGCCAGCCTGAAATGGCTGATAACAGCGAACAACAGCTCAGTAGTGAAGATGAATATTAGCTGAAATGTTCCTTTAATTTGGATTTGATGCCATTGAGTTTATGAGTCACAAGAATCCCATCAGTCTTCATGAAGCCGCGGAGAGGACAGCGCTATTCTTAGAAGGAAGAGGCCGCGATCGTCACGTACTGGCTATGTGGTCGGAGCTGAACTTTACTTCATCGCTCGGGGAGATTGATGAAGGCGGCAGAGACGGATGATGCAAATGTCGGCTCCATCTCCTCTCTGGCCTCATACACCTGCTGTCAGCAGCCAGTCCACCATCACCGGGGGCAGGCAGTGTAGGCATCCGCCTAGGGCGCTACCTCCTGCCTCCCCTTGAGGGGGGCGCATTTTTTTTGAAAAAAAAAAAATAACACTGCTGACTGCCTGCAGCCATATGGCACCTTCCTCCGGCTGCAGGCATTCAGCACAGTGATAGCCGGGCTGAGGGCACACGGGGAGCAGTATTAGTCACTGACACGGCTCACCTCTCTCTCTGCATGCGCCCCGACCGTCACTCCCTCCTAGTACTAAATGTGTGTGTGTCAGACATAAACACAATGCTGAGAGCATTGAGAGATTTTTATTAGCTTCCTATCAATGTCACTGAAGGAAACCGTCAGCAGCCTGTCAAACCAAACCTGCAATTTAAAAGGATCTCCTGCAATAACCTACGGATTCATGTAAAGGACAGAATTAAAAATCCCACTGATTCCGAGGACCACCTTTCACCCACCTGAAGGGCACAATAGCAGCTGTGCAGATTATCCAGGCGGGGACCAAAGATGAACTCCTCATGGGCGCCCCCTAGAGTCTGAAAGAGAAGAAGCAATGAGTACAAGTGGCTGACGCACACGATCCTACGTGATACAACGTAACAAAGTCTCTTTCTTCTGCACGGAATTCCCATTGTGTAAAAAAACCTCAAAATCTTCTGAAAATCTGTTTATACGTCTACAAGCCAAAACGTCACCAACTGAGCGCCCTATAATAACCCCTTCCCAACCAGAAAATTCTTTGTTTTTACACCTTTGCTTTATTCCTCTCCTCTGAAGAGCCAGAACTTCTTATTCCATTGACAGGTGTAAAAAAGTCTTATTTTGGGGACGAATTGTAGTTTTAAATGGCAGCATACATTTTACTATATTCTGATTATATTAGAAAATTCAATTCTGCCATTGTATTTTTTTTTTTTTTTTAGTAGTTAAAATTAAAAAAAAAAAAAAAAACTTGGTTCCGTCGTCATTTTCTAAGACCTGTAACCTTTTTTTTCCCATTGATGGAGCTGTACTTTTTTTTTTTTTTTTATATGTAGCAAGCTGTAGTTTTTATATGTAGCAAGCTGTAGTTTTTATTATTGCCATTTTGGTGTACACAGCTTGTTTTTATTTTTAGGATGAGATGTGACACGATTAAAAAAACACTCAGTTTTTTTTTATGCTTTTCATCACTTACCATAAAAATTTATTAGTTTTAGATTTTCATGGATCGCATTAACAATACACAAACTATTTAAAAAAAATATTTTAACATTGGGAAATTAGGTGGATTCAAACGGTCATGTGGTCACTTAAATTTTCATATTTTTTTTTTTCTTCACTTTGTTCTTTACTTTTATTTTTACTCCCTTTTTTTAGTTCTAATATTTATTATATTTATATGTTTGGGTATATACTCTTGCTGTGCCATTTGTTTCTTTACTATTCATCCATTATATACAATATACAGTGGGGCAAAAAAGTATTTAGTCAGTCAGCAATAGTGCAAGTTCCACCACTTAAAAAGATGAGAGGCGTCTGTAATTTACATCATAGGTAGACCTCAACTATGGGAGACAAACTGAGAAAAAAAAATCCAGAAAATCACATTGTCTGTTTTTTTATCATTTTATTTGCATATTATGGTGGAAAATAAGTATTTGGTCAGAAACAAAATGTCATCTCAATACTTTGTAATATATCCTTTGTTGGCAATGACAGAGGTCAAACGTTTTCTGTAAGTCTTCACAAGGTTGCCACACACTGTTGTTGGTATGTTGGCCCATTCCTCCATGCAGATCTCCTCTAGAGCAGTGATGTTTTTGGCTTTTCGCTCGGCAACACGGACTTTCAACTCCCTCCAAAGGTTTTCTATAGGGTTGAGATCTGGAGACTGGCTAGGCCACTCCAGGACCTTGAAATGCTTCTTACGAAGCCACTCCTTCGTTGCCCTGGCGGTGTGCTTTGGATCATTGTCATGTTGAAAGACCCAGCCACGTTTCATCTTCAATGCCCTTGCTGATGGAAGGAGGTTTGCACTCAAAATCTCACGATACATGGCCCCATTCATTCTTTCATGTACCCGGATCAGTCGTCCTGGCCCCTCTGCAGAGAAACAGCCCCAAAGCATGATGTTTCCACCACCATGCTTTACAGTAGGTATGGTGTTTGATGGATGCAACTCAGTATTCTTTTTCCTCCAAACACGACAAGTTGTGTTTCTACCAAACAGTTCCAGTTTGGTTTCATCAGACCATAGGACATTCTCCCAAAACTCCTCTGGATCATCCAAATGCTCTCTAGCAAACTTCAGACGGGCCAGGACATGTACTGGCTTAAGCAGTGGGACACGTCTGGCACTGCAGGATCTGAGTCCATGGTGGCGTAGTGTGTTACTTATGGTAGGCCTTGTTACATTGGTCCCAGCTCTCTGCAGTTCATTCACTAAGTCCCCCCGCGTGGTTCTGGGATTTTTGCTCACCGTTCTTGTGATCATTCTGACCCCACGGGGTGGGATTTTGCGTGGAGCCCCAGATCGAGGGAGATTATCAGTGGTCTTGAATGTCTTCCATTTTCTAATTATTGCTCCCACTGTTGATTTCTTCACTCCAAGCTGGTTGGCTATTGCAGATTCAGTCTTCCCAGCCTGGTGCAGGGATACAATTTTGTTTCTGGTGTCCTTTGACAGCTCTTTGGTCTTCACCATAGTGGAGTTTGGAGTCAGACTGTTTGAGGGTGTGCACAGGTGTCTTTTTATACTGATAACAAGTTTAAACAGGTGCCATTACTACAGGTAATGAGTGGAGGAAAGAGGAGACTCTTAAAGAAGAAGTTACAGGTCTGTGAGAGCCAGAAATCTGGATTGTTTGTTTCTGACCAAATACTTATTTTCCACCATAATATGCAAATAAAATGATAAAAAAACAGACAATGTGATTTTCTGGATTTTTTTTTCTCAGTTTGTCTCCCATAGTTGAGGTCTACCTATGATGTAAATTACAGACGCCTCTCATCTTTTTAAGTGGTGGAACTTGCACTATTTCTGACTGACTAAATACTTTTTTGCCCCACTGTATATATATATACACACACACACACACATACAGAGAGAGAGAGAGAGAGAGAGAGAGAGAAAACTGGATCAGCACCAAATACTACTTTAATATCGTGCAAAGCTTCCCCAACCAGTAATCAAATGGTTATCAAAATAGAAGTAAAAAAATGGAAAACAGCACAAAAAAATGATTCAGGTAGGACACGTCCCTTTCTCCCCTCCTGTCTTTTTTTTTTTTTTTTTAATCATGTCTGTTGTTCTAATCTTTCTGTCCTTCTATAATTACTAATAAAACTATTTATTTGCAAATTGATTTTTTTTAATACTTTTTTTTGGGGGGGTTTATATATTTTGGTATTTGTAGGTGTCATATACTTACTTTTGTTATATATGGAATTTCGTTCTTTTATAGCTTTTCTCCTAAGGGCCCTGAACCTGCGATCATTTGATCACTATTTACTACAATACTTCAGTTTTGTAGAGCAGAATTGTCGATCTACTATGCAGCCGGGCAAATACCTGGGCTTCATGGAAATGCAAAGCCGACAGCGACGAGACTTTCATAGGACCCCAAACAGTCATGGTAGCCCATCGGCACCCCGGGATCTTTTCTTATTCCTGAGCGCTGGCCATACGACCACACATTGTTCTGCAGCGCCACCACAGGCTGAATTGAGTATTACATAGTGCCTATTCATATTAATGGAGTGTGTGTAATGCAGGACAGGGCAGGTCGTCCAAAGCGAGAGACGCTCTTTGTAACTGGTCTAATCTTTGGTCAAGCGATGAGGACCCCCGGAAATAACTCAGAATTCCCTATGGGTGTATGAAAATGGGTTTCCTAATCTAGACCCCTCACTTTTAGTAAATTTTGGCCAAGCTATGACTTCCCGTGTCATATCGCCTGGAGTAGACTGTCCACCCTCCTTTACACTTCCTGGAAGTGAACCATCTGCCTGAACCGCGAGGACACTGGTGCGTCAGGACAGGACCTACCGCCGGTTGTGTGTCAGTCAGGCAAAGCTCCAGTTCTAGAATCTGCTCCGGTTTCACCCCCAGCCGGTCGCAGAGCAGGCTGAGCAGAAGAGGGTGATGCCTCTCGGTCTGAGAAAAAAGAAAGGTGGACATCAGATCAGACCCTAAAGTCTATGGCGCCATCACTGGACCGTTATTACCCGACCTCCGGAGAAGTCACCGCTGCAGCCAGTCACTCCGATCATCACACGTGGGTGATACGAGCACCCAGCCAGGTTGGTGACCACAGTGGCCAAACCCTCCTCTATGGACGGACTTAGACCTCACCTGGTTTTTGCCTCCAGCAGAGGAATGACAGGAAGATCCCGAATCCATGGGCTCCTTCTCCAAACCTTCTTGTATAGAGGAAGCGAGAATGGGCAGGCTGTCACGAGAAGGGAGACTGTGAGAAGGACGAACCTGGCAGGTGCCGGCCGGCGGCTCGCACGTCGCTCGCACACTCACAGATGCTGCTCCGTGTTGGGTCCGAAGCTCTCGTTGATGTTCCTCTGCAGGTGGATGGCCAGGTGCGGGATGCGGAGGATCGGGCGCTCCACATAGACCAGGCGGTGCTGCAGGCGGTGCCCCTCCTGAGGGCGGAGCGGGGGGTAAGAGAAGAATCAGTTCTATTCCGTGCTACAATTATATCTAGAAGGTTACATTCACCACGTCTTGTTCCATTGGTAAATGGAAACCGTCAGCAGTCGGGATCCTATTGATGGATCTTAATCTGGTTTTATTTTTATTGTAATTAGGTCGGTGAACGTAAGCATGGTACATGGGGGTACGCGGAGCGCCTACGGCTCCCAAATATGGAATTTTAGGGACTTCATCTGGCGCTCTAGTGGAAACTGTCAGCAAGCTGCTGTTGTTGGATCCATTGTTCCTGTGTGTATAGGTTCAGTGCTTGGAGTGCGGCTAACTCATACACGAGGAGTATGGCGCCATGTATACACTATTCTCGGCTCGACCACGGATCTCATGACCCATCAGGGAATAAAACGTCCGGTTGGGCTGAGGATTGGGGACATAATATGAGCTCTTGAATGCGGCCACATTACAGATGTCGGAATAAGCCATTAAACACACAATCAGAACACTAACTATGGACACAAGGAAATAATGGCGCCATTAACACCAACTTACTGACAGTTTCCAGTGGAACTTTTTTTTTTTTCAAAGTAAAAACAAACAAAAAAATAAAACATTAATTTATATTATGATGTAAAAAAGGTGAAGCTTCAGGTTATAAGACGATGATCAATTAGTCTTCCAAGAAAAATATCAATCCTTAATAGGTCAGATGTGGCTGATTACACTGTGACTTAATTACCGGTTATGTATCAAAGGATTCATCACCTTAATGATCACTCGGCCGGCAACAGTCAGATCCCGGTCAAACCAAGTGCTCCAGATGCCTCCACCATAGCACTCGACCCCGACCTGCAGGTATCCGGCCTGACCGCGACAAGACCGGCGCTTTACCTGCGGACACAGGACGCACGAGTCAGAGAAAACTAAGGGGACGTGTTACTTCTGCCATCATTCATCCTTACCCTGAGGCACGGGCTGTCCGTATGGGCGCCGACGATTGTAAATCCGTTGCCTTGCTTGTAATGGCCGCCCACTGCAAACGCCACCAAGGTCGAGTAGTTGCGAGTCACGAAGTACTAGACAGAGAGAGAAATCGGTAAGTAAGTGACCCCCAGCTCCTCCGCACGGGGGAAGGATCAGGAGGAGTTTTCTTACCTTGTGGTTGGGTTTGATATCCCAGTGATCGGCCTCCTTCAGCTCCTGGAATCCTGCTTGTAAGAGGCGGCTCTTACACTCCTCCACCACTAGGGGCAGTAAGAAGAAGACTTTGGTGGTACAACATGGCTGCTTTCTTCCAAAAACAGTGCCCCTCCTGTCTGTGAGCTGATTGTGGTAATGCAGCTCAGCTCCTCTAGTTGAGCTGCACTTCCATACCATATGGTGGCTCATATAAAGCGCCTACAGGCCTGTAATGCAGACCCATGGGGCATGATGGGATGTACTGGTAACATAGGGGGCCACCAGCATAAAATCCCCTAAATAGCGGTGGCCCAATAACAGATATAGTTGTTATCAAACATGGCGTCCCTGGCTGTTTTGGGGTGTTTTAACGGTGTTTCTATTAGCATCGTTTCTGCGGTTCCTAAAAGTCTTAAGTGCATCATTAAATGCCCTACAGACAGAACATTTAAAGGGGATTTAAAGGGAATGTCCCGGACTTATATACTCAAGATTTTAGGACAGGTCATCCATATCCAGGTCAGTGGGGATCTGACACTCAGCAGTGTCAGTACCCCACCGATCGACTCCGGGGGTGATCAGATGAGCAGAGATGGAACAGCACAGTGCCATACACCATGTAGTGGCCGTTCTCAGTACTGCAGCTCAGCTTCTATTAAAGGGAATCTGGCAGCAGGTTTTTCCTCTTTAATCCGAGAGTAGCATAATGTAGGGGCAGAGAGACTGATTCCAGGGATGTGTCACTTAGCAGGCTGTGTGCCGCAGTTTCAATACAACCAGTGTTTTATCAACAGGAACTTATCACTGCAGGACTAGGTGTGATATGCCAGGTAGTCCAGCTAATCTATTTAACCCTATCTATGTAATCTTATAGGACCACCACTGATCCGATGTTGATAACCTATCCTAAAAGGTCATCAGTACATAATCCTGGAAAATCCCTTTAAATCCATTGTTTTGGGGGGGTTTTCAAAATATTTTCTGGTGTTTTTTTCATGGGAGTTCTTTATAGACCTTAATATTTAATACCAGAAAAAAACCTTAAACCCACAAATTACATCACACACTGTATCTGTACAATCTCTTGCACCTTCTTTCTGTTTCTTTGCTACTTTCACTGACTTTTTGAACAGTGCGCCGGGCGCAGCGGGAGGTGGTGGCGTCTGCCGCTGGCAAAGTTTTATGATTTGCACCATAAATTCCCTCTTGGCACAAGAACAGCCCAATATGCAGCAATTACTTTAAGAAACTTGTGCCTATTAGTAAAATTAGGGGTGTCTTACGTTGCTAACTTTAAGTTAAGACTGACATATGAAACGCTGGTCTTACTAAATCCCCCCATGTGTGAGGGCATACAGACCAACGTGCCCAATTGCCCCCTCTATCGGGTGGGATCTGCACCCACTGGTGGAATTCAGGTGCACAGAAAATCCCAGGCTCAACACTTTCTTATCATCGCTCATTTCCCCAAGCGATACAGTGCAAAGTGCGGGAGCCGATATTCTGTACGATCGCTGCCACCAAGGAGCAGAGTCTGGACTTTAGTGCTGACACACTATGCTTATAATGATTGATGTGCCACACATGGTGCCCCTGGTATACTCACAAGGGCCTGTATGAATACAGAGAACAAGTGCTTATAAGTAATGTGAGCAATGCAGGCAGATAGCCACAGAAAGGTAACAATCTGCATATGTCATTTGCAAACATTGTCCAGAATCAATATGCAATGGTCCAAAGACAGAGCAGCAATCAGTCGTGACTGCTATTGTGCAGGTGCCATGACACTTTACTAGCAGCTACCACTAGGGGGAGCTCTCTGGACACGAATGCATACACAATTCAGTGAGCTCCCCTAGTGGTGGGTTCAGGAAGCCAGAATTCTATCATTTTTCAGGTTGTTGCCGTTGTATCATGATATAGGGTGGACATTCCCTTTTATAAAGAAGTAGAGTATTTGGCAGAAATCTTAAAAAGTCTGTTTCTCCCTATAATATCTGTACATGCCCCTCCTCCTCTGAGCTCTGCCTCAGCTACTGGTGTCTCTCATAAATCGCTACTATGTAACACAATGTCAGATTCTCTTACCATGATATGGAGAAACTCCACGATTCAGAAACTTCAGCAACTCCTTGGCTGCCGCCTGAGCAGCTTCCCGTGTTCCCTTCATGGCTGCAACCTGAAAAGGAATATTAAGATAACTGATGTTTGAGATCAAGACCACACGTAAAACGCTCAGGCATGGATGTGACTGCTGCCGGGCACCCAGGATCCCTCAGCAGATATGCAGACAGGAGAAATACACAATACTATGTGTATAAAAAATGGCTATGTGATCAGTGCCATAAACTGAAGTCTATGGGCCCCAAAGCAAAAGCTCCAACAGGACGACAATTACTGCAAGTCTTTAATATTAATGGTCTTTTCATATGAGCCAAAGAGACCTTTTGGGGCCCCTTAGGCTTCAGGGCTCGGGTGCGATTGCAGCCCTTGTACTTATTATCACTACACCCCTGTCTATGAGATTAGAAATCATGGCTGATTCATTCAGCTCCACTCTTGACAATGTGCCTTCTGTAATACGACTTACCTGAATAGGACTGGGCTGCAATACCAGCCAGGGCCTCTGGGGAACAGTGGCGCTCTTACTGTAGCTCAGATTCTGTATGTACCCCAACCTACTGTCTCCTTCCCCATTATCCTGTAGACAGTAAGCCCAGAAGGGCAGAGCTCGCTCATTTCTGTACCAGTCTGTCATTGTTAGCTTGTTCACTCTAATTTAAATTTGTATTTTTTTTTTCTTATTATCCCCATGGAATTAATTGTGCTCTAAAAGTAAATAAAAATATTATGCCTTACTCACACACTGCAATTTTTGCGATTTTTTTTTTTTTTTTTTCAGAATTTTTGGTACAGTTTTTAGTGTTTTTGTTTTCCCAAAATGATTTTCTATAGTAATGACAAAAAAAATGGCATAAAAATAATGATTACAATAAAAACAAAAAATGGGCTTGTAGAAAGGCTGGTAGACGATGTATCAAGGCTTTATCACAATTTTTTTTTTTACTTTATACAAAAATTGCCACAAGTGATATTTGTGACTTTTTGCTATTTTATACCATCTGTGCGCAGCAGACATGACTTTTTATATAGATAGAAGAACAGTAACTTTTTACAAAAAGTAATTCTTAATCCATTAGGGGAGGCAGGATAAAACATTTCTAGACAGAAGCGATGGCTAAAAAAAAAAATAATAAAGCCAACACAGCGTCAACTGACAACTGACAAAAAATCCCCTTCATAACTCCCTCCAAAGACTGCAGAATGATGATCCCCTTCCCCCAAGGAAGCAAGTTCTGCTCTGAAATTGTCCCCTCAGCCGCCTCCCTTCTTACACAAAATCTAATGCGAAAAGTATATAAACTGCAAAAGTAATAAATGAGGGAAAACTTGGCAGTGGAACTACAACTCCCAGCATGTTCTCCCTGCACCACAATCACTGTATAAAGTCACAATATTAGGAAAGTGTAAACAATGGAACTGCCAGACTTGTCACTGGATACAATGTTGCAATGTTTGTAAACAACACCCTGCAGCGCGTCTGATGCTCCCCCAGCCCGTGTGTGTGCGGATCCGCAGCGCTCACCTGCATAGTGTGAAGTGTGTGCTGTCACTGAGCTGCCAGGAGGCTTCCTACAACTCTACACTCCAGAAGGGCAGCCGCACACTGCACATCCCAGTGAGAGCGACCTCTAGGGCCTGGGAGGCTGCACTGCACACTGCGCACAACAGACTAGAAACTGAAAGGGAAACTTCATGACACTGGTTACACTGTAACGACACTGCAGCTAGGCATAGTAGTAAAGATACAGACCCATGTAAAATAATAAAAGCTGATGACTTAGTAAATTTTGAAAGTACCTGAGCACAGATGCCTGGGAAACCAGGCAGAAAACTGAGCACAGATGCCATTGATTATAAAGTGTATTTCCATTAAATAAATCATAGTAAATATAAATCTGTGAGTCTCATAATACATTTTTTTTTTCTAACTATATTTTTTTTTTGTAGGAAGCTGATAAAGCCCCCATGAGAAATCACAGCACTTTCCCACAATCCTGAATGGCGCTTGCTGGATTTTGTACAATTGAAACTAAATAGGATTTAAAAAATGTGGAATAATAATATAAATATCAATGATTTCATAATTTTTCTTTTCAGCCTGGGAGCTCCAGTTTTCTGACTTGAAGGTCAAAGTCCCCTGCATATACATAAGGGCTCATTCAGACGTTCGGTTTTCGTGTAGAAATGCTATCCGTGATTTTCATGATATGTCCAATTTTGAACCGAGGGATCAAAATTGGAAATGCAAGTCTATGGATTTGTGAAAAAATTGTACTGTACTTGCATGACATCCCATTTTCTCGGATTGTCAGAATGGAGAAGGTGGAGAAACTCTTTTTTTTTATTTTAAATTTCTCCACGTATGAGAAAAATTAATGGCACTCAGACCACACCCTAATCAGACCCTGATCAAAGTGTGATCACAATAATCAGTCTGTTTTTCTCATACATGGAAAAATCGGACTTCTGAATGAGTCCTAAAGAATGAAATTCTGTTGCCTGCAGAAGCCACTAGAAGGCGCTCACTGCATGTGGATTTACTGTGTACGTAGAACGCAATAATAAATCTGTCCTTGTTAGGCTCCCCCTAGTGGTGGCTTTAGACATACAGAATATGGTAATGTACAGGTGCATCTCACAAAATTAGAATATCATCCAAAAGTTAATTTATTTCAGTTCTTCAATATGAAAAGTGAATCTCCTATATTCTATAGAGTCATTACAAACAGAGTGATCTATTTCACGTGTTTATTTCTGTTAATGTTGATGATTATGGCTTACAGCTAATGAAAAAACACAAAAGTCGTTATCTCAATAAATTAGAATACTTTATAACACCAGCTTGAAAAAATGATTTTAAAATGCGAAATGTTGTCCTACTGAAATGTATGTTCAGTAAATGCACTCAATACTTGGTCGGGCTCCTTTTGCATCAATTACTGCATCAATGTGGCGTGGCATGGAGGCGATCAGCCTGTGGCACTGCTGAGGGGTTATGGAAGCCCAGGTTGCTTTGATAGCAGGCTTCAGCTCATCTGCATTGTTGGGTCTGGTGTCTCTCATCTTCCTCTTGACAATACTCCATAGATTCCACTAGACATTGGAAATCAAGGTCCTGGAGTCTGGAGGAAGAGTGGAGAGGCCACAGTCCAAGCTGCTGGAGGTCTAGTGTGAAGTGTCCACAATCAGTGATGGTTTGGGGAGCCATGTCATCTGCTGGTGTAGGTCCACTGTGCTATCAAGACCAAAGTCAGCGCAGCCGTCTACCAGGACATTTTAGAGCACTTCATGCTTCCCTCTTCTGACAAGCTTTTTGGGGATGGAAATGTCATTCTCCAGCAGGACTTGGCCCCTGTCCACACTGCCAAAAGTACCAATACCTGGTGTAAAAACAACAGTATCACTGGCCAGCAAACTCGCCTGACCTTAACCCTATAGAGAATCTATGGAGTATTGTCAAGAGGAAGATGAGAGACACCGGACCCAACAATGCAGACGAGCTGAAGGCTCCATAACATCTCATAACATCGGGGCTTCCATAACCCCTCAGCAGTGCCACAGGCTGATCGCCTCCATGCCACGCCGCATTGATGCAGTAATTGGTGCCAAAAGAGTCCAACCAAGTATTGAGTGCAATTACTGAACACACATTTCAGTAGGACAATTCAGATTTTGAAATCATTTTTTCAAGCTGGTGTTATAAAGTATTCTAATTTACTGAGATAACAACTTTTGGGTTTTCATTGGCTGTAAGCCATAATCATCAACATTAACAGAAATAAATACGTGAAATAGATCACTCTGTTTATAATGACTCTGTATAATATATGAGTTTCACTTTATGTATTGAAGAACTGAAATAAATTCACTTTTTGATGATATTCTAATTTTGTGAGATGCACCTGTATGTATGGCTATATAAAGAGAATATACACAGTCCAGCGATTCCTGCTCTGTGAAGCGAGGTGTTCTAGCCTCGATGTCATCTGTGCTCCGAACTTGCCCTGATTGCCATTGGTTGTGATCATGGGGCACCAGTGGGGTTATCAATGGAGCCCTCTACAGCACTGTCAATGTTGATAGTGCATATAATGGGTTAAATAACCATTACAGCAGGAACCGAGCCGTCTAATCACAGTCTATTGTATAATGGTAGAGATTGCTTTGTTTTTTTAATTATTTTATTTTTAAATTATTGAGCAAAATTTCCAGTGTTAAGAAAAAGATAATTTGTGCAGAAACTGCGACGCCATTATTAATACATAAATATATAAATGAGCAAAAATGATGCAGATCCATCTTGTAAGGATTCTTATGGGATGCTGAAGGGATTCGATGCGTTTTGTGCCCTTTTATTCCTCCACCCACCAATCGCGCTCCCCGCCATCTTCTTCTACATCTTCATCCTTACCTTGGCTTCTGCCAGTGGAGCGCCACCTCTCCTCCCCTCCCCCATTTTGAGGCTACAGCGCTGTGCCAGCCAATAGATGGCGCGTATACATATTTTATCATGCCCGATCCTCCAGCTCAGCGTACGTCCATTATTTATATAACGCCTCGCTCCTGCCATAGTAACTTCTTATTCTGCTTAGTCCTGACCTACATATCTCAGAGAGTGACGTGTGGCACGGTCACAGCCTTAGCCTAGCCGGCTGAAGTGCCTCCCACGCCTCCATGTTCTGTGCCACAAATAGTATTCTTGATGGGCATCCTTTTTATTCAACTTGGCAGCATTCTGCGCCCCCAACTCCCAATCCATCCCGCATGCCCACCACCTCTCACCATTGCACAATTCCCTACACCCCTAAAATTTTGCAATCTCCCAGACGCAACCAATCTATTCTGCACCCCAAAACCATCTTGCATCCTCCCAGTCCCTAAATTTCCCAAATAATCTCTTCCGCTGCAGAAATAAAAACTGTCATCGCTCGCTAAGAATAAAAATGGCTCCCGTTGCGGATAATTGCTGGATGATTTCAATTAGTTAATTTGAGGCAACAGCCCGGTAGCTGTGACCGCTGGGCTTCATGATGCCTCAACTGACCCAAAATAAATGGGGGGTCATTGGCCACGATATAATATGTTCCAATTTAATATGTAATATGTTTCCTAAGTTCCAATTTGGATGTAGAGATGTAGCAGAGCTGATTATGTCATTTAATGATTATGGTGGCGGTGGGTTCGCCGCACCTCATACAAGGGGTTATCGCCACGGGTGGTGCCAAGCGGACTCAGCTCTGCTACATCCGTCTCCAGAAAAGCATTATAGACTATTATAGAGGATAACGGTCCAGTTTTTGGCACAGGGGACAGGATGAGTGGGGGGGTACCTGTACCTGCATGTCCGTATAGCAGCCCTCTTCCCATTCTCTCTTGCCCAGGCGAAGCAGTTTGAAGTTGCCACCAGCTGCCATCTCCGCTCCGTGCTCACCCTCTCGCAGGCTGCGCAGAATGTGTGCTGGGTTATGTGCGTGTTACAGTGTGTGCATGCATGCATGTGTAAATGTGTGCGCCACATAGAGGCGGGGGGCTGTACACGGGGAGAAAGGGGGGCCAGCGAGGATTAGTGAGGTGCGGCCAGTGACAAATGAGAACGAGCTGAGGCAAGCAGTCCTGGGCAAAGTTTTAATCTAATGTATAAGGGAAAGCAGCCAATGCAAATACCTATAGGCGAGGTTAATGCCGCTGGTCACACGCGCTGGCTCAGCAGCCTCATGAATAGGCTCATCCTGTCCCGTTAATAGGAAGAATTGTGTGACGAGCCGTGTCCATCACCACATCTGTAACATGTGGGATACGAGAGCCACTAGTGTCTGTAACACACAACATTCAGCCTGGTGGAAAGTGGCTCCCACTGAAGCCTCTGTGGCCCCAGGGGATTCACAAGTGCATTGGTGCCTACAACAGGAACAGGCACATTTTCCCAAAGTTTTATATACACTGCTCAAAAAAAATAAAGAGAACACTAAAATCCCACATCCTAGATATCACTGAATGAAATATTCAAGTTGTAAATCTTTATTCATTACATAGTGGAATGTGATGAGAACAATAAAACCTAAAAATTATCAACGTAAATCACAACTAATATCCCACGGAGGTCTGGAGTTGGAATGGTGCTCAAAATCAAAGTGGAAAATCAAATTACAGGCTGATCCAACTTCAGGGAAATGCCTCAAGACAAGGAAATGATGCTCAGTAGTGTGTGTGGCCTCCACGTGCCTGTATGATCTACCTACAACGCCTGGGCATGCTCCTGATGAGGCGGCGGATGGTCTCCTGAGGGGTCTCCTCCCAGACTTGGACTAAAGCATCCGCCAACTTCTGGGCAGTCTGTGATGCAACGTGACGTTGGTGGATGGAGCGAGACATGATGTCCCAGATGTGCTCAATTGGATTCAGGTCTGGGGAACGGGCGGGCCAGTCCATAGCTTCAATGCCTTCATCTTGCAGGAACTGCTGACACACTCCAGCCACATGTGGTCTGGCATTGTCTTGCATTAGGAGGAACCCGGGGCCAACCGCACCAGCATATGGTCTCACAAGGAGTCTGAGGATCTCATCTCGGTGCCTAATGGCAGTCAGGCTACCTCTGGCGAGCACATGGAGGGCTGTGCGGCCCTCCATAGAAATGCCACCCCACACCATTACTGACCCACTGCCAAAGCGGTCATGCTGAAGGATCTTTCAGGCAGCAGATCGCTCTCCACGGCATCTCCAGACTCTGTCACGTCTGTCACATGTGCTCAGTGTGAACCTGCTTTCATCTGTGAAGAGCACAGGGTGCCAGTGGCGAATTTGCCTATCCTGGTGATCTGTGGCAAATGCCAAGTGTCCTGCCTGGTGTTGGGCTGTGAGCACAACCCCCATCTGTGGACATCGGGCACTCAGACCATCCCATGGAGTCGGTTTCTAACCGTTTGTGCAGACACATGTACATGTGTGGCCTGCTAGAGGTCATTTTGCAGGGCTCTGGCAGTTCTCCACCTGATCCTCCTTGCACAAAGGCTGAGGTAGCAGTCCTGCTGCTGGGTTGTTGCCCTCCTACGACCCCCTCCACGTCTCCTGGTGTACTGGCCTGTCTCCTGTAGCGCCTCCAGCCTCTGGATACTACACTGATAGACACAGCAAACCTTCTTGCCACAGCTCGCATTGATGTGCCATCCTGGATGAGCTGCACTACCTGAGCCACTTGTGTGGGTTGTAGAGTCCGTCTCATGCTACCACGAGTGTGAAAGCACAACCCAACATTCAAAAGTGACCAAAACATCAACCAGAAAGCATTGGTACTGAGATGTGGTCTGTGGTCTCCACCTGCAGAACCGCTCCTTTATGGAGGGTGTCTTGATAATTGCCAATAATTTCCATCTGTTGTCTATTCCATTTGCACAACAGCAAACAGAAATTGATTGTCAATCAGTGTTGCTTCCTAAGTGGACAGTTTGAGTTCACAGAAGTTTGATTTACTTGGAGTTATAGTCTGTTGTTTAAGGCTATGTGCACACGTTGTGGATTTGGCCCTGCGGATCCGCAGCAGTTTTCCATGCGTTGTACAGTACCATGTAAACCTATGGAAAACCAAATCCGCAGTGCACATGCTGCAGAAAATTCCACGCAGAAATGCTGCAGATTATTTTCCACAGCATGTAAATTCTTTGTGCGGATTCCGCAGCGTTTTACACTTGTTCCATTAATGGTATCCGCAGGTGTAAAAACGCAGGTGAAATCCGCACAAAATTCACAGTAAATCCGCAGGTAAAACACAGGGCGTTTCACCTGCGGATTTTTCAGAATCCGCACAGAAAAATCTGAAATGGAATCTGCAACATGTGCACATACCTTAAGTGTTCCCTTTATTTTTTTGAGCAGTGTACTTTACATCACACATTCAGAAATACGTTAGTTATTGTATCCCTGATATAGTCCAGGTGGTCTAGAGTGGCTCTATGGGTATTTAATACTTAAATTATTCCCAAAAAACTCCTCCATGGATAGGTGATCTATATCCATATTCCTCCATCCGTCCAACTGTAGGGGCTCCGAGCGATCCCAAGATCAGGGATCTGGATGACCATGAATAGCACAGTCCTGAATGGAGCATTGGTGCGCGTGCTCGGCTTCCGCTCCATTCACTGTCTATGGGACTGTAGGAGAAAGCACAGCGCTGTAGTCTGCAGTGCCATAGACAATGGAGCCGAGGCGGCGCATGCACAACTCTACCGTTTATGAAGGGCTGCAGTGCCCGATTTCTAGTCCCATCAGTGGAATGTCCAGTAATCAACAATTTATCTCCTATCTTATGAATAGGGAATAACCTTTTAATATCCCTGGTGGTCTGAGGTGATGAAAGGGTTACTGTCCCTTTTTCTCAATTTCTCATGAGTTATTTTAAAGAAAAATAAATCTGAAATGTTACAATTTTCACGCCGATCACAAAACCTAATATTAGACTCCTACTTTGTGCTCTTTTCAGCAAGCACATGGACATCAGCAGCAATAGACAGACTCTGACCCATTGGCTACTAGAGAAAAGCTTTCTAGGTATGCTCTTATCAGGGAAAAGGGCATTGTACAGGAGGAGGAGGTGAGCTGTGACATCATTTATTGTGAATGCTGGATCCTGTGTTATCTACTGTATATAGAAGTGTTATCAGTCATTGTACAGGAGGAGGAGGTGAGCTGTGACATCACCTATTGTGAATGGTGGATCCTGTCTGATCTACTGTATATAGAGGTATTATCAGTCATTGTACAGGAGGAGGAGGTGAGCTGTGACATCACCTATTGTGAATGGTGGATCCTGTGTTATCTACTGTATATAGAGGTGTTATCAGTCATTGTACAGGAGGAGGAGGTGAGCTGTGACATCATTTATTGTGAATGCTGGATCCTGTGTTATCTACTGTATATAGAAGTGTTATCAGTCATTGTACAGGAGGAGGAGGTGAGCTGTGACATCACCTATTGTGAATGGTGGATCCTGTGTTATCTACTGTATATAGAAGTGTTATCAGTCATTGTACAGGAGGAGGAGGTGAGCTGTGACATCACCTATTGTGAATGGTGGATCCTGTGTTATCTACTGTATATAGAAGTGTTATCAGTCATTGTACAGGAGGAGGAGGTGAGCTGTGACATCACCTATTGTGAATGGTGGATACTGTGTTATCTACTGTATATAGAGCTGTTATCAGTCATTGTACAGGAAGAGGAGGTGAGCTGTGACATCACCTATTGTGAATGGTGGATCCTGTGTTATCTACTGTATATAGAGGTATCAGTCATTATACAGGAGGAGGAGGTGAGCTGTGACATCATCTATTGTGAATGCTGGATCCTGTGTTATCTACTGTATATAGAGGTATCAGTCATTATACAGGAGGAGGAGGTGAGCTGTGACATCACCTATTGTAAATGGTGGATCCTGTGTGATCTACTGTATATAGAGGTGTTATCAGTCATTGTACAGGAGGAGGAGGTGAGCTGTGACATCACCTATTGTGAATGGTGGAGCCTGTGTTATCTACTGTATATAGAGGTGTTATCAGTCATTGTACAGGAGGAGGAGGGGAGCTGTGATATCACCTATTGTGAATGGTGGATCTTGTGTTATCTACTGTATATAGAGGTGTTATCAGTCATTGTACAGGAGGAGGAGGTGAGCTGTGACATCACCTATTGTGAAAGGTGGATCCTGTGTTATCTACTGTATATAGAGGTGTTATCAGTCATTGTACAGGAGGAGGAGGTGAGCTGTGACATCACCTATTGTGAATGGTGGATCCTGTGTTATCTCCTGTATATAGAGGTGTTATCAGTCATTGTGCAGGAGGAGGAGGTGAGCTGTGACATCACCTATTGTGAAAGGTGGATCCTGTGTTATCTACTGTATATAGAGATGTTATCAGTCATTGTACAGGAGGAGGAGGTGAGCTGTGACATCACCTATTGTGAATGGTGGATCCTGTGTTATCTCCTGTATATAGAGGTGTTATCAGTCATTGTGCAGGAGGAGGAGGTGAGCTGTGACATCACCTATTGTGAAAGGTGGATTCTGTGTTATCTACTGTATATAGATGTGTTATCAGTCATTGTACAGGAGGAGGAGGTGAGCTGTGACATCACCTATTGTGAAAGGTGGATCCTGTGTTATCTACTGTATATAGAGGTGTTATCAGTCATTGTGCAGGAGGAGGAGGTGAGCTGTGACATCACCTATTGTGAAAGGTGGATCCTGTGTTATCTACTGTATATAGATGTGTTATCAGTCATTGTACAGGAGGAGGAGGTGAGCTGTGACATCACCTATTGTGAATGGTGGATCCTGTGTTATCTCCTGTATATAGAGGTGTTATCAGTCATTGTGCAGGAGGAGGAGGTGAGCTGTGACATCACCTATTGTGAAAGGTGGATCCTGTGTTATCTACTGTATATAGATGTGTTATCAGTGATTGTACAGGAGGAGGAGGTGAGCTGTGACATCACCTATTGTGAATGGTGGATCCTGTGTTATCTCCTGTATATAGAGGTGTTATCAGTCATTGTGCAGGAGGAGGAGGTGAGCTGTGACATCACCTATTGTGAAAGGTGGATCCTGTGTTATCTACTGTATATAGAGATGTTATCAGTCATTGTACAGGAGGAGGAGGTGAGCTGTGACATCACCTATTGTGAATGGTGGATCCTGTGTTATCTCCTGTATATAGAGGTGTTATCAGTCATTGTGCAGGAGGAGGAGGTGAGCTGTGACATCACCTATTGTGAAAGGTGGATCCTGTGTTATCTACTGTATATAGATGTGTTATCAGTCATTGTACAGGAGGAGGAGGTGAGCTGTGACATCACCTATTGTGAAAGGTGGATCCTGTGTTATCTACTGTATATAGAGGTGTTATCAGTCATTGTACAGGAGGAGGAGGTGAGCTGTGACATCACCTATTGTGAATGGTGGATCCTGTGTTATCTACTGTATATAGAGGTGTTACCAGTCATTGTACAGGAGGAGGAGGTGAGCTGTGACATCACTTATTGTGAATGGTGGATCCTGTGCTGTCTACTGTATATAGAGGTGAAGGATCCTTCAGAGGCTGTAGTTGGGCATAAACCTACTATTCGGCTGTCCCCTATACAACGCTCACAAGCAGAAACTGTTGCACTGGTCCAGACAGACATGGAGACTAATTGTTAGGGTATGTTTCCACGTTCAGGAAACGCTGCGTTTTTGACGCTGCGTTTTTCTGCTGCGTCAAAAACGCAGCGTCCAGATGTTACAGCATAGTGGATGGGATTTTATGAAATCCAGACTCCACTATGCGTTTAAAAACGCATGCGTTTTTGCCGCGAAAACGCATGCGTTGTGCGTTTTTTCAAAACGCTGCATGTTGCTACTATGAGCAAAACACACAGGTACACCGCAGGTGACCTGCCAGTGACCTCAGGTGCAGTTTTGGTCAGGATTTTACTTGCATAAAATCCTGACCAAAGACTGATGCAATCCTGAACGTGGAGACATACCCTAAAACAGTCTTGTGCACTGATGATGCTGTGCCACCCTGGATGGTCCAGATGGATGGAGTAGTGGATGGACACCATGTCCCAAGAAGCTTGCAACATCAGCAAGGAGGTGGTGGAGTCATGTTTAGGGGAGAAAGCTGGTAGTCCCTTTAGGGTCCCAGAAGGTGTGAAAATGACCTTGACAAAGTATATAGAGTTTCTGATTAATCACTTTCTTCCATGGTACAAAAAGAAGAACTGTGCCATCTGTAGCAAAGTCATCTTCATACTGACAATGCCCCGTCTCATGCTGCAAGGAAGACCTGAGTCATTGGCTGCTATGGGCATAAAAGAGGAAACTCATGGTGCGGCCACCACCCTCCCCTGACCTCAGCACTATTGGGAACCTTTGGAGTATCCTCTAGAAGAAGATCTATGAGGGTGGGGGGCCAATCACATCAGAACAGCAGCTCTGGGGGCGATTCTGATCCTGCAAAGAAATTCAAGAAGAAACTCTCCAAATACCCACAAGTTCTATGGAGGCAGAATGGTGGCGCTGACATCACAGACGCTCCGATGTAACGTGGATGGTTTCGATTGAGAAGCTTCTGATCTCAGTAATGTGACGTCTTAATGCTGCAGATCCCACAAATGTCCATTCTCAGTCCTTTACAATGTTTGGAATCTGTTGTGCAGAATAATTTGCTGCATTGTGAGTTTTTTTTAGTGCACTTTACATTGATAGATAGAAGAGCTGCTTATTAATTATTTCTTTTCTACAGAATGTATTTTCATGTGGAAGAAAGCAAATGAATGTAAACTATGACATTCAGTCCAAAAATAGCGCAGGCAGTCTAAACCTAAGGCTAAAATACCCGGCTGTCAGATCACAGAGCGGATCCGAGTGAAGAAGTGACGTGTCTGAGCGTCCTGCTGCATAATGTAAGGGGGTATAATGCTCTCCTGTGCAGTATATAACATACGTAGTCATGCACAAATCATTAGTAATTGCCACTCAGTCAGTTCTGGCTTTTGTTGGCCACATGACCTGCATTTCTGTAGAATTTCCCATTTTCCTGGCTTTTTGGGTTAGAGATTCATCCCCCTTATAAACAATAGGAAGTGCTGAAGTCTGGCTGCCTGCAGTCACGACTAGAGGGAGCTCATGAGTCACTGTCCTATAACTAGAAGCCATTAATGGCCGTCATGAGCCGGTGGTGCCTACAAGCAGCGCTGCCTTCACTGCGCCTCACGAGACCAGAGTCTTTATGATAACACTGGACAACATGGACGTCTTCTCTACTCTGTGCAGAAATTAACCCCTAGGACAACCAGGACTTTACACTTTATTACCTGACCTGACTTTATTATTGACCAAATGCAGAGTGAGCATTAACTCCTTCACCCCCCTAGACAACAAGAGATGTTATTAACCCCATCAGTTACCTGGTCACTGAAGAGTGCACTTCTAAATACTTCACCCTAGACCACCAGGGATGTTGTAATGAAGCCTTCACTGTACTAAACCACTAAAAGAGTTGACATTAATTCCTTAGACCACATACAAAACTGTTACCAAACCCTTCCAGGATCCTGGCAGCCAGAGACTTCACTTTCCATTATTCTAGACCACCAGGGATCTTGACATTATATAAGGTAGCCAAAAAAGTTGTCATCAACTCATTAATTAGGACAAGAGGTGTTGTCAGTAACCCTTCACTGCCCTAGCGACAAGAGATTTCAATACAAAATACATCACTACTCTGGACCACCAGGGATGGTAACATGAATCCTTTCATTATGTTAAACCACCAAATAAGTTGACATGGATTCCTCATTACAATAGACTGTAAGTATGAAGGATGTTATTAGCCCATTCACTGTCTTAGAAACCAAGGATTACATTACTCTAGACCACCAGGGATGTTACTATTAAATAATGCTCCAAACCAACAAGGAATTCACTACTAAGTATTACTGTAGATAACCAGGAATTTAACAACTTAGTACTACTCTATATAAACATAAGCGTCAGTTAAATACAAGGTGACTCTATAGCGAATGACTAATCTTGGAGAATAAGGAGTCAAAAACTGGTCTAAAGAGTAACATTACAACAATATTTATTGAAAATTCAACCTACATATAAAACATACATAGTACAAATAGCAAAACCATGTTACAAATAGTACATAGTGATTGTATCCACAAGTGCAACCAGTGCACCAGGTTCACAGAACGGGACAATAGTATAATAATATATATGTCAGATTGCGGTAAATGATAATTATGATCACTGCGCTTGTGCAAATGGGTCTGATATGTGATCACCTAAACTAGTACCTACCGTAGCGCAATGCTACTGGCCTAATCCCGCTACACACAAAGATACCCCGCAATGTGACATTGTTAATGAAAAGGTAGAAAAACTAATTACCCATGGATGTCCACAAAGGGCCCATCTGGATCCTGGTTAAATACCCCAACGCGCGTTTCGCGTTATGTGTAACCGCTTCCTCAGGGGGCGCCCTACTACTCTAGACCACCAGGGATCACTACTACATTAATCTAGACCACCAGGGATTTCACTACTATATACAACTGTAGACCACGAGGGTTTTCGCTACTAAATACTACTCTAGACCACCAGGGATCACTACTACATTAATCTAGACCACCAGGGATTTCACTACTATATACAACTGTAGACCACGAGGGTTTTTACTACTAAATACTACTCTAGACCACCAGGGATGTTACTATTACATAATACTCCAAACCACAAAGGGATTTTACAGCTAAATATTACTCTCTAGACCAACAGGGATGATAACATAAATTCTTCCAGCACCTTAGGACACCAGATAAGTATTAACCCCTTTACATTTGAGGGGTGTTACCATGAAACTCTTCACCACTATCAAGGACCAGAGCTATTGTATAGACATCAGGCAGGAAACGTTTTGTCTAGTCGGGGGTCTGGGCTGGGCTGTCAGACCCTTGGAATCATTTTTGTCTTTTGGCAGATCAGTACACAATGAAGCATTTTGTGGACCCTTTTCTAACCTTGCGTGTTGATTACTGTGCCGCACCCTTGGTCAGGTCACACCAGCACATATATATGTGTTCTGCATGCGTGTGATCGGCGCACCTAGAATGGGAAAGGTTGTGGACTGGTGAGAGGTGTGCAGCAGCTGTTCCGGGCCCGGCCGCAGAATGCTGAGCTTTCACAAAAACTTAAGTCTGCTTGGCTGCAGATGGCCTGAGAATCCTCCCGTTGTGCCCGGGGCGCCCGCCTCTTCTGCCATCCCAGGTGCAATGTGATGTGATTCGGTGAACTTACGCCTTGTTAGCTGCCTGGAACGGGGAACGCAGATCCTCCCTGATCGCTGCCTTGTCCAGAAGTCAACACACCCTAATCCCCCCCAACATTCTTCTGATTCTCGGCCTTTTCCCACAATGTCACCGAGTTCCCGTATCTGCTGCATTTATGGTCCCAATGCAAAATATCAAACAATTCTATGAAATTGTTACAATGTATTTATGCGATTGTCCCAGCATTTAGGTTACAACTGTAGCTCGATGGCAACTTTAGGTAGTAGAACAGCCGTAAGTTTAAAGAGCTTGTCCACTAGGTCACCGAAGAACATCATGGTCGGAAGAATAGAAGGATCAAAGTGAAGAGGAAGATCAGCAATCCGATGGCTTGATACAACCAACATAATGGCGGAGAAGACCCTAGCGGACCTATCTAGGCTTCCACAATATCGATCTTCCTACAGAGCGTTCATCCATCAAGTCACCAAGACTCGAGATCAAGCCGGAGGCCGTTAGAGAAAAAAAACACAACTTTATGATGGGTCACTAATATCAGGTTGGTGGGGGTTCAACCCACGGCACTGCCACTAATCAGCTGCTATATGTTCCAATGGCAGCCGAATATATACATATGACTGATCGGAAGCACTGCCGCTCCGTACACCATGTAGTGGCCGTTCTCGTGTAATGCAGCTCAGATCATATTCACTTCAATAGGAGCAGAGAACGGCCACTACATAGTGTATGGAGCGGAGCTGCTCTGGCTTAATATACAGTAAACATCCATCCACTGTAGGAAATGCAAATGGTTAATGGGTGGAATTGGTGGAAGTGCCGGTTGTCTGACCCCCAAATCTAATATTGATGACTTATGCTAAGGAAAGGTTATCAGTATTAGTATACGTTCATATTAAACATGTCAATATTAGTATAAGTCCTGGACAATCCCTTTAAGGAGAGAAAGTCTCCAAATATCCTCAGGTTTGCAATGAAGAATGTATCAATTCAACGACAGTAAACAAAGATATTGAAAATAATGAAGAATTTAAACAGAAATGGTGGAATTTATCATAGGTGTAATCTTTGAGGTGAGTTTTGCTTGTGGCCGCTTTGCCGTTATTTGTTCCACATTTATCAGTGTCCCACAATGTTTGATAAATACGGTGCACCTTACATGATTATTACACTTCTGCCCAGAGCTGATTTTCACTTTTTCACATCACCTCTACAAGAGAAGGATTATGACTCTTTTGTAACTTTTTAAAAATTCCCACATCAGAAATCTGGCTTTAGTCTTATCTGTATAGTCGAGCCCACGAGGATTACAATTACTGTTAAAAAGCGATGAGAATGGATTTAAAAAAAAAAAAAAAAAAAGTCCAAAAGTGTTTTGCCAAAAACAAAATTTGAGGAAAAGTCCCTAAAATATTTTAAAAAGTTGCAGAACTTTTCTAATACAATGATAAATCTTATTTACAGAAAAACACCTTTAAAGACGTGCTGTCACCAGGTCAAAAGTCTTAGGTTTCTGCTCTTATTTTATTCCCGTTGATGCCCTTAGTGTTCTGGTTTGTTTGTTTTCTTTTTCTTTTCTTTGATTTGCCGCCTGGTTTTAGAGAAATGGGCCTTTTTATTTGGTGCTAATGTTATGGTCTTTACCAGGCAGGAAGAATGAGTTGCATATACTTCCGTTTTCCTTGCATCCAGTATAAGGCTACAATTCTGAACTCATTAAGTAAAATAAATTACTTACATTTTTTTGAAAATACGCAGCGTAGAAAACTCACCAAATATTCATTGTGGGAACACAGCCTAAGGACACACACACTGTTAGCATGCAATATTCTAGTAGCCGCATTGTGAATGTGATTTTACAAAATCTCACTCGCACAATGTAGTGAATATCTGGGCTGGGAATTGTCCGGTCATCGCAGATTTGACATCAACAAGCATGTACATTTTTTTCTGCAGGTTGGAAAACAAGAGCTGGATGTAGACATAGCCTAGTGTTGTGATGAATTCTGGGCAGTAGATGGCGATGTGGTACAGAGTCTGCACAAGATCTGAGTGCAGCGAACTGTCCACAGATGTATCACACATTGCACATTATACACTATATATGGACAAAAGTATTGGGACACCTACAGCGGCTTTCCTGACCTCCCTTTTTACATCCATAGACATTAATGGGAATTTGTCAGTAGGATCAACTCTCCTAATTCGACTACATGAGCATGCAAGTCATAGAAAGTTGAATAAAATGATGCCTTGATATCTGCAATCTGATGTCTTATTTCAGAGAAATCCACATTTTTCTTATGTGTAAATGAGCTAGTAAGATCTATGAGCCGGACATAGATCTCCAATGAGAATGTGCTTCCAGAGCTTATTTTAAAGGGGGTGTTACAAGTTTGAGACATGTAGAAAATCTTTGGAGGAGCTGAAACACAATGTTTCCCAGTGACTGCCCCCAAACCATAAGGGTATGTTTCCACGTTCAGGAAACGCTGCGTTTTTGACGCTGCGTTTTTCTGCAGCGTCAAAAACGCAGCGTCCAGATGTTACAGCATAGTGGAGGGGATTTCATTAAATCCCGTCTCCACTGTGCATTAAAAAATGCATGCGTGGTGCGTTTTTTTCAGAACACAGCATGTTGCTACAATGAGCAAAACACGCAGGAACACCGCAGGTGACCTGCCAGTGACCTCAGGGGCATTTTTGGTCAGGATTTTACCTGCATAAAATCCTGACCAAAGCCTGAAGCAAACCTGAACGTGGACACATACCCTAAAGGTCTGGAGAAGATCTGTATGGAGGAGGAGGCCAAAATCCCTGCTGCACTGTGTGCAAACTTGGCCAAGAACCACAGGAAACGTCTGACCTCTGTAATTGCAAAGGTTTCTGTACCAAATGTTAAGTTCTGTTTTTCTATTATATCAAATATTTATTTCATGCAATAAAATGCAAATCATGTAAAAATTATACAATGTGATTTTCTGGATTTTTTTTTTAAAAATTTGTCTCTCGCAGGTGACGTGTACCTACGATAAAAGTAACAGACTTCTCCATTCTTTGTAGGTTGGCAAACTTGCAAAATCAGCAGAATATCAAATACTTATTTTTTCCACTTTATTTGGATTAAGAGGGTTGATCCTACAGACAGATTCTCTTTAACCCCTTTCTGACATTGGACGTACTATCCTGTCGAGGTGGGGTGGGCCCGTATGACCACCGACGGGATAGTACGTCCAGCGAGATCGGCCGCGCTCACGGGGGGAGCGCGGCCAATTGCGGCCGGGTGTCAGCTGCCTATCGTAGCTGACATCTGGCACTATGTGCCAGGAGTGGTCACGGACCGCCCCCGGCACATTAACCTCCGGCACACCGCGATCAAACATGATCGCGGTGTGCCGGCGGTATAGGGAAGCATCGCGCAGGGAGGGGGCTCCCTGCGGGCTTCCCTGAGACCCCCGGAGCAACGCGATGTGATCGCGTTGCTGCGAGGGTCTCTTACCTCCTCCTCCTCCTTGCAGGCCCGGATCCAAGATGGCCGCGGCATCCGGGTCCCGCAGGGAGGTGGCTTCACTGCGCCTGCTAAGAGCAGGCGCCGGGAAGCATAGAAAAAGTGCACGTCAGATCGGTGATCTGACACCGTGCACAGCAGTGTCAGATCACCGATCTTACACTATAACACCATGCCCCCCCGGGGCAATGTTATAGTGTAAAAAAAAAATATTCCAATGTGTAAAAAAAATAAAATAAAATAAAAATTCCCCCCCCAAAAAAAATAAAAATATATTGTTCCTATAAATACATTTCTTAATATAAATAAAAAACAAACAAACAATAAAAGTACACATATTTAGTATCGCTGCATCCGTAACAACCCCACCTATAAAACTATATCACTAGTTAACCCCTTCAGTGAACACCGTAAAAAAAAAAAAAAGAGACAAAAAACATCGCTTTCTTCTCATACCGCGAAACAAAAAGTGGAATAACACACGATCAAAAAGACGAATATAAATAACCATGGTACCGCTGAAAACGTCATCTTGTGCCGCAAAAAACGAGCCACCATACAGCATCATCAGCAAAAAAATAAAAAAGTTATAGTCCTCAGAATAAAGCGATGCAAAAATAATTATTTTTTCTATAAAATAGTTTTTATCGTATAAAAGCGCCAAAACATAAAAAAAATACAAATGAGGTATCGCTGTAATTGTACTGACCCGAAGAATAAAACTGCTTTATCAATTTTACCAAACGCGGAACGGTATAAACGCCTCCCCCAAAAGAAATTCATGAATAGCTGGTTTTTGGTCATTCTGCCTTACAAAAATTGGAATAAAAAGCGATCATAAAATGTCACGTCCCCGAAAATGTTAACAATAAAAATGTCAACTCGTCCCACAAAAAACAAGACCTCACATGACTCTGTGGACTCAAATATGGAAAAATTATAGCTCTCAAAATGTAGTAATGCAAAAAATATTTTTTGCAATAAAAAGCGTCTTTCAGTGTGTGACGGCTGCCAATCATAAAAATCCGCTAAAAAAAACCCGCTATAAAAGTAAATCAAACCCCCCTTCATCACCCCCTTAGTTAGGGAAAAATTTAAAAAAATGTATTTATTTCCATTTTCCTATTAGGATTAGGGTTAGGGTTAGGGCTAGGGTTAGGGCTAGGGTTAGGGCTAGGGTTAGGGCTAGGGTTAGGGCTAGGGATAGGGTTAGGGCTAGGGTTAGGGCTAGGGCTAGGGTTAGGGCTAGGGTTAGGGTTGGGGCTAGGGTTAAGCTACAGTTAGGGTTGGGGCTAAAGTTAGGGTTAGGGTTGGGGCTAAAGTTAGGGTTAGGGTTGGGGCTAAAGTTAGGGTTAGGGTTTGGATTACATTTACGGTTGGGAATAGGGTTGGGATTAGGGTTAGGGGTGTGTCTGGGTTAGAGGTGTGGTTAGGGTTACCATTGGGATTAGGGTTAGGGATGTGTTTGGATTAGGGTTTCAGTTATAATTGGGGGGTTTCCACTGTTTCAGCACATCAGGGGCTCTCCAAACGCGACATGGCGTCCGATCTCAATTCCAGCCAATTCTGCGTTGAAAAAGTAAAACAGTGCTCCCTCCTTTCCGAGCTCTCTCGTGTGCCCAAACAGGGGTTTTCCCCAACATATGGGGTATCAGCGTACTCAGGACAAATTGGACAACAGCTTTTGGGGTCCAATTTCTCCTGTTACCCTTGAAAAAATACAAAACTGGGGGCTAAAAAATAAAAAATCCTTTTTTTTCCCACAAAAATTATTCTCACGGCTCTGTGTTATAAACTGTAGCGAAACACTTGGGGGTTCAAAGTTCTCACAACACATCTAGATAAGTTCCTTGGGGGGTCTAGTTTCCAATATGGGGTCACTTGTCGGGGGTTTCTACTGTTTACGTACATTAGGGGCTCTGCAAACGCAATGTGATGCCTGCAGACCATTCCATCTAAGTCTGCATTCCAAATGATGCTCCTTCCCTTCCGAGCTCTGCCATGCGCTCAAATGGTGGTTCACCCCACATATCGGGTATCAGCGTACTCAGGACAAATTGGACAACAACATTTAGGGTCCAATTTCTCCTGTTACCCTTGGAAAAATACAAAACTGGGGGCTAAAAAATAATTTTTGTGGAAAAAATTTTTTTTTTTATTTGCATGGCTCTGCATTATAAACTGTAGTAAAACACTTGGGGGTTCAAAGCTCTCACAGCACATCTAGATGAGTTCCTTAGGGAGTTTACATTCCAAAATGGTGTCACTTGTGGGGGGTTTCTACTGTTTAGGTACATTAGGGGCTCTGCAAACGCAGTGTGACTCCTGCAGACCATTCCATCTACACTGTGTTCCAAATTATTATGCAAATTGGATTTAAGTGTCATAAAGATTTAATTGTTTTGTTTTTCAAATAAACTCGTGGATGGTATTGTGTCTCAGGGCTCAATGGATCACTGAAATCAATCTTAAACACATGTGATAATTGGTTTTCCAGGTGATTCTATTTAAAGGAAAACTACTTAAAAATGATGTTCCACATTATTAACCCCTTCACCCCCAAGGGTGGTTTGCACGTTATGGACCGGGCCAATTTTTACAATTCTGACCACTGTCCCTTTATGAGGTTATAACTCTGGAACGCTTCAACGGATCCTGGTGATTCTGACACTGTTTTCTCGTGACATATTGTACTTCATGATAGTGGTAAAATTTCTTTGATATTACCTGTGTTTATTTGTGAAAAAAATGGAAATTTGGTGAAAATTTTGAAAATTTTGCAATTTTCCAAATTTGAATTTTTATGCAATTAAATCACAGTGATATGTCACACAAAATACTTAATAAGTAACATTTCCCACATGTCTACTTTACATCAGCATCATTTTGGAACCAAAATTTTTTTTTGTTAGGGAGTTATAAGGGTTAAAAGTTGACCAGCAATTTCTCATTTTTACAACACCATTTTTTTTTAGGGACCACATCTCATTTGAAGTCATTTTGAGGGGTCTATATGATAGAAAATACCCAAGTGTGACACCATTCTAAAAACTGCACCCCTCAAGGTGCTCAAAACCACATTCAAAAAGTTTATTAACCCTTCAGGTGTTTCACAGGAATTTTTGGAATGTTAAAATAAAAATGAACATTTAACTTTTTTTCACACAAAATTTAATTCAGCTCCAATTTGTTTTATTTTACCAAGGGTAACAGGAGAAAATGGACCCCAAAAGATGTTATACAATTTGTCCTGAGTACGCTGATACCCCATATGTGGGGGTAAACCATTGTTTGGGCGCATGGCAGAGCTTGGAAGGGAAGGAGCGTCATTTGACTTTTCAATGCAAAATTGACTGGAATTGAGATGGGACGCCATGTTGCGTTTGGAGAGCCACTGATGTGCCTAAACATTGAAACCCCCCACAAGTGACACCATTTTGGAAAGTAGACCCCCTAAGGAACTTATCTAGAGGTGTGGTGAGCACTTTGACCCACCAAGTGCTTCACAGAAGTTTATAATGCAGAACCGTAAAAATAAAAAATCATATTTTTTCACAAAAATGATCCTTTCGCCCCCAATTTTTTATTTTCCCAAGGGTAAGAGAAGAAATTGGACCGCAAAAGTTGTTGTACAATTTGTCCTGAGTACGCTGATACCCCATATGTGGGGGTAAACCACTGTTTGGGCGCATGGGAGAGCTCGGAAGGGAAGGAGCGCCGTTTGACTTTTCACTGCAAAATTGACAGGAATGGAGATGGGACGCCATGTTGCGTTTGGAGAGCCACTGATGTGCCTAAACATTGAAACCCCCCACAAGTGACACCATTTTGGAAAGTAGACCCCCTAAGGAACTTATCTAGATGTGTGGTGAGCACTTTGACCCACCAAGTGCTTCACAGGAGTTTATAATGCAGGACCGTAAAAATAAAAAATCATATTTTTTCACAAAAATGATCTTTTCACCCCCAATTTTTTATTTTCCCAAGGGTAAGAGAAGAAATTGGACCACAAAAGTTGTTGTGCAATTTGTCCTGAGTACGCTGATACCCCATATGTGGGGGTAAACCACTGTTTGGGCACATGGGAGAGCTCGGAAGGGAAGGAGTGCCGTTTGACTTTTCACTGCAAAATTAACAGGAATTTAGATGGGACGCCATGTTGCGTTTGGAGAGCCACTGATGTGCCTAAACATTGAAACCCCCCACAAGTGACACCATTTTGGAAAGTAGACCCCCTAAGGAACTTATCTAGAGGTGTGGTGAGCACTTTGACCCACCAAGTGCTTCACAGAAGTTTATAATGCAGGACCGTAAAAATAAAAAATCATATTTTTTCACAAAAATGATCTTTTCGCCCCCAATTTTTTATTTTCCCAAGGGTAAGAGAAGAAATTGGACCCCAAAAGTTGTTGTCCAATTTGTCTTGAGTACGCTGATACCCCATATGTGGGGGCGAACCACCGTTTGGGCGCATGGGAGGGCTTGGAAGGGAAGGAGCGCCATTTGGAATGCAGACTTAGATGGAATGGTCTGCAGGCGTGACATTGCGTTTGCAGAGCCCCTAATGTACCTAAACAGTAGAAACCCCCCACAAGTTACACCATTTTGGAAAGTAGACCCCCTAAGGAACTCATCTAGGTGTGTTGTGAGAGCTTTGAACCCCCTAGTGTTTCACTACAGTTTATAACGCAGAGCCATGCAAATAAAAAAATTTTTTTTTTTCCACAAAAATTATTTTTTAGCCCCAGTTTTGTATTTTCCCAAGGGTAACAGGAGAAATTGGACCCCAAAAGTTGTTCTCCAATGTGTTCCGAGTACGCTGATACCCCATATGTTGGGGTAAACCCCTGTTTGGGCGCACGGGAGAGCTTGGAAGGGAAGGAGCACTGTTTTACTTTTTCAACGCAGAATTGGCTGGAATTGAAAAGGGACGCCATGTTGCGTTTGGAGAGCCACTGATGTGCCTAAACATTGAAACCCCCCACAAGTGACACCATTTTGGAAAGTAGACCCCCTAAGGAACTTATCTAGAGGTGTGGTGAGCACTTTGACCCACCAAGTGCTTCACAGAAGTTTATAATGCAGAGCCGTAAAAATAAAACAAAAATGTTTTCCCACAAAAATTATATTTTAGCCCCCAGTTTTGTATTTTCCCGAGGG
Organism: Ranitomeya variabilis; assembly: GCF_051348905.1. Classification (NCBI taxonomy): domain Eukaryota; kingdom Metazoa; phylum Chordata; class Amphibia; order Anura; family Dendrobatidae; genus Ranitomeya; species Ranitomeya variabilis. The sequence goes on from NC_135238.1 coordinate 231,239,587, forward strand.
TAACAGGAGAAATTGGACCCCAAAAGTTGTTGTGCAATTTGTCCTGAGTACGCTGATACCCCATATGTGGGGGGGAACCACCGTTTGGGCGCATGGGAGGGCTCGGAAGGGATGGAGCGCCATTTGGAATGCAGACATAGATGGAATGGTCTGCAGGAGTCACATTGCGTTTGCAGAGCCCCTAATGTACCTAAACAGTAAAAAAAAAAACACAATACCTGATATCTGGGGGGAACCACCGTTTGAGCGCATGGCAGAGCTCAGAAGGGAAGGAGCATCATTTGCAATGCAGACTTAGATGGATTGGTCTGCAGGCGTCACATTGCGTTTGCAGAGCCCCTAATGTACCTAAACAGTAGAAACCCCCACAAGTGACCCAATATTGGAAACTAGACCCCCCAAGGAACTTATCTAGTTGTGTTGTGAGAACTTTGAACCCCCAAGTGTTTCACTACAGTTTATAACGCAGAGCCGTGAAAATAAAAAAAATAAAAAATTCCCCCCAAAATTATTTTTTAACCCCCAGTTTTGTATTTTTCCAATGGTAACAGGAGAAATTGGACCCCAAAAGTTGTTGTCCAATTTGTCTTGAGTACGCTGATACCCCATATGTGGGGGCGAACCACCGTTTGGGCGCATGGGAGGGCTTGGAAGGGAAGGAGCGCCATTTGGAATGCAGACTTAGATGGAATGGTCTGCAGGCGTGACATTGCGTTTGCAGAGCCCCTAATGTACCTAAACAGTAGAAACCCCCCACAAGTTACACCATTTTGGAAAGTAGACCCCCTAAGGAACTCATCTAGATGTGTTGTGAGAGCTTTGAACCCCCTAGTGTTTCACTACAGTTTATAACGCAGAGCCATGCAAATAAAAAATATTTTTTTTTTCCACAAAAATTATTTTTTAGCCCCAGTTTTGTATTTTCCCAAGGGTAACAGGAGAAATTGGACCCCAAAAGTTGTTCTCCAATGTGTTCCGAGTACACTGATACCCCATATGTTGGGGTAAACCCCTGTTTGGGCGCACGGGAGAGCTTGGAAGGGAAGGAGCACTGTTTTACTTTTTCAACGCAGAATTGGCTGGAATTGAAAAGGGACGCCATGTCACGTTTGGAGAGCCCCTGATGTGCCTAAACAGTGGAAACCCCCCAATTATAACTGAAACCCTAATCCACACACACCACTAACCCTAATCCCAACGGTAACCCTAACCACACCTCTAACCCAGACACACCCCTAACCCTAATCCCAACCCTATTCCCAACCGTAAATGTAATCCAAACCCTAACCCTAACTTTAGCCCCAACCCTAAATGTAGCCCTAACCCTAGCCCTAGCCCTAACCCTAGCCCTAACCCTAATGGGAAAATGGAAATAAATACATTTTTTAAATTTTTTTAATTTTTCCCTAACTAAGGCTACGTTCACATTAGCGTTCTGCGCCGCAGCGTCGGGCGCCACAGCGTCGCCGCATGCGTCATGCGCCCCTATATTTAACATGGGGGCGCATGGACATGCGTTGCACTTGCGTTTTGCGACGCATGCGTCACTGCGGTGCACGCGTCATGGCGCAGAGGACGCAGCAAGTTGCATTTTTTGTGCGTACAAAATCAAGCAAAAAAAGGACGCATGCGTCGCAAAACGCAGCGTTGTGCATGCGTTGTGTATGCGGTGTTCCTGCGTTGTGCGTTGCGTCGCCGACGCTGCGGCGCACAACGCAAATGTGAACGTAGCCTAAGCGGGTGATGAAGGGGGGTTTGATTTACTTTTATAGCGGGTTATTTAGTGGATTTTTATGATTGGCAGCCGTCACACACTGAAAGACGCTTTTTATTGCAAAAAATATTTTTTGCGTTACCACATTTTGAGAGCTATAATTTTTCCATATTTGAGTCCACAGAGTCATGTGAGGTCTTGTTTTTTGCGGGACGAGTTGACGTTTTTATTGGTAACATGTTCGGGCACGGGAGATTTTTTGATCGCTTTTTATTCCGATTTTTGTGAGGCAGAATGACCAAAAACCAGCTATTCATTAATTTCTTTTGGGGGAGGCGTTTATACCGTTCCGCGTTTGGTAAAATTGATAAAGCAGTTTTATTCTTCGGCTCAGTACGATTACAGCGATATCTCATTTACATCATTTTTTATGTTTTGGCGCTTTTATACGATAAAAGCTATTTTATAGAAAAAATAATTATTTTGGCATCGCTTTATTCTGAGGACTATAACTTTTTTATTTTTTCGCTGATGATGGTGTATGGTGCCTCGTTTTTTGCGGGACAAGATGACGTTTTCAGCGGTACCATGGTTATTTATATCTGTCTTTTTGATCGCGTGTTATTCCACTTTTTGATTGGCGGTATGAGAATAAAGCGTTGTTTTTTGCCTCGTTTTTTTTTTTTTTTTTCTACGGTGTTCACTGAAGGGGTTAACTAGTTATGTAGTTTTATAGGTGGGGTCGTTACGGACGCGGCGATACTAAATATGTGTACTTTTATTGTTTGATTTTTTTTTTTTTATTTAGATAAAGAAATGTATTTATGGGAATATTTTTTTTTTTTTAATTTATTTAGGAATTTTTTTTTTATTTTTTTTTTACACATGTGGACATTTTTTTTTTAACTTTTTTACTTTGTCCCAGGGGGGGACATTACAGATCGGTGATTTGACAGTGTGCACAGCACTCTGTCATATCACCGATCTCACTGACAGGGCTGCAGGCTTACCAGCGTCTGCTCTGAGCAGGCACTCGGTAAGCCACCTCCTTCCCTGCAGGACCCGGATGCCGCGGCCATCTTGGATCCGGGACCTGCAGCAAGGAAGGAGGTAGGAGACCCTCGGAGCAACGCGATCACATCGCGTTGCTCCGGGGGTCTCAGGGAAGCACGCAGGGAGCCCCCTCCCTGCGCGATGCTTCCCTATACCGCCGGTACACTGCGATCATGTTTGATCGCGGTGTGCCGGGGGTTAATGTGCCGGGGGCGGTCCGTGACCGCTCCTGGCACATAGTGCCGGATGTCAGCTGCGATAGTCAGCTGACACTCGGCCGCGATCGGCCGCGCTCCCCCCCGTGAGCGCGGCCGATCGTGCTGGACGTACTATTCCGTCCTTGGGAAGTAGGGCCCACCCCACATGGACGGAATAGTACGTCCAATGACAGAAAGGGGTTAAGCAGGTCACAGTTTTCAAGTAACATGGGAAAGAAAAAGGATCTCTCTGCTGCTGAAAAGCATCAAATAGTGCAATGCCTTGGTGAAGGGATGAAAACATTAGAAATTTTCCAAAAACATAAGCGTGATCATCATACTGTTAAGAGATTTGTGGCTGTATCTGAGCACAAATGTGTTTGTGCTGATAAAGGCATAATGAGGAAGATTTCTGCCAGGCAAGTTCATCGGATTAAGAGAGCAGATGCTAAAAAGCCATTACAAAGCAGCAAACAGATATTTGAAGCTGCTGGTGCCTCTGGAGTCCCTCGAACCTCAAGGTGTAGGCTCCTTCAAAGGCTTGCTGTGGTGCATAAACCTACTATTCGGCCAACCTTAAACAGTGTTCACAAGCAGAAATGGTTGTATTGGGCCCACACATACATGAAGACTAATTTCCAAACAGTCTTGTTTACTGATAAGTGTTGAGCAACCCTGGATGGTCCAGATGGATGGAGTAGAGGATGGTTGGTGGATGGCCACTATGTCCCAACAAGGCTGCAACATCAGCAAGGAGGTGGAGGAGTCATGTTTTGGGCCAGAATCATGGGAAACAGCTGGTAAGGCCCTTTAAGGTTCCTGAAGGTGTGAAAATGACCTCTGCAAAGTATATAGAGTTTTTGACTGACAACTTTCTTCTATGGTCTAAAAAGCAGAAACGTGCCATCAGGAGCAAAATCATCTTCATGCTGACAATGCCCCATCTTCATGCATGACAATGAATACCTCTGAGTCATTGGCTGCTATGGGCATAAAAGGAGATAAACTCATGGTGTGGCCACCATCTTCCCCTGTCCTCAACCCTATAGAGAACCTTTAGAGGATCATCAAGCAAAAGATCTATGAGGGTGGGAGGCAGTTCACATCAAAACAGCAGCTCTGGGAGGCTATTCCAACTTCAAGCAAAGAAATACAAGCAGAAACTCTCCAAAAACTCACAAGTTCAATGGATGCAAGATTTGTGAAGGTGACATCAAAGAAGGGGTCCTGTGTTAACATGTAACTTGGCCTGTTGGGATGTTTTGGCGTTAAATAGCTTTTTTGTTCAGTGAATGTGACCTCCTAATGCTGAAAATTCCACAAATGAGCATTTTCAGTTCTTTAAAACATATCAAATGTTTAGAAATTCTACTGTGCATGATAATTTGGAACAGTGCATTTTGAGTTTTTATTCATTTTGGAGATTATACTGTTATCATTGGGAGGTTTCTTCAATAAAATTCGATGTATAATCTAAAGGGTGATGACTTTAATTAGACTGACTGTCATTTGCACCAACCATTTAGGAAAATCTGATAAAAATGTAATTTGCATAATAATTTGGAACATAGTGTAAGTCTGCATTCCAAATATCGCTCCTTCCCTTCCGAGCCCTCCCATGCGCCCAAACGGTGGTTCCCCCCCCACATATGGGGTATCAAAGTACTCAGGACAAATTGGACAACAACTTTTGGGGTCCAATTTCTCCTGTTACCCTTGGGAAAATACAAAACTGGGGGGCTAAAAAATAATTTTTGTGGGAAAAAAGTTTTGTTTTATTTTTATGGCTCTGCATTATAAACTTCTGTGAAGCCCGTGGTGGGTCAAAGTGCTCACCACACCTCTAGATAAGTTCCTTAGGGGGTCTACTTTCCAAAATGGTGTCACTTGTGGGGGGTTTCAATGTTTAGGCACACCAGTGGCTCTCCAAACGCAACATGGCGTCCCTTCTCAATTCCTGTCAATTTTGCATTGAAAAGTCAAACGGCGCTCCTTCCCTTCCGAGCTCTCCCATGCGCCCAAACAGTGGTTTACCCCCACATATGGGGTATCAGCGTACTCAAGAAGGAATTGGACCCCAAAAGATGTTGTACAATTTGTCCTCTTACCCTTGGGAAAATAAAAAATTGGGGGCGAAAAGATAATTTTTGTGAAAAAATATGATTTTTTATTTTTACGGTTCTGCATTATAAACTTCTGTGAAGCACTTGGTAGGTCAAAGTGGTCACCACACCTCTAGATAAGTTCCTTAGGGGGTCTACTTTCCAAAATGGTGTCACTTGTGGGGGGTTTCAATGTTTAGGCACATCAGTGGCTCTCCAAACGCAACATGGCGTCCCATCTGAATTCCAGTCAATTTTGCATTGAAAAGTCAAACGGCGCTCCTTCCCTTCCGAGCTCTGCCATGCGCCCAAACAGTGGTTTACCACCACATATGGGGTATCGGCGTACTCAGGACAAATTGTACAACAACTTTTGGGGTCCATTTTCTCCTGTTACCCTTGGTAAAATAAAACAAATTGGAGCTGAAGTAAATTTTTTGTGAAAAAAAGTTAAATGTTCATTTTTATTTAAACATTCCAAAAATTCCTGTGAAACACCTGAAGGGTTAATAAACTTTTTGAATGTGGTTTTGAGCACCTTGAGGGGTGCAGTTTTTAGAATGGTGTCACACTTGGGTATTTTCTATCATATCGACCCCTCAAAATTACTTCAAATGAGATGTGGTCCCTAAACAAAAATGGTGTTGTAAAAATGAGAAATTGCTGGTCAACTTTTAACCCTTATAACTCCCTAACAAAAAAAAATGTTGGTTCCAAAATTGTGCTGATGTAAAGTAGACATGTGGGAAATGTTACTTATTAAGTATTTTGTGTGACATATCTCTGTGATTTAATTGCATAAAAATACAAAGTTGGAAAATTGCGAAATTTTCAAAATTTTCACCAAATATACATTTTTTCACAAATAAACGCAGGTAATATCAAAGAAATTTTACCACAATCATGAAGTACAATATGTCACGAGAAAACAATGTCAGAATCGCCAAGATCCGTTGAAGCGTTCCAGAGTTATAACCTCATAAAGGGACAGTGGTCAGAATTGTAAAAATTGGTGCAGTCATTAACGTGCAAACCACCCTTGGGGGTGAAGGGGTTAATATGGAGTTTGTCCGTCTGAAGATATAATGGCTCCTGGTCTTCTGAGAAGGTTTTCTGCAAGATTTTGGAGGTGTCTATGGGAATTTTTCCCCATCATCCAGATGTTTGGGAAGATCGGGTTCACAATCTCCTTTATAGATGTTGGAGGGGGTTGGGGTCCGGGATCTGGGCACAGTCATGGGAGGCAGATAAGGGTCTTCCCCAACTGTTCCCACAAAACTGAAGCTACAATTGTCCACAATGTCTTGTGCTGAAAATTAAGATTTTCCTAAAATGGAAAAAAGGGTCCGAGGCCGCCCCCTGATAACAGCACATAGCATTATCCTCCTCCACCCTCTGTACAGGGGGCACAATGCAGTCAGGGGGGAACGTCCTCCTGGTATCACCAAACCCAGACTCCTCCATCAGATAGAGAAGTGTGATCCGTCACTGCACAGAACACGTCTCCTCCAGAGTCCAGTGGTGGCGGCTTTACACCGCTCCATCCGATGCTCGGCATTGTGCTTGGTGATGTACGGCTGCATGCAGCTGCTCGGCCATGAAGCTCCCGGTGGGGGCGCTGTGTATGTGCTGATGTTACACCACAGAAGGTCTGGACAGCAGATGGGTGGTGACTTTTCTGTCCTCTGCTCCTCAGCACTCGGTCCCCCTCTCTGTAATGTTACGGGGTCTCTGAGTTGCTGCGGTTCCTTCAACTTCTCAATATTATCACTCACAGGTGATGGGGTAGATTCAAGAGGAAGAAATGTGATGAGCGGACTTGTTAGGCTGCTGACGTCCTATTACAGTGCCGCGCTCTGTGCCTGTTTTGGTGACACAAAACTCTGCGCCAATAATGACAAATGGTCAAACTCGAGTCCCTTTATGAAAAAAAAAGTAAGACTTGAGATTTGCTCTATTCCAGGGCATCGGAGTCACTTAATTCTTAGGGGGTAATGTCCAGGACTCAGCGCCGTGGTTAGTCATCCCTGTCTCGGGTGTCTTACACATGTACCAAGTATCATGAACGTTCAGCTGAGGGCATCAGGTTTAGTCATGGCTACCACACCTTAATGACCAAAGCCCAATGCCTAGACAGATGGACTTCCCCTTTAAGAATAAGTATGTTAGAATCTTAACGCTCAATGCACAATCTGCTCCAGGGCCCCCATCTTCCATATGGCAGTTATTGGACCCCAGTGACAAGTGGCATCTCAAAAACATTTCCAGAATTCGCCCTTTTCTTACTTTTGACTCTGCAAAAACTCTTACTGTCTCACTTATTCATTCTCGTCTGGACTATTGTAACTCTCTACTAATTGGCCTACCTTTTACCAGACTCTCCCCGCTCCAATCTGTCCTGAATGCTGCTGCCAGGATCATATTCCTCGCCAACCGTTACACCGATGCCTCTACCTTGTGCCAGTCATTACACTGGCTACCCATCCAATCCAGAATCCAGTACAAAACTACTACCCTCATCCACAAAGCACTCCATGGCTCAGCACCACCCTACATCTCCTCTCTGGTCTCAGTCTACCAACCTACCCGTGCCCTCCGCTCTGCTAATGACCTCAGGTTAGCATCCTCAATAATCAGAACCTCCCACTCCCGTCTCCAAGACTTTACACGTGCGGCGCCGATTCTTTGGAATGCACTACCTAGGTTAATACAATTAATCCCCAATCCCCACAGTTTTAAGCGTGCCCTAAAAACTCATTTGTTCAGATTGGCCTACCGCCTCAACGCATTAACCTAATTATCCCTGTGTGGCCTATTAATAAAAAAACAACAACATAATCACGTTCCTCCATCTTCTCATACACTTTATGCAGTTAATAGCCTCTGTGTCTGTACTGTTACATACTTAGGCAGTTAACTGGTTCATGCAGCTTTACATGAACACCCGAGCCTTACACTATGGCTGGTCCAAATAACTAAAGCAATTGTTACCATCCACCTCTCGTGTCTCCCCTTTTCCTCATAGATTGTAAGCTTGCGAGCAGGGCCCTCATTCCTACTGGTATCTGTTTTGAACTGTGATTTCTGTTATGCTGTAATGTCTATTGTCTGTATAAGTCCCCTCTATAAGTTGTAAAGCGCTGCGGAATATGTTGGCGCTATATAAATAAAATTATTATTATTATTATTATTAAGGCACCACTGTTATCTCTGGATATCCTCTGGCCATTAACGCCCCTATAAACCAGAAGCCTGTAGAGCCCCCCGGTACCTAAGCGTCAGTGCATGTCCTGTCATTCATTCCAATGCTGTGACTGCATCTATCAGGCGAGATGCCCGGGCGCTGAGGTCACATCACACTGCGCGGTAAGACGTGTTATTCTGGGGTTTCCCCGACTTATGAAAATAATCCAGCAAAGACACTTGTCACTGTGAACTTCAAAATCCTACATCGCAGCTAAAAATTGGAGCAGACGTGGCGGCAGCTGATAGGGTGACGAGCGCCGGGAACATTCTACTACCTGACGCCGGGGCCTGTTTGTTTGTTAGAGGTTGCTGGGTTTTTTAGGAGGACTTTCTGGGCAGAGAGCCAGGCTGGTACACTGAGCGGACAGGCATCTGGAATAAATGTCTGTATATGGAGAGACACCAAAGAGAAAGGAGAAAGTGAGAAAAGTGAGAAGCAGATAACAAGAGGAAGATACAATGTATCAGCCGTGAAAGAAAGGAGCAAATCATCAGTCACAAGGAATTTCTCCATTCAACTGTTTTGTGTCGAAAACTTTTCTCCCAAAGTCTAAAGAAAAGACAACATAAAAATAAAAAGTAACATAGAGAAGTCACAGAGGGCAGTATTATAGCAGTTATATTCCTGTATATAAGAACAGTATTATAGTAGTTATATTCTTGTACATAGGGGCAGTATTATAGCAGTTATATTCTTGTACATAGGGGCAGTATTATAGTAGTTATATTCTTGTACATAGGAGCAGTATTATAGTAGTTATATTCTTGTACATAGGAGCAGTATTATAGTAGTTATATTCTTGTACATAGGGACAGTATTATAGTAGTTATATTCTTGTACATAGGGGCAGTATTATAGTAGTTATATTCTTGTACATAGGGGCAGTATTATAGTAGTTATATTCTTGTACATAGGGGCAGTATTATAGTAGTTATATTCATGTACATAGGAGCAGTATTATAGTAGTTATATTCTTGTACATAGGAGCAGTATTATAGCAGTTATATTCCTGTATATAAGAACAGTATTATAGTAGTTATACTCTTGTACATAGGAGCAGTATTATAGTAGTTATATTCTTGTACATAGGGGCAGTATTATAGTAGTTATATTCTTGTACATAGGGGCAGTATTATAGTAGTTATATTCTTGTACATAGGGGGCAGTATTATAGTAGTTATATTCTTTTACATAGGGGCAGTATTATAGTAGTTATATTCTTGTACATAGGGGCAGTATTATAGTAGTTATATTCTTGTACATAGGGGCAGTATTATAGTAGTTATATTCTTGTACATAGGGGCAGTATTATAGTAGTTATATTCATGTACATAGGAGCAGTATTATAGTAGTTATATTCTTGTACATAGGAGCAGTATTATAGTAGTTATATTCTTGCACATAGGGGCAGTATTATAGTAGTTATATTCTTTTACATAGGAGCAGTATTATAGTAGTTATATTGTTGTACATAGGGGCAGTATTATAGTAGTTATATTCTTGTACATAGGGGCAGTATTATAGTAGTTATATTCTTGTACATAGAGGCAGTATTATAGTAGTTATATTCTTTTACATAGGGGCAGTATTATAGTAGTTATATTCTTGTACATAGGGGCAGTATTATAGTAGTTATATTCTTGTACATAGGGGCAGTATTATAGTAGTTATATTCTTGTACATAGGGGCAGTATTATAGTAGTTATATTCTTGTACATAGGAGCAGTATTATAGTAGTTATATTCTTGTACATAGGGGCAGTATTATAGTAGTTATATTCTTGTACATAGGGGCAGTATTATAGTAGTTATATTCATGTACATAGGGGCAGTATTATAGTAGTTATATTCTTTTACATAGGGGCAGTATTATAGTAGTTATATTCTTGTACATAGGAGCAGTATTATAGTAGTTATATTCTTTTACATAGGGGCAGTATTATAGTAGTTATATTCTTGTACATAGGAGCAGTATTATAGTAGTTATATTCTTGTACATAGGGGCAGTATTATAGTAGTTATACTCTTGTACATAGGAGCAGTATTATAGTAGTTATATTCTTGTACATAGGAGCAGTATTATAGTAGTTATATTCTTGTACATAGGAGCAGTATTATAGTAGTTATATTCTTGTACATAGGGGCAGTATTATAGTAGTTATATTCTTGTACATAGGAGCAGTATTATAGTAGTTATATTCTTGTACATAGGGGCAGTATTATAGTAGTTATATTCTTGTACATAGGAGCAGTATTATAGTAGTTATATTCTTGTACATAGGGGCAGTATTATAGTAGTTATATTCTTTTACATAGGGGCAGTATTATAGTAGTTATATTCTTGTACATAGGAGCAGTATTATAGTAGTTATATTCTTGTACATAGGGGGCAGTATTATAGTAGTTATATTCTTGTACATAGGGAGCAGTATTATAGTAGTTATATTCTTGTACATAGGGGCAGTATTATACTAGTTATATTCTTGTACATAGGAGCAGTATTATAGTAGTTATATTCTTCTACATAGGGGCAGTATTATAGTAGTTATATTCTTTTACATAGGGGCAGTATTATAGTAGTTATATTCTTGTACATAGGAGCAGTATTATAGTAGTTATATTCTTGTACATAGGGGGCAGTATTATAGTAGTTATATTCTTGTACATAGGAGCAGTATTATAGTAGTTATATTCCTGTATATAGGGGCAGTATTATAGTAGTTATATTCTTGTACATAGGAGCAGTATTATAGTAGTTATATTCTTGTACATAGGGGCAGTATTATAGTAGTTATATTATCGTACATAGGGGCAGTATTATAGTAGTTATATTCTTGTACATAGTAGCAGTATTATAGTAGTTATATTCTTGTACATAGGAGCAGTATTATAGTAGTTATATTCTTGTACATAGAAGCAGTATTATAGTAGTTATATTCTTGTACATAGGGGCAGTATTATAGTAGTTATATTCTTGTACATAGGGGCAGTATTATAGTAGTTATATTCTTGTACATAGGGGCAGTATTATAGTAGTTATATTCTTGTACATAGGACCAGTATTATAGTAGTTATGTTCTTGTACATAGGGGCGGTATTATAGTATATTTATTGCTTTGTATAAGAGAAAGTATTAATGTAGTTTTGGAAATACTGAGAGAGTAATTGGAATTAGCTCTTTCATATACGTTCTTTTAACTATGTCTTAGATGTAAACTATAGTTTTCCTCCCAAATTTATGTCTCTTATGTCTTATATATGAGATTACTCTTCTATAATAAACATATCACATTACATATTGGATCTTCTATGATCCAAAGACCGCACACAATGAGTTTGGGTAAAATCTTTTATAGGAGATTCAGCACAGTGACATCTATTAGCTAACGTCCTTGGTATGTTTACATCTTGTATAATAAAATATCCTCTGCTCTGTAAATCTATATCTTCTCCTCTAAAACTTCTTGACAGGACATTCCTTCCCATGTAAAGTCATATGAACTCCCTATCCAACCTATGTAATAGGGGCGTGAAAATATATACGGTAGATTTAATACTTCGGATATGTGCAAGTCTCAGGAAAAATATGACGCCATCAGAAGAGTATTCCTCCTAAGGTATTAACTGATCGTAATTCACAGACATATGTACAGCAAATGTATCACACAAAATATAGATGTGACTGTGACTCAACAGGAACGTGCAGAACAGACACCGAGAAGGGTAACAGATACAGAGAGATGAGCTCACTGAGGGATAAATGGGAGATCGACCTTAACGCAACGAAAATGACAGACAGACATAGATCAATGTAAGAGATAGATAGATAATAGATAGATAGATAGATAGATAGATAATAGATAGATAATAGATAGATAATAGATAGATAGATAGATAGATAGATAGATAATAGATAGATAGATAGATAATAGATAAATAGATGAATTCAATTTGACTTGAATTGCAATTACTCCAACTGCCCTGAACAGATGTGTGTAACACCCTGAGGTCTCCTAGGACTGTGTTGAAGCCTTTTCAAGCTCTTTGAAGCAAGCACAGTCTCAGTAATGCCAAGTTGATCTCAACAGATATGGCAATGGGTAATAGACAGTAACCAACAGCCTGTCCCTCACACACTAATCTTCCTCACTGCTCTGCTGTCACACACTCTCTGTACAGTTTATTCAGAGTTTTAGTGCTTTCTCTCCCTCTCTCTATTGCTGAGCTGTGACGTCCTCTCACCATCCAGAATCATCCTATAATGGCTGCTGCATTCCCTGCCTCTGCTTTTATACAGGCTATGATAATTCCTCCTGATTGGCTGTGCTGTACCACATGATGCCATAGCTGGAATGGATTATAGGGGAGCCTCCCCTGCCGCCTTTGGGTTCCTGTGAGCCTTCTTTGGCTGATGTAATATTTTTCAATTTGTAAAATGGCAGCCGGCATTTTAGGGGCATTTTTCAGTCATTCGTGTGGAATGTTAGATTTTCAGCAACTTTATAAAATCCAACAACAATGTGATTCACATCCCATCGGTACGCTCATGTCTAAGTTTGGTAGATAGGTCTTAATGGGAGATTCATCGAAACCGGCGCAACCAATCAAATTCTAGTTCCTTTAGAAAATGTTAAGGAGGGAACGCAGGATTCGATTCTCCTTCACCTCCCTCGCTCTAGTAGAGATAATTCTCTCCACATTTTTGTTTGACGTCCCTGCCCATCCTATAGATATTTCGACCTCCCCCCTCCAAAGACATATGACCAGCATGACAGGCGTTTTGGGATAACATGTTGCAGGCTATTTTCTGTCTTGTGGAACATAAGAGTCTTCGTGTTCCATCGAGTCGTCATATATTGGTTGTCAGTGCAGCTTCTACAGGAGTTGTCAGGCCACTTTTTCGAGTAACTCTGCCTAGTTATGCCAGGATACTTTCTTTAGGTCGATTGGTGCCATGCAGTACCCAAATTACAGTACCAATTCCATAAATCTGAGCGTCCTCCTGTACAGGCCCCTTTTTATAGGCTGGGGTTCAGGGATGTAAGCGCTGGGACCAGTAGTGCCCCCTTCTGTCTTACTTTCCCCCAAACTAGATTTTGCCTCATATATGGGAATTCTGAGAAAGATGAATACGAACACTTACTGAGCTGAAATAGCAGCGACGTTGGTTGCCATCAGTTTTCCCAAAAACAAATACTTGGAAATTGAGAATTTATTTTTTTTCATAATTTTCCAGAAAAATTCTCTTTAACTGATGGTGTAATGTGTGAATGAAGTAGGTGACTTATGTGGAGACATTTGCCCTTTTTACCTCCAGGACTCCCAAAGACCCACCCATCCCCTAATTCGGCTCCGGCTGAATCCTGTAAATAACTGGAGAACCAAACACCCGGGACTGGAATATAAACATATTGTAATCCAGTATAACAGCGGAGAGCAGCCGGCTGACACCAGAGACATGTAACCTCTTCACTGCTGGGGACAAGGAACTCCATGGGGAAAAAATAATTTTTTAAAAATTTTTCAGTTCCCATTCCAAAAGCCACGACATAATAATAATATTATTAATAATAATACAATAATAATAATCATTTATTTGTGTGTTTCTCAATTGCACAATTTTAGGATAAATATAATATTTAACTTTTTTTCTGGGAAATTAAAAAACAACAACTTTGCAACATTAGTATCGATAACAGTATAACTTTATTTTGGGGGTTGTTATAATTACAGTCAGGGCAAATTTACATATTCTTCATGTTTCACTGTTTTGGCACAATAAAAATTATTTTTACAAAAGTAAAAAACAAAGTTTAAAATATTCCTTTAACTCCTTCCTGACATTTTGCATTTTTGGTGTTTTAATTTTTTCCTTTCCATTGGTTTTTTTTTTTTTTTTTCTTTCCACATAACCATATGAGGGGTTTTTGTTTTTTGTTTTTTTTTGCTTTTTTTTGGGATGGGTTGTAACTTTGAATGCTTTCCTTCATTTTACCGCTCAATGTATTGGAAAATTGGAAAAAAAAAATCAGTGTGAAACTGGGCAAAAAACGCAATTCTGCAATTGGTTTTTGGGTTTTGATTTTACAGCATTCACTGTACTGTAGAAGAATAGAAATCAAGATTCTACAGATCAGTAAGATCATGAATATACCAAACGTTAAATGGTGAAAAAAAAAATCAAAAGTTCAAAACAGAGTGATGGGAGTGCGCGCCGACCACTGTAGTTACCGGCAGGTACCAGCTATATACTATATCCGCATTCTGCTCGGTATGGTGCAGGCTCAGCTCCTGTGCACACTTCATTACACTGAAGCAAGATGTGCTTTTCGGAAGGGGTTAAAAAGTTTAAAACATCTATTTTATTGCCATTGTTAGTCACATTTCTTATTGCAGCAGGATACATAATATTTGTTTTACTGTCAACAGAAGTTTTTTCCTTTTTCTGCAGGATAACTTAGTTTACTGTGACATTATGGGGTTCGTATGACTTTTTGATCACCTTTTCATACACCGCCCTATTCACCTGATATTAGACAAAGCAGTGTCCTTTCCGCATACTCCTGGATGTGAGCGCAGTGTGGACAGAGCCGTACCCTTTACTCCCACTCACCACACGTATAATGTTGCCTGTAAGGGGATACGACGGGGGCCTATTCTGGTTGCAACCTATAAATACAGTAGATATTTGTATTCTTCTCCGGTCCAGTAAGCCACGGGCGGGGGGCTGTCAGGCGACATTTGGGAAGGCCACCCTGAAACGTGCTTTGAGTCATTGAGACCTTGGACACCGAGGGTGTAATATACAGAAAAAGGGCTGACTATATACCCCAGCGTGACACAGACGCAGTATAATTATCATTATAAGACATCCCTAGCTGTTAGAACCAGTACGGACTTTATCCAAAGCTGGGACTTCAGTGGGGGCAGCAGAGGTGGTCCTGCGGCCAGGGACCTGGATTAATAAGTTCATCTGTAGGATCTCACCCACTTATCATTCAGAGCTGGCTCCCAACAGAGTGCCCTGTAGTTCACATATTGTCGCCTTGCCCATAAATATAATTAGTATATATGTTAAAATAATGAGAGTTTTGTTAAGGATTTTAATGTTCTCATTCAATTCAACATTTTTAACTTTCAACTTTCTGCTATCTGCCCATTGGCGTCCTAGATAGCTTTTATGGCTACCCAAAAAGTTAGTAATGAATATATGAAAAATGGAAATTGAATTGCATTACTGCATTAGAAATATGAAAAATTGAGAAAGTTTAGTGCATAAATTGGCCAATTCATGCGTACCTGGTAGCCACGATAAGGCATTTCTCGTATACCAGGGCCTAGCAATGCCTTTCCTCACTTAGAAAAAAGTCTTCATCTGTATGGGAACATGAATCCTCTGTTAGACTAAAATCTATATCTCTGTGGAGGGGTAGGGTCCTGCTGTGATTAAAAACACCAGTGGCTAAAAGGCGGAGTGCTCATTCAGAAGGCTAATAAATACAAATTTAAAAAAACTGACCGTCACATCCAAACATGGACTAAGTGTGAACAGGTGCTGAACCTAGAGTCACCAACTCATATAACCTCAAACAAAAAAGGCAGCACTCTGTAGAGCCAAAACTTGCAAATATGAAAAACGAAAATTGAATTACATTACTGCACTAGAAATATGAAAAATTGAGAAAGTTTAGCTCATAAATTGGCCAATTCATGTGTACCTGGTAGCCACGATAAGGCATTTGTCGTATACCAGGGTCTAGCAATGCCTTTCCTCACTTAAAGAAAAAAGGCAGCACACTGTAGCGCCAAAACTTTTCTAAGTGAGGAAAGGCATTGCTAGGCCCTGGTATACCCCTGGTATACGACAAATGCCTTATCGTGGCTACCAGGTACACATGAATTGGCCAATTTATGCGCTAAACTTTCAACTTTCTAAATTTTTCATATTTCTAGTGCAGTAATGCAATTCAGTTTCCATTTTTTCATATTTGCAAGTTTTGGCTCTACAGAGTGCTGCCTTTTTTGTTTGAGGTTATATGAGTTGGTGACTCTAGGTTCTGCACCTGTTCACACTTAGTCTATGTTTGGATGTGACGATCATTTTTTTGACATTAGTAATGAATATATGACCGATATTGCCCTATAGAACCCAGACTTACCAACATGTACAATGCAAAATTCAGGACATTCAAGCCAAGGATGCCCCCAAAGCAGCCATGGAAATCTCCAAATCCCTCTACTGTATAACCCCTGCTCCTTATTGAGAAACATTTTCAGGGCAGTCCTTGCAAACCTTAGAATGTCTGCAAATACGAATAATATTACATTTATTTTAATAGTGGGCACAATCATTCTTCATTATTAAAAAAGGCTTACCTGCAGTCATGGGGGGGCTGAAAGAAGAAAATGTAAACTGCCCAATATTCATGACTTACGTGTGGTCTCTATGTCTCATCATCAGCCATATATAATACTGCCAGCGCAGTCATGTAATTCTACATTTGTCCTGTAGTGGCCACTGCAGGGAAACACAGAGTCCTCTGGCGATCATCCGATCACTGCGGCTTCTCTGAAGGCGATTGTCTCTGGGACACAGAAAGAAAACATTACCATGTAACCATCTTCTGTTCTAATCTTATGAACGGAGAGTGTGGGATTCCTCAACCATTTCTGCTCCGAACACAGATTAAATATAGAAGAGTGCGGCCATCTGCACCAGCTGCTGCACGGGCAAATCATATTTTTAAATGGCACCTGTTCCCGTCATTCTTCAAGTCTAATTTTTAGGTATTTTCTAACGCTGCTGGATACGACCGGACTGAAGTCTATTACTCAGTCACACATTTGTGTACTTGTATTACTTACATTTATATTTTATTTATTTTCTGGTGGAAGAATTGACGACAACCAATAAAGCCGCCATTAACGTCTATAACTGTTGTCTTTCACCTATACATAAAAGGCAAATCTGCTTTATACTGTAGTGGCAAAAAAGCAAGAGGCGTATCACAGCATTTGTGTCGCACGATGGCGGCCTCAGATTAGCACTTGTCTCTGTACTTTGTCTTCCTGGTGAATTTGGAGGAGGGCAGAGCTGGCGCCAGCACTTGGTAGATCTGGGCGAGTGCAGGGGCTCATGGCCCGTTGGGTGACCTACTGTGCCCGGATTCCAATTTGTGGCGGATGCCTGCACTGCATGTATGGAGCGAGCGCCAGCTCTTTTATACAGGTGGCACCCAAATCTAAATCTATCAGGGCGAGCTCTGATTGCAGCAGTTTAACCTCTTAGATGCCGCTGTCAATTGGGACCGCAGCATTTAAGGCTATGTGCCTACGTCGTGGATTAGGCCTAGGAATTTCTGGTGCGGATTCTGCATCTCTTGGCAGAAAACACAGGTGCGAATTTGTCGCATTTTTTGTGCGGATTTTGTGCATTTTTGGTGCAGTTTTTTTGTGGATTTACTGCGCTTTTTACCCCTGCGGATTTCTATAATGGAATGGGTACAAAAACGCTGCAGAACCGCAAAAAAGAAGTGACACGGCACTTCTTTTAATCCGCAGCGTTTCCGCACGGAATTTTCTGCACCATTAGCACAGCATTTTTTTTTTTTACCATTGATTTACATTGTACTGTAAATCACTTTCTGTGCTGCAAAAAACGCTACAGGTCCGCAGGAAATCCGCAGAAAAATGTCGACCCCATTGGCCACCATGCAACATGATTGCAGGGAGTTATTTTCATGGCAGGTGAGATGCGTATTGAAGTCAAGCCCATAGAAGATGGGAAATCTTACAGTATTACAGTTTATAAATGGAAAGCAAGGGGGGGGGGGAGCCACCAGGACACAGGGGTCCGCATGAACCTGAAGCCCCCCAGGAGGAGGACTTGTACTCACACCACTAAATCTCAAAATGCAAAGCTGGGATAGAGAATATTTGGATTTCAGACTTCCCCAGTCTCTAGCAGACAATGCAGCTAATCAGGAGTTAATTGTTGTAGCTGTGAAGAGGAGACTGAAGTTTAAAAAAATGTATTTAATAAGTTTTAAAATAACTCAACCTTTGCTACTATTCCTCCACTCCACATTCTAGAGCGCTCAAACTTCTCAGGATTGCACTGACACCTTAACCTCAAGTGTCTGCCTGGCTTCTGTCCTTGTCTTGGCTGCTTGACTCCTCATTAAACAGGAAACTCTCCTCTCCCCAATATCATCTTAAAGGAGACGTAGCGGAAAATTGTTATTACGATGCTAAAACTAGAAACGCTGAATTTAAATATCTACTTTCTGCATCAAATTATTAGAGTTTGATATTACTATTCCCCAAGACAACACTCCCTGCCCCGTGCTCTAGCAGCAGTGTTATCATAGGGACTATGGGGCTCGTCATAATAACCAAAAAGGTTTCTTCCCTTATTTTTCTAACATGTTGTAGGAGGAAGCTTCTAATAGGATATCCAGTATAAGTTACTCTGGACAGGAAGTGTTGTCATAGGTACACATACAGTACAGAGAGGCTGTTTATGTTTACCTGTAAATATTTAGATAAAGATATAAAAACACATATCTGCAACTTTATTCATAAATATCATAAGGTCCTAATAAAATATTCAACAATAAACCTTTTATATGAATGAGGTCAGACTGAATATCCCTTATGCACCAATATGTAATGTGTACATGTAGCCAAGCTGAATTTATCATGGAGGTAACCTTTGTTAGGTCTGTATCGTGCCTCTGCGATAATTGTCATTAGTCTCGATAATTCTGTAGGTTTAGCATTTGTCACATGTCATAAAACGTAATAATAATACCAAAAGTGAAGGACAACGTCGACTCTGCTACATCAGCTATATTAATTTGGAAACATAAGATCCAGCTTCTCAGAAAAGAGCAGGTGGGGATAGTACAAGATGGGGATACTTTGCTTAAAAAAAACACACAAAACAGATACATTGTAACAGTGGAAACTTTCCGTTAACCCTTTCAGTCCAATTTAAAGTTTGACTGAAAGTTATGAAAAATTATTTTATGGGGACATCAGCTGTTTCCACTTCTCTGATTCCGAGTCGCCCTTTCCTTGTCAGGGGCCTGGGAAGGCATTGCAGCTGTTCATAAAACAATCAGACATGATCCTTACTTGCGGTGTGGGATGGAATAAGGGGGTGGGGTGTTAGGGGAAGAGGTGGGAGCACTGGAGAGGGAGAGGAGGCGTCTCATGACACTGGTCAGGGACCTACAGTACAAATAGATCTGAACTTTCGGTCTTCAACATTTACCTCACTTCCATTCAGAGCCCGACCTCTTGGCTCATCTCATCGAAATAACTGCACGCCAACCACCACCATGAGCCAGTCATACTCCTCCAGTCAACGGGTGTCTTCCTACCGCCGCACCTTTGGCGGTGCCTCGCCATCATTCTCCAGAGCCTCCTTTGGATCTAAAGCGGGATCCGCCAGCTCCCTCTCCTCCAGAGTCTACCAGGTGTCCCGTTCCTCCGCAGTCCCAAGTCTCTCCAGTTTCAAGTCCACAAGGCTCGCCCCAGTAAGAGCAAGCTATGACGTCCTGGATTTCAGCTTGGCAGATGCGATGAACCAGGAGTTCCTCCAAACCCGAACCAATGAGAAGGTGGAGCTGCAGGAACTGAACGACAGGTTTGCCAATTACATTGAGAAGGTGCGCTACCTGGAGCAGCAGAACGCCATCCTTGTGGCTGAAGTCAACCGGCTGAAAGGAAAGGAGCCAACAAGAATCAGCGAGCTGTACGAGGAGGAGATGAGGGAGCTGAGGCGCCAGGTGGACATCATTACTGGCCAGAGGTCGCGGGTGGAGGTGGAGAGGGACAACCTAGCAGATGACCTGCAGAAACTAAAACAGAGGTGAGTGACTGATGTCAGGAGGAAAGACTCAATATAAGAGATAGATGGATGGATGGATGGATGGATGGGCGGATTGATGGATGGGAGAATGGAAGGGTAGGTGAATGGATGGGTGGATTGATGGATGGGCAGATGGCTGGATGGATGAATGGATTGATGGATAGGCGGATGGATAGATAGATGGATGGATGGATGGATGGATGGGCGGATGAATGGATGGGTGGGTGAATGGATGGGTGGATTGATGGATGGGCAGATGGATGGATGGATGGGTGGGTGAATGGATGGGTGGATTGATGGATGGGAGAATGGAAGGGTAGGTGAATGGATGGGTGGATTGATGGATGGGCAGATGGATGGGTGAATGGATGGGTGGATTAATGGATGGGCAGATGGATGGGTGGGTGAATGGAAGGGTGGGTGAATGGATGGGTGGATTGATGGATGGGCAGATGGATGGATGGATGGATTGATGGATAGGCGGATGGATAGATGGGTGAGTGAATGGATGGATGGGTGGATTGATGGATGGTGGGTGAATGGATGGGTGGATTAATCGATAGACAGATGGATGGATGGATGGATGGATAGATGGGTGGGTGGGTGAATGGATGGGTGGATTGATGGATGGGAGAATGGATGGTGGGTGAATGGATGGGTGGATTGATGGATGTGCAGATGGATGGATGGATGAATGGATGGATGAATGGATTGATGGATAGGCAGATGGATAGATGGGTGAGTGAATGGATGGGTGGATTAATGGATAGGCGGATGGATGGATGGATGGATGGATGGATAGATGGGTGGATGCATTGATGGGCGGATGGATGGATGAATAGATGGATGAGTGGATGGACGGGTTGTGGTGATGTATAAATGCGTGGATGGATGCAAGAGGTGGTCGACTCTACGCCTGCGACGTAATTTGTATTTATGGTACATTAATAACTTGATAGTGCAAAAAAAGTAAATAAAGAAAAAATCTGAACTTAAAATTTAAGATGCAGCAGAATGGAGGTGATCATGACCCGATATAAGTCGAATCTTTTACTTCTTCTTCATCTTTGATGATCAGGTAGAAGTGACAAACTGACCTCTGCTATATCTCCCTACAGAAATACCCAACAGCACATTCGCATTTAGTCTTTTCTATTTGTATTATGACGGTAAAGGGTTAATGTTACCTGTTCGCTGTCACAGACGCCACCAGTGCTATTTTAACCCCAACTGTCCATGAATCTCTGCAGCGCCGGCTCCTCGCCCCCTCGCCCGCTCCTCACCCCCTTGCCAGCTCTTCGCCTCCTTGCCGGCTCCTCGCCCTCCTCGCTCCCTCGCCAGCTCCTCGCCCCCTCGCCCGCTCCTCACCCCCTTGCCAGCTCGCCGGCTCCTCGCCCTCCTCGCCCCCCTCCCCAGCTCTTCGCCCCCCTCGCCTGTGGTCCATATCTCTGTAGTCACCATATAAGGCCCTCACCCTTCCAGGAATGCGGCAGGGGATACAGATATCGGTGTCACTGACTTCCTCGTCGTGTTCTTCATTTGAGGCTCTGACAGAGCGATAATTTCACATTGTGATTTCTCCCATGATTCGGCCATTCCAGAATGTATAGGAGTATAACGATACAATTCATAGATCAGTGCAATTATTTCAGAGCTTATCTGATTAGTTGATTATTTTAAGCAAATGTAAATAGTCAATTTGAATAATCAGCGCTGCAGTGTAAAGCATGAGAAAGAACGGCCAATAGGAAGCCTATGTTATGTGTTGAGTAGCTTGATTCCTCTCTGATTGGCCTTGAGAGATCACCTGACTTCATCTAAATTAATCCTTTAAAATTCTGCTGCATCATGACGAGTTTTATTACATTCCTTTCTATGTCCCGTGCCCCCATTTTTAGGTAGTGAAGGTGCAAAAGGGGCAGCATGCAGGAAGACACTGAATGGTGCACGTTTCAGATTCTCTCCATTGAGTTCTATGGGAGTTACAGGAATATCTAAATTATATCCAAAAGTTGTCCGCCGTGATCTAATGTGTACAGACCCCACCAGCTGTGCCCCTTTTTCATGGGTAAGGGGTGCAGGAGATATCGGGCAGCCACCCACTCCTACTATAGATGCTAAATGTACATGGACTGCAGCAAAATGCAGGATAAATGCTCGTACATGTCACTAATATAACAAGTATGGCCGCCAGACATGAACCAAATGTTTTACCTAGCAAAATTGTCCGGCGGGGAACGGCTCCAAAGTCTTACAATTATTTTCCACCCTGTAAATATATGTTATAGTACCGCACAATGGTTGGGAATTCTGACCCGTAAGACAAGGTCTGCAGGACTCCTCCAAGCACCGCGCTCATTGGGGTCCAATGGTGGCCACAAATGGGGAACCCACTAAAGATCACAGAACACATGACAGACTGAGCTCTGCTACATCGAACAGATTTACCGCTGTAGGGTCAGGCATGACACATTGACAATGGCTATGCATTAAATGCCACCATGTGTCATCCCAAGGACAGCTGCGTGATCTGGCCCGGTGCTGTATTTCATGAGACACCCCAAGGTCACCCATATTATACTCCTGTCCCAGTGAAAGGGCAGGGTGACATATATTCAGCCATTATGACCTTTAATTGGCAGAATGTTTGAAAAAAAAACACAACACACATAGTTTAATAAATGTTTGCCATTTTTTCCTCTATGCGCCGGAGCTGGCAAAGTCGGGCTCTCAATCTGGTGGAGTCCAGTGTTTATTTGTGGCCTGATGTAATATGATAGAAGCCATTGTAAGAAAATCACATGGCCAGCGGCGGCCACGATCGCATCTGATTATGGGGGGTTTGGAGCAAATAACTAATCACTGGTCATTCTTCTTTGAAAACGTTTTTCAATTTGCCATTAAAATCTACATTTGCAAAACTTGCTGGAAATTATCTAAACTTTAAATTTCCCCTCAACACTCTGCATAATAAATCTGTCCTTCAGTCAAGGTTTTCTATCAAGTCGGTAAAAATTCTATTTTTCTGTTCATCTGGATCCTTCAGAGCGAGGCGACCCTCAATATGGCTGCAATTAACAAAATTTCCACCAAACTTTGCTAGAGACCTGATTAGCAAATCTACCAGTACTTTATACAAAGGATTTTCCCCTACAGGGGACTGAAAAAAGAAATGTTTCTATTAAAGAGCAGCATAGTCAGAGGTAATGCAGGATAGTGCGACAAATACAACGATGCCTGTCAAAATCTGTTACTCCATTATGGCAAAAAAAAAAACTATTTAGACTGCAAGTGCACAGCAGGTATTTCAGTGCACTTGCCGCCCATGACTTCCTCCAGTGCTACATTGATGATTATAATCTTCAGAAAAGGAATGGCACTAGGACCACATGAATCACAGCACGCAGACTTTCAATCACATCTCTCCATGCGGGTGCAGTCGGCGTGGAACAACTGGGTTTATGGTGCTCAGCTATGTATTCAAGAATTGCAGTGCATCATTCCAAAAGTTAATTGTAAGAAAATAGCGGCACTCACCAGTTGGCTGATCCACAATGTTTAATCCATGTGCAGGTTAATACAAACACATCTTGGACCCGTAGAAGTGCTAATCGCACGAAACGGCCGTCGTCCCTCTGCACTCCCCGCACCCTCTGCACTTTCCAAGATGTGTTTGTATTAACCTGCACATGGATTAAACATTGTGGATCAGCCAACTGGTGAGTGCCGCTATTTTCTTACAATTAACTTTTGGAATGATGCACTACATTGATGATTGCTGCCTGACATCACTTCTGGAGAAATATTGCTCTTCTTTTAATTGGTGCAAGCACAGAAGGAGGCTAAGGATTTAGGCAGCACACGGCAAGCGGTGGAGGAAAGTGAAGAGAAGCCATGTGCTGCAAGTGCATCAATATGCCTCTCCGATGCACTTGCAGTCTAATTTGCATATTAGTAAAAGATGAATTTTGCCTCAATTTAGGAGCAGACGAGGATTCATTGCAATTGTCGCACATTGCCCAGTCTGTACTACTTCTGCCGATATATCGCTGACTGGTTCCCTTTAAGTTTGAAAAAGCGTCACGCTACAACCTATTGTTCCCTGTTATCAGCCACTCCAAACTAGAGAGCTTCTGATAGTAGTCTAGTAAAATCTTTTCACCATAACCAATACCCTTATTTCCAGTGCTGAGATCCTGCGGATACATTGATATGATGCGGATAACCACCTCATATAATGCTGGTGAATTTAAACGTCTCTTTAAAGCTCTGCAGAGGATAAGAGCATGTCCTTCCCATTATGCAGAGAGCAGACACAGGTCACTGATGTCAGGATGAAGAAGAGCAGACAGTGGAAGCGTCTGGGTGTCTGGGTGTGCTCCCTAGATCAGATGAAGTATACAACGAGCTGTGGCACATGAGCTCATAGCCATTCCTAAAATAAGGGGGGTAGTGGCTGCAATGGCCTTAATAGGAGAGGAGGTGTGGGCATCCATCTAAAATATCTATCTATGTATGTATATGTATCTATATACAGTGGGGCAAAAAAGTATTTAGTCAGTCAGCAATAGTGCAAGTTCCACCACTTAAAAAGATGAGAGGCGTCTGTAATTTACATCATAGGTAGACCTCAACTATTGGAGACAAACTGAGAAAAAAAAATCCAGAAAATCACATTGTCTGTTTTTTTATCATTTTATTTGCATATTATGGTGGAAAATAAGTATTTGGTCAGAAACAAAATTTCATCTCAATACTTTGTAATATATCCTTTGTTGGCAATGACAGAGGTCAAATGTTTTCTGTAAGTCTTCACAAGGTTGCCACACACTGTTGTTGGTATGTTGGCCCATTCCTCCATGCAGATCTCCTCTAGAGCAGTGATGTTTTTGGCTTTTCGCTTGGCAACACGGACTTTCAACTCCCTCCAAAGGTTTTCTATAGGGTTGAGATCTGGAGTCTGGCTAGGCCACTCCAGGACCTTGAAATGCTTCTTACAAAGCCACTCCTTCGTTGCCCTGGCGGTGTGCTTTGGATCATTGTCATGTTGAAAGACCCAGCCACGTTTCATCTTCAATGCCCTTGCTGATGGAAGGAGGTTTGCACTCAAAATCTCACGATACATGGCCCCATTCATTCTTTCATGTACCCGGATCAGTCGTCCTGGCCCCTTTGCAGAGAAACAGCCCCAAAGCATGATGTTTCCACCACCATGCTTTACAGTAGGTATGGTGTTTGATGGATGCAACTCAGTATTCTTTTTCCTCCAAACACGACAAGTTGTGTTTCTACCAAACAGTTCCAGTTTGGTTTCATCAGACCATAGGACATTCTCTCAAAACTCCTCTGGATCATCCAAATGCTCTCTAGCAAACTTCAGACGGGCCCGGACATGTACTGGCTTAAGCAGTGGGACACGTCTGGCACTGCAGGATCTGAGTCCATGGTGGCGTAGTGTGTTACTTATGGTAGGCCTTGTTACATTGGTCCCAGCTCTCTGAAGTTCATTCACTAGGTCCCCCCGCGTGGTTCTGGGATTTTTGCTCACCGTTCTTGTGATCATTCTGACCCCACGGGGTGGGATTTTGCGTGGAGCCCCAGATCGAGGGAGATTATCAGTGGTCTTGAATGTCTTCCATTTTCTAATTATTGCTCCCACTGTTGATTTCTTCACTCCAAGCTGGTTGGCTATTGCAGATTCAGTCTTCCCAGCCTGGTGCAGGGCTACAATTTTGTTTCTGGTGTCCTTTGACAGCTCTTTGGTCTTCACCATAGTGGAGTTTGGAGTCAGACTGTTTGAGGGTGTGCACAGGTGTCTTTTTATACTGATAACAAGTTTAAACAGGTGCCATTACTACAGGTAATGAGTGGAGGAAAGAGGAGACTCTTAAAGAAGAAGTTACAGGTCTGTGAGAGCCAGAAATCTTGATTGTTTGTTTCTGACCAAATACTTATTTTCCACCATAATATGCAAATAAAATGATAAAAAAACAGACAATGTGATTTTCTGGATTTTTTTTTCTCAGTTTGTCTCCCATAGTTGAGGTCTACCTATGATGTAAATTACAGACGCCTCTCATCTTTTTAGGTGGTGGAACTTGCACTATTGCTGACTGACTAAATACTTTTTTGCCCCACTGTATGTATTTGGCCCATTCGTCATATTACCAGCTTCCTCACCCCAGGATCAATGCTAAATATTACATCACAGTTACATAGGACTATGTAAAAGTTTGTGTTCCCCTGGTCAACTCTAGAGTCTGCTAGATCTTTCTGAAGGTCTTTTGCAGTCAAGCGGGGGTTCTGTTTTGCCTCTCTAGCAATCCCACGAGCAGCTCTCACTGAAAGTTTGCTTGGTCTTCCAGACCTTATCTTGACCTCCACTGTTTCTGGTACCGGCCATTTATTAATTACATTTCAAACTGAGGAAAGGGCAACTTGAAAACGCTCCGCTATCTTCTCACAGCCTTCTCCTGCTTTGTGGGCCTCCACCATTTTCATTTTCAGAGTGCTCGGCAGCTGCTTAGAAGAACTCACGGCTGCTGTTTTTTTGGCACAAGGTTAGAGGAGGCTGGGTGTTTATATAGCTGGGAAATTTGCACCATCCGGCCTTTCCTAATGATGATAGTGAACAATTTATAACGCTAACAGGCTAGTTAAGGTCTGAAACCTTGGTCAAAGTTATCTGAGCGCACAAACCTCCCAGGGTGCCCAAACTTTAGTATCGGCCCATTTTCCTATTTGTAATTTTTTAAATGAAAAGAAAAAAAGTCAACATATTTCTTTTTTTTTTTTTTTTTTAGCTAAAATACAAAGGAAATATGTCATCTTTAAATTTAGGCTTTTTTTTTTTAGATAAATTTCATTTTCAGCTTTCTTAACTGTTCACAATAACGGTAATTTTGACCAGGGGTGCCCAAACTTTTACATGCCACTGTACACTATCCTCTAGATAAGTGATAAATGTAAGATCAGTCGGGGTCCCACCAGGGTGACCTACACTGAATGTCAGATTAGGAACCCCACTCCCCCCCAGTCGAATGACTGTGGAGAGTAGATTGAATGGAGCAACAGTTCAGAATCGACCTTTTGTCTTCAAAGTCTATGGCACTGATGGAAGCAGCCAAGTTCTATCTCATATCTATCTACTGAATGGATTTGTTCCGTGATCTTTTGCTTTTGTTACACAGATCCTAGTATGAAGAATAAGATTTATTATCCTAGTAACCGGTTCTTTCTGATCTGTGTTTTTCAGGCTGCAAGAGGAGATCCAGCTTAAGGAAGATGCCGAAAATAACCTGTCCGCCTTCAGATCTGTAAGTACCGGTGATTAACCCTCCGATCTTTTCTGTGTGACCTTAGATAATTCACTTCTCTACCTCTAATCCCTCTACTTCTGTAAACCGCCATTTTCTTCATTTCTGTCCTACCAACTTCATACTTTTTTTTTTCTTCTACTTATTTAGGATGTTGATGCTGCCACCCTGGCCAGGATCGACCTGGAGAGGAGGATCGAATCTCTGCATGAAGAGATTGCTTTCCTCAAGAAGATTCACGAGGAGGTAAGCATATCATGAGGTGGACTCCATGACACCAAGATCGTTCTTTCGCCAGCCTTAGTCATTAAGAAGGCTCCACTGTATCTTCTCAGGAACTTCGGGAGCTGCAGGCACAACTACAAGAGCAGCAGGTGCAGGTAGAGATGGACGTGTCCAAACCAGACTTGACTGCAGCGCTAAGAGACATCCGGACTCAGTATGAGAACATTGCTGCAAAGAATGTTTCAGAAGCTGAAGAATGGTACAAGTCCAAAGTAATGTCCACACTTGGTCCATAAAGTCATGTTCTAGGTTTGTTCATGCAGTCAAAAACATTGGTTGAAGTCTCACTATTGATATCTTTTTCCTTCAGGTTTCTGACCTCAACCAGGCTGCACAGAAGAACAATGATGCTCTCCGCCAGTCTAAACAGGAGCTGATGGAATACCGTCACCAGATCCAGTCCTACACCTGCGAGATTGATGCCCTCAAGGGAACTGTAAGTATCGGACTAAAGTATCAAAACTTGCAACAAATTATTTACAAACCTTGGTTCTTGAAAAGATGATGATGCCTACAAGATGTCACTTCTTCCTTACGTGACCTATAGAATTTGTAATAACGTTCCTGTAAACTTGTCGTGGTGGGTTGTCATCTGACCTTCGCAGGAACTTGGCCAATCATCTCATGCCTTGTGACTCTTAATGTTTTTCTTTTAGAATGATTCCCTGATGCGCCAGATGCGAGACTTGGAGGAAAGATTTGCCGGAGAAGCGGCTGGATACCAAGATAGCATTAGCCGGCTAGAGGAAGAAATCCGTAACCTGAAAGATGAAATGGCAAGACACCTCCGCGAGTATCAGGATCTGCTGAACGTCAAGATGGCATTGGACGTTGAGATTGCCACATACCGCAAACTGCTGGAAGGAGAGGAGAGCAGGTGAGGAGGCCAGAGGCACCAATAATAATGACAAATGTATCTACTTATCCAAAGAAACAAACACACAATCTCCGTAGATATTTGAAGACATTTTTTTCCCATTTTTTCTTGTTTGACAAAATCTGGAGAACTTCATGGCTGAGACAATCTCCATACTCGGGGACCATTAAAAGCACCACTCCAGCATTTTCTTTAGTTCAGCACTGGAGTGGTGCTGCTAATGTAAGTTCCCTGCCCTTAGTCTTACATTCATCTTCATCTTTTATAGGGTGTAAATATTTTTACGCACCTAATATTGTCTACTATAATACTGTCCTACTTTATCTGCAAAACTTAATGCAAATGAATTATATCAAATTTAAAGAGTATTTATTCCAAAGACCACTAATAAAGCAATCAAATTGCAGAAGATTGATTAATACTAAGGGCTGAATATCTGATATATTTTAGATTTTTCAATATTGTAGATGATTAATAATGTGATGAAGAACGATTAATCCCTGGTTTCAAGCTATGTTTTTTAATGACTGGGTAATATTTTGGTATTTTAGGATCACTCTCCCCATCCAGACGTATTCAGCGCTGAGCTTCAGAGGTGAGGCTTACGTATAATGTCTCAGGATTAATATCTGTCTGAATGGAAGAATTAATTGGTGTCTCCGTCCAGTGATTTTCATTAGTGACCTTGCCTATTTTTGTTGGCAGAGACAAGCCCAGAGCAGAGATCATCTGAAGTCCACACCAAGAAAACGGTCATGATCAAAACTATTGAGACACGAGACGGAGAGGTGAGAATGCGATGACATGGGCAGAGATAACTATCCCACAGCACTTTACAGGCATTATCATCACTGTCCCCATTGGGGCTCACAATCTTCCCTATCACTATGTTTTTAGAGTGTAGGAGGAAACTAGAGAACCCAGAGGAAACCCCCGCAAACACGAACAGACAAACTCCTTACAGATGTTGTCCTTGGTGGGATTTGAACCCAGGACCCCAGGGCTGCAAAGCAACAGTACTAACCACTGAGCCAACGTGTGCTAACCACTGAGCCACCGTGCTGCCCAGTAATCCCATATGAGAACACAACAATGTAACACTAGAAAATAACCACTATCATGTCCCCTATCATACCCAAAAGCTGCCGCTATCACTCCTTCATAACCACAAACTTCCCCATCTCATATGAATGACTATAAAACTGCTCCCATCATCCTAAGAAATGCAAAAACTCTCTCCTCATACAATGTGTGACTGCAACACTCCTTCTGTGTTATGTAATAAGAAATCTACTCTGCTCGTATCACACAACGTGTGCCTAGAAAATTGCCCCCTGAAGAAATGCCAGGCTCTCCCCTTACAGAATGTTTCACTGTAAATCTCCCTGATTTCCCCCAGCAGCTCTTCACACATAATTTATAGAATTTTATCTCTAGCGTTCACTTTTTATCCCAAACTACTTTTGGAAACTTGTCAGCAAATGCATCTGTAATTCCTGCTGCTTGGACGCAATGTCTCGGTGTCAGCAAAGGAAGGAATGGAATGGGAGTGGCGTGCCTGCGATCTAGAAACCATATTCATGAAAGTAGCTTTGTGATTGATACACTGTATCTGAATTATTATTCCCATCGGGAAGATCAGATTGATGGTACCTGGAAACTTTCAGAAAGCATCACAAGAAATATGATCGGATGGTAGAGTAAGACTGACCTACGGTGACCACTCCCCAAAAAACTGCTCTTTAATGGGGAGATTTATTATATATATGGCAGGGAAACGTCCTTTTAAATCAGAGCTGTGACCTGATTGGTTTTATGCAGTACTGGACCAAAATGTAAGATTATGTAAGAATTAAAGAAGTTTCCTTTATTTTTTCTTTACATATACAAGTTTTTCTGACATAAAACTCAGGCACTGTATATCATGAAAAAAAGAGGTAAACATTATTTACATAACCTAGCAAGAAAAATATTGAAAAAGTACTGAAAACATGCCTGAGCATGAACGGTGGAAAATATCTGGATCTTTCATTAGTTATAATCCATTGATAGCACTTGAAAGCAGCAAAGACAGACCCTTTAGGGTTCATTTCACACTAGGTGTGTTTTTCAGCATTTTTTTTTCAGAAGAAACATTGTCCCATGACTAAAAACCATATATTGTGCCCTATTTGTTACTTTCTGTACCCCTTCTCTAAATTTTTCACTGAAAAAAGTTGTCAGGTTTGAATCCACAATTATTTGCTATGGTCTAAAGCTGGACCTTCTGTTGAGTCACTCACGTCGGCTCAGTTACATGGTCTCATCCTGCTTTTTATAGTCACTGCTGAATTTACATGGGGACGCACGGAAAGGGCTTCAAACACTCCACCACAACGGTCTCTGACATGGAGAGAATACAACAGCTGCTCCCAAAGAGTTTCTAAAAGTAAAGGCACAACAGCTGAACTCCAGTAAGAGATAGACATTTACAACAGGGGGATGAAATATGCAATGTACATTCGCCTCGAAAAGAGTCAGCCTGCCACATTACATCATATGGAAATGGCACAAAGTAAAAGCTCAAATATCGCACACGGACTGCTATGGATTCTATTATAACCTTATGGGGACCGCCATGGGGTCATTGTAAGCGCAGACTCTAGTTTGCTCCTTACTGCTTTCTTAATTTGTAGACTCTCCTTCTCTAGCCACTGTAGTATTAGCAAAAAAGCTGAAAGTTATTATGCCTTCCTGTCCTACAAAAAGGGAAAGAAACAGGTGACACAGTCTGTTCTCAAGTGCTGTGGACTCACCTCACTTAGCTAGATGATTTGTATATTGTGCTCTCTCATATTTAGGTAATATATAGGCACAATGGCACACACTCTTAGACACTTTGTCAACCATCATATGGTGTCTTCATGTATTAGAATAAGAACATATAGAGAAGTGCTGTACAATATGGATGTGTAATGTGGTCGTATTCACTGACCCTCATAAAATTTATATTCATTACACTGGTGCTGCTAATGGGGCTAAGACAATACCAATGGGACCGTAATGGGCTCATGATGAACCCCAACTATAATTTGCTCTATAGCCCTTTGTTCAGATTGTAGATGTTCCCTTTCCACATTCAGTATAATGTTTAAAAAGTTTTGGGGTCATAATGCCCTTCTCTCCTACAAACAGGTTCAAAGAAACAGATGACACATTGGATTCATATAACAAGATAATTTAAATGTCTTAATACTAGATGCTTAGGCACCCATCATTAGAAACTGTGTCAACATATGGGGCTTCAATGAACAGTATAACTAAGGATGATATAGTACAACATGGATTTGTAATGTTGCCATGTGCATGGATCCTTATTAGTAATGAGTGAGTATACTCGTTGCTCGGGTGACCTCCGAGTATTTGTTATTGCTCGGAGATATAGTTTTCATCGCCTCAGTTGCATGATTTACGGCTTCCAGATACCCTGAATACATGTGAGGAATGCCTGTTTGTTAGGGAATTCCCACATGTATTCAACTTATCTGTAAGCCGTAAATCATGCAACTGAGGCAATGAAAACTATATCTCCGAGCAACAACAAATACTCAGAGGTCACCCAAGCGTGCTCGGGAAAACCCGAGCAACGAGCATATTCACTCATCACTTATCCTTATAAATGTATAGATTTTGTCCTTCATCAGGCATGGAAATAGAGAAGCAATTAGTATGAATATAGAATAAAGTGTTCTTTCTATCATCGGTCTACTATCTCTGTAGCGACGTTAGTAATACACACACATACTTCTCATTGCCCCAGCAGAACTGAGCACCTTACGGTTCCTCTGGAGCACTGGTAAGTCACACTTGGGCACTTTCCTCTTCTTGCCTCTACTTTTTTGGCCACATCACGCTTCGATTGTCACTCATTAGCGATTCTGCACTTTGTTCACCACTTTCCACAATGTATGTACTGTACTATTGCAGATCATTGTGCATCGCCATACCTAACCCTCCACACATGCACTTCTCCTATATGGCTGCCTGGTCAGAATCTCGGTAGATGACAGTGGTCCAATGAAGCCTGTGGCAGTATAATGCTTTACTTCTGCATTTAAGGAATGATCCTCAGCAACAGGGTTTTTCCACAGGCCATTGAGATATTACATATCACCAGCGTTTGGCAGACCCACCGTAGGCTACTCAGTGGGCCCAGGCTATGATCCCTGGTGCATAGATTTTGTATAGAGGATGATCCCACAATAATTTCATCTGGTTGGTGCCAAGTAACCGCAGTCTGATACTGCATGTCCCCCACTACTGGACATCATTGGACCACTGTTGTCTAGGACTAGGCTTCCTCATCTTTTCTCATACTGGCCACTATTTTGCACTTGCACAAGTTTACTGCTAATGTAATAAGTATGGAAAATAAAAAAACAATGAAAAATTCATGTGGATCGTGCTTGCACAGAATTTTCTGCTGCGAACAATTCATTTTTGTTACTAGGATCCCATCAAATGATCACAGGGTGTCCTACTCATAAACTCTCCAGTGATCAGTGGTAATGGTTGTTTCAACTTGAATCCAATAGTGAAAATCTCCTGCAGCGCCACCTAGCTGTTATCATTGGAATTACCAGTCTGTCTACAGTATGTAATGCTAGGACTTGTCAGGTCCTTTCAAACAATAGACACTCTAGATGAGTCTAATAGATGGGGACCTGAACTAGGACACCCCACTAATTTCTTAGAGACCCCTAACAGCATATTTGGGTTCTTCTTCCCATGTTCCCTGCAGCAATACTGACATGTCCATTTGCATCCGCAGATTGTCAGTGAGGCTTCCCAGCAGCATCAAGAGGTCCTGTGAGCGGACACATGAAGATGGACACCCCCCAGGAAAGACCACAGAGCACAGCCTGAGCAAAACCCTGCTGGACCTAGGCCATCTCATGCTGTATCCTCACCACACATCTCCACCACACGTCACTGCTTCTCCCCCCAAACCATGGACTGCCAGGGGCCCCGGTGTGTTTAGGCCACCTCTCCCCCCCCTCCTGGAGAACAAATGGCCCTTATGGAGGTTTCTCATCATTTCTAGAGAAATAAAGTAACCAACACTTTCACAAACCACGGCATTCCCAGTCATTTCCCGGGGAACACAACCACCATGATCCTGTCTGCGCTAATCCCAGTGATGGACTCCACTATACTTGACCTCATCAATAAACTGTAATCTTCCAGATGTTGGGATACTACAAGTCCCAGGAATCTGCAGAATACTATGGCATGCTGAGACTTGTAGTATCCCAACAGCTCGCGAGCCAAAGACATTATAGCACCAAATTTGCCCCATGGCGGAGGTGCAGCAGCCAGTTGCGCGCCAGCCCTGGTGTCTGGCAGCACAAAGGCCTTTTTGCTACAAGAGGAATCAAGTGTTACAAATGGCACATGGAAAATGGGGGATCTTACAGATTTAGTATTTGGACCTCAAAACATTCAGTTATACCTATGCACTTCTAGGAAATAATACTTTATAGCTCCACCTAGTGGCTGGTCACCTGTATTGCACCATGATACTTGCTGCCGTTTAATTTTATTTATTTTACCCTCATTTCCAGACTAAAATAAAATATTTACAAGTGCACAGATGCAAAGCCAGGTCATTTAAAGCTATGTACAGTAAATGAGATATATTACAATGTACAGTAGTCCTAACGCTGTATCTAGTAGATAAACCGGATAATGAATGTGACTGGCAACACTGAAGCCAATAGAGATGGTGAATGTGGTTGGAAGAGAACATCTATTATTCTTATTTGCTGCTCTACATCACTGGCCCTCCAGCTGGGCAGAAACTACAACTCTGACCATGCCAGGCCATCAGAGCATGCTGTGAGGTGTAGTTACAAATCAGCTGGGGGGCGACAGGATGGAGATCACTGCACTAGATCAATGACATATTCCCAGTCTGCTGAGAGTAGTAGTCTCACTACAAGTGACGCTGCAAATCTTGATCTGCTAAGGAAAATGGAAGTTGAATGTGGTCTGAAAGTAAGGCACGTTTAATAGTTTGGAAGAAATTAGAAAAATACTATTGCTTCCTGCCAGAAACCATGCCACACTAGTCATCAGGTTGTGCCAGGTACTGCAGATCAGCTGCATTGAAATACATTAACACTCGGCTGCAATACCACACACAACCTGTGGACATGGGTGGTGCTGTTTTGGGGGGCAAGTAGCCATGTTTCCATGCACGACACACACAATACTTATACATCGTGTACATGAATAAATGTATCAAGCTTCCTATCACTGTATCTGCCTCTCTTATTTCTTCTGGAGAAGTATGGAGAACTGGTTTAAAGGGCAACTCCAGCTAGGTTTTCTGTTCGAACATTTTGGAACTTGGAGATAGAAATATTAAGGAACCAGAAGTTATAGACTGAGGAGACAGTAAGGAGTGCAAGGGTGTATGCACCATAGAGGCGGAGTATGCAGCGGATGTGGGGCCCTTTTAGAAATTGGGCCCGATACGATAAGACCCATTCCCTTTTCTATTTAGTGGACCAACATCCAAACAGGAGGGTGAAAAGGGGCCCAAAAGTCATAAAAATGGCCAGACACTTCTTGGTTTATGAAAGTTGATTCCATAATGATGGTCTGCTGGTTCAATGATTGTGATCACGGAGGATGCAGCGACCAGGGAGGGGAGGGCGGCTGCCAATGACAACAGCGACTTTTATCAAGATCCTGGCTCCCATGGGCACCCTGCCCCACCATCACTACTCTACAAGGGTCCCATCATGGTCAGGAAATTAGGTTTCTGCACTATGCTGCCTCCTGTGTCAAGCTGAGGATCCCAAACCGATCAAGGACAGCAGAGGATCCCCACTAATTTAGCATCCACATGTAAATGTGCACAAAGGTCAGAAAGTAGCAGGTAAAATCTGTATGTGTGGCACACTATTTCTGTACAGTATATCCACCTGTCTCTTCAAAACCTGCTCTCGTAGAGCTGCATTCACAACTTTGCAGGCTTCAGAGCTGAAATCTTTGCCCTCATCTTGCTCTGTAGATTCATATTATGACAGCTGATAATGAAGGTCAGATAATATTTTAAAGACAGTTGACTTGTCATAGAGACATCTCTATGGGGGTCCATGTGGTGAGACCCCGACCGATCACTGAACCATAAAGAAGCTCAGTCAAAGGCCGCTCTCTTCTTACACTGAAGATGGAGTCAATATGTCTATGGAGCTCGTCTTCAATCTTTGTTAAAAGAAATGCTGATTCTTTGCTCTGGTGATCGTGGGGGTCTCAACACCCAGCCCCTCATCGATCACAACTTCTAACAAGTTTAAAACTTTTTAAAATGATAATTGCACTTTAGAGCACTGTCTGTCTGGACATTGAGGGTATGTGCAGACGATCAGTAAACGCTGCGGGTTGGACGCTGCATACTTGTGCATCGAACAACCTGCAGCATCCAGCTGTTACAACATAGTGGATGGGATTTTAAGAAATCACATGCCCACTATGCATCCCCAGTCGCCCGTGGATCACCCGCAGAGACAGACAGGCGCGTCTTTCCAGACCACAGAATGTCAATTTCTATTGCGGAGACTACAGAAATGTCACCCATACATTGTATTGCACGCGGTGAATCCATGCGGATTCACCTGCCTTCAATAGACGGCAGCGCTATGGATGCAGCAAACATACGCTGCGTCCAAAGTGCTGCCAGTTACGAATCGTCTTCATATACCCTTATGGTAGAGGACTCGTAGTGGCTGCAGACAGAGCAGCGATCACACTACTGACATCCAGCATTCCCAATTACCGCTGATGTTGCACAGTTGCGCCCTCTAGTGCTCAGTTTTCACTTTGCAGGTCTGCAGCTTTTGTTTTTAGAAACGTTTTACCAACTTCTTGTGCAGGCATGCCCCCTTCCCTTCTGTAGTCTTGGGGTTTAGTCTTGGGGTTGGTGTTTTGGGCACTATTTTAATTAATGTGGATTTCAATGGAAGTCCTTTCTTTATCCTGTTTTCCCCGTCCTCATTGGTTCCAGCAGTTCAGGATGATGTCGCTGAAATTTTTGATTTTTTAAAAAGAAAATATAGGAATTTGTTTACTAAAGTCTACAAACACATTGGGGTAAACACCACATTTAGGCCTAAAAATAGGCAGGGACCCCATGTCATTTTGGATCCCGCCTTTTTAATAACCAGTATAGGCTACGCAGACAGCTGTGAGCTGATACTAACAGGCTGGAAAGATCCAAGGATAGTGGCCCCTTCCCAGAATAATGACACCAGCTCACAGCTGTCAGCTTTCCCTCAGCTGGTTGGTAAAAATAAGGGGGATCCCAAGTAACTTTTTCCAATTAATTATTTATTTAATAGGTTTAATAAGCCTAAACACCCTTTAGTGGCACATGAAAGTCACTAAATGGTGCTAGTTTATTATACGGAGGCTTGTGACATTAAATATCTACAGGTCATCTATCCTATTTATTCTTTCTATCTATTATCTGTCTATCTTTTATCTATCTATCTCTTATCTGTCTATCTATCTCTGTATATAAGATATCAGTATTTGATCAGTATTTTACATCAGTATTTAGAAGCCAAAACCAGGATCTCCACAAACAGTGACTTCCCACTTATATTGGTGCCGGGCACCTCTGGGTCACAACTCCCTGACACATCCTCATCCTCACTGCAGCATCTTCAATGGAGAAACAAGGCTGCATCATTACTATATATAACACTCATTGCCTTCCTTTGCCCCATTTCCACTGGTTTTTACTGCACTGGTTTTCTTTTAGTCCCATTAGTGAAGGCTCCATAGACATATGGACCTTGTGCATAAAGTGGCTTGGCTCGCTGGTGGCTACATGTATTCCAGCAGATTTTTCACCCATGTTACATCTCACTTCCATATTTGATACAATGTCTGTTAGGTAATGATATAATGTAACATTGAATGAGGAGTCAGGAGATTAGCAGCTGCTGCTGTAAATCCTGGAGGAGCACATAATGCGCACTCAGCAGCCACCAGAGGGAAGTGGATTAGGAGCCTGATCCTTCATATCTTAATCACAGGTAGCTCTATATATCCTGATCCTGAATACTAGGGTTATAGGGAGCAGAGGGGGAAGCCATAACTGGACTCATACTATAGAATTACTGCCATCAGACAAGGGGCGCAGGGGTAGAAGACACTGTTTTTCTATGGGTAATCGCACCTAGAAGACCCAATCCCACAGGAAATCACCATCACAAATGTCCTCTCTATCTCTACAAAGTTAGGCTATGTGCACACGCTGCGGATTTTGCTGCGGATCCGCAGCTGCAGGTCCGCAACGGTTTCCCATGCGTTTACAGTACAATGGGAGACGCAATCCGCAGTACACATGCTGCGGGAAAAAAATGCTCAGAAATGCAGCAGTTTACATTCCGCAGCATGTCAATTCTTTGTGCGGAATCCGCAGCGGTTTTACACCTGCTCCACAATAGAAAACCGCAGGTGTAAGACTGCAGTGGAATCCGCACAAAAACCGCGGCAAATCCGCAATAAATCTGCAGGAAAAAAGCAGTGCTTTTGCCCTGCGGATTTATCAAAATCAGTGCGGAAAAATCCGCCCACCATTCCGCAGCGTGTGCACATACCCTTAAAGGAATAGTGTGACCTGGATTATTATGCTTTTACTAATCAGAAGCTAATAGTGATAATTATTCATGTTTAATCTGGTTTTTATTAAAAAGAACTTCAAAACAAACAAGGAACAAAGGATTCAACAACATAAAAAGTATTGAGTACAAAAAGAAATCTCATACAAGTTTTAATCTGATTTTATTTTCTAACTGTACATGTCTTTACCCTATTTTCTGCATATAATTACACCTCTTGGAGGAGCAGCTGATAACAGCAGTTATAAGTTTGCCTTTCGGAAGCCATATTTACCATACATAACCAAAGACTGCGCAAAGTCTGTGACTTCTACAGAAGAGTATTTGTGGGCATATTTTATAACCGGTACAGAGGTCCTTGTAAAGGTGGGAAGCCCCCCGCCCTCGGTACCTGATGTATCACATGTCACGTCACATGATCCTCTTTTGATCGATCATGTGATAGGTCATGTGAGTAACACACGGGTGCTCTGGTGCACATCTGTAGATGGAAATGACAAAGACAGCAGCGCGTGTAGCACCCCGTGCAAATGTCTCCCTTATATACAACACTATAAAAAACATAGCGCTATACATAATAGAGAGCAGGGGTGAGAGATTCATTTTCCCAGGGGGCCACATGAGAGACCGTGACTGGTGTGAAGGCCGAACCAATAGGCTGAAATCAATTCTGCTCAATATTAATATTAACGTATTAATTATAATTTTTTATATTAAATGTATAACTTAATATTGAGCAGAATTAAGTATGCTGACATACCCCTATATACAGTATGAGCCCCCACATAGCCCTCTACATACAATATGAGTCTCACATAGCCCCCTCAATCAACAACCAAAGCGATCAATCCTTAAAAAAAATTAATCTCTTTAGTTGTTTAGTTTAAAAACTCATATACGTCATAGTCACATTTCTATAGACTACATATACACTACCGTTCCAAAGTTTAGAGTCACTTAGAAATTTCCTTATTTTTGAAAGAAAAGAACAGTTTTCCAATGAAGCGAACATTAAATGTTTCAGAAATACACTCTATACATTACATTGTTAATGTAAATGACTATTCTTGCTGCAAATGTCTGGTTTGTAATGCAATATCTTCATAGGTGTGTAGAGGCCCATTTCCAACAACCATCACTCCAGTATTCTTATGGTACTTTGTGTTTGCTAACTGTGTAGGAAGGCTAATGGATGATTAGAATACCATTGAAAACCCTTGTGCAAGTATGTTAGCACAGCTGAAAACAGTTTGGCTGATTAGAGAACCTATAAACCTGACCTTCATTTGAGCTAGATGAGAATCTGGAGCATTACATTTGTTGGTTCCATTAAACTCTCAAAATGGCCAGAAAAAAATAACTTTCATGTAAAACTCGACAGTCTATTCTTGTTCTTAGAAATAAAGGCCATTCCATGCGAGATATTGCCAAGAAACTGAAGATTTCCTACAACGGTGTGTACTACTCCCTTCAGAGGAGAGTGTTGTGAAATTGGATTTTGGGCTCCCCCGGTGGCCACTGGTGGAATTGAACTGGTGTGCATCATCCTCTCTGTTCACCTGTTTCCATCAGGATGTGGGAGTCGCTATTTAGCCTTGCTCCTCTGTCACTTCCATGCCGGTCAACATTGTAATCAGAAGCCTTTCTGTGCATTTTCCTGCTGCTAGACAACTCCCAGCTAAGTTGGACTTAGTCCTTGTTTGTTTTTGCATTTTGTTCCAGTTCACAGCTGTAGTTTCGTTTCTGTGTCTGGAAAGCTCTTGTGATCTGAAATTGCCACTCTGATGTTATGAGTTAATACTAGAGTCTTAAAGTAATTTCAGGATGGTATTTTGATAGGGTTTTCAGCTGACCATGAAAGTGCCCTTTCTGTCTTCCTGCTATCTAGTAAGCGGACCTCAATTTTGCTAAACCTATTTTCATACTACGTTTGTCATTTCATCTAAAATCACCGCCAATATTTGTGGGGGCCTCTGTCTGCCTTTCGGGGAAATTTCTCTAGAGGTGAGCCAGGACTATATTTTCCTCTGCCAGGATTAGTTAGTCCTCCGGCCGGCGCTGGGCGTCTAGGGATAAAACGCAGGCTACGCTACCCGGCTACTGTTAGTTGTGCGGCAGGTTTAGTTCATGGTTAGTTTAGTTTCCATCCTTCCAAGAGCTAGTTCGTATGTTTGCTGGGCTATGTTCTCTTGCCATTGAGAACCATAACAGTTTGACCGGCCTAAAAGGGTTAAATTAATTGACAGAGAAAGGAGAGAAAAGAGAAGTCTGCTGAAGATTTTTTTTTTTTTTTCTCAGTTCTGAGTGTGCTTGTAATTGAATCTCTTGCAAGTCTGCCTATATTGCAGCCTTTCTCTCTCTCTCTCCTTCTAATCCTGGAATGGCTCTGTGTTCACCTGTTTAAAATGGATATTCAGAGTTTAGCTGCAGGTTTGAATAATCTCACCACGAAAGTTCAAAACTTACAAGATTTTGTTGTTCATGTTCCTATATCTGAACCTAGAATTCCTTTGCCTGAATTTTTCTCGGGGAATAGATCTTGCTTTCAAAATTTCAAAAATAATTGCAAGTTGTTTTTGTCCCTGAAATCTCGCTCTGCTGGAGATCCTGCTCAGCAGGTCAGGATTGTGATTTCTTTGCTCCGGGGCGACCCTCAGGATTGGGCTTTTGCATTGGCTCCAGGGGATCCTGCGTTGCTCAATGTGGATGCGTTTTTTCTGGCCTTGGGGTTGCTTTATGAGGAACCTCAGTTAGAACTTCAGGCGGAAAAGGCCTTGATGTCCCTATCTCAGGGGCAAGACGAAGCTGAAATATACTGCCAGAAATTCCGTAAATGGGCTGTGCTTACTCAGTGGAATGAGTGCGCCCTGGCGGCGAATTTCAGAGAGGGTCTCTCTGATGACATTAAGGATGTTATGGTGGGGTTCCCTGTGCCTGCGGGTCTGAATGAGTCCATGACAATGGCTATCCAGATCGATAGGCGTCTGCGGGAGCGCAAACCTGTGCACCATTTGGCGGTGTCTACTGAGAAGACGCCAGAGAATATGCAATGTGATAGAATTCTGTCCAGAAGTGAACGGCAGAATTTTAGACGAAAAAATGGGTTGTGCTTCTATTGCGGTGATTCAACTCATGTTATATCAGCATGCTCTAAGCGTACTAAGAAGCTTGATAAGTCTGTTTCAATTGGCACTTTACAGTCTAAGTTTATTCTATCTGTGACCCTGATTTGTTCTTTATCATCTATTACCGCGGATGCCTATGTCGACTCTGGCGCCGCTTTGAGTCTTATGGATTGGTCCTTTGCCAAACGCTGTGGGTATGATTTGGAGCCTCTTGAAACTCCTATACCCCTGAAGGGGATTGACTCCACCCCATTGTCTAGCAATAAACCACAATACTGGACACAAGTAACTATGCGGATTAATCCGGATCACCAGGAGATTATTCGCTTTCTTGTGCTGTATAACCTACATGATGTGTTGGTGCTTGGATTGCCATGGCTGCAATCTCATAACCCAGTCCTTGACTGGAAAGCTATGTCTGTGTTAAGCTGGGGATGTAAGGGGACGCATGGGGACGTACCTGTGGTTTCCATTTCATCATCTATTCCCTCTGAGATTCCTGAATTCTTGACTGAATATCGTGACGTTTTTGAAGAACCTAAGCTTGGTTCATTACCTCCGCACCGGGAGTGCGATTGTGCCATAGATTTGATTCCGGGTAGTAAATACCCTAAGGGTCGTTTATTTAATCTGTCTGTGCCTGAACATGCTGCTATGCGAGAATATATAAAGGAGTCCTTGGAAAAGGGACATATTCGTCCTTCGTCATCTCCCTTAGGAGCCGTTTTTTTCTTTGTGGCTAAGAAAGATGGCTCTTTGAGGCCGTGCATTGATTATCGGCTTTTGAATAAAATCACGGTTAAATATCAATATCCGTTGCCACTGCTGACTGATTTGTTTGCTCGCATAAAGGGGGCCAAGTGGTTCTCTAAGATAGATCTTCGTGGGGCGTATAATTTGGTGCGAATTAAGCAGGGGGATGAGTGGAAAACCGCATTTAATACGCCCGAGGGCCACTTTGAGTATTTGGTGATGCCTTTTGGTCTTTCAAATGCCCCTTCAGTCTTTCAGTCCTTTATGCATGACATTTTCCGTGATTATTTGGATAAATTTATGATTGTGTATCTGGATGATATTTTGATTTTTTTCGGATGACTGGGACTCTCATGTCCAGCAGGTCAGGAGGGTTTTTCAGGTTTTGCGGTCTAATTCCTTGTGTGTGAAGGGTTCTAAGTGCGTTTTTGGGGTTCAAAAGATTTCCTTTTTGGGATATATTTTTTCCCCCTCTTCCATCGAGATGGATCCTGTCAAGGTTCAGGCTATTTGTGATTGGACGCAACCCTCTTCTCTTAAGAGTCTTCAGAAATTTTTGGGCTTTGCTAACTTTTATCGTCGATTTATTGCTGGTTTTTCTGATGTTGTTAAACCATTGACTGATTTGACTAAGAAGGGTGCTGATGTTGCTGATTGGTCCCCTGCTGCTGTGGAGGC
The DNA here is from genome assembly GCF_051348905.1 of Ranitomeya variabilis. Taxonomy (NCBI): domain Eukaryota; kingdom Metazoa; phylum Chordata; class Amphibia; order Anura; family Dendrobatidae; genus Ranitomeya; species Ranitomeya variabilis. The sequence goes on from NC_135238.1 coordinate 231,282,488, forward strand.
CTTTCGGGAGCTTAAGCGCCGCTTTTCTTCCGCCCCTGTGTTGCGTCAGCCTGATGTTGCTCTTCCTTTTCAGGTTGAGGTCGACGCTTCTGAAATCGGAGCTGGGGCGGTTTTGTCGCAGAGAAGTTCCGATTGCTCCGTGATGAGACCTTGTGCTTTTTTCTCGCGTAAATTTTCGCCCGCCGAGCGGAATTATGATGTTGGGAATCGGGAGCTTTTGGCCATGAAGTGGGCTTTTGAGGAGTGGCGTCATTGGCTTGAGGGGGCTAGACATCAGGTGGTGGTATTGACTGACCACAAAAATCTAATTTATCTTGAGTCCGCCAGACGCCTAAATCCTAGACAGGCGCGCTGGTCGTTGTTTTTCTCTCGGTTTAATTTTGTGGTGTCCTACCTGCCGGGTTCTAAGAATGTTAAGGCGGATGCCCTTTCTAGGAGTTTTGAGCCTGACTCCCCTGGTAATTCTGAACCTACAGGTATCCTTAAGGATGGAGTGATATTGTCTGCCGTTTCTCCAGACCTGCGGCGGGCCTTGCAGGAGTTTCAGGCGGATAGACCTGATCGTTGCCCACCTGGTAGACTGTTTATTCCTGATGATTGGACCAGTAAAGTCATTTCTGAGGTTCATTCTTCTGCGTTGGTAGGTCATCCTGGAATCTTTGGTACCAGGGATTTGGTGGCAAGGTCCTTCTGGTGGCCTTCCCTGTCTCGAGATGTGCGAGGCTTCGTGCAGTCTTGTGACGTTTGTGCTCGGGCCAAGCCTTGTTGTTCTCGGGCTAGTGGATTGTTGTTGCCCTTGCCTATCCCGAAGAGGCCCTGGACGCACATCTCGATGGATTTTATTTCGGATCTTCCTGTTTCTCAGAAGATGTCTGTCATCTGGGTGGTGTGTGATCGTTTCTCTAAGATGGTCCATTTGGTTCCCCTGCCTAAGTTGCCTTCTTCTTCCGAGTTGGTTCCTCTGTTTTTTCAAAATGTGGTCCGTTTGCATGGTATTCCGGAGAATATCGTTTCTGACAGAGTTACCCAATTCGTGTCTAGATTTTGGCGAGCATTCTGTGCTAGGATGGGCATAGATTTGTCTTTCTCGTCTGCTTTCCATCCTCAGACTAATGGCCAGACCGAGCGGACGAATCAGACCTTGGAGACATATTTGAGGTGTTTTGTGTCTGCAGATCAGGATGATTGGGTTGCTTTTTTGCCTTTAGCGGAGTTTGCCCTCAATAATCGGGCCAGTTCTGCCACCTTGGTGTCTCCCTTTTTCTGTAATTCGGGGTTTCATCCTCGATTTTCTTCTGGTCAGGTGGAATCTTCGGATTGTCCTGGAGTGGATGCTGTGGTGGAGAGGTTGCATCAGATTTGGGGGCAGGTAGTGGACAATTTGAAGTTGTCCCAGGAGAAGACTCAGCTTTTTGCCAACCGCCGGCGTCGGGTTGGTCCTCGGCTTTGTGTTGGGGACTTGGTGTGGTTGTCTTCTCGTTTTGTCCCTATGAGGGTTTCTTCTCCCAAGTTTAAGCCTCGGTTCATTGGCCCGTACAAGATATTGGAGATTCTTAACCCTGTGTCCTTCCGTTTGGACCTCCCTGCATCTTTTTCTATTCATAATGTTTTTCATCGGTCATTATTGCGCAGGTATGAGGTACCGGTTGTGCCTTCCGTTGAGCCTCCTGCTCCGGTGTTGGTTGAGGGCGAGTTGGAGTACGTTGTGGAAAAAATCTTGGACTCCCGTGTTTCCAGATGGAAACTCCAGTATCTGGTCAAATGGAAGGGATACGGTCAGGAGGATAATTCTTGGGTGACTGCCTCTGATGTTCATGCCTCCGATTTGGTCCGTGCCTTTCATAGGGCTCATCCTGATCGCCCTGGTGGTTCTGGTGAGGGTTCGGTGCCCCCTCCTTGAGGGGGGGGTACTGTTGTGAAATTGGATTTTGGGCTCCCCCGGTGGCCACTGGTGGAATTGAACTGGTGTGCATCATCCTCTCTGTTCACCTGTTTCCATCAGGATGTGGGAGTCGCTATTTAGCCTTGCTCCTCTGTCACTTCCATGCCGGTCAACATTGTAATCAGAAGCCTTTCTGTGCATTTTCCTGCTGCTAGACAACTCCCAGCTAAGTTGGACTTAGTCCTTGTTTGTTTTTGCATTTTGTTCCAGTTCACAGCTGTAGTTTCGTTTCTGTGTCTGGAAAGCTCTTGTGATCTGAAATTGCCACTCTGATGTTATGAGTTAATACTAGAGTCTTAAAGTAATTTCAGGATGGTATTTTGATAGGGTTTTCAGCTGACCATGAAAGTGCCCTTTCTGTCTTCCTGCTATCTAGTAAGCGGACCTCAATTTTGCTAAACCTGTTTTCATACTACGTTTGTCATTTCATCTAAAATCACCGCCAATATTTGTGGGGGCCTCTGTCTGCCTTTCGGGGAAATTTCTCTAGAGGTGAGCCAGGACTATATTTTCCTCTGCCAGGATTAGTTAGTCCTCCGGCCGGCGCTGGGCGTCTAGGGATAAAACGCAGGCTACGCTACCCGGCTACTGTTAGTTGTGCGGCAGGTTTAGTTCATGGTCAGTTTAGTTTCCATCCTTCCAAGAGCTAGTTCGTATGTTTGCTGGGCTATGTTCTCTTGCCATTGAGAACCATAACAGGAGAGCACAAACAGGCTCTAACCAGAGTAGAAAGAGAAGTGGGAGGCCCCGCTGCACAACTGAGCAACAAGACAAGTACATTAGAGTCTATTAATAAGTATCACAGTCCACCTATGGTTGGTTAAAAATACACTTTATCTTGTATCTGTATATTTATAAAGATTATAAAGAAATATATTCTTAAATAGACCACCAGGGTGCGCTGTGTGACAAATACTGTGGAATCCACAGTGAAAACCGAATTAAAACCAAAGCAATACAGCAAGGACTGAATACCAGAAAAAGTATCAAAGCATAGGAATATTAAAATGTGCCTTTATTTATGGGTGTGGCAATGGTTACAATATATAAAAGAATTTTTTAAAATTAAACAGATTTATATTAACAAAAACGCGCGGCATCAGGAACATAAAGTATAATTATCGTTCCTTAATTTGCACCCCCACTGCTATGTCAGGATATACTAAAACGTGCTGTGCATAAATAGATCTCTCTTGTGTGAGAATAGCATGCAATTCATATTCATTGTGAAAATAAAAATAAATATAAAAATAAAAATAAAATCGCAAAATCACAAAATATATAATATAATTATAAAGTGTGCAAATATACCACAATTCAAATAAAGTGACCAAGTGCTTCAGTGCAAGGTGTTAATTACTATCAGTCTCCAACCAAAACCTAGAGAGAGTAAGTAAGATCTCATTAACTCGGTTTGTCCATGATATTGTGTGATATATCTAATCACTCGATCAGGTTTTGACGGTTTCTCCTCATACAGGGCTTGATGCCGTGTTATATGTTTAGCTCGATTGTAGCCTTTCTTGATCGAGCGCTTACTATACCCGCGTTCTACAAATCTTTTTTTCATGTCCAGGGCTTGATTTTCAAAATCCATTTCATTAGTACAAATTCTACGTAAACGCAAGAATTGGCCTATTAGTATGGATCTTATCATTGTCGGGGGATGTGAAGAGGAGGCATGAAGAAGGGAATTTACTGCCGTTGATTTACGAACAATATCCGTATATAGGCAACCACTATCGTCTTTATATATACCCACATCCAGGAACTCCATAAACTTCTCATCATACTTATACGTCAAATGAATATTTAAAAAATTAGAATTTAGCTGTTCCATAAATTCACGGAGGGATTCAGCTGAACCTTGCCAAATAAAAAATATGTCATCAATAAACCGCACCCAAAAGGGGATGCGGTCCACTGATGACACTGACTCAATATGAAAAAGATCCCTCTCCCACAGCCCCAGGAACAAATTAGCATATGATGGCGCAAAAGATGCGCCCATTGCTGTGCCCTGGAGCTGCAGGTAGAGGGACCCCTTAAAAAGAAAAAAATTTTTGGTTAAGGAAAATTCAAGAAGCTGAATCACAAATTTCTTCATGGATGTGGGTATAGGTGATGCCTCTAAGAAATATTCTGCCGCCTGTAAACCGTCATGATGACGGATATTGGTGTATAAACTTTCGACGTCACATGATACCAAGAGTACTTCCTCACCCACATGTAGGCCATCAATTTTTTTCAAGAGGTCATTAGTATCTTTTATAAAGGACGGCAGGTTTTCAACCAACGGTTGTAGCCTTGAGTCCAAAAACTTGTTGATATTTTCAAGATAATTACCACATCCAGATACGATGGGTCTACCCGGTGGAATTTTTTGGTTTTTATGAACCTTGGGTATCAAATAAAATGTTGACACTGTTGGTTCACATACTTGGAGGGCTGAAAATAACTCTTTATTAATGACCTCAGCATCAAGGGCTTCCCTTAAGATTGTTAAAAGTTCGGCTCTGAATTTATCTAGGGGATTAAAAGTTAATTTTTTATAAAATATATTATCTCTAAGCTGCCGAAATACCTCATGTTCATACATTCGCTTAGGCCAAATCACCACATTACCCCCCTTGTCAGCTGGTTTAATAACCACATCAGACATATTTCTTAATTTTTCAAGAGCCATTTTTTCATCTTTGTTCAAATTATCACTAGTTGGAAAGCGTGGGATTTTGTCAAATTCCTTACTTACAGTTTTCACGAATGTGTCTATGATGGGACAAGCCGACAAGGGGGGAAACTTATGAGACTTAGGCCTAATGGAGATTGGGATCTTACCTCCTATAGGCTCGTTGTGCTCTTGTGCTAATTCGTCCAGGATTTCTAGTGCCTCCTGCTCCGCCTCTGTAGGAAACAATTGTGATACCTCTTCATTATGGAAATGTTTTTTAAATAATAATTTCCTAGCGAATAAGTGCAAATCTTTTATGGCTACAAATTTGTCAAATTGTGCCGTAGGGCAAAATGTCAGGCCTTTCTTCAAAACACTAGTCTCTGTTTCAGATAAAACATGAGTACTTAAATTAATCACCTTTAGATTATTTCTGTAGTTTTCTGGTGAGTATCTGAAATTTCGTTTGGCTGGTGCATATCGTGATTCACGCTTCCTTTTTGGAGTAGAATCAATGGAAGCCAAAGTGGATACAGAGGCAGAGGAGGAGGCACCAGAGACATTAACCAATGCCTGATTGGAAGAATTTGCGTCCCAGCAAATTATTTACTTGTCCGGACACTATCTTATAAATGAGATTTATTCTCATATACATGTTATTACACATCTTTTTCTCACATGCATTAGTGGTTTTTTTTTTCCCCTTTTTGTTTTCATATCAGCCATTAATTCTTTGTATTTCATGCCCGTTCGGGTTGTATTAATAGTTTTCCCACGCAGCGTTCCTGGCTGTGCGCGTGCGCGGTCTGTGTCCGGCGGCTCCGGCTTCCTGCGTCCATGTTGCCGTGGTTATGCTGGGTACTCCGTTCCCATGCAACCGATCATGTGACGTTGGGGCCGGAGTTACTGGTCCTCCTGATTGCGCACGCGCCGTTTCACACCCGGACCGCAGCGCTCGGAAATAGGACACACTATAAAAGACCCCTCAGAATCTAATCTATCACTCCCCCTGATGAAGGATAATTAATTCCGAAACACGCGTCGGGCGAGGCGCAGGCACAGGACTCGGACCCCCCAGGTAGACATAACTATATAACTGCTGTACAATAATATTTTTTTAAACACGTGATTCCAGCATATGCTGGCACTTCATGAACCTAGTAATAGGTTCCTGCACACTCTCTAGGTTTTGGTTGGAGACTGATAGTAATTAACACCTTGCACTGAAGCACTTGGTCACTTTATTTGAATTGTGGTATATTTGCACACTTTATAATTATATTATATATTTTGTGATTTTGCGATTTTATTTTTATTTTTATTTTTATTTTCACAATGAATATGAATTGCATGCTATTCTCACACAAGAGAGATCTATTTATACACAGCACGTTTTAGTATATCCTGACATAGCAGTGGGGGTGCAAATTAAGGAACGATAATTATACTTTATGTTCCTGATGCCGCGCGTTTTTGTTAATATAAATCTGTTTAATTTTAAAAAATTCTTTTATATATTGTAACCATTGCCACACCCATAAATAAAGGCACATTTTAATATTCCTATGCTTTGATACTTTTTTCTGGTATTCAGTCCTTGCTGTATTGCTTTGGTTTTACATTAGAGTCTGTAGTTTGAGAAATCGACGCCTCACAGGTCTTCAACTAGCAGCTTCATTAAATAGTACACGCAAAACGCCAGTGTCAACGTCTAGAGTGAAGAGGAGACTCCGGGATGCTGGCTAATAAAAGGAAAAGATTAATATGGGCAAAAGAACACAGACATTGGACAGAAGAAGGTTGGAAAAAAGTGTTATGGACAGACGAATCCAAGATTGAGGTGTTTGGATCACACAGAAGAACATTTGTGAGACGCAGAACAACGGAAAAGATGCTGGAGGAGTGTCTGACGCCATCTGTCAAGCATGGTGGAGGTAATGGGATGGTCTGGGGTTGCTTTGGTGCTGGAAAAGTGGGAGATTTGTACAAGGTAAAAGGGATATTGAATAAGGAAGGCTATCACTCCATTTTGCAATGCCATGCCATACCCTGTGGACAGCGCTTGATTGGAGACAATTTCATCGTACAACAGGACAATGACCCAAAGCCACCTCCAAATTATGCAAGAACTATTTAGGGAAGAAGCCGGCAGTTGGAATCTATCTTTAATGGAGTGGCCAGCACAGTCACCAGATCTCAGCCCCATTGAGCTGTTGTGGGAGCAGCTTGACCGTACGGTGCCAAAAATTGCCCATCAGCCAAACCAACTTGTGTGAGGGGCTTCTGGAAGCATTGGGGGAAATGTCTCCAGATTACCTCTGCAAATTAACTGCTAGAACGCCAAAGGTCTGCAATGCTGGAATTGCTGCAAAGGAGCATTCTGTAACAAAAGCAAAGTCTGAAGGAGAAAATTATTATTTCAAATAAAAACCTTTTTTTCAAACCCTGTCAATGTCTGGACTAGATTTTACATTAATCTGGCAACTAATTTAATTAATAAAAGTATGAGTCTTCATGGAAAACACAAAATTGTCTGGGTGACCCTAAACTTTGCAACCGTAGTGTATATATATATATATATATATATATATATATATATATATATATATATATATATATATATACTGTATATATATACAGCACAGACCAAAAGTTTGGCCACACCATCTAGTATAAAGATTTTTCTGTGTTTTCTTGACTATGAAAATTTTACATTCACACTGAAGGCATCAAAACTATGAATTAACACATGTGGAATTATATACTTAACAAAAAAGTGTGAAACTACTGAAATTATGTCTTATATTCTAGGTCAGAGGTCCCCAACCTTTCTGACCTTGAGAGCCACATTCAAGGCAGTATGCCAAGCTCCACAGTTTTCTATCTCACCCCCATTCAGATCTGGTCCTCTGTACAGGGCTACACACAAAAGTGACCATTTAGCGATCTGCTCTTAATGGTGATTTATACCTGGTGCTAATGCACCAAGCTGGCAGGCAGTCGCGAGCTACACATCACAGGCTCGCGAGCCACATGAGGTTCCGAAGCTACAGGTTGGAGACCTCTGTTCTAAGTTCTTCAAAGTAGCCACCTTTTGCTTTGATGACTGCTTTGCACATTCTTGGCATTCTCTTGATGAGCTTCAAGAGGTAGTCACCGGGAATAGTCTTCCAACAATCTTGAAGGAGTTCTCAGAGATGCTTCGCACTTGTTGGCCCTTTTGCCTTCACTCTGCGGTCCAGCTCACCCCAAACCATCTCGATTGGGTTCAGGTCTGTTGACTGTGGAGGCCAGGTCATCTGGCGTAGCACCCCATCACTCTCCTTCTTGGTTATATAGCCCTTACACAGCCTGGAGGTGTGTTTGGGGTCATTGTCCTGTTGAAAAATAAATGATGGTCCAACTAAACACAAACCGGATGGAATAGCATGCCGCTGCAAGATGCTGTGGTAGCCATGCTGGTTCAGTATGCTTTCAATTTTGAATAAATCCCCAACAGTGTAACCAGCAAAGTCCCCCCCCCCCCACACCATCACACCTCCTCCTCCATGCTTCACGGTGGGAACCAGGCATGTAGAGTCCATCCGTTCACCTTTTCTGCGTCACACAAAGACACGGTGGTTGGAACCAAAGATCTCAAATTTGGACTCATCAGACCAAAGCACAGATTTCCACTGGTCTAATGTCCATTCCTTGTGTTCTTTAGCCCAAACAAGTATCTTCTGCTTGTTGCCTGTCCTTAGCAGTGGTTTCCTAGCAGCTATTTTACCATGAAGGCCTCCTGCACAAAGTCTCCTCTTAAAGGGAACCTGTCACCCCGTTTTTTCAGTATGAGATAAAAATACTGTTAAATAGGGCCTGAGCTGTGCATTGCAATAGTGTATTTTGTGGACCCCGATTCCCCACCTATGCTGCCGAAATACGTTACCAAAGTAGTCGTTTTCGCCTGTCAATCAGGCTGGTCTGGTCAGATGGGCGTGGTGTCTTCCCCCAGATCTTGCTTAGTTTTTCGTTGGTGGCGTAGTGGTGTGCGCATGCCCAAGGTCCCGAATCCACTGCACAGGGGAGTGAAAAGAGCGCGATGTGGGCTATTTCATTGGTGATCGGTGGGGGCGGCCATCTTCCTTTGGCCGCGCGTGCGCAGAAGCGGCGCTCTGCTGGCCGCGGCTTCAGGAAAATGGCCGCGGGATCGTGCGCAGATGGAGATCGTGGCAGCCATTTTCCTGAAGCAGAGTTCGCATCTCGGCTTCAGGAAAATGGCCGCCGCGATCTCCATCTGCGCACGCGCGGCATCCCGCGGCCATTTTCCTGAAGCCGCGGCCAGCAGAGCGCCGCTTCTGCGCACGCGCGGCCAAAGGAAGATGGCCGCCCCCACCGATCACCAATGAAATAGCGCACATCGCGCTCTTTTCACTTCCCTGTGCAGTGGATTCGGGACCTTGGGCATGCGCACACCACTACGCTACCAACGGAAAACTAAGCAAGATCTGGGGGAAGACACCACACCCATCTGACCAGACCAGCCTGATTGACAGGCGAAAACGCCTACTTTGGTAACGTATTTCGGCAGCATAGGTGGGGAATCGGGGTCCACAAAATACACTATTGCAATGCACAGCTCAGGCCCTATTTAACAGTATTTTTATCTCATACGGAAAAAACGGGGTGACAGGTTCCCTTTAACAGTTGTTGTAGAGATGTGTCTGCTGCTAGAACTCTGTGTGGCATTGACCTGGTCTCTAATCTGAGCTGCTGTTAACCTACGATTTCTGAGGCTGGTGACTCGGATAAACTTATCCTCAGAAGCAGAGGTGACTCTTGGTCTTCCTTTCCTGGGGCGGTCCTGATGTGAGCCAGTTTCTTTGTAGCGCTTGATGGTTTTTGCCACTGCACTTGGAGACACTTTTGAAGTTTTCCCAATTTTTCGGACTGAATGACCTTCATTTCTTAAAGTAATGATGGCCACTCGTTTTTCTTTACTTAGCTGCTTTTTTCTTGCCATAATACAAATTCTAACAGTCTATTCAGTAGGACTATCAGCTGTGTATCCACCAGACTTCTGCACAGCACAACTGATGGTCCCAACCCCATTTATAAGGCAAGAAATCCACTTATTAAACCTGACAGGGCACACCTGTGAAGAGAAAACCATTCCTGGTGACTACCTCTTGAAGCTCATCAAGAGAATGCCAAGAGTGTGCAAAGCAGTCATCAAAGCAAAAGGTGGCAACTTTGAAGAACCTAGAATATAAGACATAATTTCAGTTGTTTCACACTTTTTTGTTAAGTATATAATTCCACATGTGTTAATTCATAGTTTTGATGCCTTCAGTGTGAATGTACAATTTTCATTGTCATGAAAATACAAAAAAATCTTTAAATGAGAAGGTGTGTCCAAACCTTTGGCCTGTACTGTACACACATATACTGTATATATATATATATATATATATATATATATATATATATATATACATAGACATTATATGGCCCGAACAGTTGTCTACTTAGCTCTGTGATATATGTGATGCAGTAACCCCTGTAACAGGTAGGGGGCGCTGCATGGTCTCCCCGGGATGTGCACGGAGTTGTATTGAGGCCGTGAGAATTGACCTGCAGTGATGTCATGATCACGTGACCAGCCCATGTGATCCATTACTGTGGGTGTGGTTACAGGTACATAACGTGACCAGGGTGTGGGTCACATGGTCCTGTGTGGTTCCAGTGTTTGGACCTGAAGGGTCCAAGGGCAAAATCCCTGAGGGCTCGGTGTGTTCCTGTGTTGGAAGCCTGGGAAGAGGCTTCCTGGAAAGCACCTGCTGGCGTGGGAGGTCCTAGGAGGAGGACCGGATCCCGGAGCAGTGCACAGTGGAACTGGGGAAGCTACAATCCTTCAGTGGCTCTGGACTGACTAGTGTGTGCCGGCCAGGCAAGTTGGTGATCCCTGTAAGGCAGCTTACCCGGAGGTGTGGACTGGCAAGGAGTCAGCAGGTGGAGCCGGAGCTCCCGTCAGGTATCGTACAGGCCGGTAGTGCTTGTGAAGTTCTATGAACTGTGTGGTCTCCCTTGGGAACTGGTTAAGGGAGGACCAGCGTGATTAAGAGACTGTGACCCAGAGTCGTATGTGCTGTCCGTGACTTGGGACATTGGTGAAGTGTACGGCGTACGGACACCCTGGTAACTGGGCGAAGTGAGAGGCCCAGCACGTTAGTGTCCGTGAGGCAAAGCCGTACACTGAAGTGTTTGAAGATGCAAGTTAATATCACCGGTTGGTGCCTGTTGTGTTTCATGAGATGTCCATAATGAACTGTGCGTAACCCGGTTTATGAGGCTTAATAAACCGCATGGACTGCTTTGTTTTAAAAACCCGTGCCCGTGTGCTTAAATATCGCGGCCAAGTGAGTGTCCCCCAACACACTCAGTAGGAATAGTCTTACATTTGGTGGAGAATTTTGGCAACGATCCAGCACGCACACGTGGAGTTGATTGCTGTAACTCGGCGGGGTTACGAAGCTGACAAGCGTCTGGCTGTAACTCGGCGGGGTTACGAAGGGGACAAGCGGCGTCCTGTGGATTGGCGGGTCCACGAAGTCGGCGGTGGAGCCTGGTGGAGCGTGGCTGCAGTGGCGGCAAGAGGTTCCACAGCAGGCGGAGCTGCAGTGACTTGTGGTTGGCAGCACCTGGAGGTGCCGGTTGTGTGTGACTGCAGCGGGAGCTGAGGCGGTACCAGTAGGAGCTGGTGAAGTGCCATATAGAAAAAAAAATATATATTTTTTTCTTTTTGTGCAGACTCTTAAAGGGCCAGTACAAGCCCAGAGACAAAGGGGTGTACTGTGCGAACTGGGGCTCGGGTGCCGTGGGGGAGTCCACGGGGTGTATCCCAGGGAGGGGAGTATCCCTAATAGTGAGCGGTGGCCCAAACGGGGATGGTTGCCCAAAAGGGGGCGGAGACCCAAAAAGGGGCGGTAACCCGAATAGGGGTAATGGCCCAAAAAGGGGTGGAATCCCGAAGGGGGGCTGAATCCCGAACCTGGGTGGTGTCAAAAAGCGGAGCACTTGCCCAAAAAGGGGGCGGAGCCAAAAAGGGGCAGCAATCAGTGAGGTGTCACGACTGTGTCCTTTTTGGCTGGATGGAAAGTGTGTGCGGGGGTTGATGGACCCGGGGAGAGAAGCGTCTGTGCTGAGAACCCGTCCAGGAGATTCTGTGTCACCTGGCGACACTGAATATCTCCAGGTAGCCACTATCTACATTGTCGCAGCGGAGGTTTCCACATACTATGAGGTGGCTGTAGACCCGATCTTGCCGTTTCCTATGGTAATAGGACAAGATTTGGTAGCACTGTGGGAAAAGGATGAAGTGTTTGTGGATATAATGTGGATGTCAGTTAGTAAGGTTGAGAAGGCAGGCCTGACCAGAGGGAAAGGTTCGACTGCCCAACTAACTGACCTGACGTCACTTGAAGGGTGCCACAATATGACTAGTAGTGGTCTGCTGGATAAAACAAGTGAAGCTGACACCCAGACAGAGAGTGACTTGCAGGGTCATCAGACTGTGGGGTGTGACACAGATTCTGGGGGTGACTGTGACAAGTCATGGCCAGTAACAAGCGCATATGCCCTGGTGACAGGTGGAGGACGGGGTCCAGGACCTGTGGTAACGGGTGGAGGACGGGGTCCAGGACCTGTGGTAACGGGTGGAGGACGGGGTCCAGGACCTGTGGTGACGGGTGGAGGATGGGGTCCAGGACCTGTGGTGATGATTGGTGGTGACTCCCATTCAGACGGTGATACCAGTGGAAAAGAGTGTAATAAGGTTGACTCAGGCAATTCTTCCTCCCGTCGCCGGAGACGTAAAAGAGCCAAAGGGGCTGAGCCGGTTGTTCCGTGTGAGGAATTGACGGAAAATGCTGAGGACCTGGGGTGTATGAAGTACTCTGAAGTCCCAGGGAAAAGGGACGAACCTAATGATGTCACCGCTGAGACCCAAGAGAGGGCCGACCCTGACAGTGCAGAGTCGGAAGGTGCAGAAGTGGAGGAGGCCACCAAGGAAATGGTGCCGGAAGTGAATACCTCCTCAAGTGATGGATGTTTCACCAATCCAGAGGATGGGAGAAGCGAAATAGAATTGGTTATAGAGACGGTGAACGACCATGTCGAACGAGAAAGGGTCCTGAGACAAGCGGCTGAGCGCAGAGTGGATGAGCTGGAGAAGGAAGTCTCTGAGCTCAGAGGTCACCTGTTCAGATGGCAAAGTGTGTATCAGACCCTAAAGGAAGACATTGTAGTGCTTAGAGAAGCACTAAAAGGCCCTCTACAAGGAAAAGAGGTGGTGGTCGCAGACTTCTCATGCCAGTACCAGAGTGGTAATGAGAGTAAAGCTGAAGAGGAGTTGGCGCTAAAAGCAGAACAAGATGGTCACCCGGTTGTGACAGGTGTCTTGATGGAAAGGTCCATGGCAAGGCAGGAGCCATCTGTTCTTGAAGGAAGTGAGACTCCGCTCTTCAAATGCGTGATAGATGTACCCGTAGAGGCGCAAGATGCATGTACCCGCGAGGCTGTGCATGAGGACTTTAAAAAGGCAGTGGAAGCGTCTAGTGTGCACTGGGCACTGGAGACTAAACAGTTGGTGGTACTGTCTACTAAGGAAGTCACAGTGAAGAGGGTGGCTGTCCTGAGGGACATGCACCTACGGTGCCTCCGCACGAAGCAGAGGGTCCTGTGGGAGAATGGTGAGGCCACTCGTTGTTTGGAGCAAGCCAGGAAAGCTCAAAGTCGTCTGGGCTTGGTAGAGGACACAGTCCAAGTGCCCAGAGCTCTGGTAGCGAAGCTCATTGGCCGATTTGGAAAAGCGATGCAGGAGATGGTGGATGTGTCCGGTGTGAAGAGACTGAGGATTCCGGCTGAAGACGAGGCCCAGGTGGGTGAAGAAGGAATGGTGTCATTCCTGGTTGTCGGGTCCAAGGAGAGTCTAGCGAATATCCGGATGCTCCTGAGGTATCGCGTGGCCTACTTGAGAGAAATAGAGCAGCTAAGACTGTACAGACGGCAGGTCAATAAACAGCTGCAGAACATAAGGTGGCGGCCGCCTTCTTCCCAAGGAAAAGGAAACAAAAAGGACATGTACAGTAGTAGACGTAGTGATGGAGGGTCAGACTCTGATCAGTTGCTAGTCTCGACTGTAAGTGGGACTAATGTCCGTACCAACCGTGGGTGGCGACCCTGGAGAGAAAGGTCGAGTAAAGAGACAAACTTGACTAAAGGTTTGGTGACACGGACAGACTGTAACTTAAAGGCCAAAGCTCAAGGCCTACATGTTGACCGCTGGGGGCGGGGTAAACTCAACAACTGGATGGGTCTGTGTGATGCTCAAAACTGACTGACAGGTAGGGCAAGGCTACGTGCATGACATATCCCGTGATCCCACGTGTATGACAGGTGTTCAACCCTACAGGTGTGAACAGAGGGGGGGGATATGTGATATATGTGATGCAGTAACCCCTGTAACAGGTAGGGGGCGCTGCATGGTCTCCCCGGGATGTGCACGGAGTTGTATTGAGGCCGTGAGAATTGACCTGCAGTGATGTCAGGATCACGTGACCAGCCCATGTGATCCATTACTGTGGGTGTGGTTACAGGTACATAACGTGACCAGGGTGTGGGTCACATGTTCCTGTGTGGTTCCAGTGTTTGGACCTGAAGGGTCCAAGTGCAAAATCCCTGAGGGCTCGGTGTGTTCCTGTGTTGGAAGCCTGGGAAGAGGCTTCCTGGAAAGCACCTGCTGGCGTGGGAGGTCCTAGGAGGAGGACCGGATCCCGGAGCAGTGCACAGTGGAACTGGGGAAGCTACAATCCTTCAGTGGCTCTGGACTGACTAGTGTGTGCCGGCCAGGCAAGTTGGTGATCCCTGTAAGGCAGCTTACCCGGAGGTGTGGACTGGCAAGGAGTCAGCAGGTGGAGCCGGAGCTCCCGTCAGGTATCGTACAGGCCGGTAGTGCTTGTGAAGTTCTATGAACTGTGTGGTCTCCCTTGGGAACTGGTTAAGGGAGGACCAGCGTGATTAAGAGACTGTGACCCAGAGTCGTATGTGCTGTTTGCGACTTGGGACATTGGTGAAGTGTACGGCGTACGGACACCCTGGTAACTGGGCGAAGTGAGAGGCCCAGCACGTTAGTGTCCGTGAGGCAAAGCCGTACACTGAAGTGTTTGAAGCTGCAAGTTAATATCACCGGTTGGTGCCTGTTGTGTTTCATGAGATGTCCATAATGAACTGTGCGTAACCCGGTTTATGAGGCTTAATAAACCGCATGGACTGCTTTGTTTTAAAAACCCGTGCCCGTGTGCTTAAATATCGCGGCCAAGTGAGTGTCCCCCAACACACTCAGTAGGAATAGTCTTACAGCTCTTTTGGTAATTCAGGGATTCATCAGGAAATTCCTTCAATCAGGAAAAGAAAAGGATTCCGTAAGACATAGTGTATTGAGGATAACAACCCAGGTAAAGGAAATATGCCCCCACATAGCCCCCTACGTGCGATATGATCCCCCCACACAGCCCCTACATACAGTATAAGTCCACACACAGCCCCTACATAGAGTATGAACCTTCACAGCCCCAATGTACAGTATCAGCCCCTACATAGCCCCCTAGATACAGTATGAGCTCCCATATAGCCTCCTATATACATTATGAGCCCACACATAGCTCCCTATATACAATTAGAGCCCCCACATAGCCTCCTATATACAGTATGTTTTCCCATATAGCCTCCCATACACAGTACGAGCCCCCATATAGCCTCCTATATACAATATGAGCCCCATATATTTACTCCTATAAACAGTATGAACAACTATATAGCCTCCTATATACAGCATGACCCCCACACAGCCCCCTACATACAGTATAAGTCCACACACAGCCCCTACAGAGTATGAACCCTCACACAGCCCCAATGTACAGTATGAGCCCCTACATTGCCCCTAGATAGTTATGAGCCCCACATAGCCTCCTACATACAGTATGAGCTCCCATATAGCCTCCTATATACAGTATGTGCCCACCCTCTATACAATTTGAGCCCCCACATAGCCTCCTATATAGTTTGTTCTCCCATATACAGTATCCTCCTATATACAGTATGAGCCCACACATAGCTCCCTATATACAATATGAGTCCCCATATAGCCTCCTATATACAGTACAAGCCCTCATATAGTGGTATAGCTCATTTTTAGAAGTTGTGACAGCTCTGTTTCTGCTTTAATTTAAACGTGGTATTTACTTTTGGGCCAGCAAGGGTTAGTGTCCATTTCCTTGCTGGCAGCTGCTTTGTTGCTGGTCAGCTGATGTGGTAACCATTCCCACCATCCTTTAAATAGCAACATGATGCATCAGCTGACTGTTGGTATTAGAGCTTATATCTGGAGACCAGCCGAGGAGTTGGGAGCTCTCTGGTGCCTTCAGTGTATCAGCTGCTTAAGGTCCTGGTTCCGTGTCCTCTGCTGTGTGGAGCTTGCAGCAGAAGCTTGAGCTAAATTTTTTGTTGCTCCTTTCTGTATCTGTCTCGTGCTTGTGACTACCTCCTGTGTTGATACCATCTGCAGTGGTGAGGCTAGCAACCTTGCCGGACAGTGCACTAGCCAGGGTATAGTGAGGTGACAGCTAGGGACTAGGTACATGACGGTGGTGGGGGGGAAGGACCCGCATAAGGCGTTAGGGGAGCTTAGGGAAAAGCACAGGTTGTTGTTTAGTAGGTGCACCATCCCTCGTTCCCTATTGTTAGGGCCTTCCTCTCCCGTTTTACATACCATTGTGTGTGTGTTGTGCCGTCCACTGTACCAACCCCTGTTGGGTCGTGACATAGCCCATATTTGGCACACATTCCATACACATATTAATTAAAAACACCACATAGACATCCCGCACCCGTTCCCCTGGGGCTCTACTCTGGTCCCCAATGCTCCACATGCTGCTACGCACCGGCTAATGACGTCATAGCAGAGGCGACAGGACGACAGGAACACCACCGGAGCTGTGCTACTATTCTGCATCATTGCAGAGCCAGGAAAGCTCCCCATCAGGATATGTGCGCTGCCATCAGGCCCTGGGCGGTAGGCCAGATTGCCCTCATTGCTCCCAGCTATTGGATGGGGATGTCCTAGCAGCGCGCGGGCTGGCCCTTTGAGAGGCTTGGAGCACCGCCCGCCCCTAAGCACTCTCCCAGGAGACCAGCATGCCGTGCGCAGGTCCTAAGAGGAGACTGACACCAAGGGAGAGCGGACGGGTAAATGAGCATGCTGGCGTCCCTGCAGAGGGGAGCAAGTGGAAACGTGCAGGGGCGCAGGTGCTATTCTTACAGGATTTGTGCCTTTTTATTAGAATTAATGATAAGTTCAGGGAGCAGATTGGAGAGGAAGATGTGGCTCATTAGTGGATTAAGAATCACATTTATTTGAGATTATAGATATATATATGCAGCGCCCCCACTGCCGCAGGGCTGAGGGGTACCCGGTACCGGGCCTCTGCTCTGGGGTTGTCACGGTGGCTAGGCCCGATCCGTGACCCTGCCGAGGGGCGCACAGTTTGTGGTAGGTGTGGATAGTGGTGGTGATGCAGTGCAGAGTGCCGGTCGCGGTAAATAACGAGGACACCAGGTTGCAGTCTCTTTACCTCTTTACTGAAGATCTCTGGGTCCTCAGTCCGGATCCCGGATAACCAGGCTGCGCAAGTCCGGCCGGTCCAATGGCACCTCCAGAGTTCTCTTTGCAGGTGGGAATCAGTGTCTACCTTCTAGCGCTGGGTGTTGTAGTTCTTCCCTGCTGAGCTCCCGGGATAGTCCTCACAACTGTTTCTGTCTGTCTCTGATGTTCGTTCTCTCCGTCCCCCAGATGATATGGTAGGACGCACCCGTATGACGGGGTAGGCCTGGAGTTCTTCCGGGACCCTAGAGTCGCCCCTCTCCCACAAGTTGCCCCCCAAGACTGCATAGGTGATTTAGGTGAGACAGCCCGCCTGAGACTGACTGTCCTGCCGTAGGTTCGAAGTATTGCCTGAAGCTGTATATAGAAATACTTCCTCGGCGTTCCGGCCACCGGTTGTTTGCGCCTCAGTAGGATGTTGCCTCGGTCTTACAGCACGACTCCTACTGGTATTCTCCTTGTTGCTTTGATCTCGTTTCTCACTCAGCACAATCTATCTCGCTTCTAATCCTTCCTTGGGCACCGCCGCTATGCTGAGCAGGCACGGTCCCGTTACGTTCTGTCCAGTTGCCAAGCCTCTGTCAGGATCCCACCCCTGACAGGGGCCCTACCGAATCTTCCCCCACAACACCCTCTGCCACAAGGTGTTGCCTGGTTCCAACCCAGTCAGCTTTCTCTCTAACTTCCTGCCTGACCCCCAGTTTTACCAGTATGTGAGGAGTGGCCTAATGAATAGAACCCTTAGCTCCCCCTGGAGGCCCGGCGGTTAAATGTATTGGTGTCTGTGATACCTGGTCAGATGAACTCCTTCAGTGCCATCAGACGTACCATAGCTCCCCATAGTGGCGGAGCCACAGTACTGCAACAACCAGGACTCTGGGGCGCTGCACTCCCCCCCCGGTTAAATCCAGTACTCCGGGACTGGGAAGAAAACAACAATACAGGTTAGCAAAAAGACATACAATTTGTTGAGTGCAAATAACAATAAGCATACTTGAACAGAGCTTCCCTTTATGGGAGGTGAGGACACTTGAACGTTACAAAACATGGTTACATATCATAGCAACATGCTATAAATGACTTTTCTTACCCAACCGGGTATTCTACTAAGTGCAAAATTTCAAACATTAGTTCAACATTGCCTTTAAGGATGCACACTCTAAATCCACTAAAGACCTTCTTATACACATTATAAGGCTTAAGCAACTGTGCTACATTCTCCTTCTTGATGTCTGCAGGACCGCCTGTCCTAACGGCACCAGACCTTCTGCCTCTCCTTTCTGTACAGGACCGCCCCTTTCAGCCCGGGCCTACTGCCTTTTCAACTACTATACACAGTATTGAACATAACATACTTTCAGTTTGAGAGCACTGAGCCATCTCTATATGGCTCTAAAGAGGACTCAGGGTCCAGGGTCCTTCTATCCTCATTTTCTACCAACATTATCAAACATTTTCTTCAAGCATTAACTTCCATCATTACTTCCTTACTAGCAATTATGCAGGACACTATTTCTTCCCCTACGGGTCTACTGCATCTTTCTTCTAGCTTTCACTTTCTTTCGGGGAACACTGTCAGCATTTCTTTACAATTTAACTAGTTCGATACATATAACTTTTACATGTAAACATTATCATCACTTTCTCTCATCAAGACATTATTGCTATCCATCAGTCTTAAAGCAATACGGTTCATCAGCGTAATACGTGGACATCCCCTTTAAGAGGGGACCAAGTCTTTATTAGGTAGCATATCTTCTCAGGCTACCAGTCCGTACTCAACAAGGGCTCCGGTGCGGTATCTTCGCAAAGAGTCTCTCTTTAAGTAAAACCAGTAGGAAGCACCTTTAAGAAGGTGCAAAACTATTTACAAAAAAGTTTGTATCATGCACTGTTCATGATTGCGGCAGTTCTTGATAACAGGAAACAAAAAGTAGAAAAACAAACCAAACAATAGGGATCCCGGGTCAACAAAGGGATCCCTTTTAGAGTTAACCCTAGCCGGGTTTAGCAAAGATCAGGAAACAAACAGTTAACTATTTACATTAATGCAGTATTCTTTCTTACTGGAACCACGCAGGCGGCAGCACCGGTGGAGGCAACCCCTCAGGACATTGCGCACCACCTGGTACTGCATAAGGGGGAGTGTTGTCCCATCTGGGGGTCTGCGTACCCACCGTCTTCCGTCCTGGTGCAGCAGGAACACCAACCACCTGAGGAAGCGCCTCCTTGGCCACAACAGCGGTGGTGGTGGCAATACTGCAGGTCGTGGTCTTTACAATTGTACAAGTGGGAGTGACCACGGTGGTCTGGGTGGTGGTCGTGGGTCGACCACAAGGCGGTACTTTGGCTACAGGGGACGGCTTTTCCGGCACCTTGGCCGGGGGTCCTGTCGGCTTCTTCCTGCGGACGTTCAAAGCGAACCACCCCTTCTCCCCAAAGTGCCTGGTGTAGGTAACGCTGTCCCCCGGGTAGAGGTCCCGATCGGGGTGGCCCTCTCTGAGATGAGACTCCACATCCCGGCGGTTGACAAAGACTTCAGCGTATAACCCCGACTCTTTAATGAAGCCCCAGCCTCCGCGGAGCTTAAAGTCAACTACAATGCCCTGCCTGCGCGGGGCCTGGTGAGTGGTGGGGTCGTTGCGGGCCCGGTCCTTGACCGCCAGATCTTTTTGATGGTGGGCCTCCAGCCCAGCCTGGTACTCCCTTTCTCGCTCCCTCCACTGCCGTTCTAGCTGGACCCGGTATTCTTCCCAGCTTAGGGCCTGCACCATCTCTCCCTCTTGGGTCTTCACCCCAGGGAACCCCATAAGATTGGATCCGGGGTTCACCCAGCGGCATACGGTGCGCTCCACGCGGACCTCACACAGCAAGGGAGTGGGTGCGATCGGGGCTCTCATGCGGTGTTCCATGCCCGTGGCCTCCTCCCATGGTAGTAGGTGTTGGAGTTTATGGGTCCCAGGGAGAGGGGGTGCTGCAACGGGGCCCACTAACAAATCCTCCTCCGGCGGGACAGGGTCGGCGGACTCACCAGCCGGCGTAGGCTTCTCCTCCGACGGGTTCCGCTGGTGGTGTCAGCGAGGACCTTGGCAGCAGTATAGGATCTGATGTGGGAAGGCTGCTGTCCGGCGCCGCCTGGCGCAGAGCCTGGGCCTTCATCTGCAATTGAAGAAGCTGGTCGAGTAAGCTCTCCATCTCGACCTGCAGGAGTTCGGTGTTGTCCACGGAGAACTGGCCGCTGCGCTCATCCGGGTAGTCGGGGGAGACGTCCGCTTCAACCCCACTTTCGGTCTCGGAGCTGCTTGCCATCGCGTCCTCCGCGGGTCACTTCCTGGTCTTTTTCCCGCTCTCTCCTTCGTGGGCGGTTCCGTTTTCTCTGTCTCCGCCCTCCATTGAGGATTAGGAGGCGGATCTCTGCTGCTGACGGACACGTCCTCACAGTGCAGAAATATTTAGACTGGGCGGCCATTGTCCTTCGCGCTCTCCAGCTTCTCTACGCCCACTCCACGCCTCTCTTCTTCTCCTGCGCTTCTTCTCAGCGCTGCAATGGCGGCGGTTTTGGCGGTAAATGGCACAGCACAGTCTTTGCAATAAAGAACAGTCCAAGCACAATAAATCACAGTTCCAAGGCACACATGACCTGATCCTTCAGGCTTAAGTAGATCCTGTTCGTGACGCCACGTTTGCAGCGCCCCCACTGCCGCAGGGCCGAGGGATACCCGGTACCGGGCCTCTGGGTCTCTGCTCTGGGGTTGTCACGGTGGCTAGGCCCGATCCGTGACCCTGCCGAGGGGCGCACAGTTTGTGGTAGGTGTGGATAGTGGTGGTGATGCAGTGCAGAGTGCCGGTCGCGGTAAATAACGAGGACACCAGGTTGCAGTCTCTTTACCTCTTTACTGAAGATCTCTGGGTCCTCAGTCCGGATCCCGGATAACCAGGCTGCGCAAGTCCGGCCGGTCCAATGGCACCTCCAGAGTTCTCTTTGCAGGTGGGAATCAGTGTCTACCTTCTAGCGCTGGGTGTTGTAGTTCTTCCCTGCTGAGCTCCCGGGATAGTCCTCACAACTGTTTCTGTCTGTCTCTGATGTTCGTTCTCTCCGTCCCCCAGATGATATGGTAGGACGCAGCCGTATGACGGGGTAGGCCTGGATTTCTTCCGGGACCCTAGAGTCGCCCCTCTCCCACAAGTTGCCCCCCAAGACTGCATAGGTGATTTAGGTGAGACAGCCCGCTTGAGACTGACTGTCCTGCCGTAGGTTCGAAGTATTGCCTGAAGCTGTATATAGAAATACTTCCTCGGCGTTCCGGCCACCGGTTGTTTGCGCCTCAGTAGGATGTTGCCTCGGTCTTACAGCACGACTCCTACTGGTATTCTCCTTGTTGCTTTGATCTCGTTTCTCACTCAGCACAATCTATCTCGCTTCTAATCCTTCCTTGGGCACCGCCGCTATGCTGAGCAGGCACGGTCCCGTTACGTTCTGTCCAGTTGCCAAGCCTCTGTCAGGATCCCACCCCTGACAGGGGCCCTACCGAATCTTCCCCCACAACACCCTCTGCCACAAGGTGTTGCCTGGTTCCAACCCAGTCAGCTTTCTCTCTAACTTCCTGCCTGACCCCCAGTTTTACCAGTATGTGAGGAGTGGCCTAATGAATAGAACCCTTAGCTCCCCCTGGAGGCCCGGCGGTGAAATGTATTGGTGTCTGTGATACCTGGTCAGAAGAACTCCTTCAGTGCCATCAGACGTACCATGGCTCCCCATAGTGGCGGAGCCACAGTACTGCAACGACCAGGACTCTGGGGCGCTGTATATATATATATATATATATATATATATATATATATATATATATATATATATATATATATATATATATATATATATATATATTTTACAAAGTATCTTTCCTTTTTGGCCTGTACTATTAATTTATGCAAAGCAAGTTGACCGTACAGTTTTTTCAAAATGATATGAATGGCGAAATACTAGTTAAGCACACAAGAGGGCGATCTTCATCTACTGTTGCAAGCTGTAGTCACAGATCTGACATGTGATTTAGAAATCTAGAAGTCGACTTCATGAAGTAAGTTAATATCTATCAGCAGCTCATAACCTTCCAGATTTATCACCATGGAAAAAAGGATGACATGACAGGCCGAGTACTGTGTCAGAGACTACTGAGTGAAAACCAGTTAATCACCATCTACGGACTTATATAAAATAGCTGAACAGAGAGATCCAGAATAATGTCAAAAAATCAATTGCTTTATTAATAAAATGTTTGAGAAACATATACAAAAAACAGGAGCGCAATAACAAAGGGGGGACGCTTGGTTGCAGCACATAATAATCATTATAGAAAGCACATATTAATACCCCACAGGTTTCTTATAACGTGTATAAAAGTGTATGTTATGTGATTTAATAAAGGCTACCTAAGTGTACACATAGAGATATAGAGCATGCATTACCAGAGGTAGAGATGAAATGATTGCTTGCCTTATGCCGACCGCAGCGTCCCTCCTCAACGCACGTTTCACAATGAGCTTCTTCCGGGGGTACAGTCTATGTCCCCGTAGGTCGCTGCCAGGGGCCCATCATCCCCAGGATACAGTCTATGTCCCCGTAGGTCGCTGCCAGGGGCCCATCATCCCCAGGATACAGTCTATGTCCCCGTAGGTCTCTACCAGGGGCCCCGTCCTCCCCAGGATACCGTCTATGTCCCTGTAGGTCTCTGCCAGGGGCCCCGTCCTCCCCAGGATACAGTCTATGTCCCTGTAGGTCGCTGCCAGGGCCCCCATCCTCCCCAGGATACATAGGAGCAGTATTATAGCAATTATATTCTT
The DNA here is from genome assembly GCF_051348905.1 of Ranitomeya variabilis. Taxonomy (NCBI): domain Eukaryota; kingdom Metazoa; phylum Chordata; class Amphibia; order Anura; family Dendrobatidae; genus Ranitomeya; species Ranitomeya variabilis. The sequence continues at coordinate 231,305,642 of NC_135238.1, forward strand.
GTACATAGAGGCAGTATTATAGTAGTTATATTCTTGTACATAGGAGCAGTATTATAGCAGTTATATTCTTGTACATAGGGACAGTATTATAGTAGTTATATTCTTGTACATATGAGCAGTATTATAGTAGTTATATTCTTGTACATATGAGCAGTATTATAGTAGTTATATTCTTGTACATAGGAGCAGTATTATAGTAGTTATATTCTTGTACATAGGAGCAGTATTACAGTAGTTATATTCTTGCACACAAGGGCAGTATTATAATAGTTATATTCTTGTACATAGGAGCAGTATTATAATAGTTATATTCTTGTACATAGGGGCAGTATTATAGTAGTTATATTCTTGTATATAGGAGCAGTATTATAGTAGTTATATTCTTGTACATAGGAGCAGTATTATAGTAGTTATATTCTTGTACATAGGGGCAGTATTATAGTAGTTATATTCTTGCACACAAGGGCAGTATTATAATAGTTATAAGATTGTGCAAAAGAGGCAGTTTTATAGAAGTATTTGCACATAGGGGCAGTATAACCAGAAGTGTTTCATAATGCTGTCGTTTTGCATTATAAGAACATTTTTCCAGTTTGTTGAAGTCTTGATGTGAATTGATAACTTGGATTGTGTTTATTTTGTGACTGGAATTGTGTTATTACTTGAGCCCCGACGTACAAGACACCAGATGGGTTTTTATCTTTGCAGATTTCTTAGTATTACAGAAAAGGATGTTGGGTTTCTATAATCTGGGAATATCAGCTGAAAAAGCAAGTTCTGACCTCATTTCTTACCATCAGCCATGAAATGGCAGCTGAACCATTCAAATATTACTCAGGAGTCACAGAGATGGGAAAGAGAAACTTAAACTGTCAATGTGGTGACATACAGGGGCAGATTGCACAAGACTTTTAGCATGAATCATTTCGGACAAATCTGTCATTTAAATGCACCAAAAGGACTAGATGTTTGCATTGCACAGGACATTTTGATAATGTGATTGGTTCACAGTACACTACATAATGGTCTCATGGTGTAAGTTGTGTGCATTTGTTATTTTGCAGCGGAATCTCAATTCAAAAATACCCTCGACACCAAGATGCAGACAGGTTGCACAAATTATGTAACTGCACAGCGCCTGAGATTTTATGTTGCTCATCCAACGTTGCTGGAGCTTTCCTGCCTAATTCATTAGCATTATTGTATCTCTGCATCGTCAGATACATTTTCTATTCAGTGCTGCCATGTGGGACCTGTAAAGACCTCAGACCTGACCACAGAATAAATTCAGAGGGGGCAATTAAGGCATCTCCCTTGGTATTGGAGATTAAGGCTATGTGCACACGTTCAGGAATGTCTGCAGAATTTTCCTGAACAAAACCGGACTTTTTCTGCAGGAAATCCGCTCGCTTTTATTTTATCGTGTTTTTTGCCCTTTTTTTTCCGGAGCTTCCCAAAGCAATAATATAGCGGCAAAAAGCACAAAAAAATCCGCAAAATTAATGAACATGCTGCGATTTTTACGGCGATGCGTTTGTTTCTCTGAAAAAAATGCAGCATGTGCACAAAAACTGGGGAATGCATTGAAATGGTGGGATGCTTAATGTAAGCGGTTTTTTAGCTTTTTTTTCTGCGGAAAACAGATGAAAAAACGCAAAAAATCCTGTGCACATAGCCTAAAGAAGAAACCAGAGAGATAACTGTGGACCTATCTACAGTCTATTCCGACATCAACATATACAGCCTCTTCTTCCAGTGCCTTGACTGAGGAATCTGTAATTATGCGATGGGCTGCAGTCACCACAGGAAAAGTCAAGGATGAGGAATAACGGTCTGTTGGTAAAACCGCCAACAAAAACATAAAGAAAATTAATCTTAAACCACACTTTAAAGGAAATGTGGCATCAGTCCAAGTTCCGCTTCTGCCTGTTCCAAACCATCCTCGTCCACCAACGGGGCTGAGAAAATGTTTTCTGGGCTACCAGACTTTCAGGCTATGTCAAGACCTTAGTTGAGTGCAGCCATTGATCTATTTGCTATATGTCAAGACCTGTGTCAGGCAACTTTAATAAGACTCCACGGCTGCAGGAACTATGATCAGAGGTTTGATCAGAGCAAGCATCCTCCTGCTCCTTCTCTCCTTAGAATAGGTACAGTCGAGCGTATTTTTAGTCATCCGCGAAAATCGGATCAATTATGCTATTCAAACTCAGATTAGATTAAATAAATAACTCAAGGCAAGGGATATGCAAAACTACACGTGTGCGAAGATGGTCAATGTTTATATGTGCACATATACCCAAAACAATGGACGTAATACCAGACAACTCGGAAATTCATATATAAACATAAAGAACAAAAACCGAACTGATGTCCATATAATAATTGATTTTATTAAAGAAAAAAATATTAATAACAAGAAATAACACTACATAGATTGGTAGGGGGCGAGAAAGAAACCAAAAAAGGTATGGCACAAAAGGGATACAGCAGCATGTAATACACAGTCTAAAATATAGCAGTACTATGTGAATAAATAAATAAATAAATAAATACATATGTATCACATAGTAAAAGACTGGAAAATATTAATGTAAGTTTGTTTACACCCCAGCATACAATACCCCAAAACTAGTAATAAATACGTATATATGTGAGCAAAGTGCAACACTAGTGCAAAAATAAAGTGCACAGGTGCGAAAAATTGATGAGGTAAGCTGCTCGGGTAACAACTGTTGTGATTTTGCTTTTTGCTCCCTCTAGTGGTCATTAGTGATTTGACTCTGGAGCTTCTGTCTTTTCCTATATCCTCACCTGGGCCGTTAGTTCAGGGGCGTTGCTATATAAGCTCCCTGGACCTTCAGTTCAATGCCTGGCATCGTTGAAATCAGAGCTAATCTGTTGTGCTCTTGTCCTATGATCCTGGTTCCTGTATTTCAAGCTAAGTCTGCTTCCTTGCTTTTTGCTTTTGTTTTGTTTGGTATTTTTGTCCAGCTTGTTCCAATCTGTATCCTGACCTTTGCTGGAAGCTCTAGGGGGCTGGTGTTCTCCCCCCGGACCGTTAGACGGTTCGGGGGTTCTTGAATCTCCAGCGTGGATTTTTATAGGGTTTTTGTTGACCAGATAAGTTATCTTGCTATATTCTGCTATTAGTAAGCTGGCCTCTCTTTGCTGAACCTGGTTCATTTCTGTGTTTGTCATTTCCTCTTACCTCACCGTTATTATTTGTGGGGGGCTTGTATCTTGCTTTGGGGTCCCTTTCTCTGGAGGCAAGAGAGGTCTTTGTTTTCTTCTCCTAGGGGTAGTTAGATTCTCTGGCTGGCGCGAGTCATCTAGCGATCACCGTAGGCATGATCCCCGGCTACTTCTAGGGTTGGCGTTAGGAGTAGCTATTTGGTCAACCCAGTTACCACAGCCCTATGAGCTGGATTTTTGAATCTCGCAGACTTACACGTTCCTCTGAGACCCTGTCCACTGGGGTCATAACAAACAACTAACTGCAGGAGACTGCCATCTAGTGTCCAGGCACTGATCCAAGACTAGCTCCAATTGCTCCCCATGAATGATTTATATGTTTACAGGTGTAACAATCATAATATAAGGAAGCAAAGAGTGAAGCAAAGAAAAAGCGCCCAGGGCAAGTCTGTACCTGCAATGCTGCTGTCTCCAGGATGTGCCAGTCCCCGACGCGCGTTTCGGCGCTAGCCTTCGTCAGGGGGTGGCAACATCCAGCAGGGAAGGAGACTATAAAGGAAGGACATCCAATGAGCGGAGGACACGCATGAAGAGCGACGCACAGCGCTGCTGGATAGGATCCAGGCACGCACGCCGCCGCCGGACCATGTGATCCCCAGGGCTGCGTGCAGATGACGCAGCGCCGGGGGACATGAGACCGGAAAGCGGGGATGCCAGGAATCCAGCAGCGATGCGCGTAACATACGGTCCGCCGTCATTGGCTGGCATGGAACATGTGATCTAAGGTCCTGGAAGGGTAAAGTGGGACAAAAAGGAACATATAACCACAGGTCCTGGAAGGGTAAAATAAAAAGAAAGAGTGGATGAAACAATGCAACAATGGAGTCCTGGTGATGATATATACAGAAAAACAGAAAAACAAGGAGGAGTTAAAATGGACTAGTGGATATACAGATTTGGCTGGAAAAATATATATATATATATGTGTACAAATTTAATATATGTATATATATGTGACAGGGAACAGAAAACAATAAAAAATATAATAAAAAATAATAGTGGATAATAAATAATGAAAGAAAAATATATATATATGTAAAAAATAAATAAATAAAAGAAAAATATATGTGCATAAATACAAATGTGAAAATATATATGTATATAAATATATAAGAAAATGTAAGAAAAATAAAATAGCATAACATGCTGCGTGCAAATAGTAGGTGACATGAAATGTATAAAAACGTGAAAGATTAATGCTGTAAAATGAAAAAACCCTAATGGGGGACTGATGATAATAGTGCAAGCATATGTGTACAAATATAAAGTAAAAATTACAAACGTATATATGAACATTGGAAGAAAAGAGCAAAATAAATAAAAAATAAATAAAAAATAAATAAATAAAAAATATATATATATATATATATATAATATATGAAAAATATAAAGAATAAATAAAATAAAAGAATGAAAATAGAATAGTGAATAAGAAGATAATAATCCATGCAATATGGTAAAATAATTTCCAAATGTCCATTATTTTTTATATAACTCTCTCTCCAAATCTCTACATCACAGGAATCTTCAGCCGGACATCCATCAATCTGCCGCAGCACCCGGAATCAAAAAGGTGAATGAGTAGACAGACAACAACGTGCCCCCAATAGCGAAACCCACATCCATGGAACACCAGGTAAGTAACAACTAAAAAGGGAAACTGAAAAAACAAATGAATAAATAAAATGCAATAAAAACATGACAAAAACAATAACAATAGGACAAAAAAGATACAACTTACACATAGCTATATATATCTATAAGAACAATCCAGTATATATACATGTGTAAAATTGTACACACTCGTGCACACCACAAAAAAAGTCCCCACAACTCAATTAAGAACAATATTTTAATGAAAAAATAAGAAATAATAGCTAAAACCATTACTAAAAACATATACCAGAATTCATTATACAAAACTTCACTACTGGATAACAAGGCGGAACAGGATATTTATAAAATGCTAATAAAACTATATATCTATAAAAATGGAACAAAGCTGATGTTTTCGTTTAAACCACGGGGTTGTATTGTATTAAGTGACCAGATCCATCTAGATTCCATTTGTGCCAATTTTTGGCTGATGTTGCCTCCGCGGATTGATGGATTAATTTTATCAATACCTCTGATCTTAAGATATGATGGGTCACAATTATGGAACAGTCTAAAATGCTTCGGAATCGTTTTAAGGGTACTCACATCAATTTCATCATTCTGTGCGGCAACTATGCCATTGACATGTTCACGCACACGTACCTTAAACTGGCGAGTAGTGAGGCCAACATAAATTTTAGGGCAAGGGCATGTGGCGTAATAGATAACCGCCTTGGTCTCACAATTAATAAAATGTTTAATAGTAAATTGTTTTGACCCGTTGGAATCACAAAATGTATTAGTTCGTTCAATATTAGGACATGCCTTGCAATGGCCACACTGGAAGGATCCTTTCTTCTGTTGTGTCTGAGACAAAAAAGTTTTAGGACAATTTTCATAATGACTTTTTACCAGCATATCACGAATATTCCTCGATCTACGAAACGTAATACTAGGTTGTTCATTCAGGTATTTGGAAAGTGTCTCATCTGCAAGCAAAATAGGCCACGCCTTCTCAAGGACCTGTCTCATTTTCTGATTTTGGGAATGATAGTCAGTGATGAACCACACATTCATCGTATTGGATGGTGTAGAAACTGAATACAGTAGATCATTTCTTGAGGAGTGTCTAGCTCTGTTATATGCCCGTTTCAAACAACGATGGCTGTATCCCCGATTTAGAAATCTGGATTTCAATTCCTGTGCGCGTAATTCAAAATCTTTATCGGTGGAACACAGACGCCTAAGTCTTAAAAATTGACCCACTGGAATAGATTTGATTAAAGCTTTGGGATGCGCGGATGAGGCATGCAGCACTGAATTGGTTGCGGTCTTTTTCCGGAATATATCCGTTTGTAAAATGTTGTCACTGTCACGTTTGACAGTGACATCCAAAAATTCAATTTGAGACTTGTGATGGTGGTATGTCAGTCGAATATTCAAATTATTATCATTGAGATGGGAAATGAATGAATCCAACAATTCAACACTGCCTTGCCAAATGAAAAAAATGTCATCAATGTACCGTGTCCAAAATAGGACACAGTACATGTATTGATGACTGTCTGACATAAATAGGTCCCTCTCCCACAGCCCCAGGAAAAGATTAGCATACGCAGGCGCATATGATGCGCCCATTGCGGTGCCCTGGAGCTGTAGGTAGAGGGACTCTTTAAAAATAAAAAAATTATGTGTCAGACTGAATTCTAAAACTTCAATGATGAAGTCAATCATGGACGTCGGGTAATCAGATGTAGAAAGAAACCATCTTGTTGCACACATACCATCCGTGTGTTTTATGCTGGTATATAACGATTCGACGTCACAAGTGACAAGGATTGTATCATCCTCAATGTGTAAGCCATCAACTTTCTTCAGAAAGTCACCTGTGTCCCAAATACCTGAATGAACAACCTAGTATTACGTTTCGTAGATCGAGGAATATTCGTGATATGCTGGTAAAAAGTCATTATGAAAATTGTCCTAAAACTTTTTTGTCTCAGACACAACAGAAGAAAGGATCCTTCCAGTGTGGCCATTGCAAGGCATGTCCTAATATTGAACGAACTAATACATTTTGTGATTCCAACGGGTCAAAACAATTTACTATTAAACATTTTATTAATTGTGAGACCAAGGCGGTTATCTATTACGCCACATGCCCTTGCCCTAAAATTTATGTTGGCCTCACTACTCGCCAGTTTAAGGTACGTGTGCGTGAACATGTCAATGGCATAGTTGCCGCACAGAATGATGAAATTGATGTGAGTACCCTTAAAACGATTCCGAAGCATTTTAGACTGTTCCATAATTGTGACCCATCATATCTTAAGATCAGAGGTATTGATAAAATTAATCCATCAATCCGCGGAGGCAACATCAGCCAAAAATTGGCACAAATGGAATCTAGATGGATCTGGTCACTTAATACAATACAACCCCGTGGTTTAAACGAAAACATCAGCTTTGTTCCATTTTTATAGATATATAGTTTTATTAGCATTTTATAAATATCCTGTTCCGCCTTGTTATCCAGTAGTGAAGTTTTGTATAATGAATTCTGGTATATGTTTTTAGTAATGGTTTTAGCTATTATTTCTTATTTTTTCATTAAAATATTGTTCTTAATTGAGTTGTGGGGACTTTTTTTGTGGTGTGCACGAGTGTGTACAATTTTACACATGTATATATACTGGATTGTTCTTATAGATATATATAGCTATGTGTAAGTTGTATCTTTTTTGTCCTATTGTTATTGTTTTTGTCATGTTTTTATTGCATTTTATTTATTCATTTGTTTTTTCAGTTTCCCTTTTTAGTTGTTACTTACCTGGTGTTCCATGGATGTGGGTTTCGCTATTGGGGGCACGTTGTTGTCTGTCTACTCATTCACCTTTTTGATTCCGGGTGCTGCGGCAGATTGATGGATGTCCGGCTGAAGATTCCTGTGATGTAGAGATTTGGAGAGAGAGTTATATAAAAAATAATGGACATTTGGAAATTATTTTACCATATTGCATGGATTATTATCTTCTTATTCACTATTCTATTTTCATTCTTTTATTTTATTTATTCTTTATATTTTTCATATATTATATATATATATATATATATTTTTTATTATTTTTTATTTATTTATTTTTTATTTATTTTTTATTTATTTTGCTCTTTTCTTCCAATGTTCATATATACGTTTGTAATTTTTGCTTTATATTTGTACACATATGCTTGCACTATTATCATCAGTCCCCCATTAGGGTTTTTTCATTTTACAGCATTAATCTTTCACGTTTTTATACATTTCATGTCACCTACTATTTGCACGCAGCATGTTATGCTATTTTATTTTTCTTACATTTTCTTATATATTTATATACATATATATTTTCACATTTGTATTTATGCACATATATTTTTCTTTTATTTATTTTTTTACATATATATATATTTTTCTTTCATTATTTATTATCCACTATTATTATTTTTTATTATATTTTTTATTGTTTTCTGTTCCCTGTCACATATATATACATATATTAAATTTGTACACATATATATATATTTTTCCAGCCAAATCTGTATATCCACTAGTCCATTTTAACTCCTCCTTGTTTTTCTGTTTTTCTGTATATATCATCACCAGGACTCCATTGTTGCATTGTTTCATCCACTCTTTCTTTTTATTTTACCCTTCCAGGACCTGTGGTTATATGTTCCTTTTTGTCCCACTTTACCCTTCCAGGACCTTAGATCACATGTTCCATGCCAGCCAATGACGGCGGACCGTATGGTACGCGCATCGCTGCTGGATTCCTGGCATCCCCGCTTTCCGGTCTCATGTCCCCCGGCGCTGCGTCACCTGCACGCAGCCCTGGGGATCACATGGTCCAGCGGCGGCGTGCGTGCCTGGATCCTATCCAGCAGCGCTGTGCGTCGCTCTTCATGCGTGTCCTCCGCTCATTGGATGTCCTTCCTTTATAGTCTCCTTCCCTGCTGGATGTTGCCACCCCCTGACGAAGGCTAGCGCCGAAACGCGCGTCGGGGACTGGCACATCCTGGAGACAGCAGCATTGCAGGTACAGACTTGCCCTGGGCGCTTTTTCTTTGCTTCACTCTTTGCTTCCTTATATTATGATTGTTACACCTGTAAACATATAAATCATTCATGGGGAGCAATTGGAGCTAGTCTTGGATCAGTGCCTGGACACTAGATGGCAGTCTCCTGCAGTTAGTTGTTACCCGAGCAGCTTACCTCATCAATTTTTCGCACCTGTGCACTTTATTTTTGCACTAGTGTTGCACTTTGCTCACATATATACGTATTTATTTATTACTAGTTTTGGGGTATTGTATGCTGGGGTGTAAACAAACTTACATTAATATTTTCCAGTCTTTTACTATGTGATACATATGTATATATTTATTTATTTATTTATTCACATAGTACTGCTATATTTTAGACTGTGTATTGCATGCTGCTGTATCCCTTTTGTGCCATACCTTTTTTGGTTTCTTTCTCGCCCCCTACCAATCTATGTAGTGTTATTTCTTGTTATTAATATTTTTTTCTTTAATAAAATCAATTATTATATGGACATCAGTTCGGTTTTTGTTCTTTATGTTTATAAACTCAGATTAGACTCTGATCACACATTGATCAGAGTGTCATCAAATGTGATTTGATTCTCTCTGATGAGGAGAAGATGGAGAAAAAAAATATAAACTCCATTTTGTCAGTCCGTGGAAATGGGACTACAGTCAGATGTCCTTCGAGTGTGGTTAGATGTTTTCCACCGATTCATGTGACGGTCAAAACCTCCTGTACCAGATGCAGCAAAGGAACCCCCACAGCATTATGGATACTCCACCATGCTTAACTGTTGGTAGGGTGTTATTCTCCTTATAAGCATCATTGCTCCATCTGTAAATAAACTGTTGTTTTGCATTGCCCAAAAGATCTATTTTTGTTTCATCTGTCCACAGAACATTTTCCCAGAAGGATTGTAGTTTGTCAAAGTACTCACTGGCAAAAATCAATTGTTCCTTTTTATCCATTTTCTTCAGTAATAGTTTCTTCCTTGGCCTTTGCCCATAAAGCTCTGCTTGATTTAGTGTGCAGCATAAGGACTTGTTGAAACCATGACACCAGACTCTTCTAGGTTGGCCTTCAGGTCTTTGCATGTTTGACGTCCTTGGTCTTTTGGATATTTGACATCTCTGGTCAATTTTTCTCTTTCCCCCACGTCCAGGGAGGTTCTTGATGGTACCATGCTTAGCAAATTTCTTAATAACATTGCGCACTGTTGAAACTGAGATACCAAGGTCTTTGGAGATGGCTTTATACCCTTTCGAAATCTTGTGTTTGCTAATAGCAGTTCTGATGTCGTCAGACAGCTCCTTTGTCTTCACCATTGTGACAAAGGAGCAGGGCCGACCATGTGGCTTTTTATAACGCTAAAGTCCTCATTACTTGGCTAATTCATGTCACATGGGCACCGACAATTAACCACAGGCGACTCACAATGTGTTTTCATACAAATGTATTGTAAATGGGCCAATACCAGGGTCACAGCCGCATTAGGTTTTTCTATTTTTCCCTCACATTGTTTTTTGTTCTAAATTATTGTTTATCATTTCCTCTTTTTTACTTAACACAAATGCTCTTTACAAAAAAACTGTTTCACTTGATTCATTTTTTTTGCAGTATACAGAACAAGTGATCAAACAATTCCAGGTTCAGGTTCTGCATGGAGACTGCAAAACAAAGTATACTGTAAAAAAAATTAAATTAAAAATAAAAAAGAATTAAAAAATAATAATAATTCAAATATTTCCCCTCATTCCCATTTGTAAATATATAGATAATAATATTATTATTATTGGTTATTGACCTTTTTTGGTACGTGCTCACCGTCGGACTGGGGCACCGGGACACCGGAGAATCCTCCGGTGGGCCCCGCTCCCAGCCCCTGCCTCCTTCATTTGTGCCTGCCCTGCATGTGCAGCGCCCCAGAGTCCTGGTCGTTGCAGTACTGTAGCTCCGCCACTAAGGGGAGCTATGGTACGTCTGATGGCACTGAAGGAGTTCATCTGATCAGGTATCACAGACACCAATACATTTCACTGCCGGGCCTCCAGGGGGAGCTAAGGGTTCTATTTACTAGGCCACTCTCCACACACTGGTAAAACTGGGGGTCAGGCAGGAAGTTAGGAAGAAAGCTGACTGGATGGGAACCAGGCAACACCTTGTGGCAGAGGGTGTTGCGGGAGAAGATTCAGTAGGGTCCCTGTCAGGGGTGGGATCCTGACAGGGGCTTGGCAACTTGAGCGAACGTAACGGGACCGTGCCTGCTCGGCATAGCGGCGGTGCCCAAGAAGGGACTGGAAGCGAGAGATTGTGCTGAGTGAGAAACGAGATCAAAGCAAGAAGGAGAATACCAGTAGGGGTCGTGCTGTAAGACCGAGGCAACATCCTACTGAGGCGCAAACAACCGGTGGCCGGAACGCCGAAGGAAGTATTACTACATACAGCTTCAGGCAATACTTCGAACCTACGGCAGGACAGTCAGTCTCAGGCGGGCTGTCTCACCTAAATCACCTATGCAGTCTTGGGGGGCAACTTGTGGAGAGGGGCGACTCTAGGGTCCCGGAAGAGCTCCGAGCCTACCTGTCAAACGGGTGCCGTCCTAACCGCAACATCAGGGAGGGATGGAGGATTAGCAGAACATCATCTAATTGAGTTGTGAGGGAACTTAAGAAACAGACACAACAGTTGTGGGGACTTTCCGTAAGCACAGCAGGGAAGGACCACAACCCCAGAGCAGAGACTCTAGAGGCCCGGTACCGGGTACCCCTCGGCCCTGCGGCGGGGTGGGGCGCTACAATTTGGCGTCACGAACAGGATCTACTTAAGCCTGAAGAATCAGGTCATGTGTGCCTTGGAACTGTGATTTATTGTGCTTGGACTGTACTGTATTGAGAGACTGTGTTGTGCCATTTACCGCCAAAACCGCCGCCATTATAGTGCTATGTGGCGCGCAGGGAGGATGGGGCGTGTCATCGTGGGCGTAGCCTGGAAGAGTGGCGCGAAGATGGAACCCGCCCCTCACCGATATTACTATGTCCGGAAGATATGTCCATCAACGAGGAAGGTCCGCCTCCTAGTATGGGATGGTGGAGGAGGGAGAGACCACCCCCCGGACGGGGAGGAGCCGGAACCATTGGATGCCACGAGGCAGAATCCGATTGGCAGCATGGAGCGCGGAAGTCACCCGGGAGAGGGGGAGAAGACCCGTACCAGGCCCTGCCAATGGGAGCCGAGGGAGCTCATACCAGGCCGCGCAGACCAGGAAGTCCTCGGGGCGGAGGTAGAGGAGCTGTGTCGGCAGTTCCGGAGCTTGTGTCAGCGAGCGACCATCACCGGCGAGGGGCCGCACTCGCACCAGGCATCGATCCCGCAGCCGACGGCAGAGGAGACCGGCATCGGGGATGCTCCAGAGGCAGGTAACGACACTGACCCTGCCGCGGCAACCGAAGAGCCCTTGCTGGTGGATGTAGATTCACCCCCACCACGACCACCCGGGCGGGTGTGTAGCCGCATTGAATGCGAGAGGCCCTGGGAGACTCTGCAGACGGCCGATAGCCCCCTGCGACCCACCAAGCAGCCCGTACAGCTCCAGGGAGAATGGGTGACCTTCAAGTGGACCCGCGCGACCACCACCAACCTGATTGGGTTTCCAGGGGACGCGCAGGAAGAAGGGGAGAGTATCGAGGTCATCCGCCAGAGGGAATACCGACAGCAGCTGCGCCAGCAGGAAGAGGAGTGGGCACGCAAGAAGGAGCTTCGGCCTCAAGCAGAGCGGAAGAAGGACCTCCAAGCTAAGGCCCAGATCAGACAGGTTGCTGAAGAGAACTGGGGCCCACAGCGTTATGGCGTGATCAGCACCTTCCGGCTGCAGGGAGGTTGGGGCTTCATTAAGGAGCCCGGTCTGGCCTTGGAAGTATTTGTAAACCGGCGGGATGTGGAGGCGCACCTCATCGAGGGACACCCAGGCCGGGACCTCTACCCGGGAGACCGAGTTCGGTATACCCGCCACTGGGGAGACAAAGGGTGGTATGCCTTGCACGTACGTAAATACAAGCCGGAAGTGACAGCACCACCCTCCGATGATTCACCAAGACCGACGGTCATTGCTCCAATTTCCCTGTGTGCCAAATGTCTGCGGACCATCACTCCGAGGAGAACCGTGAGTACCCAGACCCCTATCCAGGGTGCAGATGCCCTTTATGTGGTGGCGGGAGGAGGGCAGTACTCACGGAAGCCACCCCCAGATTTGGAAGCATAAACCTCGATACCACGAGTATGTACATAGTTAACTGTTTGTTTCCCTGCTTTTTGCTATTTTAAACCCGACCTGGGTTATTCTTAAAGGGATCCCTTTGTTGACCCGGGATCCCTATTGTTTGGTTTGTTTTTCTACTTTTTGTTTCCTGTTATCAAGAACTGCCGCAATCTTGAACAGTGCATGATACAAACTTATTGTAAATAGTTGCACCTTCTTAAAGGCGCTCCCTACTGGTTTTACTTAAAGAGAGACTCTTTGCGAAGATACCGCACCGGAGCCTTTGTTGAGTACGGACTGGTAGCCTGAGAAGATATGCTACCTCATAAAGACTTGGTCCCCTCTTAAAGGGGATGTCCACGTATTACGCTGATGAACCGTGTGCTCTAAGACTGACAGATAACAGTAATGTCTTGATGAAGAAAGAGATGCTAACGTTTACATGTAAAAGTTATATGTACCAAACTGGTTAATTGTGAAGAAATGCTGATAATGTTCATAGGAAGAAAGTGTGAAAGCTAGAAGAAAGGTGCAGTAGGCCCGTAGGGGTAGACATAGTGTCCTGCATGATTGCTAGTAAGAAAGTAATGATGGAAGTTAATGTTTTAAGAAAATGTTTGATAATGTTGATAGAAAATGAGGATAGAAGGTGAACCCTGAGTCCTCCTAGGAGCCATATGAAGATGGCTCAGTGTTCCTAAACTGAAAGTATGTTATGTTCTATACTATGTATAGTAGTTGAAAAGACAGAAGGCTCGGGCTGAAAGGAGCGGTCCTGTAAGAAAGGAGAGGCAGTAGGTCTGGTGCCGTTAGGACAGGCGGTCCTGCCGATTTAAAGAAGGAGAATGTAGCACAGTTGCTTAAGCCTTATAATGTGTATAAGAAGGTCTTTAGTGGATTTAGAGTGTGCATCCTTAAAGGCAGAGTTAAATTATTGTTCAGGAATTTGTATTAAGTAGAATACCCGGTTGGGTAAGAAAAGTTATTTATAGCATGTTGCTATGTTATTTAACCATGTTTTGTAACGTTCAAGTGTCCTCACCTCCCATAAAGGGAAGCTCTGTTCAAGTATACTTATTGTTATTGCACTCACAAATATTGTATGTCTTTTTGCTAACCTGTATTGTTGTTTTCTTCCCAGTCCCGGAGTACTGCATTTAACCGGGGGGGAGTGCAGCGCCCCAGAGTCCTGGTCGTTGCAGTACTGTGGCTCCGCCACTAAGGGGAGCTATGGTACGTCTGATGGCACTGAAGGAGTTCATCTGATCAGGTATCACAGACACCAATACATTTCACCGCCGGGCCTCCAGGGGGAGCTAAGGGTTCTATTTACTAGGCCACTTTCCACACACTGGTAAAACTGGGGGTCAGGCAGGAAGTTAGGAAGAAAGCTGACTGGATGGGAACCAGGCAACACCTTGTGGCAGAGGGTGTTGCGGGAGAAGATTCAGTAGGGTCCCTGTCAGGGGTGGGATCCTGACAGAGGCTTGGCAACTGGACAGAACGTAACGGGACCGTGCCTGCACAGTATAGCGGCGGTGCCCAAGAAGGGACTGGAAGCGAGATAGATTGTGCTGAGTGAGAAACGAGATCAAAGCAAGAAGGAGAATACCAGTAGGGGTCGTGCTGTAAGACCGAGGCAACATCCTACTGAGGCGCAAACAACCGGTGGCCGGAACGCCGAAGGAAGTATTACTACATACAGCTTCAGGCAATACTTCGAACCTACGGCAGGACAGTCAGTCTCAGGCGGGCTGTCTCACCTAAATCACCTATGCAGTCTTGGGGGGCAACTTGTGGAGAGGGGCGACTCTAGGGTCCCGGAAGAGCTCCGAGCCTACCCGTCAAACGGGTGCCGTCCTAACCGCAACATCAGGGAGGGACGGAGGATTAGCAGAACATCATCTAATCGAGTTGTGAGGGAACATCAGAAACAGACACAACAGTTGTGGGGACTTTCCGTAAGCACAGCAGGGGAGGACCACAACACATAGCGCTAGAAGGAAGGCACAGATTTCCACCTGCAAAGAGAACTCTGGAGGTGCCATTGGACCGGCCGGACTTGCGCAGCCTGGTTATCCGGACTCCGGACTGAGGGCCCAGAGATCTTCAGTAAAGAGGTAAAGAGACTGCAACCTGGTGTCCTCGTTATTTACTGCACCGCACCACTACAGCCTCACCACCACTATCTACATCATCAACCACCACCATTCATCTACTGTACGTCGCCTTCCCACCAGCAGGGTCACGGACCGGGCCTAGCCACCGTGACAACCCCAGAGCAGAGACTCAAGAGGCCCGGTACCGAGTACCCCTCGGCCCTGCGGCGGGGTGGGGCGCTACACATGCTCATATCTGTGGGGAGCAGGGCGCACTTTATGGTATAGCCGGCAGCGGCTGGCAGACTGCACAGGTGATGGGAAGTGCAGGCGCAGCTCCTTCACATCACCTGCTGCCGCTTCTATTACTCTGCCAGGAGTTGTGTGTGTGTGCGCAGAGTGCCGACCCTCACTTCAGCCAGCACAGTCAGAGGAACAGCTGACTGTGAGGCTGATTCTGAGAGGAGACACACACTGGCACACAACAGTTGTCCCGCAGTCACCTGTCTCCTGTGCTGCTTATCTCTGCTCCTCTTCCACAAAGCCCTGGGCAGCAGTGTAAACGCTGATTGGCTGCAATTCAGCCAATCAGCGTTAGTTTTCTTTGTGTGAGCTCACAGCACTACCCAAGCAGCACACGGCACGGCCATATAGTGTGCAGAGGAGCAGAGGGAGTCTGATGGCTGCAGTCAGTGTGACTGTAAGTAGAGAACTATATGATGCCTGCACCCTGAGTAGATCTCTGGCCATAGAGGCAGTTAGGGGAGGGGGCCCCATGCATCCTAACACAGGGAAGGGGGTCCACAGTGATATTCTAATTTTCTTGTGGGTCCCCTCCCCCATTGTGTCAACCATCTCTATTTTACTGTGGCTCCCCTTTCCCTCTCTCAGTAAGGCTACTTTCACACTAGCGTTTTTTGCAATCCGTCACAATGCGTCGTTTTGCAGAAAAAACGCATCCTGCAAAAGTGCTTGCAGGATGCGTTTTTTCTCCATAGACTAACATTAACGACGCATTGCGACGGATTGACACACGTCGCAACCGTCGTGTGACGGTTGCGCCGTGTTGTGGCGGACCGTCGGCACAAAACGCTACATGTAACGGTTTTTGCCGCCGACGGTCCGCTTTTTCCGACTGCGCATGCGCGGCCGGAACTCCGCCCCCACCTCCCCGCACCTCACAATGGGGCAGCGGATGCGCTGGAAAAATGCATCCGCTGCCCCCGTTGTGCGGCGTATACAACGCTAGCGTCGACGCTAGTGTGAAAGTAGCCTAAGCCCACAGGAAAATGGAAGTGACACAGTGGGGGAGGGGGCCCACAAGAAAATAGAGGTGACACAGTGGGGGAGGGGGCCCACAAGAAAATAGAGGTGACATAGTGGGGGAGGGGCCCACAGGAAAATAGAGGTGACACAGTGGGGGAGGGGGCCCACAAGAAAATAGAGGTGACATAGTGGGGGAGGGGGCCCACAAGAAAATAGAGGTGACACAGTGGGGGAGGGGGCCCACAGGATATTGGGTGACACAGTGGGGGAGGGGGCCCAGAAGAAAATAGGTGACACAGTGGGGGAGGGGGCCCAGAAGAAAATAGAGGTGACACAGTGGGGGAGGGGGCCCACAGGAAAATAGAGGTGACATAGTGGGGGAGGGGGCCCACAAGAAAATAGAGGTTACACAGTGGGGGAAGGGGCCCACAGGAAAATAGAGGTGACACAGTGGGGGAGGGGGCCCAGAAGAAAATAGAGGTGACACAGTTGGGGAGGGGGCCCACAGGAAAATAGAGGTGACACAGTGGGGGAGGGGGCCCAAAAGAAAATAGAGGTGACAGTGGGGGAGGGGGCCCACAGGAAAATAGAGGTGACACAGTGGGGGAGGGGGCCCAAAAGAAAATAGAGGTGACACAGTGGGGGAGGGGGCCCACAGGAAAATAGAGGTGACATAGTGGGGGAGGGGGCCCACAAGAAAATAGAGGTGACACAGTGGGGGAGGGGGCCCACAGGATATTGGGTGACACAGTGGGGGAGGGGGTCCTCAGGTAATTAACACCTTTACCACATCTGCCTTACATGTATGGCTCGTGTTAAATGCCAGTGTCAATCTCTGACAGCAGCATGTAATACATGCCAACATGCGTGCGCATCATTCTCTCACCCATTGGCGCCCATGATGTGATCGTGGGTCGCCAATGGGTTGTTATGACAGCCAGGGGTCTTCTTCCTGTGGCCAGGCTTTAAAGGAGACCATGATTTCTGCTACATACAGTGATGCTGTGGCATCACTGTATATAATAGCACATGCGATCGGATGATCGCATCTTCATGTTCTCTAAGGGGGCTAACTGTACCAGTGAAAGGTAAAAAAAAAATTAAAAAATATCCTAAAAGTTCAAATCACCCCTTTTTATCCAATTGAAAATAAATATATTTAAAAAATAAAAAACAACACATATTTGGTATTTATATAGAACAAATGTAGGTTATAAGTATCAATAACAATTTAAATGGCGACTCAAATAACAATCATATAATTCAGGAGAACTGTGAGTCCAAAAATGGCCAAAGAGTAAACATTCATATATTGATTTTTATTGAAAATTCATCATTAAAATTACAAACAAATATTACCATATATTAAAAACGTGTGAAAAAATCCATAAGTACACCCACCAGACCCAGGATCATGGACTAGGACACTACTGGATATAATAAATGTAAGTACGTATTATAAAGTATATAACCAGTATGCTGCCATTAAGTACATTAAGCTATTAAAGATGAATAGCGATTAAATTAAGTAATTACATTACTTTATAAGTGCCAATGATCTCGCAATACACCTATCTACAAAAGGGGGTGCCAAAAAGACACACACACAAAGGTAGAAGTTGTTTACCCATGAATATGGCAGGTCCCGTCCAGATCCCGGTCAGCTACCCCAACGCGCGTTTCGCGTATAGTAAATCCCGCTTCCTCAGGGGGCATATTTGGTATTGCTGGGTTCAGAAAAGTCTGATCAAAATATAAAAACAACTCAATCAGTAAACACCGTAAACAGAAACAACTCAAGAACGCCAAATGTCCTTGTTTCTGTTTGCCATAATTCCACAAAAAAAGCTATAACAAATGATGAAAACATCACATCTATCACAAAATCGTACTAATGAAAACAATGTCTCACCCCAACAGAAAGCTTCCCTGTGTGTACAAAATACGCAGCAGTCGCCGTCTTCTGCCGCTGTGTCGTTGCTTGTGTCTTCTTCATTGCAGTGGAATATGGCCACCGGTAAGTATTTTACTACACATAGTGGACCTACATTACTGCCCTCCAGTGTAGTGTAGTATATAGAGATGTCTGTATATATGTATGTGAAGGATTTGTCAACTCTCTTGTGTGGTGTAGTATATAGAGGATCTGTCAACTCTCTTGTGTGGTGTAGTATATAGAGGATCTGTCAACTCTCTTGTGTGGTGTAGTATATAGAGGATCTGTCAACTCTCTTGTGTGGTGTAGTATATAGAGGATCTGTCAGCTCTCCTGTGTGGTGTAGTATATAGAGGATCTGTCAGCTCTCCTGTGTGGTGTAGTATATAGAGGATCTTTCAGCTCTCCTGTGTGGTGTAGTATATAGAGGATCTGTCAGCTCTCCTGTGTGGTGTATTATATAGAGGATCTGTCAGCTCTCCTGTGTGGTGTGGTATATAGAGGATCTGTCGGCTCTCCTGTGTGGTGTGGTATATAGAGGATCTGTCGGCTCTCCTGTGTGGTGTGGTATATAGAGGATCTGTCGGCTCTCCTGTGTGGTGTGGTATATAGAGAATCTGTCAGCCCTCCTGTGTGGTGTAGTATATAGAGGATCTGTCAGCTCTTCTGTGTGGTGTAGTATATAGAGGATCTGTCAGCTCTCCTGTGTGGTGTAGTATATAGAGGATCTGTCAGCTCTCCCGTGTGGTGTAGTATATAGAGGATCTGTCAGCTCTCCCGTGTGGTGTAATATATAGAGGATGTGTCCTGTGTGGTATAGTATATAGAGGATCTGTCAGCTCTCCCGTGTGATGTAGTATATAGAGGATCTGTCAGCTCTCCCATGTGGTGTAGTATATAGAGGATCTGTCAGCTCTCCCATGTGGTGTAGTATATAGAGGATCTGTCAGCTCTCCCGTGTGGTGTAATATATAGAGGACCTGTCAGCTCTCCTGTGTGGTGTAGTATATAGAGGATCTGTCAGCTCTCCCGTGTGGTGTAGTATATAGAGGATCCGTGAGCTCTCCTGTGTGGTGTAGTATATAGAGGATCCGTGAGCTCTCCTATGTGGTGTAGTATATAGAGGATCTGTCAGCTCTCCCATGTGGTGTAGTATATAGAGGATCTGTCAGCTCTCCCGTGTGATGTAGTATATAGAGGATCTGTCAGCTCTCCTGTGTGGTGTAGTATATAGAGGATCTGTCAGCTCTCCTGTGTGGTGTAGTATATAGAGGATCTGTCAGCTCTCCTGTGTGGTGTAGTATATAGAGGATCTGTCAGCTCTCCTGTGTGGTGTAGTATATAGAGGACCTGTCAGCTCTCCTGTGTGGTATAGTATATAGAGGATCTGTCAGCTCTCCCGTGTGGTGTAATATATAGAGGATGTGTCCTGTGTGGTGTAGTATATAGAGGATCTGTCAGCTCTCCCGTGTGGTGTAGTATATAGAGGATCTGTCAGCTCTCCCGTGTGATGTAGTATATAGAGGATCTGTCAGCTCTCCCATGTGGTGTAGTATATAGAGGATCTGTCAGCTCTCCCGTGTGGTGTAGTATATAGAGGATCTGTCAGCTCTCCCGTGTGGTGTAATATATAGAGGATGTGTCCTGTGTGGTGTAGTATATAGAGGATCTGTCAGCTCTCCCGTGTGATGTAGTATATAGAGGATCTGTCAGCTCTCCCATGTGGTGTAGTATATAGAGGATCTGTCAGCTCTCCCATGTGGTGTAGTATATAGAGGATCTGTCAGCTCTCCCGTGTGGTGTAGTATATAGAGGATCTGTCAGCTCTCCCGTGTGGTGTAGTATATAGAGGATCTGTCAGCTCTCCCGTGTGGTGTAATATATAGAGGATCTGTCAGCTCTCCCGTGTGGTGTAGTATATAGAGGATCTGTCAGCTCTCCCGTGTGATGTAGTATATAGAGGATCTGTCAGCTCTCCCATGTGGTGTAGTATATAGAGGATCTGTCAGCTGTCCCGTGTGGTGTAGTATATAGAGGATCTGTCAGCTCTCCCGTGTGGTGTAATATATAGAGGATGTGTCCTGTGTGGTGTAGTATATAGAGGATCTGTCAGCTCTCCCGTGTGATGTAGTATATAGAGGATCTGTCAGCTCTCCCATGTGGTGTAGTATATAGAGGATCTGTCAGCTCTCCCGTGTGGTGTAGTATATAGAGGATCTGTCAGCTCTCCCGTCTGGTGTAATATATAGAGGACCTGTCAGCTCTCCTGTATGGTGTAGTATATAGAGGATCTGTCAGCTCTCCCATGTGGTGTAGTATATAGAGGATCTGTCAGCTCTCCTGTGTGGTGTAGTATATAGAGGATCTATCAGCTCTCCTGTGTGGTGTAGTATATAGAGGATCTGTCAGCTCTCCCGTGTGGTGTAGTATATAGAGGATCTGTCAGCTCTCCCGTGTGGTGTAGTATATAGAGGATCTGTCAGCTCTCCTGTGTGGTGTGGTATATAGGATCTATCAGCTGTCCTGTGTGGTGTAATATATAGAGGATCTGTCAGCTCTCCTGTGTGGTGTAGTATATAGAGGATCTGTCAGCTCTCCCGTGTGGTGTAGTATATAGAGGATCTGTCAGCTCTCCTGTGTGGTGTAGTATATAGAGGATCTGTCAGCTCTCCTGTGTGGTGTAGTATATAGAGGATCTGTCAGCTCTCCTGTGTGGTGTAGTATATAGAGGATCTGTCAGCTCTCCCGTGTGGTGTAGTATATAGAGGACCTGTCAGCTCTCCTGTGTGGTGTAGTATATAGAGGATCTGTCAGCTCTCCCGTGTGGTGTAGTATATAGAGGATCTGTCAGCTCTCCTTTGTGGTGTAGTATATAGAGGATCTGTCAGCTCTCCTGTGTGGTGTAGTATATAGAGGATCTGTCAGCTCTCCCGTGTGGTGTAGTATATAGAGGATCTGTCAGCTCTCCCGTGTGATGTAGTATATACTATAGAGGATCTGTCAGCTCTCCCGTGTGGTGTAGTATATAGAGGACCTGTCAGCTCTCCTGTGTGGTGTAGTATATAGAGGATCTGTCAGCCCTCCTGTGTGGTGTAGTATTTAGAGGATCTGTCAGCTCTCCCGTGTGGTGTAGTATATAGAGGATCTGTCAGCTCTCCCGTGTGGTGTAGTATATAGAGGATCTGTCAGCTCTCCCGTGTGGTGTAGTATATAGAGGATCCGTCAGCTCTCCCGTGTGATGTATATAGAGGATCTGTCTGCTCTCCTGTGTGGTGTAATATATAGAGGATCTGTCAGCTCTCCTGTGTGGTGTAGTATATGGAGGATCTGTCAGCTCTCCTGTGTGGTGTAGTATATGGAGGATCTGTCAGCTCTCCTGTGTGGTGTAGTATATAGAGGATCTGTCAGCTCTCCTGTGTGGTGTAGTATATAGAGGATCCGTCAGCTCTCCTGTGTGGTGTATTATATAGAGGATCCGTCAGCTCTCCTGTGTGGTGTAGTATATAGAGGATCCGTCAGCTCTCCTGTGTGGTGTATTATATAGAGGATCCGTCAGCTCTCCCGTGTGGTGTAGTATATAGAGGATCTGTCAGCTCTCCCGTGTGGTGTAGTATATAGAGGATCTGTCAGCTCTCCTGTGTGGTGTAGTATATAGAGGATCCGTCAGCTCTCCTGTGTGGTGTAGTATATAGAGGATCTGTCAGCTCTCCCATGTGGTGTAGTATATAGAGGATCTGTCAGCTCTCCCGTGTGGTGTAGTATATAGAGGATCTGTCAGCTCTCCCGTGTGGTGTAGTATATAGAGGATCTGTCAGCTCTCCCGTGTGGTGTAGTATATAGAGGATCTGTCAGCTCTCCCGTGTGGTGTAGTATATAGAGGATCTGTCAGCTCTCCCGTGTGGTGTAGTATATAGAGGATCTGTCAGCTCTCCCGTGTGGTGTAGTATATAGAGGATCTGTCAGCTCCCCTGTGTGGTGCAGTATATAGAGGATCTGTCAGCTCTCCCGTGTGGTGTAGTATATAGAGGATCTGTCAGCTCTCCTGTGTGGTGTAGTATATAGAGGACCTGTCAGCTCTCCTGTGTGGTGTAGTATATAGAGGATCTGTCAGCTCTCCTGTGTGGTGTAGTACATAGAGAATCTGTCAGCTCTCCCGTGTGGTGTAGTATATAGAGGATCTGTCAGCTCTCCTGTGTGGTGTAGTATATAGAGGACCTGTCAGCTCTCCTGTGTGGTGTAGTATATAGAGGATCTGTCAGCTCTCCTGTGTGGTGTAGTACATAGAGAATCTGTCAGCTCTCCCGTGTGGTGTGGTATATAGGATCTATCCTGTGTGGTATTTTTAAACGGCATGGTGGGCCCCAAGAAAGATTTTTCTCTGGTGGGCCCAAGGTACTCCAGTCCGACGCTGTACGTGCACCACCTCAAAAAATGTAATAGAAAGCGGACAACATTTTGTCTGTACCGCAAAATGGTATAAATAAAAACAACAGACAAAAGCCCTCACACAGTTCCATCGACGGAAAAGTAAAAGAGTTACTGGTCTCAGAAAATGTGAATATATTCATTTGAAATGGTGTCTGATATATGTTGAATTTGTTTAAAAATATCGAACTTGTAGTTTTAAAAACAGAAATACACAAGCTGTGAACGATACTGTGAGAATTGTGGCCATCTGTATTGGGAGGTTTACAGCACGCTCATCTGCTCCGCATGTCATCGGTTCTATATGCTGTAAAATCTCATTCATACACAGGGATTTATGAAAAGTGCTAGGGAAAGATGGAGTCGTTGCCCATAGCAACCAATCAGATCTAAGCTCTCATCCTACGGAGGTCCTTTGGAAAATGAAAGCAGTCATCTGATTGGTTGCCATGGGTGATGGCCCTACATGAATTAGTACAACCCCCATCATCCTGTGTGTGTTCAGTCTTGTATGCAAATTTACTTAGATTATGGTTTATTGATATGGCGATATATAATCTGGGGTTTTCCACACTGAGGAAAAAGACGTGTATAAAGCCTCATGGTCGCATGTAGTGGTCCCCAATAGGCCGAGACTTAACTGTTATGCTTTGATAGTGGGGGGTTACCTCAGATCGGGAGCATTTTCAGACTGTTTGTTACAATACACGACTGACAAGGAAAATGTACTGTGTTCCAGGCAAATAAGGACAAGGTTTACAAAACCCCACAAGAAAATGGCCACTCTGGTCATTATTGGGGTTCATTAAGTTTGACACCCACAATTTATTATTTTATGCGGAGGGTGAAATCTATGGAAAGTTCACAGCATTTCTGAATCAAGTTCTTTCCCATTCACTGCAGATTTTTCACTGTAGAAATTTCACAGAGATGTCCTGTAATAATCTTAGCCTTAAAGGGAACCTGTCACCCCGTTTTTTCGGTATGAGATAAAAATACTGTTAAATAGGGCCTGAGCTGTGCATTACAATAGTGTAGTTTGTGGACCCCGATTCCCCACCTATGCTGCCGAAATACGTTACCAAAGTAGTCGTTTTCGCCTGTCAATCAGGCTGGTCTGGTCAAAAGGGCGTGTTGTCTTCCCCCAGATTTTGCGTAGTTTTCCGTTGGTGGCGTAGTGGTGTGCGCATGCCCAAGGTCCCGAATCCTCTGCCAGGAGATTTAAAAGAGCGCGGTGTTCGTTATTTCATTGGTGATCGGTGGGCGCGGCCATCTTCCTTTGGCCATGCGTGCGCAGAAGCGGCGCTCTGCTGGCCGCGGCTTCAGGAAAATGGCCGCGGGATGCCGCGCGTGCGCAGATGGATATCGCGGCGGCCATTTTCCTGAAGCCGCGGCCAGCAGAGCGCCGCGGCCAGCAGAGTGCCGCTTCTGCGCACGCGCGGCCAAAGGAAGATGGCCGCGCCCACCGATCACCAATGAAATAACGAACAGCGCGCTCTTTTAAATCCCCTGGCAGAGGATTCGGGACCTTGGGCATGCGCACACCACTACGCCACCAACGGAAAACTACGCAAAATCTGGGGGAAGACAACACGCCCTTTTGACCAGACCAGCCTGATTGACAGGCGAAAACGACTACTTTGGTAACGTATTTCGGCAGCATAGGTGGGGAATCGGGGTCCACAAACTACACTATTGTAATGCACAGCTCTGCCCCTATTTAACAGTATTTTTATCTCATACCGAAAAAACGGGGTGACAGGTTCCCTTTAAAAGCGACCAAATTACTGGATCTGCCGCATTTCCATGAGGGTATGTGCCCACGCTGCAGATTCCGCTGCAGAATTTTCCGCAGTGGATTTGATAAATCCGCAGTGCAAAACCGCTGCGGTTTTTACTGCGGATTTATTGCGGTTTCTAGTGCGGTTTCCTCTGCGGGTATTCACCTGCAGATTTCTATTGGAGCAGGTGGAAACCCGCAGCGGAATCCGCACAAACAATTGACATGCTGCGGAATATAAACCACTGCGTTTCGCGTGTTTTTTTCCGCAGCATGTGCACTGCGGATTTCGTTTCCCATAGGTTTACATTGTACTGTAAACTCATGGGAAACCACTGCGGTCCCGCAGCTGCGGAAACGCTGCGGTTCCGCAGCGAAATCCGCAGTGTGTGCACATACCCTGAATCTGAACCTAGATCGCAATGATGCCAGGGTTTATTAGAAAGTTCCCAGTCCCACAATATAAAAGTACATTTTTGTGGCCCTCGAAATGCTGCAGAAATCCGACATTACATCATGAACTAGCGGCTATGGGCCCAAATCATAATTTGCATTTTTAAAACAGCTTAAAAGCAAAAATAAAGAGCCCAATTCAACATTTGCGAATTTTTTTTAACTCACTTTTTTTTGTCTTGTGATATTCGTTGATGTTTTTTAGCTACAAATGCTTCAAAGTGGCACATGTGGTTCACGAATTTTATGCAAAATCAAAAATGTTATTTGTGCTCGATTCACTATTCCATTGCACCTTTTTTTAATGTTTTGCAACAGTTTTTTTAAGCTGTACCATATTGATCTTTCCATTTGCTCCTTTTTTGTAATCTATTTTATATGTATTTGCCTGTTATTTTTTTAATGTTCGCCATTGTGGGCAGAGTTTATGACTTCTGGATTTTTTTATCGCCTGATTCATCATTTTCGACTTGTCGAAAAGTTGCTAATTTTGTCTCAAATGTCCTCCAGTTGTCCCCTGAAGTGATTTTATGTTTATTTTTTACATCATCATTGCCGATATTCCAACGTGAATTTTTCGTTTTTGCAGCCACCTGCTCCTGTCCCATGTAGGCCACCCCGGATCCTGACATCTGAATATGGTAAGTTCCTGCCTAGTTTCTATTCTTTGCACTAGGAGATGAGAGAGAGGTGGTGGAGGGGGTCAGCGGACAGAGGAGGGTGGTGGAAGAAGAAGAGTAGGGGGGTGAGAAGTTTCAGCCAAGTTATGTCACATATCAGTAGGGGAGGCAGCTGTCAGTGCCACTTTTGGAATAGTGAAGGAGGGGATTGTGGAGAAGGGGGGGCATTTCTGAGTTTGGCAGGTCTGCAGGGTCTCTTTTGCAGATCGCTGCCTGAAGAGAAGAGAGAGAAGAAGAGGGGGCTCAGACCTAGGGGCATGTACAAGGTCTTCTACCACCACAGGCCCCAGCCTAGGAGAGGAAGTGCACCGATACAGGGGGATCATCAGGACTCCCCAACCCATGAGTTGTACTGACCATCAGCAAGAGAATTATTGCATGATAAAGGCATATTGCATCATCAATCACCCTATTACCCTGGGGCTGGTGCCCCCTCCTCATATTCTCTCTCCCTCTTTGCAGAAGTTGGTGCCAACGCTTGACCACACCTTGGAACCTTCTGGAATTTCTTACAATCTTAATTCCCATTTTCCGTCACCTGGAATAGGACCCTGCCCCTATATTTACCATGCATCGTGCCCAGGTGAAGATGAACCCAAGCAAAACTGAGGAAGGGACTCAAGTCACCCATGCCCCTACAGCTCGATCCTTCACCAAGACGTTGGCTGCACCACCAAGCCCTATTGTCACCCCAAAGGGATCAAAACTGATGTCTGACCAACAGCAAGACAAGCCTTGCCCTCCACAATTTATCCGCAAGCTCAAAAACGCTGCCATAGGGACGGGCTGTGACATCAGCCTGAAGGTGGCGGTAGCAGGGAACCCCGTGCCAAGTTTAAGCTGGTACAAAAATAAGGAGCCCCTGGATCCTGGAGCAGAGGAATACGGGACATTGTGTATTAGGGACAGCAGGATGGAGGACGCTGGAGTGTACACCTGCGTCGCCGAAAATCCCATGGGAGAGGCCATCACCAGCGCGGTTCTTGCCATCATTGATTTAGAAGGTAATGATCACTATCAATTATATAATAGGCCACCACAGTAAAATAAAAATATTCCTAGTAAATAAAAGCCTATTGTTGTCATATGGTTCCGGAGAAGTTGGGTGACAACCTGTATGAGAAATCACACAACGGTTGTCATTGAAGGAAGGAAACATGCTGGATGTCCCCCAGTTTTCCCATATTTGTCTGTGGGTTGAGGGTGCTCATTAAGGTTTCTGTTTAGTTTTTTGGAAATTAATGTTGATTCTCTTCTTATGGAAAATATTGGTAGTCCATGTGGAAAAGTTTGGGAAGGGACGAGCGCACGTCCTGGTGGGGACACTTGATTCACGTCTTGTATACAGCACCGTCCACCAGAACTGAAGGTCAATATTACCGGAATTGCAGCCGGTCGGTGACTACGGCACGCTTCTCACAGATTCCTTCTCTTTTAATGAATGCATCGTGTCAGCGTTAGTGAACATCCCCCTCCATGTCTCTCTGTGCGGTTTGATATTTAAAGGGGTAAAGGGCAAGTTTTCCAGGACAGAAGCTGGATCCTAAATATAGCTCAGATGGCATCAATCACTCCCCGTCCCCGAGTTTATGTGCTTCAGTAATCACGATAAGGCATGATCCCGTGTTTTATATATTATTAAAACATTTATGAAATGCAATTGATAGAACTGAAGTCTTTGAACCGAAATGTTGCCACATGGGCCAATAAAGGACCTTTTAGCTGGTTTTAGGACAATTTCCTAGGGTCTCTGCATAGATACCTGATATTACAGATCATGATGCAGCAGATTTTGGTTTTACAAAATGGCAGCCTCCACTGCTGGTAAAAGATGAGGGCACTTTTAGTCATAAGTCATTGTGCTCAGTTGATTTTTCACCTTGTTCCACTGAGTTTACAAAATGCTCCATGAGGTCAAAGCTGAGGAGGTTCTGAGGAGACCAGAGCTAGAGATCCACCACTAAGTACTTAAGAGATACCATGAACACTTATGTAAACAGGTCTGTAATATTTCGCATTTATCAAGCACTGCCGTGCATGGTATCAGTGCTGTGAGACTTGTGTCTTAAAGCGTACCTGTTGCTTCAGGTTGCTTTTCAGAATAAGCTGTCCTGTGTGTACATGAAGAATATACACTGTTTCTGGCCATTATTTGACTGTTATTCTGCATTTTCACCAGTTTTCTCCTTTACAGACTCCAAATCTAATTTTCAGTTGTCTCTGAGCTAGTGGATGCAGTGATATCTGCCATACACAGCACACAGACATGCGGAATTCCTGCAATCCTGTCTCTATAGAGCACACATTCAGAAGCAGCAGCAGCATGGAGGACATTATATAGTTGTGCTGAACAATGTGGATGTGAATCCAGCTCTGGGGTGAGATAAAACACTTACTAGAAAGAAGCTGCAAGGTCTGTATATCACTCCCCCGTCTCCGCCCATTCTGATGGATCTTAATAGACATCTCAAATCTGATCCCTCCTTTCTTGAGTAGGATGAGCGTTAGCAGGTTTTTTGTTGTTTTTTTTAGAGTGGATGATGACTTCAGGAAGAGAAGAAGTGGCTCATAAGTGGAGACCGCAGCAAATTTATTTAATAAGATATATTACAACTTTTTCTGTATTCACTTTTACTATTGATTTATGCAAATTTTGTTGGTTGAAATGACAGTGACCATTTAAGTGAGTCTTGGACATCTCAGAGGAATTTGGGTGCTCCTTATGGCACAGGAGTTTCTTTAACCTCAGTTCTTTTATGTAACTGTGACACATCAGAAGCTGATGTAAAAAGGTATTTCCTCAATATAAGATAGTAAAAGGGTTGTAGACACTGGCAGACACAGACAAAAAAGGGCCCCTGTGCAAGAACAATATATGGGACCTTTGCAGCCCAAGAGCTCCTAAAAATGCAAAATTGCACCTGCTTTGGAGGTAGAAATTAGCCCCCTTAGCTCTGGGGCCCCTGTGTGGCCACACAGGTTACACCAATGATATGTCCGCCCCTGGTGGTAGATATTTATTAGATGTAGTTAAGCCTGTGTTTTGATAAATATTCAGGCTCTGCTCCATTCAGATGTTTCTGCCTTGCTGCTCACACTCCTATTTCAAAGCATGCAGTCTCACAGACACAAACAGAGAAAAACTGCAGCTGTGTCCCCCTCCTCCCTCTCCTTTAATTTATTACCCTAGTTGTAACTTTTTGGTCCAGATATTGAAGCACATAACTGAATACTCATGAAGACACAAGCTGGGCCGATTTTAGACAAAGTGGGGCCCGAGGCAAAAGTTTAAAGTGGGGCCCCAAATGCTCACATTTTGCACCATCACACAAACATTTTGGTTGCATTTACATGCGCTGATTTCAGGCCGCAAAACGAGCGTGATTGATAATATTGAAGTTGTTCATCACTTGTCCCCAAGCCTTTTTACACCAACTGAGGAACAATGATGGGGACAGAACAATCACTAGTAGATCAATCTGTCCCTATACAGTATCATGTTATCAGCAGCATGTCTGCAGCTTACACGGCGATGTGCTGCTGAGAACAATGATTTTTATTCCGGCATAAACAATCCAATCACTCAATGAATAGGCAGCATTTTGTTTCTTTAGTATAATACACTCCATAGTCCTCCATATAGTATAATGTGCCTCATAGTCCTCCATATAGTATAATACACTCCACATAGTCCTCCATATACTATAATGCACTCACCATAGTCCTCCATATAGTATAATGCACTCACAATAGTCCTCCAAATAAAAAAATTTAATACATTCACCTTAGTCCTCCATATAGTATAATACACTCACCATAGTCCTCTATATAGTATAATACACTACCCATACTCCTCCATATAGTATAATATACTACCCATAGTCCTCCATATAGTATAATACACTCCCCACTGTCCTCCATATAGTATAATACACTCCCCTATCCTCCTTATAGTATAATATACTACCCATAGTCCTCCATATAGTATAATACACTCCACATAGTCCTCCATATACTATAATGCACTCACCATAGTCCTCCATATAGTATAATGCACTCACAATAGTCCTCCATATAGTTTAATACATTCACCATAGTCCTCCATATAGTATAATACACTCGCCATAGTCCTCTATATAGTATAATACACTACCCATACTCCTCCATATAGTATAATATACTACCCATAGTCCTCCATATAGTATAATACACTCCCCACTGTCCTCAGTATAGTATAATACACTCCCCTATCCTCCTTATAGTATAATATACTACCCATAGTCCTCCATATAGTATAATACGTGATTAATAATTAAGAAGATACCGTGCTACAGTCCTGAATGTCAGTGGTGTACTCTGTATGCCAATAGTAGATGGGCATACAAAGTGGTAACATATAAGAATATAATGCCACGCTCCCTTGTTATGTAATGATAGTTCCATGTGTAGGAAGTCACAAATACATAGATGAATGAGGAGTAATCATAAACTACTTACTAAGATAGCGGTGAGCGTGATGCACATGTTGAGAGTCCGGTAATGGTACAGGCTCCGTGCGGAGGGTAAGAGGCCTGGGGAGAATTCTCTGGTGGCAGCAGGTTCTCTCCGGGTGCCAGAGTTAGAGGGCCGGAGATGCGCTCCGGCCAGAAACGCCGCCGTGTAGTAGCGAGGTTGGTGGGGGCCGTGGTCTGGGTTACATCACCAGAACTCAGCGGCGGGTGCGCAAGAGGGCCAAAAAACAACGCGATTCAAAGGACTCTGTCCTTCTTCATCAGGGTGAATATAAGGGAGTATAATACACTCCTCATAGTCCTCTATATAGTATAATACACTCCTCAGTCCTCCATATAGTATAATGCACCCCATCTGACGCTCTCAAGTTTTATTATTGCTTTCAACTGTATCGGCATATATGATGCTGATACAGTTGGATGTGGCACGCCACTGGCTGGGGGCCTATTGGGGAGTGAGGGCCCTAGGTAGATGCCTTGTCTGCCTGCCCCCAACGCCAGCCCTGGACACAAGATATAGCCACTGTAATCCATGCATTACAAGGACACATTGATGCCAACGGGAATTCTATAAAACTTTGTATTGTAGAAATCTAGTGATTTCTCATCAAAAGAATATCAGGACCCCAGCAGCACAAGTGGAGGACTTGCTAAATGGCTTTCATAGCCAATTGTCAGCTTCATTACTATGTAGATGAAATCAAGTAATCCTGGCAGGGCTCCCAGATAGTAATGTCATTCTTGGAGATATCTTGTGGCGTACAATGAGCCTGGGACCTGTGAATTTACTCTACTGTCATGAAATGCATCACGAGCCCCACTGCAGCAATTACAATGTGTGTTTACGCTTGCAATGTCACATTGGTGTCACCAGGTAGATTCCCTAAACTATACGGCGTTCGCTTTATTTAATTAAAATGAAATGTGACTCCGGTGTTTGGACCATGCATCTTTATGTGGTTTGTAAGCTACTTTATTTTCTGAGGGACAGATTGGAAATAATGGATCCAGTGGAAATGGACCCATGGCTATGACACCCAGCACCCTGGTTATTGCAGAATAATGGGCATTCTTGTCAACTGTTGCTGTTTTTCATCTGGAAATTTGTGGCTGTAGCCATGTATGCTTTTAAAGGCCATTTTCCTTCCATGCAACATCCCCTCTCCCTTTGTGACCCATTCCTTGCCTCCCTGAATGTAGAATTGGATACTGGAAAACAAGATACTTTTTAGAAATTTAAAATTCTTGGAGGCATTGTGTGGTTTTGGCAGGGCCTGGGAGATTCGCCTATTCTTCGGGAAGACTGGGAGGTCTCCTTTTAAGCTTTCCAGACATCCCAGGAGAGTTGGCAGGTTAGACCGCATGGCACTATTGTATGGGCTGTGTAGGCTACGCTGCAGGGGCATAGCTTGAAGGTCTGATTTCCCAATTCTAAATCTCCAACAGGTCCCCAGCTATCATGTGTCTTGGACAGTATTGGTCTTCTTATATCAGCTCTTCTTGGCTCTGGGCCCCACCAGACTCCAGTGCCAAGGTTCTACTATAGCAACTGCAGCCATTATAAGTACGCCACTTATATGCTAGAACAGTTTTGGCACTGTGGTTGCTATATGGCATTATTCCGTAGGCATTAATATGATATGGACTCTATGGTATTGCTATGATTTAGGGTACTATTATTTATGCAGTATCCTTTTGCTGAGGTTTCACCACTGAACCGTCTCTGGTTGTGCATTTGATCACTGTATAGCAGTATGTTTACTGTTCCATATACAGTAGCTATATTAAATGGGTACAGTATGGTGAAAACTTGTGAGCCTGTTGGGTGCTTGGACCTTAACATGACTCCTGGACGCTCTACTCCAGGTCTACACTTTCAGAAGATATAAACCTCCGTGGTTGGCCTCAGTGCAATTTCTTAACAGGGGCCCCCCAATATGTTTGTAATCATATCATTGGTAACATATAATATTATATTTTTCTAGAAAGGGGGTACATACTATTCATCATGTCTAGTTTTAGATCATCTCAAACATTTTGCAGGTACAAGATGGAAATTGTCATTTATTAACCAGACGCAGCAACGAGGCCAGGACAGAATGTAACGTTCCAAAAACGTTACTGCCCTTGTCTAATAGTCCGAGTAATCACCAGTCATGTATGAGACTGGCCTGGTGTAGATAGAGGGGACAGAGGCCAGGCAGATGGCCAAGGCATGACTTCTCTGGCAGGTTTCGTGTCTGTCGCACCGGACAATCTTAATTTAGATCTTGTGTTTATTCTCCTGGGAGGTCGACTAAGATGTCTACTCTTGACCCAAACATGCTGGATTCAGCCTCCATACAGAAGTAAACCTGCTCATTCACAGCCTCCTACCACCTTGTGGATTCCTGGCCGCCACCTGTCCCTAATTTCATAATTTGTCCTTGACAATAGCTGATATTTCCCATTTGTCTCTGCGCCATGAAAACATAAATTGTATAACAGATTTCACTTTTATGGGACTTTTATTGGACTCGCCATTCTGTAAACTTCCATTATTCCTTTCCAACTCTGAATAATAGCTCTACTGTCTGGTATCAATTGATCATTACATTTTGGGTAATTATATTTTTTAACCTCTTGCCACTGCGTGCAATTTTGGATTTGACACTTTTTTTCCCCTTTCTTCCATGAGTTATATCTTTTTTATTTTTCCATTCAGGTAGCCGTTCGAAGGCTTGTTTTTGTGGGACAAGTTTTAGCTTTATATACTGTATTAACCACCTATTTTACCATACAATGTAGTGGAAAATAGGAATTAAATCCAGACAGGGTGAAATGGGAAATAAATGCATTTCCATAATTGTTTTTGTATCTTTTTTTTCATGGCATTCAGTGCGCAGTAAAAATGACCTTGTAACATGGTTCTGCAGATCAATATGGTTACAGCAATACCAAACTTGTATCACTTTAACGGTTTAAAGAAATGTAGTAATTTGTAAAAAAAAAAAATCGTTTGTCACCATTTACCGAGACTCGTAACTTTTTGATTTTTCCATTGATAGAAATGCATGAGGGCTTGTTGTTAGCATGGCAAGCTGATGTTTTTATTGATATCATTTTGGTGTACCTACTAAATTTTGATCGCTCTTCATTGCATTTTTTGGGGGGAGCTGTAGAGACCCCCAAAAAACAGTTTTTCAATTAATGTTTTTTCTGCTTTATGGCATTTAATGTTTCGGTTAAATAATTGTATATTTTGATAGATCATACCTTTACGGATATGGTCGATATCAAAAATTATTTTTTTGTGAAATTGTACTAATGTTTTTATTTTTAATGGGGAAGAAAAATTAGTGATTCAAATGTTCATGTTTTATATTTTTTTAATACTTTAAAAAATGTATTTGACTTTTTTTGTGTCCTTCTAGGGCACTTGATCCTACAATTGTCTTATTGATCACTTGTTCTTTTGTTTTGCAATATATAAGTAAAATCACTTTGACATTTTGTGTTGGGTTTGGCCCATCCCACAGGAAAGTTTTCCTCTAATGCCTCTGTTGGAGATTGATAGCAGCATTTAGAGGTTAACATAAAGTAATTGGAGCTCAGCTCTGATTGTGTCTGTTACAGGCTGGTTGTGTTCTGCCAAGTATCATGCAGGGTCAGTACAGTGCATTCTTCTCGTCAGGTGTGCAGGGTTGTAATGTCATCAGCACTGCTCGCTCCTAATGCAGAACTGAGTGGTGCTGGATAAACCCTTTAGGGGATTCACATATTTGGAGCATCTTACTGCGGTGTGCTTTCTTTAAAGACTTATGAAAGAAAAGTAGTTTTAGTAGTTCGTCCATTCTGGATGGGCAATCCTCTGTAATGTAAACTCCAGCAGCACAAATCTCTCCTTTCCAGATTGAGTTGCTACAATGTTTCAGTGCAGGTACTATCAGTCTACAGACCTTGCCAAAAGTTTTCAAACTGACACAAATTTTGCAACTTTCACTCTTTAGTTGGATATTTCTATGTTTACTGATGTACAATTATAAACATTCCCTAAGTTTTTACATTTTTATTGACAAATACATGAAGTTTCTGTAAAGCCTCAATATTTCCAGTGTTGCCCCTTATTTCTGTAGACTTCTGCCCTTTGCTCCGGCAGGTGGATATCGGCTTCTGGGTCAGATCCTGACCGATGGTTGAATGTTCTTTTTTCATCAGTGCTCGGAATTTATCACAATTTCTGTCATTTATTTGTTGCTTTTTAGTTAGTGACCACAGGTTCCAAATGGGATTGAGATCTGGGGAATTTTCTGGCCATGGATCCAAAATTTAAATGTTTTATTTCCCAAGCTACTTAGTCATGAGTTTTGTCTTGCGACTCCATTATGATGAAAAAAAACAAAACATTGCTTATCACCACATTGCTCCTGCATTGTTGGGAGATGTAGCTCGTGGTGGAAGTTTAGATCCAATTTTTTATTCATGGCTGTGCTCTTAGGGAAAATTGTGAGTGAGCCCCCTCCTCCATGGATGAACCCCACACACATGCAATGGTCTCAGGATGCTTTACTGCTGGCATACATAGGAATCATGACAGCGCTCATCCTCTCTTTTCTGGACAATTATCCTTCTAGTTGTCCCAAACAGTCTGAAGGGGCTTTATCAGAGACCATGTCACAAGACAAAGTCATGACTAAGTGGCCCTGTGAACAAAACATTTATAAATCCAGAAGCATCAAAGTTTGTGAAAAACAAAATTTGTGTCAGTCGCAAAACTTTTGGCCATGACTGTGTACACTGATCACCTCAAACAATTGTCTGGAATGGACACAATTGTAACAAACTCTTCTCTGCAATGTATTAGAGCTGTATAGATTTCAGCCTCTGGATGCAAAGATTGACATCAAGGAAAAATATTGAAAATACTGAACCACAAATATTACTAGAAGCTCGCAGAACTTTCAATTTCTTTTTAAATGCCTTGGTGTTTTTCTATAAATCACAGTCAGAATACGTTCGGCAAGTCAGACGTCACGCTCATTAGGATGAATGGAATCCTATACAAAACCAGCACTGTTGTGAAATTGGATTTTGGGCTCCCCCGGTGGCCACTGGTGGAATTGAACTGGTGTGCATCATCCTCTCTGTTCACCTGTTTCCATCAGGATGTGGGAGTCGCTATTTAGCCTTGCTCCTCTGTCACTTCCATGCCGGTCAACATTGTAATCAGAAGCCTTTCTGTGCATGTTCCTGCTGCTAGACAACTCCCAGCTAAGTTGGACTTAGTCCTTGTTTGTTTTTGCATTTTGTTCCAGTTCACAGCTGTAGTTTCGTTTCTGTGTCTGGAAAGCTCTTGTGATCTGAAATTGCCACTCTGATGTTATGAGTTAATACTAGAGTCTTAAAGTAATTTCAGGATGGTATTTTGATAGGGTTTTCAGCTGACCATGAAAGTGCCCTTTCTGTCTTCCTGCTTTCTAGTAAGCGGACCTCAATTTTGCTAAACCTATTTTCATACTACGTTTGTCATTTCATCTAAAATCACCGCCAATATTTGTGGGGGCCTCTGTCTGCCTTTCGGGGAAATTTCTCTAGAGGTGAGCCAGGACTATATTTTCCTCTGCCAGGATTAGTTAGTCCTCCGGCCGGCGCTGGGCGTCTAGGGATAAAACGCAGGCTACGCTACCCGGCTACTGTTAGTTGTGCGGCAGGTTTAGTTCATGGTCAGTTTAGTTTCCATCCTTCCAAGAGCTAGTTCGTATGTTTGCTGGGCTATGTTCTCTTGCCATTGAGAACCATAACACAGCACACAAGGCGCTAAAACATATAAACTCCCAACTGATAAATGACTTATAAATGTTTATCATATCGGTACAGAATGGCGATGGACACGTCCTGTCACTACAATAGGGGATGGTGATCACTCCGCTCTGTGCACTGTTCAGTACAGTGAGTGCAATGTTGACACCGATGATCATTTTTATTGAAATTTTCCTGCCCTCTGATTCACCCCATCTTCCTCCTTCCATAATATTACGAGGATATGGCAGGTTTATTTTACAAGTATGTCTTTCTGTCAACTAGAGGAAGGACAAATAAAATGTCCATAGCACATTAATATCATAAATTTTCATGACGAGTGATAGATATTAGATACATGGAAAGCATCTGTTCATATCCTGTATGCTCCAATAGCAATGGAAGGTCATAGCCGTCCAGTTTATTTATTTTACTTAAGACTATATATCAATAGCATATACAGTATATATATATTATATAGCGTATACATTATATACATGATTTTAGCTCCACTATCCATTGCAATGATTTCTCCAGTATAACCTTAATCTTTGAACTGGGCCTAAAAAATCGTATTCCAAGCATCGCCGTCCTGAGTGCATCGGAGGTCGAGACAGATACACATTTTCCTCATCACCGAGGTCGCGCCTCAGCCGAGAATTGATTTATTTTCCAAGAACAAAGGAGGCGAGTAAAATGGGATCGATATTATTGTATAAACAGAATAAATCTTCGCAAAGTGAGAATTTCTCAGCTGCTGGAGAGTCCTATAAACTGTAATCGTTACACTGGAATAAAAGTGAAATTTTACAAATTAGTCAAAATAGGGCCAGCTGCAGTAAAAAGCATAGATGTATGGACTTATGGATCACAGTACATGAGTAGATTATGAATGAGCAGCGGCACTCACTCACCATCATGGTCTCTTTAGCATGATGATAGTCAGGGTTCCAAAGTTTGAATTCAAATGATCAAACATAGACGGCATAAGCTAGGGAATTCTTTACTGCTTTATTTCTTGAAAACCCCAGGACTAAGATATTGATTACCTATTCTTAGGGTACTGTCACACTAAACGATTTACCAACGATCACGACCAGCGATACGACCTGGCCGTGATCGTTGGTAAGTGGTTGTGTGGTCGCTGGGGAGCTGTCACACAGACCGCTCTCTCCAGCGACCAACGATGCCGAAGTCCCCGGGTAACCAGGGTAAACATCGGGTTACTAAGAGCAGGGCCGCGCTTAGTAACCCGATGTTTACCGTGGTTACCAGTGTAAACGTTAAAAAAAAAAAAAAAAAGTACATACTCACATTCCGGTGTCTGTCCCCCGGCGTTCTGCTTCTCTCCACTGTCTGCCAGCCGGAAAGCACAGCGGTGACGTCACCGCTGTGCTCGCTTTCCGGCTGGCCGGCGCTCACAGTGCAGAGAAGCAGAACGCCGGGGGACAGACACCGGAATGTAAGTATGTACTGTTTGTTTTTTTTTACGTTTACGCTGGTAACCAGGGTAAACATCGGGTTACTAAGCGCGGCCCTGTGCTTAGTAACCCGATGTTTACCCTGGTTACAAGCGAACACATCGCTGGATCGCTGTCACACACGGGAGATCCAGCGACGAAAGAAAGTTCCAAACGATCTGCTACGACATACGATTCTCAGCAGGATCCCTGATCGCTGCTGCGTGTCAGACACAGCGATATTGTATGGATATCGCTGGAACGTCACGGATCGTACCGTCGTAGCGATCAAAGTGCCAATGTGTGACAGTACCCTTAGTGTCGATCATAGCAGATCAGTGGGGCCCACCACCCCGCACCCCCCACACACTGATAAGTTGCTATCATATTGTGTGAATTATGCAACACAGTGATGTCTTAGAACAGGGAAAGTAAGGTGACTTTTCAGAATAAGCTGCATTATGCGTGTACATAAGGAATAACACTACTCCAGGCCATTATATGACTTGTATCCTGCATTTATCACCAGTTTTTCTCTATCCAGGCTCTAATTTTCAGTTGTCTCTGAGCTGGTGGGTGGAGACTATCGGTATGATGTCAATCATACACAGCAGACAGACATGAGAGATTCCTGCTATCCCTTCTCTATGTAGCACATATTCAGAAGCAGCAGCAACATGAATCGAGTGAACAATTACTAGAAATCACCATCTTTGTGTGTCTGCGCCTCTATCTTTCACTCTGTTCCTTCTTCTTCCTCCTCCTCCCTGCTAAATACACTTCCTCTGTTCCTTCTTCTTCCTCCTCCTCTTTTCTCCATACACTTTAGCAGGCAGCTGCAATCTGACATCTCAGTGACTAATGCAATCCATCTTATGTTGTTAAGATGTATCTTAGCAGTTCCCAGAGTGAACGATAAGTTTTGGAGGCAAGGGGGTAAGAAGTGGCTCATAAGTGGAGATAGATGAAGATTTTCCTGATGTGATATTACAGGCTTTCTTATAGTCATCTGCACTATTAATGTAAGCAAATATTGTAGAAAAAAAACAGCAACCATTTAAGGTTTTTGTAAAAGGGCTCACACTGTCATCTAGGCAGATTTATTGATCCAGGTGATTCCTCTTACTTTCCTATCCCCCCGACAGCCTCCATCAGGATCCTCCTAACTATCTTGCCTGTTGGTTGCTCCACCACTTAAGATAATGTAAACTTAATGCTGGCGAATTGTGGTTGACGCTTGGAAAGTCTAAGATTTAGAAAGTGTAAAAATTGCAAAATGTAGCTCAGGTTAAGAGAATAAAGTACGGTAATACCCTATGATAGTGGCAGATTAAACCCTGGGAAATGACTGTGGGATGATGTGGCCGGGACCTCGCGTTTCATACTGTACCGTGTGTCAGTTCTTAGATTGTGCGCAGGCTGACGGCTTGTTTCTGCTTGTTTAGGGGGTTCTTCAGGCTTAGGCTCCAAGCCCAGATATCCATACTTGTCTTAGGAAACATGCTTCAGCCCTCTTTGGCAGTCATGAAGGAAGCCTTTGGATCCTCGGTACTCTAGCTTGTTCCACTTCTACTTTATTAACTATTTCAATCTCAGCTTCTTCTATGCTAGGTTGATGCTCTTCTTTCATGTATTTATTTAGGGCACGCAGATTTTCTACTCATGGATTGAGTAACAACCAGTCAAATATGGATGGTATTCATATATAGGCACTATAGGTCAGTACACCGACTGGATACAGCTCGTGATCCTGTCCCATATGGACTCCATGTGCATAAACAGGCAGCAGTATACTTTAAAGGGTCAGTGCCCCAGCGCAGGCCGCCTGCACCTATCATTTATCATGTATAATTAATGCCTTATAATGTACTGTAATATTGCATGATAACTGAGAGAACATTCTGTGTTGTTGGCTTAATGTCATGTAATGCGCAAAGATAGCACATGTATACTCTAAATGCACATAGTGTAATGTAAAAGTATAATCTCCAGTTGACCTGGAACAGACAATCTTCAAATTACATTCTGTCTATGTAGGAAACACATGTAACCCAAATTAGATCAATGTACAGCTGTCTCCTTAATCAGTAAGGAGGGTAACAACCTCACCAATGAGCTACCTGATATAGTTTACTAGGTATATCAAGATATGTATAAGAGTATGGCAGGAAGAATGTAAAGGAAATGCGAATGAGCAACCCATTAATACAAAAGTACTAATACTTCTATGTAGAAGAATAGAAGTTTCTAGCTACTATAATACTGCCCCTATATACAAGAATATAACTACTATAATACTGTCGCTATATACAAGTATATAATGAGTACAATACTGTCGCTATGTACAAGCATATAAGTACTATAATAATGCCCCTATGTGCAAGAATATAACTACTATAATACTGCCCCCTATGTAAAAGAATATAACTACTATAATACTGTCTAAGTACAAGACTATAACTACTATAATACTGCCCCTATATACAAGAATATAACTACTATAATACTGCTCCTATGTAAAAGAATATAACTACTATAATACTGCCCCTATTTACAAGAATATAACTACTATAATACTGTTCCTATGTACAAGAATATAACTACTATAATACTGCCCCTATGTACAAGAATATAACTACTATAATACTGCTCCTATTTACAAGAATATAACTACTATAATACTGTTCCTATATACAAGACTATAACTACTATAATACTGCCCCCTATGTAAAAGAATATAACTACTATAATACTGCCCCCTATGTAAAAGAATATAACTACTATAATACTGCTCCTATGTACAAGAATATAACTACTATAGTACTGCTCCTATGTAAAAGAATATAACTACTATAATACTGCCCCTATTTACAAGAATATAACTACTATAATACTGCCCCTATGTACAAGAATATAACTACTATAATACTGTTCCTATATACAAGACTATAACTACTATAATAGTGCCCCCTATGTAAAGGAATATAACTACTATAATACTGCCCCTATGTACAAGAATATAACTACTATAATACTGCCCCTATTTACAAGAATATAACTACTATAATACTGCCCTTATGTACAAGAATATAATTACAATAATACTGCCCCTATTTACAAGAATATAACTACTATAACACTGCCCTTATGTACAAGAATATAACTACTATAATACTGCCTCTATGTACAAGAATATAACTACTATAACACTGCCCTTATGTACAAGAATATAACTACTATAATACTGCCTCTATGTACAAGAATATAACTACTATAATACTGTTCCCTATGTACGAGAATATAACTCCTATAATACTGCCCCTATTTACAAGAATATAACTACTATAATACTGCCCTTATGTACAAGAATATAACTACTATAATACTGCTCCTATGTACAAGAATATAACTACTATAATACTGCCCCTATGTACAAGAATATAACTACTATAATACTGCCCCTATGTACAAGAATATAACTACTATAATTCTGCTCTAATGGACATGAATATAACTACTATAATACTGCTCCTATGTACAAGAATATAACTACTATAATACTGCTCCTATGTACAAGAATATAACTACTATAATACTGCTCCTGTGTACAAGAATATAACTACTATAATACTGCCCCTATGTACAAGAATATAACTACTATAATACTGCCCCTTATGTACAAGAATATAACTACTATAATACTGCTCCTATGTGCAAGAATATAAATACTATAATAGTGCCTATATGTGTAACAATATAAATCCTATAATACTGCCCCATGTACAAGAATATAACTACTATAATACTGTTCCCTATGTACAAGAATATAACTACTATAGGGGCTCATTTCCACATGCGAGAAACACGTCCGTGTCTTGCATGTAGAAACCAAGCTCTGGCGCCGGCACTCCAGAGCGGAGCCTGCGGCCGCATAGGAACACATGGAGCTGCACACTCCGCTCCAAAGTGCCAGAGCTTGGTTTCCACATGCGAGACACGGACGTGTTTCTCGCATGTGGAAATGAGCCCTAATACTGCTCCTATGTACAAGAATATAACTACTATAATACTGCTGCTATGTACAAGAATATAACTACTATAATACTGCTCCCTATGTACAAGAATATGACTACTATAATACTGCTCCTATGTACAAGAGTATATCTACTATAATACTGCCCCATGTACACGACTATAACTACTATAATACTTCCCCTATGTACAAGAATATAACTACTATAATACTGCCTATATGTGCAAGAATATAACTACTATAATACTGCCTATATGTGCAAGAATATAACTACTATAATACTGCCCTTATGTACAAGAATATAATTACTATAATACTGCTCCTATGTACAAGAATATAACTACTATTATACTGCTCCTATGTACAAGACTATAACTACTATAATACTGCCCCTATGTAAAAGAATATAACTACTATAATACTGCACCCTATGTACAAGACTATAACTACTATAATACCGCCCCTATGTACAAGAATATAACTACTATAATACTGCTCCTATGTACAAGAATATAACTACTATAATACCGCCCCTATGTACAAGAATATAACTACTATAATACTGCCCCCATGTACAAGAATATAACTACTATAATACTGCCCCTATGTACAAGAATATAACTACTATAATACTGCCCCTATGTACAAGAATATAACTACTATAATACTGCTCCTATGT
This sequence comes from Ranitomeya variabilis, assembly GCF_051348905.1. Classification (NCBI taxonomy): domain Eukaryota; kingdom Metazoa; phylum Chordata; class Amphibia; order Anura; family Dendrobatidae; genus Ranitomeya; species Ranitomeya variabilis. The sequence continues at coordinate 231,347,935 of NC_135238.1, forward strand.
ACAAGAATATAACTACTATAATACTGCTCCTATGTGCAAGAATATAACTACTATAATACTGCCCCTATGTACAAGAATATAACCACTGTAATACTGCCCCTATGTACAAGAATATAACAACTATAATACTGCTCCTATGTACAGGAATATAACTACTATAATACTGCCTACTACTGTATATAAGATAATAAACCCAACTACGTAGGATCAATGCACTCTCTTTATTTTCCAATGATAATCACCTGCTGTTTAATTAATTACACACCCGCTATGCTCTTTTATGACTGCAGTGCACATCTCAGAGAAATCCTCAGCGCAAATGTAAAATGTAACAGATGGAAAAATCAGAAGACCCGTCAAGTAATTCTTATTTACTTATACAATTATTTACAATGTATCACTATGTATCAGCTCATGTAGCAGACACAGGATCAATACACTTAGGCTGCGTGTCCACGGTCAGGATGGCCGGCGGTATCGCCGGAGCCGCTCGGCGCTAAGCCCCGCCCCCTTCTGGGACGCGATGATGCCGGATGTGTTAACTGCACACATCCGGGATTATCGCCCCCCTCCCATAGCGCCCTGTGTTATGCCTTGTGGGGACGCTGCGTCCCCGCAAGGTGAACGGACATGCTGCGATCTGAAAAGACGCACAGCATGTCCGGAGTCACAGGCCCGCTGCGTGCGGGTTTCCACGCATAGTGGACACGGGATTTCAAAAAATCCCCTCCACTATGCTGGAACATCTGGACGCTGCGTGTTTGACGCTGCAGCTCTGCGCAGCGTCAAACAAGCAGCGTTTACTGACCGTGGACACACACCCTAAGGGCTCAAATCATTATTTGCGTTTTTGTTCAGTCATTTTACTTTCTTTTATCTTATGGTTTTCAATGACCAATGTGTTTCTTGAATTTTGTACAAAATAAAAAAAACATATTCTTTATATTTTGCTTTAACTTTTTTTTTTAGATAAAAACATTTGCATATTCTGCTAAAATATAACAAAATTTGTGATAAAAATGTTAGGTATCTATAAAATTACTCCAGGCAGAGACTAGTCATTTATGCAAAATATTGAAACATTTTAAATAGTTGTAGTTGATGAGCCAGCCAAAAACTTCTGGAAACCCCAAATCTCACCCACAATTTTCCCATGACTACAGTAGATGACATAGTAGAGGGGGAAATAAAATTACACCCACCGGAAGTCACCGGTAAATATAATGTTAACATTTTACTAACTTATCTGGGCATGTGGTGTGTGTGACATGGTCAGACACATCCTGTTTAATTTTTGAAAGAGGGACTCTGAAAGTCACAAAGCCTATGTGGACAATGCAAGAACTGCCAAAAATTAGAAGGAAGAGGGACTCCGATACACCCTGTATTAGACACATAAAGGAGGACCTCATACACATACTGTTACAATTGATAGGTAGTGGGACTCCTAGACTCATACAGCCTATCATGCCTATGCACTAAGTGCAAGGGTTGAAAAACGTTTACCCCTGGGATATATACAATTATAGAGGTAGGCCTCAAACATTCTGTAAAAATTAAGAGTGAAGGTCGCATGATGACCCTGTAAAAATTATGAGCTCAAATATTTGGGCATCACTACACAGGATCTCCTCATGTCTCTCTTGAAACATGCAGGGTGAGAGGTCATAATCAATAAATGGAAATATAAAAAGCTCCTGGGAGTGTGGGATCACGGGGCCCCTGGGACTCGCCATGGTGTGAGAAAGGAGGATCAGGGTGAGGATTATGTGGTCCAGACTCTTGTCTAGTGAGACTGGATCGTGTGGAAGACAGGGTGGTGCTGGGAAAGGTACTGGAGCATTATCGGCCATTAAATCGACCACCTGTTCGCACTGTTCTGGCTTTAAGGCCGGGGTCACACTTGCGAGTTCAATGCGGGAAACTTGCACGAGTCTCAGGCATCAAGTCCCGGCACAGCCGCCGGCATTCGGGACCGGAGCGTGCGGCTGCATAGAAATATATGCAGCTGCACGCGGGCCTTGATGCAAGTTTCTCGCATTAGACTTGCAAGTGTGACCCCGGCCTAAGAGTGGTGTCCCGCGTCCCCCTGCAAAGTGGGACAGGAAGCTAGGTCTCATGGATGTGCGTGTTTGTTGTGCTACTGCAGCCGGCAAAGCTTCACCTGTGCCACGGCCTCAGCCTTTCCATGCACCATCAGCAGCACGTCCACTTCCCTGTCCCTTACCGCACACCTTATGCATTTTAAATTAGGCATATAATATATGCCTGCAAACTTTCCGGTATTAATAGGGAAAAGAAAATATGTAGCCCTGAAGAGTACTTTTGTTTTCAGGTTGCAGCAGCAGTATACCTATAGAAGGACGGTAAGGCAATAAATCCTGCCTACATACAACCCCTGGCAAAAATTATGGAATCACCGGCCTTGGAGGATGTTCATTCAGTAGTTTAATTTTCTAGGAAAAAAGCAGATCACAGACATGGCACATAACTAGGGTCATTTCAAATGGTAACTTTCTGGCTTTAGTTTCTAATCCAAAACTATCCGTCCTCCACACCTATCCCTACACTGAGTGCAGATAACAGTGGTTTTACTGGAGAAAAGACGATATGTAGCCCTGAAAAGGACTTTTGTTTTAATGGTACAGCAGCGGCATACAACTACTGCAATAGCAATTAAACACTGCCTATATGCCTGCTCTAATCCAAGCACTAGTAATCAAGTTTGAGAGTATTGCAAAGAATTGCGATAAACGGTATTTTGGTGACAGTTTCAGGGTCATTCGCTTCTAGAATTATACCGTGATCCTTCATTTTCCTGAGTGGTCCATGTCCAATACACAGTACTCCTTAAAGAAAACTTGCTCCAGTTTCAAAAAACGTCCTCCACAATATCAGTGATTCTGGCTCATTTCATTTTAAACTAGCGCCACTTTTCAGGACAGTAATGTTCACAATTTAGATATGATCCCCGTTTTCTCCTCTTTACAGAACACATCCACAATGAGCGGCTCCTACGTTATAGGGTGATGTATGCTTTAATTTTTCATGGTATTGAGCCCTTGCTGGTTACGTGGGCGAAATGTAAGGAACACACATACTGCAACATTGTGATCTATGTCCTGTGGATCCCCGGCTGTTGTAAAATAACTCTGCCCTGACAAGACATGCTGGGAGTTTTAGTTTTGCATAATAAACTATTAGTAACTTTTCAGAGACTATTTTCTGGCAGTTTCTGGGAAGTTTAAGGCCGGCGTCACACTAGCATATAGCATTCGATGCGATATGCTAATGACATTCGGCTCAAGCTCTGCTGTGAGTGTGATCCGAGTGTCATGCGTCTGTGCTCCAATCCTCCGGCATGAGAGAATCGGAGCACAGCTGGGGAGTAAATGGAGAAATCAATTTCTCCATCTCCTCCATTGCCGACCTCCGCAGGAATCGCACTGCACTCGGGTGACATCCGAGTGCAGTGCGATGTTTCACACGCACCCATAGACTTGTATGGGAGCGTGCAATACAATTCTCGCAGCATGCTGTTGTTTTCACATGCCAATTTGGCAGAGTGCTATCCGATTTTGTAACGGATTGCACTCGCCCGATTTATTTGCTCTTGTGAGTGAGCCCTTAGAGGTTTTATCATCAAACTGTTCTATTTCCCAGACTGCAAGCTGAGGAAGCTCTACCTCTGCCGCATAGGTAGGGTGCATGTGACACTGAAGCTCTGCGGATCCAGCAATCACCCTTCAGAGCAGCGCTTAAAAACTCTTTAGCAAAGGGCTTGTAAGTGCTGAACTCCTTACCTAGGAGATGATGGATGGCCCCTGATAGATGGCAGAGGTGGCCGATAACCTAGGCAATGAGCAGTAAAACAAAGAACAAAAAAATCCTTCCGTTCTTGAGAAGAGAGAGGATTTTTAATAAACAGTAAGTTGCATGTTTTAGCAAGAACTTTGCAATTTAACCCATTTTACTTGTTGAGTATAGCCCTTAATTTTAAGGGTGGTCATTAGTGATGAGCGAGTATACTCGTTACTCAGGTTTCCCCGAGCATGCTCAGGTGGTCTCCGAGTATTTGGATGTACTCGGAGATTTCGTTTTCTTCTCCACAGCTGCATGATTTGCGACTGCTATACATGCCATTATCATTATCCCGAAGTTGAACAGATGTGCCGGTGCTCTGTTCTCTTTCTTTTTTGTGTGTATTTACATACTATAACACTCTGTTGGCCCCTGTTGGGTATATGGATATGTTTGTTGTATAAACTAGGAGGCATGTGTCTATAGATATATGCTATAACGCTCTGTTGGCCCCTGTTGGGTATATGGATATGTTTGTTGTATAAACTAGGAGGCATGTGTCTATAGATATGTGCTATAACGCTCTGTTGGCCCCTGTTGGGTATATGGATATGTTTGATGTATAAACTAGGAGGCATGTGTCTATATATACATATTATAATGCTCTTTTGGCCCCTGTTGGGTATATGGATATGTTTGATGTATACACTGGGAGGCATGTGTCTATATATACATACTATCAGGGCCGTATTTGCCACTAGGCACTTGAGGGCACGTGCCTAGGGCGGGACAATGCTGGGGGCAGCACCTGAGCATGAGCAAGTTTTTTTTTTTTTTTTTTTAAAGTCCTGGGTCACCACCCAACCGACCGCCCCCCAGCCCCCCCCAGCCCCCCCCCGCCCGCCCGCCCGCTTGCCTGCCTCCAACCCTCTCTCCTTGAAGACGTCATGCTCACCCTGCTCCAGCGATGCCTGGTCTCAGCGCCTGCAGCTCATCCTGAGTGAGCGGTCACGTGGTACCGCTCATTAAGGTCATGAATATGGGCATATTCATGACCTTAATGAGCGGTACCACATGACCGCTCATGCAGGAAGAAGGTGCTGCGCCGGGTGTCGGGACAGAGATAGAGGGATGTTCGGTGCGGCAGCACGGTGTGGGAAAGAAAGGAGAGTATGAGGGACGGGGGACGGGGGGATGAAGGAGGATGGGGAGCCGAGCCATGCAAGATGGGAGCGGGAGCAGCAGCGGGAGTGGGGGGGGGGTTTGAGAGATGAGCCATGCATACAGGAGGTGGGAATTTGAGCCATGCATACAAGAGGGGGGGAAATGAGCCATGCATGCAGGGGGGGGATATGAGCCATGCATACAGGAGGGGGGATATGAGCCATGCATACAGGAGGGGGGATATGAGCCATGCATACAGGAGGGGGGGAGATGAGCCATGCATACAAGATGGAAGGGGGGCATTATACAGTATTGAGCATCATGTGGGGTCATTAAACACTATGGAGCATCATGTGTGGCCATTATACAGTATGGAGCATCATGTGTGGCCATTATACAGTATGGAGCATCATGTGTGGCCATTATACAGTATAGAGCATCATGTGTGGCCATTATACAGTATGGAGCATCATGTGTGGCCATTATACAGTATTGTGCATCATGTGGGGTCATTATACAGTGTGTAGAACTGTGTTCGGCCATTATACAGTATGGAGCATCCATGTGTGGCCTATATACATTATGGAGCATCATGTGTGGCCATTATACAGTATTGAGCATCATGTGGGGTCATTATACAGTATGGAGAACTGTGTGCTGCCATTATACAGTATGGAGCATCATGTGTGGCCATTATACAGTATGGAGCATCATGTGTGGCCATTATACAGTTTGGAGCATCATGTAGGGCCATTATACAGTATGGAGCATCATGTGGGATCATTATACAGTATGGAGCATCATGTGGGGCCATTATACAGTATGTGGAGCACTGCGCAGCCATTATACAGTATAGAGCATCATGTGTGGCCATTATACAGTATGGAGCACTGTGTGGCCATATTTTTTTTTGTTTATAATTATTGTTCATGAAACAGTGTGATCAGCAGTGCTAAATGGGTGTGGTTGGGACGTGGATATGGGTGTGACTAGTGTGGTCAGGGGCGTGGCCTAAAATTTGCCGCGGCGCACTACGCGCACCGCAAACTTTATAGCTCTTTCCCTTCTTCAAAAGTTGGGAGGTATGGTACCGCATTTGCCAGATCACGGCAAGTGCCGCAAATCCCATAGGGAATGAATGAGGCCAAACGCAGTGTTGCTGTAAGTGATCCGTTACACGGCAAATGCAGGAAAACTGCCGGATCTGCTGTAAAAGGCGACTTTCACATCAGCGATTCTTGCCAAAGTCACTGCCGATAGTGTCATACTCACCAAAGGGGGAGGCAGCACTAAAAGTGCCTAGGGCAGCAGAAACTCTAAATACGGCCCTGCATACTATAACGCTCTGTTGGCCCCTTTTGGGTATATGGATATGTTTGACGTATACACTGGGAGGCATGTGTCTATATATACATACTATAACAATCTGTTGGCCCCTGTTGGGTATATGGATATGTTTTACGTATAAACTAGGAGGCATTAAGGTGTCCCGCAGCATAGACCTCCAGTGTCCAGCTCTGATCTATAATGGAATCCACTGTTAAACTTTTCTGCAGCGCCCCCACAGGAAAACTGAAGCATTACACAAATCTCATTGCAATCAATGACAAGGCCAGAAAGTGGGGGGTCTTCCAGAGCAAGAGACGCTCTTTGTAGCTACTTTAATTGACGAGGGTGCTGAATGGGGGCTCGTGCATTAGATAGCGCTTTGGTGTATAACTCAGCTCCAGTTTTCCGGCCCCCCTGGTTTCTCACACTGTGATATTTCCCCCTGTGGAATGTGTCATCCCTACACATTTTACAGGGCAACAAGATATTGTATTACCAATGACCACCGTCCCTGCTCTAAATATAGCGGGTGCCCACAGCCCTGGGGAAGGGTGTCCAGCCGTCTTATCACAGGTCTCCCATCCCCCCATCCTCTGCCCCTGTACTGTAATCCCACCAATATCTCCGCAGACCTGGTAATTATGAGACAGCGAGGTTATCAGAACGAATTACTGACAGCATCCAAGACGAGCCTGCACTCCGTGACCTTGTACAGTGAGGCTGAAGGGGACGAAGAGGGGGTCACTAAGATGGTGCAAGGAAGAAAATCTACCGTTCATAGCAACCAATCAGATCAGCGCGTCTGTCCTCGCCATCAGCGAGCAAAACCGGGGATTTTTTTTTAATGGCTGACCAGACAACTAGGAGCAGCCAGATCTTTAGAAGCGTTCCGCAGCTTTCTAATATATTTTGTGTTTCAATTGTTCATTTTGAAAATCTCAGCTTGATGTCAGTGACTAGACACATATTGTTTACAATCCAGCAGCCGAAAACCTGTACATACTTAAGACATCTTTTTTTTTACGTGGATTTTTCAGGCAGAAGCCAAATACATTTTTTCAATTACTGCTTTTACACTCTTTTTTCCCCGTTTTCTGCACCTTTTTTTTTTGTCTTTTGTGGCTTGAATTTTTTTTCTCCGTTTTCAAGTCCTATGCACCATTGTGTGACATGACTTAGTCACATTTCTGTGTAAACTTTTAAAAAAGGTTGCAAATTTTGACATTTTATACAAGAGAAAGGGTGGCGTAAAAAGCATAACTTTCCTTTTCTCAATTGCAAGTAGAAATGCAAATCTGATAACAGTTGCAACACATCGACCGCTCATTGGGTGCCTTTTGATAAATTGATGACGATGCAAAAAAGTGCACTGCAAAAAATGTACTATAAAACTAAATCCGATGTCTAATTCCCCCATTGGCATTAAAGCCTGCGAGCAGGAAGGAAATCTTGTTAAAGGGAACCTGTCAGCAGAATTGTGCTGAGTAACCTACAGACAGTGTCAGGTTGGCGCCTTTATACTGATTAAAATGATACCTGGTGATGAAATCCGTCTTGTGGTTCTTGTGTAATCTGTATTTTCAGTTTTTGAGTTAACGATATGCTCGAGCTCTGGGGCGGCCTGTGGGGGGTCTTCATGTGGTGCTCTGATTAGGTATTCATAATGCAGGCTGCTGATAGGTCACTGATGCCTCACTGACCTGCCCCCTAGTTTACATAATGAATATATATATAAATAAACAAACAACAACCACAAGACAGATTTCATCAACAGGTACCATTGTAATCAGTATAATGGCGCTGACCTGACACTCTGTAGGTTATTGTGCACAATCCTGCTGACAGGTTCCTTTGAAGTTTTTAGGACCTTTATGCTGTTTTTTTTTCTATTTTTTTTTTTTATGCTTTTGCAGTGTGTTAAAGGACAGGATACCCCCTAATAATACTGAAACTTATAGTATCAAAAGAGGAAACCTCCTTACACCTCTAATGAAGTCTGATATCAACTATTAACACCAAAATTGACTACTAATAATTAATATCCACTTAATACCACAACGTTATCTTTACCTTATACTATACACTAGCTGTTATCTATTCCTTATACTATATACTAACTGAGACAACACCGTGTATCAATAAAGGGTATTTATTACACACACACAAGTCTGCAGTCTATAACGTACATATATATTTATACCCAAACTGGCGACTATAAAATATATATATATATATACACACACAATATACGGATATTACAACTCTATTACAGTAATATCACTACAGTATACAGTGATATCCCAACAATATCACACAGTAATAACCCACAATAACCAGTAATATCACAACAATCAATTAACTGCCCGATTACCCAAATCACACATGCAATATCAGCCCTCCCACCTTTGGCTAGCTAACCCTAATGAATAGTACTGGGCATATTAAGAAAAGGGGATACAGAGTATACTTAAGCCATGTGGGTCCATCATCATTCCAGCATGCAGGCACAGCAAAAGAGGAAGAGCACATGTGTCTTGTACCTTTTATGTCCAGCTAGAAGAAGTGTGTCCAGCCCCAGGTGTGTGGGGATGAGGTCACAAGTCTATTGTCCACTGGCCTAAGTCCTAAATGAAACCTGATATACCAGCTTGAGGAGGGGGCTACTGAGCACATGTGGGGGAATTATATATCACTAAACACATCTCTACGTAAAGATATACATTTTGGAGCACTTCCCTTCTACACAGTGCAAGGAAAAACATCTGGAAACCATCACCAAGTTGCTGTTGTTGAATCTTTTGCTATTGTTCTGAGCACCGAATGGTATTTATCTTTTTATAACTGTGTCAAGTTAATTAGTATCATGTAACTATATCATAATTATCAGGCCAAGTTCCCACAGAATATAAATGCTGCATTTTTTCCATTGCTTTTTTTTGTGCTGAAAAGTTGCCGTGTTTAACAGTTGAAGCAAAGGTACCGTGACCTCATAGCGCACTTACCGAATCACTGTGCATTTAAACACAGCGCAGAACTGCTCTTTTTTGGTGTGTGTTTTTTTCCTTATAGACTTCTGTAGTGAACCTGAAAAAAAATCTATATAAAAAAAAATTGAAGGTTATAGGAGGAAAATTCTTAGGCCACATTCACACTATCAGTATTTGGTCAGTATTTTACATCAGTATTTGTAGCCAAAACCAGGAGTGGGTGATAAATACAGAAGTGGCGCAGATGTTTCTATTATAATTTTCCTCTGATTGTTCCACTCCTGGTTTTGGCTACAAATGCTGATGTAAAATACTGACCAAATACTGATGGTGTGACCGTAGCCTGATAGGGATTCCTGGACTTGAACCCCTCCCTTTCAAGCTATGTGCACATGGAGTTTTTTTTATTATTATTATTTTTATTATTATTTTTTAGAGTGGATCCAAAACCTTCCTCAAAAACTCTTAGAATACTTCCATTTAATTGGAAAATGGCAAATTCACCTTTCTGGTCATATGAAGAGTTTTTTGAGGATTTTTTTTTTCTTATAGAGGTGTTGAAAAACACATGGTGGAAAATAATAAGGCTGTGTGCACACGATGCGGATTTGCTGCGGATCCGCAGCGGATTTTTCCGTGCAGAAACGCTGCAGATCCGCACTGTGATTTACAGTACAATGTAAATCAATGGGTAAAAAAAAAAGTTGTGCAGATGGTGCGGAAAATCAGTGTGGAATTGCTGCAAATTTAAAAGAAGTGCATGTCACTTCTTTTGTGCGGATCTGCAGCGTTTCTGCACCACTCCATGATAGAAATCCGCAGTGGCAAAAACTGCAGAAAATCCGCACAAAATCCGCATCAATTCCGCACAAAATCCGCATAAAAACCGCAGCAAATCCGCAGCTACGGATACTGCCAGGAGATGCGGATTTTGTGCAGAAAATTCTGCACCACATTTCCTACGTGTGCACATAGTCTAAAGCACATATTAGTTCTTTGAAGAAAATCCTGAAGGAAAATGCTCCAATCTGCACTGTCCTATCAATTTTTTTCAATTTGTTTTCTCCAAAATGCTAAAAAACTCGTCAGGACGAGTTTTGTTGGGTTTTGGAATAATATTTGATAGGACAGTGCAGTTTGGAACGTTTTCCTTCAGGATTTTCTTCAAAGAACTGATGTGTGCTTTCTTTTTTTTCCATCAGGTGTTCTTCTTCTTCAGAAGAAAAACTGCTCCAGAACCTCCACATAAAAAGGAGAGTTATCTGAAGTGGTTTCTGACGGAAAAAGTAGTGGTTTTTGATGGTCACAAAAAACTGTGCAGCAACAGGGAGACCAATAATCCTTAGCAGAATCCACCATGGACTTGGGGTATGTGCACACGTAGATGGAACCTGTGTGGATTTTTCCGCATCTGTTTTGAGAAATCCGCAGGTAAAAAGCACTGTGTTTTACCTGCGGATTTACCGCGGTTTTTGTGCGGATTCCACCTGCAGTTTTACACCTGCGAATTCCTATTATGGAGCAGGTGTAAACCGCTGCGGAATCCGCACAAAGAATTGACATGCTGCAGAATAAACTACGCTACGTTTCCGCACGTTTTTTTCCGCAGCATGTGCACTGCGGATTTTGTTTTCCATAGGTTTACATGGTACTGTAAACTCAGGGAAAACAGCTGCGAATCCGCAGCGTCAAAACCGCTGCAGATCTGCAGCAAAATCCGCAACGTGTGCACATAGCCTTTATCAACGTCTTCTTTTTATTAGTAATTGCACCATCTATAATAAGACGTGCACCAATCATGGAGCCCCTTTGACAATGCTTTCCAAGTATTAGGCCGGCGTCACACTTGGCATAAGACAATACGCCACGTATTATACGGCCGTACTACGGCCGTAATACGGAGAAATGTTCCCAAAATAGTGATCCGTAGTCAGGGTGTGTCAGCGTATTTTGCGCATGGCATCCTCCGTATGTAATCCGTATGGCATCCGTACTGCGAGATTTTCGCGCAGGCTTGCAAAACCGACATCTAATGGATTTATGTGCTCAAATATTCGGGAAAACATATATACAGTATATATAGATATATATGTCATTGAGACACATATATATATATTCTGTATTTATATTTCATTCAGCGCGATATCTGTGAAAAGCCGGTAATTCAATTGCCGGCTTTTCATTTCTCCTGCACAAACCCGACAGGATATGAGACATGATTACATACAGTAAACCATCTCATATCCCCCTTTTTTTTGCATATTCCACACTACTAATGTTAGTAGTGTGTATGTGCAAAATTTCAGCGCTGTAGCTGCTAAAATAAAGGGTTAAATGGCGGAAAAAATTGGCGTGGGCTCCCGCGCAATTTTCTCCGCCAGAATTGTAAAGCCAGTGACTGAGGGCAGATATTAATAGCCAGGAGAGGGTCCATGGTTATTGGCCCCCCCGTGGCTAAAAACATCTGCCCCCAGCCACCCCAGAAAAGGCACATCTGGAAGATGCGCCTGTTCTGGCACTTGGCCACTCTCTTCCCACTCCCTGTAGCGGTGGGATATGGGGTAATGAAGGGTTAATGTCACCTTGCTATTGTAAGGTGACATTAAGCCAGATTAATAATGGAGAGGCGTCAATTATGACACCTATCCATTATTAATCCAATTGTTTGAAAGGGTTAAAAAACACACACACACATGATTTAAAAGTATTTTAATGAAATAAACACAGCGGTTGTTGTAATAATTTATTGCTCTCTCATTCCATCAGGAACACCCTCGCTTGGCAAAATAATAAACGCACAAGATATATACCTTCTGATGTCCTATCACGTCCAACGAGGTAATCCATCTGAAGGGGTTAACTAATATTACAGGCACGAGCTGCGATAAACCACTCGCTCGTGCCTGTAATCCCCGGGTGCTGAAAGGAAAGCAGAGTGATCTATACTTACATTGAGTCGTGGTGATGCGCCCCTGCTGGATGTTCTCATGAACTGCAGCCTGGGAACTTTTTCCCACGCTCCAGGTCATATGAGGACATCCACCAGGGGGCGCATCACCGCGACTGAAGGAAATGTAGGTCAATGACCTACATTTCATTCATTCGCCGGGGATTACAGTCACGAGCACAGCTGCATTAGCAGGGCTCCTGCCTGTAAAATATTTTAACCCCTTCAGATGGATTACCTCGTGGGAAGTGATCGGACATCAGAAGGTATGTATCTTGTGCGTTTATTATTTTGCCAAGCGAGGGCCTGCAAATGGATTGAGAGAGCAATAAATTATTAAAACAATCGCTGTGTTTATTTCATTAAAATACTTTTAAATCATGTGTGTGTGTGTTTTAAACCTTTCAAACAATTGGATTAATAATGGATAGGTGTCATAATTGACGCCTCTCATTATTAATCTGGCTTAATGTCACCTTACAATAGCAAGGTGACATTAACCCTTCATTACCCCATATCCCACCGCTACAGGGAGTGGGAAGAGAGTGGCCAAGTGCCGGAATAGGCGCATCTTCCAGATGTGCCTTTTCTGGGGTGGCTGGGGGCAGATGTTTGTAGCCAGGGGGGGGGGCAATAACCATGGACCCTCTCTAGGCTATTAATATCTGCCCTCAGTCACTGGCTTTACCATTCTGGCGGAGAAAATTGCGCGGAAGCCCACGCCAATTTTTTTCCGCCATTTAACCCTTTATTTTAGCAGCTACAGCGCTGAAATTTTGCACATACACACTGCTAACATTAGTAGTGTGGAATATGCAAAAAAAAAGGGGATATGAGATGGTTTACTGTATGTAAAGCATGTCTCATATCCTGTCGGGTTTGTGCAGGAGAAATGAAAAGCCGGCAATTGAATTACCGACTTTTCACTAACACTGCTGCGTATTTCTCGCAAGTCACACTGCTGGTCCGTGTGGAATCCGTATTTTTCTCGCCCCCATAGACTTTCATTGGCGAGTTTTTTGCGCAATACGCTGACAAACGCAGCATGCTGCGATTTTGTACGGCCGTAGAAAGCCGTATATTACGGATCCGTAATATACGGCTGATAGGAGCAGCCCCATTGAGAATAATTGTGCCGTATGTTATGCGAGTTTTACGGACGTAGTTTCTGCGCTCTTACGTCCGTAAAACACGCATGTGTGACGCCGGCCTTACCCTTGTCCTCTGCAATCTCTTTATGATACTGCCTTCTATGAAATGAAAAATGAATAAACGAAACAATAGAAAATTCATTAGATATAATATAACTAGTTATATTGGATACATTAGATATAATATGACTAGATATATTGGATACATTGGATAGAATATGACTAGATATATTGGATACATTGGATAGAATATGACTAGATATATTGGATGCATTGGATATAATATAACTAGTTGTATTGGATACATTGGATAGAATATAACTACTTCTATTGGATACATTGGCTATAATATAACTATCCAGGACTTGATGAGGGCAGAGCTTCACTTTATGAGACTCAATCAAGGCCACTACAGGGACTTTATTGCCCCCCAGTGGCAGATAGTGGAGCTGTAAAAAAAAAATAAAGGACAAAAAGTTGGAGTCCAATTTAGTGATCTCCTCTCCTGGAAGAAAAAAAAGTTCCCAGGTAAGAGCTAAATTGCATTTTATTTTCCATGGATCATTACTAATAACACTCCCTACTCCAATGGTCTCCTCAAAGAGAAGCAAAGTGCCACCTCAAAGAAGGATTAATCAATATTTTCAATTAAATAGATGAGACTTAGATCTCTGGACGCAGCATTGTGCAGGACCCTGGTCCAGCGGCCACCTCATTAGCCTACAAGACAGCATCCTTAGGCGCCTCTTCTGATTAGGAGGCCTTGTGCCATGTCATGCATATGATATTACACCAGGTCTAACACACAGGAGCAGGCAGCATCGGGGATGAGGAGGAGGTTACAGTACTGGCAGACACAGACAGAAAAACTGTACAAGAACAAAATATGGGTCCTTGTCAGTCCAATAGCTCCTCATAATGCACAATTCCACCTGCTTTGGAGATGGAATGGGCCCCCTTACCTCATGGGTGGGCAGGTTGCACCAATCATATGTCTGCTCCTGATTTACAGGTCTCTAGTCTGCAAGCGACAGATTACCAAGGTAGCCGCAGTCCTGTAAACCTTTTTGTTCACCTTTGTAGAGATCATGAACCCAGTAGACTTCCCCAGGGGTCCATACACTGGGCCGTGTGGACTCTCCCTCCATGAACCACTGTATTCTCCCAAGCAATGCTCCTAGCACATAATACCTATGTGACTTATAGACAGTATCATGCCATTCAATGGAGCATGCAATGATGGTTTTCTTATGGATGGTCCAGTAGGGGCCCAAAGCAGGATCTATACAGCTAGGATCCATGGTCCAGCCATGTGCCTGGATCCTTTGACCGCAGATTAGTTACTGTCTCGCTTGCTGCACTAAATACTGGTGACATAAACATATCATGAAAATGGTTAAAGTCTGCAATCTTCTCATACATTTGGCCCTTAGATTGCAATATCAGCAGCAGACGACGGCAGAAGATGGGTTAATAGCGCATTGCTGCTAAGTAGGGTTGAGCGACCTTTAGTTTTTTAGGGTCGAGTCGGGTTTTGTGAAACCCGACTGTCTTAAAAGTCGAGTCGAGTGAAATCGGCCGACCACCGTTCAAATTCGGGGATCGGACAAAACACGAAACCCAATGAAAAAATTTCTCTCTCTCTCTCTCTCTCTCTCTCTCTCTCTCTCTCTCTCTCTCTCTCTCTCTCTCTCTGTACGCCCCCTAACACCTATGTCATCACTCTACCGCTCCTTCATTGGCTGCAAAAATGGCGCTAAACGCGTCATACGAAACGCGACTTTCGCGCCAAGTTCGCGTACCGCGTGGCCGACCCCACACAGGGATCGGGTCGGGTTTCATGAGACGCCGACTTTGCCAAAAGTCGGCGACTTATGAAAATGAACGATCCGTTTCGCTCAACCCTACTGCTAAGCATTTATTGCTGGCCTAAAATTCTGCAAGTCTTGTAATGACAGCAAAAATGTGGGAGCAAAATAGTGCAGAATCTATGGCTCCTGGTACAATGGCCACTTGTAAAGCCACCAGACATAATCACTGTCAGAGGCAATGTAAACTCAGACTTGTGAGCCAGAGAATTTTAATGGCATCGTTATACCTCAACTACTATAATTAATGATGATTTCTTCTTGTAAGGGCCAGCGAGTCATCGTACGGCTCCTGAATCACAGCGGCACAGGACAAATGGCCAGCGGAGTGGTCCTTTAAGGAGTCAGTTACAGAGCTCCACATTGGATTCAGGCACTGATGATAACAACTGTTTACTATATATTACATTTATACACTTTTTTCTGATTTTGCCACCATTCTATGCCCATTCTAAGCAGTGTTCATCCAGGGCATTCTGCTTCATGACCATTGCCAATATGACTCCATGATCCGGTGGTCTCCTTAAAGAGAGCTGGTCGTTTTCCCCCTAAACAGAATGCATTACAATTTTCATCAAGTCGATTAGACGTTGATTCTCCAAGCACAGCATTGCCCCAAGCAAGGTCCATATGGGAACTGGGTGGCACCTTCCTGGGCGCTGTGTTGTGAATTCTGCTCTTGGGCTCCCTCCGGTGGTTTTAAGTGGTACTGCTGCTGATCTCAGCAGTCATCAGGTGCTTTCACTTGCTACCAATTTTGACTGGGCTATTTATTCTGGCTGATCCTTTAGTCAGTGCCAGTTGTCCATTGTTTTCTGGAGGATTCACATCTCTGCTTGGTTTCTCCTGCTGGATTGTCCAAATCATCAAAGATAAGTCCTGGCTTTGTTTTTTGCAGTCCACATGCGGTGGACTTTATAGCTCAGTGAATTTCTATGTTCTTTCTTGTCCAGCTTTTTCTGTGTAAGGATTTATTCAGCCAAGCTGGAAGCTCTGGAGTTGCAGAGTTACCCTCCAAGCCTTTAGTTAGGTGTGGAGATTTTTGTACTCTCTGTGGTGGATTTTTGTAGTATTTTAATACTGACCGTACAGTACTCTGTCCTGTCTTTTCTTTCTAGCTAAGCGTGGCCTCCTTTGCTAAATTCTGTTTTCAGTCTGTGTATGTAATTTCCCTCTCCTCTCACAGTCAATATTTGTGGGGGGCTGTCTTTCCTTTGGGGATTTTCTCTGAGGCAAGATAGTTTTCCTGTTTCTTTCTTTAGGGGTAATTAGTCCTCCGGCTGTGACGAGGTGTCTAGGGAGTGACAGGAACATCCCACGGCTACTTCTAGTTTTAAGTTCAGGTCTGCGGTCAGTATAGAGGCCACCTTCTCCAGAGCTCGTCAATGCTGCTCCTGGGCCACCAGATCATAACAGCGCTGTGATGGCTGCCATTGGCATATTCTAGTAGGTAACCAAGGAATTGAAATATTTCACTTGCAACGTCCTCTGTAATTCATTGAATTGCATTGTTTCTCTCACAGTTTGGCATGATATTACTTTATAAAGAGGTAGCACAGCCGGTTTTACAGAGGTTTTCCATGACTTTTCTACAACTTTCTAAACCTTGCTCCTTTAATAAAAAGAGTTCACTTACCAAAGTCGATGCATTAATAATTTTACTCATCGCCCCCATTCATAAAATCTTCTGCTGCCATATAAACAGCATGATCACATCCACTATGACGTCCTGTCCAGTGATCATGTGACCTCATCATGAGACTAACGCACCCTAAACTGCAGTCCTATGTAAAACCTCAACTAACACATTACGACATATAGATGCCTCTATAAATAGTGATCAATGACAAACTCAGCTCTGCTACATCTGTACAATAAACTGCGGGCTCCAGATGGCAGTCTGCTACAGGAATGGCGGCTGTAGCGGAGCTGAATGTGACCCGATCACTAGAATCTCAACCACGCTCCCAGATCTGGTGTCCAGTTACCGCTTTTTATATTCACCAAGTCATGTGGGAAGATCTCAGGAAACTATGAGCTACAACTGAGCGATGATATGTACCAGGGGGATGCTGGACTGGTGTTCAGGCCAGTATACAGGCAGAACTGGGCTTCAAGATGGGGCACACACATATGAAAATGGGTCTGGTACGTGCCGTCATGCACCATCATACCTTGTGATCCCTGTGTCCTGCACGGCCCCCCAGCCCTGCACTGCCTCTGAGCAGATGTAGATGTTCGTTATCACTTGTGCAAAGTTCTGACATAAATTATATTGAATCTGTTTGGTGGAGGCTTCCATGTGATTTGATGCTTCGCCTACTTTTTAGGGTATGTGCACACGATGCAGAAAACGCTGCGCATCCGCAGCGGATCCGCAGCGCTTCCGCAGCTGCGGGTTCGCAGCAGTTTCCCATGAGTTTACATTACAATGTAAACCTATGGGAAACAAAAAATGCTGTGCACATGCTGCGGAAAAAGCAGCGCGGAAACGCAGCGGTTTACATTCCGCAGCATGTCACTTCTTTCTGCGGATTCCGCAGCGGTTTTACAGCTGCTCCTATGGAAAACCGCAGTTATAAAACCGCAGTGAAATCCGCAGAAAAACCGCGGTAAATCTGCGATAAATCTGCAGCAAAAACGCAGCGTTTTTGCCCTGCAGATTTATCAAATCTGCAGTGGACCATTATACGTGTGCACATAGCCTTAAATGACTCGAGATGGCATTCTAAAAAAAATGTAATAAGCCGTCTCTCCAGAAACTTGGTGAAAATTGCATAATATAAATGTCTAAATGCAAGCAAAAAGGGTCTGTCGTATACTCCGTCTTTGCTATAAATTGCAGGAAAAAGTAAATGTGAGTGAACATCTAAAAATACCTATATTTTTAAAGGGGTATTCTGGCTCCACAAAGCAACATTATTAATTGCATGATGGAAAGGTATAAAATCTATCAACATACTGTATATTTTGTATCAATTTATTATGACTCCCAAGATCTCTGCTTGCTTTAGTAGGACGTTTATTGTTATCGCTAATGGCTCGTGCACATGACTGTATAAATCTGGTGAGTGTTATCTGCGGTTGTGACTGGCAGCACTCGTACCAATGTGTTACTATGGGGCTGTGCACACGTTTGTGGTCCAAGGGAAAAAAATCACGGCATGGACAATTTGCCTTCAAGAACCAAATGGCACTCGCCCATTCAAGTCTATGGGTTTGTGAAAAAAATAATGATGTCTGATGTCTTCCGAGAGCAGTCTGATTTTTACAGACTGACATAATGGAGAAGGCGAAGAAACTTTTTTTTTCTCTTCATCTCCGAGAAAATTGGATCACACTCTGATCAAGTTCTGTTCACACTCTCATCAGAGTCTAATTATCACAATCATAATAATATAAAACTTGGCACTCAACTTAGTTTTTGCAATTCCACTGTATTTATTCCTATCTTTACAGCAGTCGGACTGAGGAAGGTCCATATAGGACCGAAACGTCTCATGTTAAAGTGACAGGACTGCATTAAAATATTACTGGATTGCAAAAACTAAGTTGAGTGCCAAGTTTTATATTATTACACTTTGGGCCTGGGAACCTACTTGTGCACCTTCACAGTAGTGCTACGATAAAGTCTGTATCATAATTATCATAATCAGACCTATTACCTCGGATAGAGAGACCCGAACCTAAGGGCAGGTGCTGATAAGTGTATTTTCAGAAAATCGAAACACATTTTGATCAATGTTATTCTATGGGCCTGTGCACATGTCCGATTTTTTTCCTTGGACAGAGCCACTATGAGGAACAAATTGCTGCATATCAGAGTTTGATCCAATATTCGGATCGCACTCTGCCATGCAAGTCAATGAGTCTGTGGGAAACATTGGATGCCCTCGGATGAAATCTGAGTGCAGTCCAATTCTATGCACTGACACAATGAAACACAATGAAGAAGATGGAGAAATGTTGTTCTCCATCTTCTCCTCATCCGAGAGAACTGGATCACTCTATGATCACATTGTGATCAGACTTTGAGCGGATTGTGATATACATAATGGACCCTATTCTCTCAGATGAGAGAATCCACTGCTGTCTGCACAAGTCCTACTCGGACAGCCGTGGCTCTCCCTATAACGTGATCACGGGTTGCCGATGAGATACAATGGTTGGCATCCTGATGAGATCCTTCATAGTGTTTGCTTCAGTATTGCACTGAATCTATCAGATAAGCAATTAAACAACCACAGCATCAAGTCCACGATGGAGACTCAAACATAAAGTGAAAAGTAAAGAAAGAAATATAATTTATAAAATGTATCTAATTTATAAAAT
This sequence comes from Ranitomeya variabilis, assembly GCF_051348905.1. Taxonomy (NCBI): domain Eukaryota; kingdom Metazoa; phylum Chordata; class Amphibia; order Anura; family Dendrobatidae; genus Ranitomeya; species Ranitomeya variabilis. The sequence continues at coordinate 231,367,514 of NC_135238.1, forward strand.
AAACATAAATATTTCAATCACTCCTTTTTTCCCCCAGTTAAAAATAATAACAAAAAAAACCCATTGTATCACCATGGAGCGCCCCCACACCGCCGCAGGGCCGAGGGGTACCCGGAGCCGGGCCTCTAGGTCTCAGTCCTGGGGTTGTCACGGTGGCTAGACCCGGTCCGTGGCCCTGTCTGTCAGTGGGGGACGTCCGGTGCAATAAGCGATGTTGTAGCGGTGCAGTTGTGGGGTGCAGGTCGCGGTAAATAACGAGGACACCAGGTTGCAGTCTCTTTACCTCTTTACTGAAGCTCTCTGGGTCCTCAGTCCGGAATACGGCTCACCAGGCTGCGCAAGTCCGGCCGGTCCAATGGCACTTCCAGAGCTCTCCTTGCAGGTGGAAATCGGTGCCTTCCTTCTAGCGCTATGTGTTGCAGTCCTTCCCTGCTGTGCTTACGGAAAGTACCCCACAACTGTTGTGTCTGTTTCTCGTGTTCCCTCACAACAACTTAATTCGCAATGTTCTTCCTCGTCCCTCCAGATACTATGGTAGGAACGCACCCGTATGACGGGGAGGCTCGGAGATCTTCCGGGACTCTATCTGCGCCCCTCTCCTGTTGGTACCCCCCTTTGCCTTCCTGGGTGATGCGTGAGACAGTCCGCCTAAAGCTAACTGCCCTGCCGTAGGTCTGAGGTATGGCTTGAAACTCTTTACCTCCTCGGCGTTCCGGCCACCGGTAGTGCGCCTCAGTAAGGTGCTGCCTCTTTCAGCACAACCCTCACTGGTATCTCCTTTCGCTTGACTTCGTTTCTCACTCAGCACAATCTATCTCGCTTCTAGTCCTTTCTTGAGTCCCGCCGCTTCCAGGAGCCTGCGCGGACCCGTTACGTTCTTTCAATGCCAAGCCTCTGCCAGGATCCCACCCCTGGCAGAGACCCTACAGTCTCTCCCTTCACAACACCCCCTGCCACAGGGTGTTGCTCCGTTCAATCCCGTCAGCGTTCTCTCCTAACTTCCTGCCTGACCCCCAGTTTACCCACTATGGTGGGGAGTGGCCTAATGAATAGCACCCTTAGCTCCCCCCGGAGGCCCAGCTGTGAAATGTATTGGTGACTGTGATACCTGCTCAGAGAACTCCTTCAGTGCCATCGAACGCACCATGGCCCCCCTTAGTGGCTGAGCCATGATACTGCAACGACCAGGACTCTGGGGCGCTGCACTCCCCCCTGGTTAAACACAGTACTCCGGGACTGGGAAGAAAAACAACAATACAGGTTAGCAAAAAGACATACAATTTTGTTGAGTGCAATAACAGTAAGTATACTTAAGTAGGCTTCCCTTTATGGGAGGTGAGGACACTTTTAACGTTACAAACATAATCAACATTATAAATTACAGAGCATAAATAACTTCTGTTACCCAACCGGGTATTCTACTTAATGCAATTTTTGGAACAATAACTTAACATTGCCTTTAAGAAACTCACACTCTTAGTCTATCAAAGGCCTTCCTATAATCACATTATAAGGCATTTCAACTTTACATTCTCCTTCTTGTGAACCTGCAGGACCGCCTGTCCCTACGGCACCAGGCCTACTGCCTCTCCTTTCTTTTACAGGACCGCCCTGTTCAGCCAGGGCCTACTGCCTTTCGCTACTATACACAGTATAGACATAACATTCCTTTCGGTTGAAGAACTCTGAGCCAGCTCTACTCGGCCCCTTTAAGGACTCACTCTCTAACCCCTACGGGTTCACTCTCTGTCCTTAGCAATAAAGTAACTTTTCAATGGGGACGCAGGGTTTACCTTCTATCCTCACCCTCATTATTACTTCTCTTACTTTCAACTATGCAGACCTCTACTCCTACCCCTACGGGCTCTCTGCATCTTTCCTTTCTACAAAACATTATTCAGATTTCACATTTCAACAACTTCAACACATATAACTCGGCATGTAAAACAGTTACATTTTCTTTTTCAAGGCATCATTATCACATTACTGTTCGGTAACAGTATCTCTTTCAAATTTACTTCGTCACATCCCCTTTAAGAGGGGACCAAGTCTTTCTGAGGTAGCTCGTCTTCTCAGCCTACCAGTCTTATGCAAAGTTCCAGCCCGGGATCTTCACAAAGTGTCTTTAACTAGGACTAGTAGGAAAGGTTTCTTCGCAAAGTGTCTTTAACTAAAACCAGTAGAGAAGGAATCTTCGCAAAGTGTCTTTTGGCTCAAACCAATAGGGCAAATATCTTCGCAAAGTGTCTTTGGCTAAAACCAGTAGGGAGCACCTTTAAGAAGGTGCAAACTATTTACAAGGGAAGTTCGAATCATGCACAGTCCATGATTTCTGCAGTTCTTTTAAACTTGTGCAAAACTTTGAGAACAACAATAGTGGCCCCGGGTCAACAAGGGGTCACCTTTAACCCTAGACGGGTTTAGTAGCAAACAGGAACAGTTAAAGGAATGAACAGTTAACTATTTACATTTTCCATGGTATCGAGGTTTATTCTTTTTCTGGTGGCTTGGGCTCCTGCCCCCCAGCCACCGTGGTGCCAGCGTCTGCGGTTCGAACGTGAAGATGAACTCGACTGGCCAACTCGGTGGCCGCAACCAGGCGCACCGTTGCGATGGTGACAAGATCGGGTGCTCCTGGGACCAGGTCCGAGGCGGTAAGGGTCGCGGCTCCAGACATACACCGCCGAACATTCCGTGCATACCACCCGAGCGGGTTCTGGTGGCGGCTGTAGGTCACCGAATCCCCCTTTTGCAATGGTTCTCCACTTTGGCCACAGCAGGAAGCCCTCACGTTACAATGCGCAACAAAAACGTCAGTATCCAATCCTGGCTCGTGTATGAGGCCCCACCCTCTTCTTGCATGGTAGGCCAACACAGTGCCCCGCCTTGTCACATCTCTGTCATCCCATGCCGGAGGGGGTTGTTGTACTTTCGATGGGCCCATCGACTCGGCCTCTTTCCGGCCTTTCCACTGTAGAATCAAGCACTGTCTATATTGTTCCCATGTAAGCACCGCAAGAGTGGACCCGTTCTCCCGGGATCCATCTGCTCTAAACCAGGGGGTGTCCCACCGAAGAACTACTCCATCTAAGCTCACATCCACAGGCTCCCCCACTCCAGTCGACAGCGGTGGCACCATCCTTCCCAGGTCATCGGGGGATAGCACCATTAGCCCTGCCGAAATAAGTCGCTCCCTACCGCGATAGAGGTGGGTCATGGAAGCGGGCTCGCAGAGGGGAGCAGGGACGCCGGCCATACCTGCGCCCAATATGGTTCCATCGGTGTCGCTCCGGTCCGTTAACGAGGACGCTAGAGTCTGCTGCAGCCCGGACCGGGGCTCCTCCAATGGGATGCTCGGATTCGGCTCCGCTGGCTGTGGTTCCTCCTCCTCTAACTCCGAGGTCGGGATTGGTGGACGTAACTCCGCTGTCGGATCCGCATGCTTCCGGTCCATCTCCGGTGAAGAAAGGCAGGCCTGAACTGCTTCTTCCTCGCTCAGGCACTCGCCGTTTATCATCGCCGCCTGATAGTCGCTGGCAGTGCATGCACCTAACTCCGCCATTTCTCTGAGGTCGGGCTTCTCCATCACCCGCTTCCCGCCGTTGCATCTCAGGGGGTTGTCTTCTGTTTTGGGGCAGGTCATCTCTTTGCAGCCAGAAGTGCAGGGGGCGGTAGCCATTTCTCGCGCCACACTGAGAGTCTCCGCCCATAACACACCCTCCTTCTCCAGGGGTGTAGCAATGGCGGCGCCTTTTGGCGGGAACTTCTGGCGGCCAATGGCGCAGTACAATCTTGCAATAAAGTACAGTAAATCACAGTCTCTAGGCACACATGACCTGATTCTTCAGGCTTAAGTAGATCCTGTTCGTGACGCCAAGTTGGAGCGCCCCCACACCGCCGCAGGGCCGAGGGGTACCCGGAGCCGGGCCTCTAGGTCTCAGTCCTGGGGTTGTCACGGTGGCTAGACCCGGTCCGTGGCCCTGTCTGTCAGTGGGGGACGTCCGGTGCAATAAGCGATGTTGTAGCGGTGCAGTTGTGGGGTGCAGGTCGCGGTAAATAACGAGGACACCAGGTTGCAGTCTCTTTACCTCTTTACTGAAGCTCTCTGGGTCCTCAGTCCGGAATACGGCTCACCAGGCTGCGCAAGTCCGGCCGGTCCAATGGCACTTCCAGAGCTCTCCTTGCAGGTGGAAATCGGTGCCTTCCTTCTAGCGCTATGTGTTGCAGTCCTTCCCTGCTGTGCTTACGGAAAGTACCCCACAACTGTTGTGTCTGTTTCTCGTGTTCCCTCACAACAACTTAATTCGCAATGATCTTCCTCGTCCCTCCAGATACTATGGTAGGAACGCACCCGTATGACGGGGAGGCTCGGAGATCTTCCGGGACTCTATCTGCGCCCCTCTCCTGTTGGTACCCCCCTTTGCCTTCCTGGGTGATGCGTGAGACAGTCCGCCTAAAGCTAACTGCCCTGCCGTAGGTCTGAGGTATGGCTTGAAACTCTTTACCTCCTCGGCGTTCCGGCCACCGGTAGTGCGCCTCAGTAAGGTGCTGCCTCTTTCAGCACAACCCTCACTGGTATCTCCTTTCGCTTGACTTCGTTTCTCACTCAGCACAATCTATCTCGCTTCTAGTCCTTTCTTGAGTCCCGCCGCTTCCAGGAGCCTGCGCGGACCCGTTACGTTCTTTCAATGCCAAGCCTCTGCCAGGATCCCACCCCTGGCAGAGACCCTACAGTCTCTCCCTTCACAACACCCCCTGCCACAGGGTGTTGCTCGGTTCAATCCCGTCAGCGTTCTCTCCTAACTTCCTGCCTGACCCCCAGTTTACCCACTATGGTGGGGAGTGGCCTAATGAATAGCACCCTTAGCTCCCCCCGGAGGCCCAGCTGTGAAATGTATTGGTGACTGTGATACCTGCTCAGAGAACTCCTTCAGTGCCATCGAACGCACCATGGCCCCCCTTAGTGGCTGAGCCACAGTACTGCAACGACCAGGACTCTGGGGCGCTGCACTCACATCCATAAAAGTCTGATATATCGAAATCTAAAATTAATTCATCCATATAGTAAATACTGTAAAGGAGAAAAAAAAATCAAAACTACAGAATTACTGATTTGATTGCTGCAGCTCACCAAAAACATGAAAATATGCAATAAATAGCGATCTAAGCATTGTATGTAGCCCAAAATGATATCAATAAAAACAGCAGCTCGTCATGCAAAAAACATGCCCTCACACAGCTCGATGGAAAAGTAAAAAAAATTAGGGGTGTCGGAAAATGGTGACACAAATAAAATGTTTTTTTTTTTCTTTTTATAAAGTTCAGATTTTTTTTCACCATTCAGGCTATGTGCACACGTTGCAGATTTGACTGTGGAATTTTCTGTGCAGATTCTGCATCTCTTGGCAGAAAACGCAGGTCAGAATCTGCTCCTTTTTTTGGTCTGTGCACACGTTGCACATTTTTGTGCGGATTTCTTCCTTTTTTTACCCCTGCAGATTTCTATTATGGAGTGGGTGCAGAAACGCAGCAGATCTGCACAAAGAACTGACATGCTCCTTTTTTGAATCTGCTGCATTTTCTGTGCAGATTTTTCTGCACCATCAGCACAGCATTTTTTTTTTCCATTGATTTACATTGTACTGTAAATCACTTGCAGATCTGCAGCGTTTCTGCGCGGAAAAAAAAAGCTGCAGATCTGCAGGAGATCTGCAATGTGTGCACATAGCCTTAAATATGAAAAAAAATGTGTACGGTTGGTGTCGCCGTAATAGTACTGACCCGGAAAATCTTTTTTCATGGTGATCTTTCTGTATGGAGAATGCTGGAAAAAACTCAAAGCCCATTTAACTAGACTTGGATTTTTTTTTTCCTTTTTTTTTTTTAGTACACTTATGGTAAAATGAATGATGTAATTAAAAATGACAACTCATTCCACAAAAAGCAAAATGTCAACGGAAAAATCAAAAAAGTTATGGCTCATTTATAAAAGCACAAAACTGAAAATGGCTCTTGCGGGAAGAGGTTGAAAGCAGAGACCGTTTTTTCTTGCCCATAACAAGCAATCACAAATTTGAGGCATTTATGTTTCAATTTTTATTTTTTTCCAAGGTCTTTGCTTGCTGTCAGTGAATGATTCATACTCCTGTTCACATCAAGAACCTTGAAACCTGCCTGTAACATGTCCGACTGACACAAAACACAAGAGGGAGCGGATACAGAGGGTGCGGGATACTTTGTAACAAACTTTGTGTCTGTCATTTTAAAATGATCAGTGCAGATTTTCAGCCTTTGGATTTCAAGAAGGTTTCCGTTTACTGACAGCAAGCAGAGATTTTGAAACTGTGAGGAACTAGTGTAGAAAGTGTATTGGAAAGTTGCTGAGCTTTTCATTAAACGATGATTGAGCTTTATTGACATGAGTGGATATAGACTTGTCAACTCGTATCATCGTTTCCACGCCACATGCCTGTCATAACCTACAAACTCCGCGGCCATACAGGGAGATGACATACATGACGGAGCCATTCCAGATCTTCCCACACGCTCCCCCCGGTAGCCGGTTGTAGGTGGTGAATGCTCGGCTCACTCATCAGCTGACTATGCACACAAAGCATGCTGGAAAATTTCCCAAAAGTCATGGGCTCACTAGAGATATCCATCGGTGTAAGGGCTCATACCCATATGTGTGAAAAGAAAACGTTCCAATTTCGGCCCAGAAAAGTAAAACTGGTGCCATGCAATTTTCATGCGAGTACAATACGATTTACATCCAAATGCAATATGATTTTAACATGAGCTCTGACATAGAGAAATTCTCCATGTCATTTACACATCATTTTCAAATGAAATATTCTTCAAAACACACATATATATATATTAGAAAGATGCATAGATAGATAGATACATAGATAGATAGATAGATAATTTCCTGTTTCAGCAAATCCACAATGAACAGACCCAGACAGTATTATTTTGTATTGAAGCATCTAATGAGCGTGTGCGAAGGTTATTATGAAGGGAGGGGGAAGAGCTCAGTTGTAATATCACCTTTTGTGATTGGTGGATGCTGTGTATCTACTGTATTTTAGAGGTGTTATCAGTGATTGCAAAGGAGGAGGTGAGCTGTGACATCACCTATTGTGAATGGTGGATCCTGTGTTATCTACTGTATATAGAGGTGTTATCAGTCATTGTACAGGAGGAGGAGGTGAGCTGTGACATCACCTATTGTGAATGGTGGATCCTGTGTTATCTACTGTATATAGAGGTGTTATCAGTCATTGTACAGGAGGAGGAGGTGAGCTGTGACATCACCTATTGTGAATGGTGGATCCTGTGTTATCTACTGTATATAGAAGTGTTATCAGTCATTGTACAGGAGGAGGAGGTGAGCTGTGACATCACCTATTGTGAATGGTGGATCCTGTGTTATCTACTGTATATAGAGGTGTTATCAGTCATTGTACAGGAGGAGGAGGAGGTGAGCTGTGACATCACCTATTGTGAATGGTGGATCCTGTGTTATCTACTGTATATAGAGGTGTTATCAGTCATTGTACAGGAGGAGGAGGTGAGCTGTGACATCACCTATTGTGAATGGTGGATCCTGTGTTATCTACTGTATATAGAGGTGTTATCAGTCATTGTACAGGAGGAGGAGGTGAGCTGTGACATCACCTATTGTGAATGGTGGATCCTGTGTTATCTACTGTATATAGAAGTGTTATCAGTCATTGTACAGGAGGAGGAGGTGAGCTGTGACATCACCTATTGTGAATGGTGGATCCTGTGTTATCTACTGTATATAGAGGTGTTATCAGTCATTGTACAGGAGGAGGAGGAGGTGAGCTGTGACATCACCTATTGTGAATGGTGGATACTGTGTTATCTACTGTATATATGCAGCGCCCCAGAGTCCTGGTCGTTGCAGTACTGATGCTCCGCCGCTAAGGGGGGCTATGGTACGTCTGATGGCACTGAAGGAGTTCATCTGACCAGGTATCACAGACACCAATACATTTCACAGTCTGGCCTCCAGGGGGAGCTAAGGGCACTATGCATTAGGCCACTCCTCACAGTCTGGTAAAACTGGGGGTTAGACAGGAAGTTAGACAGAAGCTGACTGGGTTGGAACCAGGCAACACCTTGTGGCAGAGGGTGTTGTAGGGGAAGATTCGGAGGGGTCCCTGTCAGGAGTGGGATCCTGACAGAGGCCTAGCAACCAGAGAGAACGTTACGGGACCGCGCCTGCACGATATAGCGGCGGTACCCCAAGAAAGGACAAGAAGCGAGGTTTATTGTGCTGAGTGAGAAACGAGATCAACGCAACAAGGAGAATACCAGTAGGAGTTGTGCTGTAAGACGAGGCAACATCCTACTGAGGCGCGTAACCGGTGGCCGGAACGCCGAGGAAGTATAGAGCTCCAGGCCAAACTTCAAACCTACGGCAGGACAGTCAGTTATAGGCGGGCTGTCTCACCCAATTGACCTAGGCATACACGGGGGGGTAACAACAGGAGTGGGGCGACGCTAGAGTCCCGGAAGAGCTCCGAGCCTCCCCGCCATACGGGTGCGTCCTAACCATAAGATCTGGGGGACGTGGAAGAACATCAGAATCGAGTTGTGAGGGAACACGAGAAACAGACACAGCAGTTGTGGGGACTATCCCGTAAGCACAGCAGGGGAGGACCACAACACACAAGCGCTAGAAGGTAGGCACAGATTTCCACCTGCAAAGGGAGGTCTGGAGGTGCCATCGGACCGGCCAGGCTTGCGCAGCCCGGTTATCCGTATTCCGGATTGAGGATCCTGGAGCCTTCAGTAAAGAGGTAAAGAGACTGCAACCTGGTGTCCTCGTTATTTACCGCAACCTGCACCGCACCACCACAACATCATCACCATCACGCACACCTATTATTGGGCGCCCCTCAGCAGGGTCACGGACCGGGTCTAGCCACCGTGACAACCCCAGAGCAGAGACTCAGAGGCCCGGTACCGGGTACCCTTCGGCCCTGCGGCAGTGGGGGCGCTGCAAACTTGGCGTCACGAACAGGATGTACTTAAGCCTGAAGAATCAGGTCATGTGTGCCTTGGAACTGTGATTTATTATACTTGGAACTGTGATTTACTGTGCTTGGACTGAGTTTTATTGCAAAGACTGTGTATTGCCACTTTCCGCCAAAAGTTCCCGCTAAAACCCACTGCCATTGCAGCACCACAGGGAGCGCAGAGAAAGAAGGAGGGCGTGCCATGGGAGGAGACTACCAAAGCAGCGCCAGAAGTAGCGACCGCCCCCTCCGACTTCTGCTGCGAGATGACGACCTGCCCAGCAGCAGAGGAGAACCGCCCCCTGATTTGCAACGGCGGGAACGAGGTGAAGAGGGAGCTCGACCTCGGAGAAATGGCGGAGCCAGGTGCATGCGTTTCCGCCGAATGCCGGACAGCGATGACGATCAGCAAGTGCCTGAGCAGCGGCGAAGTGATCCCGGCTTGCCCTCACCCACCAGAGGCGGACTCGCGTCCACCGCCGGTGAAGGATCTGAACTCCTTGGAGCCGCTGGCGGAGGAGCCGAGCCTACCTATCTCAGCCACGGAGCCATGGAGGGCGGAGCCACATCAAGAGGCCATTTCGGAGGAGTCGCGGTCCGGGCTGCAGCCGATTCCAGTGTCCTTGTCAGCGGAACGGATCGACATCGGTGGAATCACATCAGGCGCAGGTATGGAAGACGCCCCTGCTCCCCTGACCGATCCTGCTCCCCTGCCCGCTCCCGCGACCGCTCCTCATCCCAACAGTAACCGCCTCTTCTCGGTTGAGCGGGTGATCCTCACCCCCGACGCGATGGGGAAGCTGGTACCTCCACTACCGACCAAGATGGGAGAACCCATAGACGTGGGCCCAGACGGGGTGATCCTCCGGTGGGACACCTCCTGGATCGAGCCGGATGGAGCTCGGGGGGACGGCCTCACCCTTGCTGTGCTCACTTGGGAACAGTATAAACAATGTTTAATCCTGCATTGGAGACGCTGAAACGAGACGGAACAACCTGACACGCCAAAAATGCAACGCAGAAAGTCTGCGCACGGCAGGAAAGACGTGGTAAAGCGGGGAACTGTGCTGGCCTTCCACCCGAAGAGGGGTTGGGGCTCCATACAGGAACCGGGACTACCGACTGACGTCTTCGTTACTAGTTACAACGTGAAAACTCCCTGCTGCAACCAATATGGTGACCCATTGCAAAGGGGGGATAAGGTGATCTACACCTGCCACCGGAGTGCACAAGGATGGTGCGCTCGGAACGTCCAACGCTGTGAGCCTGAAGGGGCGTCACCTGTTGCCCCGACCATGACTGATCCGGGCTTGACAGATCTTGTTACTATCACCACTGTCCGCCTTGTAGCGGCTACCGAACTTGCCAACAGGGTTAGCCTTCAAATCCAGACACCGGGTGATCTGATACTGACATTGCAGCGGCCAGGGACCAAGGATCGAAGCAGCCAGAAACTGAGTAAGCAAGAATGCTTTATAACATGTAAATAGTTAACTGTTTGTCTTTCGCTGCTATAACCCGATCAGGGTTAACTCTTAAAGGGATCCCTTTGTTTACCCGGGATCCCTTCTTCTGCTTTTTGTTTTTGTTTCCTGTTTATTCATCATTGAAAGAACTGCTGAATCATGGACAATGCATGATTACAAACTTTTTGTACATAGTTTGCACCTTCTTAAAGGTGCTCTCTACTGGTTTTACACAAGGAAAGGACTCTTTGCGAAGACACTGGTCTTGGAACCAGCACCGGAGTCCTTACTGCGAACAGACTTGCAGCTTGAGAAGTTGCACTACCTCATAGAGACTTGGTCCCCTCTTAAAGGGAATGTTCACATATTGCACTTATGAACAGTGTTGCCTTAAAATGGTTAAATGGCAATAATGTCTTGAAAGAAGAAGTTAAATGTAGCTAACTAGTTGATTGTGAGAAATGTTTAATGATGTTGTTGATAGAAGAATGAGGACAGAAAGTGAACCCGTACGGGGTTAGTCAGTGAGTCCTCCTAGGAGCCATATAGAGATGGCTCAGTAATCCTGAACTGAAAGATGGATGATAAGTTCTATACCGTGTATAGTAGCAGAAAGGCAGTAGGCCCGGGCAGAAAGGGGCGGTCCTGTAACAGAAAGGAGAGGCAGTAGGCCTGGAGCAGATAGGACAGGCGGTCCTGCAGATGTAAAGAAGGAGAATTGTTATGACCCCAATGGCAGAGGGTCTCAGGAATAATGCTAAGTCAGTAAATACAGAAAACCAGCTCATAGGGCAGTGGTAACTGGGCTGACCATATAACTAATCCTAGCACCACAAATACCAGCAGCCGGGGAACGTTCCTACGTTGATCCTAGACGTCTCGCGCCAGCCGGAGAGCTAACTACCCCTAGAAGGGAAAAGAAAGACCTTTCTTGCCTCCAGAGGAAATACCCCAAAAAGTTGGATAGAAGCCCCCCACAAATAATAACGGTGAGGTAAGAGGAAAAGACAAACATAAGAATGAGCTAGGAATTTAGCAAAGAGAGGCCCACTAGCTAATAGCAGAATATAGAAAGATAACTTATATGGTCAGCAAAAAATCCTATCAAAAATATCCACACTGGAAATTCAAGAACCCCCGAACCATCTAACGGCCCGGGGGGAGAACACCAGCCCCCTAGAGCTTCCAGCAAGGTCAGGAATCACATTTAGTACAAGCTGGACAAAAATGATAGCAAACAAATAACCCAAAAAACAAAGAAGCAAGACTTAGCTTAATTTAACACGAACCAGGACCAGCAAACAGGAGCAAACAGAATGTGTCTGATAACACCGATGCCAGGCACTGGACTAAGGTTCCAGGAGGTTTATATAGCAACACCCCTGAAGTAACGACCCAGCTGGGTGCAGACAGAGGGAAGGAAATCCCAGAGTCATATCACTAGTAACCACTAGAGGGATCCAAAAAAGTCTAATTCACAACAGAGAATGCAGAAAAGTTGATTAGCCTTATAATGTTTTATAAGAAGGTCTTTAGTGGATTCAGCGTGTACGTCCTTAAAGGCAAAGTTAAATTATTGTTCAAAAATTTTGCACTTAGTAGAATACCCGGTTGGGTAAGAAAAGTTATTTATAGTATGTTATTTAAAGTATTTAACCATGTTTGTAACGTTCAAGTGCCCTCACCTCCCATAAAGGGAAGCTCTGTTAAAAAGTTTACTTGTACTTGCATTTTCAAAATTGTATGTCTTTTTGCTGACATGTATTGTTGTTTTCTTCCCAGTCCAGGAGTACTGGATTTAACCGGGGGGGAGTGCAGCGCCCCAGAGTCCTGGTCGTTGCAGTACTGATGCTCCGCCGCTAAGGGGGGCTATGGTACGTCTGATGGCACTGAAGGAGTTCATCTGACCAGGTATCACAGACACCAATACATTTCACAGTCTGGCCTCCAGGGGGAGCTAAGGGCACTATGCATTAGGCCACTCCTCACAGTCTGGTAAAACTGGGGGTTGGATAGGAAGTTAGATCAGAAAGCTGACTGGGTTGGAACCAGGCAACACCTTGTGGCAGAGGGTGTTGTAGGGGAAGATTCGGAGGGGTCCCTGTCAGGGGTGGGATCCTGACAGAGGCCTAGCAACCAGAGAGAACGTTACGGGACCGCGCCTGCACGATATAGCGGCGGTACCCCAAGAAAGGACAAGAAGCGAGGTTTATTGTGCTGAGTGAGAAACGAGATCAACGCAACAAGGAGAATACCAGTAGGAGTCGTGCTGTAAGACGAGGCAACATCCTACTGAGGCGCGTAACCGGTGGCCGGAACGCCGAGGAAGTATAGAGCTCCAGGCCAAACTTCAAACCTACGGCAGGACAGTCAGTTATAGGCGGGCTGTCTCACCCAATTGACCTAGGAAGTCACAGGGGGGGGTAACAACAGGAGTGGGGCGACGCTAGAGTCCCGGAAGAGCTCCGAGCCTCCCCGTCATACGGGTGCGTCCTAACCATAAGATCTGGGGGACGTGGAAGAACATCAGAATCGAGTTGTGAGGGAACACGAGAAACAGACACAACAGTTGTGGGGACTATCCCGTAAGCACAGCAGGGGAGGACCACAACACACAAGCGCTAGAAGGTAGGCACAGATTTCCACCTGCAAAGGGAGCTCTGGATGCGCCATCGGACCGGCCAGGCTTGCGCAGCCTGGTTAACCGTATTCCGGATTGAGGATCCTGGAGCCTTCAGTAAAGAGGTAAAGAGACTGCAACCTGGTGTCCTCGTTATTTACCGCAACCTGCACCGCACCACCACAACATCATCACCATCACGCACACCTATTATTGGGCGCCCCTCAGCAGGGTCATGGACCGGGTCTAGCCACCGTGACAACCCCAGAGCAGAGACTCAGAGGCCCGGTACCGGGTACCCTTCGGCCCTGCGGCAGTGGGGGCGCTGCATATAGAGGTGTTATCAGTCATTGTACAGGAGGAGGAGGAGGTGAGCTGTGACATCACCTATTGTGGATGGTGGATCATGTGTTACCTACTGTATATAGAGGTGTTATCAGTCATTGTACAGGAGGAGGAGGAGGTGAGCTGTGACATCACCTATTGTGAATGGTGGATCCTGTGTTACCTACTGTATATAGAGGTGTTATCAGTCATTGTACAGGAGGAGGAGGTGAGCTGTGACATCACCTATTGTGAATTATGGATCCTGTGTTATCTACTGTATATAGAGGTGATATCAGTCATAGTAATCCAGCCTTTCTTGAAAGGGAAACTGCTGTAAACTGTTTCTGAAAGAATGGGAAGTATGAATATAAGGTAGCCCCAATGGCCAGTGAGAAAATTGCAGTATTAGGCCATGTGCACACGTTCAGTATTTTTCGCGTTTTTTTCGCTATAAAAACGCGAAAAAAACGCTAACATATGCCTCCCATTATTTTCAGTGTATTCCGCATTTTTTGTGCAAATGTAGCCTTTTTTTCCGCGAAAAAATCGCATCGCGGAAAAAAAAGCAACATGTTCATTAAAATGCGGAATTGCAGGGGATTCCGCACACCTAGGAGTGCATTGATCTACTTACTTCCCGCACGGGGCTGTGCACACCATGCGGGAAGTAAGCTACTTCAGAAAAAATGATGACATATGGTCCAATCAGGTAGATGAATGAGTACAAACTTTATTAAATTACTAATAACACACAAGTGAATGGAAGGACAATTAGTTACACTACTCTGGTAGTACTGGATAAAATAGCAGGGGGCGCGTGCCCAGAAAAAGCTGTTCACTGAAGTAATGATGACATATTCATATATTGGCTATAAGAAAAAATCAGCAAAAGTACAAAACCAAACAATAAACTTCAAAATATACATAACAAAAAATATATATAACCTATAAATAGGAAGCCATGCGGACATCTACAGTGCGGACTGCCCATAAATAGCACTCATATTCCAATAGACCGAGTAAGGGATGTCATAGCAGGACACAATTAAGGCACTTATCCACTGCCAAGTACTAAAGGCATATCCATAGAGTCTACATATAAATGAAAATGAAAATATTACGGCCACACAGTACCCACCGCACACTGAACAGGAACTCCTGGGGACGCGCCTCCGCCCCAACGCGCGTTTCGGCGATCACACCTTCGTCAGGGGGAAGTAAGCAGATTATGTGCGGTTGGTACCCAGGGTGGAGGAGAGGAGACTCTCCTCCACGGACTGGGCACCATATAATTGGTCAAAAAAAAAGAATTAAAATAAAAAAGTCATATACTCACCTTTGATGTCTTCCCGCCTCTCCGCTGCATGCTGCCGCTTCGGTTTCTATAGCTGGTGTGCGGTGAAGGACCTGCGATGACGTCACGGTCTTGTGATTGGTCGAGACCGGTCATGTGACCGCTCACGTGACCGCGACGTCATGGAAGGTCCTGAACCACACCGGCATCTATAGGAACGGACGCCTGCAGGTGCGTATAACCATTTTTTTTATTTATTTTTTTTTATTATTTTTAAACATTCTATCTTTTACTATAGATGCTGCATAGGCTGCATCTATAGTAAAAAGTTGGTCACACTTGTCAAACGCTATGTTTGACAAGTGTGACCAACCTGTCAAACAGTTTTCCAAGCGATGCTACAGATCGCTTGGAAAACTTTAGCATTCTGCAAGCTAATTACGCTTGCAGAATGCTAAAAAAACGCGAAAAAAAACGGAAAAAAAACGCAAAAAAAAAATGCGGATTTCTTGCAGAAAATTTCCGGTTTCCTAAAGGAAATTTCTGCAAGAAATCCGGATGTGTGCACATACCCTAACTCATTTTGTTTTTAAGTTAATGAAAGTGCCCCTGTCAGCAGAATTGTGCTCAGAAACTACAGTGTCAGGTCGGCACCGTTATACTGATCACAATGCTACCTGGTGATGAAATCTGTCTTGTGGTTGTTGTGTAATCTTTATTTTCAGTTTTGAGTTAATGATATGCCTGCGGTTACTCCAGAGCTACACTCACTATTCTGCTGGTGCAGTCACTGTGTACATACATTACATTACTGATCCTGAGTTATGGAGCGCCCCCACGTCAGGGCAATGGGGTACTCGGTACCGGTTCCCTCTCGGTTCTGGGGATGTCACGGTGGCCTGACTCGGTCCGTGGCCGTTTGAGGGGGCGTCCAATTAAAGGTGAAGTTTGTCTGGTGTTCGTGACGCCACCTGTGCTGTTTGGTCAGGGTGACCGACGCTGCTTAGGGGTCCGCTGGGGTGATGGAATGGCAGCTAGATGGTATACCTTCCCACAGGTGAAGTACGTCCCCAGGGCTTCCCAGATGTGTAGGTGGTGATGGTGGACGATGTAAGGCACAATAAATAACGAGGACACAAAAGTTGCAGTCTCTTTACCTTTTACTGAAGAGTTCAGCGTCCACAGTCCAGAGTACCGTTAACAGGGCAGGCAGAATCCGGCCGGTCCCAAAGGCAAATCCAGAGTTCTCTTAACCAGGTGGAAATCAGTAGCCTTCCTACTAGCGCCTGGGTGTTGTGGTCCCTCCCTGCTGAGCACCACGGGATAGTCCTCACAACCATTGTAGATCTTCTAGATGTTATTTCTTCCTCTCTGTCCCCCAGATGGTATGGATAGGACAAACCCATTTGACTGATGGCCTGAGGCTTGTTTATAGGGACCCTAGAGACGCCCCGACCCCCACAATTTGCCACCGTGTCTTCTTAGGTATTAAGGTCGGGCAGCCAACTTGGAATTGACTGTCCTGCCGGTCTCTGAAGTAATGCGTAGAGTCAGTTACTCCCTCATGTTCCGGCCACCGGCTACGCGCCTCAAAAGGAGGCAGCCTATCTCGGGGCAGAACTCCTCCCGGTGATTTTTCCTTGTGCTGTGACTTCGTTTCTCACTCTCTACAACACACTTCTCTTCGTGTCCTTTCTTAGGATGCTGCCGCACGTGGGGCAGGCGCAGCTCCGTAGCTTTCTGTCTCGTGCTAGGCCTCTGCCAGGATCCCACCCCTGATAGGGACCCTCTGTCTGCAGCTCAGATGTTCCTCCTCTCCCCCTGTCTGCCTGACAGGTGTTGTCTGGGCAAAGCCCAGCCAGCTTCTCTCTAACTTTCTATCCAAACCACCAGTTTTACCCTTCTGTGAGGAGTGCCCTACTAGATAGGAGCAAGGCTCCCCCTGGTGGTCTGGAGTGTGAAGTGTAGTGTGATGCCGTGATACCTGGAAAGATGAACTCCTTTAGTGCCATCAGACGTAATATCACTCCTCCTGGTGGAAGAATAACATTACTGCAGCAACCAGGACTCTGGTGCGCTGCAGTTACATCCTGGATTATACTCCAGAGCTGCACCTACTATTCTGCTGGCGCAGTCACTGTGTACATACATTACATTACTGATCCTAAGTTACATCCTGTATTATACTCCAGAGCTGCACTCACTATTCTGCTGGTGCAGTCACTGTGTACATACATTACATTACTGATCCTGAGTTACCTCCTGTATTATACTCCAGAGCTACACTTACTATTCTGCTGGTGCAGTCACTGTGTACATACATTACATTACTGATCCTGAGTTACCTCCTGTATTATACTCCAGAGCTGCACTCACTATTCTGCTGGTGCAGTCACTGGGTGCATACATTACATTACTGATCCTGAGTTACATCCTGCATTATACTCCAGAGCTGCACTCACTATTCTGCTGGTGCAGTCACTGTGTACATACATTACATTACTGATCCTGAGTTACATCCTGTATTATACCCCAGAGCTGCACTCACTATTCTGCTGGTGCAGTCACTGTGTACATACATTACATATCCTGTATGGTGTGTGTCCACTCCCATCTTTGGCAGAATCCTGGTTACATTCATGGGTCCATTGTTGTAAACTACCACATTAGCCAGTGGCTACAAAGCTGCAATGTATGTACTTGGCTTAAAACAAAACTTGTATATGTTCCTGTCTTACATTTGGGAATAGGGGGTCTGCAGGAAGATTTGGGGATTCCCAGACCCTCCTCAGATGCCATCTTTTTATACTAAATTGGACTTTTTTCAAGGGCACAGATGACGGGAGCGGTTTGGGTTGCCATGGAAACTAACAGATGTGCTCTCCCTTCGTCTGTGAGAGGGGATAATGCATTGATGCACATGATGAGAGAGAACGCGGTTACTGAGTCACGCCGAGCCTCCAGGCCCCGCCGGACGTGAGGATGTCTGCGAGAGCCTCCATTACATACTGAACCTCACCGGCCGACTACCGAAAACACTGACATTGTTTTTTAACCCTCTGCCGCCAGTAATGTCCACCGAAACCCCGAATCCCCATTACCAGCCCAGACAGGAGAAGTAAACGATATCATCTGAAATCATCTCTATGGTCGGAGGTCTACCTCGCTGCCTCTCCTGTCACTTTTTAAGGATATTCCCATCTTATAATGTGATGGCAAATAGCGAGTATTTTCTGTCACTTTATGATTGGGTGGGATCCGACCTCTGAGACCCCCACTGATCATTAGCTCATAGGGTACACAGCATTGGTGTACCTATTCATCTGCCATTATACTTCACACAGGGCTGTATCCAAGCTGTGTGGCACATTGGAGTCATAGGGTATGTGTCCACGTTCAGGATTGCATCAGGATTTGGTCAGGATTTTTCATCAGTATTTGTAGCCAAAACCAGGAGTGGGTGATAAATGCAGAAGTGGTGCATATGTTTCTATTATTCTTTTCCTCTAATTGTTCCACTCCTGGTTTTGGCTACAAATACTGATGAAAAATCCTGACCAAATCCTGATGCAATCCTGAACGTGGACACATACCCTAATAGATTTCTCAGATTGGAAACAAATGTGGCGAAACCTCAACTGCAAGAAATATTAGCTCTATTTCAGGTCTGGTACAGTGGATTCATATAGGTAAATTGTATCAGTTTGGAATCTGTAAATGCTCAGACCGAATAGAATTGTAGCAAACGCTCAGCTGTGAGAAACATCAGGTCTCAATTTATTCCATATTCCAGATCAATACAGACCTGATACTTCTCATAGTTGTATATTTGTTACAATAGCTGTCACAATTATCAGGTCTGTTACAATAAATCAATAAAGGTGAAATGTATCCAAATTATTCAGTCTGATGACAATTGTAGGGAACTCTCAGCTATGAGAAATTTCAGGTCTGTAAATACACTCCTCAACATTAGGCTGCCGTCACACTATCAGTATTTGGTCAGTATTTTACATCAGTATTTGTAAGCCAAAACCAGGAGTGGAACAATTCGAAGAAAAGTATAATAGAAACATATGCACCACTTCTGTATTTATCACCCACTCCTGGTTTTGGCTTACAAATACTGGGGTAAAATACTGACCAAATACTGCTAGCTTGATGGCAGCCTAAGGCTATGTGCACACATAGCGGTTTTTACCGCGGAACCGCAGCGTTTCTGCAGCTGCGGGTCCGCAGCAGTTTCAATTGCGTTTACAGTTACATGTAAACCCTATGGAAACCGCAATCCGCTGTGCACATGCTGCGGGAAAAACCGGGCAGAAACGCAGCGGTTTACATTCCGCAGCATGTCACTTCTTTTGTGCAGAATCGTTGCGATTCTGCACACATAGGAATGCATTGATCCGCTTACTTCCCGCATGGGGCTGTGCCCACGATGCGGGAAGTAAGCGGATAATGTGCAGATGGTACCCGGGGTGGAGGAGAGGAGACTCTCCTCCAGGCCCTGGGAACCATATTAGTGTAAAAAAAAAATAATTAAAATAAAAAATAATGATATACTCACCTCTCAGCGCTGCATGCGGCCGTCCGGTTGCAGGGTTGCTGTGCGAGCAGGGCCTGAGATGATGTTGCGGTCACATGACCGTGACGTCACGAAGGTCCTTCTCGCACAGCATCTTTGGAACCGGACCGCCGCGTGCAGCGCCGAGGAGATCGGGACGTCAGAGGGTGAGTATAACCAATTTTTATTATTTTTAACATTACTATTGATGCTGCATATTGCTGCATATGCAGCATCAATAGTATAGGAGTAAACCCGCAGTGGAAACCGCAAAACAAACCGCGATAAATCTGCAGGGATAACCGCAGCGGTTTTGCCCTGCAGATTTATCAAATCCGCTGCGGGAGAACCCGCAAAGGACCCCGCAAAGTCTGCACATAGCCTAAGGGTTTGTGCACATGACCGTATTTTCGGTCCAAGTGTGATCCAACAAAAAAATCAAATCACACTTGGACCAATGTTATTCTATGGCGCCGTGCACATGTCCAACTTTGATCCGATATTTGGATCGCACTTGGCTGTTCAGTGACATCGGATGACATCTGAGTGCAGTCTGATTTTCATGGACTGACCAAATGAAGAAGATGGAGACATATTTTTCCACAACCCAGAGAATCGGATCACACTCAGATCAGAGTTTGATCAGAGTTTGATTAGCATAATCGGCCAAATTCACTCAGAACCCTAGCCTTAAAATTACAAATTATATTGATCTGAAAATTGTGAAAACCATGGCTGCAGCGCCTCTGGACTTGTCTCCCATAGAGCCCATCTGGGACGTCATTGGTCGGTGATTACATAGGAGCTGCCAGCAGCAGATCTCGATGGTTTGCCCAAGTGCATTCAATACAACAGGACCTTTCTCAGAGGATCAGGAAATACCTCACTAGTAGCAGCTAAGGCTATGTGCACACGATACAGATTTGCTGCGGATCCGCAGCGGATTTTTCTGTGCAGATCCGCACTGTGATTTACAGTACCATGTAAATCAATGTCTGAAAAAAAAAAGTTGTGCAGATGGTGCAGAAAAATCAGTGCGGAATTGCTGCGGATTTAAAAGAAGTGCATGTCACTTCTTTTGTGCGGATTTGCAGCGTTTCTGCACCCCTCCATGATAGAAATCCGCAGTGGCAAAAACTGCAGAAAATCCACAGAAAATCCGCATCAAATCCGCACAAAATCAAATCCGCACAAAATCTGCATAAAAACCGCAGCAAATCCACGGCTGCGGATTCTGCCAGGAGATGCAGATTTTGTGTAGAAAATTCTGCACCACTTTTCCTACTTGTGCACATGCCCTAAGGCTGGAAGTAGCGGATTTCTTTGTGTGATGCTCATACTAGATAAATAGAAGTTTTGAAAATGTTTTACATTTTTCATCATTTGCTGATACTTAAAGGGAAATTGGCAGCAAGATTTTGCTCAGTAAACTACAGATACTGTCAGGTTGGTGCTGTAATGCTGATAAAAGAGATACCTGGGTTGATGAAATCCGTCTTGTGGTTGTTCTTTAATTTGTATTTGTAGTTTTCAGTTAATGAGATTCTCGTGCTCCAGGGTGGCCTGTGGGTGGGGCTGTGGGCTGCTTGTGGGCATGGCTGTGGGCTGCCTGTGGGTGGGGCTGTGGGCTGCCTATGGGTGGGGCTGTGGGCTGCCTGTGGTAGGGGCTGTGGGCTGCCTGTGGGTGGGGCTGTGGGCTGCCTGTGGGTGGGGCTGTGGGCTGCTTGTGGGCATGGCTGTGGGCTGCCTGTGGGTGGGGCTGTGGGCTGCCTATGGGCGGGGCTGTGGGCTGCCTGTGGTAGGGGCTGTGGGCTGCCTGTGGGTGGGGCTGTGGGCTGACTGTGGGCGGGGTTGTGGGCTGACTGTGTGCTGCCTGTGGGTGGGGCTGTGGGCTGCCTGTGGGTGAGGCTGTGGGCTGCCTGTGGGTGGGGCTGTGGGCTGCCTGTGGGCGAGGTTGTGGGCTGCCTGTGGGTGGGGCTGTGGGCTGCTTGTGGGTGGGGCTCTTCTTTGAGATTCACCTGTATTGGCTTTTGACAGGTATATCGAATATACTATTGTGGGATTAGAAAACAAATGTCACTTCATCAAAATGGCGGTGGCGAGCATGTATCTGTTTATGCCTATAATATTGCCGGTCAAAAAAAATAACTTTATCAAAATGGCACTGGTGCATGTGTTCCAACTGCGCATGTGCAGCCACCATTTCACTAGAGAAAAAAATTTGGCTGCAGCAAGATAACGGCACTTGCGCCATAGGATCTATCAGAACGTGATGTGATAAATGCCACTGCGCGTGTGCCTGCTGGCACCATGTTGATGAAGTTATTTTTTTTTAACCTGACAATATTGTAGGTATAAACAGATACTTACTCACTGCCGCCATTTTGATGAAGTGACTTTTGTTTTCCAACCACACAATAATATATTCAGTATGTAAAATAGGGGGCAGGTCAGTGAAGGATCAGAGACCTGTCATAAGCCTATACAGATGAATACCTACGCAGAGCACCACATAAAGCCCCGCGCAAGTCCGGACTGGCCATCGGGCACTTCTGGCAAATGCCAGAGGAGCCGGTGCCAGGAGTGGGCCTCTGCCGCTATCAGCAGCGCCAGAGCCGACTCCCCCCCGATCACCCGCCTCGCCCTGCCCCGCATTCAACTATACCAGCATCTATGACGCCATTACAGTTGAATGCAATGATGGAGGAGAGAGTGTCCGCGGATGCGTGATGACGTCATATTATCGCGCACCTGCTCTGTGGCCGGGCAGACTGCAGCTGCTGAGACCGGAGCCGGGAGCAGTGCGGGGCACAAGGAGAGGTGAGGAGAGTGTTGTTTTTTTTTTATATATATATATATATATATATATAGTGATACCTGGATTGTGAGGCAATTGGGGGGGCTGTATTACATTCTATGGGGGCTGGCTGTATTACATTCTATGGGGGCTGGCTGCATTACATTCTATTGGGGGCTGGCTGTATTACATTCTATGGGGGCTGGGCTGTATTATATTCTATGAGGGCTGGGCTGTATTACATTCTATGGGGGGCTGTATTACATTCTATGGGGGGTTGTATTATATTCTGTGGGGAGGTGGGCTGTATTTCATTCTATGGGGTGCTGTATTATATTCTATGGGGGGCTGTATTACATTCTATGGGGGGCTATATTACATTCTATGGGGGCAACATTATATTCTATGGGGGCTGTATTATATTCTATGAGGGGTGATTGCATCATACTCTATGAGGGGGCTACATTATATTCTATGGGGAGCTGCATTATACGATATGAGGAGGGCTGCATTGTATTCTATGGAGGGGCTACATTATATTCTATGGGGGGCTGCATTATGCTCTATGAGGGGGCTATCATAAATATATGCAGGGGCTGCATTATACTATATGAGGGGGCTGCATTATATTCTCTGGGGGGTATCATTATACTCGGGGCTACAACATATTCTGTGGAGTGGCTGCATTATACTCTGGAGTGGCATCATTATACTATATGTGAGCTGCATTATACTGTATCGAGGACTATGGGGAATACAATATACTATATGAAGAACTATGGGGTGCATTATACTATGGGAAGTGAATTGTACTACATGGATGACAATGGCGGGGCATTATACTATATGGAGTACTATGAGGAATGTATTATACTATTTGGAGGCCTGTGGCAGTACATTATACTATATGGAGGACTGAGGAGTGTATTATACTATATGGAGAACTGAGGAGTGTATTATACTATATGGAGGACTGAGGTGCACATTATAATATATGGAGGACTGAGGTGCACATTTTAATATATGGAGGACTATGGGGTGTATTATACTAAACAAGCAAAATGCTGCCTATTCATTGAGTGATTGGATTGTTTATGTGGGAACAGAAATCCTTGTTCTCAGCAGCACATCGCCGGTGTAAACTGTAGATGTGCTGCTGATAACATGATACTGTATGGGGACAGATTGATCTAATTGTGATTGTTCTGTTCCCTTCATTCTTTCTCAGTTGGTGTAAAGAGGCCGGGAAACAAGAGTCCAACGACTTCAGTATTGTCGATCACACTTGTTTAGTGGCCTGAGATCAGCGCATGTAAATACAGCAGAAATGCTTCGCAGGGAGACCAGGCAAGGATGATTACAGTTGTAGTTAGCACCCGGCGCCTGGGAATAGCGCTAACTCTACTGCTTTTCCCAGCCGCCAGAGCATTTAATTCTGGAATGTGTAATGATTTTTAGGGTTGATGTCAGCTGTGTAATGTCAGCTGCTATCAATCCATGGTGTAAGTAATGGGAGAGGTGTCTATCAGACACCCGCACTACTAGCCCAGACCTGGCGAGACCCAGCGACTCTGAAGAGCGGTGATGGTAGTAACAATACCGCTCTTCACAGTTGCCGAGCTCAGCACAAGACCCGGAATATCTGAAGAGCGGTGACGTTACTGAAGTCACCGCTCTTCAGAGTCACCGGGTCTCGTGCTGCGCAGCGGAACCAAAAGTGGCTGTAGGCAAAGTTTATGGAGCATCAGAATGAGGTTACCTACAAGATCCAGTTATGTAGGTAAAGTAGCGGCTTTTCTTGGTACTGCAACTAAAAGCCATAAATAGGACCGAGCTGTAATGCTGGATACAGCTGTGATTATATGTTATGTAGTCGTGTTACACTCCCCTCACGTCTTGTAACCTACAAGTGTACAAAGATATTATACAGTCACCATGTGACAAGTGGGCCTGTGTAACCTCAAATGCCAGGGCGGAATTTTAGTCCCAGTCCGGCCCTGGCCCCGCCCACATTCCCACCCACAGCCCCACCCACAGGGCCGCCCCAGAGCACGAGCATATCATTAACTCAAAACTGAAAATAAAGATTAAACAACAACCACAAGACGGATTCCATCACCAGGTATCATTGTAATCAGTATAACGGCGCCGACCTGACACTGTCTGTAGTTACTGAGCACAATCCTGCTGACAGGTTCCCTTTAACTTGTCTATCCATCCTGTGATTGCCACCATTCCATGACTTTTCCTTCTTGATGTTGCAATTTCAATGTTGAGGAGTGTAATTTTAAATTCTAAATTTAAACAACAATGTTCCGGTTTATTAACAGCAAGGAGAAAGTTAGAAAACTCCGAGAAATTGCAACAAACTAGTGGGAAGATGTTACTTGAGTCATTCTATTCACGTTTTGGAGTAAACTACACCACAAATGATTGAAAATTATTGTGTGTGACAGAACTATAAAAATAATCATTTAGTTAACCAAAAATATGGGACTGTAGACATATCAAAAGGGCATGGCTCCTTACCTGCGAATTTATTAATTGCATGGACAAAAAATGGTGCTTTTCTTTTTTTTTACATATGACACATTTTAATCCAACCGGCTATGTGAAATTTACACCAATATCTATAAAAAATTTGGAAAACTTTTAATTGTACAATAAAAATATATTTATTTAGAAAAAAATGCAACAAACACAAATTTTAATGGAAAACGTTGAAGATCCCTCAAACGTATCCAGCCTTTCCAAGCAATGGCATGAAAAATACACAAGTGGGCTGTGCCAGCATTTCGTGCTGTGGGTAGGTAGGACAGATGCAGAAAGTGACTCACGGATTAGTAAAAGAGGAGAGATTAGAGGAGCGAGTGGGCAACCAAGCAGATGATCTGTGGTGAGAAGGAACTGAGAAGGCAACGACAAGTAGTCAGGAAAGAGGCAGAAAATGAAGAGTGACACCGAGAGAAGGACAGAGACAGCTGCCGCCAGACCTCGGCGCTTTCTCAGAGTCAGCAGGCTTAGGACCTCCTTGTACTTAAAGATGCAGCACTATGAGACATGGGCACCTGAATGACCTGCAAGGGCAATTAATAAAGTGATATGGACCAATGCCCATGGGAGGGCTAAAGCAAGAAACTGAGTTTACAGACCAATAACCCATGATGACAAAACAACCACAGAAACCCACATTGTATCCACTGGCAGATGCAAGTTTTGCCAAGAGTGGCATCTCAATTACCACATCCACTGTTGGGTCTCATTCACCTGACAGATGCCAACAGACTTTTCCCAGTGCCCGGGCTAGAATATACTGGTACCTCATGGTATACTCTTTTTTTTTTAACACTGGATCCAATTCTTAACATATGCCATCTTGTGCCTAAACAGGTCGGAAACTCCTCTTGATGTATAACTTCGATGAACGCTGCAAATGCAATATGAATGCTCCCTAATACATCTGAGGTCATCTTGCCAGTCAAAAGTGCCATGAGGGTTCAGTCGCGCCAACTCCCACCGCGATGGGCTCCAATCAGATATGCTAAAATATAGAGCCAGCTTCCCCTGACACAGTTCTTGAAGTTCCAGTTAATTTAATTGGTGTGTACTGAGGTAGAAATTGGCACCACATGTTCCCTTTTGGCACTTCTAATTGTGAATTATGGTGACTTCGGTAAAGCTGGTAAGAGTCCATTTGCTTAGTGTTATGACCCCAATGGCGAGGGTCTCAGAGGAACGTGGAAGTCTGCAGAATACAAAAATCCAGCTCATAGGGCAGTGGTAGCTGGGTTGACCATATATCTACTCCTAACGCCAACACTAGAAGTAGCCGGGGATCATTCCTACGTTGATTCTAGATGACACGCTCCAGCCGGAGAATCTAGCTACCCCTAGTAGAGGAAAACAAAAGACCTTTCTTGCCTCCAGAGAAGGGGACCCCAAAGCTGGATAGAAGCCCCCCACAAATAATAACGGTGAGGTAAGAGGAAATGACAAACACAGAAATGAACCAGGTTTAGCACAGAGAGGCCCGCTTACTGATAGCAGAATAAAGAAAGGTAACTTATATGGTCAACAAAAACCCTATCAAAATCCACACTGGAAATTCAAGAACCCCCGAACCGTCTAACGGTCCGGGGGGAGAACACCAGCCCCCTAGAGCTTCCAGCAAAGGTCAGGATATATATTTGGAACAAGCTGGACAAAAATACAAAACCAAAACAAAATAGCAAAAAGCGGACTTAGCTGATATAACTGGAACCAGGATCAGTAGACAAGAGCACAGCAGACTAGCTCTGATAACTACGTTGCCAGGCATAGAACTGAAGGTCCAGGGAGCTTAAATAGCAACACCCTTAACTAACGACCCAGGTGCGGATAAAAGGAATGACAGAAAAACCAGAGTCAAAAAACTAGTAACCACTAGAGGGAGCAAAAAGTAAATTCACAACAGCTTAGATACACTTATTCCTTTAAAGAAGCACTCCTCTTCCTCCTCCCATTAACGTTTTTATCCTCTTAATTTATTTCAATCATCATATTATATAGCGCTGTTTACTTACAATTGCTAATTTCGCCTTTCTACCCAGCTATTTATTCTCTTTTCTCTGCTCTATGTAGAAACAGGAAATCTCTTGTCCCTTCAAAAATTATTCCTCTCTTCAACTCCTGACCCAGCTGCTCTACCTCTCCCCCCAGCCATTGACTTTTGCAGTGACTGATGAGTCATACAGGGAAAATTGACCTCCTGTTTCTACATAGAGCTTAGAAGGATTCAGCTAGTCTGTTTTTAATCATGTGTTGTCATAGACCTGATAGAAAAGAGAAGAATTAACTGGGTAGAAAGGCAAAATGAGCAATTGCAAGTGCACAATGCAATATAATGTGATGATTGCAATGTATTAAGAGGATACAAATTTTCATGAGAGCACTTCTATAAAGTCCAAGTAACATCCAGTTTGGTAATATCACTATCCATGTACCCTGATTGACATTTACATGTGAAGTTTTCTACACGGTTACATCACCCATTTACTGGCTGTGACAATCTATGCCACAGTCTGATATTCAATTCATGCACCATGGATAATCACCACTATAAGATCCTTCCAACCAATGCTGCAGAGCATGATCTTCTTAGAGGATATGCTGGATCGGATACTCTTCCTGGGTGTGAACACTGTAAGATTAGAACCAAAACATTTAACATTTCCAACCTTGGGTACAATTTCGATCAGCCAGGAGCGGCACTGACATCCCCAGAATTGTACTTCTAGTGATTGTAAATAGACACATCACCCAGCATTAAATTCAAAACTACAGCACTAATCCTGCCTAATTTCCTGAAAACTGCATTGTAAGGAGCGTCTGGTTTTCTTGCCAGTAAATGTACATTACAGCATAGCCGACATCTGACAAATGAATATGGACGATTCTAAATCCATGAAAGTACAAGACATTCTGAGCATTATGGACTGTTATACCCCTAAGAAATCTGGAAATTCTCCAACTTGTACCGATGCATAAAATAATCAAAAAGGGGAAAGTATTATAACAGTTATATTCATGTCCATAGGGGGCAGTATTTTAATAAAATAAATGATGTGAAAAAGCCTTCAGGATCCACAAATATTCAGATCACCCTTGTATTTAGGGATTCCTGTTGCCCAGAAACCCTTGCGGCACATCAAGATTCCAACAGCAAAAAATGTGTATCAAAATCCAGCAAATGCTTATGTAAAAAATCTTCTTTATTCAAAGTCCATTAAAAACGCAGATGCGTTTCTGACAAGTGTCCTTATTCATGGCATACATTGCATGCAATGAATGAATGAATGAATTATTTTTTAGCTGGACCATTTGCTGGATTTTTATCATTTTTTTTTTTTGCCAGTTTTATCTATATATATATATATAATTGTCTAAGGGTCACTTTCGTCTGTCTGTCTGTCTGTAACGGAAATCCCGCGTCGCTGACTGGTGAGACCAATCAGTGACGGGCACAGTCCGGCTGAGAATTAGTCCATCCCTACTTCCGTCCAGTCAGTGCCCGGCGCCCGCTCCATACTCCCCTCCAGTCAGCGCTGACACAGGGTTATTGGCAGCGTTAACGGACCGCGTTATGCCGCGGGTAACGCACTCCGTTAAAGCTGCTATTAACCCTGTGTGACCAACTTTTTACTATTGCTGCTGCCTATGCAGCATCAATAGTAAAAAGATGTAATGTTAAAAATAATAAAAAACAAAAAACCTGCTATTCTCACCTTCCGTTGTCCGCCGATGCGCGCGCAGCTGCCACCAGCTTCCGTTCCTAGAGATGCATTGTGAAATTACCCAGAAGACTTAGCGGTCTCGCGAGACCACTAAGTCATCTGGGTAATTTCGCAATGCATCGATGGGAACGGAAGCTGGCGGCAGCAGCGCGCGCATCGAGATAGCTTCGCTGGACACCAGCGGGTGAGTATATAACTATTTTTTATTTTAATAATTTTTTTAACAGGGATATGGTGCCCACACTGCTATATACTACTTGAGCTGTGCTATATACTGCGTGGGCTGTGCTATATATTACGTGGGCTGTGTTATATACTGCGTGGCTGCTATATACTACGTGGGCAATGTTATATACTGCGTGGGCTGTGTTATATACTGCGTGGGCTGTGTTATATACTGCGTGGGCTGTGTTATATACTGCGTGGCCACTGTTATATACTGCGTGGGCTGTGCTATATACTGCGTGGCCACTGTTATATACTGCGTGGCCTATATTATATACTGCGTGGGCTGTGTTATATACTGCATGAGCTGTGTTATATACTGCATGGGCTGTGTTATATACTGCGTGAGCTGTGTTATATACTGCATGGGCTGTGTTATATATTACGTGGGCTGTGTTATACACTGCGTGTCTGCTATATACCACATGGCTCCTGTATACTACGTGGCCTGTGCTATATACTATGTGGCTGCTATATACATACATACATACATACATACATATTCTAGAATACCCAATGCGTTAGAATCGGACCGCCATCTAGTAGTAGTAGTAGTAGTAGTAGTAGTAGGCAGTATTATAGTAGTTATATTCTTGCACATAGGGGGCAGTATTATAGTAGTTATATTCTTGTACATAGGGGGCAGTATTATAGTAGTTATATTCTTGTACATAGGGGACAGTATTATAGTAGTTATATTCTTGTACATAGGAGCAGTATTATAGCAGTTATATTCTTGTACATAGGGGCAGTATTATAGTAGTTATATTCTTGTACATAGGAGCAGTATTATAGTAGTTATATTCTTGCACATAGGAGCAGTATTATATTAGTTATATTCTTGTATATAGGGGCAGTATTATAGTAGTTATATTCTTGTATATAGGGGCAGCATTATAGTAGTTATATTCTTGTACATAGGAGCAGTATTATAGTAGTTATATTCTTGTGCATAGGAGCAGTATTATAGTAGTTATATTCTTGTACATAGGAGCAGTATTATAGTAGTTATATTCTTGTACATAGGAGCAGTATTATAGTAGTTATATTCTTGCACATAGGAGCAGTATTATAGTAGTTATATTCTTGTACATAGGAGCAGTATTATATTAGTTATATTCTTGTATATAGGCGCAGTATTATAGTAGTTATATTCTTGTATATAGGGGCAGCATTATAGTAGTTATATTCTTGTACATAGGAGCAGTATTATAGTAGTTATATTCTTGTACATAGGAGCAGTATTATAGTAGTTATATTCTTGTACATAGGAGCAGTATTATAGTAGTTATATTCTTGCACATAGGAGCAGTATTATAGTAGTTATATTCTTGTGCATAGGAGCAGTATTATAGTAGTTATATTCTTGTACATAGGGGCAGTATTATAGTAGTTATATTCTTGTACATAGGGGCAGTATTATAGTAGTTATATTCTTGTACATAGGAGCAGTATTATAGTAGTTATATTCTTGTACATAAGGGGAAGTATTATCTACTATATAATTGTCTAAGGGTCACTTCTGTCTTTCTGTCCTTCTGTCTGTCTGTCTGTCACGGAAATCCCAAGTCGCTGATTGGTCACGGCAAAACAGCCACGACCAATCAGCGACGGGCACAGTCTGGCGGCAAAATGGCCGCTCCTTACTCCCCGCAATCAGTGCCCACTCCATACTCCCCTCCAGTCAGCACTCACACAGGGTTAATGGCAGCGTTAACGGACTGCGTTATGCCGCGGTGTAACGCACTCCGTTAACGGTGCTATTAACCCTGTGTGACCAACTTTTTACTATTGATGCTGCCTATGCAGCATCAATAGTAAAAAGATCTAATGTTAAAAATAATAAAAAAATAAAAAATAGCTATATACTCACCCTCCGTCGGCCCCTCGGATCCAGAACAGGCCTTTGCAGCTCCTCGCGACGCTCCGGTGACCGCTCCATGCATTGCGATCTCGCGAGATGATGACGTAGCGGTCTTGCTAGACGTCATCATCTCGCGAGACCGTAATGCACTCTTGGGACTGGAGCGCGCGAGGAGCATCGGTAAACGCTTCGCCTGGATCCGGGGGCCAACGGAAGGTGAGTATATAACTATTTTTTATTTTAATTCTTTTTTTAACAGGGATATGATGCCCACATTGCTATATACTATGTGGGCTGTGCAATATACTACGTGGGCTGTGCAATATACTATGTGGCTGTGCAATATACTATGTGGCTGTGCTATTTACTACGTGGGCTGTATTATATACTACGTGGGCTGTGTTATACACTACGTGGGCTGTGCTATATACTACGTGGGCTGTGCTATATACTACGTGGGCTGTGCTATATACTACGTGGGCTGTGTTATACACTACGTGGGCTGTGTTATACTACGTGGGCTGTGTTATACTACGTGGGCTGTGTTATACTACGTGGGCTGTGTTATACACTATGTGGGCTGTGTTATACACTATGTGGGCTGTGTTATATACTGCGTGCGTGGGCTGTTATATACTATGTGAGCTGTTATAAACTACGTGGTTGTGTTATATGCTATGTGGGCTGTTATACACTCCGTTGGCTGTGCTATATACTCCGTGGGCTGTGCTATATACTACGTGGCTGTGCTATTTACTATGTGGCTGTGCTATTTACTACATGGGCTGTTATATACTACGTGGCTGTGCTATATACTACGTGGCTGTGCTATTTACTATGTGGCTGTGCTATTTACTACATGGGCTGTTATATACTACGTGGCTGTGCTATATACTACGTGGCTGTGCAATATACTACGTGGCTGTGCTATGTACATAAGGGGAAATATTATAGTAGTTTGTTGTGAATTTGGATTCTGGGCTCCCCCGGTGGCTACTGGTGGAATTGAACTGGTGTCTTCATCTTCTCTGTTCACCTGTTCCCATCAAGATGTGGGAGTCGCTATATAACCTTGCTGCTCTGTTAGTTGCTTGCCGGTCAACAATGTTATCAGAAGCCTCTCTGTGCTTGTTCCTGCTCCTAGACAACTACTAGATAAGTTGGACTCTTGTCCATGTTTGTTTTTGCATTTTGTTCCAGTTCACAGCTGTAGTTTCGTTACTGTGTCTGGAAAGCTCTTGTGAACGGGAATTGCCACTCTGGTGTTATGAGTTAATGCCAGAGTTTTAAAGTAATTTCTGGATGGTATTTTTGATAGGGTTTTCAGCTGACCATGAAAGTGTCCTTTCTGTCTTCTGCTATGTAGTAAGTGGACCTCAAATTTGCTAAACCTATTTTCATACTACGTTTGTTATTTCATCTCAACTCACCGCCAATACATGTGGGGGGCCTCTGTCTCCTTTCGGGGTATTTCTCTAGAGGTGAGCTAGGACTAATATTTTCTTCTGCTAGCTTTATTTAGTCCTCCGGCTGGGCTGGGCATCTAGAATCAACGTAGGCATGCTACCCGGCCACTGCTAGTTGTGCGTTAGGTTTAGTTCATGGTCAGCTCAGTTCCCATCTTTCAAGAGCTAGTTCCTATATATGCTTATGCTATGTTCTCTTGCCATTGAGATCATGACAGTTTGACCGGCCAACAAAGTGTTAATTGTTTGGGCTGAAGCAGGAGAAAAAGAAGTGTTTAAGGGAAATTTTTTTTTTTTTTTTTTTTTCCCCTCAGAGTTTTGCTGCCTAGCCCTTAATTGCTGTCTAGCTGCTTCTTACCTCCTCTTAACCCTTGAATGGCTCTGTGTCCATCTGTTTGTAATGGATCTTCAGAGTGTAATTGCAGGTTTGAATAATCTCGCCACGAAGGTACAAAATTTGCAAGATTTTGTTTGTCATGCACCTGTATCTGAGCCGAGAATTCCTTTGCCGGAATTTTTCTCGGGGAATAGATCCGGGTTTCAGAATTTTCGAAATAA
Source organism: Ranitomeya variabilis (assembly GCF_051348905.1). Classification (NCBI taxonomy): domain Eukaryota; kingdom Metazoa; phylum Chordata; class Amphibia; order Anura; family Dendrobatidae; genus Ranitomeya; species Ranitomeya variabilis. The sequence goes on from NC_135238.1 coordinate 231,400,017, forward strand.
TTGCAAATTATTTTTGTCTTTGAAATCTCGCTCTGCCGGAGACCCTGCACAGCAGGTCAGGATTGTGATTTCCTTGCTCCGGGGCGACCCTCAAGACTGGGCTTTTTCATTGACACCAGGGGATCCTGCGTTGCTCAATGTGGATGCGTTTTTTCTGGCCTTGGGGTTGCTTTATGACGAACCTCATTTGGAGCTTCAGGCAGAAAAAACTTTGATGTCCCTATCTCAGGGGCAAGATGAAGCGGAAATTTACTGCCAAAGATTCCGTAAATGGTCTGTGCTTACTCAGTGGAATGAGTGCGCCCTGGCGGCGACTTTCAGAGAGGGTCTCTCTGATGCCATTAAGGATGTTATGGTGGGGTTCCCTGTGCCTGCGGGTCTGAATGAGTCCATGACAATGGCTATTCAGATCGATAGGCGTTTGCGGGAGCGCAAACCAGTGCACCATCTGGCGGTGTCCACTGAGAAGTCGCCAGAGAGTATGCAGTGTGATAGAATTCTGTCCCGAAGCGAGCGGCAGAATTTTAGACGGAAAAATGGGTTGTGTTTCTATTGTGGTGATTCTACTCATGTTATATCAGCATGCTCTAAGCGCACTAAAAAGCTTGGTAAATCTGTTTCCATTTGCACCTTACCGTCTAAATTTATTCTATCTGTGACCCTGATTTGCTCTTTGTCATCTATTACCACGGACGCCTATGTCGACTCTGGCGCCGCTTTGAGTCTTATGGATTGGTCCTTTGCCAAACGCTGTGGGTATGATTTAGAGCCTTTGGAGACTCCTATTCCTCTGAAGGGGATTGACTCCACCCCATTGGCTAATAATAAACCACAATACTGGACACAAGTAACTATGCGTATTAATCCGGATCACCAGGAGATTATTCGCTTTCTGGTGCTGTATAATCTACATGATGATTTGGTGCTAGGATTGCCTTGGCTGCAATCTCACAACCCAGTCCTCGACTGGAGAGCTATGTCTGTGTTGAGCTGGGGATGTAAGGGGGCTCATGGGGATGTACCTGTGGTTTCCATTTCATCATCCATTCCCTCTGAAATTCCTGAGTTCCTGTCTGACTATCGTGACGTCTTTGAAGAATCCAAGCTTGGTTCGTTACCTCCGCACCGAGAGTGCGATTGTGCCATAGATTTAATCCCGGGTAGTAAATACCCAAAGGGTCGTTTATTTAATCTGTCTGTGCCTGAACATGCTGCTATGCGAGAATATATAAAGGAGTCCTTGGAAAAGGGACATATTCGTCCATCGTCATCTCCCTTAGGAGCCGGTTTTTTCTTTGTGTCAAAAAAAGACGGCTCTTTGAGACCATGTATTGATTATCGGCTTTTGAATAAAATCACTGTTAAATATCAATACCCATTGCCGTTGCTGACTGATTTGTTTGCTCGCATAAAGGGGGCCAAGTGGTTCTCTAAGATTGACCTTCGTGGGGCGTATAATTTGGTGCGAATCAGGCAGGGGGATGAGTGGAAAACCGCATTTAATACGCCCGAGGGCCACTTTGAGTATTTAGTGATGCCTTTTGGTCTTTCTAATGCTCCGTCAGTTTTCCAGTCCTTTATGCATGATATTTTTCGCGATTATTTGGATAAATTTATGATTGTGTATCTGGATGATATTCTGATTTTTTCGGATGACTGGGACTCTCATGTCCAGCAAGTCAGGAGGGTTTTTCAGGTTTTGCGGTCTAATTCTTTGTGTGTGAAGGGTTCTAAGTGTGTTTTTGGGGTACAGAGGATTTCCTTTTTGGGATATATTTTTTCCCCCTCTTCCATTGAAATGGATCCTGTCAAGGTTCAAGCTATTTGTGATTGGACGCAGCCCTCTTCTCTTAAGAGTCTTCAGAAATTTTTGGGCTTTGCTAACTTTTATCGTCGATTTATTGCTGGTTTTTCGGATATTGCTAAGCCATTGACCGATTTGACTAAGAAGGGTGCTGATGTTGCTGATTGGTCCCCTGATGCTGTGGAGGCCTTTCGGGAGCTTAAGCGCCGTTTTTCCTCTGCCCCTGTGTTGCGTCAGCCTGATGTTGCTCTACCTTTTCAGGTTGAGGTCGACGCTTCTGAGATCGGAGCTGGGGCAGTGTTGTCGCAGAAAAGTTCTGACTGCTCCGTGATGAGGCCTTGTGCCTTCTTTTCCCGTAAATTTTCGCCCGCTGAGCGGAATTATGATGTTGGGAATCGGGAGCTTTTGGCCATGAAGTGGGCTTTTGAGGAGTGGCGACATTGGCTTGAGGGGGCCAGACATCAGGTGGTGGTATTGACTGACCACAAAAATTTGATTTATCTTGAGACCGCCAGGCGCCTGAATCCTAGACAGGCGCGCTGGTCATTATTTTTCTCTCGGTTTAATTTTGTGGTGTCATACCTACCGGGTTCTAAGAATGTTAAGGCGGATGCCCTTTCTAGGAGTTTTGAGCCTGACTCGCCTGGTAACTCTGAGCCCACAGGTATCCTTAAGGATGGAGTGGTATTGTCAGCCGTTTCTCCAGACCTGCGGCGGGCCTTGCAGGAGTTTCAGGCGGAGAGACCTGATCGTTGCCCACCTGATAAACTGTTTGTTCCTGATGATTGGACCAGTAGAGTCATCTCTGAGGTTCATTCTTCTGCGTTGGCAGGTCATCCTGGCATTTTTGGTACCAGGGATTTGGTGGCAAGGTCCTTCTGGTGGCCTTCCCTGTCACGAGATGTGCGAGGCTTTGTGCAGTCTTGTGACGTTTGTGCTCGGGCCAAGCCTTGTTGTTCTCGGGCTAGTGGATTATTGTTGCCCTTGCCTATTCCTAAGAGGCCTTGGACGCACATCTCGATGGATTTTATTTCAGATCTGCCTGTTTCTCAGAAGATGTCTGTCATCTGGGTGGTGTGTGACCGTTTTTCTAAGATGGTCCATTTGGTTCCTCTGCCCAAGTTACCTTCTTCTTCCGAGTTGGTTCCTCTGTTTTTTCAAAATGTTGTTCGTTTGCATGGTATTCCTGAGAATATCGTTTCTGACAGAGGGACCCAATTCGTGTCTAGATTTTGGCGGACATTCTGTGCTAGGATGGGCATAGATTTATCTTTTTCGTCCGCTTTCCATCCTCAGACGAATGGCCAGACCGAGCGGATTAATCAGACCCTGGAGACATATCTGAGGTGTTTTGTGTCTGCTGACCAGGATGATTGGGTTGCTTTTTTGCCATTGGCGGAGTTCGCTCTCAATAATCGGGCCAGCTCTGCCACTTTGGTGTCCCCGTTTTTCTGTAATTCGGGGTTTCATCCTCGATTTTCCTCTGGTCAGGTGGAATCTTCGGATTGTCCTGGAGTGGATGCTGTGGTGGAGAGATTGCATCAGATCTGGGGGCAGGTGGTGGACAATTTGAGGTTGTCCCAGGAGAAGACTCAGCTTTTTGCCAACCGCCACCGTCGTGTTGGTCCTCGGCTTTCTGTTGGGGATTTGGTGTGGTTGTCTTCTCGTTTTGTCCCTATGAGGGTCTCTTCTCCTAAGTTTAAGCCTCGGTTTATCGGCCCGTATAAGATATTGGAGATTCTTAACCCTGTTTCCTTCCGTTTGGACCTCCCTGCATCCTTTTCTATTCATAACGTTTTTCATCGGTCATTATTGCGCAGGTATGAGGTACCGGTTGTGCCTTCCGTTGAGCCTCCTGCTCCGGTGTTGGTTGAGGGTGAGTTGGAGTACGTTGTGGAGAAAATCTTGGACTCTCGTGTTTCCAGACGGAGACTCCAGTATCTGGTCAAGTGGAAGGGATACGGCCAGGAGGATAATTCTTGGGTGAATGCATCTGATGTTCATGCCTCCGATCTGGTTCGTGCCTTTCATAGGGCCCATCCTGATCGCCCTGGTGGTTCTGGTGAGGGTTCGGTGCCCCCTCCTTGAGGGGGGGGTACTGTTGTGAATTTGGATTCTGGGCTCCCCCGGTGGCTACTGGTGGAATTGAACTGGTGTCTTCATCTTCTCTGTTCACCTGTTCCCATCAAGATGTGGGAGTCGCTATATAACCTTGCTGCTCTGTTAGTTGCTTGCCGGTCAACAATGTTATCAGAAGCCTCTCTGTGCTTGTTCCTGCTCCTAGACAACTACTAGATAAGTTGGACTCTTGTCCATGTTTGTTTTTGCATTTTGTTCCAGTTCACAGCTGTAGTTTCGTTACTGTGTCTGGAAAGCTCTTGTGAACGGGAATTGCCACTCTGGTGTTATGAGTTAATGCCAGAGTTTTAAAGTAATTTCTGGATGGTATTTTTGATAGGGTTTTCAGCTGACCATGAAAGTGTCCTTTCTGTCTTCTGCTATGTAGTAAGTGGACCTCAAATTTGCTAAACCTATTTTCATACTACGTTTGTTATTTCATCTCAACTCACCGCCAATACATGTGGGGGGCCTCTGTCTCCTTTCGGGGTATTTCTCTAGAGGTGAGCTAGGACTAATATTTTCTTCTGCTAGCTTTATTTAGTCCTCCGGCTGGGCTGGGCATCTAGAATCAACGTAGGCATGCTACCCGGCCACTGCTAGTTGTGCGTTAGGTTTAGTTCATGGTCAGCTCAGTTCCCATCTTTCAAGAGCTAGTTCCTATATATGCTTATGCTATGTTCTCTTGCCATTGAGATCATGACAGTAGTTATATTCTTGTACATAAGAGCAGTATTATAGTAGTTATATTCTTGTACATAGGGGCAGTATTATAGTAGTTATATTCTTGTACATAGGGGCAGTATTATAGTAGTTATATTCTTGTACATAGGAGCAGTATTATAGCAGTTATATTCTTGTACATAGGGGCAGTATTATAGTAGTTATATTCTTGTACATAGGGGGCAGTGTTATAGTAGCTATATTCTTGTACATAGGGGACAGTATTATAGTAGTTATATTCTTGTACATAGGAGCAGTATTATAGCAGTTATATTCTTGTACATAGGGGCAGTATTATAGTAGTTATATTCTTGTACATAGGGGCAGTATTATAGTAGTTATATTCTTGTACATAGGAGCAGTATTATAGTAGTTATATTCTTGTACATAGGGGCAGTATTATAGTAGTTATATTCTTGTACATAGGGGACAGTATTATAGTAGTTATATTCTTGTACATAAGGGGCAGTATTATAGTAGTTATATTCTTGTACATAGGGGCAGTATTATAGCAGTTATATTCTTGTACATAGGGAGCAGTATTATAGTAGTTATAGTCTTGTACATAGGAGCAGTATTATAGTAGTTATAGTCTTGTACATAGGGAGCAGTATTATAGTAGTTATATTCTTGTACATAGGGGGCAGTATTATAGTAGTTATGTTCTTGTACATAAAGGGCAGTGTATAGAATTCAGCACTGAATTTGGTTTTTGAAATCTAGAAAATGTGGTTGTAGCCATCCGGCAGAAGCCTTTTGAATACATTACACTCCTTATCAACCTCTGTCACCATGGAAACAACCATTGCAGCCCATGCATTCTCTTCCTGGATACAGATGTGGCTAAATAGTGGTAATGTTTACAATGGGAGTCATGAAACTTAGGAGAAAACAGGTGATTCCTGTTCATTTTTTATCTGACTATGTGATTTGAAAACGTTTTATTGTATTTTACATGGTCACTATTAGTAATAACAGTTTTTCCATCTAAGATATTGATCCTATCGCTCAGCTATGCGATCACTGGTATATTGAGGGAGGTCAAACGTGTGACTCCCACTAATCGCTAAAACAACGTGGTAGCTGCAGTCTAGACTCTGGACGCTACTCTGTGAGCTAAACAGCCTGGACTGCAGAGTGATACATTGTAGCAATCTAGCAGATGTATTTATCTCACAGGGCATTGTGTATACTAGATACAATTCTCATCAAAAAGCTTAATTAGTAATGTAAGGATTGCCACTTCTCAATTGAAAGATGTGTGCTCTAATTTACTTATTTACAGCAAACACAGATTTTAAAATAAAAATAAAAAGTTTATTCAAAAGCTGTAGAACTTGTCACTATAAGATAATCCTACTGCATGCTAATAATACACTGACATATGTGGATTTCCCATTCTGGAGTCTAGTGAAAGCTTATGGAAGTTATTGCAGCCAAATCTTCACCCAGATTTCCTAGAAATAGAAGTGCACAAATTAGGATAAATTATTAGTAATTATCTTAGTCTTGAGGAAGTGCACTTTAAGCATTGTTATGGGTCAGATATTAGGTGCTGATAGGATAGAGGTGCAGGATGGGGTGAGATTGACATTTGTGATGACAAGTCTTCAAGGCTGAAGGAAACCACAGCAATGAATGTCAGAAGGAGATGGGTCCGAGCTGATACTGGGGCTAATTAATGTCCGGACAGCAATAGCCTCGCACAGTGCTTTCACTTAACACCTGAAAGATGCAAACTCTCTTAGCAGCAGACGGGAAATCAATTCCAATATTGATAGCTGTTTGTGATAGATAAGAATTGAAGAAAGACCACTGTCAGCAGGGTGTAAGGTTTTGACACAAGCTTCACCTAGAAAACTATATATTTTAGGTAAATAAATATGGTGGATTATTGGGAAACCCCCCAATAAACTTCCAAAAATGGGCATTTCCGGAGGATTTTATGTGTTTCACACTGTCATGATCCTCCAATACATAGACCCAACATCCACTGCACTGGCTCATTGCCACCTGTGAAACCTTCCAAAACAAGCTGTGACCCCTGCTCCTAGACAACCAGCCCAAAAAGTTGAGAAGTATGACATAATCATGAGTTATAGTCTAATCAATGTTTAACATGAAGCTTCTGGGCCCAAATTATAATCTATAACAGGGTCCATCTACCACGTGCCATTTATAATCCTGGTGTCCTCTTATGGGGTAGAGGTGCTTTAGTGCCTCCTCAGACATCAAGATCTTCTGCACCCCATATAGCTAAATCACCAGAGATTAATTTTAAAGAGAACCAGTCATCACGATTTAACCTGTTAATGTAAAGGTATGTCCATATTGGCCCTGTTATATTGATTTAATGGATACCTGTACTGAAAAAAATCCATAGCCTGGTTCTTATTTAATTCACCTTCAGACCACCGGAGGTTAATCTGAGCATGCGCCGCCTCTGGCACCATTTTGCTGGAGAACGCTGGGACTTGAATGTGTTCAAGCAACGCCAACGGCAAAATTTAAAAAAAGGAGGCTCATACAAATGCGCAGGGACCACAGCAGAGCCGAAGACCCTACCCACAGTCTCGACCCACAGTTAAACAAGAACCAAGCTATGGATTTTTTCACTACAGGTATCCATTAAATCAGTATTACAGGGTCATTATGGCCATATCCTTACATTAACAGGTTAAATCGTGATGACAGGTTTTATTTAACGGCCCTCGTCTCGATCTCCGATTTGATGGATGAACGATCTGTAGGAAGATCGATCTTGTGCAGCCTAGATTGTCCGCCAGGGTCTTCTCCACTGCTTTCTTTTTTAGTGTATCAAGCCATCAGGTTGCTTTTCTTCCTCTTCGCCTTGTTCCTTCTATTCTTCCGACCATGATGTCCTTCTCCAGTGATTGATCTCTTTGTATGATGTGCCCACAGTAGGAAAGTCGTACTAGTGACATGTCTGACTTGACTCGTTCCAAATCTGGCTTGATATGCTGTAATGTGACATTATTAACAGTGTAGACTATGAAGATGCAGGACTTTAATTTAGTGATAGCCAGGAGAAAAAAACAATTAACTGAGATAAATATTAGGAATATACGTGGCCCCATAGAAACATATTCTGGTGTTGGTGGCAGGACGAGCCAAGAAGAGTGAGTGATGCTTGCTGTAAATCACTCAGCGTTATCTCATCATCATCCGAGAAATTACTTGGATCAATAAGTAAAATGTCCTGTTATCGCTTATGTCGCTCGTGTCTGGAGCACTGCGGTGTCAAATCACCATCCAAGCAAAAATGCTACATCACTGCAAACCCAGATCTTCCTGACAGTGGCCATATCAAGACCTGGGGCCCCCGGCACATGAGAAGAGCCGGCAGAGGCCCCTTAACTGGGCCCTATATGTTTAAATAAACAATGCATACATAGGAATTTCCTTAGATATGTGATACTTCTTGTCGGAGACGGTCCATAGAGTGCAGCACGGCATGTAATTCATGTTGGCCACCACTGTCCATTTAGTCTATAGCAGAGTACAGAGCACTGTTTGCAGCAGCCTGTATTCTGTTATTGCAAGCATTAAGTTATTAGAAGATTGCTGTTTGCGCAGCTGACTAATCTAGATTTATGTTGGATTTTAATAATTTTCAGAAGGAGTTATATATTATATGAGTAGCAAAACTGAGTTTGTTAAATACAGCCTTTGTTGTCACAAAATGTGTGCATTTACATAGGACTGCAGGTGAACAGACTATAGTGCAGCTCTAAGTAATTAAATGACACATTGAGTTGTGATACATCTGTAATACTATATTTATGGTACAGACAGGATACAAACTATCACCTGGTGTTATACTGATACATCCTCATACATCCGGATAGAGATCTTGGAACATGACATGCACATTAGCTCATTGCCATAATGACCACATATTGGTTGTAGGGTGCAGACGCCATAGCGGAGGCTAAAGTTCGGTGTTGGTCTTCTCAGTGGTCCAGCACCAGGCAGCATTTGCTCATAAACCTGTTCTAAGCCAGGCACTTCTTTCAGTCTCCCCTCCCTCGCTCGCTCCCATCTCAGCACCCTCCCCTTCTCTCTCCATCCCCCATCCCTCCCCTTGGCTCTCCATGCATTGTATTCCTGACTTGGCTCCTGGTTTGGGAGCGGCAGGAATACAATTAGTGGCTACTAGGATTTGACATCCATTCATCCGGCTGCCTGGATCCTCATCTCCATCCCTCCGTCTCTACCTGAGGATTGTAAGGACCCCTCTCTTACAAGGCTGCATAAGGAACCAAGGAAGTATAGCAGATCATTCTCCAGGGGTGGGGGGTCCCTTCTTCTTATCACCCCCATTCTTAGACATGAAGAAGAGTTGGATCAAAAGACGCTCTCAGGTAAGAGAGGAGGAGAGAGGGGAGGGAGGATGGATAAATAGAGGAGGGGATTGGCATTTATGGGGAATGGATAGGATATAGAGGTGACTAGCGTCAGGCCAAGTGATGCTACATTGGGCAGCAGTGGGTAACAGTGGGTATTGACCAAACTGCCAATGCCTTAAATGTAAGGTCCTATGTAGTGCCAATATGACCAATCCAACCACCATTATTGAAGCTACGGAGCCCAATAACCAAACCTCTCCATCACTTTTTGCACTTCTACTCTTAATGACCAGGTCCATCAAGACTGATGGAATCGCCATCAACCCAGTAGAAACTGGTTATATAATACTCTTAACAAAGCCATAAGTTTTCACCAACCCAATGAGAACGCTTCCCTTATCTCATAACTAGAGTCAAAAGTCTTATTCTCAAATATGGTCCAGCTAAGAACAATAGTCAGGGTAAGATCAATGGGGCATCGGGCAACAATGGAGGGGTTTATTGTAACAGTATTTGCTGATTGCATTGGCTTGTGATAGAAAGATCCATCAGCAACACATTGGTCAAGGCATTTTAGTAGAATTTCTATGGATACTCTAAGAGATTGAGTTGTCAAACCTTGGGTACCTAAAGCTTTTCATTGTATGATTACCAATTTGGTCCCCAGGATGAGATTGCAGGGTCCTCTACTGACAAGGTGGGAGCCATTGCCCATGTGGCCGTGTCGATGTATACCGCTGCTGGGACAAGAGCTCTACATTGCCACTTTCTCAGCAATGGTCCCAAAGATATTCTCAGGGCGACTTTAGTTGGTAAGTTTTATGGGAAGAGTTTAACACTCCAGCTGCTTAGTTCAATGAGAAAGCATTAAAAGTGTAATTTCATTTTAATACAATACATGGATAGGGACGAGGGGTAATATCCAGAAGTTTATCAGCAGTAGGGGAAAAGATTAATGTCATTACTTGCCAAATCATCGGTCTTTTTTTTATGGGAGGATGCATGTGATGTGATGAATACAGTGTATATGGACAGAGTATAGATTGCTCAGACTTTGCTATATAGGTTGATCAGACTGTATCATCTGTAGACACCTGATATTCTGTGTAAATGGATCCAGGGAAGTAGATATCCCTTCAATGGCTGCCCTAATGGCATCTTACAATTCATGTTTATTCTTAGTCCCGTAGTCTAGACATGACCACAGTCCTGTGGGTCCAGGAACAGTAGATTTTCTCCATTTTTGACCATGCCCAGCTGTAGGATCATCATCACTAACCATATCTAACTAGTAGTAGCTCAGATCTCACTCGCAAAAACTAGCAAAAGCATCACATAAATGTAGAAAAGCATGTCCCTAAAATGTCTGAATCAATAGAAAAAAGGGCTTAAATCCATGACTGATAGAACGTACCGCGGTGAAAATAATAATAACACCGCCACATTGTGTGAACAGAATTATATCTACTACAATGTAACATCTTCTTTGAACGCCGACGCATCATAAAAGTGGCTGTCCCATAAACAACATGTATATCCTATTATCAGCATAGATAATAAATGTATCATTGGTAGGGGTTCAACCATTCGACTCCCAGCCACAAAGTCCCGTGTACGGAGCAGTAGGGAGCATGTGCGACACTGCTAGATTGACTGCCTATAGGAGCGGCAGCTGCACATGCTCACTACCACCTCTACCGCTCCTTTCACACAGGGAACTTCACATTCTCAGAATCATTAGAGATCTCGGCAGCGGAACCCCAAGCAATGATTCATGTATAATCTACCCTGTGGATAGGTGATAAATGCTGTTTATGGGGACTACTGGACCACTGCTACTTAAACGCTTAAGGACCCCGGATAAGGGAAAAAAAACCCAAATACTCTCTTTTTGGATGGGCGCTGTTCCAGTGAGCTCAGCGCTGTTTCTTCCACCTTTCAGCTGGCAGACAGAACTATGAAGGCTGCAGCCCATCAGCGGTCGCTGGTAGGCTGCAGCACTCACTTGACATAGCAATGTAATATGGCACCAGTCCAAACGATAAAGTTTACTTTATCGTTTAAGAAGGGGTTGTCCAGTAATGAACAACCCCTTTAAGGTTAATAATAAGGTAATAGATGTCCCTCTTATCTAGACTATGGTTACTTTAAAAGGGTTTTACAGTGTGGCTGATTTCTTCCAGAAGCTCTCCGGTCTACGAGCTGTCAGTGTACTAGAGCCAGGCTCCATGAAACTGATTCCGACTTTACTCCAATACCCAACACAACCTGTGGACAGGTGTGGCGCTCTACTAGGAGGAAGTTGCCAGGTTTTTCTAATTCTAGTCCAACCCTTTTAAGAGATTCTGTCATATACACTTTGGCCTCACTAGAATAGCATGTTTGGTGGGAAGTCCAAAGATGGAGGACATCCCGTGAACCATGACTGTGGCCTTCCTAAGAGCATCTCCATCAGCCGTGGCCAAAGCTAAATGATATCTCAGCTCTTCTATAACGAGATGTTGCTAATCTCTGCGGTGAGACACATGTCAGTCTAGTTGATGTCAGCTGCCCAGGAGTTTATATGCCTATCTGGAGAGGAACGAGGACTGACTCAGCCGAGAAAGCAATTATCTGGAAGCTTATAGACAGGACGTAGAGACTGGCGTGAACGCTGTCTCGGTTATAGACAGGTTTCTAAGATTTTATAAAACGGCCGATCATGAACCGGTTGAGTGATGGCTCCGCTGACGGTGGAGATCTGGTGGATGAACAAATTCGATTGGGTTTATCACTGCAGAAATGGGGAGCGCGCTTTATATATTCGGAGGAGCTGACTCAGCCGGGAACGGTTACCAAGGAGTTTGCAAAAATAATACTTGGAGAGGATGAGCTGTGCGTCAGCCAAGAATAGGTATCTGATATAATGAGAAATGTTACCTAGAAAGGGATGAGTGTTGTGTCTGAGACGAAAAAGGCCAACTAGTCAGTACGTCGCACCGACGAGGGCCAAGAACCCCAGTACAGATGAATGGAAATGGAGGCTTTTCCCTTTTGGAGAAAAGTCTGATTTGACTTTACATCTTGTGTGTCATGTGACAAGGATCTGTAAGGGGTCAATATTGACTTCTAGGATTGCTCTCTGCCGCTGCGCCAGTCTCTGAGTTTTGGCAGCATGGTTGAACTCACAATTACAGCTCACATCACTAACTGCTGCAGCCAATCACTGAGCTCAAAGGCTTGTGCTATCTGCATCAGCAGAGCCGCCAAGCTTAGTGATTGTTTGCAGTGGTGATTTGTGCTACAGTCATGATGTCACTGTTGCAGCCAATACTGAGACCGGAGCTGTGTCAGGGAGCCTGCTTTGGACTGGGGGAGGATGAGTATTATCTGCAGGCTTGGACTGGCCCACAGGAGAATCCTCCGGTGGGCCCCTGTGCAGGAGTGGGCCACCACCCTCTAATATGAGCAGTACGTGGCACTATATACTTGAATCACTACAACCATCTAATCATTTAGGGACCTCTTTTTTGAAAGTGGAAACTTCCTTTAACAAAAGAAGCATAAAAGTAGCAACTGGAAGGGCAACAATATATTGAACCAGGCATCATGATGGAGGAACGGACATAAAATCTGTTGAGAAATTTAGTGCGCAGGTGAAAGGCTTGTCTGCTCACACCAGTCCTGTACAGCAGCAAACAAAATCCCTAAGAATTTTTATTACGGACCATAAGGGGCCCAATGAGCAGCCATATTGTGCCACCACGCAGCGCCACAGTCTTTGTTCCTAGAAGAAAAGCTAATATGGCATTATACCTTCATAGTAGATCATGCAACAGAGCATTCCTCCATTATGGGGGAGAATCTCCGATCTCTATGTAGCTGCAAAGAAATTAAGGTTAGGGCTACAACCCCGACCCAGGTCATGCGTCCAGAAATCGCTGCAAGGCTGCTTTCACACATCAGTTTTTTGCCGTCAGTCACAATCAGGCGAATTTTGAAAAAAACGGATCCGGCAAAAGTTGCCGCCGGATCCGTCTTTTTCTCATAGACTTGTATTAGCGACGGATTGTGACGGATGGCCTCACGTTTCATCCATTTTTTGCCAGATCCATAGAAAATTGTTTTTCCGCCGGTCAGAGAAAACGGACATAGTAATAATAATAATAATAATAATAATAATTTTATTTATATAGCGCCAACATATTCCGCAGCGCTTTAGTAAAGTTTTTTGTGTCCGTCCAAAAAACGGACAGCCACGGATCCGTCGCCATCCAATGTTTGCTAGAATGAAAGCCTATGGTGCCGGGATCCGTCAAATGACGGAATCCGGCAATGGATTCCGTTTTTTTTAACTGAGCATACTCCGATTTTTTCAGGATCCAAGTAGCTAGTCGGATCCGGTGAAAAAACAGATCCGTCGCATCAGTTTTTCACAATCTGCGACGGATCAGTTTTTTTCAACATTCGATGGATTGTGACTGATGGCAAAAAACTGATGTGTGAAAGCAGGCTTAGCCACAGCTACGTGGCATGGAAATGCAGGGGAATGGGGGCGCATTGCAAACTGCAACCACAACAAACAAGTTGCAAAAAGTTGGAAGTAATTGTATTTTTTTTGTAACTTGATGGTTACAGTCTCAGTATCTTTTAGGCCAAAATGCGACTTCCCCCTGCGTTACGCTGCCGTATAGATCTGTACATATGGGCTCATATGGGCGTATATTCACATGTCCATTGTAAGGTGCACATCACAGAACCAGACTGCATGCAGTATCTGATGGGGATGGCTGCATTTCTTTTTAAGCAGAATTTTGCAACTGAAAACACCATGTTCAGCATCAGTATGTACAAGAAGCCTTGGCAGCACTGCAAGAGCTGTGCCGCTGTACGATGCAGTATAGTACCGCTCACTAGGGTTCACATGTCTGGTGGTTCTGGAATCTATCTGACCCAGTGTCGGTAGCTGATTCAGCACGTTACCATCACACGCCATAATCATGGGTCATGTTCATCCTAGCAGAAAGCAGCCCACTGTTCCCAATTCGAGCAGGATGCAGGTCCCCCATAGGCCATAATTGAATTCAAGGAAAGCTTAACTGGTCACAGGTGATTGATAGATATATATATATATATATATATATATATATATATATATATATATATATATATATATATATATATTTTAGTAGCATATACGTGATAATAAAAATCACCCAGGTAGCTTATAGATGGATGTGAAATGAGAGAGTCAGCAGATCATTGCACAAGTCAAGGCAGAACTCTGCAGACCATCAGCTGTTACCATGCAAAGCAATTTTGTGCAAACCACTGAGCAAGCAGGTTAACAGTTAATGGAATGGTGCTTGCCGTACATTACTGGAGGAGGGTGGGGGAGGGGAAGATTGTGAGAAACTCCCCTGTAGTTTGGGATACATGTTATACATATATTAATGAGACAAGTGTAAGAGCAGCCAATGTATGTGCCATGCATTACAGGGGACTGCACCTACATGTGGACTGCACAATCGCAGAGGTTGTTACTGCCTGATCGTATTGATCCATTCTCCACTTTTGCACTCTCACTATACACGTTAGTTTTAGATGTAGCAGTATACAATGTATTCATTTTTTTGTTTTATTTTTCATTTGTCTTATTTAAGTTCTTTTGTTATTATTTGCTATTATTCTATTATTTTTGTATTATTGTTATTATAGCTTATATGTATGTATGTATGTATGTATGTATGTATGTGTGTGTGTGTGTGTGTGTGTGTGTGTGTGTGTGTGTGTGTGTGTGTGTGTATATATATATATATATATATATATATATATATATATATATATATATATATATATATCCTACTATATAATTGTCTAAGGGGTACTTCCGTCTGTCTGTCTGTCAGTCTGTCACAGATATTAATTGGTCGCGGCCTCTGTCTGTCATGGAATCCAAGTTGCTGATTGGTCTCGCCAGCTGCCTGTCATGGCGACCAATCAGCGACGGCCACAGTCCGATTAGTCCCTCCCTACTCCCCTGCAGTCAGTGCCCGGCGCCCGCTCCATACTCCCCGCAGTCACCGCTCACACAGGGTTAATGCCAGCGGTAACGGACCGCGTTATGCCGCGGGTAACTCACTACGTTACCGCCGCTATTAACCCTGTGTGACCAAGTTTTTGCTATTCATGCTGTCTATGCAGCGTCAATACTAAAAACATCTAATGTTAAAAATAATTAAAAAAATAAAAAATCATTATATACTCACCTTCCGCCGCCTTTCGGGTAACCGATCCATGCAAGTGGCAGGTTCCGGTGGCAAGGATGGTGTGCGACAAGGACCTGCCATGACGTCACGGTCATGTGACCGCGACGTCATCACAGGTCCTGCGCGCCTGCGCGTGAAGGACCTGCCATGATGTCACGGTCACGTGACTGGACCGTGACGTCATCACAGGTCCTGCGCTCATACCAACCTTGGGACCAGAAGCTGGACTACAAGGCGCCCTCGGAAGGTGAGTATATGTTTTTTTTTTTTTAAACCAGTGACATACATGGCTGGGCAATATACTACGTCGCTGTGCAGTATACTACGTCACTGGGCAGTATACTACGTCGTTGGGCAATATACTACGTCACTGGGCAATATACTACGTGGGCTGTGCAATATACTACGTGGCTGGGCAATATACTACGTGGACATGCATATTCTAGAATACCCGATGCGTTAGAATCGGGCCACCATCTAGTGTATATATATATATATATATATATATATATATATATATATATATATATATATATATATATATATATATGCACGCACGCACGCACGCACGCACACACACCATCTGCATTTTTAGGCTCCAGGGCTTAGTTCCTGTGCTGCACTTGTACTGAAAATCTGCACCAAATTGCAGTAGGATTAGTGGATGGAAATGATTCACACAGAGTTGAAAAAAAAATCTAATTTTAGGGTATGTCGTGGATTTCCAAATCTGCTGTTTGTCCTATATGTTATGGATTTATTGTGGATCTGTGTCGGGGGTTTCACTTTTTGCAATGCAAATACAGAAATCTGTGACAAATCGTCTGCAAAATCCGCATGAAACACATCTGAATGAACGCGACTTCATATACAATTTATATACCCACTAGCTTCACGGTTCTGTTTTTTTTTTATCCTCTGTATAACGGATTCATTATAATCGGATTGGAATGAAAAGCTCAATAAAATCTATCAAAAGGAAGAAGTTTTCCGCTAGGATATGTTGCTCTGAGATAATTAACGCTGCAGATTGCACTCGGTAGTGAATGGAATCCGGCTGAAGAGTTTATGGTAGATTGGAAACTTTGGGCAATGAAAACATTAACAGTTCTGGAATCGAATATGGTTTCCAGTGCAAAAACCTTTGCAGAGCCACAACCTTGGCGCCATTCGTAGTCTATGGGACCAGTGTCGGACTAGTCGACAGGGGAGCAGGAGAATCCCCCGGAGGGCCCCTCATATAGGATTAAGCTACATACCCCCCAACATGAGCAGTTGTTGCCCCACTACATTAGATTTAGTATGTACACACAAAAGCAGCATCTCATCATTGATCCAACAAACTCCCTAATTTATTAATGTACAGAAGCAGAGGTCCGTTTTTGAAGGAGGATATAGTAATATTTGCATGTAGCTGAACACTGGGCCCCTAGGGTCATTGTTACTGGTAGACCCTTACCACCTCAGGTCAACACTGTATTGGACTGCTGGAAATAGTGTTGCGCTGTATTCGACTTTCTCCAACAGTCCGACAAATGAATGGTCCCAGTGTCGGTCTGAGATGACAAAGGCCCACAAGTAAAACTGATTCTTGGAGCCCATGTTCAGTTACATGCAAAAATAACTTGACCCCAGTGCACATATTGACTTTTGCTTCTATGTAATATTAACCTGGCTGGCTTGTTTAATGTATGATTAGATTATACCTTTTTCTGCAAATTGTGAGTCAAGTGTAATAGCAATACTCATTAGCACTCCATCACAGGGGCCAGGGCCGGACTGGGACTAAAATTCCGCCCTGGCATTTGAAGTTACACAGGCCCACTTGTCACATGGTGACTCTATAATATCTTTGTACACTTGTAGGCAGGGCCGGTTTTAGGCAAAGTGGGGCCCTAGGCAAAGTTTAAAATGGGGCCCAAAATGCTAACATATTGCACATCACACAAAAGCATTTCTGTTGTATTTACGTGCGCTGAGTTCAGGCCGCTAAATGAGTTTGATTGACAATACTGAAGTTGTTCAACGCTTGTTTCCCGGCCTCTTTCCACCGTCTGAGAAAGAATGATGGGACAGAACGATCACTAACAGATCACTAACCGATCCCCGTACAGTATCATGTTATCAGCAGCATATCTACAGTTTACAGCGGTGATGTGCTGCTGAGAACAATGATTTTTGTTCCGGCAAAAACAATCTGAATATGCAGCATTTTACTTGTTTAGTAAAATACACCCCATAGTCCTCCATATATTATAATGTGCTCCACAGTCCTCCATATAGTATAATACACTCCCTATAGTCCTCCATATATTAAAATACACTGCTCAGTCCTCCACATAGTATAATACACTCCTCATAGTCCTCCATATAGCATAATACACTCCTCATAGTGCTCCATATAGTATAATGCACCGCCATAGTCATCCATGTAGTACAATTCACTTCCCATAGTATAATGCACCCCATAGTTCTTCATATAGTATAACGTATTCCCCATAGTCCTCGATACAGTATAATGCAGCCCACATATAGTATAATGTAGCCACCACCCTACAGAATATAATGCGGCAACCACAGAGTATAATGCAGCCACCCTACAGAGTATAATGCAGCCACCCCACAGAGTATAATGTAACCCCATAGAATATAATACAGCCCACCTCCCCATAATATATAATGTAGCCCCCCATAGAATATAATGCAGCCCCCATAGTATATAACACAACCTCCCCCATAGTATATAACACAACCTCCCCCATAGAATATAATATACCCCCACAATAGTATATACCACAGTCACATAGTACATAACATGGCCTCCCCATAGAAGATAATATACTCCCCATAGTATATAGCAAAGCCCGCATAGTATATAGCACAGCCCGCATAGTAGATAACACAGCCCACACAGCAGTATACAGCACAGCCCACACAGTAGTATATACAGCACAGCCCACACAGTAGTATATACAGCACAGCTCACACAGTAGTATATACAGCACAGCCCGCACAGTAGTATATCCAGCACAGTGGTATATACAGCACAGCCCGCACAGTGGTATATCCAGCACAGCCCGCACAGTGGTATATCCAGCACAGCCCGCACAGTGGTGTATCCAGCACAGCCCGCACAATGGTATATCCAGCACAGCCCGCACAGTGGTGTATCCAGCACAGCCCACACAGTGGTATATCCAGCACAGCCCGCACAGTGGTATATCCAGCACAGCCCGCACAGTGGTATATCCAGCACAGCCCGCACAGTGGTATATCCAGCACAGCCCGCACAGTGGTATATCCAGCACAGCCCGCACAGTGGTATATCCAGCACAGCCCGCACAGTGGTATATCCAGCACAGCCCGCACAGTGGTATATACAGCACAGCCTGCACAGTGGTATATCCAGCACAGCCCGCACAGTGGTATATCCAGCACAGCCCGCACAGTGGTATATCCAGCACAGCCCGCACAGTGGTATATCCAGCACAGCCCGCACAGTGGTATATCCAGCACAGCCCGCACAGTGGTATATCCAGCACAGCCCGCACAGTGGTATATCCAGCACAGCCCGCACAGTGGTATATACAGCACAGCCCGCACAGTGGTATATCCAGCACAGCCCGCACAGTGGTATATCCAGCACAGCCCGCACAGTGGTATATCCAGCACAGCCCGCACAGTGGTATATCCAGCACAGCCCGCACAGTGGTATATACAGCACAGCCCGCACAGTGGTATATACAGCACAGTGGTATATCCAGCACAGCCCGCATCTCTCCTCCCCCCCCCCCCGAGAATGTCCCCACAGTCCAGTAAAAAAAACAAAAAACACTCTCCTCACCTTTCCTCTTGCCCGCGTTGCTTCCTGCTCCTGTCTCAGCGGCTGCAGTCTGCCCGGGACACAGCAGGTGTGCGATGATATGACGTCATCGCGCACCCGCAGTGTCAGAGGCAGAGCGGGGAATGACGGGAGAGGGAGCGTCTGTAGACGCTCTCTCCTCCATCATTGCATTCAACTGTACCGGCGTCGACGCCGGTATAGTTGAATGCGGCGGCAGGGGGGTGAGGCGGCGACGGCGGGGGGAGGTGGATCGAGCGGCCCACGACTGGCACTGGCCCTTCTGGCATTTGCCAGAAGTGCCCGATGGCCAGTCCGGCCCTGACAGGGGCCTACCTGAGGATTCTCCTGTTCTCTTGTGGGCCAGTCCGAGCCTGGTTTCCAGGTCCTGACCCTGTTATTAGGAACGCAGTAGGTTCCAAGCTGGATTTCAGTCTTCCATAAGTTATTCCCTATTCAGTAGATGTTTTGGGAACAATCCTTTAACCCATTACTTGCCAAATTAGCAATTTTCTTTTTTTTTCTTTTTTTTTAATGACAGATTTTTAATGATTTGGGTCCTAATGAATCAGAAACATAATTTGCAAAAATTTTTCAAGTACGGATTTTTCAGAAAAGGGCGTCCCAATATTCAATTAAAAATGACAATGACATTATTATTATTATTATTATTATTATTTATATAGCACCATTAATTCCATGGTGCTGTACATGTAAAAAGGGGTTATATACAGGGTTATAGATATCGTTAACAGTAAAGAAATTTACAGTGACAGACTGGTACAGAGGGGAGAGGACCCTGTCCTTGCGGACTTACATTCTTCAGGATAGTGGGGAAGAGACAGGAGGTTGGTGTGCTGCAGCACTGGTGGTGGTGAGGCGGCAGCTAGGGTGGTCGGTGACATGGCAGCAGCTCGGGTAGTCAGTGACATGGTGGCAGCTTGGGTGGTCGGTGACATGGCAGCAGCTTGGGTAATCAGTGACATGGTGGCAGCTCGGGTGGTCGGTGACATGGCGGCAGCTCGGGTGGTCGGTGAAGTGGCGGCAGCTCGGGCGGTTGATGAGGCGGCAGAATGGTTATTGCAGGCTGTAGGCTTTCCTGAAGAGATGGGTTTTCAGATTCCGTCTGAAGGATCCGAGGGTGGTGGATAATCGGATGTGTTGGCGTGGAATTCCAGAGGATGGGGGATATTCGGGAGAAATCTTGGAAGCGGTTGTGTGAGGAACGAATAAGTGTGGTGGAGAGAAGGAGGTCTTGGGAGGATCGGAGATTACGTGAGGGAAGATAGTGGGAGTTTAGTTCAGAGATATAGGGAGGGGACAGGATGTGGATGGCTTTGTAGATCAGTGTTAGTAGTTTGAACTGGATTCGTTGGGGGATTGGGAGCCAGTGGAGGGATTTGCAAAGGGGAGAAGCGGGAGTAGCGAGGAGAGAGGTGGATTAGCCGGGCAGCAGAGTTGAGGACAGACTGGAGTGGTGCAAGAGAGTTAGCGGGGAGTCCACAGAGGAGGGTGTTGCAGTAATCGAGGCGGGAGATGATGAGGGCATGCACAAGAGTTTTAGTAGATTGCGGGCTGAGGAAGGGACGGATTCTGGCAATATTTTTGAGTTGGAGGTGACAGGAGGTGGCAAGGGTTTGGACGTGCGGTTTGAAGGACAGGGCAGAGTCGAGAGTTACCCCGAGGCAGCGGATTTCAGGTGTGGGAGAGAGCGTGATGCCGTTTACCATAATAGATAGATCAGGTAGGGAGGATACGCGAGATGGGGGAAAGATGATGAGTTTGGTTTTGTCTACATTGAGTTTTAGGAAGCGAGAGTTGAAGAAAGAGGTTATGGCTGACAGACACTCCGGGATTCTGGACAGAAGAGAGGCAACATCTGAGCCAGAGAGGTAGATCTGAGTGTCGTCCGCGTATAGGTGGTACTGGAAGCCATGGGACTTTATGAGTTGTCCTAGGCCAAGGGTATAAATGGAAAAAAAAGTAGAGGCCCTTGGACAGAGCCTTGAGGGACTCCAACAGAGAGGGGGTGGGGTGAGGAGGTAGTGTGTAAGTGGGAAACGCTAAATGTGCAGTTGGATAGGTATGAGGCAATACAGGACAGGGCAAGGTCTTTGATGCCAAGGGAAGAAAGAATCTGTATCAGTAGGAGGTGGTCGACTGTCGAAAGCAGAGGACAGATCGAGAAGGAGGAGGATGGAGAACTGTCTGTTAGCTTTGGCTGTGAGTAAGTCATTAGTAATTTTGGTCAGAGCAGTTTCGGTGGAGTGGTGGGGGCAGAAGCCAGATTGGAGGTTGTCAAGGAGAGAGTTAGATGAGAGGTGGGAGGAAAGTTGACCATGGACATGCTGCTCAAGGAGTGTGGAAGCAAACGGGAGCAGTGATATGGGGCGATAGCTGGGCATAGTGGTTGGGTCAAGGTTAGCTTTTTTAAGGATAGGTGTGATGGTGGCATGTTTAAAGGCAGAGGGGAAAGTACCAGAAGATAGCGATAGGTTGAAGAGATGGGTTAGGGCTGGAATGAGCGTGTTAGTGAGGTTGGGGAGCAGGTTGGAAGGGATGGGGTCAAGTGCACAGGTGGTGAGGTGTGATTTGGAAAGGAGGCGAGTAAGTTCTCCTTCAGTGATGTTGGAGAGGGAAGTTATTGGGGAAGGGCAGAGGTCTGGTATATGGAGTGGTTGGGATGGTGGAACAGTAAAGGTTTGCCTTGTTTGGTCGATCTTGTTTTTGAAGTAGGTGGCAAAGTCCTCAGAAGAGATTAGGGGAGTTGGAGGTGGCAGTGGTGGGCGGAGGAGAGAGTTAAATGTGCTGAACAGTTGTTTTGGGTTGTAGGATAATGAGGATACAAGGTTAGTGAAATAGGTCTGTTTAGCAGAAGTGAGAGCTAGTTTGAAGGCAAGTGTAGCTTGTTTGAAAGTGGTGAAGTCTTCTGGCAGGCGTGTTTTTTTCCAAAGCCGCTCAGCGACCCTGGATGCTTGTCGGAGTTTCTTGGTGAGGTTGTTATGCCAGGGTTGCCTATTGATTTGTCGCACTTTGCCATGCATGAGAGGGGCGACTGAGTCTATGGCTGATGTGAGGGTGGAGTTATAGAAAGCGGTGGCGCTATCTGTGTTGTGGAGTGAAGATATGGAGGACAGGGGTAGGAGAGAGTCTGAGAGTCTGTGAATGTCTAGGTGTGCAAGGTTTCTGCGACATGATTTCCTATTTTGAAAACATTCATTTTACAAACATAACACAAAACATTGGACCTAATTATAAAAATTATAAAATCTTAGTTGCTAGAAGCTAAAGATTAGGCATCCCCAAAAAATGACATTGGTAGATAATGGGTTAAATTAAGCTCCAATGTAAAATCTATAGGGGAGCTACGACCACTTGAGCCCCCTTAAGCTCCAGGGCCCGATGCAACTACTATGTTCGCGCCCCATAAATCTATGCCTCTGATAATTTGATAATCTTGTCATGATAACCGTGGGGAGCCTAATCACGGCTGCACTGCACCCTCCAACAACTTTAAAACGAAGAGTTAAATTAACTGAACCTCCGGGAAACTTCTGCAAATAAGAAGCAAACTCGTCAGTGCTGCTCTAGTTATCTTTTAATTAACTAATTAACCTACTTCAGTGCGCCGGTGGAAAACTGCTGCCAGGTGCTATATGTGCAAGGCTGACATTCGTACCCAGCGGGATGGTGAATGTAAGGGAAGATGAACTGCGCTGTATTCCCCGCCATGTGAGGAAGTGATTGACACATTATATGACCTACAATGGCCTAGTCCTGTCCCTGTAACAAGGCGGTATATGAGGGGACTGCATGGATCAGATGCTTGACAAGATGCAGTCTACTCAAACCGTTGTCACCTCCAGCATGCCCAAATCACCTGCAGCTTTCAGAACATGATAGGAGTTGTAGTTTAAGCACAGATAGAGGAACATAGGTTATAGAGGTCTAATAAAGACACCCAAGGGGACAGCATGATAAAAACAAGACTAAATGTAAAAAATGCCCGTACATTTACCTTGTAAATCCCCTTATTTTAGTTTGGGCGTTTGCAGGTTCCTTTGCCTCTATGACAATGTGCAAGCCAAGGAGAGCCTCCCATTTGGAGGACTCAGCAGAAAACATCAATTACATGATTGAATATCTTTTTATACAGGGGTTCTGTAATACCCGATTTCTCCAGCAGGTGCTGCTGCAGTAGAATCGTGCAGTTATCTTGGGGGGTGTCACAGTTGCTTCATCCACGTTGATCGCCAGCATGATGTCCAAATGTAAAATATTGGGCCTAACCCCGCCAATTTCCCTCCCAGGTCCTGGCAGCAGTGACAGCAGGGCCAGAAGTCACTTGGAAGGAACAGTTTTATTTAATACAGCACATTATGGATAATTATATCTTTCCATTCTACGCGGCACATTTACGATACCAAATGTATACAACTAATTGTTTTAATTCCAATGGAGACGAACATACTTGGACGGTTCATTAATGACTAATTGAACGGCTATTGAAAATCTATGCTGTTTATTCTGGACAGAAATCTAATTCTGCAGTCACATTCTCGGTTCTGCTGGATAGACGCATTCTACAGTTTATGCAGATGCAGCTCTGCCTGACGTCCCAATATCTGGAGGTGAAGGAGAGGAGAATGGATGTCACAGACAGTACGTCACATCCCAGCGTCATAGGCAAGATCCCATGAGATATGTTCAAATTCAAAGCCCATAGACAGCGTGACTCAGCAGCAGCTACAGCAGCCCCCGGGGTACTCTGCCCACCGCCTCGTCTCCACTTCACATCTTCCTCCGTATCTTAAAATTAGAAATGCAAAGATCTAAAGATACAGCTATGTGCGTACCAGACTCTCCCGTCCAAATAAAAAGCAGCAAAAATTACTCCTCTGTCTGTCCTTAGCAGTCCTGAATATGTAGAATAAATATCAATCGCTCACTCCTTTTGAATGCAAACAATATTTCTTTTATTAAAGTTCAAGACATAAGAGAAACCTTTCAGTGTCAACGAGTTTCGGCCAAATATCTATTTTTCATCTTAGCAGTTCTGAGGCTGTATTTAAAAACTGTCCAATTAAAAGCACAAAAGGGCACAATTATTCGAACCACTAACAATGGCAACTATAAAACTGTCCTTAAGGCAATGAACAAATCTGTACAACTATAATACTGTCTTTATATACAATAACTACAATAATACTGCTCCTATGCACAGGAATATAACTACTATAATATTGTCCCTATGTACAAGAATTTAACTACTATAATACTGCTCCTATGTACAAAAATATAACTACTATAATACCACCCCTATGTACAAAAACATAACTACTATGATACCGCCCCTATGTACAAGAATATAACTACTATAATACTGCCCCTATGTACAAGAATATAACTACTATAATACTGCTCCTATATACAAGAATATAACTACTATAACACTATCCCCTATGTACAAGAATATAACTACTATAATACTGCTCCTATGTACAAGAATATAACTACTATAATACTGCCCCTATGTACAGGAATATAACTACTATAATACTGCCCCTATGTACAAGACTATAACTACTATAATACTGCCCCTATGTACAAGACTATAACTACTATAATACTGCTACCTATGTACAAGAATATAACTACTATAATACTGCCCCTATGTACAAGCATATAACTACTATAATACTGCCCCTATGTACAAGACTATAACTACTATAATACTGCCCCTATGTACAAGACTATAACAACTATAATACTGCCCTTATGTACAAGAATATAACTACTATAATACTGCTCCTATGTACAAGAATATAACTGCTATAATACTGCTCCTATGTACAAGAATATAACAAGTATAATACTGCCCCTATGTACAAGACTATAACTACTATAATACTGCTCCTATGTACAAGAACATAACTACTATAATACTGCCCCTATGTACAAGAATATAACTACTATAATACTGCTCCTATGTACAAGAATATAACTACTATAACACTGCTCCTATGTCAAAGAATATTACTATAATACTGCCCCTATATACAAGACTATAACTACTATAATACTGCTCCTATGTACAAGAATATAACTACTATAATACTGCCCCCTATATACAAGAATATAACTACTATAATACTGCGCCTATGTACAAGAATATAACTACTATAATACTGCCCCTATGTACAAGATTATAACTACTATAATATTGCTCCTATGTACAAGAATATAACTACTATAGATGGTGGCCCGATTCTAACGTATCGGGTATTCTAGAATATGCATGTCCACGTAGTATATTGCCCAGCCCACGTAGTATATTGCCCAGCCCACATAGTATATTCCCCAGCCACGTAGTATATTGCCCAGTGACGTAGTATATTGCCCAGTGACGTAGTATATTGCCCAGCCACGTATGTCACAGGTTAAAAAATAAAAAATCTACATATACTCACTTTCCAGGGCCCCTTGTAGTCCTGTCGCCTTCTTCGCGCGCAGGACCTGTGATGAAGTCGCGGTCCCATGACCGTGACGTCATGGCAGGTCCTTCTCGCGGACCATCCTTGCCACCGGAACCGGCCGCTTGCATGGAGCGGTCACCGGAGCGTCGCGAGGAACGGGAAAGGTGAGTAATGATTTTTTATTTTTTTATTTTTAACATTAGATGTTTTTACTATTGATGCTGCATAGGCAGCATCAATAGTAAAAACTTGGTCACACAGGGTTAATAGCGGCGGTAACGGAGTGAGTTACCCGCGGCATAACGCGGTCCGTTACCGCCGGCATTAACCCTGTGTGAGTGGTGACTGGAGGGGAGTATGGAGCCGGCGCCGGGCAGTGACTGCAGAGGAGTAGGGAGGGACTAATCGGACTGTGGCCGTCGCTGATTGGTCGTGGCAGCCATGACAGGCAGCTGGCGAGACCAATCAGCGACTTGGATTCCATGACAGTCTGAGGCCACAACAAATGAATATCCGTGACAGAAAGAAAGACAGAAGGACAGAAAGACGGAAGTGACCCTTAGACAATTATGTAGTAGATAATACTGCTCCTATGTACAAGAATATAACTACTATAATACTGCCCCTATGTACAAGACTATAACTACTATAATACTGCCCCTATGTACAAGACTATAACTACTATAATACTGCCCCTATATACAAGACTATGACTACTATAATACTGCCCCTATGTACAAGAATATAACTTCTATAATACTGCCCCTATATACAAGAATATAACTACTATAATACTGCCCCCTAAGTACAAGAATATAACTACTATAATACTGCCCCTATGTACAAGAATATAACTACTGTAATACTGCTCCTATGTACAAGACAATAACTACTATAATACTGCCCCTATGTACAAGAATATAACTACTATAATACTGACCACTGTGTACAAGAATATAACTACTATAATACTGCTCCTATGTACAAGAATATAACTACTGTAATACTGCCCCTATGTACAAGACAATAACTACTATAATACTGCCCCTATGTACAAGAATATAACTACTATAATACTGCTCGCTATGTGCAAGAATATAACTACTATAATACTGCCCCTATGTACAAGAATATAACTACTATAATACTGCCCCTATGTACAAGACTATGACTACTATAAGGCTATGTTCACACTTTGCGGTTTTTGCTGCGGATCCGCAGCGGATTTGACACTGCGGATCCGCAGCAGTTTTCCATGCAGGGTACAGTACAATGTTACCCTATGGAAAACAAAAACCGCTGTGCCCACTTTGCGTTTTTCCGCTGGAAAATCCGCGTGGATTTTCTGCGGAAAAAAGAAGTAGCATGTCAAATCTTTCTGCGGATTCCGCAGCGGTTTTCCACCTGCACCAGTAGGAAAGTGCAGTTGGAAAACCGCAGTGGAATCCGCAGTAGAAACCGCACAAAAAACCGCAGTGAAAACCACCGCCGTTTTGCACTGCGGTTTTTGCAAATCCGCTGTGGAAAAATCCGCAGCTAATTCCGCAAAGTGTGAACAAGCCCTAATACTGCTCCTACTGTATATACAAGAATATAACTACTATAATACTGCCCCTATGTACAAGAATATAACTACTATAATACTGCCCCTATGTACAAGAATATAACTACTATAATACTGCCCCTATGTACAAGAATATAACTACTATAATACTGCTCCTATGTGCAAGAATATAACTACTATAATACTGCCCCTATGTACAATATAACTGCTATAATACTGCTCCCTATGTACAAGAATATAACTACTATAATACTGCTCGCTATGTGCAAGAATATAACTACTATAATACTGCTCCTATGTACAAGAATATAACTACTATAATACTGCTCCTATGTACAAGAATATAACTACTATAATACTGCCCCTATGTACAAGAATATAACTACTATAATACTGCTCCTATGTACAAGAATATAACTACTATAATACTGCCCCTATTTACAAGAATATAACTACTATAATACTGCTCCGTATATACAAGAATATAACTACTATAATACTGCTCCGTATATACAAGAATATAACTACTATAATACTGCTCCTATGTACAAGAATATAACTACTATAATACTGCCCCTATATACAAGAATATAACTACTATAATACTGCCCCTATGTACAAGACTATAACTACTATAATACTGCTCCTATATACAAGAATATAACTACTATAATACTGCCCCTATGTACAAGACTATAACTACTATAATACTGCCCCTATATACAAGAATATAACTACTATAATACTGCCCCTATGTACAAGAATATAGCTACTATAATACTGCTCCTATGTACAAGAATATAACTACTATAATACTGCCCCTATGTACAAGAATATAACTACTATAATACTGCCCCTATGTACAAGACTATAACTACTATAATACTGCTCCTATATACAAGAATATAACTACTATAATACTGCCCCTATGTACAAGACTATAACTACTATAATACTGCTCCTATATACAAGAATATAACTACTATAATACTGCCCCTATGTACAAGAATATAACTACTATAATACTGCTCCTATGTACAAGAATATAACTACTATAATACTACTCCCTATGTACAAGAATATAACAACTATAATACTGCCCCTATGTACAAGAATATAACTACTATAATACTGCTCCTATGTACAAGAATATAACTACTATAATACTGCCCCTATGTACAAGAATATAACTACTATAATACTGCTCCCTATATACAAGAATATAACTACTATAATACTGCCCCTATGTACAAGAATATAACTACTATAATACTGCTCCTATGTACAAGAATATAACTACTATAATACTGCTCCCTATGTACAAGAATATAACTACTATAATACTGCCCCTATGTACAAGAATATAACTACTATAATACTGCTCCCTATATACAAGAATATAACTACTATAATACTGCCCCTATGTACAAGAATATAACTACTATAATACTGCTCCTATGTACAAGAATATAACTACTATAATACTGCTCCCTATGTACAAGAATATAACTACTATAATACTGCCCCTATGTACAAGAATATAACTACTATAATACTGCTCCTATGTACAAGAATATAACTACTATAATACTGCTCCCTGTGTACAAGAATATAACTACTATAATACTGCCCCTATGTACAAGAATATAACTACTATAATACTGCCCCTATGTACAAGAATATAACTACTATAATACTGCCCCTATGTACAAGAATATAACTACTATAATACTGCTCCTATGTACAAGAATATAACTACTATAATACTGCCCTCTATGTTCAAGAATATAACTACTATAATACTGCTCCTATGTACAAGAATATAACTACTATAATACTGCCCTCTATGTACAAGAATATAACTACTATAATACTGCTCCTATGTACAAGAATATAACTACTATAATACTGCTAGCTACAGTATGTGCAAGAATACCCACAGGCAAGAATGCTGCAGTTTTTCTTCTGAGTTTTTCTGCAGGTGTCTGCACCAGAATACACAATAAGAATGTACATTGATTTTCAGCACAAAAAAACACAGCAAAAATGAATGCAGCATTTATGCTTCCAGGGCAATTGTCCCTCCACCGTCCCTGTGGAGCAGAGGTATGTGAAGCATTGCTGTCTGTGTGGAGTTTCTCTTGGTTGTGAATGATGAGTCTTCTTTGGGGCTGATAATTACATGGACCCATCAGCTGTTGGACATTGGACTTTTTGCTGTTTGTTCTAATGCGGTCAGGTCGGATGTGATAACTCTGCCCCCCGCTGACGCTGTGCAGCCACAATCTGCTCTGTTCCTGTGCTCAGCGCTCTGTGCTTCTCTTCCCGCCTCAATATGTGTGAATCCACAGACTGTGAGGGACATGCATGGAAACCTGTACATTACTGTAAAATGTCATGCTCACTCCGACAAATATTTTAGGGAATTACGTAAAAAGGCAAGAACCCTAATATTATGGTTATGGGAACCATTTTTATTAATACAAATATGGGAATTGTTATCTAAGCAGTTATGTAATGTATCTAGGTGGTTGATGACCAGTATAATAAGAATTACCTAGTGACATAGTCATCAGATGCCCATAGATGACATCCACAAATGCAGCAATGCTTGTTAGGGAGTTGAGTTCCCCTTTAATGGTGCCCAGTCCGGCTGCTTCAGTGGGCAGAGGTGCCACGGTGGGGACTGTTACCCAGGAGTTGTGCCCATTTTTGTTCTCGCTATGCCGCATCTCCACGCCATGTTTTATTTATACAATTCCAACTCGGGTAATTTGTATAATATATTTTGCTGTGAAAATGCAGAGAATTTCCCATTTATTGGTAGTTGTGTTGTGGAGTCCTGTGAACAGCTGCACTGCGGGCGGCTCATCAAATATTCAGTGCTCTAATATGTCAGAAGTCTTTAGTAGACCTGCCAGGTTAATAACTACAGCGGGGGGATGTGATCTACAAATGTGCGACACTGAGGGACATGTGTCAGTCCTGGGTTATGCTCACTCATTTATCCGTACATCTGCTTTGTCAAAGTCGGAGTTTAAATGGAAAAATACCTTAACCCTAAAAATAGTGGGGTATGGAATGGCGTCCATACAGCACACATATATATCAATATCGAAGAGCGTTCACCAGATATGTTTTCTTGTGCAGCCTGCTTTATTTAATCTTCATTAGGACACAGCTATGGTCAGTAACTCCAGCTGATCCGCAATGTTCACTGTGGTCACAGGTGGTCTAAAATCCGCCTCCTGTAAAAGAGGGCTGGTAATGGTGTCTGTCCTCACATGGCCTGTACACTACAGAGCTGCTTGTTTGCATTAGCATTAGTGATGAGTGAATATACTCGTTACTCGAGATATCTCGAGCACGCTCGGGTGACCTCCGAGTATTTTTTAGTGCTCGGAGATTCAGTTTTCATCGCCTCAGCTGAATTATTTACATCTGTTAGCCAGCAGAAGTACATGTGGGGGCTGCCTGGTTGCTAGGGAATCCCCACATGTACTTATGCTGACTAACAGATGTAAATCATTCAGCTGCTGCAAGAAAAACTAAATCTCCGAGCTCTAAAAAATACTCGGAGGTCCCCTGAGCATGCTCGAGAAATCTCGAGTAACGAGTATATTCACTCATCACTAATTAGCATCTGTTTGTTATTTCACTGTTATCTGGAAGAACACACATGAGAGGAATATACCACCTATAATACTGCTCCTATGTACAAGAATATAACTACTATAATACTGCCCCTATGTACAAGAATATAACTGCTATAATACTGCTCCTATGTACAAGACTATAACTACTATAATACTGCCCCTATGTACAAAAATATAACTACTATAATACTGCCCATATGTACAAAAATATAACTGCTATAATGCTGCCTCTATGTACAAGAATATAACTGCTATAATACTGCCCCTATGTACAAGAATATAACTACTATAATGCTGCCCCTATATACAAGAATATAACTACTATAATACTGCCCCTATGTACAAGAATATAACTACTATAATACTGCTCCTATGTACAAGAATATTACTACTATAATGCTGCCCCTATGTACAAGATTATAACTACTATAATGCTGCCCCTATGTACAAGAATATAACAACTATAATACTGCACCTATGTACAAGAATATAACTACTATAATACTGCCCTCTATGTACAAGAATATAACTACTATAATACTGCCCCTATGTACAAGAATATAACTACTATAATACTGCTCCTATGTACAAGAATATAATTACTATAATACTGCCCCCTATGTACAAGATTATAACTACTATAATACTGCTCCTATGTACAAGAATATAACTACTATAATACTGCTCCTATGTACAAGAATATAACTACTATAATACTGCTCCTATGTACAAGAATATAATTACTATAATACTGCCCCCTATGTACAAGATTATAACTACTATAATACTGCTCCTATGTACAAGAATATAACTACTATAATACTGCCCCTATGTATAAGAATATAACTACTATAATACTGCTCCTATATACGAGAATATAACTACTATAATGCTGCCCCCTATGTACAAGAATATAACTACTATAATACTGCTCCTATGTACAAGAATATAACTACTATAATACTGCCCCCTATGTACAAGAATATAACTACTATAATACTGCCCCTATGTACAAGAATATAACTACTATAATACTGCTCCTATGTACAAGAATATAACTACTATAATACTGCCCCTATGTACAAGAATATAACTACTATAATACTGTCCCTATATACAAGAATATAACTACTATAATGCTGCCCCTATGTACAAGAATATAACTACTATAATACTGCCCCCTATGTACAAGAATATAACTAATATAATACTGCCCCCTATGTACAAGAATATAACTACTATAATACTGCCCTCACTGTAAAGGTACCGTCACACTAAACGATATCGCTAGCGATCCGTGACGTTGCAGCGTCCTGGCTAGCGATATCGTTTAGTTTGACACGCAGCAGCGATCAGGATCCTGCTGTGATGTCGCTGGTCGTTGATTAAAGTTCAGAACTTTATTTGGTCGTCAGATCGCCGTGTATCGTTGTGTTTGACAGCAAAAGCAACGATACCAGCGATGTTTTACAATGGTAACCAGGGTAAATATCGGGTTGCTAAGCGCAGGGCCGCGCTTAGTAACTCGATGTTTACCCTGGTTACCAGTGTAAAATGTAAAAAAACAAACAGTACATACTCACCTTCGTGTCCCCCGCCGTCCGCTTCCTGCACTGACTGAGTGCCGGCCGTAAAGTGAAAGCACAGCACAGCGGTGACGTCACCGCTCTGCTGTTAGGGCCGGCGCTCAGTCAGTGCAGGAAGCGGACGCCGGGGGACGCGAATGTAAGTATGTACTGTTTTTTTTTTTACATTTTACACTGGTAACCAGGGTAAACATCGGGTTACTAAGCGCGGCCCTGCGCTTAGCAACCCGATGTTTACCCTGGTTACCCAGGGACCTCAGCATCGTTGGTCGCTGGAGAGCGGTCTGTGTGACAGCTCTCCAGCGACCAAACTGCGACGCTGCAGCGATTGGCATCGTTGTCTGTATCGCTGCAGCGTCGCTTAGTGTGACGGTACCTTTAGAATAAACTAGAATATTGCTTTTTATGCTGGCTGTATGATAGCGGATTGTGAATACTCTCCATATAAGTTATTACTTTGCACATCTGCTTATCTTAGTGACTCTCTAGTGATGGCAGTGAGACAGCAGAATGATTGTAAATTACATTGTAATGTTTAGTGGAAGGTTGATCATAGGCGGCCAGCTAATCATTTGATTTGTTTGCTCACTGGAGGAGATGGGCTGGCTGCCAGCTTGGATCAGACAGACCTGGGTCACAGAGCTTTTACATCACAGTCCATTCTTCTCCTCGCTGATTTATGAGAAGATCACTGTGACCTGCATTCACCTGTCAGTCAGTCTGTTCCCAGTATCATTCTGATAATGGCATCCATTAATGGCTCCAAAGAATTAACTCCCTCCTGTGTAGAGTCAGGTGGAGTATTAGCAAACAAATGAAAAGTAACAATTTATTATCAGCATTTGATGTAGCAGCCATTGTATTTAAGGTGACTCTTTAAGTACTCTTCCCAAATGACAATGAAACAATTCTGAAAAGGAAAGGCCAATTACCAAGGAAAAATAGGCATTAATGTAGCTTTTGATAATGTAAAAATAAAGTCTTCCTGAAAGGCAAATCTATTTAGATACTGTTGCAGCATCCTATCTGCACGGTATATTGCAGATCTTCATGCAGTACTCCATAAATTGTCAGACAGCGTTCCTATAAGTAGCTGATTAGGATGACTGTAAAATATATGTCTAATAACAGGTGATATTTGATATGTCTTTACAGAGTTCGGAACTCCCCTGCTTCCCAGGACACAAGCCTAAGGTGAAATGATAAAGTTCTAGCTGCCAGCAGCCACCACTAGGGGGAGCCCACTGCATACACAATTATACAGCAACAACTAGATGGAGCTCACTACATACAGATTTATACAGCCACCAATAGGGGGAGCTCACTACATACAGATTTATACAGCCACCACTAAAGAGCTCATTCTATAAGGATTTATACAGACATTTCTCAGGATATAAAGATTTAAACAGTCATCACTAAGGGGAAATCACTGTGTATAAATTTATACATACACTCCTAGAGAGAACTTACTGCATACAGATTTATATAGCCACCATTAGGGCTGTCCCACACGTCCAGATAATTCCGGTACCGGAATAAATCGGTACCGGAGTTATCCGTGTCCGTGTGCCTGGGAACTCACGGAGGCCATACCGGCGGCACACGTGTGCCGCCCGTATGGCGAGTGGGTACCACACGGAGCGTGTGGTACCCACTCTGCATGGTGCTGAAGCTGCGATTCATATCATCCCTGCAGCAACGTTTGCTGCAGGGAAAATATGAAGAATAGTGTTTAAAATAAAGATCCATGTGTCCGCCGCCCCCCCACCCCCTGTGCGCCCCCCCCGCTGGTCAGAAAATACTCACCCGGATCCCCCGTCGGCAGTCGCTCCTTCCTGGTCTGGCCGCGGCTTCTCTACTGTATGCGGTCACGTGGGGCCGCTCATTTACACTCATGAATAGGCGGCTCCGCCCCTATTGGAGGTGGAGCCACATATTCATGAGTGTAATCGGCCGCATACAGTAGAGAAGCCGCGGCCAGACCAGGAAGGAGCGACAGCCGACGGGGGATCCGGGTGAGTATTTTCTGACCAGCGGGGGGGCGCACAGGGGGTGGGAGGGCGGCGGACACATGGATCTTTATTTTTAACACTATTCTTCATATTTTCTCTATAGCAAACACTGCTACAGGGAAGATATGAATACCGGCTTCAGCACCATGTGGGGGGGACAGCGCTTACTGTAGCGCTGTCTCCGGCACGCACACGGACCCCAGGCGGAGAATGTCCGTGTGAGGTCCGTGTTTTACGCGGACCCATTGACTCTATTGGGTCCGTGTAAAACGTGCGCTCCCACGAACACTGACATGTCTCCGTGTTTGGCACACGGAGACACGGTCCGCACACGGTCCGCACAAAATCAATGACATCTGAACAGATGCATTGATTTTTATGGGTCTACGTGTGTCAGTGTCTCCGGTACGGGAGGAAACTGTCACCTCACGTACCGGAGCCACTGACGTGTGAAACCGGCCTTAGGGATAACTCACTGCATACAGGTTTATACAGAAACCACTTGGGAGAGCTCACTGTATACAGATTTACATAGTTCCCATTAGAGGGATCTCATTGAATACAGATTTATACAGCCAACACTAGCAAGAGCTTACAGCATTAAAATGTATGCAACCATCACTAAAGGGAGCTTACTGCATAAAAAGTTGTACAGTCACCACTAGAGGGAGCTCACTACATACAGATTTATACAGTCACCACTAGAGGGAGCTCACTACATACAGATATATACAGCCACCACTAGGAAGCGCTCACTGTATGTAGATATTTATAGTCATCTCTAGGGTGAGCTCACTACATATAGATTTATACAGCCACCACCAGGAGGAGCTCACTACATACAGATTTATACAGCCACCTGCCACCACTAAGGGGAGCTCACTACATACAGATTTTTACAGCCACCACTAGAAGGAGCTCACTACATACAGTTTTACACAGCCACCACTAGGAGGAGATTGCTACATACAGATTTATATAGCCACCACTAGGAGGAGATCACTACAGACAGACTTATACAGCCACCACTAGGAGACACTCACTACATACAGATTCATACAGCCACCACTATGAGACGCTCACTACATACAGATTTATACAGCCACCACTACAGGGAGCTCACTACATACAGATTTATGCAGCCACTACTAGGAGGAGCTCACTACATACAGATTTATGCAGCCACCACTATGGGGAGCTCACTACATACAGATCAGATTTATGCAGTCACCACTATGGGGAGCTCGCTACTTCCAGATTTGTGCAGCCACCACTAGGGGGAGCTCACTACGTATAGATTTATGTAGCCACCACTATGGGGAGCTCACTACATACAGATTTATGCAGTCACCACTAGGAGGAGATTGCTACATACAGATTTATATAGCCACCACTAGGAGGAGATCACTACAGACAGACTTATACAGCCACCACTAGGAGACACTCACTACATACAGATTCATACAGCCACCACTATGAGACGCTCACTACATACAGATTTATACAGCCACCACTAGGGGGAGCTCACTACATACAGATTTATACAGCCCCCACTAGGAGGAGCTCACTACTTCCAGATTTATACAGCCACCACTAGGGGGAGCTCACTACATACAGATTTATACAGTCACCACTACAGGGAGCTCACTACATACAGATTTATGCAGCCACTACTAGGAGGAGCTCACTACATACAGATTTATGCAGCCACCACTATGGGGAGCTCACTACATACAGATCAGATTTATGCAGTCACCACTATGGGCAGCTCGCTACTTCCAGATTTATGCAGCCCCACTAGGGGGAGCTCACTACATACAGATTTATGCAGCCACCACTATGGGGAGCTTGCTACTTCCTGATTTGTGCAGCCACCACTAGGGGAAGCTCACTACATACAGATTTATACAGCCACCACTAGGAGGAGATCACTACATACAGATTTATGCAGCCACCACTATGGGCAGCTCGCTACTTCCAGATTTATGCAGCCCCACTAGGGGGAGCTCACTACATACAGATTTATGCAGCCACCACTATGGGGAGATCACTACATACAGATTTATGCAGCCACCACTATGGGGAGATCACTACATACAGATTTATGCAGACACCACTATGGGCAGCTCGCTACTTCCAGATTTATGCAGCCCCACTAGGGGGAGCTCACTACATACAGATTTATGCAGCCCCACTAGGGGGAGCTCACTACATACAGATTTATGCAGCCACCACTAGGAGGAGCTCACAACATTTATATTTGTACAGCCACCATTAGAGGAAATTAACAGCATAAAGGTTTCTTCTGGTCCCATTGACTCTATAATATAGAAAAGGCTGCAGGGATCCAGAGTTTTATCATAACTCAATGGTTTGTAAAGGGAAGCAGCTGACCCCAAAGATATGCAAGAAATCTGTAATAACATTCTTCTGCCAACCCTGTGCTATGTATAAGGATGGTGGGTGATTCTTGTGTAGATGAGCGGCTATTGGGCCCCCTAAGACATCAGGGTCCTGGTTACGACTAGATCGGTCGAATATGGTGCCATTGCCTTAGGTATTTCTTTGCAGCGATCATGTCCTCCTGGATATCAACCCAGCAACATTCAGATCCGCTAATAAGATCCCATCGCTGACGCCAGTTACAGGAGCACTTGCAGATTTTTGCTCCCCCCACTGCGATATGGAAAGCTGGGGGGTCGTTGCTTCTTGTTTTTCCGCATTATCGTACAGCGATGGAAAGACCTTTACTGATAGTGACAGGGTCAGCGGCCGTTACCATGACAACAGACCGCAAATTCCTACTGGAGTCGTTATCATCTGATGCAATGTAAATCTGTGACAACCTGTAGGTTATGAGCGAAAATCCGGCTGGGGTCATTGTGAGGTTGTCGGTGCCTTCAATCTACTGTCATAGACGTTAATTCAGATGCTTCTCTTTCTCCTGTAGAAATCAGGACACTCCCGGAGGGTCTTCGGACGATTTACTCATGGTGCGTTGCTTAAACATCATCCCATCGTGATGTGCACCCCAACATCTGTTGTAACACGTCAGATAATGGCGTCCATGGAACATTCACAAACATATATATATATTCTGCATAGGTGGCAGTGGTGGTTTATGAGGGTGGGGGGGCTCCTGGTGGGACGTTTGTTGGGGGTGGCTTGTTATAGTGAGGGGATTGTCAAAACCTCCTGCCCCTTAAAGAACCTTACAATCAAGAGTATAGCGAGATGACGCCAATAACAGTTATTATTCACCATTTTTAAGCCTGGATAATCCCTTTGATTAAGATTAGAACTCAAAATTATTCTAGAAATCAGACCCTCAGACCAGATCCCAAAATGTAGACCCCAATATTAAGACTCCAGACCATAATCCATAATTCAGATGCCAGATTAGACCTCATTAGGCCCCTAGTTGTAAAATCCCAGAAGCTATAATTCAGGCCCCAGGCCAAACTTAAAAATCTGGACCCTGGACTAAAGCCCATAATTCAGATCCCAGATTGATTCTCTTAATTCAAACCCCAAAATTTCAGACAACAGGTCATACTCTATAATTAGGTCCCCAGCACAGGCCCCCATAATTCACGAATGAGAACATACTGCTAAATTCAGAGCCCAATGTTAAAGGGAATCTGACACCAGGTTTTTGCTACCTAATCTGAGAGCGGTATAATGTACAGACAGAGACCCTGATTGCAGCGATGTGTCACTTACCTTGCTGCTTGCTGTAGTTTAGATAAAATCACTGTTTTATCATCAGGAAATGATCACTAGAGGACTAATAACCTTGCAGCCAAGTAGTCTAACCCCGCCCCCACCACTGATTGGCAGCATCCTGTGTTCACTGTTCATAGGCAGGAAGCTGCCAATCAGTGGTGTGGGCGGGGTTATTCAGAGCTCAGCAGTCAGAGAACTGCTAGATCTGCATCAGAAAAAACATCGCTGGAATCAGGGATTCAGGCCCTACATCATACTGCTCTCAGATGGGCTAGCAAAAACCTGCTGACAGATTCTGTTTTAAAAAAACAGACTAGACCCATAATTTAGGTGCCAACATTAAAGGTATGTGTCCACGTTCAGTTTTGCTTCAGGCTTTGGTCAGGATTTTATGCAAGTAAAATCCTGACCAAAAATGCACCTGAGGTCACTGGCAGGTCACCTGCGGTGCTCCTGCGTGTTTTGCTCATTGTAGCAACATGCTGCGTTCTTAAAAAACGCACCGCATGTGCGTTTTCGCGGGAAAAACGCATGCGTTTTTTCCTGCACAGTGGAGACGGGATTTCATTAAATCCCCTCCACTATGCTGTAACATCTGGACGCTGCGTTTTTGACGCTGCGGCTCAGCGCTGCGTCAAAAACGCAGCGTTTCCTGAACGTGGACACATACCCTAAGAGTTCAGACCTTATCATTCATACCAATAATTAGACCCATATTTGTGACCCTAAGGCTGTGTGCACACGTAGCATATTTTTCGCGTTTTTTTCGCGTTTTTTCGCTATAAAAACGCTATAAAACCGCAAAAAAAACGCTACCATTAAGCATCCTATGTAACAGAATGCATTCCGCATTTTTTGTGCACATGCTGCATTTTTTTCCTGAGCGGAATCGCATTCCAGAAAAAAAGCAGCATGTTCATTAAAATTGCGGAATCGCGGCGATTCTGCACACATAGGAGTGCATTGATCTGCTTACTTCCCGCACGGGGCTGTGCACACCATGCGGGAAGTAAGCAGATTATGTGCGGTTGGTACCCAGGGTGGAGGAGAGGAGACTCTCCTCCACGGACTGGGCACCATATAATTGGTAAAAAAGAATTAAAATAAAAAATAGCGATATACTCACCCTCGATGTCCCCCGCAGTCTTCCGGCCTCTCCGCTGCACGCTGCCGCTTCGGTTCCTATAGCTGCTGGGCGGTGAAGGACCTGCGATGACGTCACGGTCTTGTGATTGGTCGCGAGACCGCATGTGACCGGTCACGTGACCAATCACAAACCGTGACGTCATCACAGGCCCTTCACCGCACAACAGCTATAGGAACGGACGCCGCTGAGGTCTGCAGGTGAGTATAACCATGTTTTTTATTTTTTTTATTATTTTTAAACATTCGATCTTTTACTATAGATGCGGCATAGGCTGCATCTATAGTAAAAAGTTGGTCACACTTGTCAAACAGTATGTTTGACAAGTGTAACCAACCTGTCAGTCAGTTTTCCAAGCGATGCTACAGATCGCTTGGAAAACTCTAGCATTCTGCAAGCTAATTATGCTTGCAAAACGCTAGTTTTCTGCGGGTATATGCATGCTAATTCTGCATGCGATATACCCGCGGCAGGAGGCGCAGAATTGCCGCGGAAATTTCCGCGGCAATTCTGCAACGTGTGAACTTAGCCTTAGGGTATGTGTCCACGTTCAGGATTGCATCAGGATTTGGTCAGGATTTTCCATCAGTATTTGTAGCCAAAACCAGGAGTGGAACAATTAGAGGAAAAGTATAATAGAAACATCTGCACCACTTTTGCATTTATCACCCACTCCTGGTTTTGGCTACAAATACTGATGAAAAATCCTGACCAAATCCTGATGCAATCCTGAACGTGGACACATACCCTAAAATTCAGACCTTAGACCCAGACACCATCATTTATACCCCTGACCAGATGCCATAGTTCAGGCCCATTAATTCAGTGTTGGGAAATCTTCTTGTGTGGTATTGTTATCCCAGCTGCAGGCAGTCAGGACATTCTGGGAGTTGTAGTTCTATGACAGCAGCAGCAGCCACATGACAAGAACATTGTATTATCGTTCACTAGGTCACATTTATACAGCGCATTGCACTGGATGTATAAAGCTGGATTGCAAAAATATTATTCTGAATTTAAAAAAAAAATGTAAAAAATGTCTCCATTTGGTCAGGTTTCCTTCGTATTGGAGTTTTTTTCATTGTAGTGGACAAATAAAGTATTTGACCATTTTGAGTATAAAAAACGCTCATGGTCTTTTCTCCATTATCATGAATGGGAGATGTTTTGAAATGTTTCAATAGATCTAAAACGTACACTTCTTCCTATCTGTGCCAGTTACAAACTAGTGGAGAAAAGAATAAATAAACAAAAACAGATACGTTTTTACAAAGAAAAAAAAGCAGATTTGTAGAGATGGATGTATAATTTGATGATCAGACAGATGTAGTTGGAGACATGGCACACGCTTGCAGATATTTTTGACATATATGTGTAAGACGTCCAAATGTGACCCTAGCCTGAGCGCTCATTGTGTCACCCTATACCTGCCAACCATGGAGATCTATGTGCATACACCATTCCTATACATCTACGTGAGCACAAAACCACCCTTGCATTGTTTTTATATATTTGTGAATGTTAAGGTGAATATTTTCATTTAGAACATTATTTTTTCTCGTTATTTATTAGACCACATATATTGTATTTATTCAGATTTTGTTACTTTTGGGCATTGTTCTGAATTTTACCAAAACATTAAATAAAATCTAAACATTTTAACTTAAAATAAGTTCCTGAATCATCATGATAACCTATGTCTGACCGGGTCTGATGAGTCTCTTATCTCATCTACATACTTAGAAATAACCTGTTTGGGGCACAGAAATATCCAATCATGAACCAGGATCCTCTGCACTCAGTGTAATTAGGGGCTGTGGGAAACATATTTGAAGAGGAGTGGAGAAGAACTAGTACTGTCTGGAGGATTCATCAGGGCCATGCATTACCCAGACAGCTCATTTACATTTAATTGAAAAATATGTAATACCTCATTTCTCCAGTGGAGGCACTGTAGGGAAATTGAACACTCACTGCCTGCTTTCGCCACTGATCACTGATCCTTCACATTGGCTTATTTATACATGTACTCTATAAAGAGTTCCAGCAGGCCCCACTAACAGGTCCATTCTTATACTAATGGTAGAGGAGCCAATGAAACACATAAACCCCAGGCCAAGGCTGGTAGCTAGACTAAGGCGTGATGACATCATCATACCTGCACAATGATGTCACCACTCTTAATATAGCTGTGTGTACAATATTTACCATCACAATCCCATAGAGAGATGTCATGCCATGTGTCATATATTCTCTCCATGGTCTATATGAATTTGGGAAATGCCACCATAGTCCAAGAATGAAGGCAAGACAAGAGGGGTCTGAAGTTAAATTATTACCCATATATCAGGACTAGATACAGACGGATTCCAATAAAGATACAATTCCTGGAAGATACCAATCCCGTCCAAAATGACACATAAATGACAAATTTTTTGAGAAAAATATCCCCTAGAGTTGTACTATTGGCTGGTGACCTCTAGAGGTCATCACTAGAAACTGCAACTCATTGATAGATTAGTGTTGCAGCGGCCTCTAGTGTTGACAGGTAGAAGTGCGGCTTGCATGAATGTAATTGCATGGACTTGCATGCTTGAACTACTTGGGCTGTTACTAACAGTTTGTGATATATCTTTTTCTCTCGCTGCCCCTACGGAAGCGAAGTATTCCGCTCCTGCAGGAAACACAGCTATGGTAAGACAAGTATCTCCCAATTCTGCATATTTAAACCAACCATAATCGTGTATGTCTGTTTTTGTTACAAATGATGAAGTCCTTTAACAATGAGACGTACAGCAGTGTATCATTACAATAGATGGGATCCTTACAGGACTTGACGTGTATATATGATTAATGATTTTAGCAAAGGCTTATAGAGATGAGCACATTTTTTAGAAATTCGAATTTGACAGATTTTCTAATAGGAAATTCAATTTATGGCAAAAAAAAATACTTCAATTGACCTAAAAAATGTATATGACGCTATTCTCTTTTTCTCACACCCTAATCTTCTTCACTGCTCTGCTGTCATACACTATCTGTACAGTTTCTTCAGTATTTTATGGCTTTTTCTCCTTCTGGATAAGCCATGAGCTGTGACATCCTGTCCAGATTCACAACACTATGGCTGCTACATTCCCTGCCTTGGCTTTTATACGGGCTATGACCTTCTTTGCTGATTGGCTGTGGTATACCATGTGATGGCTATAATTTACTATGGGTAGGCCTGCCCTGCCGTGCTCCAGGTCATGTAATCTCCGTCTGGTTGATGCCTGCAATTTTGTAAAATGGTGCCAGACAGTTTAGGAGATTCGCATGAAGCAAATTGCAGATTGTTTGAATTCGCAGTTTCAAAAAAATTTCTAAAAATCTGACATGAATTATATTTGCAGCCAAACTATTTGCTCATTTTGAATGGCTTATGTTGAGGGCTGCATTGTTTATGAGATGTTAGAGATAATATGGAGATGAATTTTATTAGTGGGAATAAACAATGAAAGCGTTCATTCTATGACAGCAAGCACAGATCTGGAATGATGACTGTCCTTTCAATAAACCTAACATAAATCAGCGAATATAAGAAACTTTATAATATATATTATAAGAGAAATCTCCTTTTCCCTTCATTTATGATCTAATTCTCTTCCAACCAACCTGCATCTTGAACTGAAAAATTGCTAAAACAAAATGAACTGCCAACTCATTGAGGAATGAGATCATAGCTGCCCATTGAAAATTATGTAGATGGGAAGGGAAGAAGTTAAGAGAAGGAGCAGAGTGAAAGACAAAAACACAAATGGACTTTGGTACTACTTTCTAGTGAGTGTACATCTCATCCCAACAATGGATTCACAGCTACACTGCTCAGTATTGCTGTATAATCTCCTGCATGTTGCTGCTTTCTAGTAATTATTTTATCTCGCTTCAGAGCTGGATTCCCAGCTTCACTGCTCAGTACCCCTTGTGACAGGGTCACTGACACTGTATGTGAGGGGAGATATGTGTCACGGAGATTGCTTTCTGCCGTGAACTAGCAACCCATAAGTTTCTTTTCAGCATGCTACGTGCTGAAGGAGTTAAGCAGCCATGTTATGGGCGGGTTTTTAGGTGAGTAGGTAAGAGATGGGCAGGACGCCTACTCACCATATCTGCACCTCCAGGGTGTGGCTGGAGAAATAAATGTCCAGTTTTTTTTCTTTGTCTGTGTTGTGTGGAGGTAGGAGCCTCCTGACTGCTAGCTCCTGAGATAGCTGCCATATGTGTTGTCCCAGAGGACCTGGGCAGGACTGTATATGAACCTTTTATTTTCATTTGAGCCGGACAGGCTGTTTTCTGTTACCAGTTTGGGTTTTTTGGTTTATGATGCAATAAACCACCCAGAGACTTTAACCACACGTGTGCCTGTGTCTACCTCGAGGAGCACCTAAGTGAGCCGACCTTCCACACTTTATACAATGCTCTACATGTTGCTGCTGAGTTCAAGTGATTATTTGCTCCAACCTAGAGCTGGACTCACATCTACACTGTTCAGTACTGCTATATAATATCCTCCATTCCGCTGATGCTTCTGAACTTGTGCTACGTAGAGACAGGAGAGCAGCAATCCCTCATGTCTGTGTGTGCTGTGTATGGGAGACATCGTAGCAGCTAGTCTCCACACAGGAGCTCAGAGGTTGCTGA
Organism: Ranitomeya variabilis; assembly: GCF_051348905.1. Taxonomy (NCBI): domain Eukaryota; kingdom Metazoa; phylum Chordata; class Amphibia; order Anura; family Dendrobatidae; genus Ranitomeya; species Ranitomeya variabilis. Next base: position 231,443,968 of record NC_135238.1, read on the forward strand.
AAATGAGAGAGCTTGCAAAGGGGAAAACTGGTGAAAATGGCAGCTATAAGGCATAGAATGTCCAGGAATAGTGCGATTCCTCATATTGAAGAACAGATAATATCATAAGGTATATTGGAAAATCATGTAACTTTTCATTAAAAGATTAAGAAACTTATGACCACCTTTATTAGATGCCTATGTCACAGAGGGATGGTACTGTAAGATTTGGGTTTCGAGGTGGATGCATTAAACCAGCAAATAAATATTAACTCCTGGTTACATGACATACATGGAGCAGTGCAACAAGGTGGATCCACTTATACAGAGTCCTTAATCCACAATTTATTAGTGTTTTTCTTCTTCATACAGACTCTGAGCCGGGCGAAGAGGACACTGGAGGGCCCCAGCTACAGCGCACAATACGAGCCCCGAATAACACACCTCTGGGAACACCTTCAGGTAAGACCTACCATGCCAGACCCCAAATAACTGCATTCAGAGGTGGATTCATGAGGGAAAGTACTTATGAATCAGATATTAACAGTAACCTCTTACAAAACTGAGTCGGCATTTTTTTCATTTTTTGGCGGGTGTTAAATTCTTCACTGATTAATTACTTAATATATCTTTATAGCTCCATGTATCTAATGTAGAACTACAAATCCACTGCATAGCGTTATGTGCCACTGGGGGGAGCCACCACTGGGGGGAGCTCTGTGCATACACTGTTATTACTATGATCAATGAGTGTACAGAATGCAGTAAGCTCCCCCTAGTGGTGGCCAGGGACATGCAGAATGTTATCGCAGCACCCTAGGTCTGTACAGGCAGAGCTCCAACTAATGAAAGTAAATATTTAAATATAAAATAATGTCCGAGGGTGAATTTTTAGGATCCTATTAAGGATGACGGTCAACAATTGTTACACTTTCCACCCTTAAAATTGTGACAAAGGAGGTTCCCATTAGCTTTTACACTGTGATCATCAGTATGAGATATAGTGTACAAAGGGTTAAACGGCAGAGGATGAGAGTTATCATTCATTTCTTCTTCTAGAGGAATAATAAATATGTGTCAGGTTGTGGATGTATATTCTCTTTGTCCTGGGAAAAACCTTTTTGTATGCTAATTGTCACTGCCTTCTAATTAATGCACTCTGTTATTGGGGAGGGGGTCTGACAATTCCCCGCGCCACATATCTGGTGCAGTTGTCACATTTTTTGTCTATTCTCTATAAAGAAGGAACATCTGGGAGTTAGTTGCAAATGCTGACGGGTTGAATGACTTGTGGCATATACAGTAGGTGCCCCTACATCAGCCACGGCCGCTGGGTACAAGCTCCGCTGCTATTGACGGCTGAGTTACAGTATCCCACATTTCATGCTTGGTAGAAATATCTTTGATCTGGACGAAATAAACAGATATCCTGGCAGCTGTGGAGCGGAACCCTGATCTGTGTACCGCATAGCAGGCGATACATTTGTAATCATCCCCTATCCCCAGCGGGAGCGTAGTAAATATTATTAAGGAGCTTCTGCCCTTTACCCGACCACACTGTGCACCAACAGCATCCAGCAAGTATCCCCTGTGGGCACCGCGATCAGGACACCAACCGTCTGCGAAACACATATCTTACACAATGAGAATCTATAATACAGTGTGAGGGTAGAAGGTGGGATGTCCTGCATCAAATTTATGTTAAATAATGTAACATGTAATGTAATGTGTGTCCACAGTGACTGCACCAGCAGAATAGTGAGTGCAGCTCTGGAGTATAATACAGGATGTAACTCAGGATCAGTAATGTAATGTATGTACACAGTGACTGCACCAGCAGAATAGTGAGTGCAGCTCTGGAGTATAATACAGGATGTAACTCAGGATCAGTAATGTAATGTATGTACACAGTGACTGCACCAGCAGAATAGTGAGTGCAGCTCTGGAGTATAGTACAGGAGGTAACTCAGGATCAGTAATGTAATATATGTACACAGTGACTGCACCAGCAGAATAGTGAGTGCAGCTCTGGAGTATAATACAGGACGTAACTCAGGATCAGTAATGTAATGTATGTACACAGTGACTGCACCAGCAGAATAGTGAGTGCAGCTCTGGAGTATAATACAGGATGTAACTCAGGATCAGTAATGTAATGCATGTACACAGTGACTGCACCAGCAGAATAGTGAGTGCAGCTCTGGGGTATAATACAGGATGTAACTCAGGATCAGTAATGTAATGTATGTACACAGTGACTGCACCAGCAGAATAGTGAGTGCAGCTCTGGGGTATAATACAGGAGGTAACTCAGGATCAGTAATGTAATGTATGTACACAGTGACTGCACCAGCAGAATAGTGAGTGCAGCTCTGGAGTATAATACAGGATGTAACTCAGGATCAGTAATGTAATGTATGTACACAGTGACTGCACCAGCAGAATAGTGAGTGCAGCTCTGGAGTATAAATCAGGATGGGACTCAGGATCAGTAATGTAATGTATGTACACAGTGACTGCACCAGCAGAATAGTGAGTGCAGCTCTGGAGTATAATACAGGATGTAACTAATTTTTTAAAATTTTTCCTCTCTAGGGGACTCGGACACTTTGCTGGCTAGTTCCCTCCACACCACTCCCAGCACGCTGACTGGACTCTCACAGACGGACGAGTTCTCAGACTGGTCCGGCAGTCAACAGACGGTAGTAGAGAGGGACTCCAAGAACACAAGGCAAGGATTCAGTCAGGGGGGAGGCGCTCGACACCTGGGAGTGGAGCCCCTCATCCCAGCAACCAGCAACAACCACCCCGGCAGTATCTGGGGGTCAGAGGTCAGCCTGTCAGGGTTCAGCGACCTGTATAGCAGCGCCTTCAGCCTCTACCGGGGCAGATCATGTGCCATTCGGGTGTAAGTAGCTCAAATTGCCCATCACCACCCGCTACATAACCATCCTCCGCTGAACCCCTATTTTTGAATTTTTCATTTTGAATTCTTTACCTTTTTTCCTTTATATATTTATAATACATTTTTCATTTTGTTACGTTCATCCGAAGGGCTGATGCGCCAGCGAGCTTAGTACGTTTCATCCCGCACCGCAGTCATCAATCTTCTTACCGCATCTATTCCATATGTATCATCCATCCTTCCGAGCGGCCATCCTTAGGGACGCTCCTTTATAAGGTTACTACCCATCAATTTCTCATTTTCTGTCTTACTGGACGCCATTCATTTACTTTGTGTATATTACATTTGTAAGAGTAAATTGCATCGCGGCCCCTAAAGATTGCAGCCCTGGAGGCAGCAATGCTCACTGATGAGAGCCCCATGCTGTGTGATAGAAAATGGATCTATCGTCTGATGTCTTCTCAATTAAATGCAGTTTTTCTATTTTACAGACTGTAAATAAAATGAAACACTGTATAAATAAAAAGTTTTACAACTTTCTACCCTTCCTGCCCGTTTTATAAAGCATTTCATGCCATTTCTTTTTGTATGAAGCTGGTTGCAAAGTCCAACATTTTTTTTTATAACTTGTAGTTGCACAAAAATGCAATGACTTTTCTGTTTTTCTATGGCAATCCCACCATTTTTTTGAAAATTGAGTGAAACTTATCAAAACTCTGTTTGGGGTACATTTCTTACTCTGGTGCATGCCAGAAGAAATATAAGCCAAATTCATTAAGATGTTCATGCCCTTTAAATTAATTTCACAGATATTATGCCAGTGAACTCTTCATCAAGACTCGTGTGCAAGATGCCAGTCTTGACGAATCGGGGACAAAGTATGATAGCAAGTTGAAAAAAAAACGTTAAAGTCTTGATCCCTTTATAGTATTGTAGTGAAATAAGAAGACCATTGGATGATGACTAAGCTCGCTGTGCCCTCCCCTGAGGTTCTGTAACGTCTCCATCATCTTATTATTTTGGTTGTTCTCCCAGGCTGACCTTTTCTCCCTCCCTCCTGCAGGTTTTGGTTCTTTTTCTCTTTTCTACCTTTGCATTTGTCACCCTTCTTCATAATCACAATGTTTTATTCTCATATATATTGTATATTTTACCAGTCAAGGCTTAATATAGCATGTGCCAGAGATGCCCCTAAGTGGCTCTTGGAGAGAGATGAGCTGATGGGAAACTGTGAAAGGCTCCATGAGTTGTGTAAAGTGGATGGAAAGAATTTCCTCAAATAGTTCTTGAGAGAGGAAAATTAGAATTCCAGATATTACATATATCTTGCAATAAACTAAAATATTGTATATCACTACACTGATTAGACCAGGAGCAAATTGTCCCGTGTATGGCCACTTTTAGTTTAACTATTTAGTATCTCCAATAAAAAACAATAACTTTATCAGTGGAAACTGAAAACTCCCAGCAGACACTAAAGAGTTAGGGAATGATGGGAGTTTTTAGTTCTGCAGTCTGCAGAATAGTGAATTCAGCTCTGGAATATAATACAGGACATTGCTCAGGATCAGTACAGGATCAGTAATGTAATGTATGTGCACAGTGACTGCACCAGCAGAATAGTGAGTGCAGCTCTGGAGTATAATACAGGATGTAACTGAGGATCAGTAATGTAATGTATGTACACAGTGACTGCACCAGCAGAATAGTGAGTGCAGCTCTGGAGTATAATACAGGATGTAACTGAGGATCAGTAATGTAATGTATGTACACAGTGACTGCACCAGCAGAATAGTGAGTGCAGCTCTGGAGTATAATACAGGATGTAACTCAGGATCAGTAATGTAATGTATGTACACAGTGACTGCACCAGCAGAATAGTGAGTGCAGCTCTGGGAAGTGGAACACAATTCTGAAGTTGAACAAAATTTATTGGTTATTTTAAATTTTTGTGGAAATTCAAAAACTGAAAAGTGGGGCGTGCAATATTATTCGGCCCCTGTAACTTAATACTTTGTTGCGCCACCTTTTGCTGCGATTACAAGTCGCTTGGGGTTTGTCTCTATCAGTTTTGTACATCGAGAGACTGAAATTCTCGCCCATTCTTCCTTGGCAAACAGCTCGAGCTCAGTGAGGTTTGATGGAGATCGTTTGTGAACAGCAGTTTTCAGCTCTTTCCACAGATTCTCCATTGGATTGAGGTCTGGACTCTGGCTTGACCATTCTGACACCTGGATACGATTATTTGTGAACCATTCCATTGTAGATTTTGCTTTATGTTTGGGATCATTGTCTTGTTGGAAGACAAATCTCTGTCCCAGTCTCAGGTCTTTTGCAGACTCCAACAGGTTTTCTTCAAGAATGGTCCTGTATTTGGCTCCATCCATCTTCCCATCAATTTTAACCATCTTCCCTGTCACTGCTGAAGAAAAGCAGGCCCAACCATTATGCTGCCACCACCATGTTTGACAGTGGGGATGGTGTGTTCAGGGTGATGAGCTGTGTTGCCTTTACGCCAAACATATCGTTTGGCATTGTTGCCAAAAAGTTTGATTTTGGTTTCATCTGACCAGAGCACCTTCTTCCACATGTTTGTGTCTCCCAGGTGGCTTGTTGCAAACTTTAACCGACACTTTTTATGGATATCTTTGAGAAATGGCTTTCTTCTTGCCACTCTTCCATAAAGGCCAGATTTGTGCAGTGTACGACTGATTGTTGTCCTATGGACAGACTGTCTCACCTCAGCTGTAGATCTCGGCAGTTCATCCAGAGTGATCATGGGCCTCTTGGCTTCATCTCTGATCAGTCTTCTCCTTGTTTGAGATGAAAGTTTAGAGGGACGGCCGGGTCTTGGTAGATTTGCAGTGGTATGATACTCCTTCCATTTCAATATGATCGCTTGCACAGTCCTCCTTGGGATGTTTAAAGTTTTGGAAATCATTATGTATCCAAATCCGGCTTTAAACTTCTCCACAACAGTATCACGGACCTGCCTGTTGTGTTCCGTGGTCTTCATGATGCTCTCTGTGCTTCACATAGAACCCTGAGACTATCACAGAGCAGGTGCATTTATACGGAGACTTGATTACACACAGGTGGATTATATTTATCATCATTAGGCGTTTAGGACAACATTGGATCATTCAGAGATCCACAATGAACTTCTGCACTGAAAGTAAAGGGGCCGAATAATATTGCACGCCCCACTTTTCAATTTTTGATTTTCCACAAAAAATTTAAAAAAAAACAATAAATTTCGTTCAACTTCATAATTGTGTTCCACTTGTTGTTGATTCTTCACCAAAAATTTACATTTGGTATCTATGTTTGAACATGATATGTGGGAAAAGGTTGAAAAGTTCCAGGGAGTCGATTACTTTCGCAAGGTTTAGTTCTGCAGTCTGCAGAATAGTGAATTCAGCTCTGGAATATAATACAGGACATTGCTCAGGATCAGTACAGGATCAGTAATGTAATGTATGTACACAGTGACTACACCAGCAGAATAGTGAGTGCAGCTCTGGAGTATAATACAGGATGTAACTCAGGATCAGTACAGTAATGTATGTACACAGTGACTGCACCAGCAGAATAGTGAGTGCAGCTCTGGGGTATAATACATGAGGTAACTCAGGATCAGTAATGTAATGTATGTATGTACACAGTGACTGCACCAGCAGAATAGTGAGTGCAGCTCTTGGGTATAATACAGGATGTAACTCAGGATCAGTAATGTAATGTATGTACACAGTGACTGCACCAGCAGAATAGTGAGTGCAGCTCTGGGGTATAATACAGGATGTAACTCAGGATCAGTAATGTAATGTATGTACACAGTGACTGCACCAGCAGAATAGTGAATGCAGCTCTGTAAAATAATAAAGAATGTAACTGTGATCTGAGTCTATGGAATAAACACATAATGATTCGCAGTTTCTCTAGGCTGCCACTAACATTTTAAGGATTTAGTGAAAAAGTGTCACACAATTCCATGGAACCTATTATCAGTGCCCTGTGCCCAGAAATTAAGGGCATTCAACACCAAAGTCATCTTAGCTCACATTTCACTGTTTCTTACAGCTTTTTACCAGAAGGAGGACTACGGAGAGGTAGCATTAATGGAGCCATCCCAGATTCTCCTTTGCCTCTTCAGAATCCAAGACATCCAGTTCTACCTCCTCAATCTCCCCGGCTGGTGCAATGGCCTGTTGCCAGTCCTATGCCTGGCGGTCATGGCCCATCAACACCTCTTACTCCTAGAAAGAAAACCCTTATGCCTTCTCAATATCAGGACACAGTAGTTGAAGAGTTTGAAGAGAAGGTTAAGAGGCCAAAGTCCTCAGCTGGCTCTCAGGTCAGTGGCCAGGAGTCTCGCCCTGTGACACCATTGAGTGAATCATCAGGGCGAGTGTCCATTTTGCGCGCTTCTCCAAAGCTGGTCCGCTCAGGATCTAAAATTTTTGAAAAATTGCGTTGTCTTGAAGAGAGAAGGAAAAGCCTGGATCAGACGGACAGCCCTTTTCCTGTGCAGTCCTGGCTACCACTCCGTAAGACCAGGTCATTTGACCAGCCTGGGGCAGATGGACTGGTTAGTGGCTTGGAGTCCTCAACTGAAGAGCTAAGGGATGACCTAAGAGATGGAGTGAAATCAGAGGTGGGAGGATATACCTTGAGGTATCCTTCACTGAGGTATAAGACAGCTTCACTGGATGATAGAGGCGCCTTCTCAGGCCGTGTAAGTGATATTGAGGCACGATTTTCTCAAGAACTTTCCCGCATTAAAAGAACTGTTTCCCAGCAGCAGCTTATCCGTTCATCTCAAGATCTATCTCGAAGATCACCTTCTCCTCAATTAACCCCAAGTAGCCATCCTGCTCCTTTGGACCTTTCTCCAACACAAGTGCCCAAAGACTCTAAGGCACCCGAAATTCAGGAACAAAAGCCAGCAAATGCGGCCACTGCCCGAAAACCCGTAGTCAGGGGCTCTGCCACCATCAACCAAATACCCCAAGATAAAGCACCTCATGGTGGAGTCAAAGGACAATCTGCTCCCGTACCAGAGAAATCATCAAATGGTTCTATCATCCACCATCAAGTAGTCAAGCAATCAGATACACGACTTGCATCCCACCCACTTTCCAAAACCAATGCCAGTGCTTCGAAACCTGCAATCTTTAAAGCACCAGCCCCTAAACAGGAAGTCACAGGGTCTCACATGAAGAGGGTTCCCGATTATGGAAGTGAGCCACCACCAACCAGCACACAAGCCCCACCAGCACTGGAAATAGCACAGAGAGGGATAGGGAGGGAAAAGGGGACTACGGGTGGAGAAACAAGAGGAGAGACCAGATACCTCCCATGGGCTACACCAGCGGGTCCCACCCACAGAAGTCAATGGCTACCAGGGAAGGGTGGGGGGCAAGTCAAAAAGCACAGCGAAACTCATACCAGTGGAAAATCCAACAAAACCATCAAAAGCAAAGGGAAGAGCCGGCGGCACAGAGTGATGTCACCAGAACTAGGTATGCTATAATAGGAATGGACGTACTGTATGTGATTGTGCCAAAGGCAGGGGACAGCCAATGTAGCTGCCACTACAGAATTTGTCACCCAGCTTTGCCATGCTAATGAAAGTCAAGGCTACAAAGTTTTGAAATAATTTAACCCCAACTTTTTATTTATTTCTTAACCCCCTCCCCTCTACTTTTTTAATTTTGAAGCATATCATATGTATCCTCTTTGTTGCTGTGTTATGTGCCCACCCCTGCCTGTCTAGTTATTGGCAGCATAATAGCATTTAGCGATGAATTCAAAACAATACAAAATGCACCTTATATGTTTACCTTCTGCTAAGGTCATGTGTGTTTCCCTGCCTATCTAGTTCCCGCAGCACAATAGACTATGCAATAGAGATTAATATAAAACATAATGCAATGCCCATTATATGCTTCCTCTCTGCTACTGTCATGTGTATTCTCCTGCCTCTCTAGTTTCACGCAGCACAATAAACTTTAGAGAATAAAGAAAACAGAACATGATGCTTCCATTCTGCTACTGTCATGTGTGCTACCTTTCCTATCTAGTTTGCCACAGCACAATAAACATTAGAGATTAAAAGACATGACATGATGCCCCTTTATATGTTTCCCCTCTTCTACGCTTCTGTCATGAGTGTTATCCTACCTATCAAGTTAACAGCAGTACAAGAGACATTAAAGTTTAATACCGAATGTGATGCCATTCATATATATATATATATATATATATATACACTTTCTCGCAGTACAATAGACTCTAGAGATTTAAACAAAGCATGAGGACCCTTGTATACTTCCCTCTGAGTACTGTCATGTGTGTTACTTTTATTTTCTTGTTCTCTATAACACAATAAACATTAGAGCCGAAAACAAAACAGAATATGATGCCACTTTTATGCCTCCCCACTTCCATTCTAATGCCATTTGTGTTATCCTATCTATCTAGTGAACTGCTGCACGATTGATTTTAGAGCTCAAAATAAACTAGAACCTTACATGCTTCCCTTGTGCTAATGTCATGTGTGTTCCCCATCCTATCTAGTTTCTGGCGGCACATTAGTCATCAGAAATTAAAGTAAAATGCAATATATTTGGGATATACATGGGATATACACTTTATTAAATACTTTTTCACTGAAGTCTTTTGCCTTTGTCCTGCTGTGCTCATTTTGTGTAATCTACTAGAATCTTCAGATGATTCTTATGTATCAGCGGATGAGGATCCGAGGGAGGCACCAGTGTTTGAAATTCCCCTGCAAAGTGCCCTTGTGAATGCCGGCTCAGAAGTTTTGTTAAAATGTATCATCACGGCAAAACCAAGTCCAGAAGGTTAGTACTGAGCAGTGTATACATGCACTTTGTATATCATGTATAGTCGTATCAGCATCACTTGATCTTGATGGCGTCAAAATGGTTGCGTCTAGTTTGGATAATCTCTTTGATGGAAGGTTCCTCTGACATTCAGCTGATCACCAGACTGGAAGCTTTAATTGTCAGCACTAATCTAAGGAGGATGTGGACTCAAGTGATCAAGTCTAGTGTAGCGCCACCTCAGGAGAAATTCAGCATTACAGAGTACCAACTGTGTAACATACAGATCTGTAGGATCCTCCACAGTGGGAGACACTCTTGTAGTTGTTCTTCACTGTACCTAAGGCCTCCTTCACACGCCCAGGTGATTCCTGTACAGGAAAATCCAGTACTGGTGAGATCAGTGGTCTGTGTGCCATCTGTATGTACGTATGTGACATCCGTGTGCCATCCATGGTCTGTGTTTCACATCCGTGTGCTGTCCGTGTGCCATCCTTATGTTCTTGTGATGCATTTCGGCGCCTGGGAAAAGCAGTACAGTTCAAGCTGATCCCAGGTGCTGGCTGCTGATTGCAGCTTTCATCATTGTCTCCTGATCGCTGAGATCAGCGCCACCAAGAGACAGGGATGGAAGATGTACTAAACAGCAACTGTATAATTACTGTGTAAAAATAAAGAATTCATTTAAAAAAATGGCTTGGGCTCCACCACAATTTTCATAACCAGCAGAGGGAAAGCCGACAGCTGGGAGCAGATGTAATCTGTGAAAAGACACAATGCCCCATAAGGTTGCCAGGCTGTTAATAACAGCTTGTAGCTGTTTGCCTAGCCTTTCCTGTTGAATTTACGGGGGACCCCAGAAAAAAATGACTTAGGGTCCCCCTATAAATTCAAACCAGCAAAGGCTAAACAGATAGCTGTAGGTTGATATTAATAGCCTGGGAAGGAGCCAGAGATATTGCCCCCCCCCCCCAGGCTACCATCATCTGCCCCCAGCCGTGGGCTTTCCCTCTGCTGGTTATAAAAATTGCACAGGAACCCATGCAGTTTTTTTAATTTAATTCTTTATTTTACACAAGAGTTGCACAGCTGCTGCTGAATACAACTCCCATCATTGTCACCTGGTCGCGCTGATCTCACTGTAACCAGGCGACAATGATGAGAGCTGCCTTCAGCATCCGGCCGGCATCTGGAAACAGCGCAAACTGTACCACTTCTTTCCAGGCGCCGGGACTTGTCACGCTGTTGACACACGGATGAACAGAAAAACCAGACGTGTGAAGAAGGTCTAATAGATTAGAACTTTCAATTATGACCTCAGTGCTATATCCGTAATAGTGCACCCACCTTCTCTGTCCCACTTATGATACTTTTGTCATTAGGCCCCCAAGTAAGATTGCGCTAGGTGGTATGTGGTTAAAATATAATAATAATAATTGCTATAGTAGCTTTTGTTTGCCTCAAATGCGATTTGGGACTTCAAACCTTAGTCCTCTGTGATACCCCCATGTAGGTACTATTCTGTCTTTGCACTTTATGTCCGGAAGGATATTATTTTAATTATATTTATTTATATGTAATTTTAAGCAATCATATTAATATTATATTTTAACCACATACCACCTAGCGCTATCTTATTTAGAATTGTAGTGGTGTCTACCCACTTGCTATTACAGTTTAGGCCCCCAAGGCAGCAGGACTCAAGTAAAACCTCTACATCTGTACCCCCTAAAGTTGCATCCCTGATAAGTGAGCCTGATAATTAATACAATAACAATGTATTATTCGCTTTCCTGGCAGTCATATGGAGAAAGGATCGTGTCCCTCTAAAGAATAATCCCACCCATCAGATACGAGCTGAAGGCGAGCGGCACACCCTAATGATACGCTGGGCACTACCATCTGACTCTGGCATTTATACAGTAACAGCAAAGAATGAAGTGGGTGAAGCTAGTAGCTGTGGAGCTCTCACCGTCAAACCAGGTAACTGAGAGCACAATATCCTTGAAATTTACAGCGGATGTCCTGAAAAATGAGGTCCCAGACATAACCCAACATGCTGACTATGGCAGCAGGAGAATGGGGGTGTCTCAGCTAGGAGTGGGCAGTATCTCAGCTAGGAGTGGGCAGTGTCTCAGCTAGGAGAGGGCAGGGTTTCAGCCAGTGTCGTATTTGTCACTAGGCACTTGAGGGCACGTGCCTAGGGTGGGACGATGCGGGGGGCGGCACCTGAACAAGGTTTTTTTTTTAAATTTATTTAAGTCCTGGGTCACCTCCCGACCGACTGCCCCCCAGCCTTCCCAGCCGCCCACCCGCCCGCCCTCCTGCCTCCCTCCCTGCCTCCCTCCCTGCCTCCCACCCTCCTTGAAGACGTCATACTCACCCTGCTCCAGCGATACCTGGTCTCAGCGTCTGCAGCTCGTCCTGAGTGAGCGGTCACGTGGTACCGCTCATTAAGGTCATGAATATGGGCATATTCATGACCTTAATGAGCGGTGCCATATGACCGCTCACTCAGGAAGAAGGTGCTGCGCCGGGAGTCGGGACAGAGCCAGAGGGATGTTCGGCGCGGCCGCGCGGTGTAGGAAAGGTGAGTATGAGTGATGGGGGGACAGGGGGATGAAGGAGGACGGGGAGCCGAGCCATTCAAGATGGGAGCAGAAGCGGGAGCGGGGGGGTTGAGAGATGAGCCATGCATGGGGGAGGGGGGTGAATATGAGACATGCATACAGGGGGGAATATGAGCCATGCATACAGGAGGAGGGGGGAAATATGAGCCATGCATACAGGAGGAGGGGGGGAATATGAGCCATGCATAGAGGAGGGGGGGGGAATATGAGCCATGCATACAGGAGGAGGGGGGGAATATGAGCCATGCATACAGGAGGGGGGGAATATGAGCCATGCATACAGGAGGAGGGGGGGAATATGAGCCATGCATACAGGAGGGGGGAATATGAGCCATGTATACAGGAGGAGGGGGGAATATGAGCCATGCATACAGGAGGGGGGAATATGAGCCATACATACAGGAGGAGGGGGGAATATGAGCCATGCATACAGGAGGGGGGAATATGAGCCATGCATACAGGAGGGGGGGAATATGAGCCATGCATACAGGAGGGGGGGGGGAATATGAGCCATGCATACAGGAGGGGGGAATATGAGCCATACATACAGGAGGAGGGGGGAATATGAGCCATGCATACAGGAGGAGGGGGGAATATGAGCCATGCATACGGGGGGGGGGGAATATGAGCCATGCATACAGGAGGGGGGGGAATATGAGCCATGCATACAGCAGGAGGAGGGGAATATGAGCCATGCATACAGGGGGGGAATATGAGCCATGCATACAGGAGGGGGGGGGGAATATGAGCCATGCATACAGGAGGGGGGGAATATGAGCCATGCATACAGGAGGAGGGGGGGAATATGAGCCATGCATACGGGGGGGGGGGAATATGAGCCATGCATACAGGAGGGGGGGAATATGAGCCATGCACACAGCAGGAGGAGGGGGGAATATGAGCCATGCATACAGGGGGGGGGGAATATGAGCCATGCATACAGGAGGGGGGAAATATGAGCCATGCATACAGGAGGAGGGGGGAATAGGAGCCATGCATACAAGAGGAGGGGGGGAATATGAGCCTTGCATACAGGAGGGGGGGAGGAATATGAGCCATGCATATGGGATGGGAGGGAGATGAGCCATGCATGCAGGAGGGGGGATATGAGCCATGCATTCAGGATGGTGGGAGATGAGCCATGCATACAAGATGGGAGGGGGTATTGTACAGTGTTGAGCATCATGTGGAGTCATTATACAGTATGGAGCATCATGTGGGGTCATTATACAGTATGGAGCATCATGTGTGGCCATTATACAGTATGGAGCATGATGTGTGGTCATTCTACAGTATGGAGCATCATGTGTGGCCATTATACAGTATGGAGCATCATGTGTGGCCAATGGCCATTATACAGTATGGAGCATCATGTGTGGCCATTATACAATATGGAGCATCATGTGTGGCCATTATACAGTATGGAGCATCATGTGTAGCCATTATACAGTATTGAGCATCATGTGGGATCATTATACAGTATGGAGAACTGTGTGTGGCTATTATACAGTATGGAGCATCATGTGGGGCCGTTATACAGTATTGAGCATCATGTGTGGCCATTATACAGTATGGAGCACTGTGTGTCCATATTTTTTTGTTTAGAATTATTGTATATGAAACAGTGTGTTCAGCAGTGCTAAATGGGGGTGGTTGGGACGTGGATATGGGTGTGACTAGTTGTGAAATGGGTGTGGTCAGAGGCGTGGCCTAAAATTTGCCGCAGCGCACTACGCGCGCTGCAAAACTTTATGCCTCTTTCCCTTCTTCAAAAGTTGGGAGGTATGGTACCACATTTGCCAGAGTACGGCAAGTGCCGCAAATCCCATAGGGAATGAATGAGGCCGAATGCAGTGTTGCCGTAAGTGATCTGTTACGCAGCAGATGCTGAAAAACTGCCCGATCTGCTGCAATAGGCTACTTTCACATCAGCGATTCTTGCCAAAGTCACTGCCGATAGTGTCATACTCACCAAAGGGGGAGGCAGCACTAAAAGTGCCTAGGGCAGCAGAGACTCTAAATACGGCCCTGGTCTCAGCTAGGAGAGGGCAGTGTCTCAGCTAGGAGGGATGCAGTGTCTCAGCTAGGAGTGGGCAGTGTCTCAGCTAGGAGGGGGCAGTGTCTCAGCTAGGAGGGGCAGTGTCTCAGCTAGGAGGGATGCAGTGTCTCAGCTAGGAGTGGGCAGTGTCTCAGCTAGGAGGGGGCAGTGTCTCAGCTAGGAGGGGCAGTGTCTCAGCTAGGAGGGGGCAGTGTCTCAACTGGAAAGGGAAAGTGTCACAGCTAGAAGTGGGCAGTGTTTCAGCTAGGAGTGGGCAGTGCCTCAGCTGGGAGGGTAGTGTCTCAGCTAGGAGACAGCAGGATCTCGGCTAGCCTTGGGCAGTGTCTCAGCTAGGAGGGGGCAGTGTCTCAGCTGGGAAGGGAAAGTGTCACAGCTAGAAGTGGGCAGTGTCTCAGCTAGGAGGGGTGAAGTGTCTCAGCTAGGAGAGGTGCAGTGTCTCAGCTAGGAGGGGTGCAGTGTCTCAGCTAGGAGGGGTGCAGTGTCTCAGCTAGGAGGGGTGCAGTGTCTCAGCTAGGAGGGGTGCAGTGTCTCAGCTAAGCATGGCCAGTGTCTCAGCTAGAAGTGGGCAGTGTTTCAGCTAGGAGGGGTGAAGTATCTCAGCTAGGAGGGGTGCAGTGTCTCAGCTAAGCATGGGCAGTGTCTCAGCTAGGAGAGGGCAGTGTCTCAGCTAGGAGAGGGCAGTGTCTCAGCTAGGAGGGGGCAGTGTCTCAGCTAAGTGTGGACAATGTCTCAGCTAGGAGGGGTGAAGTATCTCAGCTAGGAGGGGTGCAGTGTCTCAGCTGGGAAGGGAAAGTGTCACAGCTAGAAGTGGGCAGTGTCTCAGCTAGGAGGGGTGAAGTGTCTCAGCTAGGAGAGGTGCAGTGTCTCAGCTAGGAGGGGTGCAGTGTCTCAGCTAGGAGGGGTGCAGTGTCTCAGCTAGGAGGGGTGCAGTGTCTCAGCTAAGCATGGCCAGTGTCTCAGCTAGAAGTGGGCAGTGTTTCAGCTAGGAGGGGTGAAGTATCTCAGCTAGGAGGGGTGCAGTGTCTCAGCTAAGCATGGGCAGTGTCTCAGCTAGGAGAGGGCAGTGTCTCAGCTAGGAGAGGGCAGTGTCTCAGCTAGGAGGGGGCAGTGTCTCAGCTAAGTGTGGACAATGTCTCAGCTAGGAGGGGTGAAGTATCTCAGCTAGGAGGGGTGCAGTGTCTCAGCTAAGCATGGGCAGTGTCTCAGATAGGAGTGGGCAGTGTATCAGCTAGGAGGAGTGCAGTGTCTCAGCTAGAAGGGGGCAGTGTCTCAGCTAGGAGGGATGCAGTGTCTCAGATAGGAGTGGGCAGTATATCAGCTAGGAGGGGTGCAGTGTCTTAGCTAGGAGTGGTCAGTGTCTCAGCTAGGAGTGGGCAGTGTCTCAGCTAGGAATGGGCAGTGTCTCAACTAGTTGGGGTGCAGTGTCTCAGCTAGGAGTGGGCAGTGTCTCAGCTAGGAGTGGGCAGTGTCTTAGCTAGGAGTGAGCAGTGTCTCAGCTAGGAGTGGGCCGTGTCTCAGCTAGGGGAAAAAAAAAAAACGCAGCAAAAAACTGAAACAAAAATGCAATGTGTCAGCATAGCCTAAGTTTCTCAATGAAATAAGAGTGTGTCTCTGCAGTCATTGCCTCACGTGGGAGGGGGCCGCAGTGTCCTAGTCATGTGGGGGCCATGTCTTATCAGAGTGGGTTCTCTGCCTCTATTGAGGGGGGCAGTGTCTTATGATTTAGTCCACTTCTATGGGTTTTATTGAACATCTGTATTGGAGTCCCCAAGGTCAGCCCATTGTCTCTGTTACAATAGCATCCACCAGAGGTGGATCATCACGATGTACCTTGAACCTTATGGTGCCATTATATATCTTACTAAAGTTCTCTTGTTTCTGGAGCTCTCCTGCTGATGCAAATTACAGTGCCCATTATCTCAAAAATTCAATAAAAATATTGCTTTATAATAATATTTATTTAAATTAGGACATTACAAAAAAACTGCCGTTGTAAGAACAGACTTAAGGTTATTGTAATGCAGGGGTAGGGCCGGAGAAATGTAATTGTTTGCCAACAAATGCATAGAGCAGGGGCACACAGAGACAGCAGAGGGCCCCTTTGCAAGAAGTGTATGGGCTCAGTGCTCCCAAATAGCTCATCATAGAGCGTCCCCTTATGTCTCTGTTCATCAGTAACTGTGAGCTATGATATTACTTAACTCAGATCCTTCCATGCAATCTAATAGACTGTCAAAAGCTAACAGCTACTTTTAGGTTGGCAGCGAGCCTGCATACCTACTGGCCCCACGACAATTGCATGGGCTGCATATATAGCATGTCTGCCCCTGGTGTACAAATGTAGTCAGCATTGATTAACCAAGGTTTTAACCCCTTTCCAACAAGAAGTATGGAGTGCGCTCACCAATACAGAAATATTAGTGTTTTATACCTTCTAAAAAAATATTTAGAATTGAGAGTCCTCAGTGGTTGATACCTTTTAATGGCTAACTGACAAGATGGTAACAAATTGCAAGCTTTCGAGACTACTCAGGTCCCTTCATCAGGCATAGACTAATAGAAATTCTGAAGAATCACATATTTACGCACAACACATCACAGAAAAATGCCATAGATAAGACAGGTGACGTGAAGCAGAATTACCATTATATGAGTGATAAACAGTTATGACCATAAATATTAGAACAGTTCATAGATAAGGAGTGTGAATGTTTTATTGTCCTCTGATTTGGGGTCTGGTTCTAAGTTATGATGCCCCCACACGGTCTGAGGAGCAAATTCTTTAATTGATGTAAAAGGACATAAATCCATGCGACACATTCATTCCTGCACTGAAATACGTGCTATCAAGTGATTATAGGCTCGAAACCCCAACTGGGACTAAAAAATGCAAACAAAAATAGTTTGAAATATGTAGAAAAAAGCTATAATACATTTTTCGCCTTCACGAAAAAATCTTTAAAACAGCTATAAACCTTGACATCACCATATTTGTAAAAGTCTGAACTATTAAAATATATTAATGATAATGCACAATGAACATTGTAAAAAAAATGCCATAACTGAGGCCACTTTACGTGCTGCCAAAATTCTAAAAACAACAAAGTAAAGTTCACTCTGAAAAAAACCTCTAACACAGCTCCATAGATATAAAAAGCTCTGAGTATAAAGCTGTAGTGACAAAAAAACTGTTTTGTTTTGTTAACTTTAAGGGCCCCTTTCCACTTGCGAGGAAAACGGACGAGTGCAATCCGATAAAAACCAAATGTTAGTTAATAGGTGTCTTTTCATTTGCGATTTTTTTCTCAGCCGAAATCGGACTGAGAAAAATCTGGATCGGCTGAGAAAAAAATCGCAGCATGCTGCGTATTGCTGCGATTCTCGGACGAGACTCGCCAATGCAAGTCAATGGGTGCGAGAAAAAAATCGCACAGCACTCGCACCATGCGAGTTCTATCCGATTTTTACACACCGGTGTCCTTTGAAAAGCCGGTAATTCAGCGCTGTGTACAGTAAAATCACACTGACAGGTTAGAATAGAGTAGATATATACACATAGAATAGGTATACACTCACTGGCCACTTTATTAGGTACACCTGTCCAACTTCTTGTTAACACTTAATTTCTAATCAGCCAATCACATGGCGGCAACTCAGTGCATTTAGGCATGTAGACATGGTCAAGACAATCTCCTGCAGTTCAAACCGAGCATCAGTATGGGGAAGAAAGGTGATTTGAGTGCCTTTGAACGTGGCATGGTTGTTGGTGCCAGAAGGGCTGGTCTGAGTATTTCAGAAACTGCTGATCTACTGGGATTTTCACGCACAACCATCTCTAGGGTTTACAGAGAATGGTCCGAAAAAGAAAAAAAATCCAGTGAGCGTCAGTTCTGTGGGCGGAAATGCCTTGTTGATGCCAGAGGTCAGAGGAGAATGGGCAGACTGGTTCGAGCTGATAGAAAGGCAACAGTGACTCAAATCGCCACCCGTTACAACCAAGGTAGGCCTAAGAGCATCTCTGAACGCACAGTGCGTCGAACTTTGAGGCAGATGGGCTACAGCAGCAGAAGACCACACCGGGTACCACTCCTTTCAGCTAAGAACAGGAAACTGAGGCTACAATTTGTACAAGCTCATCGAAATTGGACAGTAGAAGATTGGAAAAACGTTGCTTGGTCTGATGAGTCTTGATTTCTGCTGCGACATTCGGATGGTAGGGTCAGAATTTGGCGTAAACAACATGAAAGCATGGATCCATCCTGCCTTGTATGGAGCATCTTTGGGATGTGCAGCCGACAAATCTGCGGCAACTGTGTGATGCCATCATGTCAATATGGACCAAAATCTCTGAAGAATGCTTCCAGCACCTTGTTGAATCTATGCCACGAAGAATTGAGGCAGTTCTGAAGGCAAAAGGGGGTCCAACCCGTTACTAGCATGGTGTACCTAATAAAGTGGCCGGTGAGTGTATATACATATATATATGTCAGTGAGACACCTATCTATATATATAATTGTCTAAGGGGTTTTCCGTCTGTCTGTCTGTCTGTCTTTCTGTCTGTCTGTCTGTCTGTCCTGGAAATCCCGCGTCTCTGATTGGTCGAGGCCGCCAGGCCTCGACCAATCAGTGACGGGCACAGCATGGCGACGATGATGTCATAATGGAAAACCCACATCTCTGATTGGTCGAGGCCGCCAGGCCTCGACCAATCAGCGACAGGCACAGTATCGACGTAGATGTCATAATGGTTGCCATGGTGACGATGATGTCATAAAGGTTGCCTCGACCAATCAGCGACGGGCACAGTCTGCCGCGAATTCTGGAATCATCATTGTCCATATACTACGGGGACATGCATATTCTAGAATACCCGATGCATTAGAATCGGGCCACAATCTAGTATATGTATATTTATATTTAATGCAGCGCTAGATAGCATAAAAGCCGCTAATTCAATTGCCGGCTTTTGCTCTCTCCTTCACAAACCCGACATGATATGAGACATGGTTTACATGCAGTAAACCATCTCATATCCCCTTTTTATTTGCATATTCCACACTACTAATGTTAGTAGTGTGTATGTGCAAAATTTGGCCGCTGTAGCTGCTAAAATAAAGGGTTAAATCGCGGAAAAAATTGGCGTGGGCTCCCGCGCAATTTTCTCCGCCAGAGTAGTAAAGCCAGTGACTGAGGGCAGATATTAATAGCCAGGAGAGGGTCCATGGTTATTGGCCCCCCCGGCTACAAACATCTGCCCCCAGCCACCCCAGAAAAGGCACATCTGGAAGATGCGCCTATTCTGGCACTTGGCCACTCTCTTCCCACTCCCGTGTAGTGGTGGGATATGGGGTAATGAAGGGTTAATGCCACCTTGCTATTGTAAGGTGACATTAAGCCAGATTAATAATGGAGAGGCGTCAATTATGACACCTATCCATTATTAATCCAATTGTATGAAAGGGTTAAAAAAACACACACACATTATTAAAAAGTATTTTAATGAAATAAACACACGGGTTGTTTTAATATTTTATTGCTCTCTCAATCCATGTGAAGACCCTCGCTTGGAAAAATAATAAACCAACAATATACATACCTTCAGATGACCTGTCACGTCCCACGAGGTAAATCCATCTGAAGGGGTTAAAATATTTTACAAGCAGGAGCCCTGCTAATGCAGCTGTGCTCGTAAGCCCCGGGGAATGAAGGAAATGTAGGTCAATGACCTATAGTTACCTTCAGTCGCGGTGATGCGCCCCCTGGTGAATGTCCTCATATGACCTGGAGCATGGGAAAAAGATCCCAGGCTGCAGTTCATGAGGACATCCAGTAGAGGGTAACTATAGGTCATTGACCTACATTTCCTTCATTCCCCGGGGCTTACAAGCACGAGCACAGCTGCATTAGCAGGGCTCCTGCCTGTAAATTGAGTTAACCCCTTCAGATGGATTACCTCGTGGGACGTGACAGGTCATCTGAAGGTATGTATATTGTTGGTTTATTATTTTTCCAAGCAAGGGTCTTCACATGGATTGAGAGAGCAATAAAATATTAAAACAACCTGTGTATTTCATTAAAATACTTTTTAATAATGTGTGTGTGTTTTTTTAACCCTTTCATACAATTGGATTAATAATGGATAGGTGACATAATTGACGCCTCTCCATTATTAATCTGGCTTAATGTCACCTTACAATAGCAAGGTGGCATTAACCCTTCATTACCCCATATCCCACCGCTACACGGGAGTGGGAAGAGAGTGGCCAAGTGCCAGAATTGGCGCATCTTCCAGATGTGCCTTTTCTGGGGTGGCTGGGGGCAGATGTTTTTAGCCAGGGGGGGCCAATAACCATGGACCCTCTCTAGGCTATTAATATCTGCCCTCAGTCACTGGCTTTACCATTCTGGCGGAGAAAATTGCGCGGGAGCCCACACCAATTTTTTCCGCGATTTAACCCTTTATTGTAGCAGCTACAGCGGCCAAATTTTGCACATACACACTACTAACATTAGTAGTGTGGAATATGCAAAAAAAAAGGGATATGACATGGTTTACTGTATGTAAACCATGTCTCATATCATGTCGGGTTTGTGGAGGAGAAATGAAAAGCCGGCAATTGAATTACTGGCTTTTATGCTATCTAGCGCTGCATTAAATATAAATATACATATATAGGTGTCTCACTGACATATATATATGTATATACACCTATTCTATGTGTATATATATACTCTATTCTAACCTGTCAGTGTGATTTTACTGTACACAGCACTGATTTGCCGGCTTTTCAAAGGACACCGGTGCGTACAAATCGGACAGTAATACGGATGTCATACGGATGATGCGATTAAAAATCGCATTGCACTCGCATTGCACTCGCATGACAATCGCATACGTTACATCCGTTTTTTCGGTCCAGATTACGGACCGTTTTTTCTCTCGCAAGTGGAAAGGGACCCTAAGGCAGTAATACATAGAGCAGAACTTTATTAGGTAATTTGGTGTCTCTGCGACATGAGACAGATGTAATATTACTGTCAATTATGGGTTGTTCTGCTCCTATCATGAAACAGAACAATGAAACTAAAGAACACAGAGTCTTAGGCCTCTTTCACATTTCCGTCGGTACGGCGCCGTCGCAAACCGTCGGCCCGACGGACGTTGTGCACAATTGTGCACAATGTGGGCAGCGGATGCAGTTTCCCGATGCATTTGCTGCCCATTATGAAGTCTGGGGAGGAGGGGGCGGAAATAGCGGATCCAACGGACGAAAAAACGTTCCCTTGAACGTTTTTTCGTCACGACGGACCTCAAAAACACGACGCATCCGTTGCACGACGGATGCGACGTGTGGCTATCCGTCGTCAATTAAAGTCAATGGCAAAAAAAACGGATCCTGCGGGCACATTTGCAGGATCCGTTATTTTACCAAAACGACGGATTGCGACGGATGGCAAAAAACGGAAGTGTGAAAGAGGCCTTAACTGCACTGATACAATGTAGCAAATTATCAGGGTGGGAGAGATTTGTGCCGCTGATGTGTTTAGCTTGCAGAGGATTGTTTGGACTTGATACAATGCAGCAAACCCTAATCTGTGAGAAGTATTAGGTCTGCACATGTTTTTAGCCTCTGAATGTTAATAAGAATATTCCCAGATATACCTTATATCTCATTGCACAGAACCGTTGCACAGAATGTGATATATGGCCAAACACAGGACAACGTTTTGCATCCCTTGAATTTCAGAGTTCTGCAGTTCTTGCTGTACTATTAGGGTATGTGCTCATGACATCATCTAGACGCTCGCGTATCCACTGAGTTTTTCAAGCAGAAGGTGCTTCAAGTAAACTTCTGTTTAAAATAGTTTTCTTCTCTTTTTAAAGCAATCGATCTTCAGTGAATACAGATTTTATCTGTGAATTGAGATTTTTGAGAATGAGTGATCTGTCCCCATTGAGAAAGAAGGAGATTTCTCTGATAAGAAATATTACAAAGTTTCTTATTTTTCATATGTACTATTGACTTATGAAATAAAAATGTAATATAGTTTGGGCTGTTGTCCTACATCAACATGGCATTGCTGATTCCAATTATGCCGCATGCACCATTTGGGCACATGTTATGCGTTGGCTGTGGACACTTTTGGCCAATGTTAACATGGAGTTAAATATTCTGCGAATGAATCTACTAGTGATGGGGGGAATTGTGAGGACGTCATTGACCCATGAATCATACACAGGAATAGCCCATAATTTGGACATGTGCAGTGGGGTTCATTAGACAGCGATAGTGTCTTTTTCTAGGATGGTATGGACAGGAGGACGGGGATAAAGGGTGAGGTGTTTATAGACTACTTTGACTACACATACTTCTGTAATTAAGGAAATTTGTAACGTTTTATGGGATTATGAAAATGTTGCACATCTACATTAGAACACTGTATTCTATGAGTTATTTCATTAGATTGCAGTGATACGTTTTTTATGAATATTTCTCTATATTTTTATTGATGTCTCGTGCCATCACTCTATATGTGGCTACACTTTGCACATTATCTGGTGCCTGAGAAAGATTCACTGCTGTTTTTTTCCTAGAGCCAAAATGTTGCTTTGAGATGGGTCAATAAAGTGCACCCACCCACGCCTACTGTTTTATTTTATTTAGTGCTCATTTAGATGAGCATCTTATACGGACATTTACTATCCAAGTAAAGATTGGGTGGCAGACAGACTGTTCAGATGATAGCTTTATCACACGAACGGAGTATCATTGTGCAGCGATTAGTATCTTCCATATCTTGGATGAGTTTTGCTTATTCAAGTCAATGGGTGTTCAAAATGAATATATACCATTCGCATTGCATCCGATTTCTACAGATACATTGCTGTTATTAACCTTGGAAACTGCATTTGATGATGTACATTTTAAATGATGTAAAATAGGTATATACGAACGGCACATCCATGAGAATACGGATGAAAATCGGCTGAGTTTTCTGAATGAACATTGAACAATTTATCATATGGTCGTCTGACCCTGGCCTTAGGCAAAGTTCACAAGAGCATATAAAAAAAATCATCATCCATATGGCATCTGTTGTTACAGTTTTTTACATTGATAATTACAATGTATCTGTATATATCGGATGCCATGCTTGTGATCTGTATGGGATCTATTTTATTGTTTGAGAAACGCACACGCTACGACTTTTTCTCATACAGACATTCGGTCTGTGAAATAAAACAGTCATCTGAACAGCCCCATTGAAAACCATTCAAGGAAAAGAAGAAGTGTATCTAGCGAGCGTAGAAGGAACAGTGATAGACGTTTTTGCAAAGAACTTCTCAATATTTAATGAATCCAATAATGATACATGTAGATACAAAAACGCATAGTTTTTGGGGGGTGAGGGGTTAAATTTTTGTCTATACATGCAACATTATTGGATTCATTAAATATTGAGAAGTTCTTTGCAAAAACCTCTATCACTGTTCCTTCTACGCTCCCTGGATGCACGTCTTCTTTTTTTGCTTGGATATAGCTGTGCTTAGTCTGGACTGAACTACTTCTGTGCTGGAGCGTCTGAAACGGCCGTCTATGCCCCTTTCACACATCAGTCTTTTGCCGTCAGTCTCAATCCAGCAAGTTTTTAAAAAAACAAAAAAACACAGATCCGGCGAATGTTGCCGCTGGATCCGTTTTTTTCTCAAAGACTTGTATTAGCGACGGATTGCGACAGATGGCCTCACATTTCATCCGTAGTTCGCCAGATCCGTCGAAAATTGTTTATCCGGCGG
Source organism: Ranitomeya variabilis (assembly GCF_051348905.1). NCBI lineage: Eukaryota > Metazoa > Chordata > Amphibia > Anura > Dendrobatidae > Ranitomeya > Ranitomeya variabilis. The sequence goes on from NC_135238.1 coordinate 231,468,189, forward strand.
CCGGAGAAAACAGACATCGTAACGTTTTTTGTGTCCGTCAAAACACGGACAGCGACGGATCTGTCGCCGTCCGTAGTTTGCTAGAATGGAAGGCTATGGCGCCGGATCCGTCAAATGATGGATTCCGTTTTTTTTAACTGAGCTTACTCCGATTTTTATAGGATCCAATAAGGCCTCTTTCACACTTCAGTCTTTTGGCATCAGTTTGAAACCGCCATTTTCGCCAAATAGCGGATCCGCCATTTTCCCATAGACATGCATTAGCGACGGAATGTGGCGGATGGTCATCCGTTCCATCCGCCATGCGACGGATCTGTCGAGATTTGGCGGACGTCATCTAGACATTGACGGACATTATAACGTTTTTTGTCTGCGCCGAAATGGCGGTTCACGACGGATCCGTCACGTCCGCCACTCCATAGAATGGCCGCCTATGGGCCACGGATCCGTCGCGACCGTTATTTTGGCGGATCCGTCGCCCCAATCCGCTTTTTCAATTGCGCATGCTCCAAAAAGTAGATACTTTTCCCAGACAACCCCCAAGTAACGGATCCGTCAAAAAAACGGATCCGTTAGAACCGTTTTATCAACAATTGTGACGGATCCGTCGATCCGTCACTATGTTGGAGGTGACTGACACCAAACAACTGAAGTGTGAAAGAAGCCAGCTGGATCAGCTAGACGGATCCGGCGAAAAAACGGATCCGTCGCATCAGTTTTTCACAATCTGTGACGGATCCGTTTTTTTTTTTTAACATTCGACAGATTTTGATTGATGGCAAAAAAACTGATGTGTGAAAGCAGCCTATAGTAGTGAGCTGAAATTATTAATATTTTTTCCTTTATTGTTCAATTGAAAACCATTGGTCTGAGTGCTGACGAGTGGTCTGAGTGCTGACGAGTGAGGTCAGGTTTCTTTCACAGACGGCACTCGGACCAGGTGGTGTGAATATAGCCTTATGAGCGGAGCCGGAGTCAATGTTCACAGGCCTGCACCCTCGATTTCATGCTCTGCTGTATGACTCATGACTTTGCACTTTCGGGGGGATTATGGCCCCTTCTTTCCCATGCACAGATACATTTCATGTCTATCCTATAAGCTGGCGCATTACCCGCGGCTTTCTCTCTGTCTGGTATAATAAATGATATTCTCATTAGCTCGGCATCTGCCGCTCGCAGGAATGTCTCTTGCCAGTGTCATTGCACCAGTTGACCGTCATTGTCGCACAGCTCTGATGGCAGCAAGAACTGGGAAACCCGAGCCGCCCGTGTGTCTGCGACCAGTATTTATTGTGATCAGCTGTGTACACTGTTAAAGGGCGCGGGCAGCGTTGGCTTCTGTTGGGCAGGAGCGTCAGGAATGGTGGTCGCTCCGGCTGCACTGCGCTACTTCCATCGCCGCCGCTATCCCTCCCCGTCCTGTTCACTGTCTTTCTTGCTAGTGGGAGGGAGCGAGGAGGGTGAGAGTCTAAATTCAGCAACAGATTGTACTCGAGGTGACCTCGTCATGTTCAGTCTCTCCTCTCTTCTTCTTTCCCTCTCTCCTCTGTGTGCTGCTTTTTCCTTTTTATGTGCATCTTTCTTCTTTCTCAGCTCTTCCCTCCCTTTTCCCTTTCTCTTCCTTTCTTCTGTCTCCTTCCCCCTTTTTCTTTTCTTCATTCCTCTTTGCTCTTCTCTCGTGCTGCCCCCATACTCTTGGATGCCCTTTCTCAGCTCTGGCTGCACCTTTCCTATTTTTGCCTCTTTTTGCTCTTGATGGCCGAGATGTTTTTGGGGGTCTGTCGCGGTAATCCGGTGAGTGTCTCTGTGTCTGTCCTATTCCGTGCATGTCTCAGACTCCGTGCATAGAGCAGAGGCTGCACTCAGTTCTTTTTTTGGCAGTTCGGATGGATGCCAGTGCTGTGCTGGGAGGGGGTGGTGGCAGGGAGGGGGCTTGGCTTGATGCCATTTTAGACATTTATGAGGGTTTTATTACTCTATTTTTCAAACTTAACCTAACAATACATCTGTGGAACACAAAGAATTCTAGCTAAGAGATAATGAGACTTTTTAGAGACCTCAGAGGGTATTGAGCACATTATAAGCATTGGGTGTCTGGTGTTGTTGACTAAGGCTAGAGCGTCTACAGTGTCGTAGCTGGAACCGTCTTATGTTCTGATTCTGCTCCTTGGCTGAAGTTATATTTAAAGTTATAGATTCACAAATACATTTGCACGTTTTGTGTGTATAAACTCGTATCGATCACAGGCATGTGGATTATGTGCCACGGAGCCTCCCCTGAATCCTACAGAGGTCTATGGAAAGTAAGGCCCTGTAGACGGACCCTGTTACTTTCCAAGACTATCTCAAGAGGAAGGGGACTGGCTCAAGGATCAAAGCACCCAAGTCCATTGGGTTCTCCTCTCCGGATCTAGGCATTTCCACTGTGGTCCCGCATTCATTTCTGGCCCTTCTCGTATAATCCAAAGACCCTCATACCTTCCTACAAAAGAGCTTGGTATGTGCAATGCTCCTCGAGAAAGACCTGAAACTTGTGTCACCTTTCCTTCCAGCGCCGGCCACAGAGTCTCCTGCTCATCGGGGGACCCCTCGAGATGTTCTGAGCCCCATTACATCCGACGATGAGTATCTAAGCCCTCAGGAAGATTTAAGTGAGCCTGCAACACCGCAGCACACCATGTCCGGCAAGGTCGCCATCCAACACAGCGTGACCTTTAAAGCCCCCCCATCATTCAAGGTCAGATGTTAATAGGGAGAATATGAGTTCTGGGTGGATAGTGGGGTGTTAAGCCCAGGACTAGATTGAGAAGGGTGTAATGGAGCCCCCACAGCTCTAGAGCCCTACAATCCAATGATGGCCAATGGGGGTAGGATCAATAAGCAGCATTTCTTTCTGTCACTTTTCCTTAGGTGGCTCTGTCAGACCAAGCGGTGTTTGAGGGTCAGGAGATTATCCTCCGAGTCCAAGTGGATGGAGAACCAAAGCCAATGATAAACTGGTGAGCGCCCGACGATGCGGTAAAATAAATCTGGATAATATAGTGGATAATATACTGCACACAGAGCAGATTTCTGTCTGGTGCTGATCTTTTGTCACATTGTATCCAGTTAATTTCAGAATTGTCTTAAAGGGAATCTGTCATCAGGTTTTTGCTCCCCCATCTAAGAGGAGCATAACGTAGGGGCAGAGACCCTGATTCCAGCGATGTGTCATTTACTTGGCTGCTTGCCGCAGTTTTGATTAAAAACTGTTTTCTCTGCTGCAGATCTACCAGTTCTCTGAATGCTGAGCTCTGTATAACTCCGCCCCCACCACTGATTGGCTGCATTCTGTGTACACTGTGCATAGTCAGAAAGCTTCCAATCGGTGGGGGCGTGGTTGGACTACCTGGCAGCAGGCCAAGTAGCCCTTTAGTGATAATCTCCTGCTGATAAAACAGTGATTTTATCAAAACTACAGCGAAAAGCTTAGTTAGTGACACATCGCTGGAATCAGGGTCTTTGTCTCTACGTCATGCTTCTCTCAGATTAGGTGGCAAAACCCCTGATGTCAGATTCCCTTTAAGCTTGGTGGATCATAATCTGCCGTACTGCATTGTGCATTCCCAGAAGGCAATGCAGTAGGATGCATTATATATATATATATATATATATATATATATATATATATATATATATATATATATATATATATATATAGATTACGTATATACGCTGAATTACGATCAGCTGAGAAAATGTAATGCCAGTGTGCCCAAAGTAGCCACAGGATGTGATGTGAACAGAGTCTAAGTCATATGGAGGTTGTCTGTCATCACAGCTTGGGTTGATTTCTATAGCGAGCAGCAGAATTATGATTGCAGCTCTGTTCTGTAATAGAGACTTACAAATAATGCAAGTAAAGTGATGGATTTATAAAGTTACTCAGCTTCTTATATAGGAAATATCTAGATGTATGTTGGTGCAATCTGTGCACAAGGGCCCCAGAGATTAGGTGCGGTGGGGCCCACATCAATCTCCAAAGCAGGTGCGAAGGGCCCATATATTGTTCTTCTGTCTGTCCGCCCCTTTTAAATGCCATTGTCATCAGTAAAATCACACATTCATGGTTGTTCTCAGTGTCAGTCTGCTTGCGCACGGCATCATCCTTGGGTATTGTATCAGTTCATTAGGAATTGGTTGGGTTATTTGCACCAATAATTTATTATTTTGACCCTTTCGATCCTGGATAGGTTGAAGAACAAGCAGCAGGTGAAACCCGGTGGGAAATATCACATGACGGAGGAGGAGGACGGCGCTTTTTCACTTAATATCGCGGGGTCAGAAAAACGAGATTCTGGCTTCTATACCTGTAAAGCAATAAATGAATATGGAACAAAGCAATGCGAGGCCAAGGTAGAAGTAAGAGGTAAGACGGCCACAGCCCTGATGATAATCTGATGATCTTGTGATGTTCCTATGTGTTATGTTAGATGCACAATATATCCGCTGCGTAAAATATCGCTCCAGAGCTGCACACACCACGCGACTGTCCCATGTCACACTATAGAGACCACAAAGGGCTGGGGCAGGGATACATCGGCATATGAAGGGCGGTTCTGTGCATTAAGGAGGAACGTAAGATACTGTATATCTGGAATGGAGACTCACAGCATGGCAGTTCTGCAATGTACAGGCCTGGAATTTGTGTCCTGGGGTTGTAGAGTTTAGCCGGCAGCATAGCAAATACATTATTATTTCTGATGTATTACTTTGATTTTTTTTATTTTTTTATTGTATTATTATTTTTATGTTTTTGTTACCATCAATTTATTTTTTTCCCCAGAGCGAGGGAAGATGTACTGTAGATGGGCATTATTGTCAGGATTAGATGTATCGCGAGTAGCAATAGGGGGCCAATTAAATACTGCTCTGCCCATAATGTGTAAAAAATGTACAATCCATTTAAACTTGCCGGCGCATCATTTTATAGGACAATATTTAGAGAATTTGCTATATTTGCATCTGAATTTAATAGAAGGATTTGTTCAAGTTGATCATGAAAATCTGCAGTCACTCTATGTGACTGCCGACTTGTGAACCCTCGCAGTGCGTGCTGTGAGGATTCTCCGGTTGCCGGCGGTGAGACCATGACATGCGCAGTCCGCGCACGTCTAGTCGGAATGTGGCGGGAGTATACATATCGCATACTTGCAGTCAGATGATTGCTCAGTCTCGCCGCCAGCACTGAAGACTATTCACAGCGTGCGCTGCAGGCGATGTGAGCATTCACAAGTCTGCAGACTTTCCTGATTAAACCTGGACAACACCTTCAGATCTCCAGGAACATTCTCATAACTTCTCGTGTTTTTACCACAAGTCTAATTGCAGTGCAGCTAATAAAAGTTACATTAAAAAAACCTGAGAAAATCTTTCTGAGCTTGCAATACGCTTCTTAGCTGAAAATATTAAAGCAATTTTTCCGTTACAAGAAACGAACAGTGCATGGTCTGCAGCCCAGTGCGGGGAAATGTCCGAACTTCTTGGGGTGCAAAATATCTAAAACCTCTCAGACTGCCGCCATATAGTGCATCTCATTAGGCGACTAATGTAAGTTTTACTATAACAATTTGATCACGGCCTCCGGACAATTACAAAGGAATTTGGGTCTTTTTTTTCCCTTTACACAAGTAGAATTGCTTCTTTTTCTTTTATGCAAAATAATCATGATGATCAGGTTTTGTTTTTTTTTGCAAGAATTAATTAAAGCTTTTAGTTTGTGGCTACAGATCTGATTCACCAGTACATGGGTCTGGGGAAATTGTCTATTTTTCCCATATTTTTCTCCCGTGAATCTGTACTGACCTTCCTGATCTGATTCATACTTATTCCCGAGGATAAGTATGGCGTCTGGGCTTCTGGGGCAAAGTGGCCTCCCGTCACCTTCTCTGCATAGGAATAGGCTGCATGTTGTCTCAAGCTAAGCATTTCCCTGGTTTCTGCATGGCGCCACCACTAAAGGCTGAAGGCTGCATGCGAATCTACCAGTTGGTAGAGGCAGACGGGCAATGAGCTATGCTTGGTGGGTCTACCGCTACTGCAGCAACCTCAGAACGAGGGGCATGTAGCGTCTGCGTGCAATGACATAGTTACTGGCTCTATGATTACCCGGCATGGTACTTGTATGGGGCGTCTACAGCCGCTTGCTGAATTACTTGCAATTTCAAGCATCCGTAGCTGTGGCTGCATATACATGGTCATTTCTCTTTTTGACCACCGCTTCTTCTGCTGGTTATGGTAGTTCAGGTTGATTAATCACCTGTTTTTCGGGAAGGGTGACCACTATTAAGGTTTATAGGTTATGTACCCAAGAATGGGCAAGAAGGATACTACTTCTGCTGTACAGTAGACTGCCTCACCGTGCTGCACAGATTTGTTTTTGGTGTTTCCTGTTCGGGTAATATGACAAATAGGAAAACTGCACAATATATTGTTAATTCAAGATGGTTTTGTTAGGGGGTGAGGCATAGTTGGGGGCAGAGTATGAGAGGGGAAAGCAGGTGGGAGGCAAACCTGGATTTAGCTGGAATCATGTGACTACTCCCTAGCGGAATATATTGGACCTAGAGTGGTGCAGCAAGTGGAGATGAGGGGCTATTCCTACCATAGCAAGTGACCGCTACACTTTTTGATCTCTGGGGATCAGAACTCTGAGACCACCACCGATGGTAAGAAATAAGGGGTTTCTTTAGCACTGCAATTCTTTACAGTGATACCCTGCACAGTGGTGGTCCCGGCCACATAGGGAACTACAGCCAGCCCTATTCACTTGAATGGTGCAATTTCCCTGCGCAATGGGTGGGTGGGAGTGCTGCTGTGCAGGCGGTGCAGCGCCACACCAGCTCTGTGGTCCTGTAATTCTCAGGATGAATTGGGATCCCACAGGCCGGACCCCCAGAGATCATAAAGAATTCAACCATCACAGATAAGGATACCCCTTAAAATAAAGACCCCGGGCAATATTAATACACTTTATTAAACCTGGTGCAGTTCACGTGTGGTTGATATGGAGATTAAAAAAAAATGACAAAAAGATTTAAGTGTTTTTTGTTTGTTTTTTTTAAGTCCCTTTAACTAACTGGTTAGACTCGTCCTCAAGAGAGCGCAGATCCTAAAATAAAAAGGTGCTGACCATAATTATAGGTGCGAAACCCAATAATTCACAACATTGTACAAATACTGGGTATTTTGCACATTTTTTTAATGATTGCAGTAAGCTTCCTTAGTATTATGATCACAATGTAAGATCCTGAACGACATCTCGATCACAATGTATCGGTCGTGTGAACTAATCCGTGCGTATGATATCTTGTTGCCTATTTCTACACAGATCTATTATTTCTTTTAGTCCGCACATACATCCAGTCTAATGTTCACTCACCTGCTGAGAAATGTGCTTGTCTCGCTCTGTGCTTCGCTCCATGTTATTGTTATGCCTAACACTGTAATTGTGCATTGCATTTAATCTGTTTTTTTTTTTTTTCTTTAATTTCTGTTGTTCTAATACTTGCCTGTTCAATTTAAAGCACAAAAGATGTGTCAACTTTTTACACTCTGGGTAAGGCACAAAAAAAGTTATACGTACAAAAAAAAAGTTAGGGGTGGGGGCGCTATTGTATTGGTGTCTATAGTAAGTAAAACATTTTTTTAGCAGTGGTCAAAAGTGGTACTGCAGGCTAGGATTCCCTAAACTTATTTGTTCGTAATGGTATGTTGAGAGTTGTAGTTACGTAGCTGCTAGAGAGATTGGAGACTACTGCTTTAGAGTTACTAAGTATTCATTTGCTGTTTATATCCATAGAATGCAAATTATAGGACAGCAATAAACTTGCATATATATATATATATATATGCCTCTGTCCGGATTTAGTGATATCTAAAGAAAACCGGAGATGGGCACATTCTAAAGTTCATACAATTCAATGCTTATGTAGCTGCATTTTCTTCTTCATGCCCCAAACTTGAGGTGAGCTTCTGCTTTAAACAGTTGCTAATTTGAAAAAGCAGCAATGCAGTATAAAGCATGGAGGACAGGACGGCTCCCCGAGCACGTAAGGTGCAGTTCAGGCTATTTGAGGCCCACAAACTACAATGCAGCTTAGCTGGAGTCACTGATTATAGCTGCACCCTAAAGTCGCCCTTTAAAAGTTGACACATCTAGTGCCCTGTTCTTGCTTTGCTGACCCCCTGGCATTGCCCGCTGTACCCCTTGTGCTGTGAATGGCTGGCTTGCCCGCACGCTGACTGCAGTTTCTGTCTGTATACAGGGCGAGTCAGATAATCTCCTGTCACTAACAAACTAACACAGGAGCCAAGCTGCAACCCCCCGGAAAAACGGATTGTGCCGAGAGGAGAGGGGTCCTGGCCCAGCTGCACCAGGGGGAGGCATAGGAGCAGGACTGACCTCTTCTTACAGATATGTCGGAGCAGGAAAAAAGACTTGTCGGAGGAAGGTCTCCTTGTGTCACTGACACTCACCCTTGGAGGCCACTGAATAACAGACTGCACTAAATGGCAATCCCAAATCTCCGGCCTCTAACGATGTATCTCTGTTTGTAAAAGCTCATTGCGAAAATAATGACGCCCTGTCCGAAAGTTTCCTTTCCAGTTGTGATGCTGAGTTTCCAAACTACAACTCCCATCATCCATTATTATGCAGAGCTAAGGGATTGTGGCAGACATCATTGAAAACCAGCTTTTTAATCCCCTTGCTGATGTCGCATAAGGACTTTGGGGGCAGGTATAAAACAAACTGTCCATATGCCCCAAAATGACCAGTTTGCTTTTATTTTGTAACCCTCACCTATCCTCCCTTGTAAAACAATGTAATTTTTAAGGTTGACATTCTATCCTAATTTCCTAAAATATTAATTTCTTTGAATTGAAAATTTGCTTTTCTGAAACAGATCTCCAAATCCCCTGCTTGTACATAGTGATAAATAATATAATTCTAAGTATTTGCACTCACCACTAGGGGGAGCTTAAGAACTTCTTATGTATATGCAGCATGGAGTGAGCTCCCTCTAGTGGTGGCTGCAAGTAGATAGAACTTTAGCATTCAGCCATATGTATGCATGGGATTTGGAGCTCTGCATCAGAAAACTAAAGCTCTGACCACTATAATAATATTTTATTAAATCAATCCTAACAAAAAGTTGGCCCTATTTTGAAAGTCTGCTACAGGCAACATCCCCTCCTTATTTATGGTAGTGTTTATGAATTTTTGGTCATAGCACCAAAGAGGAGGAGGATTAGGAGGCTGACTGTTGTGGCAGATCATACTGGGTCTTTTAATTGGATGTGTTCCCCATAGGCGGAGGGAGGTTTCCTACCCTTACAAAAATGGCAGCTTTTACAGCTGATCACTGTTAATATAATCTTTTTAAAGACCGGTATTTCAGTGCTGGAATACATGGGCTCTAGATTGGTGTAAGGTGAATAAATGGCATAGGATTGGTAGCGTTTGCTGTGCCATCTGTTACCTCCTAAGCACATGACTAATTAGTTAAATATTCTATCAAGTTTGCCACTTGTGCAACGTTCTCTGCCTTTCAACATAACCCGCTACATTTTGTATCTGTCTAAAAATAGGAAGGCTCCTCAGGGGTGGGGCTTATTTCTACAGGCCTCCTGTTTGGCTCTGGGGTCTTATTTAGTGGATGTGTTTAGATTTACTAGTTCAACTTTGATATTAGAGATGCCCAAATCAAAAGAAAGACAGTTCTGATGACCAAAGTAAAAAAAAAATCAACATATTGTATTCATTAGTATTGTAGACTATTAACAATTTAACTTTCAAGTCGTTGCACACCCATGAGGAATGTCAGCTTTTTCTACAGGACATTCAGGATTCAGGTGAACAATACATAGAGCTTTCTTGCTGTTTGCTCTCTCTTTTTTTTTTTTGCCCCCTGTTCAGTTCAGGTAAATGTCATCTTCTCTACCTAATGCTATAATCGGCCATTTTGCGTTTATCAACGACAGCTGTCAATCACCTTGAGGTAGTGAAATGCCATAGAGACTCAATCAACATAGCGCCATCTAGAGCCCAAACTGTCGCATACTTCTTGCAGGGCAATTCCATACAGATGTTTTTCAGTAAATCCTCTATATAACCCAGAAACCTATAATGACTAACATCAACTAAAAGAGGTGCATAGCTTTAAGAATTAAAACTTCGGGTGGTAGCCATAAAATTATTGTGTATCTTATGTCCTGTTATCACATTTTTAACCAACCAGCTACTTGAAACTCAGGAGTTTTGCACAGAAAGCATGTATGAATTGCACTAATCGTAGTGAGGAGGTAGGAAGAATCGATAAAGGAAGACTCTATGTCTACTGTTCCCAGTGGTCAAGGGCGCTGAGATAGAAGGAGCTGTTTGTTGAACACAAAAGGCATCTGTACGTTGCTCTAGTCATAGTGAGCACCATTAAAACGTAGCTTTAACATCGTTCAGGTGAGACATACAAGGACCTGTCCGTTGGGGCCCAGACTTTTCAGGCGGTGGCTTATCCAGTTCCATCTAATCTGACATTGACAAATGTACTATTATCAAAGCTCTCTAGAAGCAGAGATATTTCTATGTGCTGCATGAAACAAGGCTCCAGGTAGCATCACTACAGCTGTAATGCCATACTGTGCCCCTAGCCATCAGTCTGAGTACAGGGTGCCACACAACCAAGCCTATAAGGCAGGGGCATCGGATCACCGTCTGCGGGACACAATGTAACGTCATGTAACACTCGGGGAAACCACTGCATCACCCACCGCCCCTAACCCACCCAGTCCAAATACTACATTTTGTTAACATTCTTTTTTTTATTATTATTATTTATTTTTAGCCCCAATAAAATGTTGGTTTTTGGAACTTGTGTTTGCTGTCATTACTAACACCCAGAATACAGCGCAGAATCTCCAAACAAGGCTGCTCCAATCGGCAGTTTTGTGATGTCTCTTTGTGTCCATTGTTACACAATCATTATGATGTCCAGTTGTGGATTCTGATCACTTCTGTGTTCTATGATTAACATGACATTGTTAAAGGGGGGCTACAACAGCAAGGAAGCAGGATGTCCTCTAAAGGGCACCTCATATCTCTAAATATATAAAACGTGCCTGAAACCCACTTATTCTGGGCAAAAAATACTCATTAGAAAGTTATAAATGGGCCTCTTTTATAGATAAATACACTTTAATAATTTTATAATAAAGTTATGCAACTTTTTCCCTCCCTGCTTGCTGTCAGTGAATGGGACCATTGCTGTTTACATCCAGTCTAATATGGTCCCAATTCCTCTTCTCTGTAACTTGTCATCCACTGTTCCAGAATGAAGAGTTTATTCTGCTAGCACTAGAGGTGCAGGTACTGCCTTTCTTCCACTTACCAGCATGCATTGCCAAAGACCTGTACACCCTAAACTGAAAGCAAAAAAGCAGGAGAAGAGAGACTATGACCTTCCCCTTCTTCCTGTAGAGAGACAAGGACCCGTCCCTTCTTCCTGTAGAGAGACAAGGACCCGTCCCTACTTCCTGTAGAGAGACAAGGACCCGCCCCTACTTCCTGTAGAGAGACAAGGACCCGCCCCTACTTCCTGTAGAGAGACAAGGACCTGCCTCCACTTCCTGTAGAGGCAAGGAATCGCCCCCACTTCCTGTAGAGACAACAGGACCTCACTTACTATAGAGTCAATGGGTCACACCCCTACTTCCTGTAGAGACACAAGGACCCGCCCCCACTTCCTGTAGGGAGACAAGGACCCGCCCCTACTTCCTGTAGGGAGACAAGGACCCACCCCACTGCCTGTAGAGAGACAAGGACCCGCCCCACTGCCTGTAGAGAGACAAGGACCCCCCACTTCCTGTAGAGAGACAAGGACCCGCCCCACTGCCTGTAGAAAGACAAGGACCCCCCACTTCCTGTAGAGAGACAAGGACCCGCCCCTACTTCCTGTAGAGAGACAAGGACCTGCCTCCACTTCCTGTAGAGGCAAGGAATCGCCCCCACTTCCTGTAGAGACAACAGGACCTCACTTACTATAGAGTCAATGGGTCACACCCCTACTTCCTGTAGAGACACAAGGACCCGCCCCCACTTCCTGTAGGGAGACAAGGACCCGCCCCTACTTCCTGTAGGGAGACAAGGACCCACCCCACTGCCTGTAGAGAGACAAGGACCCGCCCCACTGCCTGTAGAGAGACAAGGACCCCCCACTTCCTGTAGAGAGACAAGGACCCGCCCCACTGCCTGTAGAAAGACAAGGACCCCCCACTGCCTGTAGAGAGACAAGGACCCGCCCCACTGCCTGTAGAGAGACAAGGACCCACCCCCACTTCCTGTAGGGAGACAAGGACCCACCCCTACTTCCTGTAGGGAGACAAGGACCCACCCCTACTTCCTGTAGAGAGACAAGGACCTGCCCCACTGCCTGTAGAGAGACAAGGACCCGCCCCCACTTCCTGTAGGGAGACAAGGACCCGCCCCTACTTCCTGTAGGGAGACAAGGACCCACCCCACTGCCTGTAGAGAGACAAGGACCCGCCTCACTGCCTGTAGAGAGACAAGGACCCCCCCACTTCCTGTAGAGAGACAAGGACCCGCCCCACTGCCTGTAGAAAGACAAGGACCCCCCACTTCCTGTAGAGAGACAAGGACCCGCCCCTACTTCCTGTAGGGAGACAAGGACCCGCCCCACTGCCTGTAGAGAGACAAGGACCCGCCCCACTGCCTGTAGAGAGACAAGGACCCACCCCCACTTCCTGTAGAGAGACAAGGACCCGCCCCACTTCCTGTAGAGAAACAAGGACCCGCCCCACTGCCTGTAGAGAGACAAGGACCCGCCTCCACTTCCTGTAGAGACAAGGATCCGCCCCACTTCCTGTGCAGAGACAAGGACCCACCCCACTGCCTGTAGAGAGACAAGGACCCACCCCACTGCCTGTAGAAAGACAAGGACCCACCCCCACTTCCTGTAGAGAAACAATGACCCGCCCCACTTCCTGTAGAGAGACAAGGGTCCGCCCCACTTCCTGTGCAGAGACAAGGACCCGCCTCCATTTCCTGTAGAGAGACAAGGACCCGCCTCAACTTCCTATAATTTGTCTCCATGTTTCTGCTTCTAGAAATGTAACAGCAGGCAGGAGAAAGCAAGTTATACAGAAGACGGACACCTAGTGACTTGCACTTTGGGGAGATTTTTGGACTGAAAACTTTAGTTTACGTAAATAAAGTACTTTGACATTTTGTCAGTCTTTGTGAGTCTGTCAGATGAGTTGAAGTTTAATCAAAGAGCAGTGACCATTCAATACTTTTCACAGCTGAGGGATTGTTACCGTTTCATCCAGTTTCTAAATAGACTGGAGTTCAGACTGATACATTTTACCTGCACTGATACATTGTAACAGCTATCTGCACAAGAGAGATTTCTGCTGCTGATGTGTTCAGCTCATAGAGGATGGCCTAAGCCCTAGATTCTCCCCCTGTGATACATGTACCCTTCCTGCGCTCAGGTTTTGCCTTGAAAAGGTGGTGAAATAGATGGTCATAGTAGGAGAGAACGTGGATGTAAGTTGAGAAGAAGGTACAGGACTAAATGGGATGTAATTTTAAGAAACAGCTGTGAAAATGTTTTACATTTGTCTTTCACACCTCTGGATGTAAAACTAAAATATTACTATTCTCTGTCAGCAATTAGAGATCTCAAAATTGTAAAAAAAAATGAAGAACAAAGTTTATTATAAAATTGCAAAACTTTTCATTATGAGATGATTAAACTTTATTTACAAAAGCAAAACCTCCCCGTCCCCTCAGCCACTATAATGATATTAATGCAGTGGACTCCAAGCATGTGGAGGTCCAGCTGTGGCAAAACTACAACTCCCAGCAAGCCCGATGGCCTCAGTTTTGCAATAGCTGGAGAGTCAGGAGTTGATCATTAGCTCCAATGTCTGGATCCCTATGTCATTTATGTCTTGATACTTTTGTAACTGTTGTAATTTCCTAAGAAGGGAATGAGGGAGGAGGGTTGAGCACCGAATGTGGGGACAGAATGTTACATGCGGTGGAGACTGCGCCTCTGTGCAGGGCTCGGGTATCATTGCTGCTTCATTCACTGTTCCTCATATTAATGATGTGACAGTGACGCCGGCACCGGCTCATTTACACCCAGGGCCCGGAGTCAGTGTCTGCGTTTAGTCATCCCGGCTAATCTTACCCAAGGTGACATATGAGAAACTAAACCACAGGCCATGACTCTCTTCCTTGGAGCAGCCATGTTCCTTCCATATGTATCCATTTGTGTCATGCTGGTTATAAATTGTGTTCATTTACTGTCACTGTTCTTCAGCGCTGGTCCTCAGAAACCAAATATACATAAGAAGCGTAAAGTCACTGTTCATATATCATCCGGTATTCTGTGCTGAATATTTTCACAATACATTGTTTTAGTAGTTTTCATGATACAGAGCTCCAAATCCCCTGTAAAACTATAAATGATGTCATATAGGTCGTCTACAGCCACCACTAGAGGGAGCTCAGAGCAAATGTGAGCTGAAACGCTGCCTCTAGTGGTGACTGCGGGCAGCCAGAACAGTGTCATTTATAGATCTGCAGGAGATTTGGAACAATGTAGCAGAAAAAAATGGAGACTCCATATATTTATTAAATGTATTAAGACCTGAGGATCAGCATTCTTAAAATGTACATCATTCCTATTAGACTTTTATGGCATGTCAATAGGATTATAATCCTATGATCTTTCTTCATATTATGGCTCCGACCATCGATCTGCAGGGAAGTCTGCGATCTGATTTATTGCAATTTGAATTTTGTGCAATTTGTGGATCAACGGCTTTAAAGGAATTCCATCAGGGTCGGATTTTTTGCAAATCTTTTTTTCACCGTAGAAAAAGTGATAGTCGTCATTCCTGAATGACAGAAAGCGGGTGCGGAGCCCTACCTGGTTTATAACATTTCCTGTTGATATGTGATAAAAGTCTCATCTTAATGATCAATTTATGGTACAATTATCATGGAAATGCAAAAGCTAATAATGTTCAGACAATTATTTATGGAGCCATTGTGTCACATCTTCTAATAGGACGTCCGACGTTGCATCTTCTGTTTGGTTGTCTGAACTCCCATGTATAGGACTGATTATAAAGCAGTAATTAAATGGATTGTCGGCCCTCTCTTCTTCTGGGAGACACGGCGGTACGTGGGCTGGTTGCCAAAGCAACCGTCCGATGCCCATCTGGTGTTGTCTAATTAGTACGACATCCCCATAATCAGACGAGGCTCTCGGGGCGTCAGCCCTTTCATGGCAGCGTCTATTCTGCTGGTGTCATAGTGGGTTGACGAAAGAGGCGCCAAACAATCCGCACTTTTTACAAAATCTCACAGTATCCATCTTCTTACAATCTGCAGTCACTTTATTAATAATTTATTTTCCTCAATTTATCCCAATTATAACTTACATATATAGAAATATGTGCAGACCCCAAACCAAACCCCTTCCTTAGTAGATAATCCAAAGCCCTCCTTAAAGAGAACCTTTCACCAAATGTTACATTTTCACTTTTTAGTGGGCAATCCCTTTAACTTTTATTAGAAGGATTGCCCACTATTCGGACAATCCCTTGACAATCAATATTTCCCCCCCCTTATAAAGTAATAGCAGCTCGGCCAATCACTCCCTCCTCTTTTGGACAAATCAGAAATCCTGAAGAAGAGATCAACCGCAGCTCCGACTCCCCCCAATGTCAGTTACGGCCATAGGAGCGGAGGGTGAAGCGCAGCTCCGACTCCCCCCAATGTCAGTTACGGCCATAGGAGCGGAGGGTGAAGCGGCTGCTGATTGGCCGGTGGGAGATCGGTCCCTGAAGAGCCGGTGCCGACATCAAATGTGATTATAGCTGTTATCATTGTATAAGGGGGAATATTGTGATTGAGAAGGGGCTGTCTGAGTAGTGGACTGCAGTGACGGAAGATTTGTCTTTTATTTAATAAAGATCCCAGACCAGATCCCCCAAAATACAGAGTGTAGACCAAACCCTACAGATACCTAACCACCTAAATACAGACCCTAGACCAAATTCCATCATGCAAACTTTTCTCCTTGTGGACAGAGACAAGCCAGGCCTGTCACATTAGAATGAGGAGACTTACAAGCCATGCATGCTCCTCTGAGAAATTAAATATGCAAATTGTCTCTTCAGAGAGGAGGGAACTAGAACTCTTGCAAACCTCGTTAAAGAGTCAATATTAACGTTTAGGATTGCTGCTTCCACTAGGTGGCGCTAGAGTTCCAGTCCACTTCCTCTATAAAGAGACAATTTGCATATTTTACTTTTTTCACTGATAACACATGTAACCATTATAATCTATAGCGCTATTCACGTGTCCGTGTTTCCAGTATCACAGATAAAAAGGGCCGATGCAAGTCTATGGATCCCTGACAAACATGTACAGCACACGGATGGAATCTGTGTACAATCCGTGTGTTTCAAGTATAGGAGAAGAATGGTAATTTATTTCCTTATCCATCCAATGTGAGGATTCGCAAGTCTGCAGTCACACAGAGTAACTGCAGACTTGTACTTTTAGACCAAACCACCGGTGCCCAGCAGTGAAGACAAGTGCAGGCAGACGGGCACAATGGGGTCTTGCCTTCTCTTCCTGGAGAAATCGTACAATTCTGAGAAAGTTTGCAAATAAAATGTAACTCAGGATGTAAACAGAGACGAAACGTCACCATACTCTTATACATGAGATGTGAAATAATGGCCAAGAAATGATTGTACAATCCACAGTGCAGGAAGGAGGAGGTATCCAGCTTTCCTGATAATTGATGTTCAATCACCAGAAAATTCAACACTTTCTTCATTGTCTGTATTTCTTGCTTTGTGTAAAGAGCGTTTCCATCTTAAGACAATCTGAGTCGTCTTCTTCTATCAAGCTGTAAAAAGTTCTGTTCAGCTGCCAGCTATATCTGGAAAAGCTGGGTAACAAGCACTACGGCTGCTATTACCTACCGTACTGCACACCTGGGTGTATATATGTAATGTACGTGTGTGTGTGTTTATAGTGCATAAACATACATGACAGAGGTCCCTGTCTGTAGCCTGGAAAAGCT
The DNA here is from genome assembly GCF_051348905.1 of Ranitomeya variabilis. Lineage (NCBI taxonomy): Eukaryota > Metazoa > Chordata > Amphibia > Anura > Dendrobatidae > Ranitomeya > Ranitomeya variabilis. Next base: position 231,485,360 of record NC_135238.1, read on the forward strand.
GTGTGATATTCCAGCTGGAATTATGGTCTTTGGGGCTGTCATTCAGCTTTATATGACCCCTGAATGGCGTGTCTGCCTTGTAATGTAACGGTAAATGAATGGTAGCCTTCGGAGCAGCCAGACTTGGGTTGGGTGACATCCCATGTGGCTGTAATTAGCTGGCTTTCTGCCATAATGGCCTTTCTGTAACCCAGGAAAGCTGGGTGACATTCCCTATAGAAGCAGACATTGAGGCTATGTGCACACGTCAGGATTTCTTCCAGATTTTTTGTGTTTTTTCGCTATAAAAACGCGATTAAAAACGCTTAAAATACGTATACATATGCATCCCATCATTTAGAACGCATTAAGCAATTTTTGTGCACATGTTGATTTTTTTTCCACAAAAAAGCGAAAAAAAACACGAAAAATCCGCATGCGGATTTCTTGCAGAAAATGTCCGGTTTTGTTCAGGAAATTTCTGCAAGAAATCCTGACGTGTGCACATCGCCTCAAGGAGCTTTATTGAAGTGATGAAAAAATAGTCAAAGCTGGGTAATAAGTGAAAAAAAAAAAGTATTGTATACGTCTTTAATCCTCCGCTACTACAGTAATCCCTGCTGGTCTTACTGTAGTGATTCCATGCCATTCATGTGACCATTGCTGCCATTTCGGAGACCAGTAAGTGACACATTGCTGGAATCAGGTTCTCTAGCCCTAAATTATTCTGCTGTCAGATGGGGAAATAAAAACTCGCTGCCATATTCCTTTTAACCCATTTCCTGCTTTTAGCCACTTTTTCTTGAATCCCAAAACCACCTTTAAAGGGATTTCTAAAAATCCTAAATGGATAAAATTGCCTAAAGCTTGTAAAAAGAAGCAATTTTTAAATTTACTTCTTATTAAAAATCTTTTTTTGCTCAAGAATGTAAGGATTTTTAGTTGTTTAGTTTACTGCTCATTGCGTAGGTTACTGACTACCTCTGCAAGTTTATCAACAGTGGATGTTCTCACAAGCAAGGAGTGCAGCTCTCACAAGCTCTCTACTATAGAACTTGTAATCACTGCTCCTAAACTGAATGGATCCATGGATACAATCTGTGCTCCGATGCTTCAGTAGTAAAGCTGCATCTGCTTGCAGCATGGGAGATTACCGTGACCGTGCCACTAGTCTGAAAGTGTGACCGTGCTACGAGTCTGAAAGCGTGATTGTGCCACAAGTCTGAAAGCGCGACCCTGCCACGAGTCTGAAAGTGCCACGAGTCTGAGCTGTCAATCATCAGGAGCCTCCCCGGACGCTGCAGTGCGCTCTTAAAGTTAGATCATGAGACAACCCATTTAAGGCGATATTGGTCGCCACTCAGCTTTTCCAATGGGATATGTAACAGCCACCATGTTGTTTGTCACCCAGCTTTCCTTGAACCAGATATAACCAAGAAACAGCTGAGGAGGAGAGGGCGACTCGCAGATTTCTGATGCTCTTCACTAATGCCTGTGCCTTGAGTATTTGAGCTCATGAGAACTTGTGACGTTCTTGCAGTTGTATCACTGAACTCCTGAACGCTCCTCTCTGCTCCTCATCCTCTCATTGTGCATCTCCGTCTCTGGCGGTCTCTTCCCGTGTAACACGTTATCTTCCCTCTCTTTGTGTTGTCTTCTCCTTGTTGGTCATTGTGTTTCGCCACTTTGTGGTGTCTCGCTGTCGCGTCCTTGTGTGTGTGCAATCAAAGCTTCATCCGGCAGCGGCCCGCTGGAGGTGGTGACCCCCTTGCAGGATGTGAGTGTGTGCGCTGGGGAGGCGGCTGTGTTTGAGTGTGTGGTGTCGGGACCCCAGGACCTGGACGTGGACTGGATGTTTCGTGGGAAACTGCTGCAGCCGGCTCTGCTGGATTGTAAAATGCGATTCAACGGCAAACAGTGTCTGCTGCTCCTCAACTCCGTCCATGAAGATGACAGCGGGGTCTACACCTGCAAGCTGAGCACCGCACGAGGTAACCGCCACCATATATCCCCACGTCCTACCATCTCTCAGCACAATCCATAGTTTACATATGTTATAACCTACATGGAAATTCAAGACACTTTGTAAATACATGACATTACTATTCTACTGCTAGCATGTGTTATACTCCAGAGCTGCGCTCACTATTCTGCTCCTGAGTTATATCCTGCATTATACCCCAGAGCTGCACTCACTATTCTGCTGGTGCAGTCACTGTGTACATACATTACATTATTGATCCTGAGTTACATCCTGTATTATACCCCAGAGCTGCACTCACTATTCTGCTGGTGCAGTCACTCTGTACATACATTACATTACATTACATTACTGATCCTGAGTTACACCATGTATTATACTCCAGAGCTGCACTCACTATTCTGCGGGTGCAGTCACTGTGTACATACATTACATTACTGATCCTGAGTTACATCCTGTATTATACCCCAGAGCTGCACTCACTATTCTGCTGGTGCAGTCACTCTGTACATACATTACATTACATTACTGATCCTGAGTTACACCCTGTATTATACTCCAGAGCTGCACTCACTATTCTGCTGGTACAGTCACTGTGTACATACATTACATTACTGATCCTGAGTTACATCCTGTATTATACTCCAGAGCTGCACTCACTATTCTGCTGGTACAGTCACTGTGTACATACATTACATTACTGATCCTGAGTTACATCCTGTATTATACCCCAGAGCTGCACTCACTATTCTGCGGGTGCAGTCACTGTGTACATACATTACTGATCCTGAGTTACATCCTGTATTATACTCCAGAGCTGCACTCACTATTCTGCTGGTGCAGTCACTATGTACATACATTACATTACTGATCCTGAGTTACATCCTGTATTATACTCCAGAGCTGCACTCACTATTCTGCTGGTGCAGTCACTGTGTACATACATTACATTACTGATCCTGAGTTACATCCTGTATTATACCCCAGAGCTGCACTCACTATTCTGCTGGTGCAGTCACTGTGTACATACATTACATTACTGATCCTGAGTTACATCCTGTATTATACCCCAGAGCTGCACTCACTATTCTTCTGGTGCAGTCACTGTGTACATACATTACATTACTGATCCTGAGTTACCTCCTGTATTATACCCCAGAGCTGCACTCACTATTCTGCTGGTACAGTCACTGTGTACATACATTACATTACTGATCCTGAGTTACATCCTGTATTATACCCCAGAGCTGCACTCACTATTCTGCTGGTGCAGTCACTGTGTACATACATTACTGATCCTGAGTTACATCCTGTATTATACCCCAGAGCTGCACTCACTATTCTGCTGGTGCAGTCACTGTGTACATACATTACATTACTGATCCTCAGTTACATCCTGTATTATGTTTCACAGGTGATCACATAAATGACGGGACCCCACAAAAAAACTCAAATTATGACATGGTTGCTAGTACTTGCTGCCTCCTCCAGGGGGAGCTCACAGCCTTTGCATTTATCCATCTGATATTGCACTCCTCTCCCTCTAGTGGTAGTTGCAGGTACTGCTTTGACAGTTTGTTAAATCTCTTCTCCTGCCCATCTGCCAGATGAGCTGACGTGCAGTGCAGTGCTGACAGTGCAGCCCTCGCTGGCTCCTCTCTTCACCAGGAAGATGTCAGATCGAGATGTAATTGAGGGTCGGACAGCCCGGCTGGATTGTAAGATCAGTGGCACACCGCCGCCTGTGGTCACATGGATGCATGATGGTGAGTGTTCTGCACTGACTCGCTTACATCTTATTAACTCATTTGGAAGATATTTTAGTTTATTACCAGTTTCTTTATTTCTTCCTTTTCAGGTCGTCCAGTGGAAGAGAGTGAGACATTGCATATCCTGCAAGAAAGGGGATATCACACCCTGCTGATCACCCAGGTGTCTAGTGAGGACGAGGGTCAATATACTGCCTCTGCCTGCAACCAACACGGGGAGGCTGAGTGCTCTGCAGAGCTGTATGTGGAGGAGCCCAGACTTGGCGCCTCAACCCATATGTAAGGAAATCCCGCTCGTAAATATACAGTATAATAGAACATAACAATTCTGGAAACCTAACGTGTTGAGAAAGCAGTATATGTGCATATAGCCTTGGGTATACAGTGCGCCTCGATGGTCACAGGCTAGAAAGAAAAGGTGCACAGGAGCTGTAGTCAAAGCATGGACAGGAAGGAAACACAACAATACAGTGTGATATAGGCGATCAGGAAAGTGAGACTCAAATAAAAAGTTTTAAAAAAGTTTGAAAAGTTTTTTTTTTAATTACAAAACGCACCCTCTTTCTTTTTTCCATTTAATGTGGTGCATCAAAAAACAGAGAGAGACTGTCTAGATTAGTGGCAAAGCTTCAAAAAACCAATAAATACATCAAAAATAGGACATAGAAGGAAATAGCCATAAAATAGCAAGATTTTATTGAAACAATTATAAAAACAGTTTAGTAAGAATAGAATATGTAAGAATATTGTAAAAAATGGGGATAAGACTATACAAAAAGAACCACCTATTAAGGTAATGAGTTATGATGATGTCAGATATGCATGGATTTTTCAATAGATAAATATGATCTTAATAGATATTATAATTAGCAAATGTGTACCACATCCAGGGCTTATTATACTAAGAAGAAAAAGGGATTAGGAGAGCCCAAAAAAGGCTTCTCAAAAAATTATTTAAACCCAAAAATGAAAGAAACAGTGTGCAAATGGCAATTGTACCAGATGTTTTCCAAAGTGTATGTATCCATAGGTGAATAATCCACAATAGTGGTAAAAAAAACTAAATAATAAGGGAGCTTTTCAAAATGTTTCAGTAGTACAAGCCTTGTTTTAATAGGAAGGTCTGCTAAGCAAATAAGACCAAGTGGCCCAGTAGACATATAATACCCTGAATGGTTCAGCAGACGAAGTATAAAGCAGCCCATGGAATTAAATTAAGCATTAAAGGAAAACATACTGAGTCATTACCATTAGGTGGTGGCGGCGCCCCGACGCGCGTTTCGCGTATAGCTTTGTCAAAGGGGAAGTGCATTTTCCTTTAATGCTTAATACTGTTTCTTTCTTTCATGTTTGGGTTTAAATATTTTTTTGAGAAAAAATGTGTCCCCCTCAAAAGAATGAATAAATGCTATTAAATACATTATATGTATCCCATAATAGTGGTGAAATACAACATTTAGAGGAAAATAAGAAATCATGTGATGCTCAGACTGCGACTGTAAACTAAAATTCAGCCATGATACATCATTCAGATCCAAGCTTGAAAAGATGCCATCCATTCCGGAGGAGCCGGAGGTGCAGGACATCGAGGTGGAAGGGGTCCTCATGCCTGATTTCCTACGTCCTCTACAAGACTTGGATGTGGTGGAGTCTCGTGAAGTTCAGCTGGAGTGTCAGGTCACCGGCTTACCGTACCCTACGATCACCTGGTACCACAATGGGCATAAGATCCAGAGCACGGACGACTGCAAGATGACCCAATGTAAGAAACCCCAAAAGGAGGGAAAATCCTAAGGCAGTGTGCACACATTGCGGATTTTGCTGCGGATCCGCAGTGGATTGGCCGCTGCGGATTCGCAGCTGTTTTCCATGCGGTTTACAGTACCATGTAAACCTATATCCGTAGTGCACATGTTGCAGAAAACATTGCGTGGAAACGCTGCGTGGTTTACACCTGCTCCACAATAGGAATCTGCAGGTGTAAAACCGCAGGTGGAATCAGCACAAAAACCGCAGTAATTCAGCGGTAAATCCGCGGTAAATCAGCAGGTAAAACGCAGTGAGTTTTACCTGCGGATTTTGCAAAACTAGTGCGGAAAAATCCGCATACGATTCCGCAATGTGGGCACATAGCCTAAGACACAAGTTACAAATTCTCAAACCTCAAAAAGACTTGGGAGCTGACACCTGTCTTATCTTTTTTGCTGTATAGTCAGACATTAAGCTTTTGTTCCTCTAGCACAGCAGGAACTCGCAGCACCATCTCATGTAGACCAGGCTCTGCTAATATCTGCAGTTCTGGCAGAAGGTGCAAGATTATGAAAAGTCTGAGAGACCGAACTCTTGTCTTGTGTTTCCTTGTAGATAGAGACATTCATCATCTGGTGTTTCCGTCGGTCACTCATTCTCATGCAGGGGTCTACAAGAGTGTGATTTCCAACAAGGTGGGCAAAGCTGCTTGCTATGCCCACCTCTACGTCACAGGTAAGAATTATGTGGCTTCATGATCAGTTCATGGCAGGTGATGTCCAGGCTTTCTTCTTACTCCTAAAGAGGAGGAGAAGTTAGCTACTTCCTCTCTCACCAGCAAGGATTAGAGGATGAAGCCAGAATAGGGATGATGAAGACCCTTTGTGCCCCGCACTGGAATAATACCCTTTATTGTCTCCCAAAAAGTGATAATTTCCCCTTTTTTCCCCACACAGTAATATTTCCACTTTATGCCCTAATTGTAATTATCCCTCTTTGTGCCCCTCACCAGATAATAGTGTGTCTTTCGTGCCCCCCCCAAAGTAATTATCCATTTTTGCATCCTCATAAAATAATAGTGCCCATATGTGCCACATAATAATAATATTAATAATAGTAATAATAAAACCACCCTTTTATGCCCAACAGTAATAATGAGCCCCTCCTTATACCATTACCCTTTTATGTCCCCCACATCTAAAAATAAAACCCCATTTTGGGGATGAAAGTAATGAGTCTTTGTGCCCCCATAAAATAATAGTGCCCCCTTTGTGCCTCCGTAAGGTAGTTTTAACCCCTTGGCGCCCCCGCCCTTGTATTCTCAGTGAAGGAGATGATCTCTCATCATGAGTGACTACTAGGGAGGCTAGTAACGGACTGGGTCACACCTAATATGGCCGCCCGTGGCAGCTGTCAGACAGCTACTTCCTTTCCCAGGACTGTGAAACAGACGAGTGTAAAGGTGGAATCGATATCTGTTGTCCGATTGGTGAAAACTGTGGATAAAGTTTTCTACTGATGGAAACTTCTATTCTGTAGTTTCTATTTGTTCCTTGTTGCTGCAGATGTGGTGCCCACCCCTCCTGATGGTCCCCCTATAATTACCTCTGTAACCGGAAAAGTGGTCAAGCTCAGATGGAATCCCCCGAAGAGGCTGGATCCTGCCATCGGTATAATTGTCTGCCTGCTCATCGTTGCTATTTCCCACCAGCAGTGTTCACGTATGAGAGATGGATGTTATAGGAGTATTGGGCTCGCTCCGCTCATGGCGGGGGGCCGGCTGTACTACACAGATGGCACCCACCATGGCCGGAACAGAAGTCGTGTGACTGAAAGGTCCAGCAATACACTTCATGATGCCAACTGACCAGTAGATCGCAATGCAACAAGAAAAATGTATAAATCATGCACACATTCACTGTATGGAGAAAAGTATGTGCCCCCTCCACATCCTCCTCCAGGAGCTTTTCTGACCTCCCATCCTACATCCATAGAGCTCACAATCTCCATTATAAGTGTTGGATGGGGTTGGGGTCCGGGCCTGTGCGGCCGCTCATGTTCCCCCCCCTTCATGTTTGTATGGAGCTTGTGCACTGAGCACAGTCATGGGGAACACGCAGGGGTCTCTCCAGAGTCTCCTCCAGAGTCCAGTGGTGGCGGCTTTACACCACTCCGTCCTGTTATACACCGGCACAATGGGTCTGAAGGAGAGACCGGAATTCAGTGATGTGAGGCCCCCATACACATTACAATATTTTCGGCTGAACCTGCCGATAACGACGGGTTCGGTTGACTGTCTAATGTGTATGGGGGCATCGGCTGACTGATGATGGGACCGACATGTTTACGTGTGTGTCTGAACTGCCGCTCACATTGTTCTCGGGGAGATAAATCACCGACCAACGTGTCAGTCGGCGGTCTTCTCATAGAGAACACAAGCGTTCGGGTGTGCGGACCCTCCTGTCTGGGAGATGACTGAAGCATCGCTCGTCCCGCAGCGTTCGCCGGGCCCCAGGACTCCACTCCATGTCTTGTCTGTAGACTCTGTTTGGCTTTCTGACTCCTTATTACTTTGTGTCACCCGCGGTCTGCTTCTGTCCTGGCAGATGTGGCGCAGCTCACGTACTCGTTGCAGCAGCAGGCCGTGGGCTCTCTCCAGTGGACGGTCATAGCCAGCAACCTGAAGGAGACCAGCTATAGCGTCCGGTCATTAAATAAGGGCTACCAGTACTTATTCCGTGTGGTCACATACACTGCAACGTCACACAGCAAACCCTCCGTGCCCAGCGACTGCGTCAGACTTCTAGACCGAGGTGAGAGGAAGAAGTCCGGGGTCTGTGATACATTCTGCGATGTTTGATGATATCCATAGCCTGGTGTCCCACTGATTAATGCTGTTACACGTGACTTGTTTTTACAGGTCCTTACCAACAGGAGGCGCCAGTGATCACCGATCGCCCTGAGCTGTTGTACATGGTAGAGAATCAGCTGTTGTGCGCCATTGTGACGCTGAACCACGTGGAGGCCAGAGTCACCTGGAGGAGGTAACCACTGCTGCAATGCAGAACTGCACGTGAGCTGCGCCCCGCCGCTGCAAAACCCAGGCACCAGGACCGGGCGTAAATGTTACCTCGGTACCCTCTGTAATTGTTGATCTTGGGGTTTCTTATCCAATCTTTAAGGATCAGAGGTCAAAAAAATCAGAAATGATCTTTTATCTGACTTAATGAAAGTCAGCCATGATCTTTGATCTTTGCTGATGAGGTGTAAAAGGCAGGAACAGATCTGTTACATTTTAAGATTTCTCCTGGAGTCACACATTGAAGTGAACGCGGGCTATCTTTCCGGGCTGCAATGTCAGATGTACACAGCTCAATAGCGCAGGACGACCGTCTTCTCAGCTCTGTAATGATGAGTCTTAAAGGGAATGAACTGATCTGTGTTGTTTTAAGGTTTCTTCCAGAGTCAGACATTGGCTTTTTTAGATGTCTTTTCTGGTTTGTTCTTGTTTTTTTTTGGGGGGGGGCAGTGACATAGTTTTCTTAACTTTTTACTCATGAGTCCTAAAAGGCAGGAACTGACCTGACATTATAAGACTCCGTTCAGAGTCACTCATTAGGGTTTAGCAATGTCACCTGTATTTTTTTTATCAGACTGGGTCAGTATTGGGGTGCAACAGTATCTGCTCGTAACTGATGAGGTCCAAAAAGGCAGGAACACAACTGTCATATATGAAGTCTGTTTCCATAAGTTGCACATTGACATGTAGGGTGGCTATTTTTTCCAGGCAGTACTTTCAGATATACATATATTTTCCTGCTGTGAGTTAGTAATGCAGGGCGTCATTGTCCTCAGCTTTCTACTGATGAGGCGTAAAGTGAATGAACAGATCAGTGGTTTTTTTTCAAACGTCTTCTAGAGTTGGAAATTGATTTGGTAGAAGGGTAATTTTCCAGGCCTTGTCAGGTGTAGTTTTTTTTATTTTTTTTTACCAGGAAAGTCATGATTGCAGTGCTTCAGTTTTCTTAGCTCTTTGCTCATGAGGCTTAAAAGGCAGGAACAGATCTGCGATCTTGAAAGACTTCTTCAGGAGACACATTGATTTAGAGAAGGGATACTTTTCCATCCCATCATTGTCAAATGTTATTTTCTTAAAAAAGTCTGCAATTCAGCACAGCAGTGTCTTCTACTAAGTACTGATGGATTCTAAAAGGCAGGAACAGGACTGTCATGTTTTAAGACTGCATCTAATGTCACCCATGACTTGGAGTAGGGTTTTTTTTTCTAGGGAACATTGTCAGATGTAATTTTTTACCAGATTGGTTTGTTATAGCAGTACATCAGGGTGCCCATCCATTTACTGATTAAATCTAAAGGGAAGTAGCAAATCTGTAATGTTTTAAGACTTCAACAGTTGGATATTGACTTGGAAGAGAGGAGGAGGAGGGCTGTTCTCCCAGGTAACAATGTGAGATGTAATTTTTTTATGTTCCAGCCAATATTGCCTTGCAACAGTGTCCTTGGCTCTTGCTGATGAGTCCTACAAGGCAGAAACAGACCTGTCATGTGTTAATAGAAGGAGGGCTATATTTTCCATGTATTCTTGACATAGGTCATTTTTCTTTTACCAGAGTGGAGCTGTATTGCAGGGCAATAGTGTCCTTACCTATTTACTGATGAGGCTTAAAAGACAGGAACAGATTAGTCGTGTTTTTAAGATTGTTTCCTGAGTAAAACATTGACTTGAAGGAGGGCTATTTTTCCGAGATAACATTGTCTGAAGTCAATTTTTCTTTAGACAAGAAGTTGGAATTTCACTTTCATTGTATCATCATTTGCTGTCATGTATTAGGTATGTTTTCCTACACAGTGCATTGTTATAAACACACGTCCTTCTCTCTAGAGCAGGCACAATTCTGCGCAGTGTTGCTGGAGTTTGTGAGATGAGTATGCCAGATGATGACCAACACTCACTCACCATCTTCAGTCCCAAGAAGTCAGATGTCGGACATTTGGTTTTTGAAGCCAGGAACCTCTTTGGAGCTGACAAATGCACCATCAGCATAGAGATGGCAGGTACCAATGGCCGACGGCTACAACATGTCAAGCTGACCGCAAACCACATACATCTTGCCATGATAAGACAAATAAAGCAACTTGGTTTTATAAATCTCATAAGACCTGACCCGGGGTTGGCTGCCTGGTGTCGGATAGTGACCTTTACTAAGGATGGGTCTTCCAGATCTTAGTTCTGGATAACCGCTGAAGACCAATTTATTATACAGTAGATATAGTAAAGCAGAATTTCTCCACTTATGGTAACCAACTCCTCCTGGAAAAAGGGGATTAGGTCCTCGCCTTCCTGAAGAATTGGCAATCCTTCTGGGCAGCACAAAAGCCTCCTGGGTGTTTTTATTTTGTGTGAGGCACCAGGATGATCTTTGCTGGTGTTTAAACAATCAAGGAGTGGAGAAAGGGCATGAGTTTGGAGTATAGAGGGGCTCAGTATGGAAAAAGTGGGACCCGTTCCTGAATGTTGTCAATTATGGAGACATTTTGAGCAGCAGAGGGGAAGTCAGATTGGCACCAGTGAGTGCAACCCCCCAGAATGTCATGTCTGCCCTGAGTTGCTCGGCGTGACCCCAACTTGAGACTTTATGGAACATTTTTTGGTGGGGACCAGACTGAAGCTCAATATTGTTGGGTGGTTTGCCTTCATCTAGGCTGCTGGTCCGCTTTCTGCATGTCGTGCAATGCAGTATATTCTGTGTCCTCTCCGCAGAGTCTCCTCGATTTGAGTCTATCATGGAAGATATAGAGATCAGGGCCGGAGAAACTGCTCGCTTTGTAGTCGTCGTGGAAGGAAAACCAGTGCCTGACATAATGTGGTACAAGGTGCGTCCACGTCTCCCTGCCGCGCACCCACATCTTCATACCCTTAGGTTTACACACGTTTCCTGTTAATGTTGTACTCTCCTTCTTCAGGACGGACAGCTCTTGGTGGAAAGCGGACACTTTAATTTTGTGTATGACGATGCGGAATGCTCCCTGGTTATCCTGAATGCTGCACCTGAGGACTCGGGGGTGTACACCTGCACGGCCCGTAATGTTTCAGGAGAGGTGTCATGTAAGGCCGAGCTGCAGGTCAAAGGTGAGAAGCCAGTCGTCTGGTCTAGATAATCCATGTTCTCATACTGTAAGAGGGTCACCTGGCCAGGACCTTCATCTGTCGGCCAACGAGCAGAGTGGCTAAAAAGAATGCATCCACCTATCTCTGGAGGATCCGTTACGTGGTCCACCCTCTGATTTTTGGGAAGATGTTCACCTGTTCGCATTTTTTACTAAAAATGACCATTCACTAGATTATTATCTGAAGACGCTTCTCCCAAAAAGGGATTGTCCACAGATAGTGGGGCCGCACGGCGAGTGCCGTCCATGTGCCGGGATATCCCCGAGACCTACCCAGGATTGAGATCTCATTAGTTGTCACATTGTAGAAACAGATACAACGACTTGTTAGGGATCTTGTATCTAACATGTTTTCCGCAGAGAAACCTGGATCCGTGTCAGCACTGGACGAATCTGACGCAGTGAAATCCCGACGACTGTCTGACTACTTCACCATTCACAAGGAGATCGGCCGGTGAGTGTCAGTCTGTATCCGTGTCCCTGTGTCGTATAGATAAGATCCCAGTGGTAAAACACAACATAGACTGTTAGGCCACATTCACACGGTCAGTATTCGGTCAGTATTTCACATCAGTATTTGTAGCCAAAACCAGGAGTGGGTGATAAATGCAGAAGTGGTGCAGATGTTTCTATTAGACTTTTCCTCTAATTGTTCCACTCCTGGTTTTGGCTACAAATACTGATACTGACCAAATACTGAACGTGGCTTTATAGGGAGTCAAACAAATAGATGGGGGTCCCAGCTCTGGGACTCTATCATATGGCCGATCTATGACCCTCATTTTCCACTAGGAGCATGACAATGGCACCCCAGCGAGGAGACTAGGACTCTCTTTAGTATAGTTTATAGGAGTTACGGAAACAGCAGCCCAATTATTAGGCCCCCGACTATAAAACATTGGATACAGTATATCTTAATGTCTACAGTCGGAATACCGCTATTTTGTACCTGTAGACCCCTCTCACTTGCCACTTTCTCGTGTCTGCAGAGGTGCGTTCTCCTACGTACGACATGTGGTAGAGAAACCCAGCGGGCTCGATTTTGCTGCAAAGTTCATTCCCTCGCGAGGGGCGTCGAGGGAGAGCGCTCGCAGAGAGATGAGCATCCTGTCCCGGCTGAGTCACGAGCGGATCGTTTACTTCCACGAGGTGTTTGAGAAGAGGAGCGCGCTGATCATCATCATGGAGCTGTATCCTGTCCAGTCATAGGAGCAGGGATGATGGCATCATAGGGAGGTAGTTGTCATAGGTCCAGTGAGCTGCCCCATGATTAGGTTCATGTGAGCTGCAACATGCTACTTTGCATCCATTTCTTTTGCATCGGTGCATTTAAGATATCAACTAAAGAACCTTTGCAAATAGTCTTGATTAAAAAAACAAATACATTTTTTTGCATACAGCTCTTCTGCAGATCTATGTGTCTCCGGGGCAACAGACTACAGATAAGTCCTGTGCAGTCTGATATTGCAGTCATGTGTCACTCTTTTTCCATTTTTGCTCTGTTGGTACATGGAGACCTTCGGCAGTTTGCTGTTTATGGATCCATTGTTCCTAAAGTAGGTCTTTATTTAGTCTATACAAAGGTCCAGATAAGGCGACCGGTGTTTTAGGTGTTGATTATATTAGGTGCACATTATATTACCTTAGCCATAATGTGAAGAAGCAAAAAACGATACTACGATCCATCAACAGCAACATGCCCACGCCAAAGGTTTTCACATAGCATCGTATTTTATAAATCATAAAATCAAAATTAATTGAGAAAACCTGAAAAGGGACAACAATATAAATCTGCTAGAATTGTGACTGGAGAAAATGATATTGAGGAGGAAATATCACGAGTGCTGCAAAGAATGAGATCAGAGGAGAAGTCGCCCCAGGCATCCATCAGTCGTCAGCTGTAAGTTTTAAAGCAAAAGAATAACATCTTTCTACAAGACTGGTCATAGTCAATGTATGAAATATTCAGCGCTCAACACCACAAGAGCTCCAGTCCTTAACTTCTCACAGCTGCTCCAAAGAGGATCTCCTAGACAGAGTCGTCCGAAAAAGTACAGTGTCTGAATCAGAGGTGAGAGGATGCAGAATATTCTCATAGAAAGTGACTACTAAAGTACTAGGCCAATTGTACAAAAATATATCTACTATAATACTGCTCCTATGTACAAGAATATAACTACTATAATACTGCCCCTATGTACAAGAGTATAACTACTATAATACTACTCCTGTGTACAAGAATATAACTACTATAATACTGCCCCCTATGTACAAGAATATAACTACTATAATACTGCTCCTATGTACAAGAATGTAACTACTATAATACTGCTCCCTATGTACAAGAATATAACTACTATAATACTGCTCCTGTGTACAAGAATATAACTACTATAATACTGCTCCCTATGTACAAGAATATAACTACTATAATACTGCTCCTGTGTACAAGAATATAACTACTATAATACTGCCCCCTATGTACAAGAATATAACTACTATAATACTGCTCCTATGTACAAGAATATGAGTACTATAATACTGCCCCTATATACAAGAATATAACTACTATAATACTGCCCCTATGTACAAGAATATAACTACTATAATACTGCTCCTATGTACAAGAATATGAGTACTATAATACTGCCCCTATATACAAGAATATAACTACTATAATACTGCCCCTATGTACAAGAATATAACTACTATAATACTGCCCCTATGTACAAGAGTATAACTACTATACTGATCCTATATACAAGAATATAACTACTATAATACTGCTCCTATGTACAAGAATATAACTACTATAATACTGCTCCTATGTACAAGAATATAACTACTATAATACTGCTCCCTATGTACTATAATACTACTATAATACTGCCCCTATGTACAAGAATATAACTACTATAATACTGCCCCTATGTACAAGATTATAACTACTATAATACTGCCCCCTATGTACAAGAATATAACTACTATAATACTGCCCCTATGTACAAGAGTATAACTATAATACTGCCCCCTATGTACAAGAATATAACTACTATAATACTGCCCCTATGTACAAGAATATAACTACTATAATACTGCCCCTATGTACAAGAGTATAACTACTATAATACTGCTCCTATGTACAAGAATATAACTACTATAATACTACTCCTGTGTACAAGAATATAACTACTATAATACTGCTCCCTATGTACAAGAATATAACTACTATAATACTACTCCTGTGTACAAGAATATAACTACTATAATACTGCCCCCTATGTACAAGAATATAACTACTATAATACTGCTCCTATGTACAAGAATGTAACTACTATAATACTGCTCCCTATGTACAAGAATATAACTGCTATAATACTGCTCCTGTGTACAAGAATATAACTACTATAATACTGCCCCCTATGTACAAGAATATAACTACTATAATACTGCTCCTATGTACAAGAATATGAGTACTATAATACTGCCCCTATATACAAGAATATAACTACTATAATACTGCCCCTATGTACAAGAATATAACTACTATAATACTGCTCCTACGTACAAGAATATAACTACTATAATACTGCTCCTATGTACAAGAATATAACTACTATAATACTGCTCCTATGTACAAGAATATAACTACTATAATACTGCCCCTATGTACAAGAATATAACTACTATAATACTACTCCTGTGTACAAGAATATAACTACTATAATACTGCCCCCTATGTACAAGAATATAACTACTATAATACTGCTCCTATGTACAAGAATGTAACTACTATAATACTGCTCCCTATGTACAAGAATATAACTACTATAATACTGCTCCTGTGTACAAGAATATAACTACTATAATACTGCCCCCTATGTACAAGAATATAACTACTATAATACTGCTCCTATGTACAAGAATATGAGTACTATAATACTGCCCCTATATACAAGAATATAACTACTATAATACTGCCCCTATGTACAAGAATATAACTACTATAATACTGCTCCTACGTACAAGAATATAACTACTATAATACTGCTCCTATGTACAAGAATATAACTACTATAATACTGCTCCTATGTACAAGAATATAACTACTATAATACTGCCCCTATGTACAAGAATATAACTACTATAATACTACTCCTGTGTACAAGAATATAACTACTATAATACTGCCCCCTATGTACAAGAATATAACTACTATAATACTGCTCCTATGTACAAGAATGTAACTACTATAATACTGCTCCCTATGTACAAGAATATAACTACTATAATACTGCTCCTGTGTACAAGAATATAACTACTATAATACTGCCCCCTATGTACAAGAATATAACTACTATAATACTGCTCCTATGTACAAGAATATGAGTACTATAATACTGCCCCTATATACAAGAATATAACTACTATAATACTGCCCCTATGTACAAGAATATAACTACTATAATACTGCTCCTACGTACAAGAATATAACTACTATAATACTGCTCCTATGTACAAGAATATAACTACTATAATACTGCTCCTATGTACAAGAATATAACTACTATAATACTGCCCCTATGTACAAGAATATAACTACTATAATACTACTCCTGTGTACAAGAATATAACTACTATAATACTGCCCCCTATGTACAAGAATATAACTACTATAATACTGCTCCTATGTACAAGAATGTAACTACTATAATACTGCTCCCTATGTACAAGAATATAACTACTATAATACTGCTCCTGTGTACAAGAATATAACTACTATAATACTGCTCCCTATGTACAAGAATATAACTACTATAATACTGCCCCTATGTACAAGAATATAACTACTATAATACTGCCCCTATGTACAAGATTATAACTACTATAATACTGCCCCTATGTACAAGATTATAACTACTATAATACTGCCCCCTATGTACAAGAATATAACTACTATAATACTGCCCCTATGTACAAGAGTATAACTATAATACTGCCCCCTATGTACAAGAATATAACTACTATAATACTGCCCCTATGTACAAGAATATAACTACTATAATACTGCCCCTATGTACAAGAGTATAACTACTATAATACTGCTCCTATGTACAAGAATATAACTACTATAATACTGCCCCTATGTACAAGAATATAACTACTATAATACTGCCCCTATGTACAAGATTATAACTACTATAATACTGCTCCTATGTACAAGAATATAACTACTATAATACTGCCCCTATGTACAAGAGTATAACTATAATACTGCCCCTATGTACAAGAATATAACTACTATATAATACTGCCCCTATGTACAAGAATATAACTACTATATAATACTGCCCCTATGTACAAGAATATAACTACTATATAATACTGCCCCTATGTACAAGAATATAACTACTATATAATACTGCCCCTATGTACAAGAATATAACTACTATAATACTGCCCCTATGTACAAGAATATAACTACTATAATACTGCTTCTATGTACAAGAATATAACTACTATAATACTGCTCCTATGTACAAGAATATAACTACCATAATACTGCTCCCTATGTACAAGAATATAACTACCATAATACTGCTCCTATGTACAAGAATATAACTACTATAATACTGCCCCTATGTACAAGCATATAACTACTATAATACTGCTCCTATGTGCAAGAATATAACTACTATAATACTGCCCCCGATGTATAAGAATATAACTACTATAATACTGCCCCCATGTACAAGAATATAACCACTATAATACTGCTGCTATGTACAAGAATATAACTACTATAATACTGCCCCTATGTATAAGAATATAACTACTATAATACTGCCCCCGATGTATAAGAATATAACTACTATAATACTGCTCCTATGTGTCACGGGGAGACTAGGTGAGCGAGAGCTAATAACCCAGGCCCCTGCAATTTCCCTCAGACTAGGGAAATCCTGGCTGACCCTCTACCTGGAGTTTACACTGATGGTGTGCATGTCCAGGCCTCGAACCTCACCCTGCTTCCTGTTTCAACCCTAAGCTGAAACCTGCGCCCACCACCCAGTGAAGAGGTAATTCACCAATACCCACAGTTAGCACAGACAAGGATAAAGGAAAATATACACCACGCCGCAGTCACTCAGGAATACACAATAAATGTGCAGGGTAAAATAAATACAAATATAGGGAGGAGTAAATAAGACAAAGGAAAATACACCACCAGCAACGAATCTCCAGCACCAGCTCTCCACTCCAGACCGACATAACAACGCACAAGACAGAAGCTATAATCGGCGACGCCCAATGATCAGGAGAGCTATTATATAGGCAGTGGGCATGGCCCAGCTTCCAATCCGAGGATCAGGTAAATTAACCCCGGAACAGCTAGATAAAATCTAGCCGACGCCAATGAGCAAATAGTGGTCAAAAGCGGAACTACCGCTGTCTGTCGAACGACCTGGTCTGAACAGCGTCCGACATGACAGTATGTACAAGAATATAACTACTATAATACTGCTCCTATGTACAAGAATATAACTACTATAATACTGCTCCTATGTACAAGAATATAACTACTATAATACTGCCCCTATGTACAACAATATAACTACTATAATACTGCCCCTATGTACAAGAATATAACTACTATAATACTGCTCCTATGTACAAGAATATAACTACTATAATACTGCTCCTATATACAAGAATATAACTACTATAATACTGCTCCTATGTACAAGAATATAACTACTATAATACTGCCCCCTATATACAAGAATATAGCTACTATAATACTGCTCCTATGTACAAGAATATAACTACTATAATACTGCTCCTATGTACAAGAATATAACTACTATAATACTGCTCCTATGTACAAGAATATAACTACTATAATACTCCTCCTATGTACAAGAATATAACTGCTATAATACTGCTCCTATGTACAAGAATATAACTACTATAATACTGCCCCTCTGTACAAGAATATAACTACTATAATACTGCCCCTCTGTACAAGAATATAACTACTATAATACTGTCTCTATGTACAAGAATATAACTACTATAATACTGCTCCTATGTACAAGAATATAACTACTATAATACTGCCCCCTATGTACAAGAATATAACTACTATAATACTGCTCCTATGTACAAGAATATAACTACTATAATACTGCTCCTATGTACAAGAATATAACTACTATAATACTGCCCCTATGTACAAGAATATAACTACTATAATACTGCTCCCTATGTACAAGAATATAACTACTATAATACTGCCGCTATGTACAAGAATATAACTACTATAATACTGCTCCTATATACAAGAATATAACTACTATAATACTGCTCCTATGTACAAGAATATAACTACTATAATACTGCTCCCATGTACAAGAATATAACTACTATAATACTGCCCCCTATGTACAAGAATATAACTACTATAATACTGCCTTTATGTACAAGAATATAACTACTATAATACTGCTCCTATGTACAAGAATATAACTACTATAATACTGCTCCTATGTACAAGAATATAACTACTATAATACTGCTCCTATGTACAAGAATATAACTACTATAATACTGCCCCTATGTACAAGAATATAACTACTATAATACTGCTCCTATGTACAAGAATATAACTACTATAATACTGCCCCTATTTACAAGAATATAACTACTATAATACTGCCCCTATGTACAAGAATATAACTACTATAATACTGCCCCTATGTACAAGAATATAACTACTATAATACTGCTCCTATGTACAAGAATATAACTACTATAATACTGCTCCTATGTACAAGAATATAACTACTATAATACTGCCCCCTATGTACAAGAATATAACTACTATAATACTGCCTCTATGTACAAGAATATAACTGCTATAATACTGCCCCTATGTACAAGACTATAACTACTATAATACTGCTCCTATGTACAGGAATATAACTACTATAATACTGCCCCTATGTACAAGAATATAACTACTATAATACTGCTCCTATGTACAAGAATATAACTACTATAATACTGCCCCCTATGTACAAGAATATAACTACTATAATACTGCTCCTATGTACAAGAATATAACTACTATAATACTGCCCCTATGTACAAGAATATAACTACTATAATACTGTCCCTATGTACAAGAATATAACTACTATAATACTGCTCCTATGTACAAGAATATAACTACTATAATACTGCCCCTATTTACAAGAATATAACTACTATAATACTTCCCCTATGTACAAGAATATAACTACTATAATTCTGCCCCTATTTACAAGAATATAACTACTATAATACTGCTCCTATGTACAAGAATATAACTACTATAATACTGCCCCTATTTACAAGAATATAACTACTATAATACTGCTCCTATGTACAAGAATATAACTACTATAATACTGCCCCTATTTACAAGAATATAACTACTATAATACTGCCCCTATGTACAAGAATATAACTACTATAATACTGCCCCTATGTACAAGATTATAACTACTATAATACTGCCCCCTATGTACAAGAATATAACTACTATAATACTGCCCCTATGTACAAGAGTATAACTATAATACTGCCCCCTATGTACAAGAATATAACTACTATAATACTGCCCCTATGTACAAGAATATAACTACTATAATACTGCCCCTATGTACAAGAGTATAACTACTATAATACTGCTCCTATGTACAAGAATATAACTACTATAATACTGCCCCTATGTACAAGAATATAACTACTATAATACTGCCCCTATGTACAAGATTATAACTACTATAATACTGCTCCTATGTACAAGAATATAACTACTATAATACTGCCCCTATGTACAAGAGTATAACTATAATACTGCCCCTATGTACAAGAATATAACTACTATATAATACTGCCCCTATGTACAAGAATATAACTACTATATAATACTGCCCCTATGTACAAGAATATAACTACTATATAATACTGCCCCTATGTACAAGAATATAACTACTATATAATACTGCCCCTATGTACAAGAATATAACTACTATAATACTGCCCCTATGTACAAGAATATAACTACTATAATACTGCTTCTATGTACAAGAATATAACTACTATAATACTGCTCCTATGTACAAGAATATAACTACCATAATACTGCTCCCTATGTACAAGAATATAACTACCATAATACTGCTCCTATGTACAAGAATATAACTACTATAATACTGCCCCTATGTACAAGCATATAACTACTATAATACTGCTCCTATGTGCAAGAATATAACTACTATAATACTGCCCCCGATGTATAAGAATATAACTACTATAATACTGCCCCTATGTACAAGAATATAACTACTATAATACTGCCCCTATGTACAAGCATATAACTACTATAATACTGCCCCTATGTACAAGAATATAACTACTATAATACTGCCCCCGATGTATAAGAATATAACTACTATAATACTGCTCCTATGTGTCACGGGGAGACTAGGTGAGCGAGAGCTAATAACCCAGGCCCCTGCAATTTCCCTCAGACTAGGGAAATCCTGGCTGACCCTCTACCTGGAGTTTACACTGATGGTGTGCATGTCCAGGCCTCGAACCTCACCCTGCCTCCTGTTTCAACCCTAAGCTGAAACCTGCGCCCACCACCCAGTGAAGAGGTAATTCACCAATACCCACAGTTAGCACAGACAAGGATAAAGGAAAATATACACCACGCCGCAGTCACTCAGGAATACACAATAAATGTGCAGGGTAAAATAAATACAAATATAGGGAGGAGTAAATAAGACAAAGGAAAATACAGCACCAGCAACGAATCTCCAGCACCAGCTCTCCACTCCAGACCGACATAACAACGCACAAGACAGAAGCTATAATCGGCGACGCCCAATGATCAGGAGAGCTATTATATAGGCAGTGGGCATGGCCCAGCTTCCAATCCGAGGATCAGGTAAATTAACCCCGGAACAGCTAGATAAAATCTAGCCGACGCCAATGAGCAAATAGTGGTCAAAAGCGGAACTACCGCTGTCTGTCGAACGACCTGGTCTGAACAGCGTCCGACATGACAGTATGTACAAGAATATAACTACTATAATACTGCTCCTATGTACAAGAATATAACTACTATAATACTGCTCCTATGTACAAGAATATAACTACTATAATACTGCCCCTATGTACAACAATATAACTACTATAATACTGCTCCTATGTACAAGAATATAACTACTATAATACTCCTCCTATGTACAAGAATATAACTGCTATAATACTGCTCCTATGTACAAGAATATAACTACTATAATACTGCCCCTCTGTACAAGAATATAACTACTATAATACTGCCCCTCTGTACAAGAATATAACTACTATAATACTGTCTCTATGTACAAGAATATAACTACTATAATACTGCTCCTATGTACAAGAATATAAATACTATAATACTGCTCCCTATGTACAAGAATATAACTACTATAATACTGCCGCTATGTACAAGAATATAACTACTATAATACTGCTCCTATATACAAGAATATAACTACTATAATACTGCTCCTATGTACAAGAATATAACTACTATAATACTGCTCCCATGTACAAGAATATAACTACTATAATACTGCCCCTATGTACAAGAATATAACTACTATAATACTGCCTCTATGTACAAGAATATAACTACTATAATACTGCTCCTATGTACAAGAATATAACTACTATAATACTGCTCCTATGTACAAGAATATAACTACTATAATACTGCTCCTATGTACAAGAATATAACTACTATAATACTGCCCCTATGTACAAGAATATAACTACTATAATACTGCCCCTATTTACAAGAATATAACTACTATAATACTGCTCCTATGTACAAGAATATAACTACTATAATACTGCCCCTATTTACAAGAATATAACTACTATAATACTGCCCCTATGTACAAGAATATAACTACTATAATACTGCTCCTATGTACAAGAATATAACTACTATAATACTGCCCCTATTTACAAGAATATAACTACTATAATACTGCCCCTATTTACAAGAATATAACTACTATAATACTGCCCCTATGTACAAGAATATAACTACTATAATACTGCTCCTATGTACAAGAATATAACTACTATAATACTGCCCCTATTTACAAGAATATAACTACTATAATACCGCCCCTATTTACAAGAATATAACTACTATAATACTGCTCCTATGTACAAGAATATAACTACTATAATACTGCCCCTATTTACAAGAATATAACTACTATAATACTGCCCCTATTTACAAGAATATAACTACTATAATACTGCCCCTATGTACAAGAATATAACTACTATAATACTGCCCCTATTTACAAGAATATAACTACTATAATACTGCTCCTATGTACAAGAATATAACTACTATAATACTGCCCCTATTTACAAGAATATAACTACTATAATACTGCCCCTATGTACAAGAATATAACTACTATAATACTGCTCCTATATACAAGAATATAACTACTATAATTCTGCTCTTGGGTTTGAAATAAATGTTAGCGTTAGAGTAAAATATCCTATTAAGTTCTTCACTTGGTCAACATTTCCTTGTCATAACCTTTAATTTAATACTCAGAGGCTTTACTGACTCCTTCTTTTCTAGATTCGATCCTTTGTTCGTCAGATCCTGGAAGGTTTAGATTATTTGCACCATAAAAACATTCTGCATCTGGACATTAAGGTAATTTTCCTACTTATCTTGCAATGTCCAAACCCGTAGACAATGAAGGATCATAGCGAATCTGCAGCTCATAAGTTGTCCTTCCCTTTGATGGTCTAGTGTAATGTCCTAAATCATCACTGGAGCAATGTTACTTTCCCCTGTGTTAGTGTCCCCTGTGTTCTATGTAACTGTATTACAGTAGGTATTTTTTTTTTTTGGGGGGGGGGATAATCACTATTCATACAAAAAAACAGTTCAACATATTGCATAATGTTGCTAAGATTGATAACATTGTAACAGATAATTGACATCAACAGAACCATTGTATATTAACATTATTGGATTCAATGTGTCCACTTTACAGCCGGAGAACATTTTAATGGCGGACATGATCAGTGACCAGATACGGATATGTGACTTTGGAAATGCTCAGGAGCTGAATATTGGAGAAGCGCAGTACTGCAAATATGGGACCCCTGAATTTGTGGCACCTGAAATTGTGAACCAGATGCCAATCTCTCCAGTTTCAGATATATGGTACTGCCCCATACATGCAGCAATATAACTGTCTGAATGATGCCTCCTATGTATAGTACAAGAATGATATTAGTATAATACTCCCCCTAGATACAAGAATATAACTACTATAATACTGCTCCTATGTACAAGAATATAACTACTATAATACTGCTCCTATGTACAAGAATATAACTACTATAATACTGCACCTATGTACAAGAATATAACTACTATAATACTGCTCCTATATACAAGACTATAAATACTATAATACTGCCCCCTATGTACAAGAATATAACTGCTATAATACTGCTCCTATGTACAAGAATATAACTACTATAATACTGCCCCTATGTACAAGAATATAGCTACTATAATACTGCCCCTATGTACAAGAATATAACTACTATAATACTGCCTCTATGTACAAGAATATAACTACTGTAATACTGCTCCTATGTACAAGAATATAACTACTATAATACTGCCCCTATGTACAAGAATATAACTACTATAATACTGCCCCTATGTACAAGAATATAACTACTATAATACTGCCTCTATGTACAAGAATATAACTACTGTAATACTGCTCCTATGTACAAGACTATAACTACTATAATACTGCCCCTATGTACATGAATATAACTACTATAATACTGCCCCTATATACAAGAATATAACTACTATAATACTGCCCCTATATACAAGAATATAACTACTATAATACTGCCCCTATATACAAGAATATAACTACTATAATACTGCCCCTATATACAAGAATATAACTACTATAATACTGCCCCCTATGTACAAGAATATTACTACTATAATACTGCTCCTATGTACAAGAATATAACTGCTATAATACTGCTTTTATGTACAAGAATATTACTACTATAATATTGCTCCTATATACAAGAATATAACTACTATAATACTGCCCCTATGTACAAGAATATAACTACTATAATACTGCTCGCTATGTACAAGAATATAACTACTATACTACTGCCTCTATATACAACAATATAACTACTATAATACTGCCCCTATATACAAGAATATAACTGCTATAATACTGCTCCTATGTACAAGAATATAACTACTATAATACTGCTCCTATGTACAATACTTCTGTCTCTTTATCTAATATTACTTTGTTATTTTCTAGGCCAGTTGGAGTTCTGACATATTTATGGTGAGATGATACTATTGGTGTATTTTTTCTTCTTTTTGTTTGTTTTTAGCTTTCATTCTTACATGTTGTCAGTGTATAAATGTAACATTTGGTCGTTGATTTGTTAGGGTATGTGCACACGTCAGGATTTCTTGCAGAAATTTTCCTGACAAAAAACGGACATTTCTGCCAGAAATCCGCATGCTTTTTTTTGGTGCGTTTTTTGTGTGTTTTTTCCCAAATGCATAGAATAGCGGGAAAAACGCAGAAAATCCTCAAAATTACTGAACATGCTGCTTTTTTTACCGCGATGCGTTTTTTTCGCAGAAAAAAAACGCATCATGTGCACAAAACATGCAGAATGCATTCTAAATGATAGGATGCATAATGTATGCGTTTTTAATGAGCTTTTATAGTGTTTTTATCGCGAAAAAATGTGAAAAAAAACCGCAAACAAACCTGAACGTGTGCACATACCCTTAGTCTGCAGTAATTATACTTTGTCATTATATGGCGGATTACCATCTGCTTTATATAGCAATATTGGTTGTACATGTTACAAATACTCATGACATCATGTTCCGCTTCCTTGCAGTCTGACCGGAGTGTCCCCTTTTGTTGGGGAGAATGATTACACCACGCTGATGAACATACGAGGCTACACGGTGGCGTTTGAAGAGAAGATGTTTGCTGATCTTACACGGGAGGCACGAGGATTCTTAATTAAGGTCCTCAGCAGTGAGAAACTGTGAGTACGACTGGTGTCATTTGCAAAGTCCCTTTGTTTCTGGAGTAAGATCAGGTAGATTTCTGCTCTGCAGACGAGGTGTAAAGTGATATCCGCCTGGTTACTGAAGGTGAGATTACACATCACAAACACAATGTAAACAGTCACCTAATAAGGGGCCATGATGACCCATCACTGACAGCTGCAGTGCCTCTTTAGAGAATCAGCCATAGTGTCCCTCATCATAATGTCCAGGCTGCTCACCCAACAGTGCCAATCACTGTGCCCCAATAATAATTCAGTTCAGTTTCTAAGAACACAAACACACACAGTGCCCCCATAATACTCCTGGCCACATTGCCCCCAAGAGTAGATATACATAGTGCCTCCATAATACTCCTGGTCAGAGTGCCCCCAAGAGCAGCCAGACATAGTTCTCCCATAATACTCCTGGTCAGAGTGCCCCCATAATACTCCTGGTTACAATGCCCCCAAGGGCAGCCAGACACAGTGCCCCCATAATATTCCTGGCCACAGTGCCCCCATAATACTCCTGGCCACAATGCCCCCAAGAGCAGATATACATAGTGCCCCCATAATACTCCTGGTCAGAGTGCCCCATAATATTCCTGGTCACAGTGCCCCCATAATACTCCTGGTTACAGTGCCCCCAAGAGCAGCCAGACACAGTGCCCCCATATTATTCCTGGCCACAGTGCCCCCATAATACTCCTGGTTACAGTGCCCCCAAGGGCAGCCAGACACAGTGCCCCCATAATATTCCTGGCCACAGTGCCCCCATAATACTCCTGGTTACAGTGCCCCCTAGAGCAGCTAGACACAGTGCCCCCATAATATTCCTGGCCACAGTGCCCCAGAACACAATCAGACATAGTGCCCCCCTAAGACAGCTGTACACAGTGCCCCCGTATCATTGCTGAAAACCTTACCCCAATAACACAATATCCTCATGTTACAACTCTATACAATTCCCCATCTAGACACAGCGCCCAATATAATATTGCTGGCCACAGTGCCCCCGTAATATTGCTGGCCACAGTGCCCCCGTAATATTGCTGGCCACAGTGCCCCCGTAATATTGCTGGCCACAGTGCCCCCGTAACGCAGCCAGATAACATTTCTCTGATTATTTGTGGGGACAGGTCCACTGCTCCACTAGCCCGCATGGCACAACTGCTCGCCATTAGCAGACTCCTCATATACAAGGCGCAATATCACTAATGTTCTCATTTGTTTGCGTAGGAGACTCAATGCCGAAGAAAGTCTGGAACATCCCTGGTTTAAGGTGAGCCGAGCTCCGAGTGCAGTACATCTAAGGGCTGTCCCACACGTCCAGATAATTCCGGTACCGGAATAAATCGGTACCGGAGTTATCCGTGTCCGTGTGCCTGGGAACTCACGGAGGCCATACTTGCGGCACACGTGTGCCGCCCGTATGGCGAGTGGGTACCACACGGAGCGTGTGGTACCCACTCTGCATGGTGCTGAAGCTGCGATTCATATCTTCCCTGCAGCAGCGTTTGCTGCAGAGAAAATATGAAGAATAGTGTTTAAAATAAAGATCCATGTGTCCGCCGCCCCCCCCACCCCCTGTGCGCCCCCCCCGCTGGTCAGAAAATACTTACCCGCCTCCCTCGCTGCTTCCTGGTCTGGCCGCGGCTTCTCCTGCATGCGGTCACGTGGGGCCGATCATTTACAGTCATGAATATGTGGCTCCACCTCCCATAGGGGCGGAGCCGACTATTCATGATTGTAAATGATCGGCCCCACGTGACCGCATACAGTAGGAGGCGCGGCCAGACCAGGAAGGAGCGAGGGAGCGGGTAAGTATTTTCTGACCAGCGGGGGGGCGCACAGGGGGTGGGGGGGGCGGCGGACACCTAAATCTTTATTTTTAACACTATTCTTCATATTTTCTCTACAGCAAACGCTGCTGCAGGGAAGATATGAATACCGGCTTCAGCACCATGTGGGGGGGGGACAGCGCTTACTGTAGCGCTGTCTCCTGCACGCACACGGACCCCAGACGGAGAATGTCCGTGTGAGGTCCGTGTTTTACGCGGACCCATTGACTCTATTGGGTCCGTGTAAAACGTGCGCTCCCACGAACACTGACATGTCTCCGTGTTTGGCACACGGAGACACGGTCCGCAAAAAATCAATGACATCTGCACAGATGCATTGATTTTTATGGGTCTACGTGTGTCAGTGTCTCCGGTACGTGAGGAAACTGTCACCTCACGTACCGGAGCCACTGATGTGTGAAACCGGCCTTAGGAGGACGATGGGGTGGTAGTAATCTAATCAGCAAGCGACTGGGCAGTATCTCCAACTATAAGTAATTAGTGGTACTGCAATTAAAGGGAAAATGTACTAAAAACTGAAAATGTTTGTGGCCTTTAAGATGAGTGCCATAATGGTGGGGGAACTTAAAGGGGGTCTGCAATATTAGACAGACTTGGTTGTGGTCTTAAACAATAAGGCACCTGAAGCTTCTTATTTATTGACTTTTTTTTTCAGACTTTATCCAAAGGTAAAAATATCAGTACAGACCATATCAAACTCTTCCAGTCTCGACGGAAGTGGCAGGTGAGTTTTGAAAAGTCTTAGCAGTGCAGCTTTCAGTGCTGTTGCGGCCTCACCGGGTAATATTGTGTTTGCTTTTTCTTAATCAGCGATCTTTAATCAGCTTCAAATCCAACATGGTGATGAGGTCTATCCCAGAGCTCCTACAAGACACAAGCAACCACTTGTCTATTGCCGTCCCCAGGCATCCTAAAGAGTCAACAAGCTTGTCATCTTCTTCAGACTCGGATGATCTTGAAGAGCTTCCATATGTCCCCATGCCACTTCAAGTACAGTTCTCTGGTTCTCGAATGTCCCTTAATGAAATCCCGACAGATGAGGAGCAGTCTTCTCAGTGCCCTGAAGATGCCAGCACTCTAGAACTTGTGGAGAGAGAAGAAGAGGCAGACAACAGTAAAATTGCAGAACCAGAAGTACAAAATAGAGAGATCACAGAGTCACTGAGCAAACGTCCTAAGGGATCACTGACAAGAAAGAAATCGAGTGAAGCTGAAGCCGGCTCGTCTTCAGACGATGAGGCCTCGGAATCCCACAAGAAGAAGGAGCCACTAAGAAAACCTCTTAAAAAAGGATCAAGTCTTGAATCTTCGGAAATCCCTGATGAACTGGTGGTAGCACGTAGAGGAGAATTGAGAAGAGGAAGCTCTGCAGACAGCGCTCTCTTACTCAATGTGTCTACTGATGATGGGGAAGAAAGGGATACCCTTGATCGAGGTATGACCAAAGCTGCTTCTATGGAGCTACCAACACGAAACCGCAGCCCACTGAGGCGACGAAAGTTAGGGTCAGCTGACGAGGAGTATGCCCAACGTCTGGATTTAATGCGGCAACGGTTATTGAGGGGCAGTTCTGCAGATAACAAGCTGAGTGGGCTTAGAGGACCTCTGATGGAAACTCTCTCCTTCGATAAAAAACGAGCTGAACAGATGTCCCCTCACTCCCCTCGTTCTGAGCACACGCAGTCTTCACCCATCCCTTCTATAAAATTGACACGCGCTGCTTCCAGTGAAGCAGCTCCTGGACGGGATTCATCAGAAGAAAGAGTCTTACGAAAAACCAGCTCTTTCTCCCATGGGGACACAGAACCCCTAGTTCTTCATCGTAGGTCTGGAGCACCCCTGGAAATTCCTCTCGCTCAGTTAGAAGCACAGCGCCTGAAGGAGTCTCCATCTCTGTCCGCTCTGACCGACCAGTCACGTTTTGATTCCCGTCCTCAAACTCCTCGTGAGATTCCTCCCAAGTCTCTGACTCCTGATCCAACCACAGACGATTCGGCTTTGGAAACTCAGAATGGGAAAGTTGATGAAGACAAGTCACAAACGTTGAAACACAAGCTTGATAAAAGTTCAAATGAGAACTTGGAAATTATACTTCCCAAAGCCACTCCTTTGGTAGAGGACACAATACCCAAAAAACAAACGCCAAGTATCCAGATGGAGCAGCCAACAATAAAGCCACCCGAAAATGAGACAGAAAGTATCAAAAGCGATGTTCCTGTACAGCCGATATCACCAAAACCTGAAGAATCCACAATAAAACCAGTGGAGGATTCCTCTCCTGCACAAGATACAGATGAAAAACCTTCATTGACCCAAACCAAAGGTCCCACACCAGTGATTTCTTCTGTTTCTTCCATCCAGAAGAATGATACTTTAACGACTGTCCAATCACCATTGCCAAGTCAGTCTAATGTAAAATCTCAATTGCCAAGATCATCCATTGTCTCAACACCTGCACCAAGTCCAACTATTGTCCCATCCCCTCTACCAAGTTCAGGCACTGGGCAAACATCTACATCAAGTCTTCCATCTGCTCCAACTATGCCAAGACCAGTAAGCGTCTCATCTACTTTGCCAAGATCAGGTATAATCCCATCTTTTTCACCCAGTAAAGCAGTTTCCTCATCAACTTTGCCAAGGTCTCAAGGTGCTACAAGTCTTATATCAAGTTCACGTGTTGCCCAGTCTACTTCATCAAGCCCAGCAGTATCTACATCAAGTTTGCCAAGACCTGGAGGAGTTCCTTCTCTTTCACCAACCTATATAACAAAATCTGCCTCTGTGCCATCATCTTTGTCTATGCCAAGACAAGAGTCCACGCAAATGGCAATGAAGACACCAGGTCCTCAACTTCCATCAGCAGATGTATCTGCTCTCAAACTCCAACCTGCAAATGCACCAACCCCTAAACCATCACCTTATGCAGAGATGATGCAAACTCTTCAGTTAGGTTCTTCAGAAGAAGAATCTCAAGTACAAACCAAAAAGATTGAAGGGCCACAGAAAATTTCACCTTCCAAGGAAAAACTAAGCTCGTCTGTAGCCACCAACCTGGATCCAAAAGTAACTAAAGATGAAACGGCACAACCCCCAGGGTTTTCAAAGCTTGAAGAGCCGCCAAAAGCTGCAAGCACAGAGGACGTCCAGTATATTAGCAACATCGATTCTGAAGAAGTGTTTGAAGCTAAGTTTAAGAGGAATCGTGAGTCTTCTCTGACTCGAGGACTGAAGATGTTAACCAGGACTTGGTCAGAGGAAAAGAATTTATCATCGACACATGCAACTCGGGAAGAGGAAATGTACCGGCCCAGTCCTGTAGGTGTACCACTGGAGTTCTTAGTCCCGGCAGCTTTAGGAGTAGATGATAGGTCAAGGTCTATGCAGGACCTGTCAAATGCAGAAAGGGACCCAAGCTTTATGAGAAGACTATCCCAACGTTTCAGGAAATCACCAACCACTGAGCGTAAGCAAACACCTTCCGAAGATATAGATGGAACCAGTTCACTGGGAAGACGCCTTTCTTGGAATTTAGGAAGAGGAAGTTCCAAAGAAAGAAAAGACAATGAAAGCCTAAAATCAGACAATGGATCAATAGAAACAATCTCAGTGGACAAGGAGCAGAAGTCCAGCGAATCTCCAGTGTTGGCAATGAGGAGGAAGATTGGAAACACCATGGAGCGTCTGTCCTCCAAACTTCGAAGCCAGTCAGAGGAAAGAAGAGAAGTAGAGTCTACTGACAGAAACGAGGACAGACCGGAGAGAAGAACCCCACTATTGTCCCTGCTCAGGAGATCTAACTCTGAGGGCGAGAACTTACGAAAGTTAGAAATACCCCAGAACCAGCTTGCCTCTCAGTCTGGTTCATCGCGGTCTAAAGAATCCGTCAACTCGGGACTAAGCATCAAGTCAGAAATGGTGGAGAAAGGTCAGTGTCATGGAGCATGTACTATGTGTTAGATACCACCATTATTCTTAATACCTAATCAAGTGTTCAAAGTGTCCACCAATAAAGTGCTTTGGAGCAGAGACTCCTGATTCATTAAAAGGCTCACGCCTCTTATAAATCAGGCGAGGTGCGTAGTGGTGTGCGCTGCTGGAGTAAGATTTGTGGTGTCGTGAACGCTGCTGCTCGTCATGAATTTGATCAGCGGGGTTCATCACGCTCCATTCCGTCCGTGTTCAGCCCACTTTATCAGAACTGGGGCGAGAACGGCGTAAAGACACCAAAAGTTGCATTCTTGCATTTATCCCCATTGTTTTGATGAATTATGGGCCTAAAATGATTTTCGTAGGCCAGCCCCTTTGATTTTGCTGAAAGTCTCCCAAGAATCGAGCGCCCGGACCCTGATACATGTGGGACATTAGCATACCAAGTTTAAGTTCCGGAAGAAAAATTCCATTGGTGTAATGGTGATTAATGGCCAACATTTCCTGGCATATTTTAATGTACAGCAGCTGTAGATTGGTGCCAGAATTTTGGCCTTTTTAATAATTTTCGCTTATTAAGTTGTTGTTCTTTTTTCACGACTTTTGAAATCTCTCAAGTGACGAGAAAAGTTTCACATTTTGCACAAATTTAAAACTTTTGAAAAGTTTTAAAACTTAAATCAAAACCTGGCATCAACGTTTTAATAAATAAGGCCATGATATGAGATCACTATGTGGCAGAAAGTGAAGTTACAGGTATGACCACCATTGTTGCATCTCTAGGTGCATTTATTTGTGACTCTTTGCAGAGCTTCCAGCTTCTTGGAGAAGGGATCCGTCACATTTTGCCTGTTGAATGGTCATTGCTGTAATTTCTGGATTCTGCTTTACAGATGACAGGAGATCCAGGTGGGATCGCTGGGGTCTCTCACGTAGTAAGAAGGACAAGATGACATCCCAGCCTTGTATTCCAGCCAGCCTGATGAGTGAGGATGGGAACATAGTAGGAAGGCAGTACATCCGCAATGAATCAGGTAGGAGATGTAGGCAGGCTTTTACATCATTGTTGTTAATGTGTTTTGTTTTATTTACTTGAAATTTGTTATTTGTTTATTCTAAATTATAAAACAATAGGAAAAAAGAAACATAAATAAAAATAATAATAAAGTGCCATTCAGTCTGCCACACGTTTCACCCACCGGCGGTGACATCTTTAGAGGTAATGTAGCATTACATGCCGAATCCATGAGCGTTCTCCCCCGTCAATATAAACACTTGATTAATACATTATTAATATATTATTATATGTATTCATATGTTAACATTTCATCCTGGAGGAGCCCTTCCTCCACGGTCGAATCTAGGCACAAGTGTGATCGTGTTAAAAAAAAAAAAATTCAACCCTGTGGCCTTCTATGGCAGAAGACTAACTAGTGGTCAATTGGTAGAAAAGGTCATCATCATATCTGAGTATGAAAGTAGAGGAACGGACAAAACAGCATAGTCATAAGAAAATAAATGTTTATTTGAGCTGATACCTACAGTAAGAGCCAATAACTCAGATTCAATCCCTCATTAATACTCCTCTCCCTCCTCTCCTTCCCCCTCTCCTTCCACGCTATCAGTGCCGACCTCTTCGTAATCCTTCTCCAGGGCGGCCATGTCCTCCCGAGCCTCAGAGAACTCTCCCTCCTCCATGCCCTCTCCCACATACCAGTGCACGAAGGCTCGCTTGGCGTACATGAGGTCAAACTTGTGGTCTAGACGAGCCCAGGCCTCGGCAATGGCGGTGGTGTTACTCAGCATGCACACAGCGCGCTGCACCTTGGCCAGGTCTCCACCGGGAACCACAGTTGGTGGTTGGTAATTGATACCAACTTTGAACCCTGTTGGGCACCAGTCCACAAACTGGATGGTGCGCTTGGTCTTGATGGTGGCAATGGCGGCATTGACATCCTTAGGTACCACATCACCGCGGTACAGCAGGCAGCAGGCCATGTATTTACCATGTCTGGGGTCACATTTCACCATCTGGTTGGCCGGCTCAAAGCAAGCGTTGGTGATCTCAGCCACTGTGAGCTGCTCATGGTAAGCTTTCTCTGCAGAGATGACGGGGGCATAGGTGGCCAGGGGGAAGTGGATACGGGGGTAGGGCACCAGGTTGGTCTGGAACTCTGTCAAGTCCACATTCAGAGCACCATCAAACCGGAGAGAGGCTGTGATGGAGGACACGATCTGACCGATCAGACGGTTCAGGTTGGTGTAGGTCGGGCGCTCAATGTCCAGGTTCCTGCGACAGATGTCATAGATGGCCTCATTGTCCACCATGAAGGCGCAGTCTGAGTGCTCCAGCGTGGTGTGCGTGGTGAGGATGGAGTTGTATGGCTCAACCACAGCGGTGGAGATCTGGGGGGCAGGGTAGATGGAGAACTCCAGCTTGGACTTCTTGCCATAGTCAACAGAGAGACGTTCCATCAAGAGGGAGGTGAAGCCTGATCCAGTGCCACCACCGAAACTGTGGAAGATGAGGAAGCCCTGGAGACCTGTGCACTGATCCGCCTGATGGAGATGAGACACAATAGAAGATTAGACTTTCATGTTACAGAAGACTGGATTAATAACTCCAAACCAATTGTGTCCTCTATGTTCTACCATCTTTATTGTTGGGTTGGGTTCAATATAATAATAATAATAATCTTTATTTATATAGCGCCAACATATTCCGCAGAGCTTTACAGTTTAACAGTTTCAAACACAACAGTCATAAGTAACAACGTTAACAATACAATAATAAAGCACAATGAGACGACCCTGCTTGTGAGAGCTTACAATCTACAATGAGGTGTGGGAGATACAAAGTACAGTTGTGTATTTATAATGATGTATTTACAATGATGGTCCAGCCATCTTCAGGGGGTGGGGATAGATGGAGATAGTGAATGGGCTACACACGTACCCTTACACATAAAATGACTTTGATTAGTTAACGTGGTAGGCCGCTCTGAACAAATGTGTTTTGAGCGAGCCCCTAAAACTATGCAAGTTGTGGATGGTCCTAATATCTTGGGGTAGAGCATTCCAGAGGATTGGCGCAGCACGGGAGAAGTCTTGGAGTCGGGAGTGGGAGGTGTGGATTAGAGCAGAGGTTAGTTGAAAGTCGTTTGCAGAGCGCAGCGGTCGGTTAGGCCGATAGACAGAAATGAGGGAGGAGATGTAAGGGGGTGCCGCACTGTGAAGAGCTTTGTGGGTGAGAACAAGTACTTTGAATTGTATCCTGTAATGAATGGGCAGCCAGTGTAATGACTGGCGAAGAGCGGATGCATCTGAGTAACGATTAGCTAGATAGACGACCCTGGCTGCTGCATTAAGGATAGACTGGAGAGGGGAAAGTCGAGTAAGGGGGAGGCCAATTAATAGAGAGTTGCAGTAGTCCAGACGGGAGTGGATTAGGGCGACAGTGAGAGTTTTTGTGATCTCCATGGTGAGAAAAGGGCGGATTCTAGAGATGTTCTTTAGGTGTAAGCGGCACGAGCGGGCAAGAGATTGTATATGGGATGTGAAGGAGAGATCGGAGTCAAACATAACACCCAGACAGCGCGCATGCTGCCGGGGTGTTATTATGGTGCCACCCATGAAGAGGGAAACGTCAGGTTTAGGGAGGTTAGTAGATGGTGGGAGCAGAAGAAGTTCAGTTTTGGAGAGGTTGAGTTTCAGATAGAGAGCGGACATGATGTTAGAGACCGCAGACAGACAGTCAGTGGTGTTCTGTAGTACAGCGGGGGTAAGGTCAGGGGCTGACGTGTGTAGTTGTGTGTCATCAGCATAAAGATGGTACTGAAAGCCAAATCTGCTGATGGTCTGTCCAATTGGGGCCGTGTAGAGGGAGAAGAGAAGGGGGCCAAGGACTGAGCCCTAGGGTACCCCGACAGTGAGAGGAAGAGGAGAGGAAGTGGAGCCAGAGAACAGAACACTGAAGGAGCGTTCAGAAAGATAGGAGGAGAACCAGGAGAGAGCAGTGTCCTTAATGCCTAGTGACTGGAGCCTAGAGAGTAGGAGAGGGTGGTCAACAGTGTCGAAAGCTGCAGAAAGGTCGAGGAGAATGAGCAGAGAGTGGTCACCGTTACATTTTGCTGTCAGAAGGTCATTGGTCACCTTGATGAGTGCAGTTTCTGTTGAGTGTAGGGGGCGGAACCCGGACTGTGAAGGGTCTAGGAGGGAGTGAATGGAGAGGTAACGGGTAAGGCGGGAGTAGACCAGGCTCTCCAAGAGTTTAGAGATGAAGGGGAGGTTGGAGACCGGTCTGTAGTTGTTTGTGCAGGATGGGTCGAGAGCGGGTTTTTTTTAATAATGGAGTAATGATAGAGTGTTTGAAGGAGGAGGGGAAAATGCCAGAGGAGAGGGAGAGATTAAAGATTGTAGTTAGGTGAGTTGTGATGACTGGAGAGAGAGACTGGAGGAGGTGTGAGGGAATGGGGTCAGTGGTGCATGTAGTCGGATGAGAAGAAAGAGAGGAGTCTGGAAACTTCTTCTTTTGTGATGGGATCGAATGTGGAGAGTGAGCCAGGGGAAATATAGCAGAATACATGAACACATCTCCATGAACTCACCAGCTTGCGGGTCCTGTCCAGCACCAGGTCAATGATCTCTTTGCCAATGGTGTAATGGCCTCGGGCGTAGTTATTGGCGGCATCTTCCTTGCCGGTGATGAGCTGCTCAGGGTGGAACAGCTGTCTGTAGGTTCCAGTTCTCACCTCGTCTGTAGGAGAGAAATAATGGAGGTTTCTATGTGAGATCCAGAACCATCCGCCCCTCTTATCTCCCCAGATCTTCACTATACTCACCGATCACAGTGGGCTCCAGGTCCACAAACACAGCGCGGGGGACGTGTTTACCAGCCCCCGTCTCACTGAAGAAGGTGTTGAAGGAATCGTCTCCTCCACCGATGGTCTTATCACTGGGCATCTGCCCGTCCGGCTGGATACCGTGTTCCAGGCAGTACAACTCCCAGCAGGCATTGCCCATCTGGACTCCGGCCTGGCCAACGTGGATAGAGATACATTCCCTCTGTATGGGGCAGATGGGGGGATATGATTAGGGTCAGACTATATGCATCAGAATCAGTCACATGGAAGATGTATGTAACAGATCACAGATCTCACACAGACCAGACTGATACATTGTAATAAGTAGTTTATATTGGAGAGAGGACACATAACAGAAGAGACTGGACAATCACACATAGGTCACATATATGGGGCAGGAGATCGGACATAATACATGAGACCGGGCAGCTACATGTGATATTATATAGTCACATATATGAGAGATGACATCGGACAGTCACATACATTTTGGGTGGATGAACTTGGACCAATTAGTTTGGACAATGACAGATGTAATAGTTTAGATACTCAGTAACATGTAGTACATGGGATTGTACAGATGAGATTGTACAGATGAGATTGTACAGATGAGATTGTACAGATGATATTGGATAGATGATATTGGATAGATGAGATTTTACAGATGAGATTGGATAGATGAGATTGTACAGATGATATTGTACAGATGAGATTGGATAGATGAGATTGGATATATGAGATTATACAGATGAGATTGTACAGATGAGATTGTACAGATGAGATTGTACAGATGAGATTGGATAGATGAGATTGGATAGATGAGATTGGATATATGAGATTGTACAGATGAGATTGTACAGATGAGATTGTACAGATGAGATTGGATAGATGAGATTGGATAGATGAGATTGTACAGATGAGGTTGGATAGATGAGATTATACAGATGAGATTGTACAGATGAGAATGGATAGATGAGATTACACAGATGAGATTGTACAGATGAGATTGTACAGATGAGATTGTACAGATGAGATTGTATAGATGAGATTGGATAGATGAGATTGGATATATGAGATTATACAGATGAGATTGTACAGATGAGATTGTACAGATGAGATTGGATAGATGAGATTGGATAGATGAGATTGTACAGATGAGGTTGGATAGATGAGATTATACAGATGAGATTGTACAGATGAGATTGTACAGATGAGATTGTACAGATGAGATTGGATAGATGAGATTGTACAGATGAGGTTGGATAGATGAGATTATACAGATGAGATTGTACAGATGAGAATGGATAGATGAGATTGTACAGATGAGATTGTACAGATGAGATTGTACAGATGAGATTGTACAGATGAGATTGTACAGATGAGATTGTATAGATGAGATTATACAGATGATATTGGATAGATGAGACCGGGCGCTCACCATGGTGTCAGCAGTAGATCTCCAGGCTCCGATAAGTTAGGACTTCGGATGTGGAGGGTTTCTGTCCTCTGTGTTCTCCTCCCTGTATATATATAGGAGTCAGCAGAGTCCTTAGTAACAGGAGCCTGGGCAGGTGACCCCCAATCTCCAGGACACCAGAGCCCTGCCCTGTGTATAACACAACACAGCCGTTACCAGGTATCAGCTCCAGGGCAGAGGGAAGAATGGAGGGAGGGAACGGCGCACAAACCAGGGAGTAACGGCACGCGGACCTGCGGCCGGAGACACGTCTGCTTCTGTTGTGCTTCTAGTCACACAGCTTACTGAGCGGTATATTCCCTTTATTACTCTGCGGTCACAATGATTTCTGCCTTACACAATATGTAAAGATATTTATTTTACGGAGCATAAAATGAAGGTTTTTCTTCTTTGTCTCTTTTACAATTTTATTAAACTTTCTTTAACTTCTACGAGACTTTCACTCTCACGGATACAATCAGACGTCGGTATTTTCTCTCATCCGGGGGAATCGCGCCGATTATGGAAACGACCCTCTGAACAACCTCGGATCCGAGTGTCGCCATGGTCTGCTCCGATTCTCTTGGATCAGAAGATGGAGAACAGAATTTCTCCACCTGCTCCATTGTCTGCGGAAATCGGACCGCACTCCGAGGTTTTCCACGCACCCATAGACTTTAATGAGGGGTGTCCGATTTTAAAGTGAATTCCCAGCTTGCTGCACATCAGCAATGTCCTATAGAATAACATTGGTCTGAGTGCCGTGTGATAGAAGATTGGATCACACCCGTCCGACGTATGCGCTGGTGTGAACGGGCCCTTACAGTAACAGTGTTATACTAAGTTGCCATTTTTCTTTATTACAATACATTATTTCCTGGCAGGTAAATAGAATCCTCCTTAATGTAACAATTGTTTAAAAAAACAGGACGTAGCTTCAGTCAATAAATTCCCCAAATGTATTAAGAACATGTACTGTATTATTCCAAGGTCAGCGCTGGGGTGGGATAAGGGACGGAAATCCATCATGTCTGCGCTCGTTCGTCGTGCCACATGCACCATTATGATAAAATCAGTTTGCGCCATTTTCATCACCATGTAAAATCATGCGTTTCAGCACACAATTAATACATTTGGCGCATTTAATGACTGCTCGTAGACTTCTCACCTTTTCTAGACACTTTTCTAAACTTTTGAGGCTAACACTGTCGCCATTTGCTAAAGCAGAATACATATCTAATGAGCCTCCATCTGACGTGTGTGGCAAGTTCTGCCAAGTATCGGGCCACGTGCACCATTTTCATACGTTTGGTGCCTTTCTAACACTTTTTTCCATCTTGTAACATGATCCAAAGAAACAAGACAAATCTCCAGCCCCGGCTCCTTCTGATTTCCCTCTCAGCCTCCCGCTGCCCTGTGTTCCTCCCTCCGGCTTCTGCCCAGGGGCCACATTATCCTTCAGCGTGAGGTCTCTTATATGGCGGCTCGGGGTGATGACTGCAGAGCTGATGTACATTTATCCATACAGTCATTAAATGCATCATTTTACACGGTGACCAAAGTGCCGCAAACCAAGACAAGTAGATC
Organism: Ranitomeya variabilis; assembly: GCF_051348905.1. NCBI lineage: Eukaryota > Metazoa > Chordata > Amphibia > Anura > Dendrobatidae > Ranitomeya > Ranitomeya variabilis. Next base: position 231,524,950 of record NC_135238.1, read on the forward strand.
ACAATGGTGCATGTGGCATGACAGTTTGGCACAGACATGTTCATTTCTTTCTCCTTGGTTACATTTGTATTTTGTAACAAATTTAATGACTCTTCTTTTTCTAGAAACTTTTCTTAACTACTGATCGAGACCTAAAAATTGCGCGCGCATAAATATATGGCACGTTGTGTTCTTCACTTTCTTGGAGCATTTTCCACCATAATTTTTTTTTACTAATCTTCCTGGTTTCATATGATCCATAAATGTCAAATAATGGGCAGTTATGTAAACGACACACTTGTACGCCCTTTCATATTTGGCATATACTCCAATGTTGTGTAAAAAAATCCACACGTACCTCCGATAACTTTTGCACACTCTTTTTCCGCACTTTTAGAACTTGCACTACTTTTGCAGAACTTTTTTCAGGTGCCGTAATGGTGGGACTGACTGCTGCGCTGCTCCCACCACATGTGAATGTACTGTCCGGGGATGAGAGCTTTCACTTGGAACGATCCCTCATAAACATTATAGACAGCATGCAGAGATCTTGAGACTATTGAGAGAATTAAGTCTGTTGGAAAGTTGCCAAACTTTTTTATTTTATATTGATTAACCTTCATTTACATGAAATCTAAGTAAACAGATAAGTCATTCATGAATCTGGAAAAGCTGGGTGACATCGGGGAAATAATGATGGCGGCCATATTAGCTGTCACTCACTTCTGTAGAAACAAGACGACTCAAGGACTTGTTGCCTTTTTTCCTTTTGCCATAGATACGTTTTTTAAAGCATTGTTTCCTTTACATTAGATTTCCCACCAGTCTTTCATATAAAGCTGAAGGATATTGTAATACTGGAGGGCGATTCTGTGTCATTATCTTGTCTTCCTGCCGGCAGCCCCGCACCCCGAATTCTATGGAAGAAAGGTAATTATGATGCAGCTTTGCTTTTCAAGTGTCCAAAGTGAGTAACTGCCTAGGTTTCCTGGTCCGACTCTCCATAATTAATCCATTTCAGCATTTAAATTTCCTTATACACATTTCTAGTGTTTGTACCTTTTATGTTTCTGGTACAAAGCTCCAAATTCCCTGCATAGATGTAGAGTAACATGATAAAAAAGCTGACTTCCTATAGCCACCACCAGGGGGAGCTCAGGAGCTTACTGAATACAGTTCATACATATAATTCAGTAATACACACTGGATGCATGGAGCTCCCTCTAGTGGTGGCTGCAGGTAAGCACATCTTGGTCATGTCGTTTCACTCCTATGCAGAGAATTTGGAGCTCTGTAACAGAAAAATGAAGCTGTGGTCTCTATAAGGATTTATCAGCACACATTTTTGCATCTATTTAGATAAAATAAAATGGTAGGCATTCACATGTCCTTAAAAGTTGAAAAATAAATCATCATTTGTGAGCCGCCACACTTTGTGGTAATGATATGTCTGACATCTGCTCTACAGGACATATCTCATTCTAGCATTGAGAGCCTTTCTGCATTATTAATATCTCATCCTCGGCCTCTATATACTGTGTGGTGCAATCATGTGGAGCGAAGCATGGAAGTAATAAAGCAGCCGTAGCTCAGATATAGCAGAGCCGAACTGGTGAATATAGTAGAGCTGAGTGCGTCTTACAGCAAAGGATTTCACAATGAACTGCAGGTCAGCATGCTGGACTGTTTGATCACTATGCTCAAGGAAAGTATTTGAAGGACACATTCAGCTCTGCTACATCTGTAGATGCCCAGAACCTTTCCATTGGGTGGGACTGTGAGCACCGTGGAAATCCCAGCTGTCCTCCCATATACCATGTTCATACAGATTGTCGTTCTCTTCTCAGATAAGGTGGTCATAGAATCCAGAGGACAGGTCAATATAAAATCTAATCCAGATGGACGCCAGGTTCTCACTGTCACCCGGGCCGGCCTGAGAGAAGCCGGGCTGTATGAGTGTGTGGCCGCCAATGCCCTGGGCAATGCCACCAGCTCCTGCTCCTTAGCAGTGGCACGTATGTATACTTCTTACTTTCCTTTATTTTCATTGCAAAAGTTTGAGAATTTTAATCCTAATTTGGGAATATTAAATGTGACTGTAGATGGCGACCACTAGGGGGAGCTCACTGCATATGGATTTATACAGCTAGTACAGAGCTAGAAGATGGCATTACTTAATGATCCACTGGTGCCCCCACTAGCCTGAAACCAAAAGGACCATAGGACATAATCATCTTTATTTCCTGCACTACATTACCCCCTGTGCAGGGAACAGATAATTATATTGAATAGATGTGTTCTGCTGTTTCCCTATACAGTGGCTAGCAGAGACACTGAAAGGGCCCCTAGTGTTCATAGCATAACCTTCTTTTCATAAAATGAGACAACCTCTTTTAATGCAAGCTGTATAAATCTGTATGAAGTGCGCTCCCCCTAGTGGTGATTATATAAATCTGTATGTAGTGAGCTCCCCCTAGTGGTGGCTGTATAAATTTGTAAATAGTGAGTTCCCCCTAGTGGTGACTGTATAAATGTGTATATAGTGAGCTCAACCTAGAGGTGGCTGTATAAATTTGTAAATAGTGAGCTCCCTCTAGTGGTGGTTGTATACATATGTATATATAGTTGGCTCCTCCTAGTGGTGGCAGTATAAACATGTACGTAGTGAGCTCTCCCTAGTGGTGTCTGTATAATCTGTATGTAGTATAGACTAACACGGCACTCTATAGTAAAAGTGTTGTTGGTGCTCAAGTCAGGTATCCAACCCGCAGCGTTCCTCCCTGCTGCACAGCGCACTCACACACTGGGGACACAGCGCAGTTCTTTTGCAATAGTTTTGCCTTTACCTCTTGCGCTGTCTTTGGCTTATGATGCCCAGCTGGTCTACAGCACATACCTGCTGCAGCAGGTCCCTATAATTTGGACGCTCGTGACCGCTTACAGAGCACCCCTTCACATCCAGTTCATGTTAAAGAATGTTCTGATGAAGGTCCTGTGATGGACCGAAAACGTTCATAACCATTTTTGTCTGGATGCACAAATAAAAGGAATCTCTTTTTTTGTTCAAGTACTGAGTGCCAAGTTTATTATTTTAAATCTGTATGTAGAGAGCTCCTCCTAGGGGTGACTGTATAAATCTGTATGTAGTGATCTCCTCCTAGTGGTGACTGTATAAATCTGTATGTAGTGAGCTCCTCCTAGTGGTGGCTGTATAAATCTGTATGTAGTGATCTCCCCCTAGTGGTGGCTGTATAAATCTGTATGTAGAGAGCTCCCTCTAGTGGTGGCTGTATATAAATCTGTATGTAGTGAGCTCCTCCTAGTGGTGGCTGTATAAATCTGTATGTAGTGAGCTCCCCCTAGTGGTGGCTGTATAAATCTGTATGTAGAGAGCTCCTCCTAGTGGTGACTGTATAAATCTGTATGTAGTGAGCTCCTCCTAGTGGTGGCTGTATAAATCTGTATGTAGAGAGCTCCTCCTAGTGGTGACTGTATAATCTGTATGTAGTGAGCTCCTCCTAGTGGTGACTGTATAAATCTGTATGTAGTGAGCTCCTCCTAGTGGTGACTGTATAAATATGTATGTAGTTGGCTCCCCCTAGTGGTGGCTGTAGGTAATTATTACGATCGTGTCAAGCCATGAATGGGAAGTGATTTAGTGGCAATCTCGTCATCATGTCTCCATCTTGTGCCTCTCTGGTGAGTACACCATAGTATAGATAAGCAGCCTCTCCAAGATGGGGGCCAAATTAAGGAAAATCTGTTCTAGATCAGGGTGGTCTTCCCATAGCTGTGGGCTATTAACAAGGTTTCATTTTAAGTGAAAATAAGTACAAGAGAAGTGAAGTTATGTGTCTGTGTGTTTGTCTTGGCAGGAATTCCTCAGGCTCCGGGCACCCCGGAGATCCCGCAGAAGTATAGGGACACGGTGCTGGTTCTATGGAAATCCTTTGAGCATAGCTGTCCCTGCACCTACATACTGGAGCGTCAGGTGAACGGTGAGTTGTGTCAGTGGACGGGGGCTGTCAGTGATCCTGGGGAGGACAATCACTACATTTATTTGGTTGTCTATTCCTCTAGGACAAGGAGAATGGAAGACGATCAGCTCCGGCATCAAGGACTGCTACTTTAATGTGACGGAGCTGCCGCCTGGCTCTGTCCGGTTCCGTGTGGCTTGTGTGAACAAATCAGGGCAAGGGCCCTACAGCGACATATCCAAGAGCGTTATCATAGAAGGAGATGGTAAGCCGCAGAGCTCATCGTAGCGTGCCACATGTAAATGTCATAAGACTGATACATTGTAGCAAACTCACAGATCTGTGCACCTGCTCCTGCTGTATCTAGTCAATGGACCATTGTCAGGACCGGATACAATTGTATCTACTTCTCAGCTTTGTACATGGAATAGAAACTACAGTGTCCTCATTCACTGGCAGCAATCACAGATGTTGAAAATAATGAGACATTTAAACATGAAGTCTATAAAACAGAGGTAGAGCGAAACATTTATACAGAGATTACGCTCTATTTATACAAGGCCAAGGAAAAGATAATCCTTGCTTGCTCCATGCCAAGGATAACAGCCAGGAGATCCCCCAGATATCCCACCAATATGTCAGGGAACAACACTGCGCTGCCTCCGATATGTCAGGGAACAACACTGCGCTGCCTCCGATATGTCAGGGAACAACACTGCGCTGCCTCCGATATGTCAGGGAACAACACTGCGCTGCCTCCGATATGTCAGGGAACAACACTCTGTGTCTATGATCCATCAGATAACCAACTTTAATTACCTGCTTGCAGCAGGGGGGTCTCCACTACATAAGGGTCATGTGGAGGGTCATGGATTGCTAGCCTTGCTTCAGTGTTTACTTATGAGATGTTTTTATACATTTTACGATTACATCTATGATGCACCATGATATAGATTTACAGCACCTTGCTGTACATTTACAGCAGTAACTATGAGCTGTGAAATTTCCTAATTTTGGGAGCTGTCTTGCTGTCCCAGCAGATCAGCAGCAAATTTCAACCTTATCTGCATCCTCAGGATGCTCCACCATTTCGCCTGTGCATCATACTGTGCCTGGGGGAAAAACAGTGGTGACATCATACTGTGCCTGGGGGAAGCACAGTGGTGACATCATACTGTGCCTGGGGGAAGCACAGTGGTGTCATTATACTGTGTCTGGGGGAGCACAGTGGTGTCATTATACTGTTCCTGGGGGAAGCACAGTGGTGTCATTATACTGTTCCTGGGGGAAGCACAGTGGTGTCATTATACTGTTCCTGGGGGAAGCACAGTGGTGACATCATACTGTGCCTGGGGGAGCACAGTGGTGACATCATACTGTGCCTGGGGGAGCACAGTCGTGACATCATATTGTGCCTGGGGGAGCACAGTGGTGACATCATACTGTGCCTGGGGGAGCACAGTGGTGGCATCATACTGTGCCTGGGGGAAGCACAGTGGTGACATCATACTGTGCCTAGGGGAAGCACCGTGGTGACATCATACTGTGCCTGGGGGAGCACAGTGGTGACATCATACTGTGCCTGGGGGAGCACAGTGGTGACATCATACTGTGCCTGGGGGAGCACAGTGGTGACATCATACTGTGCCTGGGGGAGCACAGTGGTCACATCATACTGTGCCTGGGGGAGCACAGTGGTGACATCATACTGTGTCGGGGGGAGCACAGTGGTGACCTCATACTGTTCCTGGGGGAGCACAGTGGTGACATCATACTGTACCTGGGGGAGCACAGTGGTGACATCATACTGTGCCTGGGGGAGCACAGTGGTGACATCATACTGTGCCTGGGGGAGCACAGTGGTGACATCGTACTGTGCCTGGGGGAGCACAGTGGTGACATCATACTGTGCCTGGGGGAGCACAGTGGTGACATCATACTGTGCCTGGGGGAGCACAGTGGTGACATCATACTGTGCCTGGGGGAGCACAGTGGTGACATCATACTGTGTCGGGGGGAGCACAGTGGTGACCTCATACTGTTCCTGGGGGAGCACAGTGGTGACATCATACTGTACCTGGGGGAGCACAGTGGTGACATCGTACTGTGCCTGGGGGAGCACAGTGGTGACATCATAATGTGCCTGGGGGAAGCACAGTGGTGACATCATACTGTACCTGGGGGAGCACAGTGGTGACATCGTACTGTGCCTGGGGGAGCACAGTGGTGACATCATACTGTGTCGGGGGGAGCACAGTGGTGACCTCATACTGTTCCTGGGGGAGCACAGTGGTGACATCATACTGTGCCTGGGGGAGCACAGTGGTGACATCATACTGTTCCTGGGGGAGCACAGTGGTGACATCATACTGTTCCTGGGGGAAGCACAGTGGTGTCATCATACTGTTCCTGGGGGAGCACAGTGGTGACATCATACTGTGCCTGGGGGAGCACAGTGGTGACATCATACTGTGCCTGGGGGAGCACAGTGGTGACACCATACTGTGCCTGGGGAGCACAGTGGTGACATCATACTGTGCCTGGGGGAGCACAGTGGTGACATCATACTGTGCCTGGGGGAGCACAGTGGTGACATCGTACTGTGCCTGGGGGAGCACATACTGAGGTCAATGTATAAGTCATTTAAGTGAGCCTCCTCTAGCGTTGGCAGCAAGCTCCAGATTTTTATGTTTCGCCTTGCTTACGTCTCATAATGCACCTTCTTTGTCTTGCTGTCCTTTGTTTGTTATAATCCTTTGTGAAATAACAATGGACTGAAAAACTTTCATGATATTTATATTCTAGACCAGAAACCATCCCCAGGCTTGGCGCATCTTGCCCAGAAATCTCGCCCGTCTGTGCCCACATTATCCACCTTTGGACCAGTTTCTCCCCGGGTCACCTCTGCACCTTCAGGTGTCACTACTTCCAAGCTGCCTCCATCAGTCGGGTCTCCCCTCGCTGTTACTTCACCTCCTACCAATGCTCCTGTGCCCACAGCTCCAATACAACCAGCGTCCAAAGGAGCCCCTCCTCCAACTCCTCCAAGACGACATAGAGGTCTCCCAACTCCCCCCACGTTACATCGGATCTTACCTCAATCCACTGCAAAAGTCGAGCTTCAAGGCATCTTCAGTAACAAACTCCAGTCTCCTGAACCTTCGCCCGCAATGCCGGTGACTTCTCATGTGTCTACAGTGACGGTATCGGTGACCCCCGGACAAGCCATATCTCAATTACGAGTTCCACCAGCTCCTCTGGTCCAGCAGGTGAAACCTCCTCCAGAACCAGCTGCTATGACTGTCCCAGTAAAACCAGTGCAAGAGATGAAGTCCCCAACTGAGTTACCAAAAACCCCCTCAGTGACCTATGTGGCTCCAGTTAAACCGTTCCCCATCCCCCAAGTTGCAAAGTCTCCAATGGCCGAAGAACCAAAATCTAGTCCAGTATCTGCAGACTCAAAAGGTCCACCACCAGTGGCTCCAAAACCAATGGTTGCGACTCCTTCTGTACCAATCATGCTGCACATTCCCCCCTTTAAATCTTCTACCCTTCCCTCTCCACTGAGCCCCACGTCCAGCTCCAAACCTTCATTCCCGTCTTCTCCCACCAGCCCGGTCTATAAGCCATCAACCCCGACGTCTCCAACATACATGGTCACCTCCTTCATATCAATGCCGCCACCACCATCATCTCCAACCAAAGAGACGCCCCTTCCCCAGGCGGCTGCTGCTCCGGTTGCCCAGACTGTCCCCACTCGTATCTTAGTGAACAGCGTCACCCCTGGTAAGGACGGTAGATTCACCCCAGGAGGAAGGGCTACCCCATCTGGAAGAGAAAGTGCCCTCCGGCAAGGAGTACCCCAGAAGCCTTACACATTTCTGGATGAGAAGGCAAGGTGAGTGACTTGGAGAAAACCCAATAGATCAAGATTATTGTTTCTCAAGAATCACGGAAGGAAATGTCACATCTCCAGGTGGAAACATCTCCCAGTATTTGAGGCATGTCAGGGGATGTTCCTAATACCTGACAGCAAGCAGAGATCTTGAAAATATGATGGAACTGAAAATATAAAATGTATAACAAAAAAGTTGCAGAATTTCAATATTTGCGAGTTGTAGATATTTTAATCTATGGATTTTTCCTTCGCAGGGGTCGTTTTGGGGTGATTCGGGAATGTAAGGAGAATGCCACAGGGAAGCACTTCATGGCGAAGATTATTCCCTATGAGCATGAGAATAAGCAAAGTGTCCTCCAAGAATATGAGGTTCTGAAGTGTCTCCACCATCAGAGGATCCTGAGCCTCCACGAGGCGTACATCACCCCCCGCTACCTGGTCCTGATCTCCGAGCAGTGCGCCGGCAGAGAGATCCTGTACTGCCTGGTGGAGAGGTGAGAGGACGGAGGCACGGTCTGCACGGTCTGCACGCCGGCCGACATCTGCCTACTGTCTGGGGCCTTAGTTTATATTACTGCATATACCGTGTGCAGCAGAAATGAGTACACCCCGTCTGAAAAGTAAGAGTTTAATTAACCGAACGCAAGATCAATTTCCAACATTTTGACAAGACTGAGGTTCAAGGAACATTTTTTTTTTTTAACCCCTAACATGATAGGTGAATAACAAAACTTTCATTACTAAAATATTCAGGTTTACTCAATTTAGGTGATGTAAAAATGAGTCCACCCACATCAAAAACTACTACATGTAGTATCGTGTATGACCGCCATGATGTGTAGGGACGGCACCAAGTCTTGTAGGAACGGAGTGAACAAGTTGGTGACGCATTGCAATATCGAGCTTTTTTCATTAGTATTTCATACATCAAGGCTCATATATATAAATAACAATCACGCAAAAAGATAAATAGTTAAATGAAAAGTAATGGATGAAAATATATAAAAAAAAGGTACTCTCTTATCAAAAGTCTATATATTCAGGATATTAGAAAAGTGTTACATCAAACTAGCACTTAAGGGGAATCTGTCAGCAAGTTCACTATGTAATATGAGAGCATCTTGATGTAGGGGCTGAGACCCTGATTCCAGCGATGTGTCACTTACTGGACTGTGTTTAGCTGTTCCAATACAATCGCTGTTTTATGAGCAGTTTATCACTACAGGACTAGGTGTCTTGTCCATCTCTGCCTCCATCACTTATTAGCAGTCAATATACAGTGCACAAACTACCAGTGGGGTGGGCGGGGTTATACACAGAGAGCTGCCAATCAGCTGTGTGGGCGGGGTTATACACAGAGAGCTGCCAATTGGAGGTGTGGGCGGGGTTATACAGAGCTCAGCATTCAAGCTCTGCTAGATCTGCAGCAGAGAAAACTGATTGTATCACAGCTACTGCACCCAGTAACTAAGGGATACATCACTGGAATCAGGGTCTCTGCCCCTACATCATGCTGCTGTCAGATTACATAGTAAAAACCTGCTTTCTTCTAAAGCAGACCCTTGACAACTATTTTATGGCCATTTCTTATTTACCTAACAAACAGTTCGTCTTCGAATCGCGTTCTATTGCACCAGCCATAAAGTTATTTTTGCACCTGAAGATTGGTGTAGTGGATTGATCCCCAACTCCCATCATCCCGGTACTATCATCCTCACTCGCCCAGAGCTGATGTATCTCAGCTCCACCTAGTCGCTCACTCCGGCATTGCAGGTTTTGAGCAGGTGGATGAGCGGGGTGTCCTCCTGGCCTTCACATAGGATACATTTATCGCTCTCATCTTTCATTGATTCCTTACCTCTTTGGTGTCTCCAGGTTCCGATACTCGGAGGACGACGTGGTCAATTACATTCTTCAGATACTACAAGGTCTGGATTATCTCCATGATCAGAAGATCCTTCACCTGGACATTAAACCGGAGAACATTATGGTGTCCTATATGAACACTGTGAAGATTATTGACTTCGGGAGCGCTCAGATCTTCACCCCCCTTGTCCTTCGTCAGCTTGGAAAGCGCGTGGGGACCCTGGAATACATGTGTACGTAAGACCCTCCTTCATTGGGAGCAGTTAAGGGGTTAATAATTCACCTGTCCATGTCCGAGACGGGAATACCAGAAGTAGGGGCTCCGGACGCAGCTGAACTCCCATAGAAGTGAATGGGGAATCTTCACCCGCCTCGTATTCTTATGTAACAGCCGTCTTCTGCCCTCACAGCTCCGGAGATGATAAGAGGAGACCCGGTTGGTGCTGCTGCCGATGTTTGGGGATTAGGAGTTCTGACCTATATCATGTGAGTACAAGCGAGAGGGGGGAGTCCTCACCCATGGCACCTCCAATTTTTCCTTTAATTAGTTTTGATCACCCCCAAATCTGAGCTATAAACATGTTGTTCCATCTCCTAAATGCTCATGAGATACAATGTGACACGTGTTTTCCATTCGATCCCACCAATGACGGGTATCCCATTAGAATCTGCCTGTAACAGGAACTTATGGGTGTACAAAGATGGCGGACATGGAGGACTTTGTGAGACATGACCTGCAACTGGGATCACATATTCGTATTGTACGGGTGATGACATTGCTTCCATCAAACTATAAAAACCATTGTAGAGCAGGAGATAAACAGCCTGGGAGCAGAGATCTCCGAAACCCCAGCTGCTACAGGTATGATGAAGCTGAAACCGATATTAGTGGAGGGTGAGCTCCATCATGGTGGTGTAAATGTGATCATCAGAGCAAGTCCTGCACCCGCATGAAACAAGCGGGGAATGCTGGGAGCACTCAGCTCTGAAGCCGGTAAATGCAGCTCTGGACCAGATGACAGATTGTAACTAATTACATTCATTAACGGCCTCCTGCTTGATCTCGAGCCTTCATGACCTGATGAAGGATCTGTAGGAAGAACGATCTTGTGCAGCCAAGATAGGTCCACAGGGGTCTTCTCTGCTGTTATTTTGATTGTACCAAGCCATGGAGTTGCTGGTCTTCCTTCTATTCTTCCGACCATGATGTCCTTCTCCAGTGATCGCTCTCTTCGTATGATGTGTCTACAGTAGCTTGGTGATCCTTCCTCTGAGTGACATGTCTGGCTTGATTTGGTCCATAATTGATTTTTGTTCTTCTTGCCGTCCATGGTATTGATAATATCCTTCTCCAGCACATTTCGAAGGTGTTGATTATATGTATAAATCTGACACAAGACTGATCACTGTCATTCTTGATCATGTCAAATTTTGGTGGAAATGTGTATTTTCTTCTGCCGCAGGCTGAGCGGGCGATCACCTTTCTTTGAACTGGACCCAGCAGAAACGGAAAACAAGATTCAATCAGGCCGGTTTGACATCTTTAAGCTGTACTCCAATGTGTCCCAGAGCGGCGCCCTCTTCATACGAAAGCTGCTGTCTATATATCCCTGGTGAGTACTGGAAATACACCCAATAGTAATGTGCCCCTCACGGACTATGACACAGTAGAGGTGACAAATCCTCTACAACAGTGTTTCTCAACTCCAAGACCCCACAACAGGTCGTGTTTTCAGGATTTCCTTAGTATTGCACAGGTGATAATTTCATCACCTGCTCAAGCATTAATTCCATCGCCTATGCAATACTAAGGAAATCCTGAAAACATGACCTGTTGTGGGGTCTTGAGGACTGGAGTTGAGAAACACTGCTCTACAGTATCTTAGAAAAGTCTAAACATCCTGCAAGTTACACCCACAATCTTAAGCGTATCTATTCCCTGCCCCTGCTGAAGCAAATCCACCCCACATCATGATGCTTCCACCACTATGTCTGACAGTGGGGATGGTGTTTTCAGGGTGATGTGCAGTGTTAGATCCTTTACATAGTACACCACTCAGAAGAGCTGACAGATGCTCTATATACTACACCACAGCGGACACCTCCTCTATATACTACACCACAGGGGACACCTCCTCTATATACTACACCACACAGGACCCATCCTCTATATACTACACCACACGGGACACATCCTCTATATACTACACCACACGGGACACATCCTCTATATACTACACCACACAGGACCCATCCTCTATATACTACACCACACGGGACACATCCTCTATATACTACACCACACGGGACACCTCCTCTATATACTACACCACACGGGACACATCCTCTATATACTACACCACACAGGACACATCCTCTATATACTACACCACACGGGACACCTCCTCTATATACTACACCACACGGGACACATCCTCTATATACTACACCACACAGGACCCATCCTCTATATACTACACCACACGGGACACATCCTCTATATACTACACCACACGGGACACATCCTCTATATACTACACCACACAGGACCCATCCTCTATATACTACACCACACGGGACACATCCTCTATATACTACACCACACGGGACACATCCTCTATATACTACACCACACGGGACCCATCCTCTATATACTACACCACACGGGACACATCCTCTATATACTACACCACACGGGACACCTCCTCTATATACTACACCACACGGGACACATCCTCTATATACTACACCACACGGGACCCATCCTCTATATACTACACCACACGGGACACATCCTCTATATACTACACCACACGGGACACATCCTCTATATACTACACCACACAGGACCCATCCTCTATATACTACACCACACGGGACACATCCTCTATATACTACACCACACGGGACACCTCCTCTATATACTACACCACACGGGACACATCCTCTATATACTACACCACACGGGACACAACCTCTATATACTACACCACACGGGACACATCCTCTATATACTACACCACACGGGACACATCCTCTATATACTACACCACACGGGACACATCCTCTATATACTGCACCGCACGGGACACATCCTCTATATACTACACCACACAGGACACATCCTCTATATACTACACCACACGGGACACATCCTCTATATACTACACCACACGGGACACATCCTCTATATACTACACCACACGGGACACATCCTCTATATACTACACCACACGGGACACATCCCCTATATACTACACCACACGGGACACATCCCCTATATACTACACCACATGGGACACATCCTCTATATACTACACCACACCGTACACATCCTCTATATACTACACCACACGGGACACAACCTCTATATACTGCACCACACGGGACACATCCTCTATATACTACACCACACGGGACACAACCTCTATATACTACACCACACGGGACACAACCTCTATATACTACACCACACGGGACACATCCTCTATATACTACACCACACGGGACACATCCTCTATATACTACACCACACGGGACACATCCCCTATATACTACACCACACGGGACACATCCCCTATATACTACACCACACAGGACACATCCTCTATATACTACACCACACGGGACACATCCTCTATATACTACACCACACGGGACACATCCTCTATATACTGCACCACACGGGACACATCCTCTATATACTGCACCACACGGGACACCTCCTCTATATACTACACCACACGGGACACATCCTCTATATACTGCACCACACGGGACACATCCTCTATATACTACACCACACAGGACACATCCTCTATATACTACACCACACGGGACACATCCTCTATATACTGCACCACACGGGACACCTCCTCTATATACTACACCACACGGGACACATCCTCTATATACTACACCACACGGGACACATCCTCTATATACTACACCACACGGGACACATCCTCTATATACTACACCACACCGGACACATCCTCTATATACTACACCACACGGGACACATCCTCTATATACTGCACCACACGGGACACCTCCTCTATATACTACACCACACGGGACACCTCCTCTATATATTACATCATACATTAGAGCTGATGGATCCTGCTTTTCAGCAATGACTTCACCCCTTCATCTTTTCACAGGAGCCGTCCCTCCTTACAAGAATGTTTCTCCAACGCTTGGCTCCAGGACGCTTATTTAATGAAGCTCCGACGACAAACTCTTACATTTACCACCAACCGCCTGAAGGAGTTCCTGGTGGAGCAGCAGAGAAGACGCTCGGACTCTGCTACCAAGCACAAAGTCCTGCTCCGCTCCTACCATGGTGCCCAGCCGGCAGCTCCAGTCACCCAGTGACCACGGAGGAAGGACTTTCCCAGTAAATAAGGTGGCCACGGAGCCAGAGGTGCAATCCACTGGATGATGTGGGGCGCCAGCAGTCCCCGGGAGGCAGGGGCGGTCAGAGACTTGTCACAAACAGTAAATATCCTGAGTGTTTATCGAGAGGACCCCACCCAACCTCGGGGGGTCCTGGAGCGCTGCTGGTCAACATACCTCAATAACAGAAGTGGAAGAGTTCTGCGAGACTGGGGGACAGAGCCGAGCACAGAAGTGGGGGTGCATGATGCATGTGACAGACACCCCACTTCCACAGCAGCGACACCTCCTCGGCCGGCACCAGCTCCGTCTTCCGCTCTGGACCTCAGATCAGTGAGACCTTTGGCACCAACGTTCTGCTGGAAACTCACCTGGATCGTCTTCGTTTACGCAGATCTTCCCAGGATCTCCTGGTTGAATCAAGTGGTCTTAACAATTCAGAGGGGCAGTAATTAATTCTATCGTTTCTTTTTTTTTTTTTTTTTATTCATTAATTTATTGAAATGAGGGTAACCGGATATTTCTATTAAAGGGGCGGTGTAGGTATTTATTAATACACATAGCCATAGCGATACTTGTTTACAAACTGTGTTTTTAAATACCCAGAGGAAGGCGCTAAGGAAACCCGATGATGAAGCCGAATGGAGGGCGACTCGGGAGGAATTACTGGTTTTATATGTGTGAATTGGTAAATTTGGGGGATTTCTACAAGTAGGAGAGAGAGAACTAAACACAATGGACAACACTGGACATTACCTTTAAGCAGAGTCCAATGTCTGGTCCAGCATCAGATCATTTTGGGATAATTACCCCCAATTAAGCTCGGAGGGTTTTTAAAGGAAATTTGTTCTTTTTTTTTTTATATACTCGAGCCCCTAATATGACCCTGGCAATTTCTTGTGTCCACATTTTGGAAATCTGGGGTTGGGGCTGTGGTGGGCGATTCCTGAGACCCAGGGGTCTGATCCTTAACATCTGCCCCACTGGGGTGGGAAAATGAGTGTCATGGATTTAGCCACAAGTTGCAGTAGGCACAGCTAAGGCTTTACAGATGGAGAGCCCATATATTCGCATTTTTGGCTGGAGTTCTCCTTTAAGTGATGCTGCTGTATTTCTTTTTTAACTCATTAATGCCTGAAGTTTCCGATATTTCTGTACCCAGCATGCATTGCTCTCCACGTGACAACAGGGAGCTTCATTTTCCACCTTTTTTGTTCAGTTCTCTCTATTGTAAATTCTCGAAATACCAAACCGCCACGAGGCAAAGAACGAAAGTCGGCTGCACCGACAGCGCGGAGTTACATGCACAGGAGTGAAACACGTATGTTGGGCGTTCTGGACGCTGCTCCATGATGGGAGTACCGACTGTTACCGTCACAGACAATCAGGTGGACAGTGAGATGTTCTGATCCAGGAGCGGGTGGACGGGCTCCTCCGGAGGGAGGTGACGGTCGGGTGGGTGCGTGGTCGTGCCCCTTCCTATCTCCTCCATCCACGCTGCTCCTGAGCTTCTTGTTTATTCACTCACATCTGGAGATGTTTCCTGATATTTAACAGAATTTGTGTTGCTTTCCTGAGATTGTAATTTTCCTCCCATTTTTTTTTCTGTGTGGAGAAGTTGAGAAGATAAAATAAAGTTAGGGTTGCACGGGACCCCGCGTGTGATCTGTGCTGGTGGAGCCGTCCGTATTCTGTCTCGTCCTGTTCTGCATGGGCGAACCTTGGGGGCTGGGGGGTTTGGATAGGCCATTGGTAGCTGATCACTGGGGGGGCGACTTTAGGCACCGCCGATTATTAGCGAGGGCAAACGTTGGCTCTAATGTTCCTCTTCTACCTGATCGCCATCTACTTAAAGAGAGTGTTCACTACTTTTACATTGATGGCATCTCCTTAGGATAGGGAATGAATGTCTGATCGCCGGGGGTCCGACACCCGGCACCTCCGCCAATCAGCGGCTATCGGTGTCAGACGGAACGACATGCCGAGCTGCTCCGTCTAGTGGCTGCCGCGGGCGACTGCACATCAGCCTTATATACAAATCAATAGGAGGTGGATGTGTGGTGCCCCGCGGCAGCCACTACAAATAGACGGCCAGCTCCGCGAGTAATAAGTACCCCCGGCCGATCAGACATCAACAACCTATCCTAAGGACGGGACATCAATGTAAAAGTAGTGGACAACCTCATTAATAGCATGATATATAAAGTACCAGTTCCAAAATTGTCAATGTACCCAGCAAAATGTTGACTCATATTGATTTTTTTTTTTTTTTTACCAAAGGAAGACCTGAGTCATTATACATTATTATTATTATTATTTATATAGCACCATTAATTCCATGGTGCTGTACATGAGAAGGGGATACATCAAAATACAAATATCACTTACAGTAAACAAACTAACAATGACAGACTGATACAGAGGGGAGAGGACCCTGCCCTTGTGGGCTTACATTCTACAGGATGGTGGGGAAGGAGACAATAGGTCGAGGGTTGCGGCAGCTCCAATGGTGCTGAGGTGGCCATGTGGTCATTACAGGCTGTAAGCTTCTTTGAAGAGATGGGTTTTCAGGTTTCTATTGAAGGATCCAAATGTGGTGGATAACCGGACGTGTTGGGGCACAGAATTCCAGAGAATGGGGGATATTCGGGAGAAGTCTTGGAGGCAATTGGGTGAGGAGCGACTAAGCACCGCCTCCAAGACTTCTCCCGAATATCCCCCATTCTCTGGAATTCTGTGCCCCAACACGTCCAGTTATCCACCACATTTGGATTCTTCAAAAGAAACGTGAAAACCCATCTCTTCATGAATTCTATATGGGTATATAAGGTTTTAGATCCACAAAGGTGAAAAAAAGAAAGCAGTGGCCGGAGGCTATGGTCAGGATTATATAATTATGTCGCGAAACACCAGTTTATTCTAGTGAAAGCATTATTTAGCAAATAACAACATGGGCCCCCTGAAGAAGCAACATCCACGCGAAACACTCATCAGAGTACGTGGCCGCAGTCTTGGCAGGATCCGTTACACAATGGGGAATTAACCAAATTACTTTCTAACACTAAGTTTATGCATAGCGTACACCAGAAATGTATATACCATATGTCATGTGATTGTGTATAACAGCATGCTGGCCTGGACAGCTCGTGCCATACTTGAACATAGAGTATTATACTGAATAATTAGAATTATCATCCTATCATGTTTTTCTTTGCAAAATAATAGTCTCACTAGAATAAACTGGTATTTCGCTACATAATTACCGTATATAATCCTGACCATAGCCTCCAGCTACTGCTTTCTTTTCACCTTTGTGGCTCAAAAACCTTATGTACCCGTATAGTATTATATAGAATTTATATGTATTGTGAATACAAAAATATTTTCTGCATGAATAAAATTGTATATTGTTATGTATAATGACTCAGGTCCTCCTATGGAAAAGAAAACCTCTTTAATATCATCCGTGCTGGATATCACGATGGTACACATCCACTTCAAGAAGGCAAGGCAGCAATACCCCACATACAGGGAGCAGCAACGTCTGGGAGACAACTGGGAAAAGGAGAGACTTTCTGTTTGTTGTCAGTCCGGACCAGCAGCAGTGCTAGACTAAAAGCTTCGCCCCTTCATTTTAGATTCAGTGGTGGTCCCAGAATCCTGACCATTACAGATCAAAACAGTTCACATGACTCTACGATATGTCACAAGTTTACTAAAAGTTGGGTAACACTAAATGCTAGAATTCTTCCTATAGCCACTAGGGGGAGCTATATATTATACATATATATGTATATATACACTCACTGGCCACTTTATTAGGTACACCTGTCCAACTTCTTGTTAACACTTAATTTCTAATCAGCCAATCACATGGCGGCAACTCAGTGCATTTAGGCATGTAGACATGGTCAAGACAATCTCCTGCAGTTCAAACCGAGCATCAGTATGGGGAAGAAAGGTGATTTGAGTGCCTTTGAACGTGGCATGGTTGTTGGTGCCAGAAGGGCTGGTCTGAGTATTTCAGAAACTGCTGATCTACTGGGATTTTCACGCACAACCATCTCTAGGGTTTACACAGAATGGCCCGAAAAAGAAAAAAAATCCAGTGAGCGGCAGTTCTGTGGGCGGAAATGCCTTGTTGATGCCAGAGGTCAGAGGAGAATGAGCAGACTGGTTCGAGCTGATAGAAAGGCAACAGTGACTCAAATCGCCACCCGTTACAACCAAGGTAGGCCTAAGAGCATCTCTGAACGCACAGTGCGTCGAACTTTGAGGCAGATGGGCTACAGCAGCAGAAGACCACACCGGGTACCACTCCTTTCAGCTAAGAACAGGAAACTGAGGCTACAATTTGTACAAGCTCATCGAAATTGGACAGTAGAAGATTGGAAAAACGTTGCTTGGTCTGATGAGTCTCGATTTCTGCTGCGACATTCGGATGGTAGGGTCAGAATTTGGCGTAAACAACATGAAAGCATGGATCCATCCTGCCTTGTATGGAGCATCTTTGGGATGTGCAGCCGACAAATCTGCGGCAACTGTGTGATGCCATCATGTCAATATGGACCAAAATCTCTGAGGAATGCTTCCAGCACCTTGTTGAATCTATGCCACGAAGAATTGAGGCAGTTCTGAAGGCAAAGGGGGGTCCAACCCGTTACTAGCATGGTGTACCTAATAAAGTGGCCGGTGAGTGTATATACATACATATATATATATATATATATATATATATATATATATATATATATACACACATATTTAGAATTGCTTTCCATGGGAGAAATATAAATTTATATGCAGGGAGCTCCCCCTAGTGGTGGCTGCAGACAGGATCTTATCGTGTATCTCTGTATACAGGGAGCTCCCCCTAGTGGTGACTGCAGACAGGATCTTATCATGTATCTCTGTATATAGGGAGCTCCCCCTAGTGGTGACTGCAGACAGAATCTTATCATGTATCTCTATATACAGGGAGCTCCCCCTAGTGGTGGCTGCAGACAGGATCTTATGTATCTCTGTATACAGGGAGCTCCCCCTAGTGGTGGCTGCAGACAGGATCTTATCATGTATCTCTGTATACAGGGAGCTCCCCCTAGTGGTGACTGCAGACAGGATCTTATCATGTATCTCTGTATACAGGGAGCTCCCCCTAGTGGTGACTGCAGACAGGATCTTATCATGTATCTCTGTATACAGGGAGCTCCCCCTAGTGGTGGCTGCAGTGTTGTGAATTTGCTTTTTGCTCCCTCTAGTGGTTACTAGTTTTTTGACTCTGGTTTTTCTGTCATTCCTTTTATCCGCACCTGGGTCGTTAGTTAGGGGTGTTGCTATATAAGCTCCCTGGACCTTCAGTTCTATGCCTGGCAACGTAGTTATCAGAGCTAGTCTGCTGTGCTCTTGTCTACTGATCCTGGTTCCAGTTATATCAGCTAAGTCTGCCTTTTGCTTTTTGCTATTTGTTTTGGTTTTGTATTTTTGTCCAGCTTGTTCCAAATCTATATCCTGACCTTTGCTGGAAGCTCTAGGGGGCTGGTGTTCTCCCCCCGGACCGTTAGACGGTTCGGGGGTTCTTGAATTTCCAGTGTGGATTTTGATAGGGTTTTTGTTGACCATATAAGTTACCTTTCTTTATTCTGCTATCAGTAAGCGGGCCTCTCTGTGCTAAACCTGGTTCATTTCTGTGTTTGTCATTTCCCCTTACCTCACCGTCATTATTTGTGGGGGGCTTCTATCCAGCTTTGGGGTCCCCTTCTCTGGAGGCAAGAAAGGTCTTTGTTTTCCTCTACTAGGGGTAGCTAGATTCTCCGGCTGGCGCGTGTCATCTAGAATCAACGTAGGAATGATCCCCGGCTACTTCTAGTGTTGGCGTTAGGAGTAGATATATGGTCAACCCAGTTACCACTGCCCTATGAGCTGGATTTTTGTATTCTGCAGACTTCCACGTTCCTATGAGACCCTCGCCATTGGGGTCATAACAGTTTGCCAGGCCAGTATTAAATGTTTAATGCATTGCAGAAGAGGGATTATAAGAAAGAAGATTCTGAGTTTTTTTTTTTTTTTTCTTCTTCCCCTTTACCTCAGAGTGGCTATGCTTGCTGCAGACATGAATGTCCAGACCTTGATTACAAGTGTGGACCAGCTGGCTACTCGTGTGCAGGGCATACAAGACTATGTTATCAGAAATCCTAGGTCAGAACCTAAAATACCGATTCCTGAACTGTTTTCCGGAGACAGGTTTAAGTTTAGGAATTTCGTGAATAATTGTAAATTGTTTTTGTCCCTGAGACCCTGTTCATCTGGAGATTCTGCTCAGCAAGTAAAAATTGTTATTTCGTTCTTACGGGGCGACCCTCAGGATTGGGCTTTTTCGCTGGCGCCAGGAGATCCGGCATTGGCTGATATTGATGCGTTTTTTCTGGCGCTCGGTTTACTTTATGAGGAACCCAATCTTGAGATTCAGGCAGAAAAGGCCTTGCTGGCTATGTCTCAGGGGCAGGACGAGGCTGAAGTGTATTGCCAAAAATTTCGGAAATGGTCCGTGCTGACACATTGGAACGAGTGTGCACTGGCCGCTAATTTTAGAAATGGCCTTTCTGAAGCCATTAAGAATGTTATGGTGGGTTTTCCCATTCCCACAGGTCTGAATGATACTATGGCACTGGCTATTCAAATTGACCGGCGGTTGCGGGAGCGCAAAACCGCAAATTCCCTCATGGTGTTGTCTGAACAGACACCTAATTCGGTGCAATGTGATAGAAAAACCGCAAATTCCCTCATGGTGTTGTCTGAACAGACACCTGATTTAATGCAATGTGATAGAATCCTGACTAGAAATGAGCGGAAAATTCATAGACGCCGGAATGGCTTGTGCTACTACTGTGGTGATTCTACACATGTTATCTCAGCATGCTCTAAACGTATAGCTAAGGTTGTTAGTCCTGTCACCGTTGGTAATTTGCAACCTAAATTTATTCTGTCTGTAACCTTGATTTGCTCACTGTCATCTTATCCTGTCATGGCGTTTGTAGATTCAGGTGCTGCCCTGAGTCTCATGGATCTCTCATTTGCTAAGCGCTGTGGTTTTACTCTTGAACCATTAGAAAATCCTATTCCTCTTAGGGGTATTGATGCTACACCATTGGCAGCAAATAAACCGCAGTATTGGACACAGGTTACCATGTGCATGACTCCTGAACACCGCGAGGTGATACGTTTCCTGGTTTTACATAAAATGCATGATTTGGTTGTTTTGGGGCTGCCATGGTTACAGACCCATAATCCAGTCCTGGACTGGAAGGCTATGTCAGTCTCAAGTTGGGGCTGTCGTGGTATTCATGGGGATTCCCTGCCTGTGTCTATTGCTTCTTCTACGCCTTCGGAAGTTCCGGAGTATTTGTCTGATTATCAGGACGTCTTCAGTGAGTCTGAGTCCAGTGCACTGCCTCCTCATAGGGACTGTGACTGTGCTATAGATTTGATCCCAGGCAGTAAATTTCCTAAGGGAAGACTGTTTAATCTGTCGGTACCTGAACATACCGCTATGCGTTCATATATCAAGGAGTCTCTGGAGAAAGGACATATTCGTCCGTCTTCTTCCCCTCTTGGTGCGGGATTCTTTTTTGTGGCAAAAAAGGACGGATCTTTGAGACCTTGTATTGATTATCGGCTTTTAAATAAGATCACTGTCAAGTTTCAGTATCCTTTACCGCTGTTGTCTGACTTGTTTGCCCGGATTAAGGGTGCCAAGTGGTTCACCAAGATAGACCTTCGTGGTGCGTACAACCTTGTGCGCATTAAGCAAGGTGATGAATGGAAAACCGCATTCAATACGCCCGAAGGTCATTTTGAGTACTTGGTGATGCCTTTTGGGCTCTCCAATGCGCCTTCAGTTTTTCAGTCCTTTATGCATGACATTTTCCGGAAGTATCTGGATAAATTTTTGATTGTTTATCTGGATGATATTTTGGTTTTTTCTGATGATTGGGATTCGCATGTGGAGCAGGTCAGGTTGGTCTTTAAAATTTTGCGTGAAAATTCTTTGTTTGTCAAGGGCTCAAAGTGTCTCTTTGGTGTACAGAAGGTTCCCTTTTTGGGGTTCATTTTTTCCCCTTCTGCTGTGGAGATGGACCCAGTCAAGGTCCGAGCTATTCTTGATTGGACTCAGCCCTCGTCAGTTAAGAGTCTTCAGAAGTTCTTGGGCTTCGCTAACTTCTACCGTCGTTTTATCGCTAATTTTTCTAGCATTGTGAAACCTTTGACGGATATGACCAAGAAGGGCTCCGATGTTGCTAATTGGGCTCCTGCTGCCGTGGAGGCTTTCCAGGAGTTGAAACGCCGGTTTACTTCGGCGCCTGTTTTGTGCCAGCCTGACGTCTCACTTCCCTTTCAGGTTGAGGTGGATGCTTCGGAGATTGGGGCAGGGGCCGTTTTGTCGCAGAGAGGCCCTGGTTGCTCTGTTATGAAACCTTGTGCCTTTTTCTCTAGGAAGTTTTCGCCTGCCGAGCGAAATTATGATGTGGGCAATCGGGAGTTGTTGGCCATGAAATGGGCATTTGAGGAGTGGCGTCATTGGCTCGAGGGTGCTAAGCATCGTGTGGTGGTCTTGACTGATCACAAAAATCTGATGTATCTCGAGTCTGCTAAACGCCTTAATCCGAGACAGGCCCGCTGGTCATTGTTTTTCTCCCGCTTTGATTTTGTTGTCTCGTATTTACCAGGTTCAAAGAATGTGAAGGCCGATGCTCTTTCTAGGAGCTTTGTGCCTGATGCTCCTGGAGTCGCTGATCCTGTTGGTATTCTTAAAGATGGAGTTATCTTGTCAGCTATTTCTCCGGATCTGCGACGTGTGTTGCAGAGATTTCAGGCTGATAGGCCTGAGTCTTGTCCACCTGACAGACTGTTTGTCCCGGATAAGTGGACCAGCAGAGTCATTTCCGAGGTTCATTCCTCGGTGTTGGCAGGTCACCCGGGAATTTTTGGCACCAGAGATCTGGTGGCCAGGTCCTTTTGGTGGCCTTCCTTGTCAAGGGATGTGCGGTCATTTGTGCAGTCCTGTGGGACTTGTGCTCGAGCTAAGCCTTGCTGTTCTCGTGCCAGCGGTTTGCTCTTGCCCTTGCCTGTCCCGAAGAGACCTTGGACACATATCTCCATGGATTTCATTTCTGATCTTCCGCTATCTCAGGGCATGTCCGTTATCTGGGTGATATGTGATCGCTTTTCCAAGATGGTCCATTTGGTTCCTTTGCCTAAGCTGCCTTCCTCTTCTGATCTGGTTCCTGTGTTTTTCCAGAACGTGGTTCGTTTGCACGGCATCCCTGAGAATATTGTGTCAGACAGAGGATCCCAGTTCGTTTCCAGGTTCTGGCGATCCTTTTGTAGTAGGATGGGCATTGATTTGTCGTTTTCGTCTGCTTTCCATCCTCAGACTAATGGACAGACGGAGCGAACTAATCAGACTTTGGAGGCTTATTTGAGGTGTTTTGTCTCTGCTGATCAGGACGATTGGGTGACATTCTTGCCGTTGGCTGAGTTTGCCCTTAATAATCGGGCTAGTTCCGCCACCTTGGTTTCGCCTTTTTTCTGCAACTCTGGTTTCGATCCTCGTTTTTCTTCGGGTCATGTGGAGCCTTCTGACTGTCCTGGGGTGGATTCTGTGGTGGATAGGTTGCAGCAGATCTGGAATCATGTGGTGGACAACTTGAAGTTGTCACAGGAGAAGGCTCAGCGCTTTGCCAACCGCCGCCGCGGTGTGGGTCCCCGACTACGCGTTGGGGATTTGGTATGGCTTTCTTCCCGCTTTGTTCCTATGAAGGTCTCCTCTCCCAAATTTAAACCTCGTTTTATTGGGCCTTACAAGATATTGGAAATCCTTAATCCTGTATCTTTTCGTCTGGATCTTCCTGTGTCGTTTGCTATTCACAATGTATTTCATAGGTCCTTGTTGCGGCGGTACATTGTGCCTGTGGTTCCTTCTGCTGAGCCTCCTGCTCCGGTGTTGGTTGAGGGCGAGTTGGAGTACGTGGTGGAGAAGATCTTGGATTCTCGCCTCTCCAGGCGGAGGCTTCAGTACCTGGTCAAGTGGAAGGGCTATGGTCAGGAGGATAATTCCTGGGTGGTCGCCTCTGATGTTCATGCGGCCGATTTAGTTCGTGCCTTTCATGCCGCTCATCCTGATCGCCCTGGTGGTCGTGGTGAGGGTTCGGTGACCCCTCACTAAGGGGGGGGTACTGTTGTGAATTTGCTTTTTGCTCCCTCTAGTGGTTACTAGTTTTTTGACTCTGGTTTTTCTGTCATTCCTTTTATCCGCACCTGGGTCGTTAGTTAGGGGTGTTGCTATATAAGCTCCCTGGACCTTCAGTTCTATGCCTGGCAACGTAGTTATCAGAGCTAGTCTGCTGTGCTCTTGTCTACTGATCCTGGTTCCAGTTATTTCAGCTAAGTCTGCCTTTTGCTTTTTGCTATTTGTTTTGGTTTTGTATTTTTGTCCAGCTTGTTCCAAATCTATATCCTGACCTTTGCTGGAAGCTCTAGGGGGCTGGTGTTCTCCCCCCGGACCGTTAGACGGTTCGGGGGTTCTTGAATTTCCAGTGTGGATTTTGATAGGGTTTTTGTTGACCATATAAGTTACCTTTCTTTATTCTGCTATCAGTAAGCGGGCCTCTCTGTGCTAAACCTGGTTCATTTCTGTGTTTGTCATTTCCCCTTACCTCACCGTCATTATTTGTGGGGGGCTTCTATCCAGCTTTGGGGTCCCCTTCTCTGGAGGCAAGAAAGGTCTTTGTTTTCCTCTACTAGGGGTAGCTAGATTCTCCGGCTGGCGCGTGTCATCTAGAATCAACGTAGGAATGATCCCCGGCTACTTCTAGTGTTGGCGTTAGGAGTAGATATATGGTCAACCCAGTTACCACTGCCCTATGAGCTGGATTTTTGTATTCTGCAGACTTCCACGTTCCTCTGAGACCCTCGCCATTGGGGTCATAACACTGCAGACAGGATCTTATCATGTATCTCTGTATACTGGGAGCTCCCCCTAGTGGTGGCTGCAGACAGGATCTTATCATGTATCTCTGTATACTGGGAGCTCCCTCTAGTGGTGGCTGCAGACAGGATCTTATCATGTATCTCTGTATACAGGGAGCTCCCCCTAGTGGTGGCTGCAGGTAAACAGATTTGTTATGTCTCTATGGCTTTGGGAAGAGAAACAAAAACATTTCAGACTTTGATAAATCCAGAATTTTGCACGTATTGTTACAATACACGTTCCTGTGCAATCACTATTATCTCTTCTATCACAGTGAACAATATTACTTTACCCACAGGCTGTAATTATAGTATAACATTATATGCTAACCATTACACTACCCTATACCTAGAGATATTACATATTAACCATTTAACAACCTTGACTCGATGCATTATCGATATCAATGTTTTTCCTTCTTTACTGCAAAACCACCAGGATATGAGAAAAGTATTGGGAGATGAACTCTGTTATGGAGCAGAAATGTTACTCCCCAGCTCAAAAGGAAGAAAGACCTGAAGACGAGGACACGGGTTCCTCTGCAGTGAAGGGTCTGGTGGACAATGCGATGATGCCGGGGGGCCGCTGTGAGGCCACAGTGATACTGTGAATGAAATGAGGCGGCACTGACTGCGCAGACTTTCCTCCCAGCACTCAGGACCCGGACATCCACCCATGTGTCCCACCCTGAGCCAGGCTCTATTTATACCCGGCGTGGCCATGTTGGGTGCTGCCGGTGTTCGGGCCGTTTATCTCTGAGAGTGAACTGATGAGATCTGGAATCACACAGCGGGAGACTGTTCTGTGTGGAGGAGAGAAAGCGTCAAGAGCCGTCATCACCCGGGTGTAACGGAGAAGACCCCAAATATTATATTACTTATATGGAATTGTGTCCTGTCATTATCTAATCAGTCTCACATAATAATAATATTTCTATATCGCCAACATATTCCGCAGCACTTTACATTTTAGATTGGACTTGTACAGACAATAAAGACATGACAGGGTAACAATCACATAAATCAGCAGATACAGGAGGAGCGAGGGTCCGGCTGCTCCAAGCTACAGTCTATGGAGGAAATAGGGGCGACATGAAAGCCTGTGTTGTACGGTTCAGCCATCAATGTAACAAATAGGGAGTCCCATAGTCTGATGCCCCCACATAGTATGACGCCACCACAGAGCCCCCCACACAGTATATTCCCAACAGGGCCTCGCACATCATATAATGTCCCATCAGCGCCCCCCACACAGTATGATGTCCCCAGAGAGCCCTCGCAACACAGTATGATTCCTCCACAGGACCCCCCCACACACAGTATGTCCCCACGGTATGATGCCCGCACATACTGTTTGTGTCCCCACATAGTATATTGCCTCTACAGAGCCCCATACACCATATGATACCCCCACAGTGCCCTCCACACAGTATGTTTTCAGAGTCCGCCACACAGTATGATGACCCCACAGTATGCTTCCAAATCCCCACAACAGTGATGACCCCACCATGCCCTCCACACAGTATAATGTCCCCACAGTGCTCCCAACAATATGATGTCCCCAGTGTCCCCCACACAGTATGTTTTCAGAGTCCGCCACACAGCATGATGCCCCCCACACAGTATGATGACCCCACAGTATGATGTCCTCACAGTGCCCCCCACACAGTATGATGTTCCCACAGTGCCCCCCACACAGTATGATGTCCCTACAGTGCCCCCCACGCAGTATGATGTCCCTACAGTGCCACCCACACAGTATGATGTCCCTACAGTGCCCCCCACAGTATGATGTCCTCACAGTGCCCCCACGCAGTATGTTTTCAGAGTCCACCACACAGCATGATGCCCCCCCATGCTTCCAAAGCCCCCCACACAGTATGACCCCACAGTATGATGTCCTCACAGTGCCCCCACACAGTATGATGTCTCCACAGTGCCCCCCACAGTATGTTCCCACAGTGCCCCCCCCCACAGTATGTCTCTACAGTGTCCCCACACAGTATGATGTCCCTACAGTGCCCCCACACAGTATGATGTCCCCACAGTGCCCCCCACAGTATGTCCCCACACAGTATGATGTCCCCACAGTGCCCCCCACACAGTATGATGTCCCCACAGTGCCCCCCACACAGTATGATGTCCCCACAGTGCCCCCCACACAGTATGATGTCCCCACAGTGCCCCCACACAGTATGATGTCCCCACAGTATGATGTCCTCACAGTGCCCCCACACAGTATGATGTCCCCACAGTGCCCCCCACAGTATGATGTCCTCACAGTTCCCCCACACAGTATGATGTCCCACAGTGCCCCCCACACAGTATGATGTCCCCACAGTGCCCCCCACAGTATGATGTCCCCACAGTGCCCCCCACACAGTATGATGTCCCCACAGTGCCCCCACACAGTATGATGACCCCACAGTATGATGTCCCCACAGTGCCCCCACACAGTATGATGTCTCCACAGTGCCCCCCACAGTATGTTCCCACAGTGCCCCCCCCCCCACAGTATGATGTCCCTACAGTGCCCCCACACAGTATGATGTCCCCACAGTGCCCCCCACACAGTATGATGTCTCCACAGTGCCCCCCACACAGTATGATGTCCCCACAGTGCCCCCCACAGTATGATGTCCCCACAGTGCCCCCCACACAGTATGATGTCCTCACAGTGCCCCCCATGCAGTATGATGTCCCCACAGTGCCCCCCACACAGTATGATGTCCCCACAGTGCCCTCCACACAGTATGATGTCCCCACAGTGCCCTCCACACAGTATGATGTCCCCACAGTGCCCCCACACAGTATGATGTCCCCACAGTGCCCCCCACACAGTATGTCACCACAGTGCCCTCCACACAGTATGATGTCCCCAGTGCCCCCCACACAGTATGATGTCACCACAGTGCCCCCCACACAGTATGATGTCACCACAGTGCCCCCCACACAGTATGATGTCCCCACAGTGCCCCCCACACAGTATGTCCCCACAGTGCCCTCCACACAGTATGATGTCCCCACAGTGCCCCCCACACAGTATGATGTCCCTACAGTGCCCCCCACATAGTATGATGTCACCACAGTGCCCCCCACACAGTATGATGTCCCCACAGTGCCCCCCACACAGTATGTCCCCACAGTGCCCTCCACACAGTATGATGTCCCTACAGTGCCCCCCACATAGTATGATGTCCCCACAGTGCCCCCCACACAGTATGATGTCCCTACAGTGCCCACCACACAGTATGATGTCCCCACAGTGCCCCCCACACAGTATGATGTCCCTACAGTGCCCACCACACAGGTATGATGTCCCCACAGTGCCCCTCACACAGTATGATGTCACCACAGTGCCCCCCACACAGTATGATGTGCCCCCCACACAGTATGATGTGCCCCCCACACAGTATGATGTGCCCCCCACACAGTATGATGTGCCCCCCACACAGTATGATGTGCCCCCCACACAGTATGATGTGCCCCCCACACAGTATGATGTCCCCACAGTGCCCCCCACACAGTATGATGTCCCCACAGTGCCCCCCACACAGTATGATGTCCCCACAGTGCCCCCCACACAGTATGATGTGCCCCCCACAGTATGATGTCCCCACAATCCCCCCGGACTCCTGTACACTCCGCTGAACTCTCTGACATCCGCCCTCATCTCGGGCTGCGCTGACCTCAGGGGCCGGTGATGTCTCCACCTTGCGGTTTATCACTGTAGCGCCCGCAGCTTTGCGTTTCCTTCTGACGTGACGTCTCGCCGTGGATCAGTCACCAGAGGCAGAGCGGCCACGTGGGCAATTTTTTCCCTTCTTGTTTTTCCCGTTTTTTACGTCACTAACCGGTCAAGTCGGTTTGTTATCACCATGGTGACCACGCATTACCCACGTACCTTCGTCACGTGCCTCCTGCCATCCAATCAGGGCCGCTATTCCGCCAAAACTACAACTCCCGGCATCCTCCTTACCGACTGACGTGCCCTAAAAGTGGCTGAGGCGGAAGTGTGAGGTGGAGGCTGGAGCAGGTGACTGGGGGCTTGTGAGAGGTGACTGGGGTGATGGCGCTGGGTAGTCTGTGGGACTACAAGTACCAGCACGGCCAGCTCCTGTTCTGCTGTACTGTGTCTCATGTACTCTGTGGCTTATCTGCCCTGAAGGACCACAGCTCCCAGCAGCTGCAGGTTATTCTGGTACTTGTAGTCCCTGTATAGAGTTTTATAACGTTTTTGTTGAGTTTCCAGTATTGTGACTCCATTGCCTTTTGTCTGTTTCTCGCCTCCCTCAGCGGAGAGTTGTCAGGTTCTTATATTTCACTTTTATGCTTCGCTCCCGTTTTTAGATTCTGCAGAAATGCTGAAAGCCGTGATCCTGATCGGGGGCCCCCAGAAGGGTGAGTGCGGCCTGTCACTGCCATCATCACTGCCCCCATAGACTTTTGCAACCGTTTCCCCAATGCACCGAAAACGAAAAATGAAGGCGCTTTGCAAATAGTCCTCCAAGCGTCTTACGTATACAGCCCCCTGTGTAGGTGCACTGTGTAACCATGGAAACACACAGTCAGCCCCCACATGACTGCAGGGTCAGACCACACAAGAGGCTGATTTGTAGTCTGTAACCATGGAGACACATAGGCCTGTATACACAAAACGGCGGGAGCATTTCTTTTTATTACTCAAGATTTATTGCAGGTTTATTTTTTTCCCAATGCACTGGAGCAATAGAAATGTGCAAATAATGGGCTTCCCCCCAACTTCTTCTGACAGTGACTGGGGGAGGGTAGGAGTCTGATTTTTTTGGAGGGGATAGAACACTGCACCTTTCAATGATTTTAAAGGCCCTCCTCATTCCCCGTTAAAATAAAACCACTTCTAGTCCCCTCCGGCGCTGTTCCAATGGTGTCAGCACTCGCGTTCCTGGGACTCACGTGTGGTCGTTACATCTTCCGAGCTCTACGCCCAATTAGCGCCGTCTCCGCTGCCGAACAGCGGGGTCTAAATACCGTCCTCAGTAAATCCAGTGTGGATCTCGGGTTTATGGGGGTCTCTTCTCTGCTTTCTAGGTACCAGGTTTCGACCATTGTCTTTTGAAGTTCCCAAGCCCCTATTCCCCATTGCCGGGGTCCCAATGTTGCAGCATCACATCGAGGCGTGCAGCAAGGTAAGATCTTCAGTACAGGAGCTCTCCGGCGCTGCTCACGGCCGCATTGGGAGGTGAGCGGGGCTGATGATGTGTCGTCTGCACTGTCCCTGCCACGTGATCAACGCTACTCTCCTCCTAATACAGAAGTGAGCAGCGCTGCAGAACCTCTTTACAGATTAACCTGATTGGTCATCATTGTGTGATATGTCCGGCTGGGGGAAGGTCGGTGCCGGACTCGCCATGGTACCGTCCTCGTATAGATGGCGGTGTCTGGTCCTGCAGCTTAAAGGGCACAGGCCGGCTGTCTCGCGCAGGTTGTCTCATCTTCCTATGTTATTGCAGCTGTGGATGTTTTACGCTGCAGCGTCACAGAGAACCTATACAAGGACTGTGTGTCTCAGCGTCTCTCCACCCCGCTCCCATAGACTCGCATGTCTCTCCATATTTGTGTGTATACAGTGCGAGACCTGTCACTCTGGGGGATTGGGGCAGGGATCGTCCTTTTGGACCAGTTATCAGAGACAAGTAGTGCCTGGCCAGTGTATTTTATTTCTGAAGTGCCGCAGCATAAAACACATGCTGATATGGGCAGCAGGAATCAGCAGAAAGGTCTCTATTCACTTCATTTACTTAAATGGAGCTGAGCTGCACTACCCGACCCAGTCACGCGGGTATAGGTGGCGCTGTTGTAGGGCACTTCACTGCTCTGCTGATTAGGAATCAGTCTTCATCTGGGAATCTGCTCTGTACAGACTGGTTCTAGTCTTGCACTGATGAGGATTAACAAGCCAGGAACAGATCTCTGTAACCTGTGTACAGTACACCTGAGGGCCTGGAGGTAAAGTGATGCAGGAACTGTACACCTGTTCAATTCCAGTTATACACCAGTACTATAATATTACTGGTAACAACTAGTGATGAGCGAATATACTCGTTACTCGAGATTTCTCGAGCACGCTCAGGGGACCTCCGAGTATTTTTTAGCGCTCGGAGATTTAGTTTTTCTTGCCGCAGCTGAATGATTTACAGCTACTAGCCAGCAGAAGTACATGTGGGGGTTGCCTGGTTGCTAGGGAACCCCCACATGTACTTATGCTGGCTAACAGATGTAAATCATTCAGCTGCGGCAAGAAAAACTAAATCTCCGAGCACTAAAAAATACTCAGAGGACCCCTGAGCGTGCTCGAGAAATCTCGAGTAACGAGTATATTCGCTCATCTCTAGTAACAACCCATGTGACACCGGTCCTTTCTTGTAGGTGCCAAACCTGAAGGAGATCTTACTGATCGGATTTTATCAGCCCAATGAGGCCCTGAGCCGCTTCCTTGTCACAGCGCAGCAAGAGTTTAAAGTAGCGATCAGGTGAGACGATGGGGTAAAACTGAAGGAGGGTGCGGGGAGCTGTGAGATCTGAGACGATGGGGAAGGAAACAGAATTTTGAGTGCAGCTCTGGATGTGACTGTAAATTAGATGATCGGCTTATACCGGTATGAGTTGTTCCGCTGTATGTCACAGTCTCCTGACCTCTCGCCCAGGTATCTGCAGGAATTTTCAGCCCTGGGTACTGGAGGAGGCATTTATCACTTCCGGGACCAGATCCTCTCCGGGGGACCACAGGCATTCTTTGTAATGAACGCAGATGTTTGCTGTGAATTTCCTCTTTCCCAAATGCTGAGGTTTCAGAAGCAACATGAAGAGACGCACAGATACATCATGCTGGGAACCACGGTAAGCCTAATGGACAGGTCACTGGTCACCCACCCAGCTGGACTGACAGCTGCAGATTGTACTGACAGTGTGAGATCTCAGCAGGGCAGAAGGACACTGAGGAGCTATCAGTCAGGCTAGATGGGCCTAGATTGAATATAACTAGTGATGAGCGAGTATACTCATTGTTCGGGTGATCTCCGAGTATTTATGACTGCTCGGAGATTTAGTTATCATCTCCTCAGCTGAATAATTTACGGTTACTAGCCATTTTGATTACATGTGGGGATTCCCTAGCAACCAGGCAACCCCCACATGTACTCAAGCTGGCTAGTAGCTGTAAAACATTCAGCTGAGGTGATGAAAACTAAATCTTCGAACACTAACAAATACTCGGAGACCACCAGAGCAACGAGTATACTCGCTCATCACTAAATATAAACTATACAGCCATTCTGACACGAGGCTTCACAGTAAGTACACCGCAG
Source organism: Ranitomeya variabilis (assembly GCF_051348905.1). Classification (NCBI taxonomy): domain Eukaryota; kingdom Metazoa; phylum Chordata; class Amphibia; order Anura; family Dendrobatidae; genus Ranitomeya; species Ranitomeya variabilis. Next base: position 231,557,439 of record NC_135238.1, read on the forward strand.
CCATCAGGTGAAGGAGGCTTATTTAATAATGTATGCAGTCTATATGGGGAAATCTGTTGACAGATCCTCGGAGAAGCTCAAGATGGAGATCTGCTGGAAAAGTTTTTGTTTCTATGTAAGGTCTGACAGTCATTCCAAGTGTAGCGAGTCGTGTGATTGATTAGGACAGAAGATGGCAGGTTTGGGGATTGTAGGAAGTGGCCCATCCCTTTAAACCTTATTTGCATATTTTTCCTTTCATTACGGTAAATATACCCATGTGCTGCCTATAATTATATACAACTTCCTGTTTGCAGGCGAATAGGACTCAGTCTCTGAATTACGGCTGCATCGTGGCGAAGGCAGATACCCAGGAGGTAACGTGGTGATGCTAGTAAGGTGGCGGGAGATGGCGGAGGTGATGTCATGATATCACACTGGGTGGTTGACCAAATTTACAGCACAATAAGAGGCTTCTCCCAGTCCTGGCGTCCTGTGGATGGGGGATAGATTACTACCGTGCAATCGATGGCCAAAATACAATTAAAAGGAAATTGTAGCCTCCTGCTGCTGCCACTAGGTGGCGCTTGCTACATACCGGCTCATAGTTCCTCTGTGAGACATTGGTCTCCCCCTAGTGGTGACTGCAGGCAGGATCTGGTCATTGTGCTCCATGGTTATCTGTCTTTGTCCTCTGCAGGTCCTGCATTACGTGGAGAAGCCGAGTACATTTGTCAGCGACATCATCAACTGCGGCATCTACCTCTTCTCGCCTTCAATATTCCAGCACATCGCTGAGGTTTTTCAACGCAACCAGCAGGAGGTGCAGCTGTGAGTCGCCCGTTCCCCTTCTCTCCGGCCCGGATGCGCCCTCGTATCCCCTCCTCTCCGATGCTGTGGTGTCTCCCTTTTTCATTTATCATTTCTTCATGTACATTCATTCTTCTTCTTTTTTCCTCCTCTTCCTCTATGTTCCTTGTGCTTCCTGCATGTGCGGCCAGTTGTTCCTCCTGCATCAGGTGAGTGCTGTGTGTGGCCACCAGCACATGGCATGGGCACAGCTGGCGGTTTATGGCTCATGGCCTGGGCACCGCCGGTGGTGATGGCACCTCCCCAAGCTCACAGATCTATTCACTCATCACAACCATTCTACAACCTCTTGACTTTCATCTCTGCTCTTAAAGGGAATGTATCTACTGGAAATGGAAAGCGCCAGTTGTTTCCATCACATTTTTTCACGTTAAAAAATTAGTTAACCTGTCATAAGATTTTTCCTCTGCAAGCGCTGTGATAGATACCCGCCAAGGGAAGAGTCAAGCAATCTCTGCACTAAAGCCGATCTCTAGAAATCCTGCGCAGGCGCTGCGGTCCTCTAGTTCTGTTAGGCTAGTTTCACACTAGCGTTAACTGCAATACGTCGCAAATGCGTCGTTTTGCCAAAAATACGCATCCAGCAAAAGTTCTTGCTGGATGCGTTTTTTCGTCATAGACTAACATTTGCGACGCATTGCCAAACGTCGCGTCCGTTTTGCGACGCTTGGGCGTGTGGTAGCGGACCGTCGGGGAAAAAAAAAAACTTACATGTAACGTTTTTTGCTCCCGACGAACTCCGCCCACACCTCCCCGCACCTCACAATGGGGCAGCGGATGCGTGGGAAAAATGCATCCGCTGCCCCCGTTGTGCGGCGGGGACAACGCTAGCGTCGGGGACCTCGGCCCGACGCACGGCGACGGGCCGAGCCCGACGCTAGTGTGAAAGTAGCCTTAGGCTACTTTCACACATCAGTTTTTTGCCAACAGGCTGAATCCAGCAAATTTTGAAAAAAACGGATCCGTCGCAAATAGTGAAAAACTGATGCGACGGATCAGTTTTTTTGCTGGATCCGATGACTAGCTGATCCGGGGACTAGGGGGAGAGAGAGACCAGAATAGAAAATGCTACGGAGCATGCTCAATTTTAAAAACAATACGTTGCCGGATTCAGTCATTTGATGGATCCGGCGCCATAGGCTTCCATTATACCAAACGCCGCCGGATCCGTCGCTGTCCGTTTTTTCGATGGACACAAAAAACATTACTATGTCCATTTTCTCCGGCCGCCGGAAAATAAATTTTCAACGGATCCGGTGAAAAACGGATGAAACGTGAGGCCATCCGTCGCAAATACAAGTCTATGAGAGAAAAACGGATCCGGTGGCAACATTTGCCAGATCTGTTTTTTTTTCAAAATTTGCCGGATTGAGCCTGACGGCAAAAAACTGATGTGTGAAAGTGGCCTTACATAAACAGTATATTTGTAGTGCAGCAATGATGATGCTACTTGTCCCGGCTCCATCGCTCTGCACAGAAATCCGCATGCGCAGGTTTGCAGACTGGCCTAATATGACTTGCATTGTGCCCGATTGGGCGAGAGTAGGGCAGGGACAGCTGGACTCTTCTGCTCAGTGGTCCACCTCCTGGACTCCAGCAAGTTCATTGGAAAGTACATTCAGCAATGCAGATAGTCTACAATAATAATCAGAATATAACTTGTAAATGAAACGATGGGTAATATATTCCCTTTAATGGCTGGATATGATGAATAATTGCTTCTCCGCTAGAAGCATCTGTGTCTGTACATTGCTTTGCTGTTTCTTAAAGGGGATGCCCAGGAATAGAGAAACATGGCAGCTTTTTTTTTTCCAGAAATGACACCCCTCCTGTGTGCAGGTTGTGTCTGGTATTGCAGCTCAGCGCCATTCACTTCATTATAGTCACAGCCCCAGCTGTAATGACACAATGCAAGTATCCGGGTTAGGAGAGGGTGGCCATGTTCTTCTAATCCTGTGCAAGTCTAATTTTATCTGGGGAAGCTGGGTGACCACTGATATGGCGGCACGGCGGCTTCCATGGAGGCGTCTGATCCTCCTGCAGGTAACGCTGCAGTGGATGGGGATGTTCTGTGCCTTCTTTTTGTCGGTTGGTAAATTACATGTTACACGTGAAGTCTGGACCTACTGCACAGCGCCGCTTAGAATCACCATGTGCTGTGGGCACACTGAGCCCGCAGGGGGCAGCGGTGAGAAGTCGGGCGCAGCCAGAAAGCAGTAAACACCTGAATGCTGCGAATAAAGTGGACTGAATAAACCTATTGTATTCCCTTGTGTTGCAGCGAGGAGAACTCGAGCTGGCAGCGGACGGAGGTGATCAGGCTGGAGCAGGACATATTCACCGAGTTGGCCGGACGGGGGCAGCTCTATGTCTACAAAACTGACGGCTTCTGGAGTCAGATAAAGTCCGCAGGGTGAGTGTGAGCTCCTAGGTTGAGCGCAGCGCAGACACATGGCTGCTCAGCTCACCGCTGTGTGTTGTGTCCTCATCCTCCAGATCAGCCATTTATGCCAGCCGCCTGTATCTGGACCAGTACCACATAACGCATCCCGAGAGACTGGCACACAACCAGGAGGGGGCACCGATCATACTGGGTACGGCCGAACATTGTCTTACTACTATGATTACAACCTCCCCAGGCCCCACCGTTGGCATCGTGCCTGGGGTCAGACTTGTCTGCCACTGTGTAATATGCTATTAGGCTGCTTTTTATTTTTTTTTCCCCCCTGCAGGAAAGGTGTACATCCATCCCACCGCCAATGTCGATCCAACCGCCGTGGTGAGTAATTGTATCTGGCATGATGAGATGCATGGGGGGGTTCACAGATCTGGTTATGGGTCCGTACTAGGAGGTGTAGGTGTTTGGTGCAACTCCGTATTGTACATGAAAACTTTGGGGCACAGATACCATAATATAAGGGTGTTCATGGGCTGAGCACCAGTCCGCTTACTCTGCTCCTTCTCACATCCATCATACTCTGTCCCAACATGAACAGTCTGGCGTTCTCCCGACCCGCACCCAGGGCCATACGAGGCTGTAGAGTCGGAGCAGGAGACCGCCAGACTGTTCGTGTTCAGACAGAATTTCACAGAGTTCGATGCCAGGAACTGCATGAAAAGCGGACACGATCAGTGCGGACCACCCTGGACCTCTGCACAATAGTAACATACCCAGTGTAAGATCTGTGTCTTCCCAGTAACAGACTACAAGTAAACCCACTGTAGTCTGGAGTTATTTCACTCCTCCTTATACGAGCTGTCCCGTTCTAGAGAACTTTATGCCGTACAATGGGGAAAAAACCCAAACTGAATATTATTGATACTTACCAGATCTAGCACAGTCTCTCCACCGATGTTCAGCTGCAGCGGTAATATCACTGCAGCCAAATATGGTGCAGCACTGAAGAGCATAAATGTTATTTTTGTTTATGTTCAATTCCATCAAAACACAGAAGAATATATATATTTTTTAATTTCTACATTTTCTTATCTTGACAGCTAGGCCCCAATGTGTCCATTGGTATGGGGGTGAGCATCGGAGCCGGGGTCCGGGTGCGAGAATCAATCATATTACATGGCGCTGTGCTGCAGGTAAGCAGTGTGGCCCACCCAAGAGCCGCGCGCCGCTGCCTGACTATATGAAGCGCTCACTGGTTTACTCTGCAGGATCACAGCTGCGTCTTAAACACCATAGTCGGCTGGGACAGCAGCATTGGTCAATGGGCCCGCGTGGAAGGGACACCCAGTGACCCCAATCCTAATGACCCTTACTCCAAAATAGACAGCGAGACCCTGTTCCGGGAAGGGAAGCTCACGCCTTCAATCACAATTCTGGGTAAGAAACTTTGCAAAAAATGACTGGAGAATGTAAGGAGTGGTTGGAGGAAAAACAGCGGACGGTGGAATTTAGTCTTGTGTTACATTAAGGTGTTAGCTGGGGCGGACGTTAACCTGCAAGGTCCATCTATGGGGGGAACTAAAAGTTTTACTTCCATCAGGAGGATAGCCGATTTCCATACTGTGTTTCCGAGACTGGAAAGTTGTATCCAGCTCTGTCCAGTTTAATATAATTTCTATGGTTGAAATCCTTTTCGTGCAGTAGAATTATGCTTGGCACGCTGCTTGTATCCTTATTCCTGCCATTTCCTCCTCTCATTCTAAGAAGAAAAATATATAACACGAGGTCCTACAGAAGAATCAGCCAAGCCACTGATTATTTATTGTATTGCTCTCATTAAAGTGTAATAATATTGTTAGCAAATACCTCCAATTAGAAATGTAGTATAGTTCCTCTGATTCGCTATGTCACTTTCCCAATGTGTAGGGCATTGTGGAAGCTTACGTATCCATAGTTAGGCCCACTAGCAACTAACTCACTATATTACTCGGATACCTAAACTACGGCAATGCTCTGTGCATGGTGTGAGCAACATTGCTAATCAGAAGAACTATACTACATTGCTAAAAGTTATTTGCTATTGTTACTACTACACATTGTGATGGGAAAAGCCAGTAAAATTTGAGACCGTCCCAGAGATAAATTGTTTCTTTCTCTGCTGGCTCTGACATGGGGACCTGACCTGTTTGACATCGATTGTAGGCGCTTTAGCCTCTCCGTGCCATTTATGCCACTTGTTCTCACATTTTTAGCTCCACAAGCACCAGGTTTTGTTCCCATGATAAATTAAAGTGGCAGAGCTGCAAAGTTTGAGGCTGCGCTACTGATAGGTACTGAGGGGTTTGTGGGAGTATTAATTGCCCCCTGGATCACTGGTCACATGTGGCTGATGATTTAGATCCGAGTATATGAACCCAGAATGGATCCTGTAAACTGCAATCCGTTCTCCGAAAAGCAAAGCAATCTCGTATTTCTGCACCAGAAAGCTGCTGGCAAATGGGTGGAGTTGTCCCAAAGTGGCTGCTCAACTGCTGCAAAACGACAACAATTGTGTGATTTGTATCACTGCGTTCGCTATACTCTTACATTGTTTTCTCCTGCAGGATGTAACGTCTCCATCCCTGCGGAGGTTGTGATCTTAAACTCCATCGTCCTCCCCCACAAGGAGCTGAGTCGCAGCTTTAAGAATCAGATTATCTTATAGTTTGGGGACATTGAGCTGCGCTCAGGGCATGGACTGCGATGGGTGGACGGCGGCCCCTCCAGCACACCAGGATCTCCACGTCCACGTGACCTCTGGAGTTTCTGCTGCGGATAAAAATTGGACACAGAGCGGCCGGAGATCAGAGGTCGTTCTCCTTCCAGGCAGTGAAAACAGAACCGCAGCCAAGAGACATAACTAAACACTGGCGGCTGCTGCGCTCTGTAGCCCCCGACCCGGGCTCCTATCATTTCCACTGTAACTTATATCACATACCCAGAACAACCGGGGGGCCGAGACCTCCACATCTGACCTCTGATCAAGAGTTTATTAAAAGTTACATTTGGAGAAGCGATTTGTGCAGTTTCTGTAAAACTTTACCAACATCCTCTGCAGGAAAATAAGTCTTGTCAAGAAGGATGAACATGGATGTATCTATATACAAGTAACTGTAGAAAAACATTTTGTTTGAGAGTTAATGTACAAAATGTAACTTTACATTATTTTCGCTTTATTTTGCTAATTTACACTAAAGTTGAATATTGGGACACCTATTTTCTCTTTGACAGCTTCATTCCTAATGGGGCAGATTTACTAATCCACTCAATTTTAGGCAGAATCCAGATGTTTGTACTCGGATGTCTGAATTCGGCTTTTGCCCATGTGGGCGCATTTTCTGAATGTTGAGGTGCCGTCAAGGCAAGAAATCTGCAGTTTTATAGCATCAGGTGAAGAAAGCAGCTCTGGCAGATAAGGGTGGTCTGTTTAATAAGTTATCTGCAGGGTCACAAGTTATTAATCCGCACTAGGACCTGCTCCAATTGGCAAAACAAGGAACTTTTATCCCAGTTAGAAAAATAGTGGCAGTCGGGCATGCATACTAATGGGTTAAAAAGTCCCGTTCTGTGGCTTGGTGGGGCTCAGAGTTGTTGATTTATAACCTAGCCTCCTTTTCCCCCCCCATTTTTAAAAAAGAATTAGAATAAAAAGAGGGTACACTGAATAGACAGAGTTGAGTTGCCAGGAAGCCCCCAGCGATGACCGAAGAGTCAGCCATTAGAAGCAGCTGTAATCCTGCACCAGGCATTTCACAATGGACACGTTTCAGCCTTTCTCACTGCAGTTTTTTTTTTCCTTCCCCTTTGTGTAAGAGGCATAACTTTATTATATATAATTTTGGGGACAAGTTGTAGTTTTGAATGAAACCATTCCCGAAAAATGACAATTTAACTTTGTGTTAACATGATTCTCATGGTCGGTACGATTACAGCTCTCCCAAACTTGCATAGGTTTTGTTTCTTAGTGGTGAAAAAAGTTTGGTTTGTGTCGCCGCTCTCAGCCCCGCCACTTTATTTTTCTGTTGACTGAGCTTCTATGGATACAACTTTGGGTTAAATACATCATTGAGATTACTTTTTATTCCATATTTGCAGAGGCAAGAAACCGCAGTTCTGGCATTAAAAGAGGGGTTAAATCTTATTTCAAAACTTTACAGATGCAACAAAACCAACCATTTTTGAAGGGAAAAGGGGGGGAAAAGAAGGGGTTCATCGTTCCCCCCCCCCGTCCTCTTATGGGATATTACAGCTGTATAGTAAAAATCGCAGCCTCCTATTAAGTCTAGTCTTCGGTAACACTGACGTGCCTAGTCATGGTGGTCCTTGCAGGTCGCTTGTGCATATAGCAACACTGCAATCGAGTCTTGGGGTGCACAGAGTGACAGCGACGAGCAGCCCTCACCTACCAGGTTTGGTGCACGCTCCCATGTACAGCAGATGTCAGCGAGGGGTTAAGCCCGACACCACCCCCCAAACCTCACTTGTATGCTGTATGAGATTAGAGTTTCCAGGACGGACCCCCTGCTGACATCTAGGAAACATGAATCATTCTTCTATTTGTCCAAAGTCCCACTTTGGTTTGCTGCAAGAAGGCATGGCGACTCTCTTAGGCTACTTTCACATTAGCGTTGAGTGACAGACGTCGCAATGCGTCGTTTTGGAGAAAACACGCATCCTGCAAAGTTGCCCGCAGGACGCGTTTTTTTCCCTCCATACACTTGCATTAGCGATGCATTGCAACGGATTGCCGTGCGACAGATGCGTCGTGTTTTGGCGGACCATTGGCACAAAAAAAGTTCCATGTAACGATTTTTTGTGCGTCGTGTCCGCCATTTTTGACCGCACACGCGCGGCCGAAACTCCGCCCCCTCCTCCCCGGAACTCACAATGGGGCAGCGGATGGGTTGAAAAACTGCATCCGCTGCCCCCGTTGTGCTACATTAACACACTGTCCGTCGGGTCGACGGTTTGCGACGGCCCGTACCGACGGACTAGTGTGAAAGTAGCCTAAGGTTGCGTTCCCACGGAGTTATTACGCTGCAGATTTTCTGCATCCATTCAAAGCTCAAAGAGGGAACGCAGCCCAATATTCCTACAGGGCGGGTGCTGAGCATCCTCTACCTATCGGCGTTCTGCTGTAAACAGCAATGAAGCTTCACCGTTATTATACAAATATTTATAGGAAATAAATTATATTCACAGCAGTAACGTGTCAGGGTTTGTCCACACACAGACGGACGGACATACACAAGTGACGATGTAAGGGTATAGAATACGTGCACAGTGAAAAAGTGTCAATGACAAGGTGAAGTTAACCCCTTCATGCATTAGGAGAAGTGAAGAACCTTCCCGGCTTCTTCGGCAGCTCGACTTTACCATTAGTGCCGGCTCTGTGAAGAGAAAGCAGGACACGGGGCTGAGCACACACAATGTGTCTGACATCACACCGCCTTATAATGGACCGTACATCTGCACTGTCCACCACGCCTGGGGTCATGGAGCGCCTGTGCTTGGTTTGAACAGTCATTTTATGATTACAGACTTCTTTTAAAATGGACTTTATCAGCACAGAATGACTGTTCAAGCCAAGTACAGGGGCTCGGTGCATCATGGCAGGGGCAAACATTAAGTGCATCTTCCCACCTACTTGTTTTACCTTTATCTTCACCCCAGCCAGATAAGGATGCACTTAAATGTTTGTTAACAGAGCGCCTGTGCTTGGTTTGTACAGTCATTCTGTGCTGACAGACGGTCCAACTTCACAAATATAAATAATGCTTTCTTTTAATGCATCTGAAATTGGAAATTAATCTGCTCCAGCCCTCACTCCTTCCTTCCATCACCCGCCTCACTAACCTGAAGAAACATCAGTAAAGTGTAAGCAAAGGCGATACTTACAAGTAAGGAGAAGACCTTTTGGGTTTCAGGGGATGAGCGACTGTGGTGGTGATCTCGGGAGAGGTCAAAGGCTGGAACAGACGCTCTGCACAGAGATTGGACATGTCACTATGTGATCGCTGGCAAAACACAGACCCAGGACAGTCAGAAATCTACATCTGAGTCTTCAGGACCTTTAACAAGAAGAACTTTGGGACACCTGATCCAGAAACTTGGCAGCACATCAGTAGAGAGCCGGCTGTCAGTCAGTGCCGGGGCGTGGTTACAGCTGTCGCTCACCACGTACTGAGCAGTGACAGAAGCCACGCCGGCCTCTGACTGAAAGCCGGAGGAGTAAAGTCAATTTTCTCCCAGTAGCCGGGCTTTCAGTGCGTTGGCCGGGCAGCTATAGAACAATATTAACCTGCAGAACAACCCCAAGCTGCAGATTAATAGCTTTTGAGGACATGACAGGTTCCATTAAAGACTGACGAACTTTGAATGCAGCTCTGGGAGGACAACTCCACCACAATGTCTCTTGTGCAAGTCCCCTGTCTGCAGAAATCCTGAACATAAGGGCCCTTAATTCTCGTGAAAAGTTTCGGTCCCTCCTCACAGTATACGTCAGATAAAAGTGCATCAATTTCATCACCTAAATAAGTGGGTTTTGGGAAACGCTCGCTCCTCGGACCCACCTTGTGCCGTGCTCACAGAATCACAGTTTTTATTTTCCTGATTATTGGACAAGAACTGGTTCCAGAAGCCGGACGGCAGCGAGAGCAGCAGAGACATCACCTGACGAGAAACCCGAGGTCAGCGACGTGAACATGAGTGGACACAATCATCTGTCATTTCCTAGACTCTCTGACCTTGGCCTGCCTGGGGGTGTCCTGCATGATCACGAGAGGGCTGGGATCTGGCACCGAATGACCGACGATCGTAGGACCAAAGACTCGAGACAAGTTCATCTTATCCATCTGACATTCGGGACTCCGCATCACCCTGCGGACGACAAAAAGGGAGCTCAGAAGATTTAGGGAAGGTCGGAGTGTGGAGACCCCCAATTGCCGAAACAAAGGGAAAGAAGTGCTCAGCCGAACATGCTGCACCCCCTCCCCACCTTTGATTGATCCTTCACAGCTCCAGCAGAGAGTTGTATATTTTCTAAGAACCATTACTCTGCTAACTCCGACCCTGAGGATCAAAAAAATGACGGCTGATGTGCCTAGCGATCAACCGAGCACCTCTGCATGTTCCTTTCAGTAATCAAAGGTGGTCTGAATGACAACGTACAACATGCCTAAAAGTTTTCTGAAGTTAAAAAAAAAAAGTAGTTTTAAAATTTTTTCTTGGAACACATCCGTTTTTTAAAACAGACCCTACTGTTACAGCGACGTCCGGCATATCCACAGGTTCTGGCGTGGATTTCATTGCTTTGTAACGCCATTTTGTTTTCCATGAAATCTGATGATATCAGCAACAGGCACCAAACGGAGCATCAGCTTTCTAAGAACACTTGGGAGTGGGTTTGTGGACGGAAGGTGAATGACCCAGCGTGGGTGTACTGAGGGGTCGTTACCTGTACAGGTGCAGGATGAGGAAGGCCAGCGTGTCTCTGTTAGCAGGGGGAAGCTCCTGAACAGTCAGACACATCTCACACTTACTATCGTTTTCATTGATAATATCTAGACGTAAAAAGGAAAGAAATAAAAACTTTAAGAAATGTAAAAATCACCAAACATGTCATTTTCACCTTGCCGTTTCCCATGATTCTGGATTTACCGGCACTGTCCAGGAACTGCGAGTGCAGAGAGAAGGTCAGGAGAGGCTCGCTCAGGTTTCGCAGGAAATCCTTTAAGACTCCGCACACGGCGTGAATATCTTCTTTTGCAAGGAGATGAGACTTAACTTTCCCATAGAGAAGTTTGTGTTTTAGCTCCTTCACCTGTCGATCGCCCCCGGAAATACGATAGAGACCTCTCTGGTGAGAAGATAGGAGCTCATTAATATCCAAGTTGGATGCCAGAAGCATTAAATGCTGCAGCTCAGTATATATATTCTCGCTGGGGTTGCCACAGCGCTTTTCTGAGTGGCTGCGATACAACCTACTGCTAGTAAAATCGGGGAGACAACCTTGGCGTCGGCCAGGGCTCTGTATGGGGGAAGACCCCGGCCAGGGCTCTGTACGGGGGACAAGCCCAGAGTCGGTCGGTGCACCATATGCTTTTCTTTCCATAGGGTAAGCCCCCATGAGATGGGAAAAAAAAAGGAAAGGATTTTGCTGCAAAATAATTAACAAATAAATGTAGACTTTAACCCCTTAACGACCGCCGATACGCCTTTTAACGGCGGCCGCTAAGGGTACTTAAACCACAGCGCCGTTAATTAACGGCGCTGTGGAAAAAGTGAATAGCGCCCCCCAGAGTCGGATTTTCTCTGGGGTCTCGGTTGCCGAGGGTAGCCGAGACCCCAGAGAACATGATTCGGGGGGTTTTTACCGACCCCCGAGTTGCGATCGCCGGTAATTAACAGTTTACCGGCAGTCGCAACAAAAAAAAACAAAAAAAACGCGATTTGCCTTTTAATTTCTCTGCCCTCCGGTGTGATCGCACATCGGAGGACAGAGAAATAGGGTCCCCGATGGCCCCCAATACTCACCTATCTCCCCCGGTGCTCCTCGTGGCTCCCGATGGGCGCCGCCATCTTTTTTCCGGGAAAAAATGGCGGCGCACGCGCACTGCGCCCGCCGCCCGGCACCCGGAAGATCTTTGGGGTCTCGGCTGCCGGGGGTAGCCGAGACCCCAAAGAACATGATCGGGGTCGGTTTGCACCAACCCCTGTTTTGCGATCGCCGGTAATTAACAGTTTACCGGCGACCGCAAAAAAAAAAAAAAAAAAGCGATCTGTAATTCTCTGTCCTCTGATGTGATCGCACATCAGAGGACAGAGAAATAGGGGGATTCGGGGACCCTAACATACTCACCCGGTGTCCCTGGGTCCTCTTCTGTCTTCTCCTGCCGGCCAGCTTTTTCCTCATGGCGGGCACATGCGCAGTGCGCCCGCCATCTGCCAGCCGGCAGGAGAGACGAGTTGGGGCTAAAATTAGGGTTAGGGTTGGGGCTAAATTTAGGGTTAGGGCTAGGGTTAGGCTACTTTCACACTAGCGTTTTTTGGCTTCCGTCGCAATGCGTCGTTGGAGAAAAAACGCATCCTGCAAAAGTGCTTGCAGGATGCGTTTTTTCTCCATTGGCTTGCATTAGCGACGCATTGCGACGGATTGCCACACGTCGCATCCGTCGTGCGACGGATGCGTCGTGCGCTTTGGCGGACCGTCGGCACAAAAAAAGCTACATGTAACTTTTTTGTGCGACGTGTCCGCCATTTCCGACCGCGCATGCGCGGCCGGAACTCCGCCCCCGCCTCCCCGCACCTCACAATGGGGCAGCGGATGCGTTGAAAAAACAGCATCTGCTGCACCCGTTGTGCGGCGCTTACAACGCTAGCATCGGTACGTCGGCCCGACACACTGCGATGGGCCGAGTACGACGCTAGTGTGAAAGTAGCCTTAGGCTTCTTTCACACTTGCGTCGGTACGGGGCGGTCGCAATGCGTCGGCCCGACGTACCGACGCACGTTGTGAAAATTCTGCACAACGTGGGTAGCGGATGCAGTTTTTCAACGCATCCGCTGCCCAGTCTATGTCCTGGGGAGGAGGGGGCAGAGTTACGGCCACGCATGCGCGGAAATGGCGGACGCGACGTACAAAAAAAAAGGTTACATTGAACTTTTTTTGTGACGACGGGGGCTAAAGTTATGGTTAGGGTTGGGGCTAAAGTTAGGGTTAGAGTTGGGATTAGGGTTAGGGTTAGGGGTGTGTTGGATTTAGGGTTTTGATTAGGGTTATGGTTGGGTTGAGATTAGGGCTGTTTTGGGGTTAGGGTTGTGATTATCGTTAGGGTTGTGATTAGGATTATGGATCGGGTTGAGATTAGGGTTAGGGGTGTGTTGGAGTTAGGGTTGGAGTTATAATTTGGGGGTTTCCACTGTTTAGGTACATCAGGGGGTCTCCAAACACGACAGCCAATTTTGCGCTAAAAAAGTCAAATGGTGCTCCCTCCCTTCTGAGCTCTGCCGTGCGCCCAAACAGTGGTTTACCCCCACATATGGGGCATCAGCGTACTCGGGATAAATTGGACAACAACTTTTGGGGTCCAATTTCTCCTGTTACCCTTGTGAAAATAAAAACTTGGGGGCTAAAAATCTTTTTTGTGGGAAAAAATTTTTTTTTTTTATTTTCACTACTCTGCATTATAAACTTCTGTGAAGCACTTGAGCATTCAAAGTTCTCACCACATATCTAGATAAGTTCCTTAGGGGGTCTAGTTTCCAAAATTTGGTCACTTGTGGGGGTTTCTACTGTTTAGGTACATCAGGGGCTCTGCAAACGCAACATAACACCCACAGACAATTCTATCAAAGTCTGAATTCCAAAATGGCGCTCTTTCTCTTCCGAGCTCTGCCGTGTGCCAAAACAGTGGTTTACCCCCACATATGGGGTACCAGAATACTCAGGACAAATTGGAGAACAAATATTGGCATCCAATTTCTCTTGTTACCCTTGTGAAAATAAAAACTTGGGGGCTAAAAAATATTTTTTGTGGAAAAAAAAAATATTTTCTATTTTCACTACTCTGCATTATAAACTTCTGTGAAGCACTTGGGCATTCAAAGTTCTCACCACATATCTAGATAAGTTCCGTGGGGGGTCTAGTTTTCAAAATGGGGTCACTTGTGGGCGGTTTCTACTGTTTAGGTACATCAGTGGCTCTGCAAACGCAACATAACGCCCGCAGACCATTCTATCAAAGCCTGCATTTCAAAATGGCGCTCCTTCCCTTCCGAGCTCTGCCGTGCGCCCAAACAGTGGTTTACCCCCACATATAGGGTACCAGCATACTCAGGACAAATTGGACAACAACTTTTGGGGTCCAATTTCTCTTGTTACCCTTGTGAAAATAAAAATTTGGGGGCTAAAAAAATCTTTTTTGTGGGAAAAAAAATATTTTTTATTTTCACTACTCTGCATTATAAACTTCTGTGAAGCACTTGGGCATTCAAAGTTCTCACCACATATCTAGATAAGTTCCTTGGGGGGTCTATTTTCCAAAATGGGGTCACTTGTTGGGGGTTTCTACTGTTTAGGTACATTAGGGGTCTGCAAACGCAACATAACGCCCGCAGACAATTCTATCAAAGTCTGCATTCCAAAATGGCGCTCCTTCCCTTCCGAGCTCTGCCATGCGCCCAAACAGTGGTTTACCCCCACATATGGGGTACCAGCATACTCAGGACAAATTGGACAACAACTTTTGGGGTCCAATTTCTCTTGTTACCCTTGTGAAAATAAAAACTTGGGGGCTAAAAAATCTTTATTGTTAAAAAATATATATTTTTTATTTTCACGACTCTGCATTATAAACTTCTGTGATGCACTTGGGCATTCAAAGTTCTCACTACACATCTAGATAAGTTCCATGGGGGGTCTAGTTTCCAAAATGGGGTCACTTTTGGGGGGTTTCTACTGTTTAGGCACATCAGGGGCTCTCCAAACGCGACATGGCGTCCTATCTCAATTCCAGTCAATTTTGCACTGAAAAGTCAAATGGCGCTCCTTTGCTTCCGAGCTCAGCCATGCGCCCAAACAGTGGTTTACCCCCACATATGGGGTGTCGGCGTACTCAAGACAAATTGTACAACAACTTTTGGGGTCCATTTTCTCCTGTTACCCTTGGTAAAATAAAAATTTGGAGGCAAAAAGATAATTTTTGCAGAAAAAATGCGATTTTTTTATTTTCACGGCTCTACGTTATAAACTTCTGTGAAGCACTTGGGGGTTCAAAGTGCTCACCACACATCTAGATAAGTTCCTTAAGGGGTCTAGTTTCCCAATGGTATCACTTGTGGGGGGTTTACACTGTTTAGGCACATTAGGGGCTCCCGAAACGCGACATGGCATCCGATCTCAATTCCAGCCAATTCTGCATTGAAAAAGTCAAACGGTGCTCCTTCACTTCCAAGCTCTGCGGTGCACCCAAACAGTGGTTTACCTCCACATATGGGGTATCGGCGTACTCAGGAAAAATTGCACAACAAAATTTGTGGTTAAATTTCTGTTTTTACACTTGTGAAAATTAAAAAAAATGGTTCTGAAGTAAAATGTTTGCAAAAAAAAGTTAAATGTTCATTTTTTTCTTCCACATTGTTTTGGTTCCTGTGAAGTACGTAAAGGGTTAATAAACTTCTTGAATGTGGTTTTGAGCAGCTTGAGGGGTGCAGTTTTTAGAATGGTGTCACACTTGGTTATTTTCTATCATATAGACCCCTCAAAATCACTTCAAAGGTGATGTGGTCCCTAAAAAAAACATGGTGTTGTAAAAATGAGAAATTGCTGGTCAACTTTTAACCCTTACAACTCCCTAACAAAAAAAAATTGTTTCCAAAATTGTGCTGATGTAAACATGTGAGAAATGTTATTTATTAACTATTTTTTGTGACATATCTCTCTGATTTAAGGGCATAAAAATATAAAGTTTGAAAATTGAAAAATTTTTAAAATTTTCGCCATATTTCCATTTTTTTCATAAATAATCGCAAGTAATATCAAAGAAATGTTACCACTAACTTGAAGTACAACATGTCACGAAAAAACAATCTCAGAATCAGCGGGATCCGATAAAGCGTTCCAGAGTTATAACCTCTTAAAGTGACAGTGGTCAGAATTGTAAAAATTGGCTCGGTCATTAAGTACCAAATTGGCTCTGTCACTAAGGGGTTAATGTGGAGGTTCCACTTAAATACTGAAACCGGTAAGAATCTACAGAGAAAAAAAAATGTACCCGTATTCCACTCTGGATTTTACATGCACAAACGAGCAGATAAAATCCACATCAACCAAGTCCCGTATGGACCTACCGATAAGAAGAGCCTGCAGCCACCACTAGGAGGCGCACACTGCACACAGATCTATATAAAGATGACTGAATGTAAGAGGTGGCCATCGCTTACCTCATTCAGACCTCTCTTCTCGATTTCGTTTACACACTGAATGACCAGACTGGGCACCATGGGGGGAGCAGCCGGGGCAAAGTCAGACAGCAGCACCTGGAACCAGGAAAAAACATTTCACAGACCTCAAAAGCTAAAGCAGCTCACAGACGCAAAACCGGCAGAACGCGACGGGTCACCTGGCCCTTTTTTGGTGCCGTGGTCTGAGATGGTAGAAAAGTGGAAGGACACAGCTTGGAGCATAAGTCACGACATTCAGGATGTATCAAGATCCGACAGTTCCTGCACTTCAAAGACATTTTACCAAACCGCGTCTTCTGGCCACAAACGGAACATTGCTCAGCGCGGATCATCTACAGACAAAGCCAGAAAAGAGGAAGAGAATAAGTCCTGACACATAATATAACGTATTCACCCATACATTACTGATCCTGAGTTACCTCCTGTATTATACCCCACAGCTGCACTCACTATTCTGCTGGTGCAGTCACTGTGTACATACATTACATTACTGATCCAAAGTTACCTCCTGTATTATACCCCAGAGCTGCACTCACTATTCTGCTGGTACAGTCACTGTGTACATACATTACATTACTGATCCAAAGTTACCTCCTGTATTATACCCCAGAGCTGCACTCACTATTCTGCTGGTGCAGTCACTGTGTACATACATTACATTACTGATCCTGAGTTACATCCTGTATTATACTCCAGAGCTGCACTCACTATTCTGCTGCTGCAGTCACTGTGTACATACATTACATTACTGATCCTGAGTTACATCCTGTATTATTCTCCAGAGCTGCACTCACTATTCTGCTGGTGCAGTCACTGTGTACATACATTACATTACTGATCCTGAGTTACCTCCTGTATTATACCCCACAGCTGCACTCACTATTCTGCTGGTGCAGTCACTGTGTACATACATTACATTACTGATCCAAAGTTACCTCCTGTATTATACCCCAGAGCTGCACTCACTATTCTGCTGGTGCAGTCACTGTGTACATACATTACATTACTGATCCTGAGTTACCTCCTGTATTATACCCCAGAGCTGCACTCACTATTCTGCTGGTGCAGTCACTGTGTACATACATTACATTACTGATCCTGAGTTACCTCCTGTATTATACCCCAGAGCTGCACTCGCTATTCTGCTGGTGCAGTCACTGTATACATACATTACATTACTGATCCTGAGTTACATCCTGTATTATACCCCAGAGCTGCACTCACTATTCTGCTGGTGCAGTCACTGTGTACATACATTACATTACTGATCCTGAGTTACCTCCTGTATTATACCCCAGAGCTGCACTCACTATTCTGCTGGTGCAGTCACTGTGTACATACATTACATTACTGATCCTGAGTTACCTCCTGTATTATACCCCAGAGCTGCACTCGCTATTCTGCTGGTGCAGTCACTGTGTACATACATTACATTACTGATCCCGAGTTACATCCTGTATTATACTCCAGAGCTGCACTCACTATTCTGCTGGTGCAGTCACTGTGTACATACATTACTGATCCTGAGTAGTGTTGAGCGATACCGTCCGATACTTGAAAGTATCGGTATCGGAAAGTATCGGCCGATACCGGCAAAGTATCGGATCTAATCCGATACCGATACCCGATACCAATACAAGTCAATGGGACTCATGTATCGGACGGTATTCCTGATGGTTCCCAGGGTCTGAAGGAGAGGAAACTCTCCTTCAGGCCCTGGGAACCATATTAATGTGTAAAATAAAGAATTAAAATAAAAAATATTGCTATACTCACCTCTCCGACGCAGCCTGCACCTTACCGAGGGAACCGGCAGCGTTGTTTGCTTAAAATTCGCGCTTTAACTTCCTTACGTGAAGTCCCGGCTTGTGATTGGTCGCGCGCCGCCCATGTGGCCGCGACGCAACCAATCACAGCAAGCTGTGACGTAATTTTAGGTCCTTCAGTATTTTAAAATTACGTTCCGGCATTGTGATTGGTCGCGTCGCGGTCACATGGGCGACGCGACCAATCACAAGCCGTGACCTCACGGGAGGCAGGAGACGCGCGCATTTTAAAATGCGCGCGTGTCCAGCCTCCCGTGACGTCACGGCTTGTGATTGGTCGCGTCGCCCATGTGGCCGCGACGCAACCAATCACAGCAAGCCGTGACGTAATTTTAAAATACTGAAGGACCTAAAATTACGTCACGGCTTGCTGTGATTGGTTGCGTCGCGGCCACATGGGCGGCACGCGACCAATCAGAAGCCGTGACGTCACGGAAGGAAGGAAAAGCGCGCATTTTAAGCAAAGAACGCTGCCGGTTCCCTCGGTAAGGTGCAGGCTGCGTCGGAGAGGGGAGTATAGCAATATTTTTTATTTTAATTCTTTCTTTTACACATTAATGTTGTTTCGATACCGATACCCGATACCACAAAAGTATCGGATCTCGGTATCGGAATTCCGATACCCGCAAGTATCGGCCGATACCCGATACTTGCGGTATCGGAATGCTCAACACTAATCCTGAGTTACATCCTGTATTATACCCCAGAGCTGCACTCACTATTCTGCTGGTGCAGTCACTGTGTACATACATTACATTACTGATCCTGAGTTACATCCTGCATTATACTCCAGAGCTGCACTCACTATTCTGCTGGTGCAGTCACTGTGTACATACATTACATTACTGGTTACATCCTATATTATACCCCAGAGCTGCACTCACTATTCTGCTTATGCAATCACTGTGTACATACATTACATTACTGATCCGGAGTTACATCCTGTATTATACTCCAGAGCTGCACTCACTATTCTTCTGGTGCAGTCACTGTGTACATACATTACATTACTGATCCTGAGTTACACCCTGTGTTATACTCCAGAGCTGCACTCACTATTCTTCTGGTGCAGTCACTGTGTACATACATTACATTACTGATCCTGAGTTATTATTATTATTATTTATTTACATTTAGTTACATCCTATATTATACCCCAGAGCTGCACTCACTATTCTGCTGGTGCAGTCACTGTGTACATACATTACATTACTGATCCTGAGTTAGATCCTGCATTATACTCCAGCTGCACTCACTATTCTGCTGGTGCACTCACTGTGTATATACACATTACTGATCCTGAGTTACATCCTGTATTATACTCCAGAGCTGCACTCACTGTTCTGCTGGTGCAGTCACTATGTACATACATTACATTACTGATCCTGAGTTACATCCTGTATTATACCCCAGAGCTGCACTCACTATTCTGCTGGTGCAGTCACTGTATACATTACATTACTGATCCTGAGTACATCCTGTATTATACTCCAGAGCTGCACTCACTATTCTGCTGGTGCAGTCACTGTGTACATACATTACATTACTGATCCTGAGTTACATCCTGTATTATACTCCAGAGCTGCACTCACTATTCTGCTGGTGCAGTCACTGTGTACATATATCACTCCTCTGTAATAGGTCATACATTACACTATATAGGGGTCAGATGCCTCCATATTCGCTACGTTCCCCTTTTTTTTGTAACATATCAGCTTGTTCTATGGTTCTCACAGTTTTGGACAGGAAGACGTGCGCTTGTGTCGGTTTGTTGGGTCTGGGACCATCTGGTTCGTTTTCTCGCTCGTCTTCATTTATTTGGGGTAACACAATATTCTGGTCTGTAAAACAAATACACAGGCCTCTTACCCGGCTGCCAATACTGGTAACATCTGCCACCTCAGAGGCCCTGACCTTTACAGCAGGCTTTTGCCAGTTAATCTGACAGCAGCATAATATAGGGCAGGAGAGCCTGATTCCAGCGATGTGTCACTTACTAGGCTGTGTGTTGGTGATAATCTCCTGCTGATAATAACTACAAGTTGCAGGTCCCCCACGCGTGGACATACAGACAGGGGATTGCTGTATATTAAATCACATAATACAATAGTGGCGCTTTACATCGCATCTGCTGCTCCTATGCTCGTGGCTCCTGGTACGGACCCTCCAGACTGTCGGAAGACCCCACATTAACCCTTTACAGACCAGACACATCTTTAAAGTTTTCCACATTCTAGAACATGCAGCTTTATAGTTTTGCTCCTATGGATGCAGAGGAACCGGTTTGTTTTTTTCAGAGGTCCATCCTGGTGGAATTTTTAAATTTGTATTTAATCATGATGTTACCCCCTTATTGCATGGATTTACAGGTACGTCATTAAGAGGGCGAGAGCGTGTGGAGGCAAGGAGCTGTGGGCACCCGGTAGATACTGGCTATGATACATAGTTGGCATCTGAGACATTTAGATGCCGCCAACAATGGAGAATGAAAGGAATGTTGGCCGATTCTCACTTTCATAGGCTCCATCGGCACCGATGCATCACTACCTGATGAAGACGCAGCTGCTGCCATCTTCTTACTCCTGTGAAGCTCAGCCATACAATGACCTTCATAAGACACCAAGATTTTCACTATATACTGAAATACTGCAGTTATTTAGTATGAGCCATTGCATGACCACACAGATACATGTCCCCCTTGGGGACTGAAAAAAAAATGCTATTATTTGGAATTGCAGCACCTGTAAAAAGTCTGGCCTATGAAAATTAAAAAAAAATAAACCTTTAAAGTAAAAAAAAATAAAAAAAATCAAGGCGTCAGATTTGCCATCTATTGAACATTGTCCCTATGTCAAAATGCAGTAAACAGGGGTCAGAATGTCATATGGACCCCAAATTGGTATCAATAAAGTAGTTAGCTTACCATGCAAAAAAACATGCTGTCACACAGATCAATCAACAGAAAAATAAAAATACTACGGGTCCTGGAAAATGGCAATACAAACCCAACATTTCAACCAAACGGCCGAAGACCAGGTATGCAGAGCGCTTACCCATCTCTACCGGTCCTATTAATAGTGAATGGAGCAGCAGAGGGCATGGGGCTCTTTCAGACGGGTGTGGGTCCAACAGCTGCAATCGGACCCCCAGCGATTGTGAAGTTATCCCCCTATACCATGAGTAGCGAATAACTTCCAAACCTTAGAATAACCCTTTAAGAGTTTAATTTTGGAGGCTCCAAAAAAAAAGAATTTAAAAAAAAATGGCAATTTGAAGTGTTTTGTTATTTTTTTTTTACTCCTTTTGACACCAAGCTCATCTAAATGTTTTGCTTTATTGTACAACACATTATGGTCGTAGTGGGGCCAAACCTGTGAGGTTCATTTTATGTTTTTAATTAATATATTTTTTTAAGGTGTGTCACCATTTTTATTTTTTTTACCGCTTATAAATGTTATGCTTTTTGTTAAAATTTTATTTTAACGTGGATAATTTTTATTTTTTTTTTAAATAAATTTTCAGCTTTTTTTTCTTTTATAGACTGTGTGTAAAGACGCCTTTTAGGGAATCCCTGAGACAGCCCTGGGGTATTGAGTTCCCAGGGTGCCCTCTCCCCTTGTTCTGTGCACCTACTGCAGAGAGGCGCTGCCGATGTGGCACCGTCTGTTTGTTGGGTATCAGCAGGTCCATGCACAGCCGGCATGCATCACATACGTGTCCTCTATCCATTTTCTTATAAATCGGATTCATATATGCCACCTGCCGGCCGATGGAGGTCATGGATGCATCATCCTCACCTCCCCGTGTGGAAGTGACATACGCTGGCTAACCCCTTTAATTGTTGGGATCTGATCCTGGCAGAAGCAGGACTGTAAATCGCCACCGTACTCTGCTGCTAAACGATACTTCAAGCTTCTATAAGGGGATAAAAATGACATCTGGAAATATTCCCCACAAGTGTCGGCCCCATAAAACCTCCTGTAATTACATGCACTATGGAGATGCCCACCTTGCATGGACGAGAGACCCCTGCTTTTGCGTGACCGCCGTCGTGGGACCGACTCAATGCTGGACGTGGCGTGGATAGGACCGGAGTCTGTGATCAACATGGTAGTTTTTGCAATTATTGCTTCCTTGATCTGCAAACACAAAGCAAACATCGAATTTTCAGGATTCCAACCACTGATCGTCCAATGTCACCCGAGTGCAGGATGAGACCACACAAACGAACCAGAGAAGAAACTGGACAGATTAATTAGAAAAACCCTACTTTGTACACAGCTCCATTGCAGAACTATGTGTCTCCGTGGTAACAGACTACAAGCTGTAAAGTTTGCCCACATAGATCTGCATAGGAACTGTATACACAAAACGGTAGTAGGCTGTAAATCATTACTTGCAGGCCGGATTCTGTATGTGTGAAGAATATCATCATAGTGTACCGCGGCCTAATGAGGAGCAGACATTCTGTGTACGGCGCCTCATTTACATTATGCTGAGCCCCTCAGCCGCCTCCTCTGTAAACCTCCTCCGCAGCGTCCGCTCAGAATTTACTTTGAAGTTGCAAATCAATTTTTTTCGTCTTTGAAAAACACATTTCATCACTATTTTAAAAAGAGAAAAGAAGAAGGAAAAAAAAAAAAAAAAAAGGAATCATGTTCCTGACACTCCGCTGCCTCTCCACGAGACTGGAGAACCAATGGACGGCAGTGACGGGAGCGGGACACAGGTCAAATCCTTTTATCTCGCCGAACCCCAGCTTACTGACCTGTAATGGAGGATTACCACAACCAACATCCTGCTTTATCCTTTCTCCACATGTCGCAAACCATAATGCAAGCAGAACAGGCGCTCGCTACTGTGTGCCAAGAACTAAGCGGATTTCCCCTTAAAAGTAAAAAAACTTGGCTGCCAAAGAGGTAAACCTAAGCATTTAGTGCATCATTAAAGGGGCGTTCTGGGATGTTGCCCTAATAAATAGAGGTGGGAGGTTTGGGGGGGGGGGGTAACGCCTGAGACTGTTATAATCAGTGTTATTTACCTAGTCAATACCCCAGACATTCACACCATGGTATACAACATGTGACCGCTGAGGGCAGTCATTGGCTGCAGAGGTCACATGAATGACCGCCATCATCATGGCAGGAAGCAGTAGAGCTGGGCGTCAGGCTGTGATGACGACTATACAGCTGTCACTACTGTATAAAATGTTTACTTGTTTCTGTGAACCACGGTGGACAACCAACATGGCCTCCAATAATTACCTAAATGTCAACCGGCTTACCCATTACATGTCTCCCATGAGCCGTCATCCAGCTTTCCCATAACCCTGGACAGCAAAACTGCCAATGTCGTGCCCTGTCCTCAGCTGCCGCCATGTAATCAATCCATAGTAATAGTATAATGCTCAGAGTCCTTCACATGGCAAGTACATTTCCAGGTAGGACCTTTCTGTGGAAAATCCGCAGCCAAATCTGCGGTGTCAAAAAAAGCAGCAAAATTTGTTGCATTTCCGCACAGTTCACTGATGGCGAATGCAAAGGCTGAAATCCGTGACGAAATCTGTGGATGTCAAATCTGCGGCGGCAGCGACGATATCTGTGGATTTCAGATCAGTGGCAACGATTAAGACATGTGTGGACTTCAGATCTGCGGCGGCGTCTGTGGATTTCACCTCTGCGGTGGGCATTTTCTGCGCAGCCTGTGACTGAGATTTTGTAACGTCGTATTCACCCGCTTGCTGCTGTATAATGCAGATTATTATCCTGGTACAATTACGTATCAGAATATCTGCTGTGTCTATGGCCCCCGGGAGTGTACCCTCAAAACCGCCAGCCCCACTTTTAGGAAGGGGGTGAATTTCACAACCCTATAAAACATTCCTACCAACTCTCCCAGAATAGGGAGAATTCTCCCGGATGAGACGACCAATCTATTATACGCACTTCCACCTTTTCCTGCACTTCTCTGGGGTCGCCATGAATAAGGAACGGTAAAGTGGCGGGGAGGATTTTGATATCAAAGAGTAGCCTGCATTTCTATTCCCCTCTAGAGCCGTTGTCCAGCTGAGACTGCAATCTACAGAAATATAGGCAACACCATGATGGAAGTTGGCCTTCTGTCCCGCTATCCCTCAGTAGATGGCGCCCTCAGTCTTCGGCAGGCGGAGGACGGTCGCTCCGGAGTCACGTATGCTGTAAATTGCGCTGCGATGTATATCAAGGATTAGTCACTTGGAATTTTAGCAGTCGATAGATTGTGGACTGCAGTAAGTACGGAGCTGTAACTGGACAGATGACAGAACCCGGAGCGGCCAAATGACTGTGTGTATGACAAAGCGCGAGCTTCTAATAGGAAAAGTAATGGACAAAAAGGAGATCTGTTACAGAAGAAATGCATCATGCAAATGACTGAATGGCACGTCTGCAAAAAGTCACATTTGTAAAACAAGGAGATTATATATTAGTATCTGTAGCCAAGGCTGCAAGGCAAAGCTCCAGTATATACATTCACCTACGGGTTATACAGTGCATGCAGGGACCCCTGCAGACAGCATAGAGGGGCGTAAATTAAGATAAACAGTCGCACCTTGGGAAACCTCATCTGGGGGTCCTACCCGGGGGTGAAGTGAGATTTGCAGAACCACAAAACACATCTCCCTGCAGACTCCACATCTGCACAATCCTAAGACTTGGGAGACATCCTAAAGCCATAGCCCATGACAGACCACAAGGATACGCTGTCATTTTTTGATTGTTGGGGGTCCGACCACTGGGCCCACACCAATCGTGAGAATGAAGGGGCGGCAGCACTGGATCTTCAATGCAGATATTTCTTGCAGAGCAAGTGTCTGAGCCAGCAAAATAAAATCAGGCCCTGCATGGCCATGTGCCTCTGTGCATGGGAAACACAGAAAAATGGACAAGGCGGCAGATCAATGGAGGATAGCCTCGTGTTGTAAAGGTTTATCATGGTCGGTTCCTGCACGGCATCACATGGCCACACGCAGAGCGCAGGGGAACTGCAGCAAAGCTCTATTCAAGAGACTGTAGAAAACTGCAGTTCTCCGTACAGCCAGGGGGGGCGCTGGGCAGGGTAAAGTTGTCAATCAGGGGCAGCATCAAAAATCAATGCTAAACAGCCCACATAACTCTCCAAATCGGTGGCGGTTTCTGACCCTCACAAAGTGATAACGTATACTAGCGATATCTCATCTCTTTATAACATAGAAATAAACTTTTAGGCGGAAAATATAAGACAAGTTGCTGGTACGGATTGGTGGCCTGACAAGCCTCAGATACATAGGTAATTTATCTATAAAAACAGGCTGCTGGATAACACCTACTGACCTAAAAGGGTATGTGCAATTTGGCAACCCACAGTTTATTACTGCTCTAAAACATTAAAAAAAAAAAAAAACAACTTTATACAGCTCTGGTACAATTCAGTGTTTCCATGGTAACAGACTACAAACAATCCCCGTGTAGTCTGAACCTGCAGTCGTGTTACCCCAGGTTCTGTGGATCCCCGTCACTCACATTCTCATTTACTACAGCCGCAGCTAAACTCGGACGAGGCTTCTTCATAAATGGCGCAAACAGTGGAGCGAGAGAGGAGCGCTGCGGAGACAGAAAACACATGACATGTGAGTACGAGAACCACAACTCGCACTGCACCAAGAACCACCGTACACATTACTGCACGCTACAGAAAGGTACTGGAGTCTGCAATTATGCAAAGTCTGTTCTGCCAGGATACGCAGAGCCTTAAAGTCCCTCTCCAGTGTTTGGATTTATTTCAGCATTTGGTAGCCGTCAGTAACGTGTGTTCCGAGTGAGCATTAAATACTTACCAGTCGTCGTCTTCTGCCGTTTCTAGCGCCGCTCCTGTCCTCTGCTGGATCACTGTGTCTGCAGCTTCTGTGTGGACAGTTAGCCACTTTCTCAATGTTCGTCTTTTGGACTTAGAACAACGCTCTCACAGAGTTACATTATGAAAGGAACGACCGTTTGGCAGCGTTTACTGGCAAGAAAGAGCTGCGGACACAGTATACAGGAGCGACACTGGAGCAGCGCTGGAAACTGCAGAAGACGGCGACTAGTAGGGATTTTAATGCAAGAACTGAACATCCATTAGCAGCTAATAAATGCTGAAAAAAAAAAAAAATGAAGAAAACACTGGAATGGGACTATAATGCTTAGTGGTGGTCTGACGTCTGGGTCCATCACCAGTCCTGATAATGATGGGGGTCCAACACGTTCTCCCCTGCACAGCCGTCAAGCTTTGTATAAAGTGAGAGGTCTGGCTGCTGTTACCGGTGCAGAGAACTGCACCCCCTTCATTCTTAGGATCAGTGGGGGTCCCAGGGGTTGGATCACCAGTAATTAAAAGGGTTTTAATCAACGACACGTTTTCAGTTTCCCGCTTGCCGGAGGTGATCGGTGCCCTTCTGCTTAATTGACAGTTCGGATCAGTGGCATTTTAACATCACTGCCCCAAACTGTGCGCTCTCCAATGCAGCTTTGCCTGCGCAGAATTAGGATGAGTGCCGTAGCGCTGAAGTTTGCTGGATTAGCCCCAGCGATCCTGACTAGCTTCAGAGCAGCGCTTACAAGCTCTATTGGACAAAGCTTGTAAGTGCTGCGCATGATCAGCCACTGCTGACAGATATAAAATAGGACTCCGTTCTTCAGAACGCAAGTAAATTGCAAAGCTGCTTGTTTTTACATATGTAAGACGATGGGAACAACCCTTCAATTGATGGCATATCCTAGTGATGTTCCACCTATTACTGAGATGGGAGAACCCTTTAAGAGACAGACACCTGGATTTACATAGGACGCAGGGTCTGGTGATCATGAACTGTCCCATTCATGCCATTTCCATGCAGGGCTGTAAATCTGGACCCATCACTCTGTATATAGGACAAGCCATGCAAAGGGCCAAACAAGCTTTTCAGTCTCCATTATACACTCACATTGTATACATACAGTCTGAGTAATTATTCTCTCCCTCTACTAACCGATCAGCGGGTGATCACACTCATCATCCATGGAGCAGTAGTACTGCGTGTCCATTACCAGCTGCTGTGTCCAGTGCGGACCAGTAGGGGGCGCCTGCACACAGGGCAGGGGAGAGGCACAAGATAAAACAAAAAAACGACCAAAACGAATAATATAGGGGTATATTCAATATGACAACCTGAAAAAGACAATACCCTTAAAAAATAACTTTTAATGGATAATATTTAAAATCTAATACATGATTAAACACATAATAACTACCAACACCATAAACCCTAGGTCTGTGCGGGGTATAAAAAAACAACAGCCGAAATGCCACAGGAACTCTTGATAAAGAGAAATATTCCTGACCATCATATTGAACATTACCACACTTATCAATATAAATCGCATAGTATATCTCAGGTCTGTATACCAATGTAGCAAACATACATAGAAGCCCATAAGAATAAAGCCAGATCACTAGTCTCTCATGGCTCCCGCGCTGCACATTTAGGCACTTAGCATATTACTGTTAGAGTGCTATGCACAGTCTGAAAAAAACACCATTGGAGGAAAACCTCCACTAAACTAAACAAAAAAACACCAGAACACAGGCAGGGATGCTTACCTGTTCAAGGCCTCCAACAATTGCACTACCCAGGGTGCACCAGGCCCAAATGAAGATAGCGAAAACACAGGTGCAAATAATACCGATGCAGCCAACCTACAATCAGGAATTGGCTGTTTGGAGCACCCGTGCAAAAAAATAGTCTGTATGTGGCATTTTCACACAGGACTGCAAAGTATATGGTGAAAAGCCTATTAATGACGCCATATATATAGCGGGCTAACCATGATGCATCCTGTGTGAACAGAGGCCACAGTGTACAGAGCCATCTAGGGCCCAGGCGCACCCTGGAAAAATGTACAGTGCACCAAAAACATAACAATGTATGCAAGGTATTGGTTGATATTATGGCCACAATATTGAAGCTGCCAACCCACGTCAAGGGTCCTTGTATCTTGGCAGTCCTAATCTAAAAAAACACCATTGGAGGAAAACCTCCACTAAACTAAACAAAAAAACACCAGAACACAGGCAGGGATGCTTACCTGTTCAAGGCCTCCAACAATTGCACTACCCAGGGTAGTGCAATTGTTGGAGGCCTTGAACAGGTAAGCATCCCTGCCTGTGTTCTGGTGTTTCTATGCAGTCTGCTATGATCAAGATAGACTTATCTGAATACATGTGATGTAGTGTGTGTCCCATATCTCCATCCCAATGGGACACACTACGTCACATGTATTCTCATGGGCTTCTTTGTATGCTTGCTACACTGGTATACAGACATGAGATATACTATGCGATTTATATTGATAAAAGTGTGGTAATGTTCAATATGATTGTGATTAATAACCAGGAATATTTTTCATCTATTAGAAGCCTCTATTTCATGTCTGCTATGGTTATAATTTAGGTCATAGCGAATTTATTGTATATGCTTATGAAGGCAGCGGTGTAATGTAACATGCACAAGAGCACTTTATATCATGATGGTCTCTAACTATTAAGTGTGGGAGACCTATGCTCATCTGTACCCTTTAGGAATATTATCTTTTGTACTGTATAGATTGGAGAGGCAATTATCAACTTATGACAATATACCAAATTAATATAATATAATTGCACAGACTGAGTCTATAGGGTACATACTAATGTGCAGTCTTTTGTAGATGTATTATAGTTAGTGTAGAAAGATATTTATGTGCTGCTCTTTTTATATTATTATTTTCTTCACATTCATAGCGTGACCTAGGTTTAGTTGTGTGTTGTGTGTATGCTGTTTGGGTAGCTGGTAGGGCCCGATTAGGGCAAAAAGGGACAGCCGACTTTGAGTGGGGGCGCCATGTCGAATTATAGGGTGCCAACCTCCGCTGTCAGGAAGGTGTGAGCTCTATTAGGGTGAACAATAGGGACTCAGTCAGGAATATTTCTCTTTAGCAAAAGAGTTCCTGTGGCATTTCGGCTGTTTTATATACCCCGCACAGACCTAGGGTTTATGGTAGTTATGTGTTTAATCATTTATTAGATTTTAAATATTATCCATTAAAAGTTATTTTTTAAAGAGAGGCACAAGATACCGGTTTGATGACTTATTAAACATTTCTGCCAAACCTTCAGGAGCCGGGCATCCAAATATTGAACCTTTTATTGATCCAGGGCAAATTGCTGACAAATGAAGTCAGTTTGTCTGGTCTTTGGCATGAATAAGATCTGACCCGTTGTGTCCGAAAGGGAGGAGGACAAGCAGTGGGAGCCAACATTTACATTGTCTAATTCATATTATATACATACACTCACCGGCCACTTTATTAGGTACACCTGTCCAACTTCTTGTTAACACTTAATTTCTAATCAGCCAATCACATGGCGGCAACTCAGTGCATTTAGGCATGTAGACATGGTCAAGACAATCTCCTGCAGATCAAACCGAGCATCAGTATGGGGAAGAAAGGTGATTTGAGTGCCTTTGAACGTGGCATGGTTGTTGGTGCCAGAAGGGCTGGTTTGAGTATTTCAGAAACTGCTGATCTACTGGGATTTTCACGCACAACCATCTCTAGGGTTTACAGAGAATGGTCCGAAAAAGAAAAAAAATCCAGTGAGCGGCAGTTCTGTGGGCGGAAATGCCTTGTTGATGCCAGAGGTCAGAGGAGAATGGGCAGACTGGTTCGAGCTGATAGAAAGGCAACAGTGACTCAAATCGCCACCCGTTACAACCAAGGTAGGCCTAAGAGCATCTCTGAACGCACAGTGCGTCGAACTTTGAGGCAGATGGGCTACAGCAGCAGAAGACCACACCGGGTACCACTCCTTTCAGCTAAGAACAGGAAACTGAGGCTACAATTTGTACAAGCTCATCGAAATTGGACAGTAGAAGATTGGAAAAACGTTGCTTGGTCTGATGAGTCTCGATTTCTGCTGCGACATTCGGATGGTAGGGTCAGAATTTGGCGTAAACAACATGAAAGCATGGATCCATCCTGCCTTGTATGGAGCATCTTTGGGATGTGCAGCCGACAAATCTGCAGCAACTGTGTGATGCCATCATGTCAATATGGACCAAAATCTCTGAGGAATGCTTCCAGCACCTTGTTGAATCTATGCCACGAAGAATTGAGGCAGTTCTGAAGGCAAAAGGGGGTCCAACCCGTTACTAGCTTGGTGTACCTAATAAAGTGGCCGGTGAGTGTATATCATATACACAGACACACGCAGCATACTGGAAGAAGCCATAGGTATATACTGTGTGACATTATACCGGACACGTCATAGAAATGTATTTATTGCCTGCAGCATGCTATCATGTCAAGGTGATTGTGCTGGGGTAGGAGCAGCACCCGACCCCATCACTTGGGGTGCCGACTGTACTGTACAGCCAGCACCCCACCTCTAAGGCCAGATTCACATGTCCGTGTGTCGTGGTCCGTACAAAGACACAGATGGTCTCCTCACCCAAATGTGACAACCTCATAAATGCCTATGAGGCTGTAAAGTTCAGGTCGGGAGATTCCTGGGTGGTACGTGCGGCATGGTCCGTGCTCCAACCATAACACACATAAGTCACTGCTAATAGCAAATTGCAGTCCCCAAGTGGTATGATAGGAGGCGGCTCCCTCTGTTACCCTGCCAAGATGTGAGAGTCCAGGTTAGTTACCAAAGAGGCCCGGGGCCCAAAATGGTCTGTAGGTCTAGTATGTATGAAAGCCAATTAATAAGGCTATCAGGATATCACACCCTGCAATATAGACATATTGCACTGCAGGGTATCAATCTGTATGATGTGAACGCAAAGCAGGGCAAAAAAAAGAAAAGTTTATTTTACAAAGGAAAGTAAGACATAAATAAAAGCCCATATAAACTGGCTGTCACTAATAGTAACGACCCACAGAATAAACTTAACCTTTCATATATACGGCCGAGTGAACAACAAAATTCAAAAAACAAATGGAAAAATTTCTATTTTGTGTCTCCATCAAACATCAAAAATGTATAAAAATAGTGCGCCATAAGAACACCAAGATATAAAAAAAAAAACCCCAAAAAAACACCTGCTCGCCTCCAGAACTGCTGCTGCACCTCTGTACTCAGTGATGTATCCCCTGCCTGTCTCCTGGAGTCAGAATTTGGAGGGGCATCACATGAGCGCTGCGGCCGTTGATCGACTGCAGCGCTCTTGTTTTGTCCTGGTACGAGAAAACCGGCTGGGGACGTAGCGCTGAGCCTCCGTAGAGGTAGAGACTCCGGGGTCCAGGAGGAACGTATGGACATCCCATTAAGGCTTACAGTAAGACAAGTCCTCTAGGTGCTGATCTGGTAGGATTAGTGCAGAATCATAGAAACACGTCCAAAATCAAGTGGTAAAACAAAATGTCACTGTAACCTGGTTTCCAATCACAGGAGTTTCCCAAGTGCTCAGTTTTCTGGTCTCGTGAACACTGAACCATATTGTAGTCCTCTTCTAGTGCCGGTTAACAAACTTTCTGATGCCGGGTCAGTGGCGATTCTCTGTACATACACACATACCCACCCTTCGCTCCCGTGGCTTCAGCTTTACTGGTCTTCCCGATAGCTCTTCCAGATCCTGAGGAGAATAAGAATCCTATAATTGAAGTCGTGCGACAAACATTCCCGTAAAACAGAAATCTGACAACATCGGTGTCACGGGACTTAGCGACAGATATTACATGATGGACTCGAATTGGGAAATGTCCAAATCTACATAAAAAGTTGCTAAACTTTACTTTCTAGAAGATGGGAGAGATTTCCATACTATATCATCTGCGGGAAAAGTATCAGAGATGCTCTCCATTAACGAGGGGAGATGTTGCAATGCATCATGAACCCAATTCAGGGACCCCGTCCAGACTGAGAGGGGTACAGTACACGCTATCACAACTGCAAAGCATCATGGTCCTGCCCAGGTAAAGGGGAGTCCCCTGCAATGCATCATGGGCCTAATGCAGAAGACCATCCCAAGGCAAGACGTTTACAGGTAATTACCACTGCAATGCATCATGGACCCAATATAGGTCCAGGCCAGGAGAAGCCTACATGCTGCACCCACTGCAAAGCATCATGGACCCAATATAGGAGCCCCGTCCAGGCTGGGAGAATCTTACATGCTGCACCCACTGCAAAGCATCATGGACCCAATATAGGAGCCCCGTCCAGGCTGGGAGAATCCTACATGCTGTACCCACTGCAAAGCATCATGGACCCAATATAGGAGGCCCGTCCAGGCTGGGAGAATCCTACATGCTGTACCCACTGCAAAGCATCATGGACCCAATATAGGAGCCCCGTCCAGGCTGGGAGAATCTTACATGCTGTACCCACTGCAAAGCATCATGGACCCAATATAGGAGGCCCGTCCAGGCTGGGAGAATCCTACATGCTGTACCCACTGCAAAGCATCATGGACCCAATATAGGAGCCCCGTCCAGGCAGGGAGAATCCTACATGCTGTATCCACTGCAAAGCATCATGGACCCAATATAGGAGCCCCGTCCAGGCCGGGAGAAGCCTACATGCTGCACCCACTGTAAAATATCATGGTTCTGACCAGGTAAAAAGGAGTTTACTGCATTGTGCGGCTGATGCAGGAGATCCACCATTGCTGAAGGAATAATCTGAATGCATCATTCACTGCAAAGCATCATGGCCCATTTAATATTTTGGACAGACTTTTTATACATGTATCCCTTGAAGGGTTAAAGCTACCTTGTAAAGTGATGTGATATTGATTGGACCCCCACCAAATTTAGCACAGTGTCCTCTTTATTGTCAGGTAGCCCTCGACCACTTACTGTGCAGAGACCGGCACAAGTGAATGGCAGGAAGCTGCATTTCCCTGCACAGCAGGTGGCCGAGAAATGCTGCTGTGCAGGGGAACAGAGAAGGGGATGCAGCACCAAATTAGTGCTGCAAGGTCTGACCAGTTAGAAGATAGGTATATCCCATTAATACTAGAACTATAGAACGATGCCAGTGACACCCAGTGAAGATCTGCCAGCCGGAAATACCTCTTGTCCTGCCTTCTTCTGTACATCTTACTGTACTGGGCACTTTCATTGTGGCGCGACTTAATAAAAGCATTTTAGAGTCTTGCTGTTCCATAAATGAGAAGTATTCACAACCCAAAGTAGCTCTCGGCTGCTCAGTGGGGGAGAAATTCATCTTTAGAGTTTCTTCCTGTGCAGCATTTACCGTAGTGAACACCTGCGCCATATAAAAAGCAGCACCTTATTGCATCTGCGGAGGGTGGAGATGGCTAAACTCAGCCGAATCTGTTTGCACAAGTCAAGTGGTTGGCCGGTGGAGACTTTCCTCCAGATAGATACCGTGCGTAGGAGCCCTGGATGTGCGACGCCACCCCAAGCGCACGAGGCGGCAGAGCCATGGAGCCAGCTAAATATTAATGCCGCCTCTGGGAGACACCGTAGGCAGCTCTGGACGGTTCAAAAGCATTAAAGAAAGCAAATTACAAACAGGATGTATTCTCAGGAGCGCAGTGTGCGAGCGAGGAGGGAGAGCTAAACAGGGCGACGGGGGGAGAAGACTCCCCACAGGGACCTTTCTCGGCTGAACGCTCAGCGAAAGACTCCCGGTAACACCGAAAGGGACAGAAATTAGCATTTAAATTGGATGAAATGAGATTTTGTGGTTTTATTTTATTAATAAATATAAACCAGTTGTCAGAAGAGTGAAGAGCACAAGGGCATGGTGTTGGTAAGAGAAACAAAACGGATTTACATGGGTGCTAGAACCCATCTGAAACACATGGCGGATGGGAGGGGGTAGAGGAAGGAGGTCTCACCAGGTCGTCCTCAGTCTGGTCGTAGCTGATGTCCGACAGGAAGGAACCACAAGATTCGTCCACCATGGAAAATCTGACAAAGGAAAAAAAAAACATTTATATATATACAAAACTAAATAAATAAAAAAGTTGTCATGAAGAAAAAAGGGACTATTTTTTAAAATAGAAAAAGTGACACTCATCCACTTCTGCGTAACATTCATTTGCACATCATAGAAGTGGTGGGCAACCACACAAGACCACCCCAACTCAGCCATCCTATGGCAATATAAAAAGAGGGTTCAAAGACCCAGTCCAGCGTCAATAGTCCACAAGAGTCACACCAGAGCCTTGTGGACCTCCTACCTGTGGCATCTCTTCTCATTACTAAGCCACCAAGGATGTGACCGGGATCTGATAATCAGAAGAGACATTGCAGTGGTCACAGGTACGTGAAGCAGGGATCTGGTCTGGCAGATATGGAGTACAGACTTGGCTGCTGGATCGGGGTCTTCTGAATGCTTTTTCTCTATATAGCAGACCTGGCATTACATTGTCGGCCATATTACCGGCTTCTACATTTTAGACTGGAATAAATGGTGCAGGTTATCTCCATCGCTCTGAATTGGAAGAGTTGGTGTAAAAAGTCATTGGGACACTGAACACTTTATTTCTAACACCGCTGGTCTCCAGTAGGATCAGACAGGTAAATATCCATCCTGTGAAATTCAGGGAGCCTTGTAGGAAGGTACGAGGGCGTTTAGTTCTACAGATATAAAATGGTTAGTAGATACCATCAAAAGATGGGCTAATGTCTGGTTAATCTTTATATCGGCCAGAGCCCGAAACCACTAAATAAGAGATTGAAAAAAAGAAATAACCCCCAGCCGCCACTCGGAGACGCTCATGGGCTCCTGCATACAGATATACAGCTCCCATTGAATGACGTAATGCTTTTCTGTTTCCATATGTTCTGACTGTCCTCCCGACGTCTGTAGCTGCCCAGCACGTATACCATACCTGCTTCCAACCCCATGGGCTGCAGCATTGGATCGGCCTCCCCCAAAGATGGCCAGGACAGAGTCGCTAAGAGGCACCGTATTCTGACCGTCACTCTGGATGAGTTCCCCAATCAGATGCATCTGCCGCTCCTGTTACAAAGCACATTATTAGTGGCTGCAGATTGTAGAGACTTTCCTGTCCATATCTGCCGCGAACAATGTAGTGGGTGCAGCCATCACCAGTGGGAGAACTATGCACGCTATCCCTCCTGCAGCCATGGACGGGATCAAGTGCTAGAAATGCAAAGCAACGCCGCAGTGTAACAAGGAATGATCGTTACCACGGTCTGCAGATCGGTCTCCGCTCTCTGACGCCTCTTCATCTCCACGTCCACCTGATTGCGGGCGTGCTTCAGCTTCACCTGCAGCGCCGAGCGCTCGATCTCGCATCGCAGCAGAGTCTCCCGTTTGTCCCTCAGCTCCTTCTCCGCCTGCAGCCATCTCTTCCTCGAGGATTCAAAACTCTGAGCAACCTGGATAAAATCTGTGGGCGAGAAAAAAAGACGACGAAGAAACACAAAGAAAATGGACAAAAGGAAAAAAAAATAAATCTATATCTATGGGTGTCGGGCGTCAGATCCTTAACATTGATGACCCGTCTTAAATGAGAGGTCATCTACATCTCAGACCTGGATAACCCCTTGATGGAGCTAATCACCATCATGGCCGATGAGCCCAGAGATCAGCAGTGGTCCGATGCTGCAGACGTGCAGCCAAGTTATAAAAAAAAAAAAGAAAAAAAAAAGCTGTCGGGGTGAGGGGGCTCTGCAGAATTAGTGTGTGTGTGGGGGGGGGGGGGGGGGTAAGAATGAATTGTCTGTTTGACCACTGAATTGTGTAAAGGGGTAATCCTGCAGACAAACATTACCAGCCAGAAGATGGGGGTCCTGAATCCCTGGTGGTCCAGAGCGTGCACTACCTCTAATTACTGCAGGTGGTAACAGACTGAGCGCCTACCTCCGTCAGTGAATGGAGGGTACCGCTCATGCTCGAATTCTGCTCTATTCACACAAGGAATCCAGGACCCACATTTCTGGCAGTGTATCGGACCTCCACAAATCCATCAGTCTACACCTAAGTGGACATGTAAAAACTGCTGATAGCTCTTTACCACTAGAACACTCCGTTCCCTGGGATTATAGTTCTCTTTCAGTCTGAATAGAGAAAAGGAGAAAAAAATAAAGTTCATAAACAAACGGCAGAGGCTGAAGAGTTTTGTTTTGTAGAGATCTCCTAGAATTGTTACCTGAAGTAATAACCGCTGTTCTCCTGAAAACGGAGAGGTTTTTATTTTGTTCTTGCACTTCTCCATTCCTGAGAAACGGCCTCCTCTTCCCTATATACAAGTGGGTGTGGCTCTCAAGTAGATGCCCGCAGAGTAGAGATGAGAACCTCGCCCATTTGTCCAACAAAGCTGGATTTACATACAGGGAAGAGGGCGGAATACGTCAGGAACGGAGAGGAGCAGGAATAAAAGTAATGCCGGATTCAGATCAGCAACATTTACACCAGGAAAAAAAAAAAATAATAATAAAATATATATATATATATATATATATATATATATATATATATATATATATATATATATATATATATATATATATATTTATGACAAGGGGCAGGGTGCCTTTAAAAATGGAGACAGACATCCTTACATTTACCTTCCTCTGCAGCAACGTTGAACTCTATGAGCTTCAGTAATCGGTCGACGTAGGACTGAAACGCTCGCTTCTGCGACTCCCCCATCCTGTGCCGTGAAAAAAACAAAATAAAAACATATATAATATACACATACGCACACCTTGGCACCCTTCCACAAGCCACCGGGGAGGCACGGGGTGCTAACACACAATAATGTGTTGGGTGGCGCTGCATTAGATGTACCCGGTCTTATTACGGAGTGTAAGTGGATTTCCCACCTCGGCGTGGGCCA
This sequence comes from Ranitomeya variabilis, assembly GCF_051348905.1. Classification (NCBI taxonomy): domain Eukaryota; kingdom Metazoa; phylum Chordata; class Amphibia; order Anura; family Dendrobatidae; genus Ranitomeya; species Ranitomeya variabilis. Next base: position 231,594,376 of record NC_135238.1, read on the forward strand.
CTCCTCTACGAGACCATTCTCTGCGCGGATATTCATCAGAAGGCGTGAAGAAACCATGACAAAGATTCCTCTGGATTGCATTCCTTCCTAACAGATCAGTGCGGTTCCTTCATAGTTTTCATTTCATGACTTTTTCTGAACACCCCCGATATTATAAGAGACGCCACGTGAAACAGCGCCACGTCCGCCATGGCGGCTTCATACAAAAACAGTGCCCACAATGCAGAAGCTCGGCAGCGGCGGGGAGTTTTCTCATGCAGATGGCAATCACAAGCCCGACAACTTCAGAGATCATTAAAGTAGACGGTGGGAACGTGTCCTCCTGCGGGAGCCACAATATTCCTAGTACGAAGGAAGGGGGCTAATGGACTTTTGGCAGGGGGCAGAAGTGTTCACGGCAGCCGCCATGGCTTCTGGAGGCGCTGCAAACACACATCAGCAATTACCGATCACGCTCGTCACTTAACCCCTTAATGAACAGGTCAGTTTGGGCTTAATGAGGTACTAAATGCTTTTTTTTCCCCATCTTTTCATTACTTGGTTGTTTCTGCCCCTGTTTTAAGCCGTCGTACCGTATACTTTTTTTGCAGCTGATATTAAAAAACACAAACAAAAAAAAAAACAGTTTTTCTTTTTATATCACAGTACCATGCAGATTCTGCATAAGTGCAGGCATTTTTATACCAAAATATCCATTTTTTGGCCTTTTTATGACATTTTGTAATATTTATATATTTTAATATTACAAAATGTCATAAAAATTCACACAATCGCAAAAAAAGGATTATTTGGTATAGAATACAGGAATTTTTTATTTTATTTTTTTAATAGATAGATTTTTGTAAGCAGTAATCACCGATCCACTGGAGGACTGGGCATATTGCTCAGCCGCACACTAACCGGCAAATGAGGCGTCCCTTCCAGAGCGCCTGGACCATGGAGGCGTCTGGGTGCGAAGACTCTGGTAGCCAAGGGCCCAAAAGCAAACTCTCGGACCTAGAAGACCGCACTGTGGGTACGGAGAGCCCTGGCTTTGCCCCTATACAATCTATATTTAGGACTGGTTCAAACTAGGCGAGATCAATTTGTGGAGGAACAGAAAGTCTCTAAGCATGAAGTGGATGATAACAGAAAACAGCAGCTGACATTCAAGTGCACAGTAAATGAATATAAAATATAATTTTGGTTCCATATCCCTATCCCCCTACGACCCATAACATTACAGCATTAGGCATCACAAGGCCAGGATGGTTATAGCCCTGATGGCTCCAGGATCTACATGGCAGGAACGGAAACAGCGGCTTGTATGGGCTTTATCACAGATTTCCCAGTTCCAGATCCATAAGTAAATAGTCCCATAGCTCATCTCAGACATTGGTGGCTGCGGGGTCCGGCGGGAGGTGCGTCTGCCTTACTGATCACCCCCATGTAAAAAGGAAGACCCCGAGCCCACAGGGATCATACTTATCACCAATCATATGGACGGGGACAGATGATGTTCATGAGTCAACTCTTAACTCCTTAATGAGTTTTCCATCACGGGTCACTAAGAGCTATTTGGTGAGGGCTCTTGCGTTTGCTTCATACCAGGCAGGTGCCGCCTGGGTTACACAGCCGACATCTGCAATGTCCAGCGCTAGCTAGTTTAATATTTAAATGCCAATGTCAATCGCTGAGGCATTGAACTGGCACCACTGACGCACCGGCTTTTTGCGACGTGATTGAACGATTGCAGGATAAGGTCCCCTATGGGGACCCTCAGTTACAATTTAATAAAAAGCATCTGATATCAACAGAAAAGTCTGAAAAATAACAAAAAAAAATGCAAGGAAAAACAAAATCTAAATGTCATATGCATCCTAAAATGGTATAGATTTAAAAAAACAAAACAAGAAAAACCAAACAAAAAAAAACACACACTTCATCCATGTTTGGCATTGGCGTAATCTTACTCACATAAATAATCATATTGTCCATTCGTTTTTTACCACATAATAAAAAAAAAATACTCAAAAAAACATATGGTGAATTTTGTTTTCTTCCGCTTATTGCAATTTCACCAAACTTAGAAATTTTTTTTTCAGTATATTATAAAAGATACATCATTCCAAACTACGACATGAAAATAAAAATAACGATAAGGTTATGTCTTTTGGAAAAAGGGATAGAAAAAAAAAAAAAAAAAAAATGAAAGCACAAAAACAAAAAATCCCCAGAGTCATGCTTCAGGAGCAAATGGCTGTGGTCCTCCCGGTTTGCCAGGGGCTTTTCTTTCCTGAAGATTGACAGTACAGACCTGCAGCATTGGCGGTGGAGCAGCTGGTCCGAACTGTGTGCGCTCCTAGTAGGAACAGAATGGCCTCTGCAGCATGGCGGACGCGCCGTGGGACTGAAGCCGGCTGGATCCAGCGATCGTCCATCTTCAGAGCGGTATGAGCAGGCGGTAAACCATCAAACTTGCTCGCACGGCAAGCTTCTTGTCTAGGTCACTGGCCAGGCTGGGACTTCAGGTAGGCCAGTAACCTAGGGAGTGAGCTGTACACTAGAACATTACAAATCCCTCTGTTCCAGCGAATGGAGAGTACTTATAATAAGGAATAAAACTACACACGTTTTACAAGCACTTGGCAATTTTACCCATTTATGAACCTGTGACAACTACTTTTAAATCGACACTCCGGACAGATGCATTTATCATCCGAAAAACGGGACAGATGATAAATGCTGGATGCTGGTCACCCATCCTACCCTCCAACAAAGTTACAACCGACTTATCCATCAGTCTACATGTCTCGTAGGGCGGAGGATTTAACGGATTGAGCGTGTAAGAGATCCCTTTATTTCATCTTTTTACGGACAGGACACAAGCAGAATCGCCCGCTATTATGTCCAATGCTGGGAAAGGCTTAAAGGGAGACTCCGGCTCTGCTCACTTCTGCACCCGTCGGTGTGAGGACCTCTGTAGATGGGATATCGCCAATGTCCACTTCATTGATTTTTCCAGAACTGCGAGACCTCAATCACAAAGTGATGGTTTATTCAACAATATGGGATCTAATTGGAAAGAAGGAACACCCCTTAAGGCTATGTGCACACGTTCAGGCTTTTTCACGATAAAAACGCTATAAAAACTCATTAAAAACGCATACATTATGCATCCTATCATTTAGAATGCATTCTGCATGTTTTGTGCACATGGTGCGTTTTTTACCGCGAAAAAAACGCATCGTGGTAAAAAAAAGCAGCATGTTCATTAATTTTGCAGATTTTCCGCGGTTTTACCGCAATTCTATGCATTTCGAAAAAAAAAAGCACAAAAAAACGAATCAAAAAACGCATGCGGATTTCTGGAAGAAATGTCCGGTTTTTGTCAGGAAAATTTCTGCCAGAAATCCTGACGTGTGCACATAGCCTTAAGGTGATCCTTGGTCACTGCCATTTTGGATGGCTTTCACCTTATATTTATGGCCTGCTTTCATCTTATACTTATGGCCGGCTTTCACCTTATATTTATGGCCATCATACTCACTGCCCAGAACTGCACCAGTGACTGGAAAATCCATTGCGCTCCGCCTGCATACAAAGCGCGCTAACCCTATGCAGTCTACATTTGGGTAATTGGGTGGTGCAGTACCGCTATGTGGGCGCTTGATTGACGATACATTGAGACTGATTAACTCTTTAGCTGCCGAATACTGGAGCCAAGATATCTAGGAGAGGCAGCACCCCCCCATAGAGCCTAGGTGGTTAATGTACAGCTCATATCTCGCCGGCTCCTCCGCTCCCCGAGTAATTTCATTCTGGATTTGCTTCCACAAAATGCAGTTAAAGCGCATTCATTACGGGCAGTTAAGATGAAATTGGACAAGTTCCTTGAGGAAACCCGCAGGTGGAGTTATTGGATTCTGCAGGATATATTAATCTACTCGATGAATAGTTTATCCAACGTTTGAAACTTTCTGATTTTGACAGACTTCAAATAAAATAATAAAAAAAAAAAATTAGGCATTTCACCTTTCGCTGATTTATCAATCCCCAGACTACATGGTGGTATAAAGCATAAGCTGCTGGGAATGGTGGGGGGCCATTTATACCCTCTAATGTCTCATACACGGGACCAGAGATTGGATCCCTTAAATACGGATGCAATTGGTTTTGATAAGCGGCGCATATACTGCTGTATACACCAGATTTGTTATATGGACAAATCATAAATATACACTGCGGTGCTGACATCACAGTATTTCCATGGCGTTGTCTGTTATCCACCGTCCATGTGGCCCCTGTGAAAAGTTTGCAGGTAGAGGATGTTGCATAGCGCTTTTTTTTATCAGTCGTTATCTATTCAAATATTACTGGCATTTACCAGAAACACGGCACAATTCCCTTTGAGTGATCTGTAATAGGACACAACGGCTGTAAAAGAACTCCACATCACAATGATTCCCATTGCACGCAGGGGGTCTCTGATTTTCCAATGCATGTAATATTTTTTTAGACAATTTATTACTAGGGGGCGCTATTGAGCACTTGTGACAAAAGGAAGGAGGAGAATTACAGTACATACCCTTGGAGAGGTGTTCCACTTTAACACTGAAGGCCTATCCTTAGGGTATGTGTCTACGTTCAGGAAACACTGCGTTTTTGACGCAGCGCTGAGCCGCAGCGTCAAAAACGCAGCGTCAAGATGTTACATCATAGTGGAGGGGATATAATGAAATCCCGTCTCCACTGTGCATTAAAAAACGCATGCGTTTTTCCCGCAAAAAAGCACATGCGGTGCGTTTTTTCAGAAAGCAGAATGTTGCTACAATGAGCAAAACACGCAGGAGCACCGCAGGTGACCTGCCAGTGACCTCAGGTGCATTTTTGGTCAGGATTTTACCTGCATAAAATCCTGACCAAAGCCTGAAGCAAACTTGACCGTGGACACATACCCTTAGAATAAGTAATCAATGTCTGATCAGAGTGGGTGCTACAACCGGCATCCCTGCAGATCAGCTGTTTGCAGCGTTGATGGCTCAGAAAAAGATCTGCACAGGACAGCTGTCACCTGCATAGTGACCATGACCGGATATTGCGTATCTGCCCCCTATACAAATCAATAGGGAGGAAATGTGTAGAATCATCTGTGGCCACTATTCCATCGATGGAGCTGTACTGCGCGGCTCCATAACGGAGACCTTTCCTAAAGATAGGCCATCAATGATAAAGTCTTGGACAACCGCTTCAAGACTGGGCTCTGTGGTGTGTCCCGGTGGAAAGATATCCCCGAGAAAAACTTAGGTCATATGTTTAAAGGGAGGCCGTTGCCACTTTTATATTTAAAAAAACGTCAAAATAAAATAAACTTACTTTACTGATTGTCAAGCTCATCCACATACACTGCCTGGGTTCCCTGCATGACTCTGGACTTCCTATTCCGGGCAGGACAGCCATGTCACCACTGCGGCCAGTGATTGACTGCAGCAATCAGATATGTCTAGGAGTGCAGGTTATTATTTTAAGGCTATGTTCACACTTTGCGGTTTTTGCTGCGGATCCGCAGCAGTTTTCCATGCAGGGTACAGTACAATGTTACCCTATGGAAAACAAAAACCGCTGTGCCCACTTTGCGTTTTTCCGCTGGAAAATCCGGGCAGATTTTCTGCGGAAAAAAAGAAGTAGCATGTCAATTCTTTCTGCGGATTCCGCAGCGGTTTTCCACCTGCACCAATAGGAAAGTGCAGTTGGAAAACCGCAGTGGAATCCGCAGTAGAAACCGCACAAAAAAACGCAGTGAAAACCACCGCGGTTTTGCACTGCGGTTTTTGCAAATCCGCTGCGGAAAAATCCGCAGCTAATTCCGCAAAGTTTGCGGGACACATGATTGGGGGGGGGGCGAATACAATGCTTGATACACTTATACTTTTTGTCCATTTCCACTCTCTGGTGAAAAATCTCCCATTAAGGAGAGAAACTAAAAGGAACACATACGGAGGAACGCAGAGAAATCTGCCACCACAGAGCGGGAGCTCCCAGCACAACCTGACAGCCCCACACAGCGGCGTCCGCTTACCTGCCGCCCTCACGGGCACACCCGAACATGGCTGCCGCGAACTCCCACAATCCTCCGCAGGGGCAGGCTGTGAGAAATCACATGATCTCCGCATCACGTGACCGGCATTATGCGTAGAGGTACGTAAGACGCTACTAACGTGCTGCTCTCACGTGCTGACGTCATCGCAAGAGCGAGCGCGGGATGTTCAGTTCTACCCCCGAGCCGCGGCGTCATCCACTGATGTGTGGCCATGGAGGGACGGTTGTGGCTAAATCCAAGTCGGCTAAAGGACCTGGTCCCTCTGCCGACTTGGAAATAGCCCACTCTGTGTGAGAAAGCTAAATCCCAGTCGGCTAAAGGACCAGGTCCTTCTGTGCACTGGGATTTAGCTTTCTCACACAGAGTGGGCTATTTCCCAGTCGGCAGAGGGACCAGGTCCTTTAGCCGACTTGGATTTAGCCTGCTCTATATAAGAATGCTAAATCCCAGCAGATAGAAGGACCCTTATTGTGTATAGATAGATATGAATACTGTCATGTGATTTTTTGCAGTTATAGTGAGCTGCAGCCTGGATATGACATCTGATTACACATTTATTTATATGTGACAATTATACACACGAATTTTCCCCTTAATCCCAGTGTGTACAATATTCTGCGCCAATCTCATCCGCGTCCCGTTTTATTTACTGGTGATCATTTTTGTAGATCACACAACCACAGATTTTTTCCATGCATGCACCTAGGAGTGTTTTAACCCTCGGGCAATTTTCCGTTTTTTTTTTTTTTTAATTTCCTTCCCATAACTTATTTTTCCATCCACATCGCCATTGGGATTTTTTTGTTATTTTGGCGGGACGTTCTTATTGATACCATTTTGGCGCGGATACCATGTTTTGATCACCTCTTATTTCATTTTATTGCAATGTTGCTGCGACCAAAAAAAACGTAATTATGGCGTTTTTTTTCTCGTTATGCCGTTTGCTGATCAGATTATTTTACATTTTGATTGGTCAGACCTTTCTGATCACGTCAATTCCAAATTTATTTATTTTTTTAAATGGAGCAAAAGCGATATTTTTTTTTCTGATATTTTTATGATATATGATGTAAGGCTACGTTCACATTTGTGGTCCGCGCCGCAGCGTCGGGCGCCGCAGCGGCGCCACATGCGTCATGCGCCCCTATATTTAACATGGGGGCGCATGGACATGCGTTGTGCTGCGTTTTGCGCCGCATGGCCGCAAGCGTTGGATGCAAGAAACGCTTCAAGTTGCATTTTTTTTGCGTCCAACTTTCGGCCAAAAAGGACACATGCGGCGCAAAACGCAGCGTTTTAGCGTGCGTTTTGCCGCGTTTTTGTTTTGCGTTGTGCGCTGCGGCGCACAACGCAAATGTGAACGTAGCCTAACTGCATCATGTGTTGTGAAGGGGTCAATACTATAATTATTGGCCAAATGGACCAGGTCCTTCTGCCGACTTGGAAATAGCCCACTCTGTGTGAGAAAGCTAAATCCCAGTCGGCTAAAGGACCAGGTCCTTCTGTGCACTGGGATTTAGCTTTCTCACACAGAGTGGGCTATTTCCCAGTCGGCAGAGGGACCAGGGCCTTTAGCCGACTTGGATTTAGCCTGCTCTATATAAGAATGCTAAATCCCAGTAGATAGAAGGACCCTTATTGTATATAGATATATATGAATCTTGTCTTGTGATTTTTTGCAGTTATATTGAGCTGCAGACTAGATCTGACATCTGATTACACTTTTATTTATATGTGACAATTATACGCAAGAATTTTCCCCGTAATCCCAGTGTGTACAATATTCTGCACCAATCTCATCCGCGTCCCGTTTTATTTACTGGTGATCATTTTTGTAGATCACAGAACCACAGATTTTTTCCATGCATGCACCTAGGAGTGTTTTAACCCTCGGGCGATTTTCCGTTTTTTTTTCTTCCCATAACTTATTTATTTTTCCATCCACATCGCCGTTGGGAATTTTTTTTATTTTGGCGGGACGTTCTTATTGATACCATTTTGGCGCGGATACCATGTTTTGATCACCTCTTATTTCATTTTATTACAATGTTGTGGTGACCAAAAAAAAGTAATTATGGCATTTCTAGTTTTTTTCTCGTTATGCCGTTTGCTGATCAGATTATTTTACATTTTGATTGGTCAGACCTTTCTGATCACGTCAATTCCAAATTTATTTTTTTTTAAATGGAGCAAACGCGATATTTCTTTTTCTGATATTTTTATGATATATGATGTAACTGCATCATGCGTTGTGAAGGGGTTAATACTATAATTATTGGCCAAATGGACCAGGTCCTTCGGCCGACTTGGATTTAGCCTGCTCTCTGTGAGAAAGCTAAATCCAAGTGGGATAAAGGACCAGGTCCCTCTGAGTGTTTTAATACTAGACCTAGCAGGATAAAGGACCAGGTCCTTCTGCCAACTTGGATTTAGCCTGCTCACTGTGAGAAAGCTAAATCCCAGTCGGCTAAAGGACCAGGTCCCTTGGAGTGTTTTAATACTAGACCTAGCAGGATAAAGGACCAGGTCCTTCTGCCAACTTGGATTTAGCCTGCTCACTGTGAGAAAGCTAAATCCCAGTGGGATAAAGGACCAGGTCCCTTGGAGTGGTTTAATACCAGACTTAGTAAGCTAAAACACCAGGTCCTTCTGCCCACTTAGCTTTAGCTTGCTGTATATAACAAAGTCTAGTGGGCAGCGCAGTCCACCAGTGATTCACCAATCTGATGCACTGTAATGATTCCACTAGTTCACTGTCGGACTTACATACTGTAGTGCTGATGTGTCACGCTGGGGGCAGTCCGGCAATCCAACCTACTACAATGTTTCCGCCAGGTTATGCGTATTGCCGGTCACTGTGCTCCTTGAGTTCACCTCAAGTGACAGTTGACAGCTCAGAGAGTGCTGTGATAACCGCAAACTGCAATCTCCAGTGACCTCAGAGGTGGCGGCTTCCATGCCCCCCTTAGTGTGTGTACGCCGGATACGGGGAGGGGTCACGTTTTATGATGTCACTGTGGCTTCTGTATGTATTGGAGCAGGGGATCGTCTTGGGACCTTGATGATGATGATAAATGGGTGAAAGAGGGTGTCTGTTTTTATATTTTAATTACCGTACATGTTTTTAATGTGTTTCTTTATTTTTACTTACAGTGTTAGTAAACGGGGTGTTTCATAGACACCTCTCTATTACTAACCCTGGGCTTGATGTCAGCTGTGATTTTTGACAAATCACAGTTGTAATTATACTTACAGCCCTGGCAAAAATTAAGAGACCACTGCAAAATGTCCAGTTTGTCTGATTTTTCTCTTTCTAGGTATATTTTTGAGTAAAATGTAAATTGTTCTTTTATTCTATAAACGTCTGACATGTCTCAGAATTTTCAAGAAATAAATTTAGTATTTTTTTCTAACAAAGAAAAATGGTCAAAATTAAAAAAAAACAGTGCTTTCAGACCTCAAATAATGCAAAGAAAACAAGTTCATAATCATTTAGAAACAACAGTACTAATTTTTTAACTCAGGAAGAGTTCAGAAATAGTGATGAGTGAACGTGCTCGCCACTACTCGTTACTCGCCCGAGTATCGGGGTACTCGGCGAGCAGCGAGCATTTCCGGTACTATTCGGCGGTAACTGCAGTCTCCACCCAGAAGTTTTAGCGGACTTTAGAGACCCAATCATGGTGCAGAGATTGTCTGCCAGGCCATGAAACGCGGCAGCCATCTTTGTTGTGTCGTGCAGTGATTGGCTGGGCCGCACAGCATCATCCCGAGTATAAGAGACCTGGTGCCGCCCTGCTCGCCGCGTTCTGTTCCTGTTTCAGCGAGAATAGGGAGAGCTGCTGCCGAGATAGGGTCAGAATCGTGGTTTTAGAGTGTAGGTCTGCAACTCTTACATCCACAACTCCTCAGAAACCAAAAGTCCTTTTTAGGGCTAATTTGTGGGTCCCGATATTGCAGCACTAGGTAGGCAGGGCATAGCATATCCACATCAGTGCAAGGCCAGCAGGCACTGTATGTGCGTCCATTGCTCCCACTGCATCCCTCCCAAAGCTCCATAACTGCCTGCAGCTGCAGCTTATTTACTGTCTATATATTTATTTTTCCTTCATTTTTTTCAAAAATCCCCCCCCCCCCAAAAAAAAAAATACAGTCTGTTCTGTCATACTGAGGCCTGTTGAAAAGTTATAGTTTGTCAGGCATACGTAGCATAGTTGTCTGTGCGACCCTTGTGCTCCCTTTTTTTTGGTGTTTTAAATTCACTGAAAAAGGCCTCATATATCTGCGTGCTCCATGTTTGGTCATTGGAGGCCGGTGTACTTATTTTTTGACTGTGTGATAGTCAAATTCTATACAGCACTATTTCGTATCAAAAAAATTCAAAGGCTACAGATTTGCCAGTGTGGTGTTTCCGTTACAGCCGTCATATATCTCTGTGCTCCAAGTTTGGGCATTGGAGGCTGGTGTACTTATTTTTTGGCTGTGTGATACTCAAATTCAATACAGCACTATTTTGCATAAATTAACTTAAAAAAAACATGAATACAGTCTGTTAGGTCAGGCTGAGGCCTGCCTGGTGTTTGGGTTTGAAAAATCATAGATTTGCAGGCATACTGATCACATATTATTTCGCTACTAATAAAGACATTTGTGTTGAGCATTTGAAATAGTGCAGTAGTCCATTTAAAATGGTTAAGGCAAGAGGCAAAGGACGGGGAAGTGGACGTGATGGTGCATCCATAGGATGAGGCCGTGGGCAAGGTGAAAGTGGGCAACAACAAAGACCCACATCTTCTCGCTCGACATTCCTGTCCCAGTTTCTAGGGTACCGCAGCACACAACTATTGAAGCCAGAGCAGTGTGTAACGGTTGTTGGTTGGATAGCGGATAATGCTTCCAGTCACTTAGCCATCACCACCACTACCTTGTCTTTCACACGGTCAAGTCTGAGTAGCCGTGAGTGAGGCCAGGATATTCCTCACCCTGATCCTCCTTCCTCCCACCATGCCGAGTACCCTGAGACAACTGATCCCACACTTGGACACTCTGAAGAGCTGTTCAGTTTTCCATTTCAAGATTCAGAAATCTCTGCAGGTCAACTTGAAGTGGGGAAAGATGAGATCGCATGTAGAGCTGCCCAAAGCTTTGACCAGCCCCAGTCACACGAAGGCAATGGTGGGAAAGTGTCACAAGAGGTGGACCATGATGAGACCTAATTTCTAGAAAGTCAGGAGGAGGAGCAAGGTGCACATGTGGAAGACGAGGTGGTGGATGTCATAGTAAATGACCCAAGCTGGCAGGAGGACATGCGTAGCGAGGACAGCAGCACAAATGGGGAAGGAGGCATATCCCCCAACAGGCAGGAAGAAGCAGTGTGGTGGCCACAGACAGAAGGCGTGCATCCGTTCCCTGTAACACCAACATGAGTGAAGTTGCCATTCCACCTGTGAGATCTTCCCGAGTCTGGCTATTTTTTAAAGACTCTGCCGATAACCCTAAACAGGCCATTTGCAGCACCTGCCATGCCTGCTTCAGCAGGGGTAGCAAAACAACCAGCCTGACCACCAGCATGATCAGGCACATGCAAGCAAAGCACCTGACTTTGTGGGCCGAACCCCAGGCTCGAGGACCACTGCATGCTGGTCACACCACTGCTTCTTCCACTGTTTTGCATAGAAGCCAATCCCTAGTACACCGTGCATGTGAAGATGCCTCTAGCCCTGCACCTCTTGTGGCCCACAGTCAAGCAGCACCATCAGCAAGCCCGTCCACGTCCTTGACCCAGCACAGCATTCAGTTGTCTATAACCCAGTCTTTGGAACACAAGCAGAAATACCCAGCCAACACCCCACAGGCCACAGTCCTCAATTCTATTATTTCTCTTCTGCTTGTGCTAGAAATGCTGCCTTTTAGGCTTGTTGAGACGGAAGCATTCCGCAACCTGATGGGGGCGGTCATCCCAAGGTACTCGGTCCCCAGTCGCCACTATTTCTCTCGGTGTGCCGTACCGGCATTACACCAGCATGTGTCCCACAACATTACCCGTGCCCTCAACAATGCTGTTACCGGGAAAGTCCACCTAACCACGGACACGTGGACAAGTGCTTGTGGGCAGGGACGGTACATCTCAATGACGGCACACTGGGTTAACATAGTGGAAGCCGGACCCAGTTGGACCTTGAGATGGAACACATCCTCCCCACGCTGAGGATTGCTGGCCCTATGTCAATCAGGGTTGCCCCCACAGTCTACAGCTCCTGCACCTCCTCCTCCTATTCATCCTCCATCTCTGAAATCAACACATCAGTCAGAAGCTGGAAGCACTGCAGCACTGCCTCAGCCAAGCGGCAACAGGCTGTGCTGAAGATAATCTGCATAGGTGACAAACCGCACAATGCAGAAGAGTTGTGGACAGCGCTGAAAGAGCAGTCAGATGTTTGGATGACACCGCTGAACCTACAGCCAGGCATGGTCATGTGTGACAATGGCCGAAACCTGGTGGTGGCTCTGAGGCAAGGTGAGCTCACACACGTACCTTGCTTGGCCCATGTGCTTAATCTCTTGGTTCAATGTTTTCTGAAAAGCTACCCGGAGCTGCCGGATCTGCTAGTGAAAGTGCGCTGTCTGTCTGACCATTTTAGAAAGTCAGCTACAGCTTCAGCCGCCCTTGCCGTGCTTCAGCAGAGTTTTCAGATTCCAGCTCACTGACTATTGTGTGATGTCCCCCATCCCCACGCGCTGGAACTCTACGCTGCATATCTTGGAAAGGAGCAGAAGAGGGCCGTTGTTGACTACCAACATTAACAAGGCCGTCGAATTTCAGGTCAGACTCCACACATAAGACCTCAGGAGTGGACATGGATGTCAGACATATATAACATCCTCCAAAACTTTGAGGACTGCACTAAGATGGTGAGTGGCGATGATGCCATAATTAGCATCACTATCCCGCTTCTCAGCATTCTGAAAAACTCTCTGCTCACAATCAAAGAGGATGCATTGCAGGCGGAGCACGAGGACATGGAGCAAGGAAACATACAGGGGGATTACACTCAGCCCAGCCTCATGTCTTCTCAACGTGGATTGGTAGGCAATCAGGAGGAGGAGGAAGAACAGGAGCTACTTTCATGTGCTATAGATGGTACTACAAACACACCTGTATTAGCTTCTGTTCAGTGGGGATGACCTGAGGACAGGGAGGAGGAGGAGGAGGACAGCATCGTCAGTCGTCCTGTTGATGAGGACACGGAAGTCTTGCCTGTTAGCAGTCTGGCAGGCATGGCTGACTTTAAGTTGCACTGCATTTCACGTGACCCTCGGATTATCAAAATTTTGGGTGACACTCATTACTGGTTGGTGACACTTCTAGACCCACGCTACAATTAGAACTTTCAATCTCTTCTGCCTGAGGCAGAGAGGTGTACTAAAATTTTGCAGTACCACAGGGCCCTTGTAGCGGAATTACTTAGAAAATTCCCATGTGAGAACGCTGGCAGCAGACTTCAAGAGTTTGTTGTACAACCAAGGACTCCAAGCAAGAGAGAGACAGAAGTACAATCCAGCTCAGGCAGGGGAACAATGGCCAAGTTCTGGGACAGTTTTCTCAGACACTCCCATCGTGGCGGCACAGAGGCAAGGGGTACTGTCACAAGAAGTGCAATGTTTGGGAAGATGGTGAGGGAGTACCTTGCAGATCGTGCAAACATCCTCCGGGATTCCTATGTGCCTTTGAATTATTGGGTATCCAAGCTGGACACGTGACATGAACTGGCTGTCTACACCTTGGAGGTCCTGGCCTGCCCTGCTGCTAGCGTTCTGTCAGAGAGGGTTTTTAGTGCCGCTGGTGGAATTATAACAGAAAAGCGCATCCGCCTGTCAACTGAAAATGCTGACAGGCTGACTCTTATAAAAATGAACAAGGCCTGGATTGGGAAAGACTTCTGTACACCACCAAGTGAAAACAGCAAAACATAACCTCAAATACATTCTCTCTTTTGGGGAGGCGTATTCTTATGCACCTCTTCACAACCCAACATGGGTATACGCTTACAGATTTGGTCTGTTTGTTCTTATCCTCCTCCTTATCCTAATCCTCCTCCTCCAGAACCAATATATCACCAGCGTGAACGTGGTCTGTACGGTGCATTTTGGCCAAGGATGCTCTGATGGCACTCTTTTATTTTTTTTTAAAAAGGACAACACATTGGGGAACTGGGCATGACATTACATTGGGCCTACTTCTTAACTCGGTCTCCTGCAAACTGTCCTGTACCTGCCAGTAGATCACCAGGGTGAACGTGCTCTGTACTGTTATAGGCCAGTGAATTTTGGGCAAAGGGGCTGTGCTGGCAATATTTTTTTAAGTCCAAAAAGGACAACACATTGGGAAATTGGGCATGACATTACATTGGGCCTACTTCTTAACTCAGTCGCCTGTTGTGGATTCTTTTTTTGGGCTCCCTCTGGTGGTTACAAGTGGTACTGGGTGACTTTGGTGGGTTGCGGTCTCTGGTTTCCACCTGTCCATCATAGGCTGGGTGTTTCCTATTTAACCTAGCTTTCCTGTCATTCCCTTGCCGGCTATCAATGTAATCAGAGTGTCTCTGTTTGCCTCTGCTACCTGCTCCTATAATCTGCTGGACAAGCTAAGTTCTGATTTTCTTGTTTTTTGTGTTCTGCCTTATCATGTTTTTAGTCCAGCTTGCATACATATGAGTCTTTGCTGCTGGTTGCTCTAGTGGGCTGAAATTACTCCCCATGTACCATGAGTTGGCACATGGGTCCCAGTAATTTCAGGATGGTTTTTTGAAGAAAGGGTTTTTCGCTGACCGCCTAGATCTCTTTTGTATCCTTCTGCTATCTAGCTTTAGCGGGCCTCATTTTGCTAAAACTGTTTTCATACCTGCGCATGTGCCTTCCTCTTAATTCACCGTCATTATATGTGGGGGGCTGCTATCCCTTTGGGGTATTTCTCTAGGAGGCAAGAGAGGTCTGCTTTTCATCTTCTAGGGGAAGTTAGTTCTCCGGCTGGCGCGAGACGTCTAGAGTCCCCGTAGGTACGTTCCCCGGCTGCTGATAGTGTTTGTGTTAAGTTCAGGATCGCGGTCAGCTCAGGTTCCATCACCCTAGAGCTTGTCCTATTTTTGTGCTTGCCCTTTTGGTGATTCCCTGCCATTGGAATCATGACAGTCGCCTGCAATCTGTCCTGTATCTGCCAATAGATCACCAGGGTGAACGTGCTCTGTACGGTGCATTTTGGCCAAGGGGCAGGGCCGGACTGGGACTAAAATTCAGCCCTGGCATTTGAAGTCACACAGGCCCACTTGTCGCCTGGTGACTGTATAATATCTTTGTACAATTGTAGGTTACAAGAAGTGAGGGGAGTGTAACACGACTATATAACATATAATTACAGCTGTATCCAGCATTACAGCTCAGTCCCCATAGAATGTAATGCAGCACAGCCCCCATAGAATGTAATGCAGCACAGCCCCATAGAATCCTGTAATGCAGCACTGCCCCATAGAATTTAATGCAGCCCAGCCCCATAGAATCATGTAATGCAGCACTGCCCCATAGAATCATGTAATGCAGCCCAGCCCCATAGAATCATGTAATGCAGCACTGCCCCATAGAATCATGTAATGCAGCCCAGCCCCATAAAATCATGTAATGCAGCACTGCCCCATAGAATGTAATGCAGCCAGCCCCCCCCTACAATCCAGTTATCACCCATTGATATGTAATAATAAAAAAACAAAGTCTACTCACCTTTCCTCTTGCCCCGCGCTGCTGCTCCTGGCTCCGGTCTCAGCAGCTGCAGTCTGCCCGCCCGGTCACACAGCAGGTGCGCGATGATATGACGTCATCGCGCACCCACAGTGTCAGCGGCAGGCAGAGCGGGGAATGATGGGAGAGGGAGCGTCAGCAGACGCTCTCTCCTCCATCATTGCATTCAACTGTACCGGTGTCTATGACGCCGGTATAGTTGAATGCGGGGCCGGGAGTGTGCTGACAACGGGGGGAGTGTGCCGACAACGGGGGGAGTGTGCTGACAGCGGCACACTCGAGTGGCCCACTACTGCCACCGACCCTTCTGGCATTTGCCAGAACTGCCCGATGGCCAGTCCGGCCCTGCCAAGGGGGCTGTGATGGCACTCTTAGTTTTTTTAAAAAGATCCCACATTGTGGAATTGGGCATGACATTCCATTGGGCTGACTTCTTAACTTGCTCTCCTGCAATCTAAAATGTTCCTGCCACTAGATCACCAGGGTAAACATGCTCAGTACTGTTATAGGCCGTTAATATTTGGGCTAGGGGCATGCGATGGCACTAATGTACTTTTAAAAAAGGTACTGTCGGGGTCGTCACGACAATAACCCTCATTCACCAGTCATCCCAAATTAAAGTATGAGCAGAGCATTTGGTACCGGGTAAGAATGAGTCAGACAAATAGCTGGTTCAATCTCAGTTGATGCTCGTGCGTCTACCAGTATCGGCCACGATCACAGCAACTGCGTTTATTTCCGGATACACAGTACTATATTGTGTGTTAGGAGAAGGAATGCATTGGGCGGGGTTTAAGCAGTATATGTCTAGTATTCAGTCTTTCTGATTTGTCCTGATGTCTCCTGGCGAATCCTCCTTTCTTCACATTCCTCAAGTTTCAATTTAAGAAGAAATGATACTTCTTTCCTCAGAGACAAAAAGTAGGGCAAAGGTGAATACTGGCAGCCATTTTAAATACAATTACATCTATATTAGCTAGCAGATGGGAAAAACTTATTGTTTCACAGTATAAGAATACAACAGTACAAAAAGTGTATGAAGATATATCTTTTCACCTTGACAGTACCCCCTTTGGGGAATTGTTTGGCAGATCATGCACTTCATTACAAGTCTCAGAGACCCACACCACTACATTGGCCCTAATTCTTAACTGTCTCCTGCAATGTCTCTTCCTTATCTCCGACAACATGACCTGGGTGAACATGCTTTGTATTGTTATAGGCCCGTGAAGTTTGGGCATGGGTGGCTGTGATGGCAATAGTATATTTTTAAAAAAGGTACCCCCCATTGGTGAAACCACATCCTTGATAGCAAACACTTCACATTTGTGTACCTTAAAGAGCTCACTGGAAAAGCTCCTTTTTGTGTTGCCTGGTTGCGTAAATTGGACACAATACACTTCATATAAATTTGATAATGCAATGATGTTAGTTTGGCTCAGTAGTTTATTACAAATATTTCTTTGTCCACTATATTAGTTTCTCTCCTTGAGAGCGATAACTTTGGCTGCCTCAAATGTACAAATGGCGAATATACAAATGGCGATTTGTAAACAAGATTGAAATACTGTACACCGAATGCATTCAGACAATCACATAGCTGCATGTCTTGTAAAACATTTACAAATGTGACAGACAATGCTCATAATGCACCATGTTGATAAATGTTTGTTTTCTCACTTCAGAAACAGTTTGAAGCCTCTATGTTTGCTGTTTGTCGTTGTAAAACATTAAGGTTTACTGAAACTCTGCCTGTGGTGGTTTGATCTAAATCCTTGTGGTTTTTATTTTCTAGTGGTTTATGGCCACTCGTCTCATGACTCCATGATATCTCAGTTTAATACACCCGTGAAAGCTGGTCACTTGAAGGTCTGGGTGAAACTAGAGTTACTACATAGTGTAAATCACTATATAAGACCAGAGAAACATGACTAAGACAGATACCAAAACTGGGGTACCTGTACATGTACAGTGTGCTGATACCTGCATAATTGGGGACGCCCATGCAGTGTAGGTAATCTAAAAGGGGTTCTCTGTCTTGGTGTTGCTTCTCGGATATTCCAGACGGATGATATTTAAAAGCCTCTTGGTGATGATCTAAGTAGACTGTATGAAGTTAATCTTCATATATACACGTAATCAGTATATCTATGTAATCCTTATATGTAATCATTAACTTTTGTATGTTATTGGTAACATATACAAAAATGTACGCACTCACACTATTCAATCTTAATATTCCTTGATTTTTGTAGTTTGCAATGAAATTGCTTTGTATTGCTAGGATTAGACTTTTTTAAAGCCGTATCTGAACCTTAGTGTTAAAAACATGGCAAACACAATTGCCAAATTTCCTGTAAATAATTCTGCAAAGAGGGAACCATCATACCATAAAAAATACGAGTGGATTTTCATGGGCACATCCAGTATGTGTGTTCCAAGGCCTAATGGGGTGCATATGACTATGCAGCAGGGCTGGCCTTGCCGCCAATGTGTAAAACAAAGGAGTACGGAGTACAAAATGCATATTGTGAAGTGGATTTTCATGGGCCCATCCACTATGTGGGTTCAAAGGCTTATTGGGGTGCATATGAATTGGTAGCAGGGCAGGCCTTGAATTCAATGCAACACTTTTTCAGGAGTCCCCCCTGGACATCTTATGACAGGGGTACTGTGGTGCGTCGTAATTCTTGGCAGCCCATCCACTCACAGCATAGGCTACAACAGCTTAGGAGACCCACTGTTTCATATTGGCCCTTTAAGAAGATTAATGCCGCCTGATGCCAGTAAAAATAGGCTCTGTGACTTTAAGAGTCCCTCCTTTATAAATGAAACAAGATGGGTCTGCTTATGTGTCACACACCACATGGCCAGTTAAATGTTACAATGACATTTCCCAGTGAATGCATTTGTAGTGGTTGAAAGCAATGTTAAAGTTGAAAAACGCTTCAAAAACGCTGCGTCTGAACTAAGCCTAAGGCTGCCGTCACACTAGCAGTATTTGGTCAGTATTTTACATCAGTATTTGTAGCCAAAACCAGGAGTGGAACAAATAGAGGAAAAGTATCATAGAAACACGTCACCACTTCTGCATTTATCACCCACTCCTGGTTTTGGCTACAAATACTGATGTAAAATACTGACCAAATACTCCTTGTGTGACGGCAGCCTAAGAGGGAGAGGAAATTTTCGGCCTGGGGTTAAATATTTGGCCTTAGAGGCCAGCAAAACCCATTTTGGTTTCGTTTTAATGTGTTTTTTGTGGCACCAGGAAAAATGGCATGAATCTCGGAAAAAAATTATTAAGGCTGTGAACTAGGAGTCAGGAATTTTTTCAGGGGCGATCCCCATGATGTTCCTGTGTCTTTTGAGCAGTGTTTCCATCATTTTTAGACCTTAAAAGGACCCCCGGGGGAGATCGTAGTAAAAGTACTTGGGTCTCCCATAGACTTATATTGGGTTCGCTGTTCTGGCTGAGTACCCGAGTATTCCAATTTGCTCGACCCCATCACTATTCAGAAATTAATATTTTGTGTACTAACCATAATTTTTAATCACAGCTTTCATGCATCTTGGCATGCTTTCCAGCAGTGTTTCACACTGCTTCTGGCGCAAAAATGTAAGCAGTTCTTTGTTTGATGGCTTGTGACTATCCATCATCCTCTTGATTACATTCCAGAGGTTTCCAGTGGGGTTCAGGTCTGGAGAATGGGCTGCCCATGGCAGGGTTTTGATGTGGTGGTTTCTTAATTTTGGCCAGAGCTGTATATATTACCCCAGTTGCCACTGCACACATGCAATCAGGAAGAGCTGAGTCGATGCTCAAGAATTAGCGCTTCTTAGGGTATGTTTCCACGGTCAGGAAACGCTGCTTGTTTGACACTGCGCAGAGCTGCAGCGTCAAACAAGCAGCGTCCAGATGTTCCAGCATAGTGGAGGGGATTTTATGAAATCCCGTCTCCACTATGCGTGGAAACCCGCACGCGGCGGCCCTGCGACTCCGGACATGCTGCGCGTCTTTTCAGATCGCAGCATGTCTGTACACCTTGCAGGGACGCAGCGTCCCCGCAAGGCATATCACAGGGCCCTATGGGAGCGAGCGATCATCCCGGATGTGAAGAGTTAACACATCCGGCATGATCGCGTCGCAGAAAGGGGGCGGGGCTTCGCCGCTGCGGCGATACCGCCGGCCATCCTGACAGTGGAAATATACCCTAATAGATGCTCCATTTCTCGTGCGGCTGAGGACTAGTCTCATTAGTGTTGGTAGGGGCCAATATCCATGGACCTTCACAGCTTTTTAATATCAGCCCTTAGCTGTCTGTTTTGCCGTAGCTGGTTATTAAAAATAGAGGGGGCCCCAATTAATTTTTTGGATGAGTCCACCCATTTTTTAATAACCAGCAAAGAAAAAGCAGACAGCTGTTCACTGATTAATAAGCTGAAAAGTTAAATCTTTATTGGGCCCTTCCCAGCATAATGAGACCAGCTCACAGTTAATGTGGTCTCGTACTTTCGCGTGGTAAAATGGGGGTAGTAAGCGGTAAAGGTGAAAAATAGAACAAAAAGGGGGTAAGCAGGACAATAGCCCTGAAAACAAATGTGGATAGTAAGATCACTTAAAATAACAGAGAATAAAAAGTAATAATAATCTTGAAAAAAGAGGCATAGGTCCAAATGTAGGAGGAGGTGTAGTAGGTGGATGAGCTTGAGGCGAATGTGGCGATGAAGGTGGAAGAGGCAGGGGATGAGGTATCCAACAGTTTTTTGGAGGATTTTTTTTTTTTTTTTAGGGACAGCATTTAAAAGAACATAGTATAAAATAAAAAAGAACAATGTAGATACAGTAGTCGGATGTCCTAGTGGAGGAGGAGATGTAGGTGGACATTGCAGTGTAGGTGGAAGAGGCAGGCCATTATTTTGGTGGATTTTATTTCTCTTCCTTTTTGGTAAGGCCCCAAAATAAAACAAATGGCAAATAAAATATAACAATGTCTGGGTGCAGATGGTACCTTTGTCTGGTTTGCCAAAGGCAAAGACAAGTCCTGTGGACTCCACTCCTGGTTTCTTTTAATGAAGGCGAGAGTGGCCACGTTGGCTTTGGACAGGTGGATGCGCCTATGTGTGATATCCCCTGCTCTGATAAACAAATGTTCCAACATTACACTTGCCACGGGGCATGCCGGCACTTCCAAGCCTAGGCCATGTGTCCAGTTTGGAAACCAAGAAGTTAAATGGGCAGACCCAACTTAGTATATGCAGACGTGTGGACATAGACATGTACTCTTCCACCATGTTGTTATAACACTGGCACCTGGTTGTATAGACCGTATCAGATGGTGGTGCTGGATGCATGCTGTGTCATGCTGATGAATTTTTTTTCACATTTTAGCCATGTTAACCCTCCCTTCTGAGGTGGTGCCACAGCTGCGTTGGCGACTTCCTCCTCCTCTGCGTTGTGTTTCTTCTGTCAGGTGGGAATGCCGTCAGTAGTGCCTCTACCAGCATGTGCTTGTATTCACACATTTTGGCATCCCGCTCCAGTGACGGAACAAATAATGGTACTTTGTCTTTGCAGCAGGGATCCAGCAGGGTGGCCACCCAGTAATCAGTAAGGAAGATCTGGGCAACTCTGCGGTCGTTGCGCAGGCACAGCAGACTGTATTGGCTCATTCCGCCCTCTCTCTGTTGGAGTCCCTCAAGGCTCTGGCCTGGGGCCCCTACTTTTTTCCATCTATACCCTTGGCCTAGGATAACTCATAAAGTCCCATGGCTTCCAGTATCACCTGTATGCTGATGACACTCAGATCTACCTCTCTGGCCCAGATGTCACCTCTCTGCTGTCCAGAATCCCGAAGTGTCTAGCAGCCATATCCTCCTTCTTCACCTCTCGCTTCCTAAAACTCAATGTAGACAATACCGAACTCATCTTTCCTCCATCTCGCGTATCCCCCCTACCTGATCTATCTATTATGGTAAGCGGCATCACGCTCTCTCCCACACCTGAAATACGCTGCCTCGCGGTAACTCTCGACTCTGCCCTGTCCATCAAACCGCACGTCCAAACTCTTGCCACCTCCTGTCGCCTCCAACTCAAACATATTGCCATAATCCGTCCCTTCCTCTGCCCTTAATCTACTAAAATGCTTGTGCATGCCCTCATCATCTCTCGCCTCGACTACTGCAACATCCTCCTCTGTGGCCTCCCCGCTAACTCTCTTGCACCACTCCAGTCTGTCCTCAACTCTGCTGCCCGGCTAATCCACCTCTCTCCTCGCTACTCCTGTTTCTCCCCTCTGCAAATCCCTCCACTGGCTCCCAATTCCACAACGAATCCAGTTCAAACTACTAACACTGATCTACAAAGCCATCCACAACCTGTCCCCTCCCTATATCTCTGAACTAATCTCCCACTATCTTCCCTCACGTAATCTCCGATCCTCCCAAGACCTCCTACTCTCCTCCACACTTATTCCTCACACAACCGCCTCCAAGATTTCTCCCCAATATCCTTCATCCTCTCGAATTCCACGCCTCAACACGTCCGATTATCCGCCACCCTTGGATCCCTCAGATGGAACCTGAAAACTCATCTCTTCAGGAAAGCCTACAGCCTGCAATAACCATTCTGCCGCCTCACCACCACCAGAGCTACTGCACCCCCGACCTTTTGTCTCTTCCCCATTATCCCATAGAACGTAAATCCGCAAGGAAATGAAATTTCAACTCATAGCTGTCAAACAAGTTTATTACAAGATGAATAGTTAGAAATAAAAAAGAGAAATATATAAGTATGCATACATACAAATCAATAATAAAGAGTTTTAGAAATCAAAACAATGAATTAAACATTAAAGACAGATTAATAACAAAAGAAAAACACATTTTTTTACCAAAGTCCACTGTGCTTTAGCTGCAAAAATTGTATTGTGGTGCTTAAAGGCAACCTGTCACCCCCAAAATCGAGGGCGAGCTAAGCCCACCAGCATCAGGGGCTTATCTACAGCATTCTGTAATGCATTCTGTAATGCTGTAGATAAGCCCCCGATGTATCCTAAAAAATGAGAAAGAGGTTATATTAT
This sequence comes from Ranitomeya variabilis, assembly GCF_051348905.1. Taxonomy (NCBI): domain Eukaryota; kingdom Metazoa; phylum Chordata; class Amphibia; order Anura; family Dendrobatidae; genus Ranitomeya; species Ranitomeya variabilis. The sequence continues at coordinate 231,617,326 of NC_135238.1, forward strand.
ACTCACCCAGGGACAGTCCCAGTCCTGTCCGATGGGCATCGCAGTCCGGAGCCTCCTATCTTCATCAGATGACGTCCTCTTCGTGTCTCAATTCAGTAGACAGCGGGATGCCATACAGAAATAAAAACGATCACAATTGTGGGTATCCCCAACGTTTCGGCATCAAATAGCCTTTCTCAAGGGGTATCAGTTTATTTGTGATGCGACCAACAAGGTGAAAGGCTCCCGCTTAATCTTTTCAACGTCCGGAACAAGGCTCCAAGTAAGGACAAAATGACAAGGACAAAACCTGACCGCAGCATTTTGTCCTTACTTGGAGCCTTGTTCCGGACGTTGAAAAGATTAAGCGGGAGCCTTTCACCTTGTTGGTCGCATCACAAATAAACTGATACCCCTTGAGAAAGGCTATTTGATGCCGAAACGTTGGGGATACCCACAATTGTGATCGTTTTTCTTTTCTGTATGGCATCCCGCTGTCTACTGAATTGAGATAATAAATATACATTTACTGCTGAAGATTTATGGTGTGCCGGAGTTATCTATAATACAGGTCCTTCTCAAAAAATTAGCATATAGTGTTAAATTTCATTATTTACCATAATGTAATGATTACAATTAAACTTTCATATATTATAGATTCATTATCCACCAACTGAAATTTGTCAGGTCTTTTATTGTTTTAATACTGATGATTTTGGCCTACAACTCCTGATAACCCAAAAAACCTGTCTCAATAAATTAGCATATTTCAACCGGCCAATCAAATAAAAGTGTTTTTTAATAACAAACAAAAAAAACATCAAATAATAATGTTCAGTTATGCACTCAATACTTGGTCGGGAATCCTTTGGCAGAAATGACTGCTTCAATGCGGCGTGGCATGGAGGCAATCAGCCTGTGACACTGCTGAGATGTTATGGAGGCCCAGGATGCTTCAATAGCGGCCTTAAGCTCATCCAGAGTGTTGGGTCTTGCGTCTCTCAACTTTCTCTTCACAATATCCCACAGATTCTCTATGGGGTTCAGGTCAGGAGAGTTGGCAGGCCAATTGAGCACAGTAATACCATGGTCAGTAAACCATTTACCAGTGGTTTTGGCACTGTGAGCAGGTGCCAGGTCGTGCTGAAAAATGAAATCTTCATCTCCATAAAGCATTTCAGCCGATGGAAGCATGAAGTGCTCCAAAATCTCCTGATAGCTAGCTGCATTGACCCTGCCCTTGATGAAACACAGTGGACCAACACCAGCAGCTGACATGGCACCCCACACCATCACTGACTGTGGGTACTTGACACTGGACTTCAGGCATTTTGGCATTTCCTTCTCCCCAGTCTTCCTCCAGACTCTGGCACCGTGATTTCCGAATGACATGCAAAATTTGCTTTCATCAGAAAAAAGTACTTGGGACCACTTAGTAACAGTCCAGTGCTGCTTCTCTGTAGCCCAGGTCAGGCGCTTCTGCCGCTGTTTATGGTTCAAAAGTGGCTTTACCTGGGGAATGCGGCACCTGTAGCCCATTTCCTGCACACGCCTGTGCACGGTGGCTCTGGATGTTTCCACACCAGACTCAGTCCACTGCTTCCTCAGGTTCCCCAAGGTCTGGAATCGGTCCTTCTCCACAATCTTCCTCAGGGTCCGGTCACCTCTTCTCGTTGTACAGCGTTTTCTGCCACATTGTTTCCTTTCAACAGACTTACCATTGAGGTGCCTTGATACAGCACTCTGGGAACAGCCTATTTGTTGAGAAATTTCTTTCTGGGTCTTACCCTCTTGCTTGAGGGTGTCAATGATGGCCTTCTTGACATCTGTCAGGTCGCTAGTCTTACCCATGATGGGGGTTTTGAGTAATGAACCAGGCAGGGAGTTTATAAAAGCCTCAGGTATCTTTTGCATGTGTTTAGAGTTAATTAGTTGATTCAGAAGATTAGGGTAATAGGTCGTTTAGAGAACCTTTTCTTGATATGCTAATTTATTGAGACAGGTTTTTTGGGTTTTCAGGAGTTGTATGCCAAAATCATCAGTATTAAAACAATAAAAGACCTGACAAATTTCAGTTGGTGGATAATGAATCTATAATATATGAAAGTTTAATTGTAATCATTACATTATGGTAAATAATGAAATTTAACACTATATGCTAATTTTTTGAGAAGGACCTGTATATTGGACTCTTTTTCTCCAGAGCACCCCTGCCTAAGTATAGTGAGCACCCTTGACTTTTGTTTTGGTCCTCTTCGTGTCTTCACGCTGCGGCTCCAGCACAAAGTACTGCAGTGTGCAGGCCCCTCTGACCTTTCCCGGCGCCTGCGCACCACAGCGTGAAGACAAGAAGAGGAAGTCATCCTATTAAGATGGGAGGCCCAGGACCGGACCGCGACTTGGATCGGACCGCGACTTGGATCGGACCGCCAGCGTGAGTATAATATAACCTCTTTTTCTCATCTTTTAAGATACATTGGAGGCTTAACTACAGCATTACAGAATGCTGTAGGATAAGCCCCTGACGCTGGTGGGCTTAGCTTACCATCGATTTTGGGGGTGACAGGTTCCCTTTAACAGACGGAGCCGGGGCGGGGGAGACGGAGCCGGGGCGGGGGAGACGGAGCCGGGGCGGGGGAGACGGAGCCGGGGCGGGGGAGACGGAGCCGGGGCGGGGGAGACGGAGCCGGGGCGGGGGAGACGGAGCCGGGGCGGGGGAGACGGAGCCGGGGCGGGGGAGACGGAGCCGGGGCGGGGGAGACGGAGCCGGGGCGGGGGAGACGGAGCCGGGGCGGGGGAGACGGAGCCGGGGCGGGGGAGACGGAGCCGGGGCGGGGGAGACGGAGCCGGGGCGGGGGAGACGGAGCCGGGGCGGGGGAGACGGAGCCGGGGCGGGGGAGACGGAGCCGGGGCGGGGGAGACGGAGCCGGGGCGGGGGAGACGGAGCCGGGGCGGGGGAGACGGAGCCGGGGCGGGGGAGACGGAGACAAATTTAGTAATTATACTCATCAATCTGACATTATCAGACGCCCACAGTGTCATCCCTTTGGGTCCTCACATGGATTGTGGGGGCACCGCCATTCCACTTGGTGAAAAGAAGTCCAGTGATGAAATGACATCTGCAGGGAGGTCACTGCTCTGGGGGGCACAGGATGGGGAAAAGTCACAATACCTAGAATAAAACAGAAAAAAAATCATGCAGAAAACTGGATACAAGTAGTGGCTGACACCAGTGGCCACCGGGCTAATACTGACCAGCACAGAGTGCGAGGGGAGAATAAAGTCAGGGATCTGGAGACATTGTTGTAAAGCTGCTTCGCTCCCAGAGGTCATAGCTCAGTCATCAACCTGACAGCATGTGTCCCCAATAATATTAATGAGAACACATTTTATGTATATTAAAAAAAACAAAACAAAAAAAAAACAAACAAAAAAAACAAACAGGACCGACCCCTCACCACCAGGCAGAGATTCTCATGCTAAGTAATATCAATCCCTCAGATCTCCATCATCATTCATCCCCTCCCCTGTTCGCCCCCACACACGTAGCACTATACTTTCCTGCACCCCCCCACCGCAAGTGACATCACACACACTGACCTGCACACCACACAGACCCATGCGAGTAACATCAGCCCCATTCTCCCCAGGCAGCCCCATGCAAGCATCACCCCATTCTCCCCAAGCAGCCCCATGCAAGCAACATCACCCCATTCTCCCCAAGCAGCCCCATGCAAGCAACATCACCCCATTCTCCCCAGGCAGCCCCATGCAAGCAACACCCCCCATTCTCCCCAGGCAGCCCCATGCAAGCAACACCCCCCATTCTCCCCAGGCAGCCCCATGCAAGCAACACCCCCCCATTCTCCCCAGGCAGCCCCATGCAAGCAACACCCCCCCCATTCTCCCCAGGCAGCCCCATGCAAGCATCACCACCCCATTCTCCCCAGCAGCCCCATGCAAGCATCACCACCCCATTCTCCCCAGCTGCCCAATGCAAGCAACACCACCCCATTCTCCCCAGGCAGCCCCATGCAAGCAACATCACCCCATTCTCTCCAGGCAGCCCCATGCAAGCAACACCACCCCATTCTCCCCAGGCAGCCCAATGCAAGCATCACCACCCCATTCTCCCCAGGCAAGCAACACCACCCCATTCTCCCCAGGCAGCCCCATGCAAGCAACATCACCCCATTCTCCCCAGGCAGCCCCATGCAAGCAACATCACCCCATTCTCCCCAGGCAGCCCCATGCAAGCAACATCACCCCATTCTCCCCAGGCAGCCCCATGCAAGCAACATCACCCCATTCTCCCCAGGCAGCCCCATGCAAGCAACACCACCCCATTCTCCCCAGGCAGCCCCATGCAAGCAACACCACCCCATTCTCCCCAGGCAGCCCCATGCAAGCAACACCACCCCATTCTCCCCAGGCAGCCCCATGCAAGCAACACCACCCCATTCTCCCCAGGCAGCCCCATGCAAGCAACACCCCCCATTCTCCCCAGGCAGCCCCATGCAAGCAACACCCCCCATTCTCCCCAGGCAGCCCCATGCAAGCAACACCCCCCATTCTCCCCAGGCAGCCCCATGCAAGCAACACCCCCCCATTCTCCCCAGGCAGCCCCATGCAAGCAACACCCCCCATTCTCCCCAGCAGCCCCATGCAAGCATCACCCCATTCTCCCCAAGCAAGCATCACCCCATTCTCCCCAAGCAGCCCCATGCAAGCAACATCACCCCATTCTCCCCAAGCAGCCCCATGCAAGCAACATCACCCCATTCTCCCCAGGCAGCCCCATGCAAGCAACACCCCCCATTCTCCCCAGGCAGCCCCATGCAAGCAACACCCCCCATTCTCCCCAGCAGCCCCATGCAAGCATCACCACCCCATTCTCCCCAGCTGCCCCATGCAAGCAACACCCCATTCTCCCCAGGCAGCCCCATGCAAGCAACATCACCCCATTCTCTCCAGGCAGCCCCATGCAAGCAACACCACCCCATTCTCCCCAGGCAGCCCCATGCAAGCATCACCACCCCATTCTCCCCAGGCAAGCAACATCATCCCATTCTCCCCAGGCAGCCCCATGCAAGCAACATCACCCCATTCTCCCCAGGCAGCCCCATGCAAGCATCACCACCCCATTCTCCCCAGGCAGCCCCATGCAAGCAACATCACCCCATTCTCCCCAGGCAGCCCCATGCAAGCAACATCACCCCATTCTCCCCAGGCAGCCCCATGCAAGCAACATCACCCCATTCTCCCCAGGCAGCCCCATGCAAGCAACATCACCCCATTCTCCCCAGGCAGCCCCATGCAAGCAACATCACCCCATTCTCCCCAGGCAGCCCCATGCAAGCAACATCACCCCATTCTCCCCAGGCAGCCCCATGCAAGCAACATCACCCCATTCTCCCCAGGCAGCCCCATGCAAGCAACATCACCCCATTCTCCCCAGGCAGCCCCATGCAAGCAACATCACCCCATTCTCTCCAGGCAGCCCCATGCAAGCAACACCACCCCATTCTCCCCAGGCAGCCCCATGCAAGCATCACCACCCCATTCTCCCCAGGCAGCCCCATGCAAGCATCACCACCCCATTCTCCCCAGGCAGCCCCATGAAAGCAACATCACCCCATTCTCCCCAGGCAGCCCCATGCAAGCAACATCACCCCATTCTCCCCAGGCAGCCCCATGCAAGCATCACCACCCCATTCTCCCCAGGCAGCCCCATGCAAGCATCACCACCCCATTCTCCCCAGGCAGCCCCATGCAAGCATCACCACCCCATTCTCCCCAGGCAGCCCCATGCAAGCAACATCCCATTCTCCCCAGGCAGCCCCATGCAAGCATCACCACCCCATTCTCCCCAGCAGCCCCATGCAAGCAACACCACCCCATTCTCCCCAGGCAGCCCCATGCAAGCATCACCACCCCATTCTCCCCAGGCAGCCCCATGCAAGCAACATCCCATTCTCCCCAGGCAGCCCCATGCAAGCATCACCACCCCATTCTCCCCAGCAGCCCCATGCAAGCAACACCACCCCATTCTCCCCAGCAGCCCCATGCAAGCAACACCACCCCATTCTCCCCAGCAGCCCCATGCAAGCAACACCACCCCATTCTCCCCAGGCAGCCCCATGCAAGCATCACCACCCCATTCTCCCCAGGCAGCCCCATGCAAGCAACACCACCCCATTCTCCCCAGCAGCCCCATGCAAGCAACACCACCCCATTCTCCCCAGGCAGACTCCCACTTACCTGATCTATGACTTTGGAGAATGACCCCTATAATACCCCAAATCTTGCACAAAAATCCTCGAAATCCAGCCATGACATCCACAGCCTCCTCCTGTCTGCTCTGCTCTATGGAGGAAGAGGCAAATCCTGCACAAAACACTCCAAATCCAAATCCTGCACGAAATCCCGCCATGACATCCACAGCTTCCTCGTGTCTGCTCTGTCTGTTCTATGGAGGAAGAGGCACCGCCCCTTCCGGTCACATGGGCAGAGGTCCTTTAGCCGACTTGGATTTAGCCTCTACCATGGAGGGACGGGGCAGCAGGCGGGGGAGCGCACGTGTTGTGAGTAATGGACGTTGTGGTGTCTGTGGCCCCTTCTCATTTTGCTTTCTGCCCTTATTGTCGTGTTTAGGACGTGCTTCTCCCTTCAGGACTGCGGCGCACGTGAGTGGGGCTCAGCTTCTGTGTTTGGTGGGGACTGGAGATCCCGCGGGTCAGTCACTAACGGGTCTTCTGAGAGGATGGGCTCCGCTTCCAGGAACCGCTCTGCGTCATACCAATTGGCTCTGCGCTTTATCTTCTCTGACTTGGTCCCGCAGCGTCGCCCGGGGGCTTCTCTTTGATCCGTTGCTCTCGCTCCACGACTCTGACGTTTCTGTGTGGTTTCGTGAAAACAAAAAATCCCATTGTGGTTCATTATGAGATGGGGCGAATGTAGCAGCAAGAAAAGGGTTAAGCATGGTAGATGTAGCAGTGCTGATGTGGCTTCATCAGAATAGGTGGCATGTCGTGGGCTCCGGGGATCTTCCCGTAAAGCTTCCTGAGTCCATGGACGGTGAGACCCCAGAGGAGCAGAGCTGAGCGTGTCATGGAGCGCAGCACGTGTATATACTCTATGCGCCTATTTGTATATGACCCCTCCACTTTTCTCACATTTGAAACTTGCATTGCTGGAATTTGCGCCCCTCCAAAGGCATGTGCAGCTTATTGGGGCACTTTTATTTAAAGATGCGCATCTCCGAAAAAGTAAAAATTTTTACTCCTTTTAGACTAAACTCAGGAAACGGCGCAAAAGTTGGTGCAGATCATCTAAGTTTTATCAGTGTGAAAGTTGTAGGCCACGCCCACTCCACTTTTTCTGAGCGCTTCCTATGAGTGGTGAGTGCCGAGAAGTCTTAGCTTTGAAGCCTGAATTCAATTGTCCTTCGCGACTGTTTAAAGTTAAGATCAACCAAAATAATCGGCATAAAATGATGGGCAATGGATCCCTTTAACCATTCCCCCCCGGCACACCCTGTGTACTGACCTCATTACTAGATTCCCATTGCCTCCATATACAGACCTCAGTCTGCTGGACCAGACTACACAGGGTTTACTTGTAGTCTGTTACCATGGACACATCGGTTTGTGTCGAAGCTGTAGACTCAAAACAATCAGAATTTTATTATCCGGATCTTTTGCAAAGTTATTTTATTTTTTATATTTGATGCAATTTGACTTAAGGAAATTGGTTCCAAAGGTGGCCCAGAGGTCAGCTGTGCCCCTGACCCCAGAGAGGAATTGTCGAGCTTCTCCAGCAGCCCCCATTACTGTATCACGAGCATCCGTCACATACACACAGAGATAGATGAGTGCACAAGCCGTTCCATGACATCTTCCATTTTTTTGCATAAACGTAAACCGCAGAGACCGTCCTCTGCAGGTGTCCGGACGGCGTTCATAAAATGCAGTGTCAGCTTCTGGGATACCTGGAGCCACGAGCAGCTGTCGCATGGCTGTCCGGAGCAGCGCACGCATTTCTCTTCTGTGAGCGTGAGATCGGACACTTCGCAATAACGTTTCTGTGGGAGGAAGGAGCCGCACGTCCCCGGGGAACAATCAGTACTCAATGCATGAAAAACACGCGGCTGCCGGTGAGTAGACGAGCTCCAATGCCTATTACACCGGGAAAAAAAGATTTCTACTCTCCACTGCGGAACTACAGCTCCCAGCATGCCCTTCTTAGTCCGGCGGTGCAGACTTTATTTTTATGGTTCAGTTTCTTATTGTACAACAATAAATTCTGCAACTGTTTAATATACTTATGGGTTTTGCGGTATGAGAATGTCTGTCTGCTGAATGACAGATGCCTGGCGGAACAATAACCCTGTATCTAGAGGAGGTGGTCTCACAAGCTGCTCTATTCACTGTATATAGGAGTGGTGGTCTCACAGTCACTACTGCTCTATTCACTGTATATAGGAGTGGTGGTCTCACACAGTCACTACTGCTCTATTCACTGTATATAGGAGGTGGTCTCACACAGTCACTACCTCTCCATTTACTGTATATAGGAGTGGTGGTCTCACAGTCACTACTGCTCTATTCACTGTATATAGGAGGTGGTCTCACACAGTCACTACCGCTCCATTCACTGTATATAGGAGGTGGTCGCACACAGTCACTACCGCTCCATTCACTGTATATAGGAGGTGGTCGCACACAGTCACTACCGCTCCATTCACTGTATATAGGAGGTGGTCTCACACAGTCACTACCTCTCCATTTACTGTATATAGGAGTGGTGGTCTCACACGCTCACTACTGCTCTATTCACTGTATATAGGTGGTGGTCTCACACGCTCACTACTGCTCTATTCACTGTATATAGGAGGTGGTCTCACACAGTCACTACCTCTCCATTTACTGTATATAGGAGTGGTGGTCTCACACAGTCACTACTGCTCTATTCACTGTATATAGGAGGTGGTCTCACACAGTCACTACCTCTCCATTCACTGTATATAGGAGGTGGTCGCACACAGTCACTACTGCTCCATTCACTGTATATAGGAGGTGGTCTCACACAGTCACTACCTCTCCATTTACTGTATATAGGAGTGGTGGTCTCACACGCTCACTACTGCTCTATTCACTGTATATAGGAGGTGGTCTCACAGTCACTACTGCTCCATTCACTATATAGGAGTGGTGGTCTCACACACACTACTGCTCCATTCACTGTATATAGGAGTGGTGGTCTCACACGCTCACTACCGCTCCATTCACTGTATATAGGAGGTGGTCGCACACAGTCACTACTGCTCCATTCACTGTATATAGGTGGTGGTCTCACACGCTCACTACCTCTCCATTTACTGTATATAGGAGGTGGTCTCACACGCTCACTACCGCTCCATTCACTGTATATAGGAGGTGGTCGCACACAGTCACTACTGCTCCATTCACTGTATATAGGTGGTGGTCTCACACGCTCACTACCTCTCCATTTACTGTATATAGGAGGTGGTCTCGCACGCTCACTACTGCTCTATTCACTGTATATAGGTGGTGGTCTCACACACACTACCGCTCCATTTACTGTATATAGGAGGTGGTGGTCTCACACAGTCATTACCGCTCCATTCACTGTATATAGGAGGTGGTTTCACAGTCATTACTGCTCTATTCACTGTATATAGGAGGTGGTCTCACACAGTCATTACCGCTCCATTCACTGTATATAGGAGGTGGTCTCAGTCACTACTGCTCCATTCACTGTATATAGGAGGTGGTCTCAGTCACTACTGCTCTATTCACTGTATATAGGAGGTGGTCTCGCACACGCTCACTACCGCTCCATTCACTGTATATAGGAGTGGTGATCTCACACAGTCATTACTGCTCCATTCACTGTATATAGGAGGTGGTCTCACAGTCACTACTGCTGTATTCACTGTATATAGGAGTGATGGTCTCACACAGTCACTACCGCTCCATTCACTGTATATAGGAGTGGTGGTCTCTCACAGTCACTACCGCTCTATTCACTGTATATAGGGGTGGTGGTCTCACACAGTCACTACCGCTCTATTCACTGTATATAGGAGTGATGGTCTCACACAGTCACTACCGCTCCATTCACTGTATATAGGAGTGGTGGTCTCTCACAGTCACTACCGCTCTATTCACTGTATATAGGGGTGGTGGTCTCACACAGTCACTACCGCTCTATTCACTGTATATAAGGGTGGTGGTCTCACACAGTCATTACCGCTCCATTCACTGTATATAGGAGGTGGTCTCACACCATCACTTCACTGTCTGTAGGACACCCCCTTTAATGAAGACACACTTGTCCGCCCCTGTAGCCGCAGTCTTGGTATTTTATTTGAGCCTACCGGCTGATTGTTTCCTCGCGTTGTGACACAATATTCGTTCGTGTGTGCAACATTTTTTTTAAAGTAAAAAAAGAATAATTGCATCCGTCTTGTTTTCACCTGAGGCTCACAAATTGTAGGTTGGGATTACAAGGCAATTAACCTCACACGGAGAGAACGCTCTCTCCGCCACTTTCCGTGTTTTTTTCCTTTTCGCCATAGGATGATGATTTTCCAGTATAATATGTAGATGAGAGCTGGATGGCCACAGCTCTGGGGGTCATTGTGCCGTTCTGGGGGTCAATGTTGCTACTTGACCTGTTGATTATAGCTGGTGTGCCGAGGACCGATCGTAACAAAGTGGACGCTCGTAAGGAAAATATCACTTTTTTTTTTTTTTCGTGCCAGCAGCCCGATCTGTGTGCGCTACCCTAACCCTGCAATAGTGGAGGAGCGCAGGGTACTGAGGCTGGTCAGATCCAGCGATCCGGTCAGCCTCAGTGTGGATCTTTTTAATCTGTAAAGCTCCTTGCCTGGGAAATCCTGATAGACTGCAAAGTATAGTCCTGAATTATAACGCCCATCATTTTGCCTCCGCAGGAGATAAGCGGCCTCTGGAGGGGTCTGGCAGTGATTTATTCTATTGCCTCCATTGAAAACACATGAACGCTCCGTATACGGGACATCGGGAGGGATTGCTGGTGTCTGGCCATCCTCTATTTAGGGGCTTATTTGCACGACTATAGAGCGGCCGTGTTTTACAGTCCATGCTATGGGCACAACTGTTGCCCCAGCCTCGGGTTTTCTGACCACAGTCTCGTAGGTTTATAAACAGCTGTTTTTCCTAGTCTGGAGACGCAGAATTGTGGCAAAACCGTAATGGTAAAATTCGGCCGCCATACAGTCGTAGTAAGGGCAGGGACCGATGTTCACTGCTATGGAATATGTTGGTGCTGTGTGAGCAGCGGAAATTGAAGGGAAGCTGTCTGTTAATTTTTACATATTGTAGCAATGCCAGGTAGGCTACAATATGTAACCTACAATTGGTGGAGAATGCGGGCATGAAATCCCAGAGAGCACAGGCGATTGCAGTATAAAAGTGTAATGTCCTGGGTAAAGGGAACTACAGCATTGCAAAAACAGGGTAATAACATGGAGAAGCTGGTTAATTAGACCGAACCGGAGTCTAATAAACTCCTGATCAAGCAATTTTATCAGCGACAGTTACAACAGCAGTATTTACAGAAGGTTCAGCATCAGATGGCTCTCCTGGCAGAAAACTGGCCGGGCCAGGGAGATGGCATCACCCACTATCTAAAGTCAAGGTATACATGTGAGGCGAACGGTACGAGAGGTCTTACAGAAGATGATTCTGGAAGACGACGTTGAGGCTTTCCTAACAGTATTTGAGAGGGTGATAGACAGAGAGAAACTGCGCTCAGAGCTAAAGGCAGAGATCCTAGCTCCACACCTTACAGGGCAGCCTCAGAAAGCTTGCTATGACTTAGATTGCAGGATGCTAAGGAGTACAACAAGCTGAAGGTGGAGATCATGGCACGTTTTCACCCTGGCAGTTCGAGCACAATGGGTGCACCTCTGGCGGTAACAAAAGAGCAAGCCTCCCCAGTCCCAGGTGTTCGACCTGTTACACCTGGTGCAAAAGTGGCTGAAGCCAGAGACCTGTTCCCAAACACAAATGGGACAGAGGGTGGTGATGAACCGGTTTATCCAATCAATACCGAAGCCGCTACAAACCTGGGTTGCCCAGGGAGATCCCCAAAATGATGATGACCTGGTAGAGAGATTCTCGGTGGTGGGAAAACTCTGAGACATCAAGGAAGTCTTCAGTTCACCGGTCAAGGATACAGAAAAGAATAGGCCCAAGATCTTCTCTGAGGGGGGGGGCGTCCAAGGTGGGGGTCACAGGCTGGTTCATTCTGATAAGATTATCTGTTGGAGGTATCATTCCCCTGGGCATACATCACCCAACTGTCACCTGATCTCAGTCAATAGACTGTAGGCTGGCGCTTCTACGTCACCTACTCTGCCTGTAGGGCTATGCCTCATCCTGATGAGGGGCCCTAAAGGTACCGTCACACTAGGCGATATCGCCAGCGATCCGTGACGTTGCAGCGACCTGGATAGCGATATCGCTGTATTTGACACGCAGCAGCGATCTGGATCCCGCTGTGAAATTGCTGGTCGCTGCTAGAAGGTCTGCACTTTATTTGGTCGCTAGGTCGCCGTGTATCGCCGTGTTTGACAGCAAAAGCAAGGATACCAGCGATATTTTACACTGGTAACCAGGGTAAACATCGGGTTACTAAGCGCAGGGCCGCGCTTAGTAGCCCGATGTTTACCCTGGTTACCAGCGTAAAAGTTAAAAAAACAAACAGCACATACTCACCAGCGCGTCCCCCAGCCTCTGCTTCCTGACACTGACTGAGCGCCGGCCCTAAACTGAAAGTGAAAGCACAGCGGTGACGTCACCGCTGTGCTGTTAGGGCCGGAGCTCAGTCAGTGTCAGGAAGCAGACGCTGGGGGACGCGCTGGTGAGCATGTGTTGTTTGTTTTTTTAACTTTTACGCTGGTAACCAGGGTAAACATCGGGTTACTAAGCGCGGCCCTGCGCTTAGCAACCCGATGCTTACCCTGGTTACCCGGGGACCTCGGCATCGTTGGTCGCTGGAGAGCGGTCTGTGTGACAGCTCTCCAGCGACCAAACAGCGACGCTGCAGCGATCGGCATCGCTGTCGCTATCGCTGCAGCGTCGCTTAATGTGACGGTACCTTAAGTGTGCCAGTCAATGGTGAACGGGGTGCAAGTGACTGGATTCTGGAAGTTTGGTGACCCTGGTAAGGGCCACATGAGCCATTCCCTGGGAATGTGTTGAACGTTAGGTGTATTCATGGAAATGTTAAAAAAAACAACAACTTTTCTGCGACCCAGGTCGACATACGCACATAATGTGGTTCCGTGTGCCACCAAGCCGGAGTGGTCAAAAACTTTGCATGATATTGTTATTGGACATGATGTTAAGTTGATCTTGGACTTATGGGCGAAACCAGTGGCACCCAGTAGTCTGGTATGTCACCAGGGATCAGCTATGGTAGCAAAGTCACGTGATCTAAACAGTGAATTTCCTTTCACTTTAATGACTGGAGGATGAGGAAGGCTTCTCCTGAAGTCAATGTCCATGACTTGGAGGAGTCCTTGGACAACTATGCTCAGAGACTTGACAATAATTTTTACCAGGGAAATTGTAATTGATGTTCCCCAGGAGCAGGGAGTTTGTTTTCGCAATTGTCCAGCCATAATGATTTATTGTGTCGTGGGGGACAAAGGGAAGGGACAGGTAAAAGAGCGCCTCTTCAAGGCTCAAGAGGAAGAATCCAAGGGGATGTAATTGGTCGGCTCGAGTGAGGCAATTATAAGCTGGAGGGTCGGGTTTTTGTGTGGGTGCCAACATGGGAAAGCAATTTTCTTACCATAGAGTGGTGGAAAAGGTGTTAGAGGTCAGCTATAAAGTGCGCTGACCAGGGAAAGGGAAGCCCTTACCCATATATTGCGGCAACCTGCTAAACCCTGGTAGGATAGGGACCCCCTAGAAACCCCTTTCTTGTTAACACAGTTAGAAACCCAACCTTCCGGATGTGAAAGAAGCATGAAATCTGCCACCTTCCCAAAGACAATACGGCTGGAAATTGGTACCCAAAAGTAGGGTCAGGATCTTGTAGTTACTAGGTCACACTCATGTCATAAAACATGAGCCACCCACTTGGGTCAATTTTAAAGCCCTGTAGAAATCCTGAGGCCCGCTGGGAAGTAGTCTCAGAGTAGGCAATACAAAACTGGCCACGACCCCTCACATACTCAGTTTTGGTTCAGTGGGTTGGCAGATTGGGCCCAGCCACCTGCTTTGGACAGAGGGGGAGGGTATGTAGCAATGCCAGGTAGACTAGGGTTAAATCTTAACTCTGCAGGCTTTGATCAGTCCACCTGGCTGGCTCTGTATATAAACAGGCTAGGTGTTCATCTGCTGGGGTGCTGTTTTGTTTGACTGGGCTGGGGCTAGCTCAGCTGTGTATGAGTAGCCAGGGTCTATTCTGTTCTCTATATAAGTATTGGAGCTGTTTTTCCTGATAGAAACAATTTGCCAGTCGTGAGAGAGGTGCAAATCAGGATGGACGTCTAATGGAGATGTATCAATGCCCTTGGAATAAATGCTCGGATGCCAACAGTGCACATGCTCAGTGATAGCAGTAAAGCCAGAGATGCTCATTTGTAGATTTTGCTGTTTCATGGTCTTTGCTCCTCATCAGCCCAACGTAGGGCTCTGATTGGATGGGTGAGATCCTTTTTCCCCTTTTGGAGATCCAGCAGGTGCAGAGTGACTGATATGCAATGATCCCCGGGAAAAAGGATGCAAATTGTCTCTCCCTTAGAAGGAAGGAAGCTGTCACTCGGACCCCAAACAACTACAAGAACAGGGGTCCTGTGCATTGTATGAGTGGAGTGCTATTGCGTGTACATGACCAGAGCTTCACTGCTCCCATTTCTGGTCATATATGTACATGACCACTCCATGCACACATGGGGCCCCCGTTCTCCGGTTTGGTGAGGGGCCCAGCCTCTATGCCCCACTGCAGTCGTACATTTATCACCTGCTATATACAGTATTTGCATATAGCCTGGTTTGGACTTTTTACTCTATATAGCAGTACAGGGTAGTGACCTGTAGGTGGCACTAGAAAGTGTTTTCTTCCCTCTGGTGGAGAGCTGATTTGCATAGACTTTCCCTAGAAGGCATTTCCTCTGCCAGCTGGACCAGTACCGTCCGTGCTCATCACATACTGTATGTGACTAAACTTGCCCTAAACTTCTGCTTCACTGGAAAACTTCATGAGCGGTGAGTGCAGGAATAGCGGTTGCAGGTAGGCTGAGGACGTTCTCGCTAGCAGTGGGATCTTCCTCGTCAGCAGGCGGCCAAGAAGGGGCTTTTCATTGCTCCTCTGTGAAACGAGCTGCTGATCCCACCATCTTCTTATTTGTATTCTTTTCCTGCGATTCTTGGCGCAGCATAAATACAAGCTGTAATGCGATCCCGTCCAGCGCCCTCAGCCATTTGGCGATGTCGATGAGAAATGGTCTGATTAGCACAGCAATAGCACCGGTCCCAGCTCCACTGTCATTACCGCGGTGCTAATCTGCACACTGATAAAAGCTGCAGATTTGGGAGAAGCGTCAGGTCTGTTACTGCAATCGCCTCTCGGGGAGCAACCAAGGGGAAAGCAAATTACTCGGATCCTGATGGTCTTTGCAGCATGCGGCTGCATGCGGGGGGACGTGCTGCCGGCGGTGGTCGCGCCATGCATTGCGTAAGCCTATAGAAAAGGGAAGCAATGTCCGGTCGTAAGCAGTGGGTCCGGCCTCTGGGACCCCCATGGATCACAGGAACAGACGTCCCCTGTGTGAATGGATCGTTAATGATCACTGCATGGTCTGTAGCACAAGCCCAAAATCACTCCAGTCACACAGAGTTCTGCTTCAGGATCAGGGGGGGTCTCTGCATTTGGACCCCCAGCGATTTTACATAATCTAACCTGTGATAAATAGACAAAACTTAATCCTCAAATCCCTTCATGTAATAATTTATTTTATTTTACGGTGAAAATTCACTGCCAAATGTCAGCCACTAGGTGGCTCTCTTATGTGTTACTTGCTGTCTCCCGCCTGTTGTCAAGTGTGATCCATCCAGCAGCAGAGACACCGTGACGGATTACAGCGGGCGGGGCTTTATATCTACATGAAGTGGGGGCGGGGCTTTATGTCTACAGGAAGTGGGGGCGGGACTTCATATCTACAGGAAGTGGGGGCGGGGCTTTATATCTACAGGAAGGGGGCGGGGCTTTATATCTCTTCAGGGGATGGGGTGGGTTTTGTATCTACAAGGGTGGGGGCTGGGCTTTGTCTAACTATAGGAAGTAGGGGTGAGGATTTGTCTCTACAGGGGCAGGGTTTTGTTTTGGCTTAGATACCAGTCAGTTCCTAAACATTAGATTGCATGTGCAGCTGAGGTTGTTGTGGGGGGGGTGAGCGCAGTGTGACCATAATATTCCTATTCTATACGTTTTGGGTGAATGGACAGGTACGGAGTTTAATGAATAAGCTCACAATGGAAATCCAACCTTCTCCATGCTCTATACTGCCGCTTTGATCGCTATCATAAACTGTTTTGCATTATGTCTCAGGTTGTAACTGTTCTAATTCTCAGGTAGAGGAGAAGTCGGCTACTTCCTCCCCCAGTGAGGTCACCATTGAATGACATTTCCATATACAAGTTCTTGTCACAAAATTAGAATATCATCAAAAAGTTCATTTATTTCAGTTCGTCAATACAAAAAGTGAAACTCGTATATTTATATAGTCATTACACACAGAGTGATCCATTTCACGTGTTTATTTCTGTTAATGTTGATGATTATGGCTTACAGCCAATGAAAACCCAAAAGTCATTGTCTCGGTAAATTAGAATACTTTAGAACACCAGCTTTAAATGTTGGCCTACTGAAATGTATGTTCAGTAAATGCTCTCAATACTTGGTCGGCATCAATTACTGCATCAATGCGGCGTGGCATGGAGGTGATCAGCCTGTGGCGCTGCTGAGGGGTTATGGAAGCCCAGGTTGCTTTGATAGTAGCCTTCAGCTCGTCTGCATTGTTGGATCTGGTGTCTCATCTTCCTCCTGACAATTCTCCATAGATTCTCTATAGGGTTAAGGTCAGGTGAGTTTGCTGCCAATCAAGCCCAGTGATACTGTTGTTTTTACACCAGGTATTGGTACTTTTCGCAGTGTGGACAGGGGCCAAGTCCTGCTGGAGAATGACATTTCCATCTCCAAAAAGCTTGTCAGCAGAGGGAAGCATGAAGTGCTCTAAAATGTCCTGGTAGACGGCTGCGCTGACTTTGGTCTTGATAAAACACAGTGGACCTACACCAGCAGATGACATGGCTCCCCAAACCATCACTGATTGTGGAGACTTCACACTAGACCTCCAGCAGCTTGGATTGTGGCCTCTCCACTCTTCCTCCAGACTCTGGGACCTTGATTTCCAAATGAAATTCAACATTTACCTTCATCTGAACACAACACCTTGGACCACTGACAACAGTCCGGTTCTTTTCTCCTTGGCCCAGGTAAGAGGCTTCTGGCGTTATCTATTGGTCATGAGTGGCTGACACAAGGAATGTGACACTTGTAGCCCATGTCCTGGACACGTCTGTGTGTGGTGAAGCAATGACTCCAGCAGCAGTCCACTCCTTGTGAATCTCCCCCATAGTTTTGAATGGCTCAGGGTGGCGCTATGCAGGGGAAAATCCAAGATCAGCGGGATTCACACAGGTCAGTCCCCCATTAAGTTTGGAATACCCCCCTTAACTTCTCTCTGGAAGTCAATGGTGTCTTTCCGGTTT
Organism: Ranitomeya variabilis; assembly: GCF_051348905.1. Classification (NCBI taxonomy): domain Eukaryota; kingdom Metazoa; phylum Chordata; class Amphibia; order Anura; family Dendrobatidae; genus Ranitomeya; species Ranitomeya variabilis. The sequence continues at coordinate 231,635,160 of NC_135238.1, forward strand.
GACATTTTGAAGACTGTTGAAAGACGTCTCATGAAAGCAATCACTGCTTTCTGGTGCCTGCTGCGCGTTTTAAGACTTTGTAGACAATCACAAGAGTTTGTGCAGATAGGCAAGATTTACCAATCAGTCCAAAGCTGCCATAGGTCTCTCCTCCCCGTACACAAAGGCATCACTCCACTGTGTTTTCAGGGGGAGAGAGGTGAAAATTGCCACCAGACCCCCCCTGAAAACAAATGGATTGGGCCTTGAAATTCAAGTTGACCAATCTTCCTCTTTCCCAGCCGTCCTCTAATGGGGGAGAAACGGGAGACCCCCATACACATCAGACGGTCACCGGTTGCAATGTGTATGGGGTACTTCCTTTTACACCACCTATAACTCCGTTTTTTGGGTTTTTTTTCACAGCTGCAGCGTCCACTTGTGCAGAGCTGCTGAGCTCAGTTGTTGGATGTAGACGGGCAGGTGCAGCCGAAACACAGCCTAGGACCCGGGGAGGGTGAGTAAAGCGTAGTTTATTTTTAGGAAAAACTGCATCCTGGGTTGTTTTTGTTTTTTTTTTTTAACCAGAAATCCCCTTTAACGACTTTTCTGCTGCATGGAAATAACACGTCCAAACCGAAGCTGCATGTAAGGTGTGAGACAGCAGAAGCAGCACCTGTCAATCATCTGTAAGGACCGGGCGACCGTCCACCGAGGTCCCCAATAACACCATATGTCTGCTTCAGGAGAAGTGTTGGCGCTGCTGATCATCCATTGAGGGCATTTGTTTATAGGATAAAAGCCTCGTTCCCTGGGCGGAGGACGATCCATCAGTGAGATTTCCATCATCCCCCATCTCTGTATTTCCATCTTATCTGCTAATTATTGTTCTGTAGCGAGAACTTGTTCTGCTAATTACTGCACTATTGTAAGACAAAGAGAAGGATGAAAGGCAGCGAGCGTCTGAAATCACTTACCTCCGTGTGTATGTGACACTCCGAGCACTCGGCGGCGTTATCGCTCATCGCAGCGGCTTTATTTATAACCGCCCCTGCGTGTAGATCTACGGCGCCGGCGCACATCTGTTATATCAGCCATCGAGAAGGGACAAGTGCGGCCCGGATAACATCTGCAGGTGGGAGATTACCACCATTCCCGGCACAGACGTGGTCCGAGCGTGTTATACCTCCTCTCCGCTGTATACTATGCACGGATCAGATCCCACAGAGGATCATTCACATTGGAGGGGAAGCGGGTCTGTGCAATGATTAGGTCAGGGGTACGTTTAACCTCCACATGATGCCGAGGCACATCCCCCCCCCCCCCCCCCATCTCTGCTTCCCATAGACCCTCCTGGTGCCATTTCTTACCTGGAGAGTGACACATCGGCCGTCCACATGATGGAAAACGTCATTCATTAGACCGGACACACTCCGTGGTGCATTTCTGTTGGTCATGTGCCCATTGTAGGCGCTTTCTGCAATGAACAGGGGTCAACATTGGGACTATAACCGATGTGCAGCTGCAATGCTCTGTGTGTTCTGGCACCTTTCTGTTATAGACGCAAGTATTTCTATCGCTGCTCTTCTGGGGAGTGAACTGGACAGGTGCCTTTGCTCCCCATGTTTGTCAATGAGTCTTGGGCAACTGTGACCCTGTCATATTTTTATTTATTTTTTTTTAAACCATGGCTCAAATTAATTGCTACTAAGAACTGTATACCAGAGACACCCCACAACACCCCGCCGTATGCTGGGAGCATCACACAAGACCCACCATATACCAGGCGCACCCCCACATAACCCACCGTACACCAGGAACACCCCGCAAGACCTGCCTTATGCCAGTGACACCCCACAAGTCTCGCCGTATACCAGTGACAACCCACAAGACCTGCTGTATTCCAGGGAGACCCGCCTTATACCAGGGACAACCCACAAGACTCGCCGTATACTTGAAACACCCTACAAGATGCACCATATTTCGGAATACTCCACAAGACCCGCCGTATACCAGGGACACCCTACAAGACCCGCCGTACTCCGGGAACACCCCTCAAGACCCACTGTTTACCAAGGACACCCCCACAAGACCCACCGTACACCAGGAACACCCCACCAGACCCGCTGTATACCAGGGATACCCCACAAGACACGCTGTATACCAGGGACACCCCTCAAGACCCACTGTTTACCAGGGATGCCCCCACAAGACCCGCCTTACACCGGGAACACCCCACAAGACCCACTGTACACCGGGAACACCCCACAAGACACGCTGTACACCAGGAACACCCCACAAGACCCGCCGTATACCAGGGACACCCCACAAGACCCACTGTACACCGGGAACACCCCACAGGACTCGCTGTATACCAGGGACACCCCACAAGACACGCTGTATACCAGGGACACCCCACAGGACTCGCTGTATACCAGGGAGACACCACAAGAATCATCGTGGACAGCACGCTATTTTGGGACTGCCCTTACCCAGACGTCTAGTCATCACGTTTTGGCCCTGGTCGGTTGCTCTGCTCCTTTCATTTGCCCATTTTTCCTGATTCCAGCAACTTCCTCCTGATACATCGCACCCCGACAGGCGCCATTACCATCAGATCACCAGTGATATTCCCTCCCCCATCAGCGGTCTTATGTTCTGGCTGATCGCTGTGTATTTCCGCTGACAGTTTCCCTTTACATCAGTCATGCACCACGCGCCTGTAATTCTTTACACTTTCTGGGCATTTGTGCCCGGTAATTCTGTTACTTTGTATTTCTGACCTCAGGCCTCCGCGTTTCGCACTTTCCCTGCACTCGGGTATTTACCTGAATCGTTGGTAATTGTATTTACATGGCTGTGAGCGCCGGTTTAACCCGGTTACTGCGGCTCGTCTTTTCTGCAAATCGCTCTCCGTTTACTCGGCCCGAGCCCGTATTGCGGAGGTAAGTGCTTGTCTTGTGGGGTCTCTGGAATAATTAAAAAAAATAAGTAGTTGTGCGGCCTCCGTACACCACAGCGATGCGGCAGATAAGCGGTTAACGTCGTAGGAATCAGAAGTAATGACATGAATACGAGTCGGTCATTACATTGACTTGGCGAGGTCACCCGTCCTCTGGATACTTTCCCACCAGCCTTTATTCCTGCGGCGTCTCGTACATTCGGAGGCCCCCAGCCTCCCGCTCCGCGCTCGCCCTCCCCCTTTTCTGCCTTATACGGCTGAGTTTAACTAAATCAGTGGTGGGTAACCTAATTTAATCAGAAAGCTACAGGCATATCCCTAAAGTGCCCTCTAGGACCCTCCACATCACATGGCGGGGGGGGGGGGCGCGTCTGAAAACTTGGAAGAACACAGCGATGCACGCTTATTACTGCATCTGTCTATAGACACAAGGAGAACAAAAAATAAACTTTTTTTTAAAACAAAGGTATTATGGTTTTAGTTCTATTTTTTTGTATAAGAAAAAATTGTAACTTTTTTATTCTCTTTAAATCCCTTCCAGCTGCAACCAATCTCCATTTTTGGGCTTTAGTTTCTTTCCTCCTCTTCAACGAGCAAGTTTTTTTTTTTTAATCTAACATTATTTGTTTGGGGAGTTTGTTTTTACAGCGTTCAGCGTGTATTAAACATAACTTGGAAACCCGATTCTCCAAGACACTGCCATTACGGTGATGCCAAACTTGTATGGGTTTTGTTTAGATATATACAGTGGGGAAAGTAAATATTTGATATTCTTCCTTTTTCACAAGTTTTCCCACATACAAAGAAGGGAGAGATCTGTAATTTTTATCGTAGATACTTCACCTGCGAGAGACAGAATCTAAAAATAAAAATCACAATGTAGGATTGTTACATACTGCGTGGGTGTCTCCGGTGCTGCATATTGGAATTATATAATGTTATGTTATATTAAAAGCTGTAAAAAACATGTGGCACAATGGCCTAATTTAAAGAAGTAATAGCAAAGGATAAAAATCATTGATACACACTGTACCTCCCACCACCCCCGTCAACCCTTCTGGCAAAGTATGGCTACCCTATTGCAGTATGATTCCCCAACTGTAATCCCGACACAGCCCTCCATATAGTATAATGGCCACAAAAGGTGCTCCATGCACTATAATAACCCCACAAAGTCCTCAATACAGTATAAACAGTACGACATAGTCCTCAATACAGTATAATGACCCCACATAGTACTTCATACGGTATGATGGCCCTACATAGTCCTGGCAGTATAATGGCCCCACGTAGTTCTCCATACCGTATAATGGCTCCATACAGTATAATGGCCCCATATTGCTCCATGTGGTATAATGGCTCCACATAGTCCTCCATACAGTATAATGGCCCCAAATAGAGCTCCATACAGTATAATGGGTCCATATTGCTCCATGTGGTATGACTCCACATAGTTCTTCATATTGTATAATGGCCCCATATAGTACTCCATACAGTATAATGGGCCCATATAGTGCTCCATACAGTATAATGGCCCCACATAGTGCTCCATACAGTATAATGGGCCCATATATTGCTCCATGTGGTATAATGACTCGACATAGTTCTCCATACAGTCTAATGGCCCTGCCTGGTGTCGGTGGTCAGATTTACCTTGTGTGCCTTAGAGGATGGCCATGGTGCTGCCTTCTTGCTACCTATGCAGAACTTTCCTCTAGCAAGGGGCAAAGATTTGTTCCCAATTGAAAGGGAGTGAAGGGGAAATTATTTTCAGGGACCTTTTTGACCTGTGCTGTGGACCCCTTCTCCAGTGTGTACACTTTTGGGTATGTGCCAGTCTTCACTGCTGTCCTAGCTTTCTGTTCCTGAACCAGGAGGCCCAGGATGAGCGTCCTGATGAATCGTGCTCTCGTAGGTTAGTACCATAGTGTAAAAGGCTCAGACTTTTGCTTTCTCAGCTGCGGGGGAATATAGAGCTGGAGTGTTGTTACCGCACACACGCAGGGTGTATACATCCAATCCAGCAGCCGCTCCATAAACCCTTTCATCGCACAGTATGTAATTACAGTATGAGAGGGAAATGTAAATTAGCGCGCCGCTGCATCGTGACATTTTGACCAAACAGTATAGAACTTCACCGCAGGAGGAGCGTTCCCCCCGGCCTCCGCCGCCTCCAAGATCCACAAAGGTCATTTTTCAAATAGCCGGATTAAGGTATTTTAAAATTACATCTTTTTTTTTTATATATTATTATATAGAAATAACTTGTACCGCCACCCGGCCCCTCTCCTGGGCATCCGGCTACAGTTTACCGGCGTGTTGACCCCATTACTTCACACTGACGTTGTAATGAGCTCTCTGTACACAACCAGCCCGCAATCTTGCTCTGGGATTTTATCCATTAACCCCTGGGGTTTATTTTTTTATTTTACAGGAGAGATCTTGTTCTGCGGCGCAATGCTCTGCGGGGATCAGCAAGGAGCAATTCAGGTCTCCAGTCCGACTCGGCAGTCTCAGCCCGTGCACCGGTACATTATATATGGATGGATTAATAAAACAGAATCTGCATGTCAGTATATATAATGGCGTGGACGTGTCTGCGGAGTGGGGAATGAGCGCAGCACGTCGTCGGGGAGGGAGAGCCGCGTCCTGGTCCGGGGGGCTTCCTTCTAATCCTAAATGGGGAACATTTTCAGGTTTGCACCCCACCCCCCTTCCTCCAGCGGTGCACTCCTTAAGATGAGAACCTTGTAATAGGGAAACTACAACTCCCAGCATGTGAAATGTAGTAATTTTGTAGCCACAGGTTGCAAACTATTTCTCACTAGTGCAAATTCCTTTAATGCAGCATCCATAATTAGGCTTCTTTTATACTTGCTGTGGTTTCGCAACCACAATAGATTTCTATGGGGCCTCAAAAACAGGCTGCGAAAAATCGTAGGAGCGCTGTATGGCCGTGAGGGCCGTATTTGCGGCTATGAAAAAATATCGAGCCTGACTTCCGTTTTTTTGCGGACCGCCGTTTTTTTTTTTTTTTTTTTTCCCCCAATACTTTTGCTATAGTATTGGGAACCTGAAAAACATCGATACGCACATTTTTTGCAGTCTGATATTGTGGCAGATCTTGAAAATTGCGGCAATACGGCCTGCAAAAAAATCCGCAATAACAGGCCTTAAAAAAAAAACAAAAAACAAGCCTTAGACTGGAAAAGTCTAATAAATATACAGAAATTCAGCTTAGAAAATGCCATGCCTTGTACTTAGGAGTCACCTGGGCGGATCTAGAGAGGCAAAGAGTCAAATTGCTCCCGCTGTTATTATGATTGACAGCCCACCAGGTCTCTGGCGCCAGCGCTTGCACCTTGCATGTTAGTCCTGCAGGATTTGGCGCATGCACAATAAATTGGACAAGTGACGCATGCGCGAGATTCAGCGATGATGGCGGAAGACCGGCGGGGTGAAGTAGCATCACCATGATTCCCAGGACTTTCCAGCTCCGCCTAGATGGCTCCAGGTAAGTTTTATAGAACATGCGCCATTTTATAAGTTGACTTTTATTAATTTGGATAAAAACCTAAAACTATAACCAGCTGAGATTAGTGAAAATACAGAATTAATTGTTTCTTGTTCATCCAGTAACAATCCATGATGGATCCCCAGATCTGGTAGATTTAGGGTTGTGGTCGGTGCCTCCATCCAAGCTTTTGTGCGGAGTTTGTCTTTAGAATTCTCTGTTTTCCACTGCCGTGATGAGTGCGGCTGCTAATTCCTATAGTCTCCTGGAGCTGCTCCTTATCTCTGGGAACATATTGTAGACGTGTGCGCGCTCGGAGATTATAGTTTTGGGGTCGTTACGTTTTCCTTCTCCCGGGAGCAAGTTTTTATTATATTTATGCGCTTAAGAAAAAGAACAGATTAAAGGGTTAATCTCGGTGTAAAACTCCCCAAACTTTTCCAAATAATATTATCCAGACGAAAAGCAGGTCTATCTGAGATGGAGTTTCAATTTTTATCTCCTTTATATTGTCAAGATCTCTGCTGATTGTCAGTGAATGGGAACATGTTTAGTGCGTTGTCGTATTCCTATTAGTAGGACGGGTGCGCCATCATCTGCCCGGCGTGCGTGATGCCCCCTGACTGTGTGGTGGTCTCCACCTCAGCAGCATCTCCCAGCTCTGATGCAGAAAGCAGAGGTGGGAAATAACCTCTGTGATGGCCGCTCAGTTAGGCGGCTAAATCTCCAAAACCGTGTAACCATTAACAAAAAATACACTAAAAATTCGGTTTTTACAAATTGGTTTGAAAACTGCCGAGTTGCATGTTTGTGCAGTTTTTGTCCCATGTGTCTGTGCTGAATACCTCTCACAGCTGAGGGTTTGCTACAGCTGCGCCTGCTACATTTTATTTGCCCTAGTACATTGTAGTAAACGATCAGAACACGAGAAGAGGCCGGCACTGCTGATTTCAGTACACAGATTTTTTAGACAACTGTGAAAAGTATTAGGGTATGTGCACATGTATTTTTGAGCTCTGCGGATTTACCACGGATTTTATGCAGATTTTGTGCGGATTCCACCTGCGGTTTTACACCTGCGGATTCCTATTATGGAGCAGGTGTAAACCGCTGCGGAATCCGCACAAAGAATTGACATGCTGCGGAATGTAAACCGCAGCGTTTCTGCGCGTTTTTTTCCGCAGCATGGGCACAGCGGTTTTTGTTTTCCATAGGTTTACATGGTACTGTAAACTTATGGAAAACTGCTGCGAATCCGCAGCAAAATGCGCAACGTGTGCACATAGCCTTAGGGGTTTTATGGATTTGCGGAAACTAAACAACCCCTGGAAAGGTCAGTACAGGTTTTCCACCTATGGATTTAATGAAAAAAAAAAAAAAAAATCGTAGTTCACGGACGGCAAGCAGAGATCTTTAAGATGGAAGAAAAGAATAAAAACAAATCTTAAGAGCCTTTTCTTTTGCATTCTGCGGTGTCATCAATGAAAATGTGGAAATACAAGACCTGAAGATCGGATACAAGATGCTCTTTCTTGCTTCTCCTCCTACCTCTCTGACCGCTCTTGATTCTCTTCCTACCTCTCTGACGGCTCTTGGTTCTCCTCCTACCTCTCTGACCGCTCTTGGTTCTCCTCCTACCTCTCTGACGGCTCTTGGTTCTCTTCCTACCTCTGACGGCTCTTGATTCTCCTCCTACCTCTCTGGCGGCTCTTGGTTCTCCTCCTACCTCTCTGACGGCTCTTGGTTCTCTTCCTACCTCTGACGGCTCTTGATTCTCCTCCTACCTCTCTGACGGCTCGGTTCTTCTCCTACCTCTGACGGCTCTTGGTTCTCTTCCTACCTCTGACGGCTCTTGGTTCTCTTCCTACCTCTGACGGCTCTTGGTTCTCCTCCTACCTCTCTGACCGCTCTTGGTTCTCTTCTTACCTCTGACCGCTCTTGGTTCTCCTCCTACCTCTCTCACGGCTCTTGATTCTCCTCCTACCTCTCTCACGGCTCTTGTTTCTCCTCCTACCTCTCTGACGGCTCTTGGTTCTCCTCCTACCTCTCTGACGGCTCTTGGTTCTCCTCCTACCTCTCTGACCGCTCTTGTTTCTCCTCCTACCTCTCTGACGGCTCTTGGTTCTCCTCCTACCTCTTCTACTGATCTTGAATCTCTTCTTACATCTTTTTTTCTCTCTCCATGCAGGTTTTATTGGACAGACCCTCAGCATATTTGACTTTCAATACCCTCTCTTTGCTGATTATACCCAATTATGTGCTTTTTATCGTGGCATCACCCCCTCACTATTACAAAACAGTAAAATCAGCCTGTCCGCTACCTCTAACATTATGTCCTCCCTTTATCTGAAAGTAATTTTTTTTTTCAAAACTAATTTACCTAAACCAGATATTTCCATCTCCATATGTAGCACACCCGCTGTATTGGGGTTATATTGGACTCAGAGATCCTTTACACTCACTATATTCACTAAGGCTACTTTCACACTAGCGTCATGCACTGCACGTCGCTATGCGTCGTTTTATAGAAAAAATGCATCCTGCAAAAGTGCTTGCAGGATGTGTTTTTTCTCCATTGACTTGCATTAGCGACGCATTGCCACACGTCGCAACCGTCGAGCGACGGTTGCGTCGGACCGTCGCCACCAAAAAACGTTGCATGTAATATTTTTTTGGTGCGTCGTGTCCAGCATTTCCGACCGCGCATGCGCGGTCGGAACTCCGCCCCCTCCTCCCCGCACCTCACAATGGGGCAGCGGATGCGTTGAAAAACTGCATCCGCTGCCCCCGTTGTGCGGCGCTTCCACAATATGCGTCGGTGCACCGCAACGTCGCATTGCGACGTGCAGTGCACGACGCTAATGTCAAAGTAGCCTTAGTCGCATACTCCTGTCACCTTCACCTCCCAAAAGCATTTATGATTTGCCCTTTTCGTATCATCCAATCTACAAAAACTTGTAGTCACTCTGATTTATTCTTCTCTGCACAACTGCAACTCTCCCATCTCCAGTCTTTACTGAATGTGGTCGTCAGGGTCCTATTTGTGTCCAGCTGCTACACAATGCCACCACCCTGTGCCAGTCATTACACTGGTTGTCTAACTGCTACAGAATGCAACCTAAACTTATCATTGTGACAAAGAAACCTCCACAGTCCTGCACCGCCCTACATCTCCTCATCTGTATACCACCCTAACTGTCCTCTCCACAGTCCTGTGCCACTCTACATCTACACTCCAGTCTGTCTCCCTACCCATCCTTTTCACAGTGCTTCACTGCCCTACATCTCCTCTTTGTCTACCACCCTACCCGTCCTTTTCACACTACCTGCTGCACTGCCCTACATCTCCTCATCACTGTCTACCACCCTACACACCCTCTCCACAATGCTGCATCACCCTTCATCTCCTCCTCATCCGTCTACTATCCTACCCTTCCTCTCCACAGTGCTGCACCCCCCTACAGCTCTACCTCATCTACCACCCTACCTTCCCCCTTCACAGTACTGCACAGCCCTACATCTCCTTAACTCTTAACACCCTACGCATCCTCTCCACTGTGCTGCACTGCCCTACATAATCTCATCTGCGTACCACCCTACCTATCCTCTCCACAGTGCTGCACTGCCCTACATCATCTCATCTGCGTACCACCCTACCTATCCTCTCCACTGTGCTGCACTGCCCTACATCATCTCATCTGCGTACCACCCTACCTATCCTCTCCACTGTGCTGCACTGCCCTACATCTCCTTCTCTTTCTACCTCCCTACCATTTCTCTCCACAGTGCTGTACCACCCTACATCTACTCTTCTGTCTACCACTCTAGCCATCTTCTCTGTCCTGCTAGTTATCTATGGTTGACTCCATAATTAGAACCTCCAATGCCTCCAAGACTTTTCTTGTGCTGCACTAGTTTCCTGGAATGCTCTACCCCAAACAATTAAGTTATTTCCCAGTATCCACAGATTTAAGGGTAACATAAAATTTCAATCCTTTTTGACACCTATCAAACTTCGTGCACTCCTTTCTGTTTGTCTGTGCATACAGACTGGCGAAACCATTATATGAGCATTTTCACCTCTATTGTTTCCTCATAGATTGTAAGTTCTTGTGATTTGTAGCAATGTTTAATTGTCCTTTGTCATGTGATCTTTGAACTGTAAAGTGCTGCGCAATATGTTGGCCCTAAATAAAGGTTATGTGCGGTATTACACATGTGTCACTAGGTGGCGGCGTATTCCAAGCACTTTGTTCGTCTCTTTGCAGCTTTCTATAAAGTTTCTTGAATTTTGATGGGGAAGGTGCACAAACAACTGTAGCATCTGGCATCTCCCGGGCACAGGTATCACTATGCTCTGGGCACTAATCGGAGCAGGTACGTTGCACCCGTCCTTGCAGTCTTAGTCTTCCTCATTGATGGTAATTATGACATCCGTCAAGCACTGATCACACAGAAACGGAGAGTTTATGAGCTGTAACCTTTCAATAGACGAAGCTGATGAATGACATGCTGCTGCTGCCACCTCTCAATTAACAAGTCGTTGGACACGGTTCCTGTAGTGCAGCTGGGACAAAAGCCATTGTTAGGTCCCAAAGCCTTAAAGGGGTTGTCCCATCTTATTAAAGGGGTAAAATTGCAAAGTGATTGTAAAAACAAGCAAGTTTGCAATTTGCCTTTTATTAAAAACCCTCTCCGTTCTCGAGAAAGGAAGGATTTTTAAGTTTTATAGTTTATTTTTTGTTGTCTGGTCTGACAAAGGCACTGAAAGTAGTGGGAGGGAGGTATGTATCACTAAGGGTGTTGGCTTCAGTGATAGCAACCTAGGAAAGCTCCAGCACTCCAAGTGCTGAAAGGGGTTAATCAGCCATGTTTAGTGCTAGGTTGATTGAACAGCTGTAGAATGGGATAAATACCCAGCCTTCTAGAGCATTCAGTGTGGGGTGGGCCTGGAGGTGCACGCTCTGGAGCTGTGTTTTATGTTAAGGAAAACTGAACCTTTTGTTGTTTGTTCCTTACATTATGTTTTTGTTTTCCTGTTAGACCAGGAAGGCCGGGTTTGTTTTTGCTAACGTTGCACTGGTTTATGCAGGGTTTTTAATAAAGCAGTGGAAGATTTAAAGAGACAGTGTTTCTGTGTCTACCTTTGTGTGCAGCCAAGTGGTCCGATCTACCACGCTGGGTTATAGACCACCTCTGGAGTTGCAAAGGTTGCTGCTTTCCTTGGTGAGGAGTGTAGCGCTTTTCATGCTTCAGAGTTGCAGTGGTTACTCTGAATTTGGCAGCACATCCCCAAAGCTGCCTCTGCTTGCTGCTTTCAAACAAACGACACCGGTCCGAACTGTCAATCTTCAGGAAGGCACCAACCCCTGGAGAGCAAGAAGTTGGGAGGTAGAGGAGCGGTGCGCTCCAGAAGAAAGTAGATAATGCAACATCCCCCTGCAGAAATCCTGAAGATTAGAGCAAAGGAATCTTTAAACCAAGGTTTCTTACCATTACTTTGTATCCAACCTGATTCTGAGCAAATAGGACAAATATTATTCTCAAACTGCGACCAGCTCCCTCTCTTTACTACTAGTAGAATAGAGCCACTGCAAAAAGCAGCACTCTTGAGAAGCCAGAAAGAGCAATGTTTTGTGTATGCAGCTCCTGTGCAGAGCTATGTGTTTCCATTGTTACCGATTAAAACCTTGTGTGGTCTGATCCTGCACCCCGTCTCCCTACTTGTAATGTACATACAGTAAGTTTGGGAACAGACAAATAGGCATGCATAGGAGCTGTGTACACGAAACGGTAGAAGATTATTAGTCCAGATTTATTGCCTTTTTTTTTTTTTTGTATTTTCGATGCATTAGACAATGGTCGCATCGCCATAGCCTTTATGCTTAGAGAAAGGATTTTTTTTCTCGTTTCTATCTGCCATAAAGACTTGAACTTGGAGCCTTACAATTCGTTCAATAGCTAATCCTGCAGAAACCACTCAGGGAAAGGCTTTGTGGTTTGACGAGCTGAATGAATGGGGCTTTAATAGCAAAGAAATGCTCAGTTCAAAAGTTATAACCCGATATTCTTTACAAGAACATCGGCATTATTTATTCTGTTGGTCCTGATTTGCCCACTTGGGGCGCTGTTGTCTCGCAGTCTGTTCTGCTTACTCCCAGCATCTTTTTATTACTCCTTTTTGCCATTTATGTTTAATTTTGTCTAATGCATGGACAAGAGGCATCGGTGACAGCCATCTGTTATTGCAAAAGGTTTTGTCACCGACCTTTCTGCAGAATTAAAAATAAGCTGAGCTATTCTGCAGATAGGTATTCATATACGCTGCCTGTGTAACAGGCCTTGACTGTAGTTCCATCAATATATTCACTAAGAAGATGAACATTAGTTTGCCCCCAGATGTGGGACTATTGCAATACATGGAATCATAAGAAATTAAAAGGGTATTCCTATGATATACCATCACTTAAAGGAGATGTCTTGCCATGAATATGTATTTATCTGCTGTAAATGCCGCTTTTCTCCAGAATTCGTTCTTTTTCTTGTGTTCCTGCGCCTCTCCAATCCTGAGATATGGCTCCTTCTTCCCTGTATGCAAATTTAGTTGTGTTATCAAAGCGGGCGTGGCCCTTAACTGTTCCCTGTGGGCGTGTTGTTGACTACCACACCCAGGGAAGAAGAGGCCGTATCTCTGGAACGGAGAGGAGCAGGAAAAAAATAAAAACATTGCCGGATTCAGGAGGACAGCGGCATTTTACTAGGCAAAAAACAAACATCATTTTGACAAGTGACAGGTTTTCGTTAATAATCATTGGTAGTCTGATTCCTGATGCTGAGAATGATGGGACGCAGTTCTGCAGCCTCTTCATTGTTTTTGCTCTATGTAGCTTTATCCAAGTGATTGGGGGTCGCCTGCAGTGTCCTGTGCGGTTAGGTGGCCGGGAGCGCTGCTCTGCAGGTAAAGCCTGGGAAGAGAATGGTGATTCCATTATTGCCAAGAGTCCTGAAGTCCTCCGGATCGTCTTGATTTATTTTTTTTTTCTTTTTTAATAACAGCCCTGGCATAATTAGTCTGTCCAAGGTGAGAAAGATTTGCAAGAGTTGTAAACCTCACCCATAAGTGGGAAATCCTGCTCGGTTTGGGATGGAAGTTTGGAAAATGTCTGTCTACGTACAGCAATGTTGGCAAGTTTGAGGTCATATAGATGGGGGTCCCAGAGGTCAGACTGGGATGGGGCGCCCCAGTAATGTTTCTGGATTATCCACTTCTGTGACTGCGGCTCCATTAGTCCCATGATGCCGCTGAGCAGGTCGCAGGAAGATGAAATCTCTCCTCCAGATATTAATGAGCGGCCATGAAAGCTGCAACGTCCCCGTGTCACCGGCTTCTCGCAGAATAGTAACAAGTTTACATTTTATGTCTCTCTCTATATGTAGAATTATGTATCGCAGTTTTCAGGCCGTAACCTGAAGTCGTCTTGTGGGAGGCTGAAAAGTTATAAGACGAATAAAGAAGATGGCTGAAATCTGCGGTGCTGAAAGTAACAGCCTCAGCTTCCCGTCGGGTCGTTCGTTCCTCGCTGCTTCAGAATTTGAAGAAGGGGTAATCAATGGGAAATAGGAGACAGGATTTGAAAAAACAAACACTTCCCCAAATAAACGCGCTCATACCCACAGATTGGGTGCAGTGTTACATGTACTGGGTGCAGCTGTAATGTCAGACACAGCCATGGAGTGGCGCTACTTCTGGATGAAATCCACTGCAATTTTTTTTTATTTAGCAGCAGTTGTTCCCATCTGGTCACCAGTGGTCTAAACCTTATTGTGTTCAGCTTAGTGTAGCTTGCACTATAGCATTAAGGCGGCAGTCATGTACTGGTGTGCATTGTAGGTGTGGCTATGTACTGGTGTGCATTGTAGGTGTGGTCATGTACTGGTGTGCATTGTAGGTGTGGCTATGTACTGGTGTGCATTGTAGGTGTGGCCATGTACTGGTGTGCATTGTAGGAGCGGCCATGTACTTTTGTGCATTGTAGGAGCGGCCATGTACTTTTGTGCATTGTAGGAGCGGCCATGTACTTTTGTGCATTGTAGGAGCGGCCATGTACTTTTGTGCATTGTAGGAGCGGCCATGTACTGGTGTGCATTGTAGGAGCGGCCATGTACTGGTGTGCATTGTAGGCGTGACCATATACTGGTGTGCATTGTAGGTGTGGTCATATACTGGTGTGCATTGTAGGCGTGACCATATACTGGTGTGCATTGTAGGTGTGGTCATATACTGGTGTGCATTGAAGGCGTGGCCATGTACTGGTGTGCCTTGTAGGCGTGACCATGTACTGGTGTGCACTGTAGGTGTGGCCATGTACTGGTGTGCATTGTAGGCGTGGATATATACTGGTGTGCATTGTAGGAGCGGCCATGTACTGGTGTGCATTGTAGGTGTGGCCATGTACTGGTGTGCATTGTAGGAGCGGCCATGTACTGGTGTGCATTGTAGGTGTGGCCATGTACTGGTGTGCATTGTAGGAGCGGCCATGTACTGGTGTGCATTGTAGGTGTGGCCATGTACTGGTGTGCATTGTAGGTGTGGCCATGTACTGGTGTGCATTGTAGGTGTGGCCATGTACTGGTGTGCATTGTAGGAGCGGCCATGTACTGGTGTGCATTGTAGGAGCGGCCATGTACGGGTGTGCATTGTAGGCGTGACCATATACGGGTGTGCATTGTAGGTGTGGCCATGTACTGGTGTGCATTGTAGGTGTGACCATATACGGGTGTGCATTGTAGGTGCGGCCATGTACTGGTGTGCATTGTAAGAGCGGCCATGTACAGGTGTGCATTGTAGGCGTGACCATATACAGGTGTGCATTGTAGGTGTGGCCATGTACTGGTGTGCATTGTAGGTGTGGCCATGTACTGGTGTGCATTGTAGGTGTGGCCATGTACTGGTGTGCATTGTAGGTGTGGCCATGTACTGGTGTGCATTGTAGGTGCGGCCATGTACAGGTGTGCATTGTAGGTGTGGCCATGTACTGGTGTGCATTGTGGGAGAGGCCATGTACAGGTGTGCATTGTAGGAGCGGCCATGTACTGGTGTGCATTGTAGGCGTGACCATATACAGGTGTGCATTGTAGGTGTGGCCAGGTACTGGTGTGCAATATAGGTGTGTACTTGCAGTGTATTAAAATGCCCTTTTTGGTTGTCTTACTGGCATTCAGGAATCTGAGAAAGCTGGGTGACAGCTGATGTGTTGGGGCATTGGTCATTTTACTGGCATTCAGGAGTGTAGGAAATCTGGGTGACAGCCCTTGCAGGATCTTTGTGGAGGATATACAGGATATAATATATTAGTGTAGGAGCGGCCTGATAACCGCAGGTAGAGCTCTTGGGTCAGATATTGTGGTTGTCATCAGGAGCAATGTAAATGTAAGAATTGGGTAATGCCGGGACATTTTTGGGGGTTATTCTTTGATATTTCGGCGGATCGCTCTGCACCAGAGACTGCGCAGGATCCGATGTCCCCTCAGGCAGCAGACATCATCTGCTACGTACCGGGGGCCGGTATATGGGTTTATCCACCAGCAGCCGCCTGCAGTCCGAGCACAATCCGCCTCGTGTGGGGTTGTAAATATTTTATTCTGCTCTTGTAGGATTCACAGACTGTAGTGTAACATATGGGGGAAGAAGGAGAGAACAGCAGCCGCCTCCGGCAGAAAGTCTCTGCGCCCCTAGTGCGCGTCATGTGGGGGTTTCTCTGGGCTGAAGACTCCGGCTACATCACTTTGGGGGTTACAAGGGTTTTTTTTTTGTTAATTATTAAAGAGGCTTCCCCATCTCCGACATATATACTGTAGTATATCCACAGGACGTAGGGACCCCACAGTACAGATGATGGGGGTCTTCTGATTCGCCTGGTGAGACAAGTGTCTGACTCTGTTCACTTCTGTGGGCGTTTTGGGGGTCTCTGGTTCACTTGCTTCCACATAAATGGTAGCTGAGCCATAAATGTCCAAGGTGAGATATGAGAATAAGTCTTTAATGGATTCTGCTGTACACTGGGCAGGTGGGGATATACATTGGGGTGTTTGGGAGATCTGTCATCTGGACACACTGAATTTGCTTTATTCAAAGGAGTTACAGTGCCTTGCGAAAGTATTCGGCCCCCTGGAACTTTTCAACCTTTTCCCACATATCCTGCTTCAAACATAAAGATACCAAATGTAAATTTTTGGTGAAGAATCAACAACAAGTGGAACACAATTGTGAAGTTGAGTGAAATTTATTGGTTATTTTACATTTTTGTGGAAATTCAAAAACTGAAGAGTGGGGCGTGCAATATTATTCGTCACCTGTAACTTAATACTTTGTTGCGCCACCTTTTGCTGCGATTACAAGTCGCTTGGGGTTTGTCTCTATCAGTTTTGTACATCAAGAGACTGAAATTCTCGCCCATTCTTCCTTGGCAAACAGCTCGAGCTCAGTGAGGTTTGATGGAGATCGTTTGTGAACAGCAGTTTTCAGCTCTTTCCACAGATTCTCCATTGGATTGAGGTCTGGACTGTGACTTGGCCATTCTAACACCTGGATACGTTTATTTGTGAACCATTCCATTGTAGATTTTGCTTTATGTTTGGGATCATTGTCTTGTTGGAAGACAAATCTCCGTCCCAGTCTCAGGTCTTTTGCAGACTTTAACAGGTTTTCTTCAAGAATGGTCCTGTATTTGGCTCCATCTATCTTCCCATCAATTTTAACCATCTTCCCTCTCCCTGCTGAAGAAAAGCAGGCCCAAACCATGATGCTGCCACCACCATGTTTGACAGTGGGGATGGTGTGTTCAGGGTGATGAGCTGTGTTGCCTTTACACCAAACATATCGCTTGGCATTGTTGCCAAAAAGTTTGATTTTGGTTTCATCTGACCAGAGCACCTTCTTCACATGTTTGGTGTCTCCCAGGTGGCTTGTTGCAAACTTTAAATGACACTTTTTATGGATATCTTTGAGAAATGGCTTTCTTCTTGCCACTCTTCCATAAAGGCCAGATTTGTGCAGTGTACGACTGATTGTTGTCCTATGGACAGACTGTCCCACCTCAGCTGTAGATCTCTGCAGTTCATCCAGAGTGATCATGGGCCTCTTGGCTGCATCTCTGATCAGTCTTCTCCTTGTTTGAGATGAAAGTTTAGAGGGACGGCCGGGTCTTGGTAGATTTGCAGTGGTATGATGCTCCTTCCATTTCAATATCGCTTGCACAGTTCTCCTTGGGAAGTTTTGGAAATCATTTTGTATTCAAATCCGGCTTTAAACTTCTCCACAACAGTATCACGGACCTGCCTGTTGTGTTCCTTGGTCTTCATGATGCTCTCTGTGCTTCACACAGAACCCTGAGACTATCACAGAGCAGGTGCATTTATACGGAGACTTGATTACACACAGGTGGATTATATTTATCATCATTAGGCATTTAGGACAACACTGGATTATTCCGAGATCCACAATGAACTTCTGGAGGGAGTTTGCTGCACTGAAAGTAAAGAGGCCGAATAATATTGCACGCCCCACTTTTCAGTTTTTGAATTTCCACAAAAATGTAAAATAACCAATAAATTTTGTTCAACTTCAAAATTGTGTTCCACTTGTTGTTGATTCTTCACCAAAAATTTACATTTGGTATCTTTGTTTGAAGCATGATATGTGGGAAAAGGTTGAAAAGTTCCAGAGGACCGAATACTTTCGCAAGGCACTGTAGAAAGGTCTTTTGACAAGATATTTCCAGCATCCTCCTTTTGTTATCATCCCCTGTGATCAGACATGGAAATGTCTGTTTCCCTACAGCGCCCCCAAAGGAGAAGGAAAGCATTACACAAATACCATTAAAATAAAGTGACTGTCAATTTAATGTGGGACAGGACACGAGCGAGAGCTGTTCTTGTTACCTTTCTCTCCTACGTTGAGGATCTATACAGAGGACCACTACTATTATGTTATGCACCTGTTCCTAATCCGTTCTTTGCTTCCCTCACCCCGGTCCGCTAAACTCTGTTGTGCTGTACAGTAGGCTGTGCCGGTGGCCCGGAGTGATCCCGTATGATCACCTGCCTGGGCCTATATGAGGCCTCCCAAGGCACACATTGGGGCTTGATAATTATTAAGACTTCACTGTTAGACTCTGGCTTGACCAGCTCAGCTACTCTCTGCAGTCTCCAGGACATCTTCCACCTGCTTGGCTGTGGTATCCTGGGCATCTCCAGCCTGCAAGCGAATTACAGCATCCCACCTACTTGCTGGTGGTCTCCTGGACATCTCCAACTTGCCAGTGCTTTCCTGCATCCCACATGATTGCCTATGGTCTCCTGGATGCCTTCCACCTCCAGCGGTTACAGCATCCCTCCTGCTTGCTAGTGGTCTCCTGGACATCGCCCGCCCGCCTGCGTTTTCCTGTCTAACTGCGGTTCCAGTCCCTGAGCTGTTCATGTTCCTCGTGCCCCTCCTAGCTGCTGCACAGACCCCCATGGCCGTGTGCTCACCTGGACCTTGGGCTTGGAGGAACCACCTCTTCTGGTGAACCTAACATAATAAAGGGGGTGTCCACCCCTGAAAACCTTTTCAGGAAGCCCTCCCTGTAGATTGCCAGATTCTAACAGCGTGTAACGTGCACACCACTAAGATTTGGCTCCACTTGGCGATTTGCTCCCGGCAAGTAGAGGAGAATCCTAGTGTGCACATTACCCACCGTTAGGATTCAGCAAACTGTAGAGTCTAACACGGGATGGACAACCCCTTTAGCCTGAACGTCCTAATGGGATACAAGAAAATGTGTGTTCCCCATGAAGCATCCAATATACTTATGCCCCCAATTCATCAAAGCTGTTGATGTTCTTGCCTGTACTGATGAGGGGCGTGCTGGAGTCAGACGCACCTGTTTCTTTGTGTGGCACGCCTCTTGATGAATTCGGCACATGTGCCGGGTGTCGTTCGCCTCCGTGCCCCTCACCATAAACCTTACTATAGTCGGGGACTGGACAATTAGGCTCGGCACCGCTCTTCATGAGTTACACAAGTTGTGGCATCACTCCGCCGTCCCTGGCATGGAAATGGCCAAACTACACGTTGCACAAAAAAACCCCCAAAACCCGATTTTTCGACGCAATTTACGTCATCTGGCGTAATCGCTTTGATTTGGTACTAGAATCCCTCCATTTCCAATATCTCTGCTTGCTGCCCTTGAGTGGACTCCATCATTTAGCTGCGGGCGCCCGTACAGCACGGACCGCTGCTGCCGTACACCACATGCAAATGCTTTAATTAGCGCTTTATTCTATAAAAGCAAAGTACTCCCAGCACAGGGGTACCTCTGAGAATAACCAGAATCCCAAAAATGAGAGCAAGTAGGTGACCCCTGAATTAATAAGGGAGTCTGACCAATATAATTAAAGGGTGGCTTCTCTCTAGTTATTGCGCGGCCGTATCAGGCTCCACGACGCGCGTCCGCCATCAGTAAGTGACGTCTCTTTGCACGCGGAGACTGATGCGTCTCTCAAGATTAGATCTAACAGCCTCGGTTTTGCTCAATTAGCTTCTTTCCATTCAATCTTTCTTCCAGGGATAATATTTATTGTGGATGATGGAGTCGTGGATCCGTCGTACACAATATCGTGCGGTTACACGTAGCCCCCCTATCTGCTCAGCCGCTGACTAATCTCCGCTGCTGCCCCCTAAATACAAGCTGCTCCTTAATACCGCTATTACAGAGCTAAAAATGTAAAGTGCGGGGTCACAGCAGACAGCGAGAGGGTCATTAATCACCCCTTTCTTGGCTGTCATACCGAGCTGCAGAAAGCGGCGCAGAATTCATCAATAAGTGGATAATTGTATTTTTTTTTTTGTTTAGAAATTTGTTTTTGGCAATCTTCGAGCGGCTCGTCCAGACTTTAATAAATTTCCCCGTACAGGTGGATCTGCGCACAACTCGCCTATTGGATAGAAGGGACAATGAGGAATGAAGGAGCACGAAAATAAAATATGAAGCGACATCGTGAAGATCTAAGGTTTGATTTTTTTTTCTGCAGTTTTTAGTTTAATATAAGTCACAGTTTACTGGAGAATTGTTAGAGGTTACATAGACTTGTGGAACCATATTATTAAATTGTTTTATAGACTGTACACGCCACACAGAATTATTTTTGTTTATTTTGTGCAAAAAATAAACACTTTTTTAAAAAATAATCTTAATTTTTTTTCTACCATTTTTTGCTTCTGTAGACAAGCTTTTTTTTTTTTTTTATCTATCTGAGAAAGATGCGAATCTGTGTTCTTGGTTCTGACGTTTCTCCATTCTCTTAGTGTTATAAGAGAAAAAAGGGTGTAGATGAGAAAAAAAAAAAGTACATGGAGAATAAATATTCCCAGGATAGAAGCAGCACTGATATATGAGCTAATGAATACCTCAGCACCCTGTATAGACACAAACCTCACATACAGCTTAACTGAATAAGACATACATATAAACCTCACATCCAGCCTATATTACTGGGAGACAGACCTCACCTCCAGTCTATATTACTGGGAGAGACACACAGACCTCACATCCAGCCTATATTACTGGGAGAGACACGCAGATCTCACATCCAGCCTATATTACTGGGAGAGAGACAGATCTCACCTCCAGCCTATATTACTAGGAGAGAGACAGATCTCACCTCCAGCCTATATTACTGGGAGAGACACAGACCTCACATCCAGCCTATATTACTGAGAGGGACACACAGACCTCACATCCAGCCTATATTACTGGGAGAGACACACGGACCTCACATCCAGCCTATATTACTAGGAGAGACACACAGACCTCACATCCAGCGTATATTACTGGGAGTGACACACAGACCTCACATCCAGCCTATATTACTGGGAGACACAGACCTCACCTCCAGCCTATATTACTGGGACAGAAACAGACCTCACATCCAACCTATATTACTGGGAGAGACACACAGATCTCACATCCAGCCTATATTACTGGGAGAGACACACAGATCTCACATCCAGCCTATATTACTGGGACAGACACACAGACCTTACATCCAGCCTATATTACTGGGATACACAGACCTCACATCCAGCCTATATTACTGGGAGAGACACAGACCTCACCTCCAGCCTATATTACTGGGAGAGACACAGACCTCACATCCAGCCTATATTACTGGGAGAGACACAGACCTCACATCCAGCCTATATTACTGGGATACACAGACCTCACCTCCAGCCTATATTACTGGTAGAGACACAGATCTCACATCCAGCCGATATTACTGGGAGAGACACAGACCTCACATCCAGACTAAATTACTGGGACAGAAACAGACCTCACATCCAGCCTATATTACTGGTAGAGACACACACAAATCTCACATCCAGCCTATATTACTGGGAGAGACACACAGACCTCACATCCAGCCTATATTACTGGGAGAGACACACAGACCTCACATCCAGCCTATATTACTGGGAGAGACACACAGACCTCACATCCAGCCTATATTACTGGGAGAGACACACAGACCTCACATCCAGCCTATATTACTGGGAGAGACACACAGACCTCACATCCAGCCTATATTACTAGAAGAGACACAGAGCTCACCTCCAGCCTATATTACTGGGAGAGACACACAGAGCTCACATCCAGCCTATATTACTAGGAGAGAAACAGACCTCATATCCAGCCTATATTACTGGGAGACACAGACCTCACCTCCAGCCTATATTACTGGGAGAGACACACAGATCTCACATCCAGCCTATATTACTAGGAGAGAGACAGATCTCACCTCCAGCCTATATTACTAGGAGAGAGACAGATCTCACCTCCAGCCTATATTACTGGGAGAGACACAGACCTCACATCCAGCCTATATTACTGGGAGAGACACAGACCTCACATCCAGACTATATTACTGGGAGACACACAGACCTCACATCCAGACTATATTACTGGGAGACACACACAGACCTCACATCCAGCCTATATTACTGGGAGAGACACAGACCTCACATCCAGCCTATATTACTGGGAGAGACACACAGACCTCACATCCAGCCTATATTACTGGGAGAGACACAGACCTCACATCCAGCCTATATTACTGGGAGAGACACACAGACCTCACATCCAGCCTATATTACTGGGAGAGACACAGACCTCACATCCAGCCTATATTACTGGGAGAGACACAGACCTCACATCCAGCCTATATTACTGGGAGAGACACAGACCTCACATCCAGACTATATTACTGGGAGAGACACAGACCTCACATCCAGACTATATTACTGGGAGAGACACAGACCTCACATCCAGACTATATTACTGGGAGAGACTATTACAAGAAAAATACCTGCAACTTGCATCAGGCTGTAAACTGCATATGGGGGGGTCTGCAAATGTATGAAGGAATGAAGATTGCAGGCTGAAACTTGTGCAATGTAATTAACTATAGATTATCACTAACATACCGTAGGCAAAAATAATTTTGCCCATGTTCCCCAGTTATTTTTTGACCTCTTAAATTAATGGAAATATTTTATGAAAATGGAAATCACTCTAAAGTAAAAATAAAAAAAAGTACACTTTACCCCCCCAAAATCCAGAAATAGTGATAATACAGTAAAAATGCATTTTATTTTGCATACAGTGTGTAAAACAAACCCACACATTAGATGTACGGAAGAACTAGTTCAACAGGTTACTTAGTAATGTATGAAATGTGAGCACTATAAAAATAATTGCCAAGTCTTTTTTTTTTTTTTTAAGTATAAACTTTAAAAAAGAAAATTTGTATAAATTTTGCAGTAATTTATAAGAACTCTTAAAAACATTGCCAAAAAGTAATAAAAATCCTCACACATAAAACAGCAAGTCAGGCTTTTCCCTGTAGCAGCAGATGTACAGGAGGGTCTTTTACTTACTATGCAACTGAGTTCTGCTATTATGTATGAACCGCCTTTATGTACAGAATCCTGATAGTCATGAAGGGTATAAAATAGAAAAACACTTCTTTAAACATTGGAGATCGTTGGAAATCAAAAGCTGTGTATTCCTTCTTTTCTTTTTCGTTAATATCTGTAAATTGATTTCCAGGAACATTTAAGATGGAGCTAGTTCTTTTCTAGCACTAAGAGAAGGGGGAAGGCTTGGCTATTAAGATAAGCAAGTCAGCCAGCCCCATTCTTGGTCAAATCTGTGTGCACAGAACAAGGAGTCTGCTTGGCCAGTAACACGGAGAGTCAGCCAGCCCCTTCTTGGTCACATTTGCTGTATGCACAGAACAGGGAGCCTGCTTAGCTAGTAACACGAGCAGTCAGCCAGCCCCCTTCACACATAACTTGGATAACGTGCGGACACAAAGTTTTTCTTATATCGAGACGTGAATGCGGAAAACTGAATATTGAGCATTTTTATAATAGAAGCGTATACAAACTCATGCTGCATATAACGTGAGGTCCATTTTAAGAGTCTATGATGCTGCCGCCGCCGCCGTCTTCTGATGTCATCCCTTGAGATTCGCCATCATGAGGAAGCCAGTCGTCTCCTGCAGCCGTTACTTTGTACAGGGGACAGATGTTGCTGTCATATCACTTAGTCTGCGCCTCTCAGAAGACGAGGCAGCTCGTAACCTCTGCGAGGAACGTGATGGTGTACAATACGGCTGCTGGTTATATAGATCGCGCTTCACATGCGACTTTGTTATTACAGGGTTGGGCTCCTCCCGGGGGCCCCGATTACGGTGCGCAGAACTAATTGTTACTGGCATCTGACTTTTTGGAGTAATTTCCATTGATGTCAGTAGATTTTTATCTTGTCTTTAGTAAATTTTGCTGGTCTCAAAGCTACAGCCCTCCAGGTGTGACTAAACTGCAGGCCTCCAGGTGTGACTAAACCACAGCCCTCCAGGTGTGACTAAACCACAGCCCTCCAGGTGTGACTAAACCGCAGCCCTCCAGGTGTGACTAAACCGCTGCCCTCCAGGTGTGACTAAACCGCTGCCCTCCAGGTGTGACTAAACCGCTGCCCTCCAGGTGTGACTAAGCCGCAGCCCTCTAGGTGTGACTAAGCCGCAGCCCTCCAGGTGTGACTAAGCCGCAGCCCTCCAGGTGTGACTAAGCCGCAGCCCTCCAGGTGTGACTAAGCCGCAGCCCTCCAGGTGTGACTAAGCCGCAGCCCTCCAGGTGTGACTAAGCCGCAGCCCTCCAGGTGTGACTAAGCCGCAGCCCTCCAGGTGTGACTAAGCCGCAGCCCTCCAGGTGTGACTAAGCCGCAGCCCTCCAGGTGTGACTAAGCCGCAGCCCTCCAGGTGTGACTAAGCCACAGCCCTCCAGGTGTGACTAAGCCACAGCCCTCCAGGTGTGACTAAGCCACAGCCCTCCAGGTGTGACTAAGCCACAGCCCTCCAGGTGTGACTAAGCCACAGCCCTCCAGGTGTGACTAAGCCACAGCCCTCCAGGTGTGACTAAGCCACAGCCCTCCAGGTGTGACTAAGCCACAGCCCTCCAGGTGTGACTAAACCACAGCCCTCCACGTATTACTAAACCGCAGCCCTCCAGGTGTGACCTAAACCACAGCCCTCCAGGTGTGACCTAAACTACAGCCCTCCAGGTGTGACTAAACTACAGCCCTCCAGGTGTGACTAAACCACAGCTCAGTCTCCATATCTCCAGGCTGCTTTATGTCGGTGAATGAAAACAAACCAAGAAACTGATCCAGATCTTTAGTTACAGGTGAGGCTTGCTTCACTTCTGTCTGGTCCAGACTGACACAATGTATCAGTCCTCATTCTATATAACAATCTATCAGCATTGAGAGAATGTGCTGTGTAAACAGGATATGATTCTGGAAGGTCTACTATGACTGTAGACTCTTAAGGGGTTATCTACTTTCAGGAAAGCGGATCCCAAACACTCTTAAATACCTTAAAATAACCCTCCCCAGGCCAGCGCCGGCCCCCTGACCGTGCTCAGGTCTGTGTTTTGGCTGCAGCGGTGATGTCACAACACACACCACCGCTGTACCCAATCGCTGAGCTAAGCGGCTGTGCCGAGGTAGGCGTCCGGAGCTAGCAACTATGAGGAGTTGTCGACATGACATTACTGCTGCAGCTGAGATCTGAGCAGCGGAGAGGAACCAGTGCAGGACCCAGGCAGGGTGAGTACATTCTCTGTTATTACAGGTATTTTAGGGCCTTTGTTTTCAGGAAGGCTGGACTTGCTGAAAATGAAGGAATCAAAATTGATTTCCGAATCGCCAACAATCTTAAATTACGGAGACGACACGTGGTTGATAGCAACAAGCGTAGATGGAATGAAGGACGTATTACTGATGGTCAGGATGGAAAGCTTGTTCATGGGACTCCTGCTCAACACAAAGAAGACAGATACTGACCACTGCCCGCCACGACCAGGACACATTTGAGATGGACGGCGACGAACTGGAAGTTGTAAAGGAGTTCAACCTACTCGGATCAACGATCACTCAAGATGCAGCGACGACACCGGAAGTCAATAAGTGAATAGTTATGGGCAAATCAGCAATTAAGTCACTGGACGAGGTCTTCAAATCAAGGAACATTTCACTGGCGACGAAGACGCGGCTCGTACATACTCTGATCTTTTCTGTAGTAACATGGATGTGACACCTGGACGATAAAGAATAGTGATGAGCGAATATACTCATTACTCGAGATTTCTCGAGCACGCTCAGGGGTCCTCCGAGTATTTTTTAGTGCTGGGAAATTTAGTTTTCCAGGACGTCCCTACTGACAGCACATTGGAGGACGTCCTCCTCCTCCTTCCAGGGACAGGAAACACACGAGAGTTTAAATATCCGGCTCCACCCTCTAATCCTCAGTGTTTTTTCCTGTCCCTGCATGGAGGGACACACGTAGAGAAGCAGCAGCTTACCGAGCTCAGGGGGATCGAGCGGTCCTCCAATCCTTCCCCCTGTCAAGCGGCTCAGGGTCGAAACTCCCCGGAGGGGAGTCCCTCTACCCCAGAGGCCCGGAGCGGGACGATGCTCCGGGAGTGAACCGCTCCCCCCGTTGGGGGGGCTCTCGGTTCAGGACGCGGCGGCGATCCAGGCAGCCTCCATCCGGCAGAACGCGCGGTCAGGAGACGCTACAGCCAGTCGGCACTTCCGGGTTCTGGGGAGCCGCGTCACTTCCGGTCTCAGGAGCCGGTGAAACGTCACTTCCGGTGGCGTTCTATGAACGGGGAACAGACGCTCCAGACTGGAGAACGCTGTCAGAGCGGTCGCTTCTGCGTTAGCGTCCAGCACCTGCATCAGGAGTGGTACCGTCTGCATCTGGAACCGGCTATGGAGGACAGAAACGACGAGGAAGGGGTAAGCCTGCCCTGGGCAGTATACCCTTTTGTACTATCTAAGCTCCTCGCTCCCTCTAGCCTATTACTCCCTATCTTATACCGTTTAGGATAAGGGAAACCCCGCTGCTCCCCCTGCCACGACTAAAAAATCTGGGAAGGCCACAATGAAGAGCATCAGATGTCCTGTATGCCATATTAAACTCCCAGACTCCCATGGCAAGACGCTCTGTGCCACCTGTACGTCTAAAGTTATGAACGACGAGCAGTCATCAATGTTCTCCGAGATGAGATCCCTTATACGGGAAGAGGTGCAGGCTTCTATATCTAGCCTTTCGCATTCTCGGTCTACCAGTCACATAACTGGTCGCAAGCGCGCCAGGAAGGAGGAAGTCCAGGGGGAGCCAGAATATTCTTCTGACAAAGGTTCCGAACTTAGGGATTCACTATCAGAAGAGGAAGGTGAAATTCCCGTAGAAAACCAGGACATAGCCAGGAAGTATCTCTTCCAGTCTGAGGAGACAGACGAACTTGTCCAGGCTGTTAGGAATACGATGCAGATCGAGGATACTGCTAAACCACAGTCCAGGCAGGACTTGATGTTCGGGGGACTCGTGGCACGAAACCTGACTGTGTTTCCCATTAGTGATCATATCAAGGCTATGGTCATAGAAGAATGGAAGGAGGCCGAGCGCCGATTAGTGCTTTCTCGTGACTTCAAAAGCCGCCTGCCGTTCGATCCGGAGGAAGTCAAGCTATGGGAAGAGATCCCAAAAATTGACGTTCCCGTAGCAAAGGTCACTAAAAAGACTGCGATACCCTTCGAAGACTCCTCCAGTCTTCGTGACCCTATGGATAGGAAGGCCGACATCCTCCTTAAAAGGGCCTGGGAATCTTCTGCAGCTTTGATTAGAACGAACATAGCAGCCACTTCGGTGGCCAGGTCTATGTACTTATGGATGGGGAAGTTAGAAGAGCAGTTATCCAATAAGACACCCAGAGCTGATATTCTGCACTCCTTTCCTATAATGAAGTCCGCAATGGCCTTCTTATCTGATATGACGGCTGAATCTGTCAGCTTTTCAGCCCGTAATAGCTCACTATCTAATGCAGCTAGGAGGGCGGTCTGGCTTAGGTCATGGTCTGGTGACAATGCTTCCAAATCCAAACTCTGCTCTATTCCATTTTCAGGACAGAGGGTGTTTGGACCGGCTTTGGACTCTATCCTCGAGTCAGCGTCCGATAAAAAGAAAGGTTTTCCGGAGGACAAACCTAAGCGTTCACAGCCCTTTCGGAGAGGTTTCTTCTCCAGAAAGCAGCTCGATCCTAAAAATCAGGGTCGGTCCAGCAGGGGATCCTACAGAGGCTCCCGTGGACAGAATAATAGGAACAGAGCTTCTTTCTTTAGCCCATCCTATAAAAATAAATCTCTATGACGCCACTCACATTGGGGGGAGGCTCCGTATGTTCGCAGGAAATTGGGCCCAGATTACTCAGAATCAGTGGATTCTCAGTACTGTTTCCGAAGGTTACAGCATAGAACTTTACTCACCTCCCCCAGAAAGATACATTACACCTACGGCAGTCAAACCAGATTCGGCTATACTAAAGGACTTACAGGACATGCTCAGGACAGAAGTAATAATTCCTGTCCCTCAGTCAGAGTTGGGGAAAGGCCACTACTCTTCCCTGTTCACGGTCACGCGGCCATCAGGCGACACCCGCACAATAATAAATCTAAAGCCTTTGAATGCATGGGTGAGATACAGAAGGTTCCGCATGGAATCCATTCGGTCAGCAATTCCGCTTATAAACCAAAATGCGGTCATGTGCACTATCGACCTAAAAAGGGCCTATTACCAGGTCCCAGTACATCCCTCATCTCAGAAACTGCTGAGATTTGCCGTAGCTCTGCCCACCCGGACCTGCCACTATCAGTTTCAGGGCCTTCCCTTCGGTCTGGCTTCCGCTCCTCGCGTTTTTACCAAACTTGTATCAGAGATGGTGGCCTTCCTAAGGAAACAAGGCATCATAATAATCCCGTACTTGGACAATTTCCTGCTTGTGGCAGATTCAGTAAAGCTCCTGGAAGATCACCGAGAGCGGACTATCGCACTGATGGAGCATCTCGGCTGGGTACTGAACCGGCAGAAATCCGATCTGCTACCAGAGCGGAAGAAAACCTTCCTGGGTGTGCAACTAGATTCCAGACGCAGAATATCGTTACTACCCGGTGCCAAGAGGAAGATAATTCAGACTCAGGTCCGGTATCTATTGGAACATCGAGTTACCATAAGAATGGCTATGAAGGTTTTAGGTCTTATGACAGCCTGCATACCATCCGTCAGGTGGGCGCAGTCTCACACAAGACACCTACAGAAACAGATCTTATCAGCTTGGGATCGCCGCCAGTCTTCCCTAGAAGCTCCTCTGAGATTGAACAATCTAACGAGAAGATCTCTCGTCTGGTGGACACGTTCGGAGAACTTAGAGGTGGGAGTCCTATGGGTCACCCATCCTTACGTAGTTATCACTACGGACGCCAGCACCTGGGGCTGGGGAGCTCATCTGCAGGGCCGAATCTTGCAAGGCAAGTGGCCAGAAAGCATAAGAAGCAGATCATCCAACTTCAGAGAGCTCTACGCTGTATGGCAAGCACTAAAGCACAATCAGTCCATACTCTCGGACCAGCACGTAAGAATATTCTCCGACAATGTAACAACAGTTTCATTCCTGAACCATCAGGGAGGTACCAATTATCAACCACTGCAGGATCTAGCAGAAATGATCTTCAGGTGGGCAGAGGACAACGTGCTATCCATTACAGCTATCCATCTGGAAGGATCCCAAAATGTGATAGCAGATTACCTAAGCAGACGAAATCTGTGCCCAACAGAGTGGGAACTGGAACAAAGCATCTTCCAAGAATTATGTCGCAGATGGGGAACCCCCAACATCGACCTATTCGCGAACAGGAGGAACGCGAAGACCCCAAGGTTCTTCTCCCTGAACCCCTCGGACCTTCCAGAAGGGGTAGATGCCCTGAGTCAGCAGTGGAACCAACCGCTGTCATATGCATTCCCACCCCTGGCACTAATTCCAGCCGTACTTCGGAAGATCAAGGAAGATCGGGCTTTGGTCATCTTAATCGTCCCGTTTTGGCCGAGACGAAGCTGGTTTCCGGTGTTGGGGTCGTTGGCAGCCGACAACCCAGTCGAATTACCCATCAAGGGGAGAGTCATCCATCAAGGTCCAGTGTATCACCCAGACCCAAGCAGACTCCGTCTTTCAGCCTGGATCCTGAAAGGGACATCCTGAGGTCCAGAGGATTGTTTGACCAAGTCATCTCTACCATCCAGGGTAGTAGAAAACCCGTTACCTCAGCCATTTACCAGAAGATCTGGAAGCGTTTTTGTTTAGAAGGTGGCAGGTCCAATGCGGTATCAGGTTCCCTGGACATCCCTGGTATCTTGGACTTCTTACAAAAAGGGTTTAACCTGGGCCTCCGACCCAGCACACTGAAAGTCCAGGTGTCTGCGCTAAGCTCATTTCTGGACTACCCTTTGGCATCTCACCCATGGATAATAAGGTTTATTCGGGCCACTCAGAGAATGCGTCCCACTATTCGACAACTTTCACCATCCTGGGACCTTAACTTGGTTCTTAGGGCACTATGTAAAGGTGTTTATTCTTCCGGGGATAGTATGCCTATTTCTACTCTCACTCGTAAAACCGCGTTTTTAGTGGCGATAACTACAGCCAAGAGGGTGGGAGAGATTCAGGCTCTATGTATCAGAGATCCTTATCTGCAGATCAGGGATGACAGTCTAATTCTCAGATTAGATCCAGCCTTTATCCCAAAAGTAGCCTCTATTAAAAATAGGAATCAGGAAGTAATTCTCCCTTCATTTTGTAATAACCCTGCTAACGAGAAAGAGAGGGCTCTCCACTCACTAGACGTTAGGCAAGGGGTTCTAGATTACCTAAGTGCTACAGATTCTTGGCGTACTGATCCAAACCTTTTTGTTCTGTTTGGGGGAAAGAATAAGGGGAAAAAGGCTTCTAAGGCCTCAATTTCTCGTTGGATCACCGAAGTGATCACAGACGCCTATCGGTCAGAAGGTATGCCCCCTCCTATAGGCTTAAAAGCCCACTCTACCCGTGGGGTGTCCGCCTCCTGGGCGGAGCGTGCAGGAGCTTCTGTAGAACAGATCTGTAATGCCGCAACATGGTCCAGGGCTGACACTTTTTGTAGACACTATAAACTTGACGTTACATCCGGTCAGCACACGGCTTTTGGGAGGAAAGTCCTCCAAGCAGTAATCCCACCCTGAGGAGGTCCTTTGGTACTCTCCAATGTGCTGTCAGTAGGGACGTCCTGGAAAATCGGTATTAGTCTTACCGGTAATTATGTTTCCAGGAGTCCATACTGACAGCACCGGTAGTTCCCCCCCGTTCATGTAATATTCTCAAGTATATTCGGATTTTGCCTATATACTATTTGTATTATAATTCTGTCATTAAAGATATTTTATTTGCATGATTCCATGATTGGTTCTTGCTACAACACTGAGGATTAGAGGGTGGAGCCGGATATTTAAACTCTCGTGTGTTTCCTGTCCCTGGAAGGAGGAGGAGGACGTCCTCCAATGTGCTGTCAGTATGGACTCCTGGAAACATAATTACCGGTAAGACTAATACCGATTTTTCTTGCCGCAGCTGAAAGATTTACAACTGTTAGCCAGCATAAGTACATGTGGAGATTCCCTAGCAACCAGGCAACCCCCACAAGGAACTTATGCTGGCTAACAGATGTAAATCATTCAGCTGCGGCAAGAAAAACTAAATCTCCGAGCACTAAAAAATACTTGGAAGACCCCTGAGCATGCTCGAGAAATTTCGAGTAGCTAGTATATTCGCTCATTACTAATAAAGAATCAAGACAGAAGAAGAATCAACACCTTCAAAAAGAAGGATATTGTCAATACCATGGACAGCAACAAGAAAAAACAAATCAATTATGGAATAAATCAAGCCAGACATGTCACTCAGGAAGGATCACCAAGCTACGACTTGTCTACTGTGGACACATCATACGAAAAGACGATTACTGGAGGAGGACATCATGGTCGGAAGAATGGAAGGAAGACAAGCAACTCGATGGCTTGGTACTTGTGTCAGATTTATATAGGTAACGCCTTCGAAATGTGGAGCTGGAGAAGGATATTATCAATACCATGGACGGCAAGAAGAACAAATAAATCAATTATGGAACAAACCAAGCCAGACATGTCACTCAGAGGAAGGATCACCAAGCTACGACTTGTCTACTGTGGGCACATCATACGAAGAGAGTGATCACTGGAGGAGGACATCATGGTCGGTAAAATAGGTACAAGGCAAAGAGGAGACCAGCAACCCGATGACTTGATACAATCAACATACAACATAATGGTGAAGACCCTGGTGCACCTATCTAGGCCTCCAAAAGATCGATCTTCCTGCAGAGCTTTCATCCATCAAGTTGCCCTGACTCGAGATAAAGCTGAAGGCCGATAAATAAAGAAAGGGAATATCCAGTAAGCTCAAATATTGGGGGGGTGTTTGGGGGGGGGGCTGTTGCTTTGGTCTCGACCATATGGAACAGTGTTGCCTGTGATATGGAGGAAATCTCCAGGAAGCTGAGATGTAGGGTGCTTTTTTTGGCCAATTTGGACTTGCCTGTGTGTAATGGGATTAAGATAGCTTAGATATGAAGAGATATTTTTATGGGGGTCCTCACTCTGGAGAGCTGCCTTACATGTTCCTCTCTTGCCTATAAGGGCAGGTGCAGACAACTGTTTTTTTCCTCCATCTAAGCAAATTGTCTCTTCAGAGAGGAAGAGGACTAGAACGCTAGTACCACCTATTGGCAGTAGCAATCCTAACAGTCAGTCGACCCGTTAACAAGCCTTGTGACATGACTAAGGATAACAGACAAACCAGAATCTTAATTTGCAGACACTGTGTTTCGGGGTACTGCCCCTCGTCAGTGCAAAGTGGAGATGTGGCTTGGCTGAGTGCTACTTCCAATAGGTAGCACTAGAGTTCTAGTCCTCTTCCTCTCTGAAGAGACAATTTGCATATTTCCCAGAGGAGCATTGCGGCTTTAAGTCTCCTCATCTTGGCATGCTTAGCATGTCGATCTCTGCAAGGAGAAATGATACTTCTTGGATTTCTCCATCTGAGAAAATCCCCCCAATTCGGCAAATTGCAATGTGATCAGAGTGGGATCTGTGAAAATCAGACACATAGAAATAAATGGGCGAATGCCATCAGATTCAGTTTCTGCAGGACAGAGGCAGCGACTAGAACAGTAAAGGTGCAATTTTTATCCGGGCTTTATCCCCCTACAAGGCTACGTGATTAGTGTATACTATCAGTCTGAGACTCCATTTAATAAGTGCCACCGAGCCCTAGTGTCTGGATCAGCACAATTCTTGCAGACTTCAGTTCTTTTGAGGGGAAAAAGCCGCTTCCATTGTGTGCAGTATTCAGCTTTGTTTCCATGTTGTCTTCTTTAAAATTAGTGCGCTTTTTTCCTCCTGGCGTGTTTGCGAAATTTTATTCCCACAGGCCCTAGCAGGACTTCTATCAAATTCTGGAGATTTTATGTTTTGTTATGCTCTTTCATATATGAGCACTTCTGATGTATTTATGAAGTTATTGCTTTCCAGCCCAGCATTCTGTATCCTGATCCAAGTCTAAGAACTAGTAGCTTTCTAATAACAGAAAGTTACTCTTCTTCAGAAAGAAAAGATGCATGTCAAATATATATCTTCCAAATAATGGACTCCGAAGGGATGCGTTAGACTTTACTTTTAGTAGATCATTCTTTCTTATTAGTTGTTGTTCTGCTGCACACATGCACATTATTATAGTAGTTATATTCTTGTACATAGGAGCAGTATTATAGTAATATTCTTGTATATAGGGGGCAGTATTATAGTAGTTATATTCTTGTACATAGGGGCAGTATTATAGTAGTTATATTCTTGTACATAGAGGGCAGTATTATAGTAGTTATATTCTTGTATATAGGGGGCAGTATTATAGTAGTTATATTCTTGTACATAGGGGCAGTATTATAGTAGTTATATTCTTGTACATAGAGGGCAATATTATAGTAGTTATATTCTTGTATATAGGGGGCAGTATTATAGTAGTTATATTCTTGTACATAGGGGCAGTATTATAGTAGTTATATTCTTATACATAGGGGCAGTATTATAGTAGTTATATTCTTGTATATAGGGGCAGTATTATAGTAGTTATATTCTTGTATATAGGGGGCAGTATTATAGTAGTTATATTCTTGTACATAGGGGGCAGTATTATAGTAGTTATATTCTTGTACATAGGGGCAGTATTATAGTAGTTATATTCTTGTACATAGGGGGCAGTATTATAGTAGTTATATTCTTGTACATAGGGGCAGTATTATAGTAGTTATATTCTTGTACATAGGGGCAGTATTATAGTAGTTATATTCTTGTACATAGAAGCAGTATTATAGTAGTTATATTCTTGTACATAGGGGCAGTATTATAGTAGTTATATTCTTGTACATAGGGGCAGTATTATTTAGTTATATTGTACATAGGGGCAGTATTATAGTAGTTATATTCTTGTACATAGGGGCAGTATTATAGTAGTTATATTCTTGTACATAGGGGCAGTATTATAGTAGTTATATTCTTATACATAGGAGCAGTATTATAGTAGTTATGATGTTGTACATGAGGGCAGTATTATCTACTATATAATTGTTCAAGGGTCACTTCCGTCTGTCCTTCTGTCTGTCTGTCACGGAAAGTCATTGGTCGCGGCCTCTGCCTGTCATGGAAATCCAAGTCGCTGATTGGTCGCGGCAAAACGGCCACGACCAATCAGCGACGGGCACAGTCCGGCGGCAAAATGGCCGCTCCTTACTCCCCGCAGTCAGTGCCCGGCGCCCGCTCCATACTCCCCTCCAGTCAGCGCTCACACAGGGTTAATGGCAGCTGTAACAGACAGTGTTATGCCGCGGGTAACGCACTCCGTTACCGCTGCTATTAACCCTGTGTGTCCTATGCAGCATCAATAGTAAAAAAATGTAATGTTAAAAACAATTAAAAAAAACTGTTATTCTCACCATCCGTAGTCCACCGAGCCGCACGCGGCTGCCGCCATCTTCTGTTCCCAGAGATGCATTGCGAAATTACCCAGAAGACTTAGTGGTCTCGTGAGACCGCTAAGTCTTCTGGATAATTGCGCAATGCATCCTGGGAACGGAAGATGGCGGCAGCCGCGCGCGCATTGCCAGAGCTTCGGTGGATCCTGGTGGGTGAGTATATCACTATTTTTTATTTTAATTCTTTCTTTTAACAGGGATATGGTGCCCACAATGCTAAATACTGCGTGGGCTGTGCTATATACTACATGGGCAGTGTTATATACTACGTGGGCTGTGTGATATACTGCGGGGGCTGTGCTATATACTACATGGGCAGTGTTATATACTGCGTGGGCTGTGCTATACACTACGTGGGCTGTGATATTTACTACGTGGGCTGTTATATACTACATGGCCGGCCGCGAACAATCAGCGACAGGCGCAGTCCAGTTGAATCCTGTGTATTCAATGTATTATTCTAAAATCTTCATAAATAAACTACATACATATTCTAGAATACCCGATGCGTTAGAATCGGGCCACCATCTACACTGTGTTCCAAATTATTATGCAAATTGGATTTAAGTGTCATAAAGATTTAATTGTTTTGTTTTTCAAATAAACTCGTTGATGGTATTGTGTCTCAGGGCTCAATGGATCACTGTTTTCCAGGTGATTCTAATTAAAGGAAAACTACTTCAAAATGATGTTCCACATTATTAAGCAGGTCACAGTTTTCAAGTAACATGGGAAAGAAAAAGCATCAAATAGTGCAATACCTTGGTGAAGGGATGAAAACATTAGAAATTTTCCAAAAACATAAGCGTGATCATCGTACTGTTAAGAGATTTGTGGCTGTATCTGAGCACAAATGTGTTTGTGCTGATAAAGGCATAATGAGGAAGATTTCTGCCAGGCAAGTTCATCGGATTAAGAGAGCAGCTGCTAAAAAGCCATTACAAAGCAGCAAACAGATATTTGAAGCTCCTGGTGCATCTGGAGTCCCTCGAACCTCAAGGTGTAGGCTCCTTCAAAGGCTTGCTGTGGTGCATAAACCTACTATTCGGCCACCTTTAAACAGTGTTCACAAGCAGAAATGGTTGTATTGGGCCCACACATACATGAAGACTAATTTCCAAACAGTCTTGTTTACTGATAAGTGTTGAGCAACCCTGGATGGTCCAGATGGATGGAGTAGTGGATGGTTGGTGGATGGCCACCATGTCCCAACAAGGCTGGAACGTCAGCGAGGAGGTGGAGGAGTCATGTTTTGGGCCAGAATCATGGGAAACAGCTGGTAAGGCCCTTTAAGGTTCCTGAAGGTGTGAAAATGACTTCTGTATATAGAGTTTCTGACTGACAACTTTCTTCTATGGTCTAAAAAGCAGAAATGTGCCTTCAGGAGCAAAATCATCTTCATGCTGACAATGAATACCTCTGAGTAATTGGCTGCTATGGGCATAAAAGGAGATAAACTCATGGTGTGGCCACCATCTTCCCCTGTCCTCAACCCTATAGAGAACCTTTGGAGTATCATCAAGCAAAAGATCTAAGAGGGTGGGAGGCAGTTCACATCCAAACAGCAGCTCTGGGAGGCAAAGAAATACAAGCAGAAACTCTCCAAAAACTCACAAGTTCAATGGATGCAAGAATTGTGAAGGTGACATCAAAGAAGGCTCCTATGTTAACATGTAACTTAGCCTGTTAGGATGCTTTGGCGTTAAATAGCTTTTTTGTTCAGTGAATGTGACCTCCTAATGCTGCAAATTCCACAAATGAGACTTTTCAGTTCTTTAAAACATATCAAATGTTTAGAAATTCTACTGGGCCTAATAATTTGGAACAGGGCATTGTGAGGTTTTATTCATTTTGGAGATTATACTGTTATCATTGGAAGGTTTCTTCAATAAAATTTGATGTATAATCTAACGGGTGATGACTTTTATTAGACTGACTGTCATTTGCACCGACCATTTAGGAAAATCTGATAAAAATGTAATTTGCATAATAATTTGGAACATAGTGTAGTAGTAGTTTATATTCTTGTACATGGGGGCAGTGTTATAGTAGTTATATTCTTGTACATAGGGGGCAGTATTATAGTAGTTATATTCTTGTACATAGGAGCATTATTATATTAGTTACAGTTATATGAAGAAGTTTGGGCACCCCTATTAATCTTAAGCTTAATGTTTTATAAAAATTGTTTGTTTTTTTTTGCAACAGCTATTTCAGTTTCATATATCTAATAACTGTTGGACACAGTAATGTTTCTGCCTTGAAATGAGGTTTATTGTACTAACAGAAAATGTGCAATCTGCATTCAAACAAAATTTGACAGGTGCATAAGTATGGGCACCTCACCAGAAAAGTGACATTAATATTTAGTAGATCCTCCTTTTGCAAAAATAGCAGCCTCTAGTCGCTTCCTGTAGCTTTTAATGAGTTCCTGGATCCTGGATGAAGGTATTTTTGACCATTCCTCTTTACAAAACAATTCCAGTTCAGCTAAGTTTGATGGTCGCCGAGCATGGACAGCCCTCTTCAAATGATCCCACAGATGTTCAATGATATTCAGGTCTGGGGACTGGGATGGCCATTCCAGAACAGTGTAATTGTTCCTCTGCATGAATGCCTGAGTAGATTTGGAGCGGTGTTTTGGATCATTGTCTTGCTGAAAGATCCATCCCCTGCGTAACTTCAACTTTGTCACTGATTCATGAACATTATTGTCAAGAATCTGCTGATACTGAGAGGATTCCATGCGTCCCTCAACTTTAATAAGATTCCCGGTGCCGGCATTGGCCACACAGCCCCAAAGCATGATGGAACCTCCACCAAATTTTACTGTGGGCAGCAAGTGTTTTTCTTGGAATGCTGTGTTTTTTTGCCGCCATGCATAACTCCTTTTTGTATGACCAAACAACTCAATCTTGGTTTCATCAGTCCACAGGACCTTCTTCCAAAAAGAAATTGGCTTCTCCAAATGTGCTTTTGCATACCTCAGCCGACTCTGTTTGTGGCGTGCTTGCAGAAACGGCTTCTTTCGCATCACTCTCCCATACAGTTTCTCCTTGTGCAAAGTGCGTTGTATAGTTGACCGATGCACAGTGACACCATCTGCAGCAAGTCGATGCTGCAGCTCTCTGGAGGTGGTCTGAGGATTGTCCTTGACTGATCTCACCATTCTTCTTCTTCTCTGCCTTTCTGATGTTTCTCTTGGCCTGCCACTTCTGGCCTTAACAAGAACTGTACCTGTGTTCTTCCATTTCCTTACTATGTTCCTCACAGTGGAAATTGACAGGTTAAATCTCTGAGACAACTTTTTGTATCCTTCCCCTGAACAACTATGTTGAATAATCTTTGTTTTCAGATCATTTGACGGTTGTTTTGAGGAGTCCATGATGCCACTCTTCAGAGGAGATTCAAACAGGAGAACAACTTGCAAGTGACCACTTTAAGTAACTTTTCTCATGATTGCATACACCTGGCTATGAAGTTCAAAGCTCAATGAGGTTACAAAACCAAAAAAAAGTGCTTTAGTAAGTCAGTAAAAAGTAGGTAGGAGTATTTAAAACAAGAAAATGATAAGGGTGCCCATACTTATGCACCTGTCAAATTTTGTTTGAATGCAGATTGCACATTTTCTGTTAGTACAATAAACCTCATTTCAAGGCAGAAACATTACTGTGTCCAACAGTTATTAGATATGTGAAACTGAAATAGCTGTTGCAAAAAAACAATTTTTTATAAAACATTAAGCTTAAGATTAATAGGGGTGCCCAAACTTTTTCATATAACTGTATATTCACGAAATGTATGCAAATTATCAAAACCTGGAAAGAAACCTCTGGATTTCTTCATTATGGAATATGAGCTATGTACAGTAATCCCGGTACTTCCAGCCTCAGCTGCTGTCACTGAGGTTATTAGTGGTCGCCTGAGAAGGTTCTGCCACACTGAATGCACTTGGGAAAATCATCAAAATCCACCGCTGGCAGCTCCTGTGTAATCCTCGACCAATGGCATCCCCCATGTGCTTGATGGGAGACAAGGCCGGAGACTCTGCTTTCATGGTTGCACATTTAGAACACGCAGGCTGCTCACCATAGCACGGGCAATATACGGCTTAGTGTTGTCGAGTTGCAAAACGACTCCTTGGACACCTTGCAGAAATGGCCGCACCACAACCAAATCAATGTATCAGAGTAACCGCGAGCTGTTACGCCTGGAATGTAGGCTAGAGGGGTCCGGCACACCATAAAATAAAACATTCACCTGTCAGGAAGGGGTTAAATGTGTTTGTATCATTTACTGCATCATTTTACTGCATCGGCAGTAACTCGTGGGATCGCTGCAGCTATAAGTATTATGCACTTATTGTAAATGGCTGCACGATCCCCATATTTTCGCATTGGTGAAGTCACTGCACAGTCACTGTTTCCTTGGAATTTAAGAAATATAGAGCTGATCAGGTATCTCAGCGATGTAACAAGGATGAGTGCGGGACTTGTCTGTCTTACTCAAGGACGTGGAGACGAAATTGGTGTAGATGTACTCGGCTGTCATTACAACTGGGGAAGATATATAGGGGCTTCATGATACATAGTGTATGAGCAATGCTCGCCGCTCTCCAGTGGAATCCGTCATCCTGTTACTAGATGTAAATATATGTGTATTTCATGCATGTATTACCATAAAGTGGGCAACGTGCACATTCCGCACTGCAGTCCCGTGTACTCCGTGATGTGGGTACGGGACATAAACGTATGAATAAAAGATATAGGTGTGAGTTATCATCCTTCATTACAGACCCGGGACAAGCAGCGTGGTCCTAATGCTCTGGGAGGAATTCAGAGATTGCAGGTACGGATGTAGAATGGATTACTGATAATTGCAGCAGTGGAACGGACACTTTATTAGAGACCCCAGTTGTTTCACCAGCGGAGCTTCCATGTATGAAAGTTATACTCGTGTCCCCAAAGTGCAGCATGAAACCAGCAGATCAGTTTTCTTGTGATCCGTTTAAGCATGAATCCACATTAGAATGGAAAAATCGAGTGATCTGAGTGACTCCCAATGAGACCTGGTCATTGGTGCTTGACTTTCCGGGCCAGGACTTGTTAACGTTCCAACGATGTAAAGAGTATGGCAAGAATGGTGTGATTAGAGAAAAACATCAGAGAAAGGGGATCTTGTAGACGAAAGCAAGTGGACAACAAAAGTGGTGAAAGGAGGATGTAAAGAATCTGTCTGATTCCAGGTTTGGAGGAACATGTGAAGAACTGTTCTGATAAAAGGGATCAGAGGAGGATGTAATGAATCATTATGATAAATTGGGTCAGAGGAGGAGGTGAGGATTTTTTTTTTCTGATAAATGACGTCAGAAAAGGATGTTAAGGATAGTAATGAAAGGATCAGAAGAGGATGATGTGATGAATCGTTCTGATGAACTGGGTCCGAACAGGATCTGAAGAATAATCTTGCTGAAAACATCGGAGGTTGTTGAGAATCTTTTATTTTTTATGAAATGGGTCTGAGAAATATGTGAAGAATTGTTCTAATGAAATGATCAGAGGAGTTTGTGAAGAATTATTCTCATGAAAGTATCAAAGGAGGATGTGAACAATCATTTTGATGAAATGGGTCAGAGGAGGTTGAGAAGAATCATTTTGATGAATGGAACACCAGAGGAGGATGTGAAGAATTGTTTTGATGAAATGGATCAGAGGAAGATGTGAAGAATCATTCTGATTAGAGGATCTGAGGAGATTGTGAAGAATTATTCTGATGAAAGAATCAGTGGTGGATGTGAAGAATATTAATGAAGGAATCAGAAAAAGATATGACAAATCATTCTGATGAAAGGATCAAGGGAAGATGTGCAGAATAGTAAAGGGATTAGATGAAGATATGACGAATTGTTCTGATGATTAGGAAGGATCCGAGGGAGATGTGAAAAATGATTTTGAGATTGGTCAGAAGAGGATGTGAAGAATCGTTCTGATGAAAGGATGAGAGGAGGATGTGAAGAATAGCTTTGATTAAATAGGGCTGAGTAGGAAGTGAAAAATAATTGGTATTAAAAAAATCAGAGGAAGATATGAAGAATCATTCCGTCAAACAGGTGTTGCACTGTCAAGACCACTATAGCCAAATACAACTCTGGGGTCTGAGTTGGCGCACGCTTGTCCTGTGATACTTGTGGATAGATGACCCCGTCCTGGCATCAACGTTTCTACTACAACATAGCAGCCAACAGGAGGGAAAACTCCAGGGAATAATGATATACTGAAGGGGCCGGGCATGATGCCATAGGGAGGATTTCGGTTTCATGCTCTGCCCCATACCCTGTACTTAGATATAGGATACAATATCAGTTTTCCCAGATTATTCCTTTAAAGTGGTTGTGCAGAAAATTAAAGTTTCATGTAAAGGACTCAATATTCAATCTCGCCGATCCCCGCTTGCTCCTGATCTCGCACTTACCGGTGCCAGTTAGTATCTGCTTTCTGGTTCTGTTTTGACACACTGAAAGGCCAGGAAGTGCTGGCTCAGCCAATGAAGGGCTGGGGCGGCCTCTGCTCTGGCCACTGATTGGCTGAGCTGGCACTTCCTGCAGTTGCCAGTGTGTCATAAGGGGACTAGGAAGTAAGTACAGGAACCAGGTAAGTAGGAAGAGCAGGAGCCGCCAGGGATCAGTGAGGAGACGTATCTTGTCTTTTTTATTTTTTTGTATACCAGTTTGAGCCTTTTTTTAGAATATTTTTGCCTATTTGCCAACCCCTTTAAGAAACTGCATTCAGAATACATCAGTGATATGAAAGAAGCCGTCTGAGCATCTTACTGCCAGGAATAAAAGATGAAGTAGCGTGGGAAAAAGCTGAGGCCGCAGAAAGAGAAAGTCAAATATTAGTATTTGTGGCAGTTTCTATGTTTGGTTTTATGACTGAATTGTTTGACTCGCGGCTCGATCTGTTATAAAGGGGAGGAGAACGCGGCGGCTGATGTTTGCTCAGCACATTACGCCCCGATTGCCGGTATGAAAGGCGCAGCCGTCTCCTCGTGCGCTGGCCGGGGAAGCGGAACTGCAGCCGCACACACAGAGGACGATATCTATCAGATACAGGACAGATTTAATGTCCGGACGACTCATCCTCCTGCCGGAAAAATCAAAACAAAAATGTAATTAAAATGCTGCTCGGGGACGAGGCTTGATTTGTATCAGCGGGTAATCAATTAATTGTAGGGGAGCGGGCAAAGCGGAAATTGTGGAGGAGTCACATTACTTACACTAGATAGAACTTTTTATTTGGGTGCTACATGGGTATCTGTTCACTGATCTGTAGACGCTGATTACTGATATTATGTTGGTACTATATGGTAATAAGTAAGCAGAGTATAGCACTATTATCTTAGCGCCATACGGTAGTATTACATAGGCATTGTATGGCAGCATATTCTATCTAAGCACGGTATAGCAATGTTATATAGTCTCAATATGGTGCTATTATGTAGTCACTGCATGGTAATATTGTGTAGGTATAGTGCAGCACTATTATGTGGGCACTATAGTACACTATTATGTACCAGTGTATAGCATTATGTGGCCAGTGTGCTATACAGGGACGTAACTACAGTGGGTGCAGGGGTTTCAGTACCATCCAAGCCCTGGACTACGGTGGACCAAAAAGGTCTCTATTGGCCAATATGAGAAGACCAATGCAACTAAAGAGCCGTCTTTGAGGATCTTGCTGGAGAGTTTACTGATTAGGGCACATTAACCTCAAGTTACACCACTGGTGGTATGGCAGTATTATTTAGGCACAGTACAGAAATATTATAGCTTCTGTATGACCGTTATAAAAGCATGGTATAATAATGTTTTCACGTCAATATGGCACTAGTATGTAGGCAATGTATAGTAATGTTATATAGGCACTGTATAGCAGTGTTATTTGCCATTTGAATGGCAGTGATTTATAGGTACTATACAGCAGCCTTATTAGAGCACTGTGATACACTATTATATGATGGTGTATGGCATTAGTATGTCAGCACTGTGGTATGGCAGTATTAAGTACTGTATATAATTCCTATGGAGTTTCTATTGAGCCCCATTATGTAAGCACAGTATAGCAATATTACATAGCTTTTTGTGGCACTAATATGTAGGCACTGTATAGCCATGTTATAGCCTTTCTGCGGCGATGCTCTGAAGGTACTATAGATCACTATTATATAGACAATGTAATACACTTGTGTGTAGCAGTGTGTAGCAGTATTATGTGATCACTGTGGCGTTATTTAATACTGTACAGAAATATTATGTGACTTTCCCCATTATGTAACTAAAATATAGCATTGTAACACCATGATGTTGCACTGTGGTATTCTGATATAATGTAGGTTTTGTACAGAAAAGTTATTGCGTTTCTGCATAATCCTATTATATAGGCATGATTTATCAGTATTATGTAGTCTCTGTGGCAATATTATATTGGCATTGTATAGCAATATTACATTGGTACTATGTAGCAAATTGAAGGTACTGTATAGCACTAGTATGTGGGCAGTGTAATGCCCTGTTATGTAGCACTATATGGCAGCATTGTGAGTGCTATGTGGTAGTATTATAGATTAAAGATGCAGTTGGTTGAAAGCCATTACCGCAAGGTGCTAAAATATCCAGTTTTGTGTGTGTGTGTGTGTGTGTGTGTGTGTGTGTGTGTGTGGGGGAAACAGGTGACTCTTAACGACTGGTGACATTGTCCAGATGGGGAGAAATCAGAAATGTTTGCGGCTGCCATCATCCAATATTTTCCCTAGGAGGGTCCGATTACTGGCTGACACAGACGGAAAAGGGCTCCTGGGCAAGAACAATATATGGGCCCTTTGCAGCCCAATAACTCATCACAATGCACAATTCCACTTGCTTTGGGGCTGGATGTGGCCCCTTTACCTCTTGGGCCCCTGTGTTATGTCCGCCCCTGGTTCTGACTTTTAATGACCCTATGACGTCTTGCTACATTTCTCGCAATCACGCCAAGTAAACACTTCCCATACAGCGACATTTTTACAGCGTAAACCAACAATATTCTCCTTTTTTTTCGTCTTTTCTCACCATGAGGAAATGTCACCAGTCATTGGCCCTGCAGTAATTCCATCCAATTTTTATCATGTCCTCGCACACTTGATGGAAATATCCAAAGTCACAGAAGCAGTGAATTGCACAAAGAGCAAAAAAAAAATAATATATAGTATGAGACAAAATCCTCCAGTTGTCTCCCCCGCGGTCAGGGAGATTGGGTTGGAAGCAGCTTTACTTCTCAGAGAGCAAATCTCCCCAGGCCTGCA
Organism: Ranitomeya variabilis; assembly: GCF_051348905.1. Classification (NCBI taxonomy): domain Eukaryota; kingdom Metazoa; phylum Chordata; class Amphibia; order Anura; family Dendrobatidae; genus Ranitomeya; species Ranitomeya variabilis. The sequence goes on from NC_135238.1 coordinate 231,679,546, forward strand.
GGCTCCCGCGGCGCCCAGGATCCTCCAGCGACTCCACACGCATGCACACAATGCCGCCTCACGTGTTAGCCCTGCTTCCAATGCCCAATCTGCCATGCCGGAATCTCTGCCGCCAGAGAGAGCAGCCCAGATTTACATACACGGAATATAAGCCGTGGTTTATATCACGGCAATCGGGGAGCGGAAAAGCAGAATACAGGACGACGTCGGGGTATTAGAATAAACAGCACTTATTAAAAGGTTCATCATCGAAGAGTTCTGCAACTTTCCAGAATAATTGTCAAGACTTCTGCTTGCTGCGGAGGAATAGAAACGTTCACATTTGCATTCTGCATTTTCCTTAACTGAAATGTCTGCAACAAGCCTTGCACCCATGTGAGCAGGGCAAGAAAATGAGTGCGGGCTTGCTCCTGCTACGTGTAGTTTAGGCTCTTATCTCTTCTGTCTTGATACTTTGTTGCATTCTACCTGCACTCATACAATGTATCAGCTCAAATTTGAGCAGCTTGATTCAAAAGTAGAAAACTGTCATAATGGCAGAAGCATCATTTCCTTTCAATATGAAGTTTCCCGAAAAGTAAACGAGTGACTTAATTTGTATCTGGCATTTCAGGTGACTTTTCAGAATAAACTGTCATGTGTTGATTAAGGAATAACACGATTTCTGGCCATTATATGACTTGTTTAATGCATTTTTTTGAGTTTTCCCATCTCCAGGCTCTAATTTTCAGTAGTCTCTCAGCTATCAGGTGGAGACTAGCTGCTATGATGTCTCCCAAACTAAACACACAGACATGAGGGATTCCTGCTCTCCTTTCTCTATGTAGCACATGTTCAACAGCATGGAGCATATTGTACAGAAATACTGAGTAGTGTAGCTGTGAATCCAGATCTAAGCTGAAATGAAACATTTCCTATAAAGCATCAACATAGAGGATATTATATAACTACTGAGCAGTGTTTGGCTTACAAATACTGATGGAAAATCCTGACCAAATCCTGATGCAATCCTGAACATGGACACATACCCTAACTCTGCTGAGGATCACAACTCAATGCTCGGACTGGCCGTCGGTCCTGACTGATTAACCCTCCAGATACTGCGGCCCTGACATTTGGAAGGTTGTGAAAGGGAGGGAGTTCCCTCAACCCCATCAGCACCCCCACTATGAAATCACAGGGAGCCGATGGTTGCCATAGCACCTGGAGGTCAAACAATGACCCCCTGGTTTCCAAGTTATGGTGGCCTGTTAGACCCAGCCATAGAGTGTAACGGGCAATCTGTCTGCGTAATATCACAGGTCTCATGCTGTGCAATGTATGGGACAGGTGATTACAGTAATAAAAGTTAAAGTCCCATAGGGAGACTAAGTGAAAAAGATTGAATACAGTTATTAAAAAAAAAAAACACAAAGAACAAAAAATATACCAATATTTATTTTAAAAAAACTAAAGTAAACAAAAAAGTACACATATTTGGTATTGCCCTGTGCAGAATGACCCAATCTATAAAACTGTCACATTAGTTAACCCCTACAGTAAACGCAGTAAAAAAAAAAAAAAGGGGGAGGGGGCAAAAACTATGGTTTTTCATTATACTGGTGGAATAAAACATGGATCAAAACTGCAAATAGGATTAAAAAAGGTGTTGCTGAAAATGTCATCTTGTCCCGCAAAAAGTTGCCATACAGCTCGATCAGTGGAAAATAAAACGTTATAGCTCTCAGAATACAGCGATGCAAAAACAATATTTTTTCTATAAAAACAAAAACTATACAAGTCTCTATTGTGTAAATGCGCCAGAATATAAAAAATATATATAAATGTGGTAATGCTGTAATCGTACTGACCCGAGGAATGAAGCTGCCTTATTACTGTTACTCCACGTGGAACAGCATAACACCCCCCCCCCCCCCCCTAAAAAAAAAAAAAAAACAGTTTCTAAGTTGCTGGTTTTTGTTGATTCTGCCTCCCAATAATCGGAACAGAAAGCGATCAAAAAATATAATGTGCCCAAAAATTGTACCAATAAAAACATCAACGTCCTGCAAAAAATAAATTAAAATGGGGTCACTTTGGGGTATTTTCTGTTATATAGCCCCTCAAAGTCACTACAAATGCGAGGTGGGCCCTAAAAAAATACATTTTGTAAATTGTGTTGGAAAAATGGAAAACTTTTAATCCTTCTAACTTCCTAATGAAAACAAATTATGTTTCAAAAATGATGTTACTGCAAAGTAGACATGTGGTAAATATTATTCATTAACTATTTTGTGACATAACTATCTGATTTAAGGGTGTAAAAATTCAAAGTTTTAAAAGTGCAAAATTTTCAATTGGGGGGGGGGGGGGGGTTGTCAAATTTTTGATATTTTTAAAAATAAATTCAAAATATATCGACCAACATATGTGGCACCCCAGGGTCCTGGTCATCACAGTAACATTGCTTTCCTCACTGGGAGAGTGATGTTACGCTTGAAGGCAAGAAGGGGTAACTGTAACCAGGTACCACAAACATGGAACACATTCACACTCCAGGCCACCAGGGGGAGCTTTTGATCCTACTTATTAGGTGACTCCCCATATATATATAACTGGGAGTCTGTAGGGAAAGTCAGTGAGTTCTTGCCAGGAAGAAGACTGGATCAGTCTGAGGCAGCAGAGGGTTTACGGAGCTGTGTAGCCGCAGTGCAGCAGCTCCTGGAAAGAGACATTAAGAAAGCCGAATACATTGCAGGAGAGCTAAGCACAGGAGAGGAGACCAGCCCCGAGCAGGCTGCCTCCTTCTGAGGCGCAGAGACCGGTTGCCGGAACACCGAGGTTGTAAGGACCTCTATGACCTACATCAGAGACCGGCAGGACAGCTGAACTCCACGTTACCTGTCCGACCTAACACCCAGGAGGCACAGTGGCACCCCTCAGAGGCCGGGGCATGCTAAAGTCCCTATAAACAGCCTTAAGCCACCAGTCATACGGGTTATGTCCTATCCGGAGGACAGAGAGAGAGAGATAACATCTGTGAGGACCTTATGGGAAGCCATAGGCAGTAAGGGACTACAACACCACGGCGCTAGAGGAAGGCTTTTGATTTCCACCTGGATAAGGGGGCTCCTAACTAGCCTCCAAGCTGGCCGGACCCTGCCTGCCCTGTGATCTGGTGCCCTGGGCTGTGGCTGTCTGAAGTCGACAGTAAACCAAGTAAAGAGACTGCAAACCTGTGTCCTCGTTCTTTACTGTGCCATTCAGCATCTTCCATCTACACACTGGGAAGCCCTGGGGATACACTTGGGATATACTTCACCTGTGGGAAGGTGTACCATCTAGCTGCCATAACATCACTCCAGAGGACCCCTTAAAGCAGCGTCGGTCCCCACTGACCGAAAACCACAGGTGGCGTCACGAACATAAACTTTATTCCCTTTAAAGACCTTTTCCCTTTTAAATGGGCCACGGACTGGGTCGCCACCGTGACATCCCCCTGTGAACCGCAGGACCCAGTACCGAGTACCCCACGGCCCAGGCTGGGCGACTCACATACACCGCTAATATGAAGTACAACATGTCACGAAAAAACATTCTCAGAATCACTGGGATCCATTGAAGCATTTCAGAATTTTTTACCTCTTAAAGTAACACATCAGATTTTGAAAAAGAAGATTCGGTCAGTAACATACAAAGTGACTCGATCCTTAAGGGGTTGATAGACAGACAGCTGTAATCTTGGGCAGGAATAATTTTAATAGAGTTATAGAGTGAATGATGAGTTTAGGAGGCAAGGGATGGAGAAAGAAGCAGATTTATTTGATAAAATATATTACATAATTCCTTATGTTTGCTAGGACTACTGATTTATGCAAAACTTAAGATTCGATTGCAGAAGAGTGGACGATCCCTTTAAGGAAAACCAAAACTTTTCTTTAACAGCCTGGCAGAAGAAAGTGTTTGTTTTTTATTCTAATGGGGAGATGCTTTGTATTAGCAGATCTCTGCATAAGATGGTGGATCCGTGCGATGACGCAGTAGAGGTAATTCTCTGGGGTATAACAGAAGCGGAGATGAAAACTTTCCGTAGAGACGGAGACATTGGGTCTCGCGGAGAGTTCAGGAAAAGCCGAATTTACTCCTTTTGTGGCAGATTAATAGTCATTTAGGATCGAGCCTACGTCTTGTATTTTTCATGGCATGGACTAATGAATGGCCTCCACGCGGCTTCAATACTCTCAATGTTCGCGTCTCCGAGTCTCATTTCTGTAGGTTCCATTTGAGGGAATTATTTGCTTTTCTCCATGATGGTGCATGACTTCGCGCCATCGGACAAGTTATTTCCAGGCATTTTGTCCATTTTTGCTCTTTTGTGCTGGATGCGATTTACGATAGAAGAATAAAGCTGAAATATCCGTATTCAGGACAAGGCTCCCGCTATAAAGATATTGTAATACATTCAATGGAAACTCCTCAGACGACGGGAGAAAGAGGATCTGGCCTGAATAATAAAGCAGAATTCTACCCGTCTAATCACCCAGACTCTATTCCTGAAGATACGGACGTGCGTCTGCCGGTGTCGGCCCGGGATAGTGAGCGCGGCTTCCAGACCTGAATAGCAGAAAAAGACGAGACAAAGCCGAAGAGGCATTCAGAGACTAATGAGGAAGAGGCACGGTCCTTACATAAACCAGTGCGCAAACTAACTGCACAGTCTGGGAGAGGAGAGCATGGCTTGGGGCCTAGTCCTGCCGCGAGACAGGAGCACTGACTACATCCCTGCATTATCCGAAGTTTTGGATAGCGGACCTGATGCTTTGTTTTGATGCATTAGTTTTCCCCTTCCTTGAGGCCTGGAGAGGTAGCACATACTGTATATATGCAGCCTAAGATCTGATGGTTTATGTGTATATTACTTGTTCTTGGTCATCACTATTCACTATCCCTGTACTCTGAGGTCACTGTATTTATCATTCCTCTACATCACTGTGTATATTATCTCTGTACTGTCATATTACTCTATGTATTATCCCTGTACTGTGACATCGCTGTGTGCATTATCCCTGTACTGTGACATCGCTGTGTGCATTATCCCTGTACTGTGACATCAATGTGTGTATTATCCCTGTACTGTGACGTCACTGTGTGTATTATCCCTGTACTGTGACGTCACTGTGTGTATTATCCCTGTACTGTGACGTCACTGTGTGTATTATCCCTGTACTGTGACATCGCTGTGTATTTTCCCTGTACTGTGACATCGCTGTGTATTATCCCTATACTGTGACATCGCTGTGTATTATCTCTGTACTGTGACAGCGCTGTGTGCATTATCCCTGTCCTGTGACATCGCTGTGTGCATTATCCCTGTCCTGTGACATTGCTGTGTGCATTATCCCTGTCCCGTGACATCGCTGTGTGCAATATCATTGTACCGTGACATTGCTGTGTGCATTATCTCTGTACCGTTACATCAGTATGTGTATTATCTCTGTACCGTGACATCGCTGTGTGTATTATTCTTGTACTGTGACATCGCTGTGTGCATTATCACTGTACCATAACATCACTGTGTGTATATATGAAGCTTCATTTTCTGATACCTATTTCTGGCATTAGAGGCAGGCAATGGACAGAAGGAATTATACCGGACCCCCTAGCTGTGTACTCTATGCCCGAGCACCTCCTAATGTGGAGCAGGTCTTCTGGGAATTGCTTGTAACCTCGGTAATGGGACACCATTTTCTGGGCACGTGTATGGGGGGTACAATCTGTTACCAGGCTTTCTATTTTGGAATGGAACCTAAAATGCAGCATTACAAACCAACATCATTGGTTCATCAGCCTAAGTGAGCAGAGCTGCCGTATTCCCCGCAACACATGCTTCATGACAGCTCTATATATTTTCATCTGCGGAAATTGCATTATTGATCACTTCTTACTTTCCTTACAGTGTTGACTTCTCGGAGTTGCCAGAGACCCTGTAAATGACTCCATGTTGAGGGCGCCCACCGGGGATGTTGTATTTGGCACGTTACAATGTAACTCTCCAGATTCCTACAAACCTATAGTCCATGACCCTCCTGATTCTAGAATTTTTTTGTCTGATCTTACAAAGACCCTATGGGCGAAGAAGAATGGGTGGGATATTGGGAATACAGCACCGCAGCCTCTCCTGTGATTTCTGGATGTTTGATGTGTCGGGGGGGGGTTGGGGACTTGTGAGCAGATGCTGCATCTTCTAGAAATTGGACTAAGGGAGGCGGCAGAGGGAGGTGGCCACTCCGGCCATCTGGATGGGAACTCCAGAGAGGACTGAAGGATGGAAACCCAGGAGCTGCTGAACAGGCACCTTGCATGCCAATTGTCAGGGGGGTCCTGCATGTGATGGGAACATGTTGGGGAGGGACTAGTATTGTCTTCCTACAGGTACATGCCTAACCTACCAGAGGGAAATCTGTGGGAGTGAAGACTTTTTTTTTTTAACCCCATCTTTGCAGCAAGCATATCTGGACCAGCATTTAATGTGCACAAGGTTAGAATATTGGGTTGGGGGGACGCAGATTTCTGTGTTAAATTGTGCAATTTTGAGTTATTCATAGAGAGGCATCGGTGCATTAAAGAAGGTAATTGCATTGATGGGAAAAGCAAAAACCTCTTGGCAGAATGAAGATGTGCTAGGCATGCATTAAATTGGAAGCCCCTGTAGATTTCCTAATTTCTTAACTTAGAGGGATTGCTGTTTGGAGCAAAACAGATTATGCTTTAGTGTAAGTCCTTCAGGTGGCTGGAATATTTTTCTGATATATCTGAATAGGGCTAATGCCCAGGTAGGGTTGACGATCTGCGGCAAAGGAGATGGACGCTGAGATGGAACAGGCTGCTCTTCCTTATTAAACTAGATCAGACGTGAGACTGATGAAGCAATAACATGTTGCTTGAAAAGTCCCTATACTACAGTCTAAACGTCTCCGTTACACTTCCTTGTGATTCCTGTACAGGAAATACCAGTACTGGTGAGATCCATGGTCCATATCCGTGTGACATCCGTATGGCATCTTTGTATCCATTTGCTGTCCGTGTGGCATACGTGTGCCGTCCATGTGACACGTATCAGCGCCTGGGAAGAAGCAGCTACAGTTCGTGCTGATCCCAGGAGCCGGCTGCTAAAGGCAGATCTCATTGTAGCCTGGTCTCCCTCAACACCCACTGTGTACATTTTGTGTATAATTTAAAAAAAAAAAAAAAAAAAATGGCGTGGGCTCCTGCATAATTTTGATAACCAGCAGAGGGAAAGCCGACAGCTGGGGGCTGATGTTAATAATCCTGGGAAAGGGGCAATATTCCTAAAAGATTCCCAGACTGTTAATAACAGCTCACAGCTGTTTTCTTGGCTTTTACTGGTGAGTTTACGGGGGACCCCAGAAAAAATGATGTAAAGTCCCCGTATAAAATCAACCCAGCAAAGGCTAAACAGACAGCTGAAGGCTAATATTAATAGCCTGGGAAGGGGCCATGGATATTTTTTGTGAATAGGCTTATGATCGACAAGGGTGGCGGGTGATAACCACCTCCGCTGATCTGATATTGGCAACCTATGCTAAAGTGACCATCATAGCACCATCACAGACACTTAAAGACTGGGGTACAGAAACGCCATCATATGCTCTTCCTTGGCTCATTTTTTTTTTACCTTCCTTGGATGCTGTGGACTTATAATTATTTTGATTTCTCCAAGTAGAGGAGACATGGGATGATGTTGGTCCAATAAGAGGATTGGAGTGCAGTTGGGTACAAAACTTTGAGAACTGGTGCCCAAGTAAGAAAAAAATGGAGTAAAAAGAGTCTTGGACAAAGAACAATATGAATAAAAGAATGTAAACATTCTCAATGGCTGATATTTCTTAAACCGGACCTGCCATGGCCATTAGTCCACAATTACCTTTTCGGGGCACAACTATATTGACTCAGGATCTAGAATCCTATTTAATTCCCTATTTGTGGTTACACAGTGTCTGATTATGAGGATGCTGCGGCGGCTAATGATGTCTATTAATAACCAGGATAAGAGCTGGAGAGAGGTGCCGCAGTCCCACCTAACCTCAGGCCTCCATTCCGGGAAAAGCACTTTACATCGCGGTAGGAACACAAAGTCCTGGAACTCAGAAACCACTTATACTCCCATGAGTCGCGCTTTTTTGCCGGGCCTCGCTACATATGTTACTTAAAAAACTGTTTCCTAATGAGCCACTAGAGGATTTAATTTGCCGCCATTTCCATTTTCCACCTTGTCACATGCACATGTCCGTGTTAGTGATCTGTGTTGTGAATATCTATAATGCGACACTTAGTCAGCATTACTGTCAACCCTGAATATTAAGGACATCAGGTAAAATATCTTCTGAAATAAAGTGATCGTGGATCAGCACGGATATATACTGACAAGCAAAAGAGTAACAATGTTGAGACCTTCTGACTTTCAGGCTCCATAACCATCACCTACGGCTTTGAACGGGAGACTGCCATCATTATATAGACAATCATCTTTTCTATCTCATCCATAAATGTGACTTGTAGCTATTCAGCATATGATTAGTTATCATCTGACCAGAAGGTCAGAACATTGTTAACCTTTTGCTTGTCAGTGTATATAAGTTTATTTGTTTGATATAAAAAAAAAAGCACAAAAAAAACCCATAAAAATAGCAAAGTAAAAACTTGGTAGGGAGAGATAATACAAAATGGAAAACAATTCCAGGACATGCATTTCGGTTTTGGACAAAGTACCAAATCAGACTAACCTGCGATTGATTTAAAATTACTCACCTTTCTCACCTTTTCTGGCTTTTATGATTTTAATTAACCTACAAATGGTGGTTTTCAGACAGTTTTATTCTTTATTCACAATGGCAAAGATGATAGATCTGTCTGAACAGGTCAGAAATTATATTTTTACCCCGCACAAGCCGTCTACAGAGGACAAGACCCTCTCTAAAGTCCTTGGATTTCTGGCTTCAAGAGTCCGAAATGTTATCAAAAAGTTTCTACTTATGGAATACTCAAGTATCTTGCAGAAGGTGGTGAAAAGAGATATATTGGTGAGGGCATCATACTGTGTGGGGGGACACTGGGGGAATCATACTGCGTGGGCAAGACATGGGGCATCCTACTGTGGGGTAACACTGGGGGCATTATACTGTGGGTGGGACACTAGGGGCATCATGTGTGGGGAGAACACTGGGGGCATCATACTGTGTGTGAGGTCATTAAATTGTGTGGATGGCAGTGGGGGAATCACACTGCATAGAGGGAATGCGAGCATTATACTGTGGGGGATTGTGGACATCATGCTGTGTGTGGGGTACTGTCCTGTGAGGGACACTAATGGGCTAGGAGGAATATTTCTGTGTGGCCAAATATAAGGACAGGGAAAGTTTAGGGAAGTGACTAAGTGCAAAATAAAATTGGCGTGGTGCACTAGTGAGTATGTCTCCTTTTTCCTCATCTTTCAATGTTGGGAGGCATGGTTAATGTGTGGTCAGGGCAGGACCCTCAACTCGCTAGTCATTGCCCTGTCCTTTTTTTCTATGGGAGTTATGGAGATGGATAGAGATAAATACACAAATCAGAAGATATTTAAAAACTGCCAGTCAGGAGATGAACATGGAGCTGGGTCATGGAGGAAGGGACGGTGCAGGACCCGATGCTGCAGTCATATACTCGGCCTCATTGGCCAACACCTCACTAAAATACAGAATACCGTAATGAGTCCAATAAAATATGAATATTTCACAATGTGAACTTTGCCAGTTTTCGGTGCCTTATTAAGCAGAATTGGGCACATCTGTTATTGCTTTCAATTGTGAGCGCATCTGAGCACAGCGTCGTTATGAGTCTTATCCTGTTAGTTGAAATGTTTTAATTATGTAATTGCAATTATCCCGACTCTGCAGGAGGCTGCTGCTGTATAAATCATTCAGTTATTTCATGCACAACACAGCGCTGTCAGCCATTACTGCCCCGCGTCTATGCTGTATGAGCGAGACTATCCAAAGAAAGATCACCTGCAGACGACCAAATATCCTGAACTTTACATTCTGCGAAATGGCGTATGTTTATACAAATAAAAAGATATTGCAATATATAGTCCTAATCACGGCCTGCTATGAGGCTCAGCTTCACCGGAGAACCAACATGGCAGCGATAGGGGGTCCTTCATGAGGCAGGAGAGCCCCATATATTAGGTGGTCAAACTCCACATGTCCATAGGCCACAACAAGCAAGAAGGACTGAATCTCAGGGATAGCAATCTAACAGATCATCAGAGTCAGATCATTTTTATACTGAGCTTTATGGCTGTGACTTATTCATGGGATTATTGCGGAACCAGCTGAAGGATTTTCTGTTAACATGCAGCAGCATGATATCATGTATAACTATTGTAGCTACTATAATTAGTGATGAGCGAGTGTCCTTGTTGCTCGGGTTTTCTCGAGCACGCTCGGGTGGTCTCCGAGTATTTGTAACTGCTCCGAGATTTAGTTTTTGTTGCCTCAGCTGCATAATTTACGGCTGCTAGCCAGCCTGAGTACATGTGGGGGTTGCCTGGTTGCAAGGGAGTCCTCACATGTATTCAAGCTGTCTATCAGCCATAAATCATGCAGCTGAGGCAAGGAAAACTAAATCTCGGAGCAGTCACAAATACTCGGAGACCACCCGAGCGTGCTCAGGAAAACCCGAGCAACGAGTATACTGGCTCATCACTAACTATAATACTGTCATATGTGCAAGAATATAACTACTATAATACTGCCCCTATGTACAAGACTATAACTACTATAATACTGCCCCTATGTACAGGAATATAACTACTATAATACTGCCCCCTATGTACAAGACTATAACTACTATAATACTGCTCCTCTGTACAAGAATATAACTACTATAATACTGCTCATATGTACAAGAATATAACTACTATAATACTGCCCCTATGTACAAGAATATAACTACTATAATACTGCTCCTATGTACAAGAATATAGCTACTATAATACTGCCCCTATGTACAAGAATATAACTAAAATAATACTGCCCCTATGTACAAGAATATAACTACTATAATACTGCTCCTATGTACAAGAATATAACTACTATAATACTGCTCCTATGTACAAGAATATAGCTACTATAATACTGCCCCTATGTACAAGAATATAACTAAAATAATACTGCCCCTATGTACAAGAATATAACTACTATAATACTGCTCCTATGTACAAGAATATAACTACTATAATACTGCTCCTATGTACAAGAATATAGCTACTATAATACTGCCCCTATGTACAAGAATATAACTAAAATAATACTGCCCCTATGTACAAGAATATAACTACTATAATACTGCCCCTATGTACAAGAATATAACTACTATAATACTGCCCCTATGTACAAGAATATAACTACTATAATACTGCCCCTATGTACAAGAATATAACTACTATAATACTGCTTCGTATGTACAAGAATATAACTACTATAATACCGCCCCTATATACAAGAATATAACTACTATAATACTGCCCCTATGTACAAGAATATAACTACTATAATGCTGCTCCTATGTACAAGAATATAACTACTATAATGCTGCCCCTATGTACAAGAATATAGCTACTATAATACTGCCCCTATGTACAAGAATATAAAATAAAACTGCCCCTATGTACAAGAATATAACTACTATAATACTGCCCCTTTGTACAAGAATATAACTACTATAATACTGCCCCTATGTACAAGAATATAACTACTATAATCCTGCCCCTATGTACAAGAATATAACTACTATAATACTGCCCCTATGTACAAGAATATAACTACTATAATACTGCTCCTATGTACAATAATATAACTACTATAATGCTGCCCCTATGTACAAGAATATAACTACTATAATACTGCTCCTATGTACTAGAATATAACTACTATAATACTGCTCCTATGTACAAGAATATAACTACTATAATACTGCCCCCTATGTACAAGAATATAACTGCTATAATACTGCTCCTATGTACAAGAATATAACTACTATAATACTGCCCCTATGTACAACAATATAACTACTATAATACTGCTCCTATGTACAAGAATATAACTACTATAATACTGCCCCCTATGTACAAGAATATAACTGCTATAATACTGCTCCTATGTACAAGAATATAACTACTATAATACTGCTCCTATGTACAAGAATATAACTACTATAATACTGCTCCTATGTACAAGAATATAACTACTATAATACTGCTCCTATGTACAAGAATATAACTACTATAATACTGCTCCTATGTACAAGAATAACTACTACAATACTGCCCCCTATTTACAGTAATATAACTACTATAATACTGCCCCTTTATTCAAAGAAAAAGAATTGTAAGTTCGTGTTTTGCTCTATAGAAACACATGGGGAGAACTTTTGGAGCCGGTGATCTTTGCACTCATTGTCTATGTAAATTGGCAGCTTTTAAAATTTATTATCACAGTCGGTAGATGAAAAATAATATTTGGCACAAAATGTTATTTTTTGTGGCAGCTTCAATTGAAACCTGTAGAATGTTTTTTAGCTACAGGCACAGCAGAGTCCCGTCATCCCCTGTCATCATCTCCATCTCTGTCCACCCCACTTTATGTACCCCTCCCCCCATGCTTTCATCTTTTGGCTGCTGCAATCAGTGGAGAAATGCCAGCTCCTGACCTTTACAGATTCTGGATTAGCCTTTTCTAAACAGTTTAAAAGTGTTTGACCAGGGTACAATTGCAGCCTCTATTGAGTGATCTAAGATGAATTAATGGAGTCTCGGTAGGAAAAGGCCGGCGCCCCAGGAGGTGAATGGGTGGAAAGCTAAGGAAACATTTCTGATCATGGATAATTACTGATTTTTGTACAGTGTATCAATAATGTTACATAACCTCCTAATTCTTGTGCTGTTTCTTTGCTGGATGTTCTGTGGCCAGCTACAGGGGCTGCAGGCTGCGGACACCCCTGGGTCCATGTGCCTGAGAGGCCCTAAGGGCGACAGGGTGGATCATGATACCGTTAGACAAATTTTTGAATATCTGCATAGAATATGAATTGGGACATATGCAAAAATTGAAAAGCTGATTACAGCTGCTATCATAGGACCTAGGAGGGGCACCGCTATCATAGGACGTAGGAGGGGCACCGCTATCATAGGACATAGGAGGGGCACTGCTATCATAGGATCTAGGAGGGGCACTACTATCAGGACCTAGGAGGGGCACTGCTATCATAGGACGTAGGAGGGGCACTGCTATCATAGGATGTAGGAGGGGCACTGCTATCATAGGACGTAGGAGGGGCACCGCTATCATAGGACATAGGAGGGGCACTGCTATCATAGGATCTAGGAGGGGCACTACTATCAGGACCTAGGAGGGGCACTGCTATCATAGGACGTAGGAGGGGCACTGCTATCATAGGATGTAGGAGGGGCACTGCTATCATAGGATGTAGGAGGGGCACTGCTATCATAGGATGTAGGAGGGGCACTGCTATCATAGGATGTAGGAGGGGCACTGCTATCATAGGACCTAGGAGGGGCACTGCTATCATAGGACGTAGGAGGGGCACTGCTATCATAGGACGTAGGAGGGGCACTGCTATCATAGGACGTAGGAGGGGCACTGCTATCATAGGACCTAGGAGGGGCACTGCTATCATAGGACGTAGGAGGGGCACTGCTATCATAGGATGTAGGAGGGGCACTGCTATCATAGGACGTAGGAGGGGCACTGCTATCATAGGACGTAGGAGGGGCACCGCTATCATAGGACGTAGGAGGGGCACCGCTATCATAGGACATAGGAGGGGCACCGCTATCATAGGATCTAGGAGGGGCACTACTATCAGGACCTAGGAGGGGCACTGCTATCATAGGACGTAGGAGGGGCACTGCTATCATAGGACGTAGGAGGGGCACTGCTATCATAGGATCTGGGAGGGGCACTGCTATCATAGGACGTAGGAGGGGCACTGCTATCATAAGACCTGGGAGGGGCACTGCTATCATAGGATCTGGGAGGGGCACTGCTATCAGGACCTAGGATTGGCATTGCTATCATAGGATCTGGGAGGGGCACTGCTATCAGGACGTAGGAGGGGCACTGCTATCATAGGACCTGGGAGGGGCACTGCTATCATAAGATGTATAATAATAATAATTTTTATTTATATAGCGCCAACATATTCCGCAGCACTTTACAATTAAGCGGGGACATGTACGAACAATAAATTCAGTACGAGTTAAGATAATTTAAACAGTGACATTAGGAGTGAGGTCCCTGCTCGCAAGCTTACAATCTACAAGGAAATGGGGGGACACAATAGGTGAAAAGTGCTTGTTATTTCAGGTCTGGCAATTATAATAAATAGGGATTTTCATACAAAGCTGCATGATCCGGTCATCAGCCCGTGTGTTTAAGTGCAATAGTCAAGTATCAAGTGCAGTTATCGTGTGCATGGAGGGTGTGGAGACAGATGAATAGTAGGGGGCAGATTTAGAATAATATTTGGAAGGAGGGAACAGGGCAAAGTTAGTTTACTGAGTAGTTGATGTGGTAGGCTTGTTTGAAGAGATGGGTTTTTAGAGCGCGCTTGAATAGGTCGGGGCTAGGTATCAGTCTGATCGTCTGGGGAAGTGCATTCCAGAGAGCTGGTGCAGCATGAGAGAAGTCTTGGAGACGGAGGTGTGAGGTTCAGATTACAGGGGATGTTAAGGTACCTTCACACTAAGCGACTTAATAACGACAGCGATCCGTGACGTTGCAGCGTCCTGGATAGCGATATCGTCGTGTTTGACACGCAGCAGCGATCTGGATCCTGCTGTGATATCGCTGGTCGTTGCTGAAAGTCCAGAACTTTATTTGGCGTGTATCGTTGTGTTTGACAGCAAAAGCAACGATGCCAGCAATGTTTTACACTGGTAACCAGGGTAAATATCGGGTTACTAAGCGCAGGGCCGCGTGTTGTGAAATTGGATTTTGGGCTCCCCCGGTGGCCACTGGTGGAATTGAACTGGTGTGCATCATCCCCTCTGTTCACCTGTTTCCATCAGGATGTGGGAGTCGCTATTTAACCTTGCTCCTCTGTCACTTCCATGCCGGTCAACATTGTAATCAGAAGCCTTTCTGTGCATGTTCCTGCTGCTAGACAACTCCCAGCTAAGTTGGACTTTAGTCCTCGTTTGTTTTTGCATTTTGTTCCAGTTCACAGCTGTAGTTTCGTTTCTGTGTCTGGAAAGCTCTTGTGATCTGAAATTGCCACTCTGATGTTATGAGTTAATACTAGAGTCTTAAAGTAATTTCAGGATGGCGTTTTGATAGGGTTTTCAGCTGACCATGAAAGTGCCCTTTCTGTCTTCCTGCTATCTAGTAAGCGGACCTCAATTTTGCTAAACCTATTTTCATACTACGTTTGTCATTTCATCTAAAATCACCGCCAATATATGTGGGGGCCTCTGTCTGCCTATCGGGGAAATTTCTCTAGAGGTGAGCCAGGACTATATTTTCCTCTGCCAGGATTAGTTAGTCCTCCGGCCGGCGCTGGGCGTCTAGGGATAAAAAACGTAGGCAACGCTACCCGGCTACTGTTAGTTGTGCGGCAGGTTTAGTTCATGGTCAGTTTAGTTTCCATCCTTCCAAGAGCTAGTACATATGTTTGCTGGGCTATGTTCTCTTGCCATTGAGAACCATAACAGTTTGACCGGCCCCAAAGGGTTAAATTAATTGACCGAGAAAGGAGAGAAAAGAGAAGTCTGCTGAAGATTTTTTTTTTTTTTTTTCCCTTCCCTTCAGTTCTGAGTGTGCTTGTAATTGAATCTCTTGCAAGTCTGCCTATATTGCAGCCTTTCTCTCTCTCTCTCTCTCCTTCTAATCCTGGAATGGCTCTGTGTTCACCTGTTTAAAATGGATATTCAGAGTTTAGCTGCAGGTTTGAATAATCTCACCACGAAAGTTCAAAACTTACAAGATTTTGTTGTTCATGTTCCTATATCTGAACCTAGAATTCCTTTGCCTGAATTTTTCTCGGGGAATAGATCTTGCTTTCAAAATTTCAAAAATAATTGCAAGTTGTTTTTGTCCCTGAAATCTCGCTCTGCTGGAGATCCTGCTCAGCAGGTCAGGATTGTGATTTCTTTGCTCCGGGGCAACCCTCAGGATTGGGCTTTTGCATTGGCTCCAGGGGATCCTGCGTTGCTCAATGTGGATGCGTTTTTTCTGGCCTTGGGGTTGCTTTATGAGGAACCTCAGTTAGAGCTTCAGGCGGAAAAGGCCTTGATGTCCCTATCTCAGGGGCAAGACGAAGCTGAAATATACTGCCAGAAATTCCGTAAATGGGCTGTGCTTACTCAGTGGAATGAGTGCGCCCTGGCGGCGAATTTCAGAGAGGGTCTCTCTGATGCCATTAAGGATGTTATGGTGGGGTTCCCTGTGCCTGCGGGTCTGAATGAGTCCATGACAATGGCTATCCAGATCGATAGGCGTCTGCGGGAGCGCAAACCTGTGCACCATTTGGCGGTGTCTACTGAGAAGACGCCAGAGAATATGCAATGTGATAGAATTCTGTCCAGAAGCGAACGGCAGAATTTAAGACGAAAAAATGGGTTGTGCTTCTATTGCGGTGATTCAACTCATGTTATATCAGCATGCTCTAAGCGTACTAAGAAGCTTGATAAGTCTGTTTCAATTGGCACTTTACAGTCTAAGTTTATTCTATCTGTGACCCTGATTTGTTCTTTATCATCTATTACCGCGGATGCCTATGTCGACTCTGGCGCCGCTTTGAGTCTTATGGATTGGTCCTTTGCCAAACGCTGTGGGTATGATTTAGAGCCTCTTGAAACTCCTATACCTCTGAAGGGGATTGACTCCACCCCTTTGGCTAGTAATAAACCACAATACTGGACACAAGTAACTATGCGAATTAATCCGGATCATCAGGAGATTATTCGCTTTCTTGTGCTGTATAACCTACATGATGTGTTGGTGCTTGGATTGCCATGGCTGCAATCTCATAACCCAGTCCTTGACTGGAAAGCTATGTCTGTGTTAAGCTGGGGATGTAAGGGGACGCATGGGGACGTACCTGTGGTTTCCATTTCATCATCTATTCCCTCTGAGATTCCTGAATTCTTGACTGAATATCGTGACGTTTTTGAAGAACCTAAGCTTGGTTCATTACCTCCGCACCGGGAGTGCGATTGTGCCATAGATTTGATTCCGGGTAGTAAATACCCTAAGGGTCGTTTATTTAATCTGTCTGTGCCTGAACATGCTGCTATGCGAGAATATATAAAGGAGTCCTTGGAAAAGGGACATATTCGTCCTTCGTCATCTCCCTTAGGAGCCGGTTTTTTCTTTGTGGCTAAGAAAGATGGCTCTTTGAGGCCGTGTATTGATTATCGGCTTTTGAATAAAATCACGGTTAAATATCAATATCCGTTGCCACTGCTGACTGATTTGTTTGCTCGCATAAAGGGGGCCAAGTGGTTCTCTAAGATAGATCTCCGTGGGGCGTATAATTTGGTGCGAATTAAGCAGGGGGATGAGTGGAAGACCGCATTTAATACGCCCGAGGGCCACTTTGAGTATTTGGTGATGCCTTTTGGTCTTTCAAATGCCCCTTCAGTCTTTCAGTCCTTTATGCATGACATTTTCCGTGATTATTTGGATAAATTTATGATTGTGTATCTGGATGATATTTTGATTTTTTCGGATGACTGGGACTCTCATGTCCAGCAGGTCAGGAGGGTTTTTCAGGTTTTGCGGTCTAATTCCTTGTGTGTGAAGGGTTCTAAGTGCGTTTTTGGGGTTCAAAAGATTTCCTTTTTGGGATATATTTTTTCCCCCTCTTCCATCGAGATGGATCCTGTCAAGGTTCAGGCTATTTGTGATTGGACGCAACCTTCTTCTCTTAAGAGTCTTCAGAAATTTTTGGGCTTTGCTAACTTTTATCGTCGATTTATTGCTGGTTTTTCTGATGTTGTTAAACCATTGACTGATTTGACTAAGAAGGGTGCTGATGTTGCTGATTGGTCCCCTGCTGCTGTGGAGGCCTTTCGGGAGCTTAAGCGCCGCTTTTCTTCCGCCCCTGTGTTGCGTCAGCCTGATGTTGCTCTTCCTTTTCAGGTTGAGGTCGACGCTTCTGAAATCGGAGCTGGGGCGGTTTTGTCGCAGAGAAGTTCCGATTGTTCCGTGATGAGACCTTGTGCCTTTTTCTCGCGTAAATTTTCGCCCGCCGAGCGGAATTATGATGTTGGGAATCGGGAGCTTTTGGCCATGAAGTGGGCTTTTGAGGAGTGGCGTCATTGGCTTGAGGGGGCTAGACATCAGGTGGTGGTATTGACTGACCACAAAAATCTAATTTATCTTGAGTCCGCCAGACGCCTGAATCCTAGACAGGCGCGCTGGTCGTTGTTTTTCTCTCGGTTTAATTTTGTGGTGTCCTACCTGCCGGGTTCTAAGAATGTTAAGGCGGATGCCCTTTCTAGGAGTTTTGAGCCTGACTCCCCTGGTAACTCTGAACCTACAGGTATCCTTAAGGATGGAGTGATATTGTCTGCCGTTTCTCCAGACCTGCGGCGGGCCTTGCAGGAGTTTCAGGCGGATAGACCTGATCGTTGCCCACCTGGTAGACTGTTTGTTCCTGATGATTGGACCAGTAAAGTCATTTCTGAGGTTCATTCTTCTGCGTTGACAGGTCATCCTGGAATCTTTGGTACCAGGGATTTGGTGGCAAGGTCCTTCTGGTGGCCTTCCCTGTCTCGAGATGTGCGAGGCTTTGTGCAGTCTTGTGACGTTTGTGCTCGGGCCAAGCCTTGTTGTTCTCGGGCTAGTGGATTGTTGTTGCCCTTGCCTATCCCGAAGAGGCCCTGGACGCACATCTCGATGGATTTTATTTCGGATCTTCCTGTTTCTCAGAAGATGTCTGTCATCTGGGTGGTGTGTGACCGTTTCTCTAAGATGGTCCATTTGGTTCCCCTGCCTAAGTTGCCTTCTTCTTCCGAGTTGGTTCCTCTGTTTTTTCAAAATGTGGTCCGTTTGCATGGTATTCCGGAGAATATCGTTTCTGACAGAGGAACCCAATTCGTGTCTAGATTTTGGCGAGCATTCTGTGCTAGGATGGGCATAGATTTGTCTTTCTCGTCTGCTTTCCATCCTCAGACTAATGGCCAGACCGAGCGGACGAATCAGACCTTGGAGACATATTTGAGGTGTTTTGTGTCTGCAGATCAGGATGATTGGGTTGCTTTTTTGCCTTTAGCGGAGTTTGCCCTCAATAATCGGGCCAGCTCTGCCACCTTGGTGTCTCCTTTTTTCTGTAATTCGGGGTTTCATCCTCGATTTTCTTCTGGTCAGGTGGAATCTTCGGATTGTCCTGGAGTGGATGCTGTGGTGGAGAGGTTGCATCAGATTTGGGGGCAGGTAGTGGACAATTTGAAGTTGTCCCAGGAGAAGACTCAGCTTTTTGCCAACCGCCGGCGTCGGGTTGGTCCTCGGCTTTGTGTTGGGGACTTGGTGTGGTTGTCTTCTCGTTTTGTCCCTATGAGGGTTTCTTCTCCTAAGTTTAAGCCTCGGTTCATTGGCCCGTACAAGATATTGGAGATTCTTAACCCTGTGTCCTTCCGTTTGGACCTCCCTGCATCTTTTTCTATTCATAATGTTTTTCATCGGTCATTGTTGCGCAGGTATGAGGTACCGGTTGTGCCTTCCGTTGAGCCTCCTGCTCCGGTGTTGGTTGAGGGCGAGTTGGAGTACGTTGTGGAAAAAATCTTGGACTCCCGGGTTTCCAGACGGAAACTCCAGTATCTGGTCAAATGGAAGGGATACGGTCAGGAGGATAATTCTTGGGTGACTGCCTCTGATGTTCATGCCTCCGATCTGGTCCGTGCCTTTCATAGGGCTCATCCTGATCGCCCTGGTGGTTCTGGTGAGGGTTCGGTGCCCCCTCCTTGAGGGGGGGGGGTACTGTTGTGAAATTGGATTTTGGGCTCCCCCGGTGGCCACTGGTGGAATTGAACTGGTGTGCATCATCCCCTCTGTTCACCTGTTTCCATCAGGATGTGGGAGTCGCTATTTAACCTTGCTCCTCTGTCACTTCCATGCCGGTCAACATTGTAATCAGAAGCCTTTCTGTGCATGTTCCTGCTGCTAGACAACTCCCAGCTAAGTTGGACTTTAGTCCTCGTTTGTTTTTGCATTTTGTTCCAGTTCACAGCTGTAGTTTCGTTTCTGTGTCTGGAAAGCTCTTGTGATCTGAAATTGCCACTCTGATGTTATGAGTTAATACTAGAGTCTTAAAGTAATTTCAGGATGGCGTTTTGATAGGGTTTTCAGCTGACCATGAAAGTGCCCTTTCTGTCTTCCTGCTATCTAGTAAGCGGACCTCAATTTTGCTAAACCTATTTTCATACTACGTTTGTCATTTCATCTAAAATCACCGCCAATATATGTGGGGGCCTCTGTCTGCCTATCGGGGAAATTTCTCTAGAGGTGAGCCAGGACTATATTTTCCTCTGCCAGGATTAGTTAGTCCTCCGGCCGGCGCTGGGCGTCTAGGGATAAAAAACGTAGGCAACGCTACCCGGCTACTGTTAGTTGTGCGGCAGGTTTAGTTCATGGTCAGTTTAGTTTCCATCCTTCCAAGAGCTAGTACATATGTTTGCTGGGCTATGTTCTCTTGCCATTGAGAACCATAACAGCCGCGCTTAGTAACCCGATATTTACCCTGGTTACCATTGTAAAAGTAAAAAAAAACCCAGTACATACTCACCTTCTGATGTCTGTCACGTCCCCCGGCGTCCGTGCTGCTGCTCAGAGCTTCCTGCTCTAACTGTCAGTGCCGGCCGCAAAGCACAGCGGTGACGTCACCGCTGCGCTCTGCTTTTACTTTACGGCCGGCACTCACAGTCAAGCAGACGGCGAGGGACGTGACACCGGAATGTAAGTATGTAGTGTTGTTTTTTTTTTTACATTTACGATGGTTACCAGGGTAAACATCGGGTTACTAAGCGCGGCCCTGCGCTTAGTAGCCCGATGTTTACCCTGGTTACCCTGGGACTTCGGCATCGTTGGTCGCTGGAGAGCTGTCTGTGTGACAGCTCCCCAGCGAAGACACAACGACTTACCAACGATCACGGCCAGGTCGTATCGCTGGTCGTGATCGTTGGTAAATCGTTTAGTGTGAAGGTACCTTTAGTCTTAGGACATTTGTAGAACGGAGGGCACGTGTAGGGCGATAGACAGAGATGAGAGAGGAGATATAAGGCGGTGCTATCATAGGACCTAGCAGAGCCACTGCTATCATAAGACCTAGGAGGGACACTACTATCATAGGACCTAGGAGGGGCACTGCTATCATAGGACCTGGGAGGGGCACTGCTATCATAGGACCTAGGAGGGGCACTTCTCTCATAAGACCTAGGAGGGGCAGTGCTATCATAGTACCAAGGAAAAGCAGTGTTATAGGACCTAGGAGATGCACTGCTATCATAAGACCTAGGAGGGGCACTGCTATCATAGGGCCTAGGAGGGGCACTGCTATCATAGGGCCTAGGAGGGGCACTGCTATCATAGGACCTAGGAGGGGCACTGCTATCATAGGACCTAGGAGGGGCACTGCTATCATAGGACCTAGGAGGGGGGCACTGTTCTCATAGGACATAGGAGGGGCATTGCTATCATAGGACATATGGGGGCATTGCTATCATTGGACATATGAGGGGCATTGCTCTCATAGTATCTAGGAGGGGCACTACTATCAGGACATGAGTGGCACTGCAAAAATAGGAAGTAGGAGGGGCATTGCTATCAGGATGTAGGACGTGCACTGCTATCATAGGATGTAGTAGGGGCACTACTGTCATAGGATCTAGGAGGGTCACTGCTATCATAGGACATAGGAAGGGCACTACTATCATAAGATCTAGGAGGGGCACTGAAAATAGCAGGTAGGAGGAGCACTGCTATCATAGGACGTAGGAGGGGCACTGCTCTAATAGGATGTAGAAGGGGCACTGCTTTCACATCATTGGTACTGTTCACTCATCTCTCTTGCTATTATGATTGTGTGATTCTGGAGTAGGACCCTGTGATAAGGGTTACGATTTGCCTCTCTAGCAATCCTATGAGCAGCTCTCACTGAAATTTTGCTCGGTCTTCCAGACCTTATCTTGACCTCCACTGTTCCTGCCATTTCTTAATTACATTTTGAACTGAGGAAAGGGCAACTTGAAAACGCTCTGCTATCTTCTTATAGCCGCCTCCTGCTTTGTGGGCCTCCACCATTTTCAGAGTGCTGGGCATCTGCTTAGAAGAACCCATGGCTGCTGTTTTTGTGCACTAGGTTAGAGGAGGCTGGGTTGTTATAAAGCTGTATAATTTACATCACCTGGCCTTTCCTAACGATGATTGTGAACAAGCCATATCCCTAACAGGCTAATTAAGGTCTGAAACCTCGGTTAAAGTTATCTGAGCGCACAAATCTCCAAGCGTGCCCAAAGTTCTGCATCTGCCCATTTTCGTTTTTGTAATTTTTAAAGTGTAAAAAATTACAATATATATATTTTTTTACTAAAATACAAAGGAACTGTGTCATCTTTAACTTTAGGACTTTTAGAGAAAATTTCATCTTCAACTTACTTAACTGTAAACAATAACAGTAATTTTGACCAGGGGTGCACAAACTTTTACATTCCACTGTACATTAACCCCTTCCCGACCTGTGACACAGCGTATGCGTCATGAAAGTCGGTGCCAATCCGACCTGTGATGCATATGCTGTGTCACAGAATGATCGCGTCCCTGCAGATCGGGTGAAAGGGTTAACTCCTATTTCACCCGATCTGCAGGGAGAGGGGGAGTTGTACTTCAGCCCAGGGGGGGTGGCTTTGCCCCCACGTGGCTACGATCGCTCTGATTGGCTGTTGAAAGTGCAACAGCCAATCAGCAATTTGCAATATTTCACCTATGAAAATGGTGAAATATTGCAATCCCGCCATGGCCGATGCTGCAATAGCATCAGCCATGGCTGGAAATCATGTTCTGCCCCCCCCCACCGCCCCCGATCTCCTCCCCAGTCCTCCGTTCTGTCCGGTACCCCCCTCCGTCCCCCTGTCCGCTCCCCCGTGCTCCTGTCCGCTCCCCCCGTCCTCCGATCCCCCCCCTGTTCTCCGATCCACCCCCCTGTGCTCCGATCCACCCCCCCCCCACCCCCTCATACTTACCGAGCCTCCCGAAGTCGGTCCATCTTCCCCCTGGGCGCCGCCATCTTCCAAAATGGCGGGCGCATGCTCAGTGCGCCCGCCGAATCTGCCGGCCGGCAGATGCGTTCCATGTACATTTTGATCACTGTGGTAAACTTATCACAGTGATCAAAATAAAAAAATAGTAAATGACCCCCCCCCTTTATCACCCCCATAGGTAGGGACAATAATAAAATAAAGAAAATATTTTTTTTTTCCACTAGGGTTAGAACTAGGGTTAGAGTTAGAACTAGGGTTAGGGTTAGGAGTAGGGTTAGCGTTAGAATTAGGCTATGTGCACACTGTGCGGATTTGGCTGCGGATCCGCAGCGGATTGGCCGCTGCGGATTCATAGCAGTGTTCCATCAGGTTTACAGTACCATGTAAACCTATGGAAAACCAAATGCGCTGTGCCCATGGTGCGGAAAATACCATGCGGAAATGCTGCGCTGTATTTTCCGCAGTATGTCAATTCTTTGTGCGGATTTCGCAGCGTTTTACAGCTGTTCCTCAATAGGAATCCGCAGGTGAAATCCACATAAAAAACACTGGAAATCCACGGTAAATCCGCAGGTAAAACGCAGTGCCTTTTACCTGCGGATTTTTCAAAAATGGTGCGGAAAAATCTCACACGAATCCGCAATGTGGGCACATAGCCTTAGGGTTAGGGTTGGAATTAGAGTTGGGGTTGGAATTAGGGCTAGGGTTGGAAATAGGATTAAGAATAGGCTTGTGGTTAGGGTTATGGTTAGGGTTAGGGGTGTGTTGGGGTTAAAGTTGTGGTTGGGATTAGGGTTAGGGTTGGGATTAGGGTTAGGGTTGTGGTTAGGGGTGTGTTGGGGTTGGGTTGTGATTAGGGTTATGGCTAGAGTTGGGATTAGGGTTAGGGGCGTGTTGGGGTTAGGGTTGGGATTAGGGTTAGGGGTGTGTTGGGGTTAGTGTTGGAGTTAGAATTGAGGGGTTTCCACTGTTTAGGCACATCAGGGGTCTCCAAACGCAATATGGCGCCACCATTGATTCCAGCCAATCTTGCGTTCAAAAAGTCCAATGGTGCTCCCTCCCTTCCGAGCCCCGACATGTGCCCAAACAGTGGTTTACCCCCACATATGGGGTACCAGCATACTCAGGACAAACTGGGCAACAATTATCGGGGTCCAATTTCTCCTGTTACCCTTGCGAAAATAAAACATTGCTTGCTAAAACATCATTTTTAAGGAAAGAAAAATTATTTTTTATTTTCACGGCTCTGCGTTGTAAACTTCTGTGAAGCACTTGGGGGTTCAAAGTGCTCACCACATATCTAGATAAGTTTCTTGGGGGGTCTAGTTTCCAAAATGGGGTCACTTCTGGGGGGTTTCTACTGTTTAGGCACATCAGGCACTGTTTAGGCACATCAGGGGCTCTGCAAATGGAATGTGACGCACGCAGAACACTCCATCAAAGCCTGCATTTCAAAACGTCACTACCTCCCTTCCGAGCCCTGACTTGTGCCCAAACAGTGGTTTACCCCCACATATGGGGTATCAGTGTACTCAGGACAAACTGGGCAACAACAATTGGGGTCCAATTTCTCCTGTTACACTTGTGAAAATAAAAAATTGCTTGCTAAAACATCATTTTTAAGGAAAGAAAAATGATTTTTTATTTTCACAGCTCTGCATTGTAAACATCTGTGAAGCACTTGGGGGTTCAAAGTGCTCACCACATATCTAGATAAGTTTCTTGGGGGGTCTAGTTTCCAAAATGGGGTCACTTGTGGGGGGTTTCTACTGTTTAGGCACATCAGGGGCTCTGCAAATGGAATGTGACGCACGCAGACCACTCCATCAAAGCCTGCATTTCAAAACGTCACTACCTCCCTTCCGAGCCCTGACTTGTGCCCAAACAGTGGTTTACCCCCACATATGGGGTATCAGTGTACTCAGGACAAACTGGACAACAACTTTTGGGGTCCAATTTCTCCTGCTACCCTTGGGAAAATAAAAAATTGTGGGCTAAAAATCATTTTTGAGGAAAGAAAAATTATTTTTTATTTTCACGGCTCTGCGGTATAAACTTTTGTGAAGCACTTGGGGGTTCAAAGTGCTCACCACACATCTAGATTAGTTCCTTGGGAGGTCTGGTTTCCAAAATGGGGTCATTTGTGGGAGAGCTCCAATGTTTAGGCACACAGGGGCTCTCCAAACGCGACATGGTGTCCGCTAACGATTGGAGCTAATTTTCCATTCAAAAAGTCAAATGGCGCTCCTTCCCTTCCGAGCCTTGCCATGCACCCAAACAGTGGTTTACCCCCACATATGAGGCATCGGCGTACTCAGGAGAAATTGCCCAACAAATTTCAGGATCCATTTTTTATCCTGTTGCCCATGTGAAAATGAAAGAATTGAGGCTAAAAGAAATTTTGTGTGAAAAAAAAGTACTTTTTCATTTTTGCGGATCAATTTGTGAAGCACCTGAGGGTTTAAAGTGCTCACTATGCCTCTAGATAAGTTCCTTGGGGGGTCTAGTTTCCAAAATTGGGTCACTTGTGAGGAAGCTCCAATGTTTAGGCACACGGGGGCTCTCCAAACGCGACATGGTGTCCGCTAAAGATTGGAGCCAATTTTTCATTCAAAAAGTCAAATGGCGCTCCTTCCCTTCCGAGCCCTGCCGTGCGCCCAAACAGTGGTTTACCCCCACATATGAGGTATCAGCGTACTCAGGACAAATTGGACAACAACGTCCGTGGTCCAGTTTCTCCTTTTACCCTTGAGAAAATAAAAAAATTGTTGCTAAAAGATCATTTTTGTGACTAAAAAGTTAAATGTTCATTTTTTACTTCCATGTTGCTTCTGCTGCTGTGAAACACCTGAAGGGTTAATAAACTTCTTGAATGTGGTTTTGAGCACCTTAAGGGGTGCAGTTTTTAGAATGGTGTCACTTTTGGGTATTTTCAGCCATATAGAACCCTCAAAATGACTTCAAATGTGAGGTGGTCCCTAAAAAAAATGGTTTTGTAAATTTTGTTGTAAAAATGAGAAATCACTGGTCAAATTTTAACCCTTATAATAAAAATTTGTTTCCAAAATTGTGCTGATGTAAAGTAGACATGTGGGAAACGTTATTTATTAACTATTTTGTGTCACATAACTCTCTGGTTTAACAGAATAAAAATTCAAAATGTGAAAATTGCGAAATTTTCAAAATTTTCGCCAAATTTCCATTTTTTTCACAAATAAACTCAGAAATTATCGACCTAAATTTACCACTAACATGAAGCCCAATATGTCACGAAAAAACATTTTCAGAATCGCTAGAATCCGTTGAAGCGTTCCTGAGTTATTACCTCATAAAGGGACACTGGTCAGAATTGCAAAAAACGGCAAGGTCATTAAGGCCAAAATAGGCTGGGTCATGAAGGGGTTAACAGTTCTGATTTTGCCCGGACAATCTGGCAAAGTGGACTTCAGAAAGGAAAGGAATTTATGTAGACGCCACCTAAAGGGGCCATTTTTCAGGAGATGTTGCTGAAAGGGTTATTACCACAATTACAGGTGATCTTGAGATTGGGACTTTGGGTCCCCTATAACGGAGCTCTGCAGAAAATCATCTTGTATGTAGCAGAGCAGAGGTGGGCATGCTCGTCCCCCACTTCATTCATTGTCTATGGGACTCGGTGAGAAAGCCAAGGACAGTGCTCCACTATTTCCAGCACATCCATAGACAATGGATAAAGTAGAGACCATGCTTGCACGCGTCTGCTCCAATCAGGACAGGGCTACCGAGCCCCATATTAAGGATTGCAGAGTCCTGATCTCGGGATCGCTGGGGGTCATACTCTCTGCCGTCGGTAAGCTATCAGCTTCTCTTTGCATAGGGGATATTTTGTTAAGCCTGCAAATGTCCTGATTTTGGCTATATAAACATTAGTGAGTATCGAGGACTAAAAATAGCAGAAAAAATAAAAATATCCCAAGTATAAAAAACTTAAATGTTTAAAATTGCTAAAAAAAAATGTTGAAATGAAAAATGATGGTGTTTATTGCAGCTCTGAATGAAGCAACAATATAAATTGTTACATTATGTGACAACACAAAACTATCCTTTATTGAGCGCAAAAAACATTAAGAAGAAGCAAAACATAGAAAAGCAATATAACCTTGTGTCCTTATAGCAATAATATGTCTCTTATTCTGCATGTTGAACATTATGAGAACAAACCCCCCAAAAGTTAGGAAATGGCAGAACTGTTACCCTCCCAAAATAAAATGACCAAGTGACCCAGCACAATATAATCTTCTGCCCATGTGTCCCGGGGCTTCGTACCTCTCCTCATCTTCTCCGTAATGCGGATTTTACTTCTCACAACGGCCCCAAGAACAAACAAAACTTTTCTTATTCTTTTGCGCATTAAGAGGAGTTCTCCATCCATCCCGATATTAATAATAGATCCCGATCGATACTCGCCGCGTCCTCCCTCCCCTCCATGAATATTTAATATCCCCGGATATAACATTAATGATTGTCAGGGTGCTGATTGCTTGTTCTTCACCCTCCTTAGAAACAGGAGATATGACTTGTATATTGATTTGCTGCTAATTCTCTATTTGCTGGCTTTGTTTAACACGTCATGCCGGACCTGGAGACTTACAGATAGGGAATCTGAGCGGGGGCGGCATTCATCAGATCATGACATCTCTATAACGTGCTGAAATAGTGGGTAAAATGTCCCCCTCTAAATGCCCCCTGCCTCCATGAAGCCAGGTACCACAGGGCTCTTTATGTTTTCTCTGAGCATACTCCCAATTCTGCATATTGGGCCTCATAAGGAGAAAGGTTTATCCAAACTGCACCCAAAGTTGGGGGCTTTATCTAGCATATCTTGAGGGGAACTTAAATGTCAAATTTGGTGGTCTCAATTTTTTAAAATAACTTCTGTCTGCTTTCTGCCGCCACCAGAGGGCGCACAATATCCTGGATTTGTATGCTGTAAGCTCTTAGGCTCCACCTAGTGGTTACTACTGGCAGAAACAAATCTTAGCGCACAACTTCTATTCATTGGGATTTAGAGATGTATCAGAAAATAGATTAATCAATTAATAGATTTTAAAGGGTTGTTTTTTTGCCAAAAATAGAAGTTATCCCCTATCCATGCTATTGGAAATAACTAAAACCCCAACTTCAGTGGATCAGTAGTTTGCACACGCGACCTTCGGTACAATTCATCGTCTATGGGAGTGCTGGAGAAAGGCAAAGCTTTCCTCATTCTGGTCGTCCAACGGAGCAGAGATTGAGCACAGAGATCTTCCCTCCGTTCAGGATGGAGCTGCAGATCGAAAGCCCTGATTTTGGGATCACTGGGGTTCCCAGCAGTTGGATCCTCTGCTGTCATTATTAGGATAGGGCATAATTTGTGATTTTGAGAATATCTTGGTAACTTTAACAGCGTGGTCCCATAAACAACAAAAATCATCTATCCCCCGATAAAGCTGATAAATGTATTGTTGCAGAGGGTCTGACTACAGGGACCCCATTGGTCCAGAGAACTGGGGTCCCAAAGTCTTCTGTGTGAATGGAACAGCAGTGAGCATGTGCGACCACTTTAATGTGGTGGTCGCACATGCTCACTGCTGCTCCATTCACATAGGGGACATCGGGTCCCCGTTCTCAGGATCGGTGGGGGTCTCAGTAGCTAGACCGCCAGTGTTCATATATTTATCATCTATCCTGCACACAGGGGATAACTTTATTTAAAGAGACAGGGGCACAAATTTGAGCATTTTTAGAAAGCTCAGATCGGGTCTTCCTCCAGGATTGTTAGCCACGTGAGCTTACGCTCTAACTGCTCCGATCCCGCGGCAGCAGTAAACACCATATAGTTCATATACGAAGCCCCTCTGCTGGGCGGCCCAATGGTGTCTCCATTAAGTTGCCGGCGTCAGGGTCATATTTGCTTTGCGCGGAGCAGGAGAGCGGTCATTACCGCCCTGGATATTTGTGTGTCCTTAAATATCAGACATGCCTTTGCATAGCATTACCGTTTAATTAAATATCGAGCGTCTCTCTTCTCCTGGCAGCCGCTGATGGGTTGTGAAAATCTCGCACATGGTTCACGGACATTGTTATTCAGGGGGCAGCAGCTTTTCACGCATTTAGTTAAGGCTATAAGTGACGCCGCTGTGACTTACACATACGGCTCTTGTCTTCCAAGCATCTGCCGCTGCTGTACAAAGAGAGAACCTGGAAAAGTCCTTGAATTGTTCTCTCCGGTTGTTAGAAAGAATATTGAATGCTTTAGTTTCTGTATATCTGCTTGTAGGAAAGATGGGTGGCAATCACTTTTATGGCCACTGCAGCCCCCATGTCGCTTGTCACCCAGCTTTCCTGAACTGCTGCATGCACATGTGGCCAGGCGAGCAGGAGTTCAACCCCTATAGCAAACACCATGCACCCCAGGATAGCCAGAATTCCCACTGTTCCAGCCACATTGCTCCATACGGCAACCACAATGTTCTTTGTGACTGCAACAATGCCCCATGCATCCAAAACGCCATCATGTGCCATCAACAGTACCCACAGTACACGCAGTGCCCCCCATTATACCAGCCACAGGGATACCCTGCAGCCACAATGCCCCTATGTAGCCACCAATAGCCCATACCTGCCCAAATGCATCTAACAGCTGCCATAATGCCCACTGTTCCAGCCATGTTGCCCCTTATTTCAGCCCCCGTGTGGTGGCCACATTGCCCTCGGTGGTAGCCACAATTCTCCTCCATGATCATGGTGCTCAAGCCCTATTTTTTCATGCAATCCCAGATAATTCAGGATTGGCCATAAAGTGTCCTGCTCCGTGCAGGATTGCAGAGAGAATTACTTATCCCTATGCTACAAGCACTAGCCATGGCAAGCCATGATGTCTGCGCTAAGCTTCTTGTCTGAATTGTGCCCAGCTTTATCTGCCCTGGGATGATGGGAGTCTTTGGTGCCCCTCACACATCAGTCTCCTGACTCCGGTTGTGGGGGCACCTCTGTGATTGCCCCTATATGCACACACTATATATAGAGGAGACCCCCGCACACATCACTCTCCTGACTCCGGATGTGGGGGCACCCCTGTGATTGCCCCTATATGCACACACTATATATAGAGGAGACCCCCGCACACATCACTCTCCTGACTCCGGATGTGGGGGCACCTCTGTGATTGCCCCTATATGCACACACTATATATAGAGACCCCCCAACACACATCAGTCTCCTGACTCCGGTTGTGGGGGCACCCCTGTGATTGCCCCTATATGCACACACTATATATAGAGGAGACCCCCGCACACATCACTCTCCTGACTCCGGATGTGGGGGCACCCCTGTGATTGCCCCTATATGCACACACTATATATAGAGGAGACCCCCGCACACATCACTCTCCTGACTCCGGATGTGGGGGCACCTCTGTGATTGCCCCTATATGCACACACTATATATACAGGAGACCCCCGCACACATCACTCTCCTGACTCCGGTTGCTGGGGGCACCTCTGTGATTGCCCCTATATGCACATACTATATATACAGGAGACCCCCGCACACATCAGTCTCCTGACTCCGGTTGTGGGGGCACCTCTGTGATTGCCCCTATATGCACACACTATATATACAGGACCCCCGCACACATCACTCTCCTGACTCCGGTTGTGGGGGGCACCTCTGTGATTGCCCCTATATGCACATACTATATATACAGGAGACCCCCGCACACATCACTCTCCTGACTCCGGTTGTGGGGGCCACCTCTGTGATTGCCCCTATATGCACATACTATATATACAGGAGACCCCCGCACACATCAGTCTCCTGACTCCGGTTGTGGGGGGCACCTCTGTGATTGCCCCTATATGCACATACTAAATATACAGGAGACCCCCGCACACATCAGTCTCCTGACTCCGGCTGCGGGGGCACTTCTGTGATTGCCCCTATATACACACACTATATATAGAGGAGACCCCCGCACACACCAGTCTCTGGGCTCCGGTTGCGGGGGGCACCTCTGTGATTGCTCCTATATGCACATACTATACACTGTGTGCAGAATTATTCGGCAAGCTGTATTTTGATCCCTTGATCCTTTTTATACATGTTGTCCTACTCCAAGCTGTTCAGGCTGAGAGCCAACTACCAATTATGTAAATCAGGTGATGTGCATCTCTGTAATGAGGAGGGGTGTTGTCTAATGACATCAGAACCCTATATAAGGTGTGCGTAATTATTAGGCAACTTCCTTTCCTTTGGCAAAATGGGTCAGAAGAGAGATTTGACGGCTCTGAAAAGTCCACAATTGTGAGATGTCTTGCAGTGGGATGCAGCAGTCTTGAAATTGCCAAACTTTTGAAGCGTGATCACCGAACAATCAAGCGTTTCATGGCAAATAGCCAACAGGGTCGCAAGAAGCGTGTTGGGCAAAAAAGGCGCAAAATAACTGCCCATGAATTGAGGAAAATCAAGCGTGAAGCTGCCAAGATGCCATTTGCCACCAGTTTTCCATATTTCAGAGCTGCAACGTTACTGGAGTAACAAAAAGCACAAGGTGTGCGATACTCAGGGACATGGCCAAGGTAAGGAAGGCTGAAAAACGACCACCTGTGAACAAGAAACATAAGATAAAACATCAAGGCTGGGCCGAGAAATATCTTAAGACTGACTTTTCTAAGGTTTTCTGGACTGATGAGATGAGAGTGACTCTTGATGGGCCAGATGGATGGGCCAGAGGCTGGATCAGTAAAGGGCAGAGAGCTCCACTCCGACTCAGACGCCACAAGGTGGAGGTGGGGGACTGGTCTGGGCTTGTATCATCAAAGATGAACTTGTGGGACCTCTTTGGGTTGAGGATGGAGTGAAGCTCAACTCCCAGACCTACTGCCGGTTTCTGGAAGACTTCTTCAAGCAGTGGTACAGGAAGAAGTCGGTATCGTTCAAGAAAAACATGATTTTCATGCAGGACAATGCTCCATCACAGGCCTCCAACTACTCCACAGCGTGGCTGGACAGTAAAGGTCTCAAAGAAAAAATAATGACATGGCCCCCTTGTTCACCTGATCTGAACCACATAGAGAACCTGTGGACTTTCATAAAATGTGAGATCTACAGGGAGGGAAAACAGTCCACCTCTCGGAACAGTGTCTGGGAGGCTGTGGTGGCTGCTGCACGCAATGTTCATTGTAAACAGATCAAACAACTGACAGAATCTATGGATGGAGGCTGCCGAGTGTCATCATAAAGAAAGGGGGCTATATAGGGCACTAATTTTTGGGGTTTTTGGATGTCAGAAATGTTTTTTTCTATATTTTGTGCAGTTATATTGGTTTACCTGGTGAAAATAAACAAGTGAGATGGGAATATATTTGGTTTTTATTAAGTTGCCTAATAATTCTGCACAGTAATAGTTACCTGCACAAACAGATATCCTCCTAAGATAGCCAAATCTAAAGAACCCCACTCCAACTTCCAAAACTATTAAGCTTTGATATTTATGAGTCTTCTGGGTTGATTGAGAACATAGTTGTTGATTAATAATAAACATAATCCTCTAAAATACAACTTGCCTAATAATTCTGCACACAGTGTATATAGGAGACCCCGATGCAGATAATCGGCGCAGTGTGAAGACTTTTGCTCTTCCAGATTAGCGCGGCTATAAATGTCTGCCATTAATCGTAGTCTTGGCGTTCACTTAGCGGCATCTATTTGCGATGCAGAACCGCTCAGCCATGTAATAGTTTCCCCGCCATTATAATTGTGGCTCCTGTGTTTTGTCATTAAATATATGTTTGGAGAATTAAGTTCCGGAGACTAAACGGAATATAGATTATTCCATAAAATGGGCCATAAGTCACAGTACAGAGGGGAGACCCTACAGGGGACGTTCAGTTATGGGGCCGGGAGGTGGGATGTGGCAGCGCGAGGCCGTATGGCCACGGACAGATCATTAGGTGCAACAGGGGGCGGTTTCTATAGTCCTGAAAAAAGTCACTTTGCAACATAAACCGTATATCACGTCTCTGAATGCGCAGTGTCCTGGATTATATAGCAGAGCTGTTAGGGCTCGTCTAGTGAGGCCGATTCCAGCACAGACCGGAGGCGGTGGTACAGCAGTAAAAGTAATGGAGGCTGGAAGGCAACTGGAGGAATGGAGGCTGTAGTGGACCACAGGGAGACTAAGCAAAGTAGCAGAACCAAGGTGAACAGTAGAGCTGTGTATGTCAGGAGACTCCCTGGTAGTGATGTAGAAGAACCCAGCAGTACAGCAGAGCTGAGTATGTCAGGAGGCACTATTATAGTGATGTAGCAATACAGCACAGCTGGGTACGACATTAGACTCACTGGTAGTGATGTAGAAGTACAGCAGAGCTGAATATGTCAGGAAGCTCCCTTGTAGTAATGTAGAAGTACAGCAGAGCTGAATATGTCAGGAGGATCCTTGGTAGTAATGTAGAAGTACAGCAGAGCTGAGTATGTCAGGAAGCTCCCTTGTAGTAATGTAGAAGTACAGCAGAGCTGAATATGTCAGGAGGATCCTTGGTAGTAATGTAGAAGTACAGCAGAGCTGAGTACGTCAGGAGACTCCCTTTTATCGATGTACCAGAGCCCGCCTGACCCGGCCTGTATGGCCTTGGAGTGTGACCTCAGAAGTGCGCAGTAAGACATCTGATAGTAACCTCACCAAAACTATATCTGTTGGGCGGCCAGAGCAGAGGAAGGACACAGAATCTGGTGCTGGAGTGAGGACAGGTGGGTAACAGTGGTCCTGTGCAGAAGACCCCATCTATGATATGTATATGCCCCAGCAAGACATAAAGGGAGAGTCTGTATAATCTCAGCTGATTGATGGGCATTTCAGTAGATGGACTCACAGGGGGGAGAACAGCCACAATGTTCCCTGTGGCAGCCATAATTCCCCTATGCAGCGTATTTGTAAGAAGGGATCATCTGAAGTCATCCATATCTGATTGACAGGAGTCGCTGCGGTTCAGTCTCAGTCTAGTGACTGCAGTACCAGGCATGGCCACTGCCAGTTGTATGGCGCTGTGAATGACAGCTACTGTATGTTGGAGCACCGCGGCACCACCATGAAGGTAATCTGTGAGGTCACCAAGTGTAAGACCCCCATAGATGACTTATTCATGGTGAATCTAATGACTGGACCATTTATATTACAGATCAGGAAAAACCCTTTAAATCCTATGATTGTAATGGTCTTATCGGACTTCTGGTGGTCAGACGGCACTTTCATTTTTTTTTTTTTTTAGAAACATACATTTATAAAGTGCATCCCAGAATAAAAAAAAACTATTTCCAAATACCCTAATGGCAGTATTTTAATATAATTAAGCCCACCAGTCCGGACCGCCATCTACTTTTCCGCAGCAGGGAAAACTATCAGTCTGGAGGACTCTACATCCATTTCATCCCATAGATTTCACTGAGCAGTGTGTAATGCTTTGTTTCTCCTGTGGAGGCGCTGCAGGGAATTTTCAGATTGATCGCTGGAGGTCTCCTTATTGATCGGCTCATTATCAATTAACAATCTAAAGTACGGGATCCCTTTAAGATTAATATACAGTATCACAGACGTGAGCTCCAGTGCAGAATACTCTGGTAATAATGTATGTGCATAAAATATTCCAGAACTCGGCATTTATTTGGCGGCCACACTATGATCCCCCAGTTAAAGGGCCGGCGTCCCCCCCGCTAGTGCCGACTCATCGCAGTCTCTTTTCCTCTTAATGAGCCGGCGCCCTCTCGTCGTGTGATGTAAGCGTTCTGTACATGCCACGCACAGACATTTCAGGATCCCCCTGGGGCTGATCTCAAGACTTTGCAGAATAATTTGCTAACAAATAAAAAAAAAATCTTGTCCTAATTGGGGCAGCCTGACCTTATCCCGTAGTCCTAATTTGGAAAAAAAAAAGAAAAAAATATAAAAAACCCCAAAGATACTGCTGATTCTGGATAAAAATGCGCTAATTTACATATCAATTACCAGTGGCTGCGCTACGGGAGCCTGGAGCGGTCACAGGAATAGATAGGACGCTGCAGTCAGATTCTGGGAGGCAGCCCCCAAACTGGTACGAAGTCACCCAGGCTCACGCAATAATATGATTTAAAAGGCATCAATTCGATTTTTCTCTAGAAACTATGAATTCATGTGACTTTATGAAACTTTGTAATATACTTTATTAGAGTAAAGTGACGTCTTTCCTACTTGTCAGCAGTCGTTAGTTTTCTGTCTGCAGAATTAGAAAACTGACATAAATGGGAACCTACCACTTTAAAAAAAAGTTTTGATGTGTTGGAAGTTTTGCTGGCAGAGGTCCTGATGATGAGACCCCCTGTCACTATTACTATGGTCTCCCGTCGTTTCTAATTGACAGATTAAACAAAAATAATGCTGACTACCGGGAGCCACCACAAGGGGGAGCTCACTGCATATTGTTCTGATTGTTTTTTACTTTATACACCATTTGCAGGAAGCGCCCTCTAGAGGAGGCTGCAGGTATCACATGTAATTTCTAAAATACCCCCACACGTTAGTTTTCCTGATACAGTCTCCCAAACCCTAACTCTGACTTGTTTAGAAATGTCATGAAAGTAAAATGCGAAGAATTATGCTTTTTAATTTAAATAAAGTTTACAGATTCATTTAACTCTTCTATCCCTGATTTTTCCTGTTATCATTGGTCAATAGATTCTAATGAGGTATGGATAAAAACACTTATGATATTTGACACTTTTGTAGCAACTCTGATGCAACATGTCAGATTTCCTGTTCCCTGAATAAAAAGGACCAAAAACAAGTCAGTACAACAAGTAGACAGTCTACTGTACAGCAGATACAACATCATATGATCAATTAAAGAGTACTGGTCATTTCTGGTGACTTTTCAGAATACATAATCATATGTGTGTACAAGAGGAATAATACCTGTTTCCACCTTTACTGACTTTATCTTCAGTTGTCTCCAGTGGGTAGAGACGAGTTGCTGTGATGTCTCCCGTTCACAGTGCACAGAGACGTGAGAGATTCCTGCTTTCCTGTCTTTATGTAGCACACATTCAGAAGAGGTAGGAATACTAAGCAGTGCTACTGTGAATCCAACACTGCGGTCACATAAAACAATTACTAGAAAGCAGCAGCATGGAGTACATTACACATTGGTACTGAGCAGTGTAGATGTGAATTCAGCATTGCAGTGACATAAAACACTTACTAGAAAGCAGCATGGATGACATTATAAAGCAGTATTGAAAAATGTGGCTGTGATTCCAGCACTAGGGTGACATAAAAGATTAACTCTATGGAGTACATTATACAGCGGTACTGAGCAGTATGGTTGTGCATTCAGAAATGAGGTGACATAAAACACTGAAAAGCCGCAGCAGTATGGAGGACAACATACAGCAGTATTGAGCAATGTGGCTGCGATTCTAGCACGGGGAGGAGATAAAACACTAACTTGCAGAAGCAGCAAGGATGACATAATACAGAAGTACTGAGCAATGTGGCTGTGAATCCAGCATTGGGGAGATATAAAACACTTACTAGAATACAGCATAGAGGACAATATTCTGCAGTAGTGAGCAGTGAGGCTGTGATTCCAGCACTGAGATGAGATAAATCACTTACTAGCAGAAGCAGCACGGAGGGCATTATACAGCAGTACTGAGCAGTGTGTTTGTGAATCCAGCACTGGGGCAAGATAAAACACTAAGAAGAAAGCGGCAGAATGAAGGATATTATGCATAGTAGTAAGTGTAGCTGTGATTCCAGCACTGAGATGAGATAAATCACTTACTAGCAGAAGCAGCACGGAGGGCATTATACAGCGGCACTGAGCAGTGTGTTTGTGAATCCAGCATTGGGGTAAGATAAAACACTAAGTAGAAAGCAGCAGAATTACGTATATTATGCAGAGTAGTAAGTGTAGCTGTGATTCCAGCACTGGGATGAAATAAATTACTCACTAGAAAGCAACTTCTAGATTTTAGCTGCCGTTCAAAACGAATTCTGAAATCAAGAGCCCGGTGAGAGGCGAAGAAGTGGCTCATAAGTGGAGTGAAAAGCAAATTTCTCTAATGAGATGTATTACAAAAATGAGTCATCTTCGCTTGTAGTGTTCATTGATGCAATGATTATGGAAGGACAGGGACCATCTGAGCATAAGCAGCTGCTCAAGGTTTGGTTACAGAAACTCACAACCCTGCCGGATCCTTTAAGAAGAAGTTGCGATAAATCAAGATTCTGCAAAGAAGCCTCCTACTAATTGCAGTGTGTACATGGGGCTGCTGCAGCGGAGTGATCCCATATGTAAATATAAGATTTATGGCCTATTCGATCCGCGTCAGCATGTTAGAGCCACCTGGGGCCCCCTGCGCCCATTATTCCCCATCGGAGTCACGGTGAAACAATGACCTCACTTAACTGTTTATTCATCATTGTTTATGCCATGAATAAGATATGTGATGGGTCACACCGCAGACACACTCTGCCTCCTGCAGCCGCCATTACGCCGGCCGCAGACGACGTCACCGTACATGATGCACCGCGCTAAGTGCTACTTTATAACCAGAAGAATGCGGAGACAATGGAGCGAGATCAGATTCTATATTATTATTATTTATTATTATAGCGCCATTTATTCCATGGCGCCTTACATGTGAGGAGGGGTATACATAATAAAAACAAGTACAATAATCTTAAACAATACAGGTCACGGCTGGTCCAGTCCTCCAGGTAAAGTGATGGTGCGGAGGGAGAGCAGTAGTGTAAGGTCCTGTTCACATTAACTCCCTGATGTCATTGGCGGCATCTTATCAATTATTATTTGCAATGCCCTGATAGCTTAGAAGGTAGCGGTCATCAGATTCGTGCTGAGCCCCACAGGTAGAGACAGCCAAGCTCAGCACGAGGACCGCTGCTGCCTGTGATTGGTTGCAGTGGTCACAAAAAACACCTAGTGATATGCTGCTCAAGTCACCTGACTTCTGCAGACAATCATAGGCTGCAATACTTCTGCTGCTTGGTTATTTTTTATTACAGGTTCAATCTCCTGAGGAATGTTTTTCTTTTTTGCCCAGACAACCCCTTTAATAACAACTGACAGGGCCGTAACGATCGGGGTCACAGAGGAGACGGCTGAGCCCATGCCGGAGGTGGGGGGCCACTGACAACAACGCCTACTTCAGCTGGATGTGCGTATACCAAGAAGGAACCCAGGGTGGAGGTCATTATACCATAATGGGGCCCAGAAGGGCGGACATTATTATAGGATGGCGACAGTATACCAGAAAGGGCCGATGATGGGGACATTATCCCACGATGGTGGACATTATTACAGTAAGGGGACCAGGACAGGGGTCCTTATACCAGGAAAGGGCCCAGGATGGGGGGCATTATTACTGGAAGGGGCTCAGGAATGGAGACATTATACCAGGAAAGGGCCCAGGATTGGGGCATTATTACTGGAAGTAGCTCAGGATGGGGATATTATACCAGGATAGGGTCCAGGATAGGGGGCATTATTGCTGGAAGGGGCTCAGGATCGGGAACAGTATACAAGGAAGGAGCCGATGATGGGGGACATTATCCCATGATGGTGGGCATTATTACAGTAAGGGGCCCTGGACAGGGGACATTATACTAGGAAAGGGTCCAGGATGGGAGGCATTATTACTGGAAGGGGCTCAGGATGGGGGACATTATACCAGGAAAGGGTTCAGGATGGGGGGCATTATACCAAAATGGGGCCCAGGATGGTGGACATTATAGGATGGGGGACAGTATACCAGGAAGGGGTCGATGATGGGGGACATTATCCCACAATGATGGACATTATTACAATAAGGGGCCCAGGACAGGGGATATAATACCAGGAAGGGGCCCAGGATGGTGGTCATTATACCAGAATTGGATGGCAGCATGGTGTACATTATTATACTGTAGAATGGGGACAGTATACCAGGAAGGAGTCGATGATGGGGCGCATTATCCAATGATAATGGACATTATTACAGTAAGAGGCCCACGACAGGGGACACTATAACAGGAAAGGGCCCAGGATGGGGGACATGATTACTGGAAGGGGCTCAGGATATGAGACATTGTTACAGGATGGGGCAAGGATGAGGGATATTATTACAGGAAGGGGACATGACTGGGGAAACTATTACAGAAAGGAGCCAGGACTGGGGACATTATTATAGGAAGCTTTCAAGATGGTTACACTATAACACATATGTCTTTATAGGATCTAGAATGCTACAAAGGACCTTACAAGCCCATGGGACTCTAAGTATGCCACCAGAAACTAATTAATGTGAACTGTCTACAAACAGTTGAGGACTTAGATTGACATGATCGGGCATTGATGGGATAGCCACTTTAAGACAATTAAGAAATAATGTAAAACTCTTTATATGCCCAATAAAGGGACCATCTTTTGCTCATTTGGTTGAGTAAAATGGAATGACAGTGGTTATTAAATCCAAAAAAAATCTTCTATGTAAAAATAAAATGCAAACACCCCAAATTCAAAAAGACATAGCCATATTAATCTACTCATTCTGAACCTATGATTTTGAACAGATTTTAATCATGGCTCACTCTGCTCCCTCTCCCTTCATAATCACATTTACACATGCTCATTAGATGCTTTAATACAACAGATAGGGTCAGAGTCTGTTCATTGCTGCTAATGTACATGTGCATTTCCTGAAACAACAGGAAGTTAGAGTCTAAAATATCCCTAGTGGCTGCTGCGAGAATTGCAACATTTCTAATTTTTATTTCAATACAGATATGAAAAAAATCGACATTGCTAGAAATTATACAAAAATATACATGTAGCAAAAAAGAAAACATTTAAACAATATGTAATTTTCTGATGGCAGTTTCCCTTTAAAGACAGTGGAAACACTATAAATACACAGCAGCAGCGGCAAGTAGTAGGAGCAGTGATCTTATTGGCTGCTCTGATCCGCTGCTCGACTATTAAACCATTTTCATCCATTAGGCTCAGTCTCCAATCTTCTGATCTAAAAGTCAAGAAAGATATAATAGTAAAGTCCCGACTTTATTTATTATGACTTGTCAATTTTTTTTGCGGAAAACTGTCTTCCCGTGAACGATTTCCTAATAATAATCATTTCTTTATCTGTCAGGTTCTAGGCACGAGATTTTCAGCGCGGAGAAGCCGCTATTGACGTTTATTAATACGAGCAGACACCCATTGTGTTCCCTGTTCTCATTAACAGCCTGCAACTTCCATGGAACGGCGGGCAAATTATCATAAGAATGGCGAAGAAGTGGAAAACGAGCCAATAAGTGAATATGGCGGCTCTGAGATAGTAATACTGAGCTCGCAGGGTGAACGCCGCTCGGACCTGGGATTGTTGGTAGGATCCTAAGACGCTGATATGATATGAGTAGCACAGGCTTTAGTGGGTGTAACCAGGGATGCAATCAGGGCAGGAGACAAGGGGCAAAAACTCACCGCTGGGCAACCATCATCCCGCCGCCAGCACGGACAGCACAGAGACTGTCAATCATGTCCAGAGGGGGCGTGACTGCAGCATCTGAGGCCGGACTCATCTGAGCAGACGCCAGCCGGACTAATCCTGGTAAATACGCATACAACGAGGTGCACTGTTTAACTTGATTTTTGCAAGCCCTAAAAAAACAACACTGGTGGCGTTCGAGACCTGCAAGGTTCCCTTAAAGAAATTCACCGTGCAAAGGATTAATGACCTACCTGTAACAGTGTCCTTATCGCCAAAAATAAAGACACATCCAAGAGTCGCAATTCCGACACCGAAAAAAGCTAAAAAAAAAAAAAAATGCAAACGAGTTTCAGACGAGTATCTTTAGACATTGCGCAATGAACATGGACCCTCGTCTGAAATGAGTCTGCATTTCTTTTTTTTTTCAGTGTTGGAGTTGCAACTCTTGAATGCGTTTTTATTTTTGTGATAAAATTATAGCTTTTGGCAGATGAATCTGATGCTGGACACCTTTTCCTTTCCATAGTTCTCTGCGGCACTGTCAGTTTTCACGCAATTAATTTCTTCTTAGGTGAGATGACTTTTACTATTATAGTAGACAGCAGCGGTCAGGAGAAGGAAATCAGAATCCCTAAGATTGCTGGTTGTGACTATGCTGCAATCCTAAAATATGTCATGTGTGATAGATGGGGTCCTGTCTGTGAGTCCCCCCTTCATTGGGCAAATGTGGTTTATATTTGGTGATGTATCCACAATAGGAGCATTAATGCAAGGAACTGCTTCTACTGATAGTGCCATTGTGGCTTCCTGCAGCCACCACTAGAGGGAGCTCACTGCATGCACATGTACACACTTCCCATTGCATGCAATGCTTGCTGTATACATTCACATGTAACTAGCTCCCCCTTGTGGCGTCTGCAGGAAGCTAAAATAGTATCATTTCTCAACTGTACAGACTTTATACACAATGGGGCCCGTTCTGAGTGCACAGATTGCTCTGTGTACCCCATCATCTTCTTGCTTTAGCTTTTCTTAAACAGGAAGAGTTGCATTGATACAATCATAAGAAAACCATCATTCACTGAAACATCTGGTGCATAAAAACAAAGTATTCCCTATGATTGTTTTCTCTGAAGTAACCCTTTAGTCACACTTATTCCTTTGTCTCTTGGCAGAAAGATTAAGTCAGAAACTTAAAAAAAGTCAGTGTTCTTCATCTGTGCGGGTGATGGGTTATTCCCAACGCTGCCTCCAAACGACACGGTAATGTCAGAACATTCGGACTCCGACTCCTCATCCTGCCCCCTGACCTTGGATGTGACCCAGAGGATGTCACACGGCGCCTTCTCCTGCCAACTGGGGCTGGCGCTGATCCAGAAAAGAGAAGAATTGAAAGAGGTTTTTTTTCCTAAATGAGGTGTTAATTACCATAATCTGGTAATTGAGTACAATTAAATTATGCAGAACTAATGGATTTACAGTGATACCACAGGATTGTGATTTGGGAGGGGGTGTGTATAATCAAGGGTGGGAATGTGCAGAGAAAACTGCATCAGCAAAAGCCTCTCCTCTATCTGTATCCTGACAGCCGGGCCGTAATGGAGAAGACAGGATGCAAGCCTGACAACGGCACACAGCACATACGCCGCCAAATGTGCCGCCCGGATCACTGTCCATGTACATAGGAGCAGTATTATAGTAGTTATATTCATGTATATAGGGGCAGTATTATAGTAGTTATATTCTTATACATAGGAGCAGTATTATAGTAGTTATATTCTTGCACATAGGAGCAATATTATAGTAGTTATATTCTTGTACATAGGGGCAGTATTATAGTAGTTATATTCTTGTACATAGGGGCAGTATTATAGTAGTTATATTCTTGTACATAGGGGCAGTATTATAGTAGTTATATTCTTGTACATAGGAGCAGTATTATAGTAGTTATATTCCTGTACATAGGAGAAGTATTATAGTAGTTATATTCTTGTATATAGGAGCAGTATTATAGTAGTTATATTCTTGTACAT
The DNA here is from genome assembly GCF_051348905.1 of Ranitomeya variabilis. Lineage (NCBI taxonomy): Eukaryota > Metazoa > Chordata > Amphibia > Anura > Dendrobatidae > Ranitomeya > Ranitomeya variabilis. The sequence goes on from NC_135238.1 coordinate 231,722,434, forward strand.
AGGGGCAGTATTATAGTAGTTATATTCTTGTACATAGGAGCAGTATTATAGTAGTTATATTCATGTACATAGGGGCAGTATTATAGTAGTTATATTCTTATACATAGGAGCAGTATTATAGTAGTTATATTCTTGCACATAGGAGCAATATTATAGTAGTTATATTCTTGTACATAGGGGCAGTATTATAGTAGTTATATTCTTGTACATAGGGGCAGTATTATAGTAGTTATATTCTTGTACATAGGGGCAGTATTATAGTAGTTATATTCTTGTACATAGGAGCAGTATTATAGTAGTTATATTCCTGTACATAGGAGAAGTATTATAGTAGTTATATTCTTGTATATAGGAGCAGTATTATAGTAGTTATATTCTTGTACATAGGGGCAGTATTATAGTAGTTATATTCTTGTACATAGGAGCAGTATTATAGTAGTTATATTCTTGTACATAGGAGCAGTATTATAGTAGTTATATTCTTGTACATAGGAGCAGTATTATAGTAGTTATATTCCTGTACATAGGAGCAGTATTATAGTAGTTATATTCTTGTATATAGGAGCAGTATTATAGTAGTTATATTCTTGTACATAGGAGCAGTATTATAGTAGTTATATTCTTGTACATGGGGGGCAGTATTATAGTAGTTATATTCTTGTACATAGGGGCAGTATTATAGTAGTTATATTCTTGTACATAGGGGCAGTATTATAGTAGTTATATTCTTGTACATAGGGGCAGTATTATAGTAGTTATATTCCTGTACATAGGAGCAGTATTATAGTAGTTATATTCTTGTACATAGGGGCAGTATTATAGTAGTTATATTCTTGCATACAGGGGGCATTGTTGTGAATTTGGATTCTGGGCTCCCCCGGTGGCCGCTTGTGGAATTGGACTTGTCATCCTCTTTCCTGTTTCACCTGATTCCATCAGTAGTGGGTGTCGCTATTTAAGCTCATTTCTCTGGTGGTTTCTTGCCGGTCAACAATGTTATCTGATGCCTCTCAGTGCTTGTTCCTGCTTCTAGACTACTACTAGATAAGTTGGACTTTTGTCCATGTTTTGTTTTGCCTATTTGTTCCAGTTCGCAGCTGAAGTTTTGTTACTGTGTCTGGAAAGCTCTCGTCGATCAGGGATTGCTACTCTGGCGTTATGAGTTAATGCCAGAGTTTAAGGTAATCTCTGGATGGTGTTTTGTTAGTATTTTTCTGCTGACCATGAAAGTATACTATCTGTCTTCTGCTATCTAGTAAGCGGACCTCAAATTTGCTAAGACTATTTTCCTGCTGCGTTTGTTGTTTCATCTGAACTCACCGTCATTATATGTGGGGGGCTACTGTCTTCTTTGGAATATTTCTCTAGAGGTGAGCCAGGTCTTATATTTCCCTCTGCTAGCTATTTAGGTCTTAGGCCAGAGCTGGGCATCTAGCGATAAATAGGAAATGCTACCTGGCTATTTCTAGTTGCGCGGCAGGCTTAGTTCATGGTCAGTATAGTTCCATCTTCCGAGAGCTTGTCCCTCTATAGGCTTGCTATGATCTCTGCCTGCAGAGATCATGACAGTTTGACCGGCCAATAAAGTGTTAAAGACCCAGGTTGAGAAAGGAGAGTTATAAGAAGTCTGCTGGAATTTTTTTTTTTTTTCCTCCAGTCTGCCTTGCTGCAGTCTTTTTTCTCTCTCTCCTCCTAATCTCTGTATGCTCTGTGTGCACCTGACAATAATGGATCTCCAGAGTGTAACTGCGGGTTTGAATAATCTCATCACGAAAGTACAAAATTTACAAGATTTTGTGGTACATGCTCCGGTATCTGAGCCGAGAATTCCTTTGCCGGAGTTCTTCACAGGGAATAGAGCTAGCTTCCAGAATTTCCGAAATAATTGTAAGCTTTATTTGTCCCTGAAGTCTCGTTCAGCTGGAGACCCTGCTCAGCAGGTTAGGATTGTGATTTCCTTGCTCAGGGGTGACCCTCAAGATTGGGCCTTCTCATTGCCAGCAGGGGATCCTGCGTTACGCGATGTGGATGCGTTTTTTCTGGCCTTGGGCTTGCTTTATGAGGAACCTCATTTGGAACTTCAGGCAGAAAAAACTTTGATGGCACTATCTCAGGGGCAAGACGAAGCTGAAGTTTTCTGCCAAAAATTCCGTAAATGGTCTGTGCTTACTCAGTGGAATGAGTGCGCCTTGGCGGCAACTTTCAGAGAAGGTCTCTCTGATGCCGTTAAGGATGTTATGGTGGGGTTCCCTTTGCCTGCAGGTCTGAATGAGTCCATGACAATGGCTATTCAGATTGATAGGCGTCTGCGGGAGCGCAAACCGATGCACCATCTGGCGGTGTCTATGGAAAAGACGCCAGAAAGTATGCAGTGTGATAGAATTCTGTCCAGGAGCGAGCGACAGAATTTTAGACGGAAGAATGGATTGTGTTTCTATTGTGGGGATTCTACTCATGTTATATCGGCATGCTCTAGGCGTACAAAGAAGCTTGATAAGTCTGTTTCCATTGGCACCATTCAGTCTAAGTTTATTTTGTCTGTAACCCTGATTTGCTCTTTGTCATCCATTGCCACGGACGCCTATGTTGACTCTGGCGCCGCTCTGAGTCTTATGGATTGGTCCTTTGCCAATCGTTGTGGTTTTGATTTAGAGCCTTTGGAGACTCTTATTCCTCTGAAGGGGATTGACTCCACCCCATTGGCTAATAATAAACCACAATACTGGACACAAGTAACCATGCGTATCAATCCGGATCACCAGGAGATTATTCGTTTCCTGGTGCTGTATAATTTACATGACGATTTGGTACTGGGATTGCCATGGTTGCAGTCTCACAACCCAGTCTTGGACTGGAGAGCTATGTCTGTGTTGAGCTGGGGATGTAAGGGTATTCATGGGGACGTACCTTTGGTTTCTATTTCGTCGTCCATTCCCTCTGAAGTCCCTGAGTTCCTCTCTGATTATCAAGACGTCTTTGACGAACCCAAGCTTGGGTCGTTACCTCCGCACCGTGAGTGCGATTGTGCCATAGATTTGATACCGGGTTGTAAATATCCAAAGGGTCGTTTGTTTAATTTGTCTGTGCCGGAACATGCTGCTATGCGGGAATATATAAAGGAGTCTTTAGAAAAGGGACATATTCGTCCATCTTCTTCTCCCTTGGGAGCTGGGTTTTTCTTTGTCTCAAAAAAAGACGGCTCTTTGAGACCATGTATTGATTATCGGCTTCTGAATAAGATCACTGTTAAGTATCAATACCCATTGCCATTGCTTACTGATTTGTTTGCTCGTATAGAGGGTGCTAAGTGGTTCTCTAAAATTGATCTTCGTGGGGCGTATAATTTGGTGCGGATCAGGCAGGGGGATGAGTGGAAGACCGCATTTAATACGCCCGAGGGCCACTTTGAGTATTTGGTCATGCCTTTTGGTCTTTCTAATGCCCCTTCAGTTTTCCAGTCTTTTATGCATGATATTTTCCGCGATTTTCTGGATAGATTTATGATAATATATCTGGATGATATTCTGATGTTTTCTGATGACTGGGACTCTCATGTCCAGCAGGTCAGGAGAGTTTTTCAGGTTCTGCGGTCTAATTCTTTATGTGTGAAGGGGTCTAAGTGCGTTTTTGGGGTCCAGAAAATTTCCTTTTTGGGGTATATTTTTTCTCCCTCTTCCATTGAGATGGATCCCGTCAAGGTGCAAGCTATTTGTGACTGGACTCAGCCCTCCTCTCTTAAGGGTCTTCAGAGATTTTTGGGCTTTGCCAACTTTTACCGCCGATTTATTGCTGGTTTTTCGGATGTCGTTAAACCACTGACTGATTTGACCAGACAAGGCGCTGATGTTGCTAATTGGTCCCCTCATGCTGTAGAGGCCTTTCAGGAGCTTAAGCGCCGTTTTGCCTCTGCCCCTGTGTTGCGTCAGCCTGATGTGAATCTGCCTTTTCAGGTTGAGGTTGACGCTTCGGAGATCGGAGCTGGGGCAGTGTTGTCGCAGAAAGGTTCCGACTGCTCCGTCATTAGGCCTTGTGCCTTCTTTTCTCGCAAATTTTCGCCCGCAGAGCGGAATTATGATGTTGGGAATCGGGAGCTTTTGGCCATGAAGTGGGCGTTTGAGGAGTGGCGCCATTGGCTCGAGGGGGCTAGGCATCAGGTGGTGGTATTGACTGACCACAAAAGTTTGATTTATCTTGAGACTGCCAGACGCCTGAATCCTAGACAGGCGCGCTGGTCTTTATTTTTTTCTCGCTTTAATTTTGTGGTGTCATACCTACCGGGTTCTAAGAATGTTAAGGCAGATGCCCTTTCTAGGAGTTTTGACCCGGACTCTCCTGGTAATTCTGAACCCACAGGTATCCTTAGGGAGGGAGTAATTTTGTCGGCCGTTTCTCCTGATCTGCGGCGGTCCTTGCAAGAGTTTCAGGCGGATAGACCGGATCGTTGTCCGCCTGATAGACTGTTTGTTCCGGATGATTGGACCAGCAGAGTCATCTCTGAGGTACATTCTTCTGCATTGGCAGGTCATCCCGGAATTTTTGGTACCAGGGATTTGGTGGCAAGATCCTTCTGGTGGCCTTCTCTGTCACGAGATGTGCGAGTCTTTGTGCAGTCATGTGACGTTTGTGCTCGGGCCAAGTCTTGTAGTTCTCGGGCTAGCGGACTGCTGTTGCCCTTGCCTATTCCTAAGAGGCCTTGGACACACATCTCGATGGATTTTATTTCAGATCTGCCTGTTTCCCAGAAGATGTCTGTCATCTGGGTGGTCTGTGACCGTTTCTCTAAAATGGTCCATTTGGTTCCTCTGCCCAAGTTGCCTTCTTCTTCTGAGTTGGTTCCTCTGTTTTTTCAGAATGTTGTCCGATTGCACGGTATTCCTGAGAATATTGTTTCTGACAGAGGTACCCAATTTGTGTCTAGATTTTGGCGGGCATTCTGTGCTAGGATGGGCATAGATTTGTCTTTTTCATCTGCTTTTCACCCTCAGACTAATGGCCAGACCGAGCGGACTAATCAGACCCTTGAGACATATCTGAGGTGTTTTGTCTCTGCTGACCAGGATGATTGGGTTGCTTTTTTGCCATTGGCAGAGTTCGCCCTCAATAATCGGGCCAGTTCTTCCACCTTGGTGTCCCCGTTTTTCTGTAATTCGGGGTTTCACCCTCGATTTTCCTCCGGTCAGGTGGAATCCTCGGATTGTCCTGGAGTGGATGCGGTGGTGGAGAGATTGCATCACATCTGGGGGCAGGTTATGGACAATTTGAAGTTGTCCCAGGAGAAGACTCAGCGTTTTGCCAACCGTCATCGTCGTGTTGGTTCTCGGCTTTGTGTTGGAGATTTAGTGTGGTTGTCTTCTCGTTTTGTCCCTATGAGGGTCTCTTCTCCTAAGTTTAAACCTCGGTTCATCGGCCCTTATAGAATATTGGAGATTCTTAATCCTGTTTCTTTTCGTTTGGACCTCCCTGCGTCCTTTTCCATTCATAACGTTTTTCATCGGTCGTTATTGCGCAGGTATGAGGTACCTGTTGTACCTTCTGTTGAGCCTCCTGCTCCGGTGTTGGTTGAGGGTGAGTTGGAGTACGTTGTGGAGAAAATTTTGGACTCTCGTGTTTCCAGACGGAAACTCCAGTATCTGGTCAACTGGAAGGGTTACGGCCAGGAGGATAATTCTTGGGTCAATGCATCTGATGTTCATGCTTCTGATCTTGTTCGTGCCTTCCATAGGGCTCATCCTGGTCGCCCTGGTGGATCTGGTGAGGGTTCGGTGCCCCCTCCTTGAGGGGGGGGTACTGTTGTGAATTTGGATTCTGGGCTCCCCCGGTGGCCGCTTGTGGAATTGGACTTGTCATCCTCTTTCCTGTTTCACCTGATTCCATCAGTAGTGGGTGTCGCTATTTAAGCTCATTTCTCTGGTGGTTTCTTGCCGGTCAACAATGTTATCTGATGCCTCTCAGTGCTTGTTCCTGCTTCTAGACTACTACTAGATAAGTTGGACTTTTGTCCATGTTTTGTTTTGCCTATTTGTTCCAGTTCGCAGCTGAAGTTTTGTTACTGTGTCTGGAAAGCTCTCGTCGATCAGGGATTGCTACTCTGGCGTTATGAGTTAATGCCAGAGTTTAAGGTAATCTCTGGATGGTGTTTTGTTAGTATTTTTCTGCTGACCATGAAAGTATACTATCTGTCTTCTGCTATCTAGTAAGCGGACCTCAAATTTGCTAAGACTATTTTCCTGCTGCGTTTGTTGTTTCATCTGAACTCACCGTCATTATATGTGGGGGGCTACTGTCTTCTTTGGAATATTTCTCTAGAGGTGAGCCAGGTCTTATATTTCCCTCTGCTAGCTATTTAGGTCTTAGGCCAGAGCTGGGCATCTAGCGATAAATAGGAAATGCTACCTGGCTATTTCTAGTTGCGCGGCAGGCTTAGTTCATGGTCAGTATAGTTCCATCTTCCGAGAGCTTGTCCCTCTATAGGCTTGCTATGATCTCTGCCTGCAGAGATCATGACAGGGCATATTATAGTAGTTATATTCTTGTACATAGGAGCAGTATTATAGTAGTTATATTCTTGTACATAGGGGCAGTATTATAGTAGTTATATTCCTGTACATAGGAGCAGTATTATAGTAGTTATATTCTTGTACATAGGGGCAGTATTATAGTAGTTATATTCTTGCATACAGGGGGCAGTATTATAGTAGTTATATTCTTGTACATAGGAGCAGTATTATAGTAGTTATATTCTTGTACACAGGGGCAGTATTATAGTAGTTATATTCCTGTACATAGGAGCAGTATTATAGTAGTTATATTCTTGTACACAGGGGCAGTATTATAGTAGTTATATTCTTGTACATAGGAGCAGTATTATAGCAGTTATACTCTTGTACATAGGAGCAGTATTATAGTAGTTATATTCTTGTACATAGGGAGCAGTATTATAGTAGTTATATTCTTGCATACAGGGGGCAGTATTATAGTAGTTATATTCTTGTACATAGGAGCAGTATTATAGTAGTTATATTCTTGTACATAGGGGGCAGTATTATAGTAGTGATATTCTTGTACATAGGGGCAGTATTATAGTAGTTATATTCTTGTACATAGGGGCAGTATTATAGTAGTTATATTCCTGTACATAGGAGCAGTATTATAGTAGTTATATTCTTGTACATAGGGGCAGTATTATAGTAGTTATATTCTTGCATACAGGGGGCAGTATTATAGTAGTTATATTCTTGTACATAGGAGCAGTATTATAGTAGTTATATTCTTGTACATAGGGGCAGTATTATAGTAGTTATATTCCTGTACATAGGAGCAGTATTATAGTAGTTATATTCTTGTACATAGGGGCAGTATTATAGTAGTTATATTCTTGCATACAGGGGGCAGTATTATAGTAGCTATATTCTTGTACATAGGAGCAGTATTATAGGAGTTATATTCTTGTACATAGGGGCAGTATTATAGTAGTTATATTCTTGTACATAGGAGCAGTATTATAGTAGTTATATTCTTGTACACAGGGGCAGTATTATAGTAGTTATATTCCTGTACATAGGAGCAGTATTATAGTAGTTATATTCTTGTACACAGGGGCAGTATTATAGTAGTTATATTCTTGTACATAGGAGCAGTATTATAGCAGTTATACTCTTGTACATAGGAGCAGTATTATAGTAGTTATATTCTTGTACATAGGAGCAGTATTATAGTAGTTATATTCTTATACATAGGAGTAGTATTATAGTAGTTATATTCTTGTACATAGGGGCAGTATTATAGTAGTTATATTCTTGTACATAGGGGCAGTATTATAGTAGTTATATTCCTGTACATAGGGGCAGTATTATAGTAGTTATATTCTTGTACACAGGGGCAGTATTATAGTAGTTATATTCTTGTACACAGGGGCAGTATTATAGTAGTTATATTCTTGTACATAGGAGCAGTATTATAGTAGTTATATTCTTGTACGTAGGAGCAGTATTATAGTAGTTATATTCTTGTACGTAGGAGCAGTATTATAGTAGTTATATTCTTGTACATAGGAACAGTATTATAGTAGTTATATTCTTGTACATAGGAGCAGTATTATAGTAGTTATATTCTTGTACATAGGGGCAGTATTATAGTAGTTATATTCTTGTACATAGGAGCTGTATTATAGTAGTTATATTCCTGTACATAGGGGCAGTATTATAATAGTTATATTCTTGTACATAGGGAGCAGTATTATAGTAGTTATATCCTTGTACATAGGAACAGTATTATAGTAGTTATATTCTTGTACATAGGGGCAGTATTATAGTAGTTATATTCTTGTACATAGGGGCAGTATTATAGTAGTTATATTCCTGTACATAGGGGCAGTATTATAGTAGTTATATTCTTGTACACAGGGGCAGTATTATAGTAGTTATATTCTTGTACACAGGGGCAGTATTATAGTAGTTATATTCTTGTACATAGGAGCAGTATTATAGTAGTTATATTCTTGTACATAGGAGCAGTATTATAGTAGTTATATCCTTGTACATAGGGGCAGTATTATAGTAGTTATATTCTTGTACATAGGGGCAGTATTATAGTAGTTATATTCCTGTATATAGGAGCAGTATTATAGTAGTTATATTCTTGTACATAGGAGCAGTATTATAGTAGTTATATCCTTGTACATAGGGGCAGTATTATAGTAGTTATATTCTTGTACATAGGGGCAGTATTATAGTAGTTATATTCCTGTATATAGGAGCAGTATTATAGTAGTTATATTCTTGTACATAGGGGCAGTATTATAGTAGTTATATTCTTGCATACAGGGGGCAGTATTATAGTAGTTATATTCTTGTACATAGGAGCAGTATTATAGTAGTTATATTCTTGTACACAGGGGCAGTATTATAGTAGTTATATTCCTGTACATAGGAGCAGTATTATAGTAGTTATATTCTTGTACACAGGGGCAGTATTATAGTAGTTATATTCTTGTACATAGGAGCAGTATTATAGCAGTTATACTCTTGTACATAGGAGCAGTATTATAGTAGTTATATTCTTGTACATAGGGGGCAGTATTATAGTAGTTATGTTCTTGCATACAGGGGGCAGTATTATAGTAGTTATATTCTTGTACATAGGAGCAGTATTATAGTAGTTATATTCTTGTACATAGGGGGCAGTATTATAGTAGTGATATTCTTGTACATAGGGGCAGTATTATAGTAGTTATATTCTTGTACATAGGGGCAGTTTTATAGTAGTTATATTCCTGTACATAGGAGCAGTATTATAGTAGTTATATTCTTGTACATAGGGGCAGTATTATAGTAGTTATATTCTTGCATACAGGGGGCAGTATTATAGTAGTTATATTCTTGTACATAGGAGGAGTATTATAGTAGTTATATTCTTGTACATAGGGGCAGTATTATAGTAGTTATATTCCTGTACATAGGAGCAGTATTATAGTAGTTATATTCTTGTACATAGGGGCAGTATTATAGTAGTTATATTCTTGCATACAGGGGGCAGTATTATAGTAGCTATATTCTTGTACATAGGAGCAGTATTATAGGAGTTATATTCTTGTACATAGGGGCAGTATTATAGTAGTTATATTCTTGTACATAGGAGCAGTATTATAGTAGTTATACTCTTGTACATAGGAGCAGTAGTATAGTAGTTATATTCTTGTACACAGGGGCAGTATTATAGTAGTTATATTCTTGTACATAGGAGCAGTATTATAGCAGTTATACTCTTGTACATAGGAGCAGTATTATAGTAGTTATATTCTTGTACATAGGGGGCAGTATTATAGTAGTTATATTCTTGTACATAGGAGCAGTATTATAGTAGTTATATACTTGTACACAGGGGCAGTATTATAGTAGTTATATTCCTGTACATAGGAGCAGTATTATAGTAGTTATATTCTTGTACACAGGGGCAGTATTATAGTAGTTATATTCTTGTACATAGGAGCAGTATTATAGCAGTTATACTCTTGTACATAGGAGCAGTATTATAGTAGTTATATTCTTGTACATAGGAGCAGTATTATAGTAGTTATATTCTTATACATAGGAGTAGTATTATAGTAGTTATATTCTTGTACATAGGGGCAGTATTATAGTAGTTATATTCTTGTACATAGGGGCAGTATTATAGTAGTTATATTCCTGTACATAGGGGCAGTATTATAGTAGTTATATTCTTGTACACAGGGGCAGTATTATAGTAGTTATATTATTGTACACAGGGGCAGTATTATAGTAGTTATATTCTTGTACATAGGAGCAGTATTATAGTAGTTATATTCTTGTACATAGGAGCAGTATTATAGTAGTTATATTCTTGTACATAGGGGCAGTATTATAGTAGTTATATTCCTGTACATAGGAGCAGTATTATAGTAGTTATATTCTTGTACATAGGGGCAGTATTATAGTAGTTATATTCTTGCATACAGGGGGCAGTATTATAGTAGTTATATTCTTGTACATAGGAGCAGTATTATAGTAGTTATATTCTTGTACACAGGGGCAGTATTATAGTAGTTATATTCTTGTACATAGGAGCAGTATTATAGTAGTTATATTCTTGTACACAGGGGCAGTATTATAGTAGTTATATTCTTGTACATAGGAGCAGTATTATAGTAGTTATATTCTTGTACATAGGAGCAGTATTATAGTAGTTATATCCTTGTACATAGGGGCAGTATTATAGTAGTTATATTCTTGTACATAGGGGCAGTATTATAGTAGTTATATTCCTGTACATAGGAGCAGTATTATAGTAGTTATATTCTTGTACATAGGGGCAGTATTATAGTAGTTATATTCTTGCATACAGGGGGCATATTATAGTAGTTATATTCTTGTACATAGGAACAGTATTATAGTAGTTATATTCTTGTACATAGGGGCAGTATTATAGTAGTTATATTCTTGTACATAGGGGCAGTATTATAGTAGTTATATTCCTGTACATAGGGGCAGTATTATAGTAGTTATATTCTTGTACACAGGGGCAGTATTATAGTAGTTATATTCTTGTACACAGGGGGGCAGTATTATAGTAGTTATATTCTTGTACATAGGAGCAGTATTATAGCAGTTATATTCTTGTACATAGGAGCAGTATTATAGCAGTTATATTCTTGTACATAGTGGCAGTATTATAGTAGTTATATTCTTGTACATAGGAGCAGTATTATAGTAGTTATATTCTTGTACATAGGGGCAGCATTATAGTAGTTATATTCTTGTACATAGGGGCAGCATTATAGTAGTTATATTCTTGTACATAGGAGCAGTATTATAGCAGTTATATTCTTGTACATAGGGGCAGTATTATAGTAGTTATATTCTTGTACATAGTGGCAGTATTATAGTAGTTATATTCTTGTACATAGGAGCAGTAATATAGTAGTTATATGCTTGTACATAGGGAGCAGTATTATAGTAGTTATATTCTTGTACATAGGGGCAGTATTATAGTAGTTATATTCTTGTACATAGGGGCAGTATTATAGTAGTTATATTCTTGTACATAGGAGCAGTATTATAGCAGTTATATTCTTGTACATAGGGGCAGTATTATAGTAGTTATATTCTTGTACATAGGAGCAGTATTATAGCAGTTATATTCTTGTACATAGGAGCAGTATTATAGCAGTTATATTCTTGTACATAGTGGCAGTATTATAGTAGTTATATTCTTGTACATAGGTGCAGTATTATAGTAGTTATATTCTTGTATATAGGAGCAGTATTATAGTAGTTATATTCTTGTACATAGGAGCAGTATTATAGTAGTTATATTCTTGTATATAGGGGCAGTATTATGGTTTTCTTCACTGTACAGGGAGTACTCTTGTAGCATTACAGCAGTTGTCGCTTCCCTTCTCCTAATCTCCCTGTGACAGCTCATACATATTACATTACTTGGCATTTATGTCTTAATATTTATTGCTTTTTCTCCATCATTTCTGTTCTTTTCTAGTTTAGTTATGTATTCTGTGTCTTTTTTACCAATTTTCTCCTAAAACATATATAGGAATGATATCTCTGACTGTGTGAATGTATATATGGCCTCCTGTCTTGCTTTCTGCTTCTATATTACATTGTCTTTTCTTATCTCTGTGCCCAAAATACTAACTCTGTGCAAAATGCTGATTTGTCGATAGCCGCAGTTCCAGCATTTTTGTGATTTGTCGCTGTTTTAGCTCCATGGTGAAATATATTGCTCCAATTAGGGCTTGGTGCAGACAGCCGGGCTTTATGGGATTTTTCTTTGTATTTCTAGCGGACAACGGTCATATAATAAAAAGCAGCGCGGCTTCGGATGGTTTTCTTATATTTATTTTCCATGACATAGAACTCGAGTCATGGGATTTTTCATTGGACGGTAGACACGTGTAAAGTGATAGATCCGTCTTTTGCACAAGTCTTTCCATTAGTTGCCGCTTTGACAATGTCACCGTGCTGCTACTGGAAGAAGTATTTCTATAGTAGGAGCCACAGCGAGGAAGGGAGTGACGTGTGTGGAGGAAGCCGGGGCTACAGCCATGAAGCTGGGTGACTCCGTGACGTCATATCTAAGTAGCTGATTAAATGTCGACTATAAACCAGTAGTGAAGTCCGGAATCTTTGTGATTTATGTTATTATGAGAAAGCTGTGGCTTCATGAAGATTGTAGTCCCCTTAATATTGTAGAGCAGTAAATAGCGGATGGGGAGGAGGGAGATGCAGCTGCAGTCTCTTTAGAATATCATAGTGCGAGGTTATGTTACTCTTACCTTTATATACCAGGAAAAGGCATCCTCCTCCACTCCTTAAAGGGGTTGTCCAGTCAAAATAAATTATCAGCCGTCCACAAGATAGGTGATAACTTGTTGGTCTGTGAGGGTCCGACCATTGGGACCTGCACTGATCAGCAGGATGGGAAGAATTTATCTAAGGATGGAGCAAGGGTACACAAATGCAGCCTGCTCTCCATTCATTCTCTATGAACCTGGAGCGACGGTGGTCATGATCGCGAGAGAATGAAGTGACGGAGGTTGGCCATCTGACTTGCTCTGCCATCTTGGATTGGGGATTAAAGTTTCGCGTCTGCATTAAAAGTTCTCCATTCTGCCCATTAGTGTATGTTCCAGCAGTGAGACCGCCACCAATCAGCAGGTTATATCACCTATCCTGAGGACGGCTGATAACTTGTTTTCCCAGGACAATCCCTTTAAGGGAAGATTGACCAGTCGAATCCCAAGATGGCGGCCCCTAGAATGGTCACTGGTTGCACCAATGAACTGGGGAATGGTAATGTTCATGGCTACGAATCATGAACGGGAAAGAGTTCAGGATGTGACTTGCTGGAGGATAGGACGGAGATGTAATCAGAGGACAGGAGGACCCAAGGTCTAGAACCTGTATAACCGGCACCAGAAGAGAAGATGTGACGGAGGTAAATGGCCGACAAACCCACAATATAATCCCAAGCTCGGGATCAGAGACAAGCCGGTGACAAGTACAGAAGAACAATAAGGTATGGCCGACATCTACGTCACATAGGCCACCTCAGCTGATGTCAGTACAGACTGTTGGCGTCTATTCATAACTGCCAACTCTGCAAAAAAAAAAAAACATCTCCAAAAACCCCAACTCCAAAAAAAGGTCCAGAAGCTCCTGATAAAAAAAAGTGGTCCGTTTGCTCTCCTGGATTAGTTGTCAAGTCTTTTGGGTGCCTGACAAGCCTCCACATGGCAGTGAGAGGGTGCATGCTGTGAGAGGGGAGAAAGAGCTGCAAATGGCTGGTGCATGATTGACTCAGGGCAAACAAAACAGCAGCAAAATTACACCCAGAAGAGACCGGCCAATCAGAAGACGCAGAGAAAGAATGTACAAAATCCTCCAGAGGGAAAGATCGAAAATGTGCAGGTGACACACAATACTCGTGTCTGCGCTGTTCTGTAATATCTATAGTGCCCTAGGTGGTAATTGGGTGGTCAGCAGTCAGCTCGATAGACCGCCTGACTACATATATCAGGAGGTGATTAGCTGCGAGGGCTACAGAAAAGCATATATAAGTCCCTTAATGAGCCCTTTAAGGAGCGGTTTATAGTCGGAGTGAGCCCACCAGATCAGTTATTAGGATGTATTACCGACGTGATGAGTCTCTCTCCCAGTGACACTTTCCCTTTAAGTTTATTTCCCCATAAATGAGATTATCGCGGCTCCCGTACCTAAGAAAAGGCTGCTATAAATACCGGGGATGAAACGTGTGTACTCGCGCTTAGTCGCATTGTGCCGCTGTCATCTCCAGTTTTGCTGTTAAACTAAATGTACAGTATTTTCCTGCGAACAGCGCAAACTGCTGAAAATAACGTGGTTCAGGTTCACTTGCCAAGAAAAAGCCGCGTACGGATGACAACTCCGAAATAGATCTGCACGATATACATAAATTCTGCCACAGTGTGCGGATAATATTCTGTGAAGGTAGAAGGAGCCATTAATGGAAAGCTCCAGCTCTGGGGGAAGCATTTATCATGCATATGTCATATTGTGGATAACTTAGGGGCCCCGTAATGTTGGGGGCCAATGCCGAGAGCTGGATAGAAGCCACCGAGGCTGTGCCAGAATGAGCCCGGACTGACTATTTTTGGAAGTCTCACAAGAGTGAATAGAGAGTGGCGCATGTACAGACACCTCTCCGAGCTCAACATCACAAAACGGCGCCCGTTCTGGAGCTGTGGGTCCCAGAGATAGGACCTGCATCCATCACTAGGGTCTTGTATGGAAGAAACACTATGTTCTTGATTTTGGCATATCGGCCTCTTTTAATGCATCCCATTTTTTTACTTGCCTTGGCAGCAGCTGCCTGGCATTTGTCACTAAAGTTTAGTTTACCATCCACCCATAACCACAAGACTTTTTCGGTTACAGTTGTAACCAGTGCTGTTCCATGCTGCACATTTTATATCCTCGTCCCATGTGTATGACCTTACATTTACCTACATTAAATTTCAATTGCCATTTCTTAGCCTAAGCCTCCAATTTATATAAATTTCTCTGTGATATGAAATTATCCTCCTCTGTGTTGATTACCTTGCGGAGAGTTTAGTATAATGTTCAAATATTGAAATTCCACTCTGTTCGCCCTCTACCAGGTCAGAAATATATTAAAAAGAAGAGGGCCCAATGCTGACCTCCTGTGATACCCCAACTGTGTTCCATTAATAACTAACCTCTGTTTCCTATCACTGAGAACGTTGCGACACATATTTTTCCCTAGTCTCATTGCTTTCATTTTATGTGCCAAACTTTTATGAAGTACTGTATTAAACGCCTATGAAAAGTCCAGATAGACCACATCCACAGCATTACACCGGTCCAGTCTGGAACGTACCTCCTCATAGAAGCCGATTAGTCTGACCTTTCTGAACATATACTGCATGAGCATGTCCCATCCTCCTGGACAAGAGTCTCTTTTTGCAACAGCCACTTCTCCTAAACGATGAGGGTCCTGAGCTACATTAACTCCGAAATCCCTAATCCAGGTTCAGAAAATGTATGTGGGATTGTAGGATTTGTGATGGGGCGTCCAGGAGATAGCGGGATGGTTTTCCATTAATGGCGGCCATACAGATTATATGAATGGAGGCTGAAGCTGATAATTCTAAAAAAAATACTTGTCTGCTCTCCCGAAATGTCCATTAATCTCCCAGATTAAGGGGAAACCTCCCAGACTCCCGTAAGAGTCAGTGAATCACTTGTATCCCACCAAACCTGCCGGAAACCTCCAGGATACCAGCAATTCTTTATTCAGGAAGTTGGCGAATGGCATGGATCGGACATGGCTCCATAAAGGACAGACCCTACGCATAGCCCTAACAATCCAAATGATAGGAAGTAGATTTTATTGGGGTCGGCCAACCATCTGATGAATATGGTGGTGTCCTGACTCCTTAGACACATGTACTGGGTAATATACAGTAAACAGCACCCGCACAGGTATAATCCACAGGCGCATTACCAAATTCTGTATATCGAGACAACAAGGACTATATGGAAAGATACAGTCATCATGAGGCATAAACAGATCCTTCCCTAATACCTCTGGCCATAGCCGTAGCAGAGTGAAATCCTCCATTCTTTACACTGCAAAGTAGAAAAAAGGCTTTTAAAATAAAGTTATGTCAAAGATCACAGCCGGGGAGGTCACGCCGATCCACCCGCTGTTACCTTTTTGTCACAAGCAGACCTCTGCTGCCCCCCTATCGTCAGGACAACTACGGAATTGACCGACGATTAACGGAGGAGGCTGCGGCTGTTTCCATTAAGGCCGGTTATTGGGAAACTAACAGTGAGCGTATGGTGTAAATACCTCCGATACAACACATGGAATATATATATATATATATATATATATATATACACACACATATACATACCGGTACAGTCACTGCTAATTTACATCTTCTCTACGATAAGTTACTATTTTTTTTATTTAAGCACTAAAGATTCATTTTGTTTTTTAAAATGTTTGACCCCTCTAAGAACGTTTCTACTTCTGTGTATCAAATCTGGGAATATTTCATTTAACCTGTTGTTTAAATGGAACATAAAGCAGAGATTATGTCTGGGTGTCCTCCTCTGGAACTCAGTCCTCGGGGTGTAGTTAACAATAAGTGTCAACATCTGTTGTCTGGTGAATTTAAAATGCAAATTCCGTAAAATGTACGATTGTTTATGTAAGACGACTATGTATTAATTACATCGGGCGCAGCGAGTTCTGTGCGCCTCATACAGTGGTGTGGGAACAACATCTCCTCCTATAGATGAGCATAGATATGGGTTGTCTGACAGTTCTCTCCTGATTTAATCAATAATGTGATTAGATGGACTTGAAATATTGTACTTAATAAGTGTCTTGTGACTAGAACCACACCAGTGATGCTGTTTGTTGGGGTTCTATCAGGCTTTTACAGATTTACATATATGTAGGATGCATTAGTCCTTGGTGGTAGAATGGTTTCTAATAAGGATGACATAAGGAATTCATGTGTACACAGGAGACAGTTTAAGTACAGTGTACTCTACTCAGGAAGAGGCAATCAGCTTGGTGGCTTCAATAAAATTACAAGAGGCAATGAGCTTTGTGGGATCCACAGTCTAAAGGCCCCGTCTCACATAGCGAGATCGCTAGCGAGATCGCTGCTGAGTCACAAGTTTTGTGACGCAACAGCGACCTCCATAGCGATCTCGCTATGTGTGACACGTACCAGCGATCAGGCCCCTGCTGCGAGATCGCTGGTCGTGTCGGAATGGCCTGGACCTTTTTTTGGTCGTTGAGGCCCCGCTGACATCGCTGAATCGGTGTGTGTGACACCGATCCAGCGATGTCTTCACTGGTAACCAGGGTAAACATCGGGTTACTAAGCGCAGGGCCGCGCTTAGTAACCCGATGTTTACCCTGGTTACCAGCGTAAATGTAAAAAAAAAAAAACAATACATACTCGCCTTCTGATGTCCGTCAGGTCCCTTGCCGTCTGCTTCCTGCTCTCACTGACTGCCGGCCGTACAGTGAGAAGTGAGAGCACAGCAGTGACGTCACCGCTGCGCTCTGCTCTCGCTGTACGGCGGCACTGTCAGAGCAGGAAGCAGACGGCAAGGGACCTGACGGACATCAGATGGTGAGTATGTACTGTTTGTTTTTTTTGGTAACCAGGGTAAACATCGGGTTACTAAGCGCGGCCCTGCGCTTAGTAACCCGATGTTTACCCTGGTTACCCGGGTGCTGCAGGGGGACTTCGGCATCGTTGAAGACAGTTTCAACGATGCCGAACTCGTTCCCCTGATCGTTGGTCGCTGGGGAGAGCGGTCTGTGTGACAGCTCCCCAGCGACCACACAGTGACTTACCAACGATCACGGCCAGGTCGTATCGCTGGTCGTGATCGTTGGTAAATCGCTAAAGGCCCCGTCTCACTAAGCGATTTACCAACGATCACGACCAGCGATATGACCTGGCCGTGATCGTTGGTAAGTCGCTGTGTGGTCGCTGGGGAGCTGTCACACAGACCGCTCTCCCCAGCGACCAACGATCAGGGGAACGACTTCGGCATCGTTGAAACTGTCTTCAACGATGCCGAAGTCCCCCTGCAGCACCCGGGTAACCAGGGTAAACATCGGGTTACTAAGCGCAGGGCCGCGCTTAGTAACCCGATGTTTACCCTGGTTACCAAAAAAAACAAACAGTACATACTCGCCTTTCGGTGTCCAGGTCCCTTGGCGTCTGCTTCCTGCTCTGACTGAGATCCGGCCGTACAGTGAGAGCAGAGCGCAGCGGTGACGTCACTGCTGTGCTCTCACTTCTCACTGTACGGCCGGCAGTCAGTGAGAGCAGGAAGCAGACGGCAAGGGACCTGACGGACATCAGAAGGCGAGTATGTACTGTTTGTTTTTTTGTACATTTACGCTGGTAACCAGGGTAAACATCGGGTTACTAAGCGCGGCCCTGCGCTTAGTAACCCGATGTTTACCCTGGTTACCAGTGAAGACATCGCTGGATCGGTGTCACACACACCGATTCAGCGATGTCAGCGGGGCCTCAACGACCAAAAAAAGGTCCAGGCCATTCTGACACGACCAGCGATCTCGCAGCAGGGGCCTGATCGCTGGTACGTGTCACACATAGCGAGATCGCTATGGAGGTCGCTGTTGCGTCACAAAACTAGTGACTCAGCAGCGATCTCGCTAGCGATCTCGCTATGTGAGACGGGGCCTTAAGTGAGACGGGGCCTTTACAAGAGGCAATGAGCTTTGTGGGATCCACAGTCTTACAAGAGGCAATGAGCTTTGTGGGATCCACAGTCTTACAAGAGGCAATGAGCTTTGTGGGATCCACAGTCTTACAAGAGGCAATGAGCTTTGTGGGATCCACAGTCTTACAAGAGGCAATGAGCTTTGTGGGATCCACAGTCTTACAAGAGGCAATGAGCTTTGTGGGATCTACGGTCTTACAAGAGGCAATGAGCTTTGTGGGATCCACGGTCTTACAAGAGGCAATGAGCTTTGTGGGATCCACAGTCTTACAAGAGGCAATGAGCTTTGTGGGATCCACAGTCTTACAAGAGGCAATGAGCTTTGTGGGATCCACAGTCTTACAAGAGGCAATGAACTTAGTGAGTTCAACAAACTTATAGGAGGCAATGCTCCACAAGAGGCAATGAGCTTGGCGGGTTCAACAATCTTACAAGAAGCAAGGAGCTTAGTGGGTTCAACAACAGGTCGTGTGCTTGGTGGATTCAGCAATCTTACACAAGGCAATGAACTTGGTGGGTTCAACCGCAAGAGGCAATGAACTTAGTGAGTTCCACAACAGGCAATGAGCTTGGTGGGTCAATAACTTTATAGGAGTCAATGAGCACTCAGGCATCAGGCCACTCACCATTTCGGTGGCTTTAAGCCTCTTCATTCTCAAACATTAGCATCGTTCACCTCCGTCCTTGTGAGTGACTAAACGTTGCCCACTTGGCAAATGCACTCTTCACTCACAGGAATAAGCTGCTGTGCTCCCTCTGGGGTGGTAGTGGTCAATTTATTTCTCTGTCAGCATACTTTCCTACTGGTTGCTGGATCTCTCTCACCTGGGACAAACGATATCCACAGAAGTTCAGGCTGGAGCTTATTCTGGAAGCCTCGGAGGAGCATAGCTTTATAAGAGGGCGCCTCACACCCACTTACTAGCTAGCAAAGATGAAGACACACTTTCTGCTGGGCTGCAATTCTCCTTTCTGTCAGGCTACTTTATCTGTGTGTCCATGAACTTTAATGGAAACAGGAACACTACGAATGTATTTATGAGACACATGGACCCCAGTGCTAGCGATCAGTGGGCATCCCAGAGGTCAGACTACCACCATTCATACCTTTATCAAATATCCACAGAATATTGTTGGTGGGATAGCCCTATAATGATGTGACTGTGCCATGGAAAATAGACGTACCCATACACTAGATTTTCACAAGACCAAGTGCCATCTGATGTGAACAGAGGTGGCCCGACCCTCATGATGGCGGCTGACTAACACTGGTGGTTATTGATAGACATTCCACAGACCATAATTCCATATTGGCCAGCAATGTCCTCCATATTTCATTCCTTTTAGCTTATTGCCTGTTTGTCAGTCTTCACTGAAGTTCTATTATTGTATTCATAATACACGGGATTGTTGGTAATCAATCTACAATTTACCATGGTCTTCATTAGGGACGGCCGCGTCTTTTACCGCAGTCTACGGAGCCTCCGGGAATAGCCCTTTAAATGTGATCGAGGCCTATGAACACGTCTACAGCAGCACCGATAGTCTGGTAAAGTTCTCATGAAGCAGATGTTTACTTCTGCCCCCGGTAATAACACTATGGAGGATAATGAGCTGTTACTGCTGGATCCGTTCCTAATAATCAGGACGCTCTGAGAGTCTACAAAAAAACTATAATCAAAGTGAGATGCAGAAATACAGCGCCCCTTTAATAGAACCATCCCCAGGAACAGCGAGGCCCTCAATTACTGTCTGTGCATGTAAATATCAGCAAGTTCTAGAAATCCCTGGCAGGTAAAGCAAAAATCTGTGAAAATGCAGCATAAAACCGAAGTAATAATCACATAGTGGATCATAATAACCATCCGCAGCGTTACAGCTACATGCCGAGATCAGCACCGCCGTACAGCAGCTCCCACAGCTCTCCAGCTGTTGTGAAGCTCCCAGCATGTGATTGGACTGGTATCATTCCCCCTTCACCTATGCAAGTGTCACTATTCCTGGGAGGTTCTGTGGGCAGTCCAGAGCAGGGTGGTTCTTAAAGTCACAGAAATGCAATTCACAGATCTAGAGGGAAAATGATTTTATACATAAGATCCTGTCTGCAGTCACCACTAGGGGGAGCTCCCTGTATACAGAGATACATGATAAGATTGTGTCTGCAGCCACCACTAGGGGGAGCTCCCTGTATACAGAGATACATGATAAGATCCTGTCTGCAGCCACCACTAGGGGGAGCTCCCTGTATACAGAGATACATGATAAGATTGTGTCTGCAGCCACCACTAGGGGGAGCTCCCTGTATACAGAGATACATGATAAGATCCTGTCTGCAGCCACCACTAGGGGGAGCTCCCTGTATACAGAGATACAGGATAAGATCCTGTCTGCAGCCACCACTAGGGGGAGCTCCCCATATACAGAGATACATGATAAGATCCTGTCTGCAGTCACCACTAGGGGGAGCTCCCTGTATACAGAGATACATGATAAGATTCTGTCTGCAGTCACCACTAGGGGGAGCTCCCTGTATACAGAGATACATGATAAGATCCTGTCTGCAGCCACCACTAGGGGGAGCTCCCTGTATACAGACATACATGATAAGATCCTGTCTGCAGCCACCACTAGGGGGAGCTCCCTGAATACAGATACATGATAAGATTCTGTCTGCAGCCACCACTAGGGGGAGCTCCCTGTATACAGAGATACATGATAAGATCCTGTCTGCAGCCACCACTAGGGGGAGCTCCCTGTATACAGAGACACATGATAAGATCCTGTCTGCAGCCACCACTAGGGGAAACTCCCTGTATACAGAGATACATGATAAGGTCCTATCTGCAGCCACCACTAGGGGGAGCTCCTTGTATACAGAGATACATGATCAGATCCTGTCTGCAGCCACCACTAGGGGGAGCTCCCTGTATGCAGAGATACATGATAAAATCCTGTCTGCAGTCACCACTAGGGGGAGCTCCATGTATACAGAGATACATGATAAGATCCTGTCTGCAGCCACCACTAGGGGGAGCTCCCTGTATACAGAGATACAAGATAAGATCCTGTCTGCAGCCACCACTAGGGGGAGCTCCCTGTATACAGAGATACATGATAAGATCCTGTCTGCAGTCACCACTAGGGGGAGCTCCCTGTATACAGAGATACATGATAAGGTCCTGTCTGCAGCCACCACTAGGGGGAGCTCCCTGTATACAGAGATACATGATAAGGTCCTGTCTGCCGTCACCACTAGGGGGAGCTCCCTGTATACAGAGATACATGATAAGATTCTGTCTGCAGTCACCACTAGGGGGAGCTCCCTGTATACAGAGATACATGATAAGATTCTGTCTGCAGTTACCACTAGGGGGAGCTCCCTGTATACAGAGATACATGATAAGATCCTGTCTGCAGCCACCACTAGGGGGAGCTCCCTGTATACAGAGATACATGATAAGATTCTGTCTGCAGCCACCACTAGGGGGAGCTCCCTGTATACAGAGATACATGATAAGATCCTGTCTGCAGCCACCACTAGGGGGAGCTCCCTGTATACAGAGATACATGATAAGGTCCTATCTGCAGCCACCACTAGGGGGAGCTCCTTGTATACAGAGATACATGATCAGATCCTGTCTGCAGCCACCACTAGGGGGAGCTCCCTGTATGCAGAGATACATGATAAAATCCTGTCTGCAGTCACCACTAGGGGGAGCTCCATGTATACAGAGATACATGATAAGATCCTGTCTGCAGCCACCACTAGGGGGAGCTCCCTGTATACAGAGATACAAGATAAGATCCTGTCTGCAGCCACCACTAGGGGGAGCTCCCTGTATACAGAGATACATGATAAGATCCTGTCTGCAGTCACCACTAGGGGGAGCTCCCTGTATACAGAGATACATGATAAGGTCCTGTCTGCAGCCACCACTAGGGGGAGCTCCCTGTATACAGAGATACATGATAAGGTCCTGTCTGCCGTCACCACTAGGGGAAGCTCCCTGTATACAGAGATACATGATAAGATTCTGTCTGCAGTCACCACTAGGGGGAGCTCCCTGTATACAGAGATACATGATAAGATTCTGTCTGCAGTTACCACTAGGGGGAGCTCCCTGTATACAGAGATACATGATAAGATCCTGTCTGCAGCCACCACTAGGGGGAGCTCCCTGTATACAGAGATACATGATAAGATCCTGTCTGCAGCCACCACTAGGGGGAGCTCCCTGTATACAGAGACACATGATAAGATCCTGTCTGCAGCCACCACTAGGGGGAGCTCCCTGTATACAGAGATACATGATAAGATCCTGTCTGCAGTCACCACTAGGGGGAGCTCCCTGTATACAGAGATACATGATAAGATCCTGTCTGCAGTCACCACTAGGGGGAGCTCCCTGTATACAGAGATACATGATAATATTCTGTCTGCAGCCACCACCAGGGGGAGCTCCCTGTATACAGAGATACATGATAAGAT
The DNA here is from genome assembly GCF_051348905.1 of Ranitomeya variabilis. Taxonomy (NCBI): domain Eukaryota; kingdom Metazoa; phylum Chordata; class Amphibia; order Anura; family Dendrobatidae; genus Ranitomeya; species Ranitomeya variabilis. Next base: position 231,745,750 of record NC_135238.1, read on the forward strand.
CCTGTCTGCAGCCACCACTAGGGGGAGCTCCCTGTATACAGAGATACATGATAAGATCCTGTCTGCAGCCACCACTAGGGGGAGCTCCCTGTATACAGAGACACATGATAAGATCCTGTCTGCAGCCACCACTAGGGGAAACTCCCTGTATACAGAGATACATGATAAGGTCCTATCTGCAGCCACCACTAGGGGGAGCTCCTTGTATACAGAGATACATGATAAGATCTTGTCTGCAGCCACCACTAGGGGGAGCTCCCTGTATGCAGAGATACATGATAAAATCCTGTCTGCAGCCACCACTAGGGGGAGCTCCCTGTATACAGAGATACATGATAAGGTCCTGTCTGCCGTCACCACTAGGGGGAGCTCCCTGTATACAGAGATACATGATAAGGTCCTGTCTGCCGTCACCACTAGGGGGAGCTGTTTTCATACAGAAGTGAGCTTTCATGATTGTTTTTGTCCCTCCCCCCAAAAAAAGTCCACATTTTTCTGACTGGGTTTATGTGCTGGATTATTGGATATTCTGCATTATTTGATGCTGGATGAAATCCTCTGTGTGTGCTGGGATGGCATTACGCGCCTTGGTCCAGGTGATGGCAGCTTTCCTAGTTTGCACATTTCAGTGTATTTTGCCCCCATATACTATTTGGGGTGACTTCTCGCCGCCTCGGCTTAGGTTAGTGCAGGTTGCAGTCTTGTAAACATGTAGTTTGGGGGGAGACGCTCTCGTAAACGGCTTTTCCCGCACCACACGATGTGGAAATCTGATTTTAGAGCGTTGTATTAAAAAGAGCTGCTGCAAAGCGGAAAGAATCGGAGCCGCCGTTCTGCGAGCTCAGCGGGCAGAATCCGACACCGCACACGGAGCATCTTATCTGCAGCAGATTCATTGTGGGCAGCGGTGCTATCAGAGAGGAATTTCATACCCACAGACTCCGAGCTCGGTGTTACCACCGCAGCCCCTCATGTGCCCCCGTCAGCAGGATTGAGCTCAGTAACTACAGATATTGTCAGGTCGGAGCCATTATACTGATTACACTGATACCTGGTGAAGAAATCCGTCTTGTGGTTCTTGTGAAATCTTTATTTTCAGTTTTGAGTTAATGATATGCTCGTGCTCTGGGGCGGGGCTGTGGGTGAGGCTTTATATGGTGCTCTAATTACATATTCATCCTTATGGCTTATGACAGGTCTCTGATCCCTCACTGACCCGCCCCCTATTTTACATATTGTATATATGTTCTGGTTTGAACAAAAAAATCACATTCATCAAGCAGGGGCCGGCGGCAGCGGCTGCGCTGTAGCATGATCGCATCTATAGTATCAATATTTTTATTTTATTTAGTCATAAATTCTTTAGAAAACAAAAAATTTCTTCCTTAAAATCCCGCCGGCCGCACCTAAGCAGTAGCATAATTTGAAAAGCGATAGATGCTACTGTGCAAGCGCCATTTTGCTAGAGAAAAGAAAACATCTAACGGTGACTTTGCAGCTCATTTGGTACAGAAAGTTATCAAACAGAAAAAGAGTAACAATATTACAGAATAGTGATCTTCAACCTGAGAGTGTGAGGACATGCTGAAAGATGTAGTTCCACTGCTGGAGAGCAATAAAACTTTACTAAACTGCAGTGGTTGCGGAATAGTGAGTGCAGCTCTGGGGTATAATACAGCATGTAACTCAGGATCAGTAATGTAATGTATGTACACAGTGACTGCACCAGCAGAATAGTGAGTGCAGCTCTGGGGTATAATACAGGATGTAACTCAGGATCAGTAATGTAATGTATGTACACAGTGACTGCACCAGCAGAATAGTGAGTGCAGCTCTGGGGTATAATACAGGATGTAACTCAGGATCAGTAATGTATGTACACAGTGACTGCACCAGCAGAATAGTGAGTGCAGCTCTGGAGTATAATACAGGATGTAACTCAGGATCAGTAATGTAATGTATGTACACAGTGACTGCACCAGCAGAATAGTGAGTGCAGCTCTGGGGTATAATACAGGATGTAACTCAGGATCAGTAATGTAATGTATGTACAGTGACTGCACCAGCAGAATAGTGAGTGCAGCTCTGGGGTATAATACAGGATGTAACTCAGAATCAGTAATGTAATGTATGTACACAGTGACTGCACCAGCAGAATAGTGAGTGCAGCTCTGGAGTATAATACAGGAGGTAACTCAGGATCAGTAATGTAATGTATGTACACAGTGACTGCACCAGCAGAATAGTGAGTGCAGCTCTGGGGTATAATACAGGATGTAACTCAGGATTAGTAATGTAATGTATGTACACAGTGACTGCACCAGCAAAATAGTGAGTGCAGCTCTGGAGTATAATACAGGATGTAACTCAGGATCAGTAATGTAATGTATGTACACAGTGACTGCACCAGCAGAATAGTGAGTGCAGCTCTGGGGTATAATACAGGATGTAACTCAGGATCAGTAATGTATGTACACAGTGACTGCACCAGCAGAATAGTGAGTGCAGCTCTGGGGTATAATACAGGATGTAACTCAGGATCAGTAATGTAATGTATGTACACAGTGACTGCACCAGCAGAATAGTGAGTGCAGCTCTGGAGTATAATACAGGATGTAACTCAGGATCAGTAATGTAATGTATGTACACAGTGACTGCACCAGCAGAATAGTGAGTGCAGCTCTGGGGTATAATACAGGATGTAACTCAGGATCAGTAATGTAATGTATGTACACAGTGACTGCACCAGCAGAATAGTGAATGCAGCTCTGGGGTATAATACAGGATGTATCTCAGGATCAGTAATGTATGTACACAGTTACTGCACCAGCAGAATAGTGAGTGCAGCTCTGGAGTATAATACAGGAGGTAACTCAGGATCAGTAATGTAATGTATGTACACAGTGACTGCACCATCAGAATAGTGAGTGCAGCTCTGGGGTATAATACAGGATGTAACTCAGGATCAGTAATGTATGTACACAGTGACTGCACCAGCAGAATAGTGAGTGCAGCTCCGGGGTATAATACAGGATGTAACTCAGGATCAGTAATGTAATATATGTACACAGTGACTGCACCAGCAGAATAGTGAGTACAGGATGTAACTCAGGATCAGTAATGTATGTACACAGTGACTGCACCAGCAGAATAGTGAGTGCAGCTCTGGGGTATAATACAGGAGGTAACTCAGGATCAGTAATGTATGTACACAGTGACTGCACCCGCAGAATAGTGAGTGCAGCTCTGGAGTATAACACAGAGTGTAACTCAGGATCAGTAATGTATGTACACAGTGACTGCACCAGCAGAATAGGGAGTGCAGCTCTTGAGTATAATACAGGATGTAACTCAGGATCAGTAATGTAATGTATGTACACAGTGACTGCACCAGCAGAATAGTGAGTGCAGCTCTGGGGTATAATACAGGATGTAACTCAGGATCAGTAATGTAATGTATGTACACAGTGACTGCACCAGCAGAATAGTGAGTGCAGCTCTGGGGTATAATACAGGATGTAACTCAGGATCAGTAATGTATGTACACAGTGACTGCACCAGCAGAATAGTGAGTGCAGCTCTGGGGTATAATACAGGATGTAACTCAGGATCAGTAATGTAATGTATGTACACAGTGACTGCACCAGCAGAATAGTGAGTGCAGCTCTGGGGTATAATACAGGATGTAACTCAGGATCAGTAATGTATGTACACAGTGACTGCACCAGCAGAATAGTGAGTGCAGCTCTGGAGTATAATACAGGAGGTAACTCAGGATCAGTAATGTAATGTATGTACACAGTGACTGCACCATCTTAATAGTGAGTGCAGCTCTGGGGTATAATACAGGATGTAACTCAGGATCAGTAATATAATGTATGTACACAGTGACTGCACTAGCAGAATAGTGAGTACAGGATGTAACTCAGGATCAGTAATGTAATGTATGTACACAGTGACTGCACCAGCAGAATAGTGAGTGCAGCTCTGGGGTATAATACAGGAGGTAACTCAGGATCAGTAATGTATGTACACAGTGACTGCACCAGCAGAATAGTGAGTGCAGCTCTGGGGTATAATACAGGATGTAACTCAGGATCAGTAATGTAATGTATGTACACAGTGACTGCACCAGCAGAATAGTGAGTGCAGCTCTGGATGATAATACAGGATGTATCTCAGGATCAGTAATGCAATGTATGTACACAGTGACTGCACTAGCAGAATAGTGAGTGCAGCTCTGGAGTATAATACAGGATGTAACTCAGGATCAGTAATGTAATGTATGTACACAGTGACTGCACCAGCAGAATAGTGAGTGCAGCTCTGGAGTATAATACAGGATGTAACTCAGGATCAGTAATGTAATGTATGTACACAGTGACTGCACCAGCAGAATAGTGAGTGCAGCTCTGGAGTATAATACAGGATGTAACTCAGGATCAGTAATGTAATGTATGTACACAGTGACTGCACCAGCAGAATAGTGAGTGCAGCTCTGGAGTATAATACAGGATGTAACTCAGGATCAGTAATGTAATGTATGCACACAGTGACTGCACCAGCAGAATAGTGAGTGCAGCTCTGGGGTATAATACAGGATGTAACTCAGGATCAGTAATGTAATGTATGTACAGTGACTGCACCAGCAGAATAGTGAGTGCAGCTCTGGGGTATAATACAGGATGTAACTCAGAATCAGTAATGTAATGTATGTACACAGTGACTGCACCAGCAGAATAGTGAGTGCAGCTCTGGAGTATAATACAGGAGGTAACTCAGGATCAGTAATGTAATGTATGTACACAGTGACTGCACCAGCAGAATAGTGAGTGCAGCTCTGGGGTATAATACAGGATGTAACTCAGGATTAGTAATGTAATGTATGTACACAGTGACTGCACCAGCAAAATAGTGAGTGCAGCTCTGGAGTATAATACAGGATGTAACTCAGGATCAGTAATGTAATGTATGTACACAGTGACTGCACCAGCAGAATAGTGAGTGCAGCTCTGGGGTATAATACAGGATGTAACTCAGGATCAGTAATGTATGTACACAGTGACTGCACCAGCAGAATAGTGAGTGCAGCTCTGGGGTATAATACAGGATGTAACTCAGGATCAGTAATGTAATGTATGTACACAGTGACTGCACCAGCAGAATAGTGAGTGCAGCTCTGGAGTATAATACAGGATGTAACTCAGGATCAGTAATGTAATGTATGTACACAGTGACTGCACCAGCAGAATAGTGAGTGCAGCTCTGGGGTATAATACAGGATGTAACTCAGGATCAGTAATGTAATGTATGTACACAGTGACTGCACCAGCAGAATAGTGAATGCAGCTCTGGGGTATAATACAGGATGTATCTCAGGATCAGTAATGTATGTACACAGTTACTGCACCAGCAGAATAGTGAGTGCAGCTCTGGAGTATAATACAGGAGGTAACTCAGGATCAGTAATGTAATGTATGTACACAGTGACTGCACCATCAGAATAGTGAGTGCAGCTCTGGGGTATAATACAGGATGTAACTCAGGATCAGTAATGTATGTACACAGTGACTGCACCAGCAGAATAGTGAGTGCAGCTCCGGGGTATAATACAGGATGTAACTCAGGATCAGTAATGTAATATATGTACACAGTGACTGCACCAGCAGAATAGTGAGTACAGGATGTAACTCAGGATCAGTAATGTATGTACACAGTGACTGCACCAGCAGAATAGTGAGTGCAGCTCTGGGGTATAATACAGGAGGTAACTCAGGATCAGTAATGTATGTACACAGTGACTGCACCCGCAGAATAGTGAGTGCAGCTCTGGAGTATAACACAGAGTGTAACTCAGGATCAGTAATGTATGTACACAGTGACTGCACCAGCAGAATAGGGAGTGCAGCTCTTGAGTATAATACAGGATGTAACTCAGGATCAGTAATGTAATGTATGTACACAGTGACTGCACCAGCAGAATAGTGAGTGCAGCTCTGGGGTATAATACAGGATGTAACTCAGGATCAGTAATGTAATGTATGTACACAGTGACTGCACCAGCAGAATAGTGAGTGCAGCTCTGGGGTATAATACAGGATGTAACTCAGGATCAGTAATGTATGTACACAGTGACTGCACCAGCAGAATAGTGAGTGCAGCTCTGGGGTATAATACAGGATGTAACTCAGGATCAGTAATGTAATGTATGTACACAGTGACTGCACCAGCAGAATAGTGAGTGCAGCTCTGGGGTATAATACAGGATGTAACTCAGGATCAGTAATGTATGTACACAGTGACTGCACCAGCAGAATAGTGAGTGCAGCTCTGGAGTATAATACAGGAGGTAACTCAGGATCAGTAATGTAATGTATGTACACAGTGACTGCACCATCTTAATAGTGAGTGCAGCTCTGGGGTATAATACAGGATGTAACTCAGGATCAGTAATATAATGTATGTACACAGTGACTGCACTAGCAGAATAGTGAGTACAGGATGTAACTCAGGATCAGTAATGTAATGTATGTACACAGTGACTGCACCAGCAGAATAGTGAGTGCAGCTCTGGGGTATAATACAGGAGGTAACTCAGGATCAGTAATGTATGTACACAGTGACTGCACCAGCAGAATAGTGAGTGCAGCTCTGGGGTATAATACAGGATGTAACTCAGGATCAGTAATGTAATGTATGTACACAGTGACTGCACCAGCAGAATAGTGAGTGCAGCTCTGGATGATAATACAGGATGTATCTCAGGATCAGTAATGCAATGTATGTACACAGTGACTGCACTAGCAGAATAGTGAGTGCAGCTCTGGAGTATAATACAGGATGTAACTCAGGATCAGTAATGTAATGTATGTACACAGTGACTGCACCAGCAGAATAGTGAGTGCAGCTCTGGAGTATAATACAGGATGTAACTCAGGATCAGTAATGTAATGTATGTACACAGTGACTGCACCAGCAGAATAGTGAGTGCAGCTCTGGAGTATAATACAGGATGTAACTCAGGATCAGTAATGTAATGTATGTACACAGTGACTGCACCAGCAGAATAGTGAGTGCAGCTCTGGAGTATAATACAGGATGTAACTCAGGATCAGTAATGTAATGTATGCACACAGTGACTGCACCAGCAGAATAGTGAGTGCAGCTCTGGGGTATAATACAGGATGTAACTCAGGATCAGTAATGTAATGTATGTACACAGTGACTGCACCAGCAGAATAGTGAGTGCAGCTCTGGAGTATAATACAGAAGGTAACTCAGGATCAGTAATGTAATGTATGTACACAGCGACTGCACCAGCAGAATAGTGAGTGCAGCTCTGGAGGATAATACAGGATGTAACTCAGGATCAGTAATGTAATGTATGTACACAGTGATTGCACCAGCAGAATAGTGAGTGCAGCTCTGGAGTATAATACAGGATGTAACTCAGGATCAGTAATGTAATGTATGCACACAGTGACTGCACCAGCAGAATAGTGAGTGCAGCTCTGGGGTATAATACAGGATGTAACTCAGGATCAGTAATGTAATGTATGTACACAGTGACTGCACCAGCAGAATAGTGAGTGCAGCTCTGGAGTATAATACAGAAGGTAACTCAGGATCAGTAATGTAATGTATGTACACAGCGACTGCACCAGCAGAATAGTGAGTGCAGCTCTGGAGGATAATACAGGATGTAACTCAGGATCAGTAATGTAATGTATGTACACAGTGATTGCACCAGCAGAATAGTGAGTGCAGCTCTGGAGTGTAATGCAGGGTAAGTAATGTAATGTATGTACACAGCCATTTAATGTGTTGTCTCATTTTCACTGACGAGGACTATAGTATGGCGCCGTTTGCTGGGCTTGCCCTTGGGTGCAGTCGCCCCATCACTCATATTAGTGGCCTGTTAAGAGTTCGGTTTTATTCGCAGATTTTTCCTGGATCACAATCTACTAATCCATCGTAGTGGAAACATAAACCAGTGTCAGAATTGCCAACGCGGCGCTGACACCTGATCCTTGCTTGCTCGCGCTTGCAATTGGCGCTTTCTCCCGCTTGGATTTTCTTCCAGGCTCTAAACTCAGAAGTCTTCTTGTAATGAGACAGTCCCAGCTGAACGATTATCAGCGATGTTTATCAGCGGCGCTCACTTCCTCTGCTTAATGCTTCTCTGGTCCATCTGTCTCACGGCTGCAGTATTTCCAGTGCTGGATTTTCTTTCTCTTGGGGAAGCTGGAAAACAAACTCATCATTGAAGAAAGTGATTCTTTATTTCTGGATGTGAAGACGTTGCCGGCTGCCCTCGGGGACTAATATCTCCACTGGTGTATCCAACTTGGAGTAAGACGGGGTGCTTAGTTCCAATTTTTCCTGTCCGACCCTTCAATATTAACATCCTTAAAGCTTCTGTGTGCGAAGAATCAGCAAACTGTGACTCAGGAATCTCCCGCTGCTGCGTCGCTTCAAGTTCTGGACTAGTTCTGCCTCGTGTTCAGACTGAGCAGATCTGAGCTGTTTATGCGGCACGTTGCACTGAATTGTGGTTTTACATAGGACTGCAAATAACTGCAATCACAATTCATCGACTAAAAACTTCACTGTCAAATTCAGCCCCACTTCAGCTTTATACTAGTGATGTGAAACTAAAGGTTACGTTTTGTAGGAGGTTCCTCCATATTTTGACAATGTCTATGGGTCCTGGTGACTGAAGAGTTGATTTACCATGGATGGATTACCATGAGATCCTTTTCTTACCAAACTGATGAATCTTGCAGCTACTTATCCTACAGGATAGGCATGAATATTTGGGGTGGTTGTCCCCTTCCTCGTCTATGGCCACCTGTTCAAGACTATTCTAAGGAATGTGAAGGTGGGTGGATGACGACATGGCCAAGATGGAAGGTTACATGGGTGACAAGATGATGGTGATAGGAAATATAGCAACCTGGAGCATGTGGAAGACACAATGGAAATTTGAAGCATACTTGACCCATGATCATTTGAGTAGATATGTTCTACCCTTCTCAAGCCATTATGAGGTAGGCAGGATTTCAGATACATGCAAATGGTCCAGATACGTGTGGAACCATCCATGATGGATAGAATGATGACATGATGGCGCTGGAGGAGCTGATGACAGGAAAAAAGGAAAATAATGGTGACATTGGGAACCTTGCTGAGATTGGGACATGAGGTTTTGGGCTGTGACCTAGTGAGGATGGGATGGAAGGCGCTATGGTAAAGATAGGAAACATGGAGCTATGGTTGAGACAGCATGGACGGTGACATGATGTAGATCGAAGGGCTGGTGATAGTAAGCTAAATCAATGAACATTGACATTGGAGAGATTGGGACATGAGGTTGGATTGTGACCTTATAGTGGAGACGCGACCATTCCTATGACCGCATGTAACAGGGTGAAGACTTAGGAAGGAGTGGAATTGTTGAGTTGTCAAAATGGATAAATGGTAGAAAAGGACGTATCGAGAGCCTAGGAGGAAATTTCAAGAGATTCTGATATAAGATATATGAGTAGGATTGTGACCAAGTGGAGATGGAGCCTTGGTGGATATTGAAGAAGCGGTGCCATGGTGGATATTGAGGAAGTGGTGCCATGGTGGATACTGAAGAAGCGGTGCCATGGTGGATACTGAAGAAGTGGAGCCATGGTGAATATTGAAGAAGCGGTGCCATGGTGGATATTGAAGAAGTCGTGCCATGGTGGATATTGAAGAAGTGGTGCCATGGTGGATATTGAAGAAGTCGTGCCATTGTGTATATTGAAGATGTGGTGCCATGGTGGATATTGAAGAAGCCTTGCCATGGTGGATATTGAAGAAGTGGTGCCATGGTGGATATTGAAGAAGCGGTGTCATTGTGGATATTGAAGAAGTGGTGCCATGGTGGATATTGAAGAATTGGTGCCATGGTGGATATTGAAGAAGCCGTGCCATGGTGGATATTGAAGAAGCGGTGCCATGGTGGATATTGAAGAAGCCGTGCCATGGTGGATATTGAAGAAGTGGTGCCATGGTGGATATTGAAGAAGTTGTGCCATGGTGGATATTTAAGAAGTTGTGCCATGGTGGATATTGAAGAATTGGTGCCATGGTGGATATTGAAGAAGCCGTGCCATGGTGGATATTAAAGAAGTGGTGCCATGGTGGATATTGAAGAAGCCGTGCCATGGTGGATATTGAAGAATTGGTGCCATGGTGGATATTGAAGAAGTCGTGCCATTGTGTATATTGAAGAAGCCGTGCCATGGTGAATATTGAAGATGCCGTGCCATGGTGGATATTGAAGAAGTGGTGCCATGGTGGATATTGAAGAAGCCATGCCATGGTGGATATTAAAGAAGTGGTGCCATGGTGGATATTGAAGAAGCCTTGCCATTGTGGATATTGAAGAAGCCGTGCCATGGTGAATACTGAAGAAGCGGTGCCATGGTGGATATAGAAGATGCCATGCCATGGTGGATATTGAAGAAGTGGTGCCATGGTGGATATAGAAGAAGCCATGCCATGGTGGGTATTGAAGAAGCCGTGCCATGGTGGATATTGAAGAAGCCGTGCCATGGTGGATATTGAAGCAGCCATGCCATGGTGGATACTGAAGAAGCGGTGCCATGGTGGATACTGAAGAAGCCATGCCAGTGTGGATTTTATAGAAGTGGTGCCATGGTGGATATTGAAGAAGTGGTGCCATGGTGGATATTGAAGAAGCCGTGCCATGGTGGATAATGAAGAATTGGTGCCATGGTGGATATTGAAGAAGCGGTGCCATGGTGGATATTGAAGAAGCGGTGCCATTGTGGATATTGAAGATATGGTGCCATGGTGGATATTGAAGAAGCCGTGCCATGGTGGATATTGAAGAAGCCGTGCCATGGTGGATATTGAAGAAGCCAAGCCATGGTGGATACTGAAGAAGCGGTGCCATAGTGGATATAGAAGAAGCCGTGCCATGGTGGATATTGAAGAAGCTGTGCCATGGTGGATATTGAAGAAGCCAAGCCATGGTGGATACTGAAGAAGCCGTGCCATTGTGGATATTGAAGAATCCAAGCCATGGTGGATATTGAAGAAGCGGTGCCATGGTGGATATTGAAGAAGCGGTGCCATTGTGGATATTGAAGATATGGTGGTGCCATGGTGGATATTGAAGAAGCTGTGCCATGGTGGATATTGAAGACGCCGTGCCATGGTGGATATTGAAGAATTGGTGCCATGGTAGATATTGAAGAAGCCATGCCATGGTGTATATTGAAGAAGCTGTGCCATGGTGGATATTCAAGAAGCTGTGCCATGGTGGATATTGAAGAAGCCATGCCATGGTGTATATTGAAGAAGCTGTGCCATGGTGGATACTGAAGAAACCATGCCAGTGTGGATATTGAAGAAGTGGTGCCATAGTGGATATTGAAGAAGTGGTGCTATGGTAGATATTGAACAAGGGTGACATTTGGAGAGATGAGGCTTCTGATGACATAATGAGACTGGCGGAGCGGCGCATATACAAGGGACTAGCAAACAATATACAAGGGTAGGATTGTGACTTATCAAATATATGTAAATTAGATGATGCAATGAAGATGGCACATGAAAAATGGAGTTTTTATATATACGGTGCCGTGCATTAAGCTGAAGTGATTGGCATATGAGGTACGTAATTAGTCTTGGGGACAAAGATTAAATGGTGCCATGGCAAAATGAAGATTGATAAGATGGCAGACATAGGCAAGATGGAGATATGGGAAGCGTGGTGACATTATGGAAGTAGAGAATGGTGCCATAGTGAAGGCTGAAGAAGTGTGATATGGTGGATGGTGACATGATGAGATTGAAGACATGGGGACATAAAATGTGTGGGTAGACAAAGCTCGTGACCTCGTAGAGATTTTCGGACTATAAAACGCACTTTTTCCCAAAAAAATTTGGGAGGAAAATGGGGGTGCGTCTTGTAGTGCGAATGCAGACTTACGCGGCAGTGGTGTAGCAGCGGAATCGGCGGCGGCAGAGGTGTGGTGATGCTGCAGAGGTGAATGGTGCAGAATGCACCTGAGCAGGGTCACTTCCTCAGGATGCCGACGTCAGAAATGTAGCGATGCCACTGTACGGTGTCCATGGCGAGCAGAGTCGAGTGCATCACCGGTTTCCCTGTGGCCTTCTTCCTGAAGCCGTGGGCCGCCAGAGGCCGCGCGTGCACAGACTGAAATCTCGGCGGCAATCAGCTTCAAGAAAATGGCCTCCGAGATCTCAATCTGCTCACACGTGGCCTCCGGTGGCCATTTTCCTGAAGCCTCTGGCGGCCCACGGCTTCAGGAAGATGGCCACAGGGAAACTGGTGATGCACTTGGCTCTTCTCGCTGTGGACACCGGGCCGCGGACTCGCCACATTTCTGCCACCGGCATCCTGAGGATGGGGCACTGCTCCATGCTCTGCTTCACCGCTGACATCGAACCCACAACATCACATCCCTGGACTGCAGCATTGACCCACTTCTGCCGCAGCCGCCTTCCTGAGGAAGGGACCATGCCTTCTGTGACCCCGCTGTACTACCTCCGGCCCTCAGGTAAGATACCTTAAATATGGACAATAAGACGGACCCTCATCTTATAAAAATCTTTTTTTTTCTGCTATTTTCCACCCCAAAATATGGGGTGCATCTTATGGTCCAGTGCATCTTATAGTCTGAAAAATACAGTAATTAGATAGCGCCAGGGGCGTAACTACCGCGGTCGCAGCGGTCGCAGTTGCGACGGGGCCCAGACTACTTAGGGGGCCCCATGGACAGTAAGCCGGAGAATGAAATGACCCATGATTGCACCATTTGTGAGTGACCCGCAGCAGGGAGCCGTCACCGCTCTCTAATTATACTTACCTACTCCCGGCGCGGTCCCTGGAAGTCCCTGATTCTTCCAGCGCTGCAGATTCTTCCTGCACTGAGCGGTCACATGGTCCCGCTCATTACAGAAATGAATAGGCGGCTCCACCTCCCATAGAGGCGGAGCCTCATATTTATTTCTGTAATGAACGGGTCATGTGACTGCTCAATACAGGAAGAAGATGCAGCGGTGGAAGAAGCAGGGACGCAGCGCCAGGAGCAGCCTGCAGGTGACTGGTGAGTATACAGCGCTGCGCAGCGCTGGGCGATATTTACCTCTCCTCGTTCCGGTGCGGCTCTGTCATCAGCGTCCTCTGGCAGTGACGTTCAAGGTCAGAGGGCGCGGTGACGTAGTCAGTGCGCGCCCTCTGCTGAACGTCAGTGCCGAAGACGGAGCCGCACGAGGAGCAGCCAGGTAAATATTGATAGTGCCCGGGTCCTGAGCGAAGAGAGAGAGGTGAGGTGAGTATGTGATTTTTTTTTTTTTTTATGGCAGCAAAAGCATAAGGGGCAAGTGGCTATACGGAGCAACTTGTGGGGCCATAACGCTTGTGCAGCGCCAGCACTATAAGGGGCAGTGACTGTGCGGAGCATCTTATGGGGCCATAACTCTTGTGCAGCACTATAAGGGGCAGTGGCTGTGCGGAGCATCTTATGGGGCCATAACTCTTGTGCAGCACTATAAGGGGCAGTGGCTGTGCGGAGCATCTTATGGGGCCATAACTCTTGTGCAGCATTATAAGGGGCAGTGGCTGTGCGGAGCATCTTATGGGGCCATAACTCTTGTGCAGCACTATATGGGGCAGTGGCTGTGCGGAGCATCTTATGGGGCCATAACGCTTGTGCAGCACTATAAGGGGCAAGTGGCTGTGCGGAGCATCTTATGGGGCCATAACTCTTGTGCAGCACTATAAGGGGCAGTCGGCAGTGGCTGTGTGGAGCATCTTATGGGGCCATAACTCTTGTGCAGCATTATAAGGGGCAGTGACTGGACGGAGCATCTTATGGGGCCATAACTCTTGTGCAGCACTATAAGGGGCAGTCGGCAGTGGCTGTGTGGAGCATCTTATGGGGCCATAACTCTTGTGCAGCACTATAAGGGGCAGTGACTGGACGGAGCATCTTATGGGGCCATAACTCTTGTGCAGCATTATAAGGGGCAGTGACTGGACGGAGCATCTTATGGGGCCATAACTTGTGCAGCACTATAAGGGGCAGTCGGCAGTGGCTGTGTGGAGCATCTTATGGGGCCATAACTCTTGTGCAGCGCCAGCACTATAAGGGGCAGTGACTGTGCGGAGCATCTTATGGGGCCATAACTCTTGTGCAGCACTATAAGGGGCAGTGACTGGACGGAGCATCTTATGGGGCCATAACTTGTGCAGCACTATAAGGGGCAGTCGGCAGTGGCTGTGTGGAGCATCTTATGGGGCCATAACTCTTGTGCAGCGCCAGCACTATAAGGGGCAGTGACTGTGCGGAGCTTCTTATGGGGCCATAACACTTGTGCAGCACTATAAGGGGCAGTGGCTGTGCGGAGCTTCTTATGGGGCCATAACGCTTGTGCAGCACTATAAGGGGCAAGTGGCTGTGCGGAGCATCTTATGGGGCCATAATGAACGGTGCTGAGCATTATATATGGCACAGCTTTCTATGGAGCATCTATGGGGCCATAATGAACGGTGCAGAGCATTATATATGGCACAGCTTTCTATGGAGCATCTATGGGGCCATAATGAACGGTGCAGAGCATTATATATGGGGCAGCTTTATATGGAGCATCTATGGGGCAATAATCAACGGTATGGAGCACTATGAGGGGGGCTGCGTTGTATTCTATGGGGGTTACCTTGAGTTGTATGGCAGGGCTGCGGGGGGGGCCCCATTTGGAAGTTCGCACCGGGGCCCATAACTTTGTAGTTACGCCACTGGATAGCGCCATAGTAGAAAAAGGCAAGATGAGGATATAATAAGAGATTTTATGACAATATGGAGTGATGAAAAAGCGCTGCCATGGTGGGGAATGAAGAGGTGGTGATGTGATGGAGATGGCTGAGATGAGGATGGAGGCAGAATAAGATCAGAAGAATGGTTCCATGGTGGAGATTGAAGTCATTGGGGCATGAGATACTCGGGTAAATTGTGACCTAGTAGAGATGGATTTGGTGATGCCATGATAGATACAGGGGAGATGAAGATATGGTTGAACAGTAATAATTTTGGACATTTTGGAGGGATGGTGCCATTATTGTAAGGCAGAGAACAGAGAAGTCCTATAATGTTCCCCGCTTCCCATCTCATATAGCTCAGCCATGTCCCTAATCCCGGCTCAGTGCCGACAGTTCTCGGCAGCTCTTCTAGCACGATGATTAGTAAAGTGACCACGGAGCAGGCAGGTAAACATTGATTGTTCTCCAGTGTTCCTATTCTGGGCCCCAGATGAAAGTTAAGTAAAAATCCATCGTCAGATAGGAAAGGATAAAGTCACGGTGACCTAGTGCAATCCCACCATTACGTGGCCTCATTGCCTTCCTTAGCAGAGGGTAAATGGTATGAGCGAGAGGAGATAAAATGGATAAAAAACCAGAACCTTCTTTATGTGGCAATTTATAAAACAGTCATTGAGAACAATTCGAGGAAAGCTGCAGTCCCTAAAGGCTTCCTCCGACTCCCGCCTCGTTCTCACCCCATCTTCACTCGTAACTCTCCCCTGATTGGAGCTATTCGCACGAGCAATAAGCTGTGCCTTGTAGGAGAATGATGGAGGCGTCAGGATGGGATCTGCCAGTGAGGATAAAGCTATCCCCTCGGGAGCGGCAGGTAATCAGAGAGAATTAGGATGGATGAGACGAGCGGGAAAGGTTTGTTTAAGGGGATGTGAGAGATTGGAAAACAAGCTGACATGCCAAGGACTTCGGCTCATCTCAGGGGATGTGCTCAGCGCTAATTGCACTAGCGCCTGGCAGCTGCTGTAAAGGCCAGGTAGTGATCGGGCACCATCCTGTAACCCCATCACTGTAAATGCCAGGGCTTTGGAGATGAGCAGATTTACCTGATGGAAGAACAGCATCACAATGGCGCCCATTTATCTACGGCCGAGACGGCTGAAAACCTGCAGCTAAAACTATAGAAAAGGCCTTAGTGCTGTTTTGGCTCAGTGGAGAGGTGAATCCTTTAAGCCCAAGGTCCGAGTAGGCACACGGGCCACGTGCGTCAGTGCAGCAGGCATGTGAGACAAGTGGGAAACAGACAGCAAAGGTACTGGAAGCCACAGGCAGGCGACTGGGTAACAGATAGAGATACTGGAAGCCGCAGGCCGGCTGGAGACTGGGAAGCAGGTAGCAGAGGTGCTGAAAGCCATAGCATGCAGGAGACTGGGAAGCAGGTGGCAGAGGTACTGGAAGCCGCAGGCAGGCGACTGGGTAACAGATAGCAGAGATACTGGAAGCCGCAGGCAGGCTGGAGACTGGGAAGCAGTTAGCAGATGTGCTGGAAGCCGCTGGCAGGCAGGAGACTGGGAAGCAGGTAGCAAAAGTGTTGGAAGCCACAGGCAGCAGACTGGGAAATAGATAGCAGACATACTTGAAGATGCAGGCAGGCAGCAGATTGGGAAGTAGGTAGCAGATGTGCTGGAGGTAGTAGGTGTCTTGCTGAGCCATGTATAGGCCCAGGCAGACGATCACATGGGAGCATTCTGGGCCACCAGCAAAGCCCTACGTGGAGCACAGCAGAGTACAGCGGACCAGGGTGAGGGAAGCAAAGCCTAGACCCGGGACAGGTGCATAGCAAGTGTCCCACAAACTGCGTCTACTGCCCAAGAGCTTGTGAGCTAGCCACAGGACACCATTCAGTCCATGGTGTTATATATTAAGAGATCCATGATCTCCATCTTATATTTATCTGTTGGGACCCCCATTTCTGAAAACAGACTGCTTGGTGGTCCCATACTTGCCAACTCTACTGAAATGTCAAGAAGCTCCTGGAAATTTGAAGAGACAAAATGTCTGGCAAGTCTCTTGGATTCCCCAATAACCTCCTGAAAGCCTCCCAGTGCTCCCCTGTGGTTTATGATGACGGGTAACCAGGTGGCAGGGACACTGTGATCCTCCAGGCTGTGGTTTGCCATTTTTGTATGAACAGCCGGTGTGATGATGAGCCGTTCGCGCAGCCCAATAGCCGCCGTTCGCGCAGCCCAATAGCCGCCGTTCGCGCAGCCCAATAGACGCCGTTCAGACGCATCTCTGAGCATTTTTAAGTCATTGACGTCTTAATAATATTATTAAATGAATCCGGGCACTTCCCCCATCTCATTATATCACGAAAGGAAACGGCCCAATGATGTGTGATCTAATTACGTGTCACAGCAAACTTTTCGGTGCTCGTGCGGTGAGAATGACCTTTCGAGAGCTCATAAATCGGTATTTTGGGTGATGATCCAATAAAATCTATCAGAGTCAGCACCGTGTATGGAATTACTCCATCATACGAGACTGGAGACAGAGACGGTAATCAATACCGCGGCTGAGCTGTCACTCATTGCCGGGCCCCGCTCCTAAAGACGCCGGTGTGCGGTATTAATAAACTGTAAATGGGCAAAGATCCATAAAACCCACCGGTGAATGTGATACTGCCCCTCCCCCACCAAAAGGGTGAGAGACTGCTTTATTCTATCCTCATGATATTGCTGCAGAGTCATAATTACTGTGCTGCAAATTGTAGACTTTAAGGGCCTCTCCATGGGGTGTATTCTGTGCACTGTGTGCGGTATACTCGGAGCCGCACAGTTCTGCACACTGACCTGTAATTTCATGGTGTGGCGCTATCATTTCCAGGCTATGAGCACTGTGTGACTTAATTTGCACACAGTCATGGTATGGCAATGTTATTTATGCGGGGCTCCGTTATTTGTACTCTCAATGGCACTTTTATTTGTGCACTTTATGGCACTATTCTTTTCACATTACACTTTATTGGTTTTTACAAGATACATGGCACTCGTCTCTGCATGGCCCTGGTGTTTGCACTCTGTCCATTACTCATTTCTGCACTATTTGGTGTTATGATTTCTGCACTGTATGGCGCTATGATTTCTGCACTGTATGGCGCTATGATTTCTGCACTGTATGGTGCTATGATTTCTGCACTGTATGGCGCTATGATTTCTGCACTGTATGGCGTTATGATTTCTGCACTGTATGGTGTTATGATTTCTGCATTGTATGACGCTATGATTTCTGCACTGTATTGGCATTATGATTTCTGCACTGTATGGCGTTATGATTTCTGCACTGTATGGTGCTATGATTTCTGCACTGTATGGTGCTATGATTTCTGCACTGTATGGTGTTATGATTTCTGCACTGTATGGTGTTATGATTTCTGCATTGTATGACGCTATGATTTCTGCACTGTATGGCGTTATGATTTCTGCACTGTATGGTGTTATGATTTCTGCATTGTATGACGCTATGATTTCTGCACTGTATTGGCATTATGATTTCTGCACTGTATGGCGTTATGATTTCTGCACTGTATGGCGTTATGATTTCTGCACTGTATGGCGCTATGATTTCTGCACTGTATAGTGTTATGATTTCTGCACTGTATGACACGGTTATTGCACTTCAGTATTTTTATGCACATTTTATGGCTCTCACTTTATTCTCCGTATGACTCTGATGTTTGCACACACTATCAGTCTTTTTTGCTCACTCTATGGCACCATTCCCCGACAGTATTTTTTCACACTATTTGGCTCTCTTATATATAAGCCCCGATGGGCACTTTTATTTGTGCAATGTAATTTCTTGGCTTTACGTCACTATTATTTCAACATTATACTGCAGTATTTTTGCACACTATTCGGTTCTTTTATTTCCACTCTATAGTCCTCATGTTTGTATCCTCTAAGGCACTTTTATTTCTCTATGGTAATGTTTTTTGTACTGCATTGCAGCACTTTTTGCACACAAGGGCTCTTTTATTTGTGCTCTTCATAGCCCTGATGTTTGTACAATCTGTTATTTCTGCACTTTATTGCACTTTAATTTAAAAACTGTACTGTAATATTTGTGCCCATTTTTTTGTTCCCTTATGTGCCCTCTGTATAGCCCTGGTGCTTGCATGACCAGTGGCGCTCTTATTCTGCAGTTTGTACAGTACATAGTACGGCTCTGTAACGCACACATTGTATCGGTCTGTTATGTTTATGGTGCAATTATTTGCATTTAATAAGCTCTTGTATTTGCCCTAAATCTTCATTGTTGTTTTCCACTTTTCTGGAGTAATTTCCTCTTTTTTAGTGGCGTTAGTATTTGCGCCTTATTTTCTATAAGTTTTGAGCCACTTTTTAAGTTTTCTTTTTAAAGTTTCTTTTTTAAATTACGGTATCTTTCCTTGACAACTTGGCTTATCCGGATGTTTAGGCAATGTTCCCACGATCAGCTGTTGGTGCATTTTTCCAATAATATGCAGCATACAAAAAACTCACCAATAACTCATTGTGGGAACGTAGTCACAGACAGATTAATAAAATGTAACTTTTAGTTACACCAATTTTTTTTTGCTGCATCTCACTCCGTTACTTGCCTGGAATAAGATTTTTGGAGGAGTTTTCAATTTGACGCATTTTTGTGATTTTTTTTTTTTTTAAGTATTTGGTGCTAAAACGTAAAACAAAAAAAGAGCATTTTTTTAATTTCTGTCAAATTCTTGAACCGCGTGCTGCACTTTGAAGAATTAGAGAAAACCACAAGACAATAAAAGAAAATTCAATAAAATTTAAAATATTGAAATCGACCCCTATGCGCTCTGTCTGTACAGCGCCCACCAGGACGGTATCTGTGTACAGGTGTAGGGTGTGCCCGGATTATTCCATGTACTGATGGTGGCATTACTGCATCGCAGTGCCAGGGTGCGCAGCCGCTCGCCCACATGCCACGGCTCGTGGGTTCCCTAATGGCTAATCATCTCCTATGTACGTCCTGTAAACAGCTGCGTCTTCTTACATTTCATTAGGCAGAACATTGTCCTGTAAGACGCGGGGAGATGATCACCGGATCACGGAATATCCTCCGAGAGCTAAATACGAACAAGCCTGTCCCTCCTCGCAGACTCCTGGCTGATGTTGCAGCTTCTACCTGCGCTGATACATTGTAACAAAGTCTTGTTTACAAGCAGGACTAGGCTAGGATGGTGATAAAGATGGCAGACCTGGAGATCCAGGAGGAAAGGCCCAGACACGTCACTCTCTTGCACTGGGAGCAGTTACCAGTCCTTTGACTTCCTGTGGGAAACAGTCAGCAATTAACGGGTAATTCTGGTGCAGTTGCGTTATGGACACAGTGTTTCTTTGCAGCTACCTACATACCTCCCCCCTCTGTCAACACATGGCGGCCGCACTATTTGGGGTCCTTTCCAGTGCAATGCAGATTACAGTCTTCCACTGCTCTCCATGGTCACCCCGGGGTCAGTCTCATTTTCTTTACTACTTACAGCCCCTTCTTTAAATGAGGATTCACAAGTGATCAGCTGATCGCTGCTGGTCTGTCATTAAAGTACAGCTGCACATTACTTCTACAGTGGCCTCTGCTGGAGAAAAGTGGAATGACAAGGTGCCCAGTCTTACGAGTTGGCGAGCTTGTAATGCACGGGTGCGTTGAGTCCTCCAGAGCTGCTCTTTGCAAATTTCCATATCCAGAAAATTGGGTGTCAGAATAAAGGAATTCTGTCATTCTTCTTATTCACTGAGTCGGGCGTCACGTCGGTCACCAGTCAGACTTATGAAGATTCCCCTGTTATGAGAAGGACTTGTGTCGTTCTCGCCTCCGGTCTGATCCGCTACACGTCAGCTTCTTATGCGCCTCTTCCATCAACTTGTGCCTCTAATTTTCATTTAAAGACTCACAAGGACTGTCGTGGATGATTAATGAATCCCATAATTACCGACTGTAAGATGACTGCGCTCACATGGCTGGCATAACAAACACATCTCCCAGACTGGCAGGACGCTCGCTAATAAACTTGTCGCATCCTTGAAGTTAAAAGAGTAAAATTAAAATGTGGAGAAAAAAAATAATAGAAACAAGAAAATCACAAAAAAGTGCAAAAGGCTCGTTCCCTTCTCTTCTTCTACCGTGACTCAGTTATATCTGTTTCTGGGAAAGTTGGGTGGCATCAGAGCAACACGAATACGTAACTAGGCATGGCATCTGACTCTGGCAAAGCTGGGTGACATCAGAGATAAAGGAGTACATAGCTAGTCGTGCCATGGCACCTTTTTGGGAAAGCTGGGTGACATCAGACATATAGGAGTACATAGCAAGGCGTGCCATGGCACCTTGTTGGGAAAGCTGGGTGGCATCAGAAATATACTTAAGCAGAAACAATAACTAGGTCTGAATGACCTAAACTGCACTTTACCCCTATAAAGTAGATCACTGCATCCTGGAAAAGCTGTATATGCTATAAGGGGGTTCTCCAGCGCCTTTCACTTCTTCATTGGGGGTAGGGGGTGAGAGGAGCTGATGACATTGCAGGGGCCTGTCCAGATATCAGGAGCTGCCAGGTATTGTGAACGCTTCCTGGCATCCACCTGTCGGTGTAATGTCATCAGACACTCACTACTCTCAATGCAGAGGGGAGATGCAATGGAAGACCCCTTTAATGTTGGCCATATTGGATGTCACTCAGCTTTCC
Organism: Ranitomeya variabilis; assembly: GCF_051348905.1. Classification (NCBI taxonomy): domain Eukaryota; kingdom Metazoa; phylum Chordata; class Amphibia; order Anura; family Dendrobatidae; genus Ranitomeya; species Ranitomeya variabilis. The sequence continues at coordinate 231,767,346 of NC_135238.1, forward strand.
CAGAAACTGGCATGACCAAGGTGTACGTCATTGGCAAACATCTGGTCTTTAGGCACAAATTGCCAGAAAGTCCTTTCTCTTTCAAGGCTCTGGGGGTGCAATGCTCCTGTCATGCCCACCAGAGGGCGCTTGTCCTTGAGAGTAAATGACAGTCACTTTAATGGGGCTACAGACATCTGGCATGGCACCGCGCCAACCCCAGCACCATCTGCAACCAAATTGGTTCCATGATAACAATTTGCAGTAACAGGGATGCCGCCTGCCTCTTTTTATGGATCCCAATGAAAATTACAATTTGAAGTTTGCTGACTGCATCTCCCCAGGCAGTCATTCCCTCGAAAGCTTCCATGATAGGGGGGTGGGGGAAAGTGTGTACAGATTATAATTACCTAACCCCACTGTTACGTTGCCCAATCAATTCGTTACGTAGCCCTGGGCAATGTGCAGATTTGCCAGCGCTCAGCTCTTGGGCTGTCGGCCCGTGCGGCCTCAGCAGGGGGCACTGGGAGATAATGACTTGACGCTGGTGGAGAGAAATGAGCCGCTCTGTGATTGTACTCTGCTGACGGGAATGAGTAAATTTCCCCTTTCTGACATTAATAATTTCACGTGAGGCTGTGGAGGCTGGCAAGTATTGGGACCATGTGTCTTTCCTGTAGTGATTGGTAGAATGAGGGCGATTTATCCTGTGCGGCTCATGTGGAAAACAAAAATTCTGCACAATGTAACTTCATGCATAAAGAAGCAGATACAGAATATCCAGAAAGATTATATTGCTTTCCTGTTTATGCAGCTGATACATTGTAGTAACAATGTATCGATCCTCATGGGAGGAGCTGCAGCCGGAAGCTCGTTCTCAATGGCGGCCACTGCTGGGGAAATGCAGTATTACACAAGGAGTAGAGGACCCCATCTATGAATTACATATGTCCCAGAAAGAGAAAAGGGAGAGACCACACATTAAAAAAAACACGTAAAATACCCACAATTTAATTTTCATATCTTTCCTATGAGACCAGTTTTGGGGTTCCCCAATGTGCCATGTCAGTGCAACTGACCACAACTGTGACGTGTTCATAGACAAAAGGTTGTATTATACTGCATCTATCTATCATCTATCTTCAACTAAAATAAAAATTGTTCAACCTACATTGAAAATTAGGAAATTTGCCAGAAGAAGCTGATATCTGTTTGTGCACCATGTCTGCAGCAGGTTATAACAGCCAGAGGGGCTCTGCTAAGGGCTATATAGGAGCTGGTCATGAAAGGGTGAATAATTGAGCCAGAAGGCATCAGTAATAAGTGGTACTTTGTGTAGGATTTGGAGGAAACGCTTGTTATGTTAGTTGTGTCCAGCTCCTGACATTGTTCTCGTTTCATTGATTTATTGCAAATGGCAACATTTATGCACAATTTGGAAGCTGTGCAAAAATATTGCAAATGTTGTCATTTTCTCACTCCTGTCCTGACCAGCTATGCCAATATGGGTGGAGCATGGGCAGGACGGGTTGTAGCCCATCAAACTCATGAAAAGTTATTCCACTAGGCACAACTTACTCCAGAGATGTACTCCAGTCCTTGCCGGCAGTAACTTTTCTTTTCTACATTCACTTAATTAATTAGGTGGCATCTAAAGGACTTAGTCGCATTTTACACCAGCCCGTTAAGACTTGCGTGTACAACATCAATATTAATAAATTGGGGCCATAGAATATAAATCAGCGGTGCACGCCTGAACCAAGAATAAGGGTCAGAAACAATCTTAAAGGGGTCTTATGATCTGAGACATTTATATTGTGGCAAAAGTATATACCATGAATGTATCGCAGGGCTCCAACCTATCAGGAGAATTGGGGTCCCATTCTCCCCCTGCAGCACTCCGCAGACACCATGCATGTGGCTCTCTCCGATAAAGTCATGGGTATGGTGCTAAGCTTTATGCTACTCCCTTTCTTTCTGACACACAAACTACAAGAGATCTGAAACCATGCAAACATTGCTGGGGCCAGATGTTTAGGGGCCACGCAGAAGGGCATTGTGGGCTGCCATTTGTGCACCCGATGGACTTCACCGTCCTTTGTCAGCTAAACCTATGAAACTTTGCTACAATGCATCGTTGTAAACAAAATGTATCAGTCTGGAGTTCGAACTGTTCTGCTCACAGATGATTGTAGGAGAATAAAGGTATTAAATGGCAACATAACAGAAATCTGCATAAACCTAAATATTGCCCTATTATGGATAGATATATACCCAGTCGTATCAATATATGAAGCAGGGATGTGGAGAACCACATAGAAAACGACCAGACTTGGGTATTAAAACAAAAACATCTTTATTGATAATTAACATAAACAAGTTTAAAAAGCCTATTTAGGCTCAAGACAAAAAGCAGAACAAGGTGCAAAGTTGGTGGCAGTAAACCCATCTAGTAGCCACTATGAATGGAAACCGTGCGGACCAGTACACTAAGGCTAGCCTCTCTGAAATGCATGAAAGCTATGACCCATATATCTCTCCCCCATGGTCCTCTAAGACCGTATAATACACCATGTAAATGCCTGGAAAACCAGGACTAATCACCGCCACTGCGGCCGGGAATATTACCTGTAAACGGGGGAATGTATGGAAGGAAGCCTGGTGCGGTCCCACACGTGCACCCGACGCGCGTTTCGGAGCGGAGGCTCCTTCGTCAGGGGGCGTGTCGGCTAACTCCGGAACCAGGGTTTAAATGTGCATGTGTCCCTGATTGTCAAGGCGGAAACCGGATGTGACGCAGGCGTTGCCATAACCCCGGCGACGCCGGGCGGCCGCGGCGTCATGCAGGAGGGTCGCCACAGCCATGGCAACCAACGCTGCATAGAGACGCCGCAAGCCACCCGGAGAAGACGGGGCCAGACACGCACGCGTACAGGTAACGTCAGAACAATAGAGGAACACTGACAAGGACTACATTATAGATAGTAGAAGCACCTACAAAATCCCCACTGCTGCATATATAAATATAAAAACAGAACAAAACAATAGACAAGAGGCAGTGGGAGAAACTGACAGGGGGGAACAAAATGACAAAAACAACAACAAAAAAGGGGGGAAAAAGAGAAAGGCGAATGTGTAATATCCTATCTCATACCAAAGAAGAACCTTGTAAGGATCAAAGCTGCCTATCTCTACACATGCTACCACCCAATTGAAACACGGCAGTATTAAGAACCCGAAACAATACCCCAAAAACATTATATCCCATATAGAAGTAGGTGACATGAGCATAATAGTACCACATAAGAAACAAAACAAATTATAGTAATGTGATAATAATATATATGTCCACAATTTCCGTACATCTTAAATCTTCATACATAATAAGCACATATCCGTCAAAGGACTAGAGAGCAAAACCCCATCCCAAAGTTATACAACATTAACAAGTGCAAAACATATATTTAAAAGATACAATAGCACTCATTTATGCGGCCACAGTATAGAACAAATAGCAGTCTTCATCCACTTGGCCCGGATGTCCAGACGAGAATCAAGGGAACTGAATCCCTTAGTAGGGTCGAACCACACAGTCAAATGCTAACGTATCTAGATAATAAAAAATTAAAAAGTTAAAACCAAACATAGCCACCACGAGACGGGACAAACCGCCACTCAGATGGAAACATTCTAGGCAAGAGATCACAGAAACGGTGCAAAACTAATAGTTTCATTCAACCCGTGAGGGTGGATCGTGTTGAGAGTCCACATCCATCGTGTTTCCAGTTGTGCCAATCGTTGGGAAATATTGCCCCCCCCTAATTCCTGGGTCAATCATGTCTATCCCTTTGACCCGTAGGCCCTTGCTATTGCAGCCATGATGGGACCTAAAGTGCCTGGGTAATGTTTTTAATGTGCTTGGATCAAGTGCACTAACAGCCGCTTCTATTCCAAGCACATGCTCACGCACCCTTATTTTAAGCTGTCGAGTTGTCAGTCCCACATAAATTAAGGGGCAAGGGCAAACCGCATAATAGATTACATTTTTAGATGTACAAGTGATAGACTTTGTAATTTTGAAACTCTTTTGTCCTGATGAGTCAGTGAACGTGTCATCCCTAAGGATGTTGCAGCATGCAACACAGTGACCACACGTACGACAGCCACCTCTAGGTAAGTACCGTAAATCGTTTAAAAAAGTCCTAGGGGAATTTTCTACAAAATGGCTGCGTACTAAGTGGTCACGCATGTTCTTTGACCTCCTAAATGTAATGGACGGTCGACTAGGCAGTATTTTTGACAATGTTGCATCAGTTCTAAGGATCGGCCAGGCGCGTTCCAATGCATGTCTAATAGCACCAGCCCTTGAATTATAGTTCGTCACAAACCTTACTACTTCAGAGACATTACCACTGCTATGGCCTCCATAAAGCAGAGTATTTCTTTTACTATATTTAGCCCTTAAATATGCTCTCTTAATGGCCCGGTTACTGTATCCCCTTTCTCTAAACCGTGACCAAAGGTCCCTACTACAAGAGATCTGAAACCATGCAAACATTGCTGGGGCCAGATGTTTAGCGGCCACGCAGAAGGGCATTGTGGGCTGCCATTTGTGCACCCGATGGACTTCACCGTCCTTTGTCAGCTAAACCTATGAAACTTTGCTACAATGCATCGTTGTAAACAAAATGTATCAGTCTGGAGTTCCAACAGTTCTGCTCACAGATGATCATACACGCCCTGGCCCCTTGTCGAGCCCTAAATATGGAATGGGGAGGCAGTAAATTACATGACGTAGGGTGGGACTAAGTTTCATGCCTAAAAAAAAAAAGTAATGACTTCTCTATTTAGGTATCAGATGCGGAGGAGGGTCACAAATAGTCACCAAACGACCGGTATTGCTACAATGTGGTTCTTAGCTGGAAAGTATCAAGGTTTAGATTTTTAGAAAATGCATTTCCTATATTTCCCTCCAAACTATTTTAATGTTTAGAGACTTATTGCTTCCATTTATAAATAAGTAATTTTTTGGCTGGAAATATGACAATCAGTCACAACACCCTCTGAAATTGGGGAGGGCACAGACTGGGCAGTATAGGGTGTAGATAATTCTGCATCAATATACAGAGAAGAGACCACAATGGGAATATGTTAAGCGAGCGGTGGGCAGCAAAAAGACGGAAGAAAATTGTGCTTAACAGCCTAAGCCACCCGCACGACGGAGGATGCAGAAGGCAATTCCATCATAAATATTATAATTTCATTACTTTCCTCAGCACAAAAAAAAAGAGCAGCGTGAAATGCAATGAGATTGAGAAAGGACAAGCTGCGTGGTGGGGGGAGATGGAATGCCAGCGCGGGGACCGGAAGGAGGGGCGCCAGGTGCCAGCTGTCTGAGCCCCTGTGTTTAAAATTTAATACCAAAATCTCAGCTGAAGGTTTTGTTATCTATCAGAATAATGTCGCCTCACCATACGGGAACTTCTCTAATGCACGAGTCAGATTAAAAAGGAAAATATCACACCCGGCTCCATGTGCACCGGTCGCCGTCACCTTGGGGATATGAAATAGGGAAACGGACCCAGTCAAGATGTTGTATTAAACCATCAAAGCTGTCTTTGATGCCTCCATTTTACAGTGGCCCCTTGATGATTCCTCGTGGGGAAAGATCTTTTATTATAGATTATTTTCAAAGAGTAGTTATTAAGGCAGAGAGTAAATAGCGCCTAACCGTATACAGTACTATTTGTATGCAGTAGGGGGCGCAAGAAAAACACTGCCAAGTCCTAACACAGGGCAGCCCAGTGCCCACTTTGCCCCCTCCATTCATTGCTATGGTGGGGTCAGATCAAGCACAAGTTCCTCCACCAGTGTCGAAGAGAATATTATTTCTAAAGAAGGACGGAGATGATAAGCAGCCGTTGAAAATTTATTTTGCTGTTTATCTCCCATAAAATAATGGAACAGATAAAAAAAACCTACATGTCTGATCTTTGGTTCCAGCACCAGGAAAGCATCTGCCAGTCACCTGTCCAACATGCCCAATCCTTGTGATCCAGGACGAACGTGTGGCTTCTAGGGGAAGGTCGATAAGCAGCTGCCAGTCACCTGAAAGGAAAAGATTGGACAGGTAAAAGATCCAACATGTCCGATCACTGCTTCCACCAATAGTCCAGATATTTCTATGGAGGTTAGGAGATAAATAGCCGCCATACACCTCGTATACTGCTTATCTCACGGGAAGGGATTGGACAGGTAAAAATCCAACAAGTCGGATCATTTCTTCCTACTGTTTCCCACCATTGAGTGAACCTATCTATGGTTGTGGAAGATAAGAGGCCGCCAGACACAACTGCTTATCTCAAGACAAAGGATTGGATAGGTAATGACCCAACAGGAAAAAGTCATTGTCCAATAGGTTCCACCATCTTTGAGGCTGATGAATATGTGAAGTCTATGGTTTTGGGGGATAAGCGGCTGTCAGGCGCCTCTGCTGCTTATCTCGGGGGACACAAAGGATAAGAAGATAGAACTTGTCTGATCATTGTTTCCTATTAGTGATGGAGGATATTTGGGCTGTACATACATAGATAGTTGGTGGATAACATTAAAATCTCCCAAAAGACTGGTCCCTTGTTAAGACATGATTTTCTGTGACCATATAAAATAAATATTGATCATTTCCTTGCTGACCACCCCATGGGAAGACCACAGCAAAGAGGGTTCACTGTATAAAAAGCAACTGTTCATAGCTGAAAAATGTATCAGTCCAGGAAGATATACAGGATGCAACTGACACATTGCAAACTTCTACAATTACTGATACATTGCAGCAAACGTCTACAATTACTGATACATTGCGGCAAAAGTCTACAATTACCGATATATTGTTACAAACTTCTAGAATTACTGATACATTGCAGCAAACTTATACAATGCAGCAAACTTATGGAATTACAGATACATTGTATCAAACTTCTACAGTTACCAATGTATTGTGGCAAACTTCTAGAATTACTGATAGATCGTAGCAAACTTATGGAATTAAAGATACATTGTATCAAACTTCTACAGTTACTGATATATTGTCGCAAACTTCTAGAATTATTTATACATTGTAGCACAATTCTTGAATTACGATACATTGTAGCAAACATGGAATTACCAATACATTGTAGTAAACTTCTGGACTTATCTGTGCCGATGATCTACTTCAGTGATTTTCAACCTTTTTTGAGCCGCGGCACATTTTTTATACTTAAAAAATCCCGAGGCACACCACCAACCAAAATGGCACAAAATGGTGCGTCCAGGTTTGAGATGAAAGTCTGCAGTCATTCTATGTGACTGCAGGCTTTTGAATTCTCACAGCGCAAGCACTGCACACTTTCAGGATTCTCCCTTGCCGGTGGCCAGAGTGGACGGTCATGACAGCACAAGTATGTGATTTGGATACTTCTGGTCACATTCTAACTAGACGTGTCCGGCCTCAGTCAATTCATTTTCATTGAATGAGGCCACACATGTCTAGTCAGCACGTGACCGCATGTATGTAAATCACCAACATCAGAGAATTATGATAGCAGTGTGCACTGTGAGAATTCAGAAGTCTGCAGTCACATAGTATGACTGCAGACTCATCACAACCTTGGACATCCCCTTTAATGTTCCTAACAAATAAAAATGAGAATTAGTATCACAAAAAAAACACATTTACATCCAGGTACCTGATAGATGACGTTGTTTGTGGAGTCGCCTCTTTCTTTTCATCTTCACCTTGTCCAGATGCCATGATGACTCTTCTCATCCACCGGCAGAGCTCGTTTCTGCAGACTTCCATCTTCTCCTGTCTTCTGCAGCACATCCCGACACAACACCCTTAAAGATAGCAGTGTTATTATAATGCTCCGGAATAACAATATCTGCCCTAGGCTGAGCCTCTGAGTAAATAATTGCCCCTCACTTTATTCCCAGCACATAATATGACCCTCACTGTCCCTCTTATGGTACATGCCATCCACACTACCCTCTCTCTCTTTTCCATACTTCACACTGCCTTCTCATACGGTGTCCCTCAGAGAGCCCAGTCTCTCTACTGTGCCCCTTCATTACACTCCTCCTACTTGGCATACTGTCTCCTCCTGGCTGTTACCCTCACACTACTCAGTATCTATTATGTGTCCACTCACACTTTCATCTGTCATGATTCTCAATGGCGAGAGAACATAGCCCAGCATATATGAGAACTAGCTCTTGGAAGATGGAAACTATACTGACCATGAACTAAACCTGCCGCACAACTAGAAGTGGCCGGGTAGCATGCCTACGTTTTTTTATCCCTAGATGCCCAGCGCCAGCCGGAGAACTACCTAATCCTAGCAGAGGAAAAGACAGTCCTGGCTCACCTCTAGAGAAATTTTCCCAAAAGGCAGACAGAGGCCCCCACATATATTGGCGGTGATTTTAGATGAAATGACAAACGTAGTATGAAAATAGGTTTAGCAAAATCGAGGTCCGCTTACTAGATAGCATGAAGACAGAAAGGGCACTTTCATGGTCAGCAGAAAACCCTATCAAAACACCATCCAGAAATTACTTTAAGACTCTAGCATTAACTCATAACACCAGAGTGGCAATTTCCGCTCACAAGAGCTTTCCAGACACAGTAACGAAACAGCAGCTGTGAACAGGAACAAAATGCAAAAACACACAAGGACAAAAGTCCAACTTAGCTGGGAGTTGTCTAGTAGCAGGAACATGCACAGAAAGGCTACTGATTACATTGTTGACCGGCATGAAACTGACAGAGGAGCAAGGTTATATAGCGACTCCCACATCCTGATAGGAGCAGGTGAACAGAGGGGATGATGCACACAAGTTAAATTCCACAAGTGGCCACCGGGGGAGCCCAGAATCCAATTTCACAACAGTACCCCCCCTCAAGGAGGGGGCACCGAACCCTCACCAGAACCACCAGGGCGATCAGGATGAGCCCTATGAAAGGCACGGACAAGATCGGAGGCATGAACATCAGAGGCAGTGACCCAAGAATTATCCTCCTGACCGTATCCCTTCCATTTGACCAGATACTGGAGTTTCCGTCTGGAAACACGAGAGTCCAAGATCTTTTCCACAACGTACTCCAACTCACCCTCAACCAACACCGGAGCAGGAGGCTCAACGGAAGGCACAGCTGGTACCTCATACCTGCGCAACAATGACCGATGAAAAACATTATGAATCGAAAAGGATGCAGGGAGGTCCAAACGGAAGGACACAGGGTTAAGAATCTCCAATATCTTGTACGGGCCGATGAACCGAGGCTTAAACTTAGGAGAAGAAACCCTCATAGGGACAAAACGAGAAGACAACCACACCAAGTCCCCAACACAAAGCCGAGGACCAACACGACGACGGCGGTTGGCAAAAAGCTGAGTCTTCTCCTGGGACAACTTCAAATTGTCCACCACCTGCCCCCAAATCTGATGCAACCTCTCCACCACAGCATCCACTCCAGGACAATCCGAAGATTCCACTTGACCGGAGGAAAATCGAGGATGAAACCCCGAATTACAGAAAAACGGGGACACCAAGGTGGCAGAGCTGGCCCGATTATTGAGGGCGAACTCCGCCAAAGGCAAAAAAGCAACCCAATCATCCTGATCCGCAGACACAAAACACCTCAAATATGTCTCCAAGGTCTGATTAGTCCGCTCGGTCTGGCCATTAGTCTGAGGATGGAAAGCAGACGAAAAAGACAAATCTATGCCCATCCTAGCACAGAATGCCCGCCAAAATCTAGACACGAATTGGGTCCCTCTGTCAGAAACGATATTCTCCGGAATACCATGCAAACGAACAACATTTTGAAAAAACAGAGGAACCAACTCGGAAGAAGAAGGCAACTTAGGCAAGGGAACCAGATGGACCATCTTAGAGAAACGGTCACACACCACCCAGATGACAGACATCTTCTGAGAAACAGGCAGATCCGAAATAAAATCCATCGAGATGTGCGTCCAAGGCCTCTTCGGGATAGGCAAGGGTAACAACAATCCACTAGCCCGAGAACAACAAGGCTTGGCCCGAGCACAAACGTCACAAGACTGCACAAAGCCTCGCACATCTCGTGACAGGGAAGGCCACCAGAAGGACCTTGCCACCAAATCCCTGGTACCAAAGATTCCAGGATGACCTGCCAACGCAGAAGAATGAACCTCAGAGATGACTCTACTGGTCCAATCATCAGGAACAAACAGTCTACCAGGTGGGCAACGATCAGGTCTATCCGCCTGAAACTCCTGCAAGGCCCGCCGCAGGTCTGGAGAAACGGCAGACAATATCACTCCATCTTTAAGGATACCTGTGGGCTCAGAATTACCAGGGGAGTCAGGCTCAAAACTCCTAGAAAGGGCATCCGCCTTAACATTCTTAGAACCCGGTAGGTAAGACACCACAAAATTAAACCGAGAGAAAAACAACGACCAGCGCGCTTGTCTAGGATTCAGGCGCCTGGCAGACTCAAGGTAAATTAAATTTTTGTGGTCAGTCAATACCACCACCTGATGTCTGGCCCCCTCAAGCCAGTGACGCCACTCCTCAAAAGCCCACTTCATGGCCAAAAGCTCCCGATTCCCAATATCATAATTCCGCTCGGCGGGCGAAAATTTACGGGAAAAAAAAGCACAAGGTCTCATCACGGAGCAGTCGGAACTTCTCTGCGACAACACCGCCCCAGCTCCGATTTCAGAAGCGTCGACCTCAACCTGAAAAGGAAGAGCAACATCAGGCTGACGCAACACTGGGGCGGAAGAAAAGCGGTGCTTGAGCTCCCGAAAGGCCTCCACAGCAGCAGGGGACCAATCAGCAACATCAGCACCCTTCTTAGTCAAATCAGTCAATGGTTTTACAACATCAGAAAAACCAGCAATAAATCGACGATAAAAGTTAGCAAAGCCCAAAAATTTCTGAAGACTCTTAAGAGAAGAGGGTTGCGTCCAATCACCAATAGCCTGAACCTTGACAGGATCCATCTCGATGGAAGAGGGGGAAAAAATGTATCCCAAGAAGGAAATCTTCTGAACCCCAAAAACACACTTAGAACCCTTCACACACAAGGAATTAGACCGCAAAACCTGAAAAACCCTCCTGACCTGCTGGACATGAGAGTCCCAGTCATCCGAAAAAATCAGAATATCATCCAGATACACAATCATAAATTTATCCAAATAATCGCGGAAAATGTCATGCATAAAGGACTGGAAGACTGAAGGGGCATTTGAAAGACCAAAAGGCATCACCAAATACTCAAAATGGCCCTCGGGCGTATTAAATGCGGTTTTCCACTCATCCCCCAGCTTGATTCGCACCAAATTATACGCCCCTCGGAGATCAATCTTAGAGAACCACTTGGCCCCCTTTATACGAGCAAACAAATCAGTAAGCAGTGGTAACGGATATTGATATTTAACCGTGATTTTATTCAAAAGTCGATAATCAATACACGGCCTCAAAGAGCCGTCTTTCTTAGACACAAAGAAAAAACCGGCTCCTAAGGGAGATGACGAAGGACGAATATGTCCCTTTTCCAAGGACTCCTTTATATATTCTCGCATAGCAGCGTGTTCAGGCACAGACAGATTAAATAAACGACCCTTAGGGTATTTACTACCCGGGATCAAGTCTATGGCACAATCGCACTCCCGGTGCGGAGGTAGTGAACCAACCTTGGGTTCTTCAAAAACGTCACGAAAGTCAGACAAGAATTCAGGAATCTCAGAGGGAATAGATGATGAAATGGAAACCAAAGGTACGTCCCCATGAGTTCCTTTACATCCCCAGCTTAACACAGACATAGCTCTCCAGTCGAGGACTGGGTTATGAGATTGCAGCCATGGCAATCCCAGCACCAAAACATCATGTAGATTATACAGCACCAGAAAGCGAATAACCTCCTGGTGATCCGGATTAACACGCATAGTCACTTGTGTCCAGTATTGTGGTTTATTACTAGCCAATGGGGTGGAGTCAATCCCTTTCAGAGGTATCGGAGCCTCCAATGGCTCCAAATCATACCCACAGCGTTTGGCAAAGGACCAATCCATAAGACTCAAAGCAGCGCCAGAGTCGACATAGGCGTCCGCGGTAATAGATGACAAAGAACAAATCAGGGTCACAGATAGAATAAACTTAGACTGTAAAGTGCTAATTGAAACAGACTTGTCAGGCTTCTTAGTACGCTTAAAGCATGCTGATATAACATGAGTTGAATCACCACAATAGAAGCACAACCCATTTTTTCGTCTAAAATTCTGCCGCTCGCTTCTGGACAGAATTCTATCACATTGCATATTTTCTGGCGTTTTCTCAGTAGACACCGCCAAATGGTGCACAGGTTTGCGCTCCCGCAGACGCCTATCGATCTGAATAGCCATCGTCATGGACTCATTCAGACTCGCAGGCACAGGGAACCCCACCATAACATCCTTAATGGCATCAGAGAGACCTTCTCTGAAAATCGCCGCCAGGGCGCACTCATTCCACTGAGTAAGCACAGACCATTTGCGGAATTTTTGGCAGTATATTTCAGCTTCATCTTGCCCCTGAGACAAGGACATCAAGGCCTTTTCCGCCTGAAGCTCTAAATGAGGTTCCTCATAAAGCAACCCCAAGGCCAGAAAAAACGCATCCACATTGAGCAACGCAGGATCCCCTGGTGCCAATGCAAAAGCCCAGTCTTGAGGGTCGCCCCGGAGCAAGGAAATTACAATCCTGACCTGCTGTGCAGGGTCTCCGGCAGAGCGAGACTTCAGGGACAAAAACAATTTGCAATTATTTTTAAAATTTTGAAAGTGAGATCTATTCCCCGAGAAGAATTCAGGCAAAGGAATTCTAGGCTCAGACATAGGTGCATGAACAACAAAATCTTGCAAATTTTGTACCTTTTTGGCGAGATTATTCAAACCTGTAGCTACACTCTGAAGATCCATTTGAAACAGGTGAACACAGAGCCATTCAAGGATTAGAAGGAGAGGAAGAGAGGAAGGCTGCAGTATAGGCAGACTAGCAAGTGATTCAATTAAGAGCACACTCAGAACTAGAGGGGAAAAAAAAAAAAAAAAAAAAAAATTGTAGCAGACTTCTTTTTTCTCTCCTTTCTCAGCCAGTAATTTAACCCTTTTTTGGGCCGGTCAAACTGTCATGATTCTCAATGGCGAGAGAACATAGCCCAGCATATATGAGAACTAGCTCTTGGAAGATGGAAACTATACTGACCATGAACTAAACCTGCCGCACAACTAGAAGTGGCCGGGTAGCATGCCTACGTTTTTTTATCCCTAGATGCCCAGCGCCAGCCGGAGAACTACCTAATCCTAGCCGAGGAAAAGACAGTCCTGGCTCACCTCTAGAGAAATTTTCCCAAAAGGCAGACAGAGGCCCCCACATATATTGGCGGTGATTTAAGATGAAATGACAAACGTAGTATGAAAATAGGTTTAGCAAAATCGAGGTCCGCTTACTAGATAGCATGAAGACAGAAAGGGCACTTTCATGGTCAGCAGAAAACCCTATCAAAACACCATCCAGAAATTACTTTAAGACTCTAGCATTAACTCATAACACCAGAGTGGCAATTTCCGCTCACAAGAGCTTTCCAGACACAGTAACGAAACAGCAGCTGTGAACAGGAACAAAATGCAAAAACACACAAGGACAAAAGTCCAACTTAGCTGGGAGTTGTCTAGTAGCAGGAACATGCACAGAAAGGCTACTGATTACATTGTTGACCGGCATGAAACTGACAGAGGAGCAAGGTTATATAGCGACTCCCACATCCTGATAGGAGCAGGTGAACAGAGGGGATGATGCACACAAGTTAAATTCCACAAGTGGCCACCGGGGGAGCCCAGAATCCAATTTCACAACATTCATCCCCCCATACTGTCTGCACACATTTCTAATAGCCTCCTCCTGTACATCCCCCCCCTGCTAACATACCCCTTTGCTCTCTCCATATTTCCTCCTCACACATTCCCCCCTCACACATTCCCCCGACTCCCCATACTGTCCTCACACATCCCATCACCGTTGCTCCCAGTACTGTCAGCACACATTTTTCCCCTCGCTACTGTGTCCACCCCCATCTCCCCACTCACCCCCACAGAATATATCCACTGCCCTTCCGATAGAATAAATCCATCCCCTTCCACAGAATAAATGCACCCTGCCCCACACATGCTAAATAAATTCCAGCCCCCCCCCCCCACGTACACACTGAATAAATCCCCCACACACACTGAATAAATCCCCCCACACACTTAATAAATCCCCCCACATACTCCCCATAAACCCACCCCACGCTGAATCTTCGGTGTCTTCAGCTCCACAGCACAGGAGCACTTACCACCAAGTCTCTTCTTTCTCCTGCGCGCCGGATAGTGACGTCAGCAGCGTGATCACATGACTTGATCACGCTGCTGGCGTCGCTCTGACCCGGCAGTCAGAGCCTCAATTGTACTCGCAGCTGGTAGATGTCTGCGAGTACAATTGATCTCCGGGAGCCGGCGCGCTGCAGCTTCTCTGTGCCGGCTGTCAGCTTGACAGTCAGCACAGAGAACAGCTGACTCCCGTTCCCCGCGGCACACCCGACCATGTGTCGCGGCACACTAGTGTGCCGCGGCACACTGGTTGAAAAACACTGATCTACTTAACCAGTTTGGAGCATTGTCTAGACTTGATACAATTGTCAGCTGCCAGCAGGACCAGCATATGTTTATATTATTAACTGACAGCAAAAAGAATTCTTTAAAGCGGTAAGAAATTGAAATGCAAAGGCCTCAATTCACGAAAAGGTTTTGACCAGAATTCTGGTATAAAACTTCTTGAAACTTTACAAAGTTTTTGCACAATAAAAAAATGTTCTGTTTTTTTTGTCATCCTAATTCCAGCTCCACCAACATTTTGAAAACTGGGGTGAGCTTCATGGGAAGGGTTCGCGGATGACAAGTTAATCATATTTTACTCCACAAAAGTGATGCAAATTGCACGAAAAATGTTCTCGAGTCCCCAACTGGAGCTCATTGCTTCCAGAGGCATAGGATAGCGGAAAGAGGCAACAAAGTCATTGAAAGGTGCACGTGACCGTCACTTTATGAAATTGGCGCATTTTGCTCCCTGTTCCCTGCAAAATGCTAATCTTAATGATTTGGGGCCAAGGAATATTAGAAAGTTCTAGACCTTTTCAATTTTAAAGTGGTTGACTGTATTTGTATAAAATCGGACAACCCCTCCAACTACTACCCCCATCATGCCTCTATCCTGCCCTAGGGGCTAATAATTAGGCCACATTGTATTTTGCCCTCCAGTGAAGGGCTCTTTGCGTTTCACGTTCTTTACGGCTATTTAGCCCCAAAACCTTAATATTATCTTTACCCAACCACAAAAAGCCTCACCTAATGTATGAGCAATTGGGTTAAACACGGGAGGAAGATTTGAGGCCGCTCATATATCCTCGTTTAGAAACAGCAATTAGTTAAGGTGAAAGTAATAAACCAAAAGCAAAAAAAAAAAAACCAAGTATGAAAAAGCATCATCATTTGTGTACGGCTGCAGAACCTGCAGCCGCCGGGTCCATGAAGCCGGAGCAATGTCCTAATTTAATAAGCACATAAAGTATATGTGTATAAATCATGTATACGCCGACACCGCTGACCAGAATGCATTGGCTGCCATAACTCAGCGGCTACATGACTAGAATACGCAGGAAGTCGCGCTCTGCATTACGTGTCGCTGCCGCTATCCAGAACATTCATCTGCAGCCGCGCTCTCCCTCCATGTAAAGAGCGTGAGGGGGGCGCTGACATCACTCAGGTCCAGAGGTTAATGTCACCTCCGTCTTATTAACCCGACCAAAGCAAATGGAACAGAAAAATCAATTTTAGATAGAAAAAGCCATGCTGACTGATCTCACCTTGGAATGACCTCAAAGGTGCTTACTCAGATAGATGGCGGTTATACGTAGGACGCCGGGGTCTGGAATGTTAGGGAATAGTTATATAAGCAATTCTCATAGATTGTTATTAGCGGAGTATTAAAAAGGTATTTTACCGCAAACAATTATTACCAGTGCAATGGAGAAAAGACTACAGTGGGATCAAAGCGGCTCTCACTATAAACGTTATATTCTTGTATATACAGTGAAGGAAATAAGTATTTGACCCCTTGCTGATTTTGTAGGTTTGCCCACTGACAAAGACATGAACAGTCTATAATTTTAAGGCTAGGTCAATTTTAACATTAAGAGATAGAATATCAAAAATGAAATCCAGAAAATCACATTGTATAAATTATATAAATTTGTTTGCAATTTGCAGTGAGAAATAAGTATTTGATCCCCTACCAGCCATTAAGAGTTCTGGCTCCTACAGACCAGTTAGATTCTCCTAATCAACTCGTTACCTGCATTAAAGACAGCTGTCTTACATAGTCACCTTTATAAAAGACTCCTGTCCACAGACTCAATTAGTCAGTCAGATTCTAACCTCTACAACATGGGTAAGACCAAAGAGCTTTATAAGGATGTCAGGAACAAGATCATAGACCTGCACAAAGATGGAATGGGCTACAAAACCATAAGTAAGACGCTGGGTGAGAAGGAGACAACTGTTGGTGCAATAGTAAGAAAATGGAAGAAATACAAAATGACTGTCAATCAACATCAATCTGGGGCACCGTCCAAAGTCTCACCTCGTGGGTTATCCTTGATCATGAGGAAGGTGAGAGATCAGCCTAAAACTACACAGAGAAACTTGTTAATGATCTCAAGGCAGCTGGGACCACAGTCACCAAGAAAACCATTGGTAACACATTACACCGTAAAGGTTTACAATCCTGCAGTGCCCACAAGGTCCCCCTGCTCCAGAAGGCATATGTGCAGGCCGTCTGAAGCTTGCCAACGAACACCTGGATGATTCTGTCAGTGATTGGGAGAAGGTGCTGTGGTCAGATGAGACAAAAATTGAGGTCTTTGGCATTAACTCAACTCGCCGTGTTTGGAGGAAGAGAAATGCTTCCTATGACCCAAAGAACACCATCCCCACTGTCAAGCATGGAGGTGGAAACATGTCTCGGGGGTGTTTTTCTGCTAAGGGCACAGGACTACTTCACCACATCAATAGGAGAATGGATGGAGCCATGTACCGTAAAATCCTGAGTGACAACCTCCTCTCCACCAGGACATTAAAAATGGGTCGTGGCTGGGTCTTCTAGCAAGACAATGACCCAAAACATACAGCCAAGGCAACAAAGGAGTGGCTCAAAAAGAAGCACATTAAGGTCATGGAGTGGCCTAGCCAGTCTCCAGACCTTAATCCCATAGAAAACTTGTGGAGGGAGTTGAAGCTCCGAGTTGCCAAGTGACAGCCTCAAAATCTTCATGATTTAGAGATGATCTTCAAAGAGTGGACCAAAATTCCTCCTGACATGTGCGCAAACCTCATCATCAACTACACAAAACATCTGACTGCTGAGCTTGCCAACAAGGGTTTTACCACCAATTATTAAGTCTTGTTTGCCAAAGGGATCAAATACTTATTTCTCACTGCAAAATGTAAATAAATGTATAGAATTTATACAATGTGATTTTCTGGATTTTATTTTTGATTTTCTATCTCTCAATTATAACATTAACTGACCCTTAAAATTATAGACTGTTCATGTCTTTGTCAGTGGGCAAACTGTTGTGAATTCTGCTCTTGGGCTCCCTCCGGTGGTTGTTGGTGGTAGTGCAGTTGTCTTGGGGTTGTAATCCAGGGCAGGTGTTTCTGCTGATTTCAGCTCTATTAGGTATTTAGGTGTGCAGGATCCATGAGTCCTTGCCAGTTGTCCATTGTTCTTGGAGGGATTGCATCTCTCTCTGGCTCCTCATGCCCTGCTGCCAATTCAGCTAAGATAAGTGTCTGTTTTTTTGTCTCTGTGCACACATGCAGTGTGCCTTGCAATTCAGTGCAATTCATTGTGTTTTTGTCCAGCTTAGACTTTGTTTGGATTTTTCAGTCATGCTGGATTCTCAGGAGATGCCGATATACTTACTATGTCTTTAGTTAGATGTAGAATATTTGTATTATCTGCTGTGGTTATTTTTAGGATTTTAATACTGACCGCTTAGAATTCTGTCCTATCTTTCCCTATTTAGCTAGAAGTGCCTCTTTTGCTAAATCCTGTTTTTCTGCCTGCGTGTGTTTTTCCTCTTATACTCACAGTCAATATTTGTGGGGGGCTGCCTATCTTTGGGGTTCTGCTCTGAGGCAAGATAGAATTCCCATTTCCATCTATAGGGGTATTTAATCCTCCGGCTGTGTCGAGGTGTCTAGGACGTGTTAGGTACATCCCACGGCTACTTCTAGTTGCGGTGATAGTTTAGGGTTTGCGGTCAGTACAGGTACCACCTACTCCTGAGAAAGTCTCTCATGCGGCTCCAAGGTCACCGGATCATAACAGTACAACTGGCCAACAATGAGTTAAATGCATCTCAGAAGAAGGGAAGAAAGAGCCATTTTTTTTCTGTAGCCTGCTTTGTCTTTTCTTCCCTCTTTTCCTCTGGGTGACTGAGGAGTCTTGTGCTAGCATGGATGTTCAGGGATTAGTTTCTCGCATAGACCAGCTTGCTGCTAGGGTACAGGGTATTTCTGATTATATTGTTCAGACTCCGCTTTTAGAGCCTAGGATTCCTACTCCTGATTTGTTTTTTGGGGACAGGTCCAAATCTTTGAGTTTTAAAAACAATTGTAAACTGTTTTTGCTCTGAAGCCTCGTTCCTCTGGTGATCCCATTCAGCAGGTTAAAATTGTCATCTCCCTGCTGCATGGCGACCCTCAGGATTGGGCATTTTCCCTGGAATCTGTGAATCCGGCCTTGCTTAATGTAGATGCCTTTTTTCAGGCTCTAGGATTATTATATGATGAACCAAATTCTGTGGATCAAGCGGAGGAGACCTTGTTGGCCCTGTCTCAGGGTCAAGAGGCGGCAGAATCATATTATCAGAAATTTAGAAAATGGTCTGTGCTGACTAAATGGAATGAGGATGCTTTGGCAGCAATTTTCAGAAAGGGTCTTTCTGAATCTGTTAAAGATGTTATGGTGGGGTTTCCCACGCCTGTTGGTCTGAGTGATTCTATGTCTCTGGCCATTCAGATTGATCGGCGCTTGCGTGAGCGCAGAGCTGTGCGCGCTGTGGCGTTGTCCTCAGAGCAGATGCCTGAGCCTATGCAGTGTGATAGGATTCTGTCTAGAACGGAACAACAAGGATTCAGACGTCAGAATAGGTTGTGTTTTTATTGTGGCGATGCTTCTCATGTCATTTCAGTCTGCCCAAAGCATACGAAGACAATCGCTAGTTCAGTTACCATCGGAACTGTACAACCTAAATTTCTGTTATCTGTGACATTGATCTGCTCATTGTCGTCATTTTCTGTCATGGCGTTTGTGGATTCAGGCGCCGCTTTGAACTTAATGGACTTTGAATTTGCCAGGCGTTGTGGTTTCCCCTTGCAGTCTTTGCAGAACCCTATTCCTTTAAGGGGCATTGATGCTACACCTTTGGCTAAAAATAAACCCCAGATTTAGACACAGGTGACCATGTGCATGGCGCCAGCCCATCAGGAAGATTGTCGTTTTCTGGTGTTGCATAATTTGCATGATGCTATTGTGCTGGGTTTTCCATGGTTGCAGATACATAATCCTGTGTTGGATTGGAAGTCTATGTCTGTGACTAGTTGGGGTTGTCAGGGGGTTCATAATGACGTTCCTGTGATGTCAATCTCCTCTTCCTCCTCTCTGAAGTTCCAGAGTTCTTGTCTGATTTTCAGGATGTATTCGATGAGCCCAAGTCCAGTTCCCTTCCACCGCATAGAGACTGTGATTGTGCTATTGACTTGATTCCAGGCAGTAAGTTTCCTAAGGGCCGACTTTTCAACCTGTCTGTGCCGGAACATACCGCCATGCGGAGTTATGTTAAGGAGTCTTTGGAGAAAGGGCATATTCTTCTTCACCGTTGGGAGCAGGATTTTTTTTTGGTTGCTAAGAAGGATGGCTCCTTGAGACCCTGTATTGATTATCGCCTCTTGAATAAGATCACGGTCAAGTTTCAATACCCTTTACCTTTGCTTTCCGATTTGTTTGCCAGGATTAAGGGGGCTAGTTGGTTTACTAAGATTGACCTTCGAGGGGCATATAATCTTGTTCGTATTAAGCAGGGTGATGAATGGAAAACTGCGTTTAATACGCCCGAAGGCCATTTTGAATACCTTGTGATGCCATTCGGGCTCTCTAATGCTCCATCTGTTTTACAGTCCTTCATGCATGATATCTTCCGGAATTATCTTGATAAATTCATGATTGTATATTTGGATGACATCTTAATTTTTTCCGATGAGTGGGAGTCTCATGTGAAACAGGTCAGGATGGTATTTCAGATCCTTCGTGATAATGCTTTGTTTGTGAAGGGGTCTAAGTGTCTCTTTGGAGTGCAGAAGGTTTCTTTTTTGGGCTTTATTTTTTTCTCCCTCATCTATTGAAATGGATCAGTTAAGGTTCAGGCCATTCATGATTGGATTCAGCCCACATCTGTGAAGAGCCTTCAGAAATTTTTGGGCTTTGCTAACTTTTATCGCCGTTTCATTGCTAACTTCTCCAGTGTGGTTAAACCCTTGACCGATTTGACGAAGAAAGGCGCTGATGTAACGAATTGGTCCCCTGTGGCTGTCTCTGCCTTTCAGGAGCTTAAACGTCGATTTACTTCTGCCCCGGTGTTGCGTCAGCCAGATGTTTCTCTTCCGTTTCAGGTTGAGGTTGACGCTTCTGAGATTGGGGCAGGGGCCGTTTTGTCTCAGAGGAATTCTGATGGTTCCTTGATGAAACCGTGTGCCTTCTTTTCCCGTAAGTTTTCGCCTGCTGAACGCAATTATGATGTCGGCAATCGGGAGTTGTTGGCTATGAAGTGGGCATTTGAGAAATGGCGACATTGGCTTGAGGGAGCCAAGCACCGTATTGTGGTCTTGACCGATCATAAAAATCTGATTTACCTCGAATCTGCCAAACGGCTGAATCCTAGACAGGCTCGATGGTCCCTGTTTTTCTCCCGTTTTGATTTCGTGGTCTCGTATCTTCCGGGTTCTAAGAATGTTAAGGCTGATGCCCTCTCTAGGAGTTTTTTGCCTGATTCTCCTGAGGTATTTGAGCCGGTCGGCATTCTGAAGGAAGGGGTGGTCCTTTCTGCCATTTCCCCTGATTTGTGACGGGTTCTGCAGGAATTTCAGGCTGACAAACCTGACCGCTGTCCAGTGGGGAAACTGTTTGTTCCTGATAGATGGACTAGTAGAGTGATTTCTGAGGTTCATTGTTCTGTATTGGCTGGCCATCCAGGTATTTTTGGTACCAGAGATTTGGTTGGTAGGTCCATTTGGTGGCCTTCTTTGTCGCGTGATGTGCGTTCTTTTGTGCAGTCCTGTGGGACTTGTGTGCCAAGCCTTGTTGTTCCCGTGCTAGTGGGTTGCTTTTGCCTTTGCCGGTCCCTGAGAGGCCCTGGACGCATATTTCTATGGATTTTATTTCAGATCTTCCGGTTTCCCAGAGGATGTCAGTTATCTGGGTGGTTTGTGACCGGTTTTCTAAGATGGTTCATTTGGTGCCTTTGTCTAAATTGCCTTCCTCTTCTGATTTGGTTCCGTTGTTTTTTCAGCATGTGGTTCGTTTGCACGGTATTCCGAAGAATATTGTGTCCGACAGAGGTTCCCAGTTTGTTTCTAGGTTTTGGCGGGCCTTTTGTGCTAGGCTGGGCATTGATTTGTCTTTTTCTTCCGCATTTCATCCTCAGACAAATGGCCAAACCGAGCGAACTAACCAGACTTTGGAAACTTATTTGAGATGCTTTGTGTCTGCTGATCAGGATGATTGGGTGGCTTTCTTGCCATTGGCCGAGTTTGCCCTTAATAATCGGGCTAGTTCGGCTACCTTGGTTTCGCCCTTCTTTTGTAATTTTGGTTTTCATCCTCGTTTTTCTTTGGGGCAAGTTGAACCTTCTGATTGTCCTGGTGTGGATTATGTGGTTGACAGGTTGCAGCAGATTTGGGCTTATGTGGTGGACAATTTGGTGTTGTCTCAGGAGGAGGCTCAGCGTTTTGCTAACCGTCGTCGGTGTGTTGGTTCCCGGCTTCGGGTTGGGGATTTGGTCTGGTTGTCTTCCCGTCATGTTCCTATGAAGGTTTCTTCCCCTAAGTTTAAGCCTTGGTTTATTGGTCCTTATAGGATTTCTGAGATTATCAATCCGGTGTCTTTTCGTTTGGCCCTTCCGGCCTCTTTTGCCATCCATAATGTTTTCCATAGATCTTTGTTGCGGAAATATGTGGTGCCCGTTGTTCCCTCGGTTGATCCTCCTGCTCCTGTGTTGGTTGATGGGGAGTTGGAGTATGTGGTTGAGAAGATTTTGGATTCTCGCTTTTCGAGGCGGAGGCTTCAGTACCTTGTCAAATGGAAGGGTTATGGCCAGGAGGATAATTCTTGGGTTTTTGCCTCTGATGTCCATGCTGCTGATTTGGTCCGTTCCTTTCATCTGGCTCGTCCTGATCGGCCTGGGGGCTCTGGTGAGGGTTCGGTGACCCCTCTTCAAGGGGGGGGTACTGTTGTGAATTCTGCTCTTGGGCTCCCTCCGGTGGTTGTTGGTGGTAGTGCAGTTGTCTTGGGGTTGTAATCCAGGGCAGGTGTTTCTGCTGATTTCAGCTCTATTAGGTATTTAGGTGTGCAGGATCCATGAGTCCTGGCCAGTTGTCCATTGTTCTTGGAGGGATTGCATCTCTCTCTGGCTCCTCATGCCCTGCTGCCAATTCAGCTAAGATAAGTGTCTGTTTTTTTGTCTCTGTGCACACATGCAGTGTGCTTTGCAATTCAGTGCAAATCATTGTGTTTTTGTCCAGCTTAGACTTTGTTTGGATTTTTCAGTCATGCTGGATTCTCAGGAGATGCAGATATACTTTCTATGTCTTTAGTTAGATGTAGAATATTTGTATTATCTGCTGTGGTTATTTTTAGGATTTTAATACTGACCGCTTAGAATTCTGTCCTATCCTTGTCTATTTAGCTAGAAGTGCCTCTTTTGCTAAATCCTGTTTTTCTGCCTGCGTGTGTTTTTCCTCTTATACTCTCAGTCAATATTTGTGGGGGGCTGCCTATCCTTTGGGGTTCTGCTCTGAGGCAAGATAGAATTCCCATTTCCATCTATAGGGGTATTTAATCCTCCGGCTGTGTCGAGATGTCTAGGACGTGTTAGGTACATCCCACGGCTACTTCTAGTTGCGGTGTTAGTTTAGGGTTTGCGGTCAGTACAGGTACCACCTACTCCTGAGAAAGTCTCTCATGCGGCTCCAAGGTCACCGGATCATAACAGCAAACTTACAAGATCAGCAAGGGATCAAATACTTATTTCCTTCACTGTATAGATACAAAACATATCAAATGTTCCTGTCCCCACAATCACAGGAGCTGGGACCCCCGCCGTGGAAAGTGTGTGGCATAAATAGAACCTTCCTGCCTAATATTTTTAGGCAACTTATTGCAGGAGAAGAATTTGGCTTTTCTTAGGATATTTATTGGTTTATGTAAAACTTTGCTTCCTGCTTTTTATGGCGACACATTCGCGTTTGCATAATCCCAGAGTTACAATGATGGCATTTTGCAGTGCAGGGGCTGCGGGATTAACAGGATCAGGCTGCATTGTGTAGGGTGCGGGGTGCGGTGAGAATCTCTTCATGCGGAGAGGTTATAAATCCATCTTCTAGCACTCGGATTGTTTGGCAGAGGAAGGAAGGACGGAATTTATTGTCAATAATGTAGATAGCACCATTTATCGTTCTGCTTTGTGGCCACAGTAGCAAACAAGGTCATGAATAACTAGTTTAATGCAAGCGAAAAAGGAGGCTATAAACACGGACTTCCGGGGGACTTTATGAGGCAATGTCCCAAAAACTTATATTTTAAAGGAGTTGTTTTTTTGTTCTAGAAACAGCACCCCTTCTTTCCAGTAGGTGATGCCTGGTATTGCAGGTTAGCCACTGGCACTTTAATGACCTACGTAGCCCACAAATACAATAGCTGCTGGTTCTAGCAATGGTGCCACAATGCACAATCTGATATAGCGCCCCCAACTGTCTGACATTATTTATATTACTGATTCCCCAAGTGCACCCTCCGTAGTTAGGCCCATGCATTCATGTGTCTCATTTTATACAACCAATTTGTCTTCTGAGAAGATAAGTGGCATCACAGCTATCGGCCACCGCTTATCCTCCTCTGTAGTAAAATAATGCACAAGTTGTAAAGTTCCGCTCCTTTTCCTCCAGACCGGTCTATAGCTGTGCATTCCCACCCAGACAGTGCTTGTCAGGCTTGATGTCTCATCGGGCGGCATCCGGGTCTCCAGGTCGTCTTCTCTACTTGCCAGTAGCGGTGCCAACCCAAAAAAAAGTGCCGTCTATGGGAAAGCCCCTGCAAAAGTGTAAGGGACACCCCGACCAAGTCCCTAGGGGCATGAAAGGTTGGGGACCAGTGGCATTCCCTGGCATCTTTTGGGGACCAGTAGCATGTTTCCTAGCAGATTTTTTATCGGATTCCACTAGTCCGTTTTTCTCGCAAATGAGTATGAGCCCTAAATGGGGTGGTTTTCTTTGGGACTTAGTTTGGGGCTTTATGAAGTCGCAGCAAATCTGCTTCATATTTACAGTGCATATTTGCAAGTGGAAAATCCAGAAATCAGCAGCAGAATAATGTATGAGCTAATAGATTTACAACTGTGAAACATTTCAGTGCGGAAATAGGTAAATGTGCAGAATTCATGATGGAAGTCACGTCAGCATTCTTTGCGGCATTCTGCGTTACCTGCGTATCCGGAGCAAATCCTTGTTACATGTGGTTTGGATCAGCGTTAGAATTTGTTCATTTTTCATCTACAATTTGCAGGTGGAAAATCTACCCAGTATAAGAAGCAAGAGCAAAGTCCAGAAAATCTGCTGCAAATTCTAGTCGTGTGAACAAACCCGTACAAAAACCTGCGACACTCTGCAGCGCCACAGAGTCCTGGTCGTTGCAGTACTGATGCTCCGCCGCTAAGGGGGGCTATGGTACGTCTGATGGCACTGAAGGAGTTCATCTGACCAGGTATCACAGACACCAATACACTTCACAGTCTGGCCTCCAGGGGGAGCTAAGGGTGCTATGTATTAGGCCACTCCTCACAATCTGGTAAAACTGGGGGTTAGGCAGGAAGTTAGATCAGAAAGCTGACTGGGTTGGAACCAGGCAACACCTTGTGGCAGAGGGTGTTGTAGGGGGAAGATTCAGAGGGGTCCCTGTCAGGGGTGGGATCCTGACAGAGGCCTAGCAACCAGAGAGAACGTTACGGGACCGCGCCTGCACTTGATCGCGGCGGTACCCTAAGAAAGGACAAGAAGCGAGGTATATTGTGCTGAGTGAGAAACGAGATCAACGCAACAAGGAGAAATACCAGTAGGAGTCGTGCTGTAAGATCGAGGCAACATTCTAATGAGGCGCGTAGCCGGTGGCCGGAACGCCGAGGAAGTATCAGGCTCCAAGCAATACTTCAAACCTACGGCAGGACAGTCAGCTATAGGCGGGCTGTCTCACACCAATCACCTATGAAGACATGGGGGGCATACTAGGAGAAGGGCGACACTAGGGTCCAGGAAGAGCTCCGAGCCTACCCGTCATACGGGTGCGTCCTAGCCATATCATCTGGGGGACGAAGAAGAACATCAAAATACAGTTGTGAGGGAACACGAGAAACAGACACAACAGTTGTGGGGACTATCCCGTAAGCACAGCAGGGGAGGACCGCAACACACAAGCGCTAGAAGGTAGGCACAGATTTCCACCTGCAAAGGGAACTCTGGAGGTGCCATCGGACCGGCCGGACTTGCGCAGCCTGGTAAACCGTATTCCGGACTGAGGACCCTGAAGCCTTCAGTAAAGAGGTAAAGAGACTGCAACCTGGTGTCCTCGTTATTTACTGTGACCGGCACTGCACCGCACTACCACAATATCATCACCATTCTCCACACCTATTATTGGGCGCCCCTCAGCAGGGTCACGGACCGGGCCTAGCCACCGTGACAACCCCCAGAGCAGAGACTCAGAGGCCCGGTACCGGGTACCCCTCGGCCCTGCGACAGTGGGGGCCCTGCAACTCCAGCTACTGAAAATCTCTGAGCATGCCCTGACCCCTGAAGGACATGTTGGTAGTTGTACAACAGGTGGCGAGCCACGGTTTGAAGATGTCTGAATACATTGGCTATACACTTTACATGCTACTGCTAAAAAAAAAAAAATCTGTGCAGACGCCGCAAAAAAATCAACCTGTGCTGCAAATTTTAGAGCCACAGTTTGTCAATCTGCATCCCATGTGGCGGTCCCCCGGAGCCTGCGCCCACCACCTACGTGGGCCAGGATGACCCTTGGAGATAGGAAGTGTCCTGATAATTTGTTGGTTGCTCCTCCAGGAACCTTGGCTATTTCATGTGAAACTGATTCCTTTGCTTCCAGCTCTGGAGGAATTCTGGGGGGATTATAATTTGCCATCCTCGGATTTAGTAGCTGCCTGCTATGTGGATTATAGGTTCCTTTATCCTCGGGATGATACACTGGATCAGGTAATTCAGTGTAACGGGCACCCCCTATAGCAACACCAGTGTTTGCCAGGGGGCATCTCAGGGGTCTCACCTGTCATAGGTGCGGTGGAAAGGACGACCGTGGAGATTGTAAATATGCTGCTAATATTCATTATGGTAGTTGCACATTATTAAGCCATGGTTGATTTTTTTGGAAAACAGCTCCCCCCGCCTATAGGTTATATGTGGTATTGCAGCCCGGCTCTTCTGAATCGAATGGTACAAGGAAGACCCCTTTAATCTCTCCAGATCGAAAACACAGTTTCTGATGATCTGCGCTCTTCTGTCGTTTTTCTGTCAACCAAATATTTAATTTTGCTTTTCTGGATGTTTGTCGGAATAAAGATGAGAGGAGGCCGCGGGTAAGTGAGGACTTTACACAGAAATAACAAGTCTTGTGCAGCAGAGATGAAGGATAGACGTCTCGTCCGTGTCTTGGATGCTGTTTGATGTGAAATGTTCTCTTTGTGAAGGCTGCGGTGTGCGGTGCGGAGCTTCACAGGAGTGCGGGCGGCTTCACATCCTTCAGCGGAGAGCGTGTCATCCATTATACATCACACTCGGGCTCTACAACTGCTTAACGTGCCAGGACAATTGCTTTTCTAAGACTTTGCTGTCCCGGGAAGCTTTATTTTTGGGGCCGCAGGTTGCAGAACTGAAGTCGTCCTTCTTGTCCTATTCCCATCCTAATAAGTTATGATTTATGCACGGGACATGTGATAATTTGCTAATCCCTGCAACGCACGCAGATTTTAATAATGGGCCTCCTAAATGCCCAATTGGAAGAGGGAGGCGGCTATGCGCGCCCCTGATTTATTCTTTCCTGAGATAGATGTGCCAGTCCAATAGGGGAATTCAGAGTCCTGATCTTGTTGGGCTGGTGGTCAGACCTCCGGCAGTCAGCAAGGACCTCCACGCTATTACAGTATTCAATCCAGAGTCCCGATCTTGTTGGTCTGGTGGTCAGACCTCCGGCGGTCAGCAAGGACCACCACGCTATTACAGCAGTCAATCCAGAGCCACAAACTTGTTGATCCAATGGTTAGACCCCCAGCGGTCATCAAGGACTACCATGCTATTACAGTAGTCAATCCAGAGTCCCGATCTTGTTGGTCTTGTGGTCAGAATTCAGTCAGTCAGCAAGAACCACCACGCTATTACAGTAGTCAATCCAGAGTTCCGATCTTGTTGATCCAGTGGTCAGACCCCCAGCAGTCAACAAGGACCACCACGCTATTACAGTAGTCAATCCAGAGTCCCGATCTTGTTGATCCAGTGGTTAGACCCCCAGCGGTCAACAAGGACCACTGTTGTGAATTCTGCTTTTGGGTTCCCTCCGGTGGTGGTAGGTGGTAATGCAGTTGTCCCTGCGTTGCAGTCCTGGTCAGGTGTGTCTGCTGATTGCAGTTCTGACTGGGGTATTTAGGTGTGCAGGATTCATTAGTCCTTGCCAGTTGTCAATTGTTGTTGGGAGGTGTTGGACCTCTGCCTTGTTCCTCCTGCCTTTCTTCCAAATCAGCAAAGATAAGTGTTTGTTTTTTTTTTCTTTGGCACACATGCTGTGTGCTTCATAATTCAGTGCTATTCTTTGTGTTTTCTTGTCCAGCTTAGATTGCGTCAGTATTTTCTCAGTCTTGTTGGATTCTCTGGGGTTGCAGATATTCATTCCACGTCTTTAGTTAGATTGTGGAATTTTTTGTATTATCTGCGGTGGATATTTTTGAAAGGGTTTTATTACTGACCGCCTAGTAATCTGTCCTATCCTCTCCTATTTAGCTAGAGTGGCCTCTTTTGCTAAATCCTGTTTTCTACCTGTGTGTCTTTTCTTCTTTTCACAGTCAATATTCGTGGGGGGCTGCCTATCCTTTGGGGGTCTGCTCTGAGGCAAGGTAGTATTCCTATTTCTATCTATAGGGGTATTTAGTCCTCCGGCTGTGTCGAGGTGTCTAGGGTTTGTTAGGCACACCCCACGGCTACTTCTAGTTGCGGTGTTAGTTCAGGATTTGCGGTCAGTACAGGTACCACCGACTCCAGAGAAAGTTTCATGCGGCTCCAAGGTCACCGGATCATAACAGACCACCACGCTATTACAGTAGTCAATCCAGAGTCCCGATCTTGTTGATCCAGTGGTCAGACCCCCAGCGGTCAACAAGGACCACCACGCTATTACGGTAGTCAATCCAGAGTCCCGATCTTGTTGGTCCAGTGGTCAAACCAGCAGCAGTCAGCAAGGACCACCACGCTATTACAGTAGTCAATCCAGAGTCCCGATCTTGTTGGTCCAGTGGTCAGACCCCCCGGTGGTCAACAAGGACCACCACGCGATTGCAATAGGCGATTCAGAGTCCCGAACTTGGGGGTCTAGTGGTCAGACCCCCCAGTGGCCAGCAAGTTATCACTTATACTATGGATAAATAATCGCTTGCCAAGATGGGAATAAGAGATTTAAGATCACTAACAGCAATTTCTCTCAAGCTTACAATATACTGCTGAGACCCCCAAGGAGCAATGGAACAGACGATTCATTGTCTATGGCACGACTGGAGTCAGCCATGTACTTTCACATGGACATAGAGCAGAGTGGCGGTGCGCATGTGCGGCCTGCGCTCAATTCCAATTAGGCATTTTAGAGCCCCTTCCTTGGGACTGATGGGACCCCCCACAATCAGCTAATCATCACCAATCTTGTGGACTTGCTTAAGCCATTAACCTTCCAAAATACATGCACAGTTTTAATGGGGATGGTCATGCCCCCTGGTTAGCGAAGCCTTTTCCCGCCAACAGCGCCCAAAACAACGACTGCAGATGGAATATCATGTTGCGTGACACATCAGCAACCGCCATAAAAACTCCCTGTACATGCGCTAATTTCCAGGACATCCAAGACCTGTGCAAGTCCGGATAAAAGCGTAGAGTCCAGGAAAACTACTACTTTCATTAGAGCTTGTAAGTTCCCTGGAAATTAGCGCCTGCGTAACGAGTTTTATTGGCGTTTTTAGAGAGGATATCATGCCAGACCAGTGCAGCACCTTTATTGGACTGATTAGTGGAGTTGGATCCCTACTGATCAGATATTGATAATTGACAATAAGCGCTAATGGCAGACCCCAAAATAATAATGTCTGACTGCTGGCTGCGGCTCCTGCGCTGATATTTGGATATTTCTTGCACATACACGATCTTACTAAACTGATAGATGAAATAGAGGTTCTGTAAAAATTATTCTTCTAATATATATGTTTTTATTTTAATCCCAGATGATATTTTTGCAGTGTGTAAATATAAAGTCCCAGCTCCTGAGCGCAGCCTTGAAGGTTTTGTCTAGAGCTGATGAATTTTATATTTACGAGAAGACTCCGATAGATCCACGTTCTGCGGCCTCTGATATATTTGTCTGGAATCACAGGAGCCGCGGATGTTTATGACGCGGCGACAGCATCGATGCTCCAAACACATCACAGAAATACTGCGCCAAAACCGAGGGCCGTGCATCCGGAGCCACGTAGGCACTTTTGGTGGTAAACAGGGGTCAGGATTGGCCATAGCACAGGCTGCAATTCTTCCCATCACAACTCACACCCCTCAACCCAGCAGACTTTCCAGTCTGATATACTCTGACCTGGTCCTCTACCCATCAGATTGGTCCTTGTCCAAGTCGCCCAGCTCCTTACACTTGCCCATTTTCCCTGCATCCAACACATTAACGTCACCTGCTGCCTGACATATCCCGCCATTGTCAGATGCAGAGAGATCATCAGTGTTGTTCACTCCACTTGTCAGTGGTTACACTGTATTTGTTTACACGCCTGTTGTCAAGTGTAATCCGCATCACCAGGATCGCTCAGAGAAAGTGAGGGTGGAGCTTTGCCTCTACAGGAAGTGGGGGCGAGTCTTTGTCTCTACAGGAAGTGGGGTGGAGCCGTATCTCCCTACAGGAAGTGGCAGTGGACCTTTGTCTCAGTACAGGAAGTCTGTATCTCTACAGGAAGTGGGGTGGAGCTTTGTCTTCCTATAGGAAGTGGGGGTAGGATTTTCTCCCTTTACAGGAAGTAGGGGCGGGTCTTTGTCTCTCTACAGGAAGTGGGGACAGGTTTTTGTCTCTCTATAGCAGTGTTCCCCAACTCCGGTCCTCAAGAGCCACCAACAGGGCATGTTTTTAGGATTTCCTTAGTATAGCACAGGTGATTGAATGCTTGCCTGTCCAGGTGATGCAATTATCACCTGTGCAATACTAAGGAAATCCTGAAAACATGACCTGTTGGTGGCTCTTGAGGACCGGAGTTGGGGAACACTGTTCTATAGGAAGTAGTGACCAGTCTTTGTCCCTCTACAGGAAGTGGGGGCAGGTCTTTGTCCCTCTACAGGAACTGGGGGCAGGTCTTTGTCCCTCTACAGTAAGTGAAGGCAGGTCTTTATCTCTCTACAGGAAGTGGAGGTGGGTTTTTGTCTCTCTACAGGAAGTGGAGGCGAGTCTTTGTCTCTCTACAGGAAGTGGAGGCGCGTCTTTGTCTCTCTACAGGAAGTGGGGGGTGGGTCTTTGTGTCTCTACAGGAAGTATGGACTGGTCTTTGTCCATCTACAGGAAGGGGGGTATTTGTCCCTCTACAGGAAGTGGGGGTGGGTCTTTGTCTCTCTACATTAAGTTGGGGCAGGTCTTTATCTCTCTATAGGAAGTGGGTGTATGTCTTTGTCTCTCTACAGGAAGTGGAGGGCAAGTCTTTGTGTCTCTATAGGAAGTATGGACTGGTTTTGTCCATCTACAGGAAGAGGGGGGTATTTTTCCCTCTACAGGAAGTGGGGGTGGGTCTTTTTCTCTCTACAAGTAGTGGGGGTGGTTGTCTCTCTACAGGAAGTGGGAGCAGGTCTTTGTCTCTCTACAGGAAGTGGGGATGGGTCTTTGTGTCTCAACAAGTGGGGGCGGGTCTTTGTCTCTATACAGGAAATAGGGGTGGAGCTTTATCCCTCTACAGGAAGTGGTGGCAGGTCTTTGTCCCTCTACAGGAAGTGGTGGGAGGTCTTTGTCCCTCTACATGAAGTTTAGGCAGGTCTTTGTCTCTCTACAGGAAGTGGTGGCAGGTCTTTATCTCTCTACAGGAAGTGGTGGCAGGTCTTTATCTCTCTACAGGAAGTAGGGACTGGTCTTTGTCCATCTACAGGAAGTGTGGGTGGATCTTTGTCTCTACACAGATATGGGCAATGAAGTGGATTAGGGTAGACCATGCTTTTCTACAGGATCAGTGTCATAGAACAGGTCCAAGAAATTTACAACCCTTCAGCAATATCCGAAATGTAACTCTGCTCCCTGAAGAAACTTTCCTTTCAGTAACATCTCCCATGTTCTCAGTCATTAGTGAAATCTACGTGTTCGAGTTTAAGTGTTTCATCTTAAACCCAATATGTGCCGGACGCATCCTGAGCTGAGAATCGATGGCCGCTCCAGTCCACGGCCCGCTCCGAACAGCCATTGATCTGATTTTCACGGCGTTTGCAGAACATTGATCTAACTCAGCGGCGGACACGTCCGGATAATCAGCACAAGTATTTAGCTGTGATGGCATTTAGAGAGGAAGGGAGATGAGGGATGGAACGGAGGGAGCGAGCCAATACATGGCGGAAGAGAAAATAACTGCATGTCCCAGGGTGGAAAAACACAGACGGATATTAAATATAGTAAGAGGGATAAAAATAGCAAAGAGGAACGGTGATAAAAGACACATAGACATAAGATATAGATAGACAATAGATCGATCATGTGCAGCAGAACGTCCTGCAGAGCCTGCAATGTTTCTTACAGGAGCAGCTCTGCTACATTTGTACATATCTATACATATTGCAGGTACAGGCCGAGATGAGACTTTATGGAGGAGATTGTCTCTCTTCTGCTCAATAACTCCTCATTGCAGCCTGAAAAGTGGAAAATACATTGAGCAAATTTGTAGGGTAATTTTAGCACTTACTAAAGAAAATGAAAATATGTTACGCTAAATTGTTCGTCCCAGTGAAGCCGGTAAATGGGGAAATGTCACCGCTCCGTACTGTAATATATATTAGTGAAATCGTCAGAATGAAGGAGCAAATGGTAATCGAGATTTAGTGCTTTTCAAATATAAAATGTTCAGACAGAAATAAGCTAAAGTTATTATCACCGTACTGGAATAGTCCCATTGTAAGCGGCAATCTACATGGTTAATGAGGGGTGATCTGGAGAGAGATAAAAAGTCACACAGCGCCCCCCCCCCCCCCACAATCTATAGAGCCAACCATACAATAGGGGAGAGGAGCATATAAAAACGAAAGCAACCTCGAATTATAACATATTATTAAATATTACTTTCGATATCATGCAATACATATGTATAGCTACTATAATACTGCCCCTATATACAAGAATATAACTACTATAATACTGCCCCCTATGTACAAGAATATAACTACTATAATACTGCCCCTATGTACGAGAATATAACTACTATAATACTGCCCCTATGTACAAGAATATAACTACTATAATACTGCCCCTATATACAAGAATATAACTACTATAATACTGCCCCCTATGTACAAGAATATAACTACTATAATACTGCCCCTATGTACGAGAATATAACTACTATAATACTGCCCCTATGTACAAGAATATAACTACTATAATACTGCCCCTATGTACAAGAATATAACTACTATAATACTGCCCCTATGTACAAGAATATAACTACTATAATACTGCCCCTATGTACGAGAATATAACTACTATAATATTGCCCCTATGTACAAGAATATAACTACTATAATACTGCTCCTATGTACAAGAATATAACTACTATAATACTGCCCCTATGTACAAGAATATAACTACTATAATACTGCCCTTATGTACAAGAATATAATTACTATAATACTGCCCCTATGTACAAGAATATAACTACTATAATACTGCCCCTATGTACAAGAATATAACTACTATAATACTGCTCCATATGTACAAGAATATAACTACTATAATACTGCTCCTATGTACAAGAATATAACTAATATAATACTGCTCCTATGTACAAGAATATAACTACTATAATACTGCCCCTATGTACGAGAACATACAGTTAGGTCCATATATATTTGGACAGACAACATTTTTCTAATTTTAGTTATAGACATTACCACAATGAATTTTAAACAAAACAATTCAGATGCAGTTGAAGTTCAGACTCTCAGCTTTCATTTGAGGGTATCCACATTAAAATTGGATGAAGGGTTTAGGAGTTTCAGCTCCTTAACATGTGCCACCCTGTTTTTAAAGGGACCAAAAGTAATTGGACAGATTCAATAATTTTAAATAAAATGTTCATTTCTAGTACTTGGTTGAAAACCCTTTGTTGGCAATGACTGCCTGAAGTCTTGAACCCATGGACATCACCAGACTCTGTGTTTCCTCCTTTTTGATGCTCCCCAGGCCTTCACTGCGGTGGTTTTCAGTTGCGGTTTGTTTGTGGCCTTTCTGTCTGAAGTTTAGTCTTTAACAAGTGAAATGCTGCTCAATTGGGTTGAGATCAGGTGACTGACTTGGCCATTCAAGAATATTCCACTTCTTTGCTTTAATAAACTCCTGGGTTGCTTTGGCTTTATGTTTTGGGTCATTGTCCATCTGTAGTATGAAACGACGACCAATCAGTTTGGCTGCATTTGGCTGGATCTGAGCACACAGTATGGCGGCTCTGAAGACCTCAGAATTCATTCCTGTGTCACATCATCCATAAACACTAGTGACCCAGTGCCACTGGCAGCCATGCATGCCCAAGCCATCTCACTGCCTCCGCCGTGTTTTACAGATGATGTGGTATGCTTTGGATCATGAGCTGTACCACGCCTTCGCCATACTTTTCTCTTTCCATCATTCTGGTAGAGGTTGATCTTGGTTTCATCTGTCCACAGAATGTTCTTCCAGAACTGTGCTGGCTTTTTTAGATGTTTTTAGCCTTTTTATTCTTGATGCTTATGAGTGGCTTGCACCGTGCAGTGAACCCTCTGTAGTTACTTTCATGCAGTCTTCTCTTTATGGTAGATTTGGATATTGATCCGCCGACCTCCTGGAGAGTGTTGGTCACTTGGTTGGCTGTTGTGAAGGGGTTTCTCTTCACCATGGAGATTATTCTGCGATCATCCACCATGGTTGTCTTCCGTGGGCGCCCAGGTCTTTTTGCATTGATGAGTTCACCAGTGCTTTCTTTCCTTCTCAGGATGTACCAAACTGTAGATTTTGCCACTCCTAATATTGTAGCATTTTCTCGGAAGGGTTTTTTCTGTTTTCACAGCTTAACCCCTTTCTGACATCGGACGTACTATCCCGTCGAGGTGGGGTGGGCCCGTATGACCACCGACGGGATAGTACGTCCAGCGCGATCGGCGGCGCTCACGGGGGGAGCGCGGCCGAGTGTCAGCTGCCTATCGCAGCTGACATCCGGCACTATGTGCCAGGAGCGGTCACGGACCGCTCCCGGCACATTAACCCCCAGCACACCACGATCAAACATGATCGCGATGTGCCGGCGGTGCAGGGAAGCATCGCGCAGGGAGGGGGCTCCCTGCGGGCTTCCCTGAGCCCCCCGCAGCAACGCAATGTGATCGCTTTGCTGCGAGGGTCTTACCTCCCTCCCTGCCTGCTCCAGACCCGGATCCAAGATGGCCGCGGATCCGGGTCCTGCAGGGAGGGAGGTGGCTTCACAGAAGCCTGCTCAGAGCAGGCACTGTGAAGCAGCCTGCACTTCTCTCAGATCGGTGATCTGTCAGAGTGCTATGCAAACTGGCAGATCACCGATCTGTATTGTCCCCCCCTGGGGCAAAGTAAAAAAGTAAAAAAAAATTTTTCCAAATGTGTAAAAAAAAAATAAAAAAAAATATTCCAAAATAATGAAAAAAATATATATATATTATTCCCATAAATACATTTCTTTATCTAAATAAAAAAAAAAAACAATAAAAGTACACATATTTAGTATCGCCGTGTCCGTAACGACCCGACCTATAAAACTGGTCCACTAGTTAACCCCTTCAGTAAACACCGTAAGAAAAAAAAAAAAAAACCGAGGCAAAAAACAACGCTTTATTATCATACCGCCGAACAAAAAGTGGAATAACACGCGATCAAAAAGACAGATATAAATAACCATGGTACCGCTGAAAGCGTCATCTTGTCCTGCAAATAACGAGCCGCCATACAGCATCATCAGCAAAAAAATAAAAAAGTTATAGTCCTGAGAATAAAGCGATGCAAAAATAATTATTTTTTCCATAAAATAGTTTTTATCGTATAAAAGCGCCAAAACATAAAAAAATAATATAAATGAGGTATCGCTGTAATCGTACTGACCCGAAGAATAAAACTGCTTTATCAATTTTACCAAACGCGGAACAGAATAAACGCCTCTCCCAAAAGAAATTCATGAATAGCTGGTTTTTGGTCATTCTGCCTCACAAAAATCGGAATAAAAAGCGATCAAAAAATGTGACGTGCCCAAAAAGTTACCAATAAAAACGTCAACTTGTCCCGCAAAAAACAAGACCTCACATGACTCTGTGGACCAAAATATGGAAAATTTATAGCTCTCAAAATGTGGTAACGCAAAAAATATTTTTTGCAATAAAAAGCGTCTTTCAGTGTGTGACGGCTGCCAATCATAAAAATCCGCTAAAAAACTCGCTATAAAAGTAAATCAAACCCCCCTTCATCACCCCCTTAGTTAGGGAAAAATAAAAAAAATGTATTTATTTCCATTTTCCCATTAGGGCTAGGGTTGGGGCTAGGGTTAAGGCTACAGTTAGGGTTGGGGCTAAAGTTAGGGTTGGGGCTAAAGTTAGGGTTAGGGTTGGGGCTAAAGTTACGGTTAGGGTTTAGATTACATTTACGGTTGGGAATAGGGTTGGGATTAGGGTTAGGGGTGTGTCAGGGTTAGAGGTGTGGTTAGGGTTACTGTTGGGATTAGGGTTAGGGGTGTGTTTGGATTAGGGTCTCAGTTATAATTGGGGGGTTTCCACTGTTTCGGCACATCAGGGGCTCTCCAAACGCGACATGGCGTCCGATCTCAATTCCAGCCAATTCTGCGTTGAAAAAGTAAAACAGTGCTCCTTCCCTTCCGAGCTCTCCCGTGCACCCAAACAGGGGTTTACCCCAACATATGGGGTATCAGCGTACTCAGGACAAATAGGACAACAACCTTTGGGGTCCAATTTCTCCTGTTACCCCTGGGAAAATACAAAACTGGGGGCTAAAAAATAATTTTTGTGGGAAAAAAAAGGATTTTTTATTTTCACGGCTCTGCGTTATAAACTGTAGTGAAACACTTGGGGGTTCAAAGTTCTTACAACACATCTAGATAAGTTCCTTGGGGGGTCTAGTTTCCAAAATGGGGTCACTTGTGCGGGGCTTCTACTGTTTAGGTACATTAGGGGCTCTGCAAACGCAATGTGACGCCTGCAGACCATTCCATCTAAGTCTGCATTCCAAATGGCGCTCCTTCACTTCCGAGCCCTTCCATGCGTCCAAACGGTGGTTCCCCCCCCACATATGGGGTATCAGCGCACTCAGGACAAATTGGACAACAAATTTTGGGGTCCAATTTCTCCTGCTACCCTCGGGAAAATACAAAACTGGGGGCTAAAAAAATAATTTTTGTGGGAAAAAATGTTTGTTTTATTTTTACGGCTCTGCATTATTAACTTCTGTGAAGCCCTTGGTGGGTCAAAGCGCTCACAAACACATCTAGATAAGTTCCTTAGGGGGTCTA
Organism: Ranitomeya variabilis; assembly: GCF_051348905.1. Taxonomy (NCBI): domain Eukaryota; kingdom Metazoa; phylum Chordata; class Amphibia; order Anura; family Dendrobatidae; genus Ranitomeya; species Ranitomeya variabilis. The sequence goes on from NC_135238.1 coordinate 231,804,832, forward strand.
CTTTCCAAAATGGTGTCACTTGTGGGGGTTTCAATGTTTAGGCACATCAGTGGCTCTCCAAACGCAATATGGCGTTCCATCTCAATTCCTGTCAATTTTGCATTGAAAAGTCAAACGGTGCTACTTCCCTTCCGAGCTCTCCCATGCGCCCAAACAGTGGTTTACCCCCACATATGGGGTATCAGCGTACTCAGGACAAATTGTACAACAACATTTGGGGTCCAATTTCTTCTCTTACCCTTGGGAAAATATAAAATTGGGGGTGAAAAGATAATTTTTGTGAAAAAATATGATTTTTTATTTTTACGGTTCTGCATTATAAACTTCTGTGAAGCACTTGGTGGGTCAAAGTACTCACCACACCTCTAGATAAGTTCCTTAGGGGGTCTACTTTCCAAAATGGTGTCACTTGTGGGGGGTTTCAATGTTTACGCACATCAGGGGCTCTCCAAACGCAACATGACGTCCCATCTCAATTCCTGTCAATTTTGCATTGAAAAGTCAAACGGCGCTCCTTCCCTTCCGAGGTCTCCCATGCGCCCAAACAGTGGTTTATCCCCACATATGGGGTATCAGCGTACTCAGGACAAATTGTACAACAACTTTTGGGGTCCAATTTCTTCTCTTACCCTTGGGAAAATAAAAAATTGGGGGCGAAAAATAATTTTTGTGAAAAAATATTTTTTATTTTTACGGTTCTGCATTATAAACTTCTGTGAAGCACTTGGTGGGTCAAAGTGCTCACCACACCTCTAGATAAGTTCCTTAGGGGGTCTACTTTCCAAAATGGTGTCACTTGTGGGGGGTTTCAATGTTTAGGCACATCAGGGGCTCCCCAAACGCAACATGGCGTCCAATCTCAATTCCAGTCAATTTTGCATTGAAAAGTCAAATGGCGCTCCTTCGCTTCCGAGCTCTGTCATGCGCCCAAACAGTGGTTTACCCCCACATATGGGGTATCGGCGTACTCAGGACAAATTGTACAACAACTTTTGGGGTCCATTTTCTCCTGTTACCCTTGGTAAAATAAAACAAATTGGAGCTGAAGTAAATTTTTTGTGAAAAAAAGTTAAATGTTCATTTTTATTTAAACATTCCAAAAATTCCTGTGAAGCACCAGAAGGGTTAATAAACTTCTTGAATATGGTTTTGAGCACCTTGAGGGGTGCAGTTTTTAGAATGGTGTCACACTTGGGTATTTTCTATCATATAGACCCCTCAAAATGACTTCAAATGAGATGTGGTCCCTAAAAAAAAATGGTGTTGTAAAAATGAGAAATTGCTGGTCAACTTTTAACCCTTATAACTCCCTAACAAAAAAAAATTTTGGTTCCAAAATTGTGCTGATGTAAAGTAGACATGTGGGAAATGTTACTTATTAAGTATTTTGTGTGACATATCTCTGTGATTTAAGGGCATAAAAATTCAAAGTTGGAAAATTGCAAAATTTTCAAAATTTTCGCCAAATTTCCATTTTTTTTGCAAATAAACGCAGGTAATATCAAAGAAATTTTACCACTATCATGAAGTACAATATGTCACGAGAAAACAATGTCAGAATCGCCAAGATCCGTTGAAGCGTTCCAGAGTTATAACCTCATAAAGGGACAGTGGTCAGAATTGTAAAAATTGGCCCGGTCATTAACGTGCAAACCACCCTTGGGGGTGAAGGGGTTAAGGATGGCTTGGTTCACCTGCATGGAGAGCTCCTTTGACCGCATGCTTACTTCACAGCAAAACCTTCCAAATGCAAGCACCACACCTCAAATCAACTCCAGGCCTTTTATCTGCTTAATTAAGAATGACATAACGAAGGGATTGCCCACACCTGTCCATGAAATAGCCTTGGAGTCAATTGTCCAATTACTTTTGGTCCCTTTAAAAACAGGGTGGCACATGTTAAGGAGCTGAAACTCCGAAACCCTTCATCCTATTTTAACGTGGATATCCTCAAATGAAAGCTGAAAGTCTGAACTTCAACTGCATCTGAATTGTTTTGTTTAAAATTCATTGTGGTAATGTCTATAACCAAAATTAGAAAAATGTTGTCTCTGTCCAAATATATATGGACCCAACTGTAACTACTATAATATTGCCCCTATGTACAAGAATATAACTACTATAATACTGCCCCTATGTACAAGAATATAACTACTATAATACTGCCCCTATGTACAAGAATATAACTACTATAATACTGCCCCTATGTACAAGAATATAACTACTATAATACTGCTCCTATGTACAAGAATATAACTACTATAATACTGCTCCTATGTACAAGAATATAACTACTATAATACTGCTCCTATGTACATGAATATAACTACTATAATACTGTCCCCTATGTACAAGAATATAACTACTATAATACTGCCCCCTATGTACAAGAATATAACTACTATAATACTGCTCCTATGTACAAGAATATAACTACTATAATACTGCCCCTATGTACAAGAATATAACTACTATAATGCTGCCCAAAGTACTGGTACTGTTTCCATCCACTATATTACCTTCTTTTGATCTTTCTTTTCTGTTCATCTTCCTATTTGACGTCTTTTGGGGTCAGGCTTCACCTTGTAGCTTGGGTCAGATGTCACCAGTCTTGTAGCTGCTCCTGGAGACGTCATTTAATGGGACAGAAAAAAATAATTGTTTTATTTCTTTATTATGAAACATTTTTGTGGTAATTGAGTATCAGATACAAGTGTCGGCTCCCGACCTCCAGTCCTTCGTTCCTTTCTTATCTATCTGTGGATATATTTGGCTCTTTCTTCCAGCACTTTGTTTCCTGCTCCCTCACTGATCATGTCTCTGCTCTCCATCAGATGATCTGAATTCCCTCGGGAGCAGTTTCCCGAGTTCTTGAAAACACACTTTCATGCTGGTAATTATTTTCAAGACTAATTTAGCATTGTTTTATCTAATAAGAAATTGTCCATACGGCTTCGGGGGGGAGGCCAGGGCGAGATGTGTCAAGGACAACTACTGTCAGAGGTCGAGGGGCCTTCAAAATGTCAATTTTTATAGAAATCATGGAATTTGGAAAACAAAATGTCATGCAGTGATAATTCTAGTAATAGGTTTACTATGCGGATAAAAAGTATTCACACCCGTTTGAATGTTATGTTTTTTTTGGGGGCTGTAATGTAAAATCTGTAACAGGACCCCCACCTTCAGGCTTTCAGGCCCTGCACCTTCAGGCTTTCAGGCCCCCCACCTTCAGGCTTTCGGGCCCCCCACCTTCAGGCTTTCGGGCCCCCCACCTTCAGGCTTTCGGGCCCCCCACCTTCAGGCTTTCGGGCCCCCCACCTTCAGGCTTTTGGGCCCCCCACCTTCAGGCTTTTGGGTCCCCCACCTTCAGGCTTTTGGGCCCCCCGCCTTCAGGCTTTCGGGCCCCCCGCCTTCAGGCTTTCAGGCCCCCCACCTTCAGGCTTTCGGGCCCCCCACCTTCAGGCTTTCGGGCCCCCATCTTCAGGCTTTAGGATCACTCAGGCACCCAAACCAGAAAGAGTTCATAAAACATTTAAAGGGGACCTGCACCATTTCTATAGAGCTGGATGTTGGACCCCAGTCTGTATTTAGTCCCCAGTGCATATCTAACATATTTTCCTTTTAGCATCCCACTTCTCCTAATCCCTTATCTATGGAAGCTTTGGTTACTTTTATGTTGTTTTTTTTGTGCCGCAGTGGTTCCAGCCGGCTCAGCGTTCTCTGTAATTAAATCAGAATGTATTATATATCTGCAGATATTAATTACTTTGTTATTCAATGTTAAGTCATTACATTGAGGGATCTGCTTAATGTGTTTTCGTTTCTTGTCCAAAGCTTAAAAGAATCGTAGCGAGTTCCTTGATTTACTGCTAAGAAAGAGACATAACAAGACGGTGATGAGAAAAAGGGAGGAGGAGGATCTGCAGCAAATGGGACAAGTGATAGCTGAGCCCAGACATTGGGGCTAACAGAGGTCCACTCTATATTCATACAGAAATGTCTGTAAATATGTTACTTATATTGTACTGATACATAGTCACATCCTGTACTCACTGCAGACAAGGGAGACAGAAGAGGCAAGGACAGTATATGGCTCTGTGCAGTGCTATGGCTCCTGGTAATGCACCGATTTACATGTCTGTGACAGATGCTTCCCCTCATCTTGGATCCTGATGCGCATGTACTGGTTGCACCAATGGTATGTCAGCCGCGCTGGTTTTAGTGGACCTCCACAGAGCGGGTGGAAGGAGGTCCACCATATCTCCACCTGCAGTGTCTTGACAGGACCTGTGTGATGTCGAGATCATGTGCTCAATCACATGATGGAGGAGTCACATGGTCTGGGCTTAAATGGCTGAAGGCCAGAGCTTCCAGTGTTCAGTGGTTGCCTGGAGGGAGAGCACTCCAGGAAGTTGTGTGCTTAATCTGAGGCTGTGTGCACACGTTCTGGATTTTTCGTGGGTTTTTTTTGCTATAAAAACGCGATAAGCATCACATTAAGCATCCTATAAAAAGAATGCAATCTGCATTTTCTATGCACATGCTGCGTTTTTTTCCTGAGCGGAAACGCATTGCGGGGATTCCGCACACCTAGGAATGCATTGATCCGCTTACTTCCCGCATGGGGCTGTGCCCACCATGCGGGAAGTAAGCAGATCATGTGCGGATGGTACCCAGGGTGGAGGAGAGGAGACTGTCCTCCACGGACTGGGCACCATATAATTGTAAAAGAATTAAAATAAAAAAGAGTGATATACTCACCTTCTGATGGCCCCCGGAGTCCTCCCGCCTCTCAGCAGTGCACGAGGTGCCTTCCGTTCCCAGGGATGCTGTGTGCGAAGGACCTGGGATGATGTTGCAGTCACGTGAGAAGGTGAGAATATCATGATTTTTTATTTTTTTTAATTATTTTTAACATTAGATCTGTTTTACTATTGATGCTGCATAGGCAGCATCAATAGTAAAAAGTTGGTCACACTTGTCAAACACTATGTTTGACAAGTGTGACCAACCTGTCAATCAGTTTTCTAAGCGATGCTGCAGATCGCTTGGAAAACGCTACTGTTTAGCGGGAATACGCATGCCAATTCCGCATGCGATATACCCACGGCAGGAGTTGCAGAATTGCCGCGGAAATTTCTGCCGCAATTCCGCAACGTGTGCACTTAGCCTAAACCGTGGAGATTGCTGCCTGTGAGCAGGCTGATCCCCGCTAGGAAAATTACTGTCTTTTTTTGTTTCCTTGTTTTGCCCAGAGGGATGTGTTTACTTTCCCAGCTTAATTTATGCTGCTACAATAAAGCAAAGAGACACTATTACAGTTATACCTCTGTGTCCAGCAAAGTGATCCGCTCTGCCACAACATGTACTGATGCTGTACTGATCCTGAGATACTTTCTGTATTATACCCCAGAGCTGCACTCACTATTCTGCTGGTTCAGTCACTGTGTGCATACATTACATTACTGATCCTGAGTTACATCCTGTATTATACTCCAGAGCTGCACGCACTATTCAGCTGGTGCAGTCACTGTGTACAGACATTACTGATCCTGAGTGACATCCTGTATTATACTCCAGAGCTGCACTCACTATTCTGCGGGTGCAGTCACTGTGTACATACATTACATTACTGATCCTGAGTTACATCCTGTATTATACCCCAGAGCTGCACTCACTATTCTGCTGGTGGAGTCACTGTGTACATACATTACTGATCTTGAGTTACATCCTGTATTATACTACAGAGCTGCAATCACTATTCTGCTGGTGCAGTCACTGTGTACATACATTACATTACTGATCCTGAGTTACATCCTATATTATACTCCAGAGCTGTACTCACTATTCTGCTGGTGCAGTCACTGTGTACATACATTACATTACTGATCCTGCATTACCTCCTGTATTTATACCCCAGAGCTGCACTCACTATTCTGCTGGTGGAGTCACTGTGTACATACATTACTGATCCTGAGTTACATCCTCTATTATACTCCAGAGCTGCGCTCACTATTCTGCTGGTGCAGTCACTGTGTACATACATTACATTATTGATCCTGAGTTACATCCTGTATTATACTCCAGAGCTGCAATCACTATTCTGCTGGTGAAGTCACTGTGTACATACATTACTGATCCCGAGTTACATCCTGTATTATACTCCAGAGCTGCACTCACTATTCTTCTGATGCAGTCACTGTGTACATACATTACATTACTGATCCTGAGTTACATCCTGTATTATACCCCAGAGCTGCACTCACTATTCTGCTGGTGCAGTCACTGTGTACATACATTACATTACTGATCCTGAGTTACATCCTGTATTATACTCCAGAGCTGCACTCACTATTCTTCTGATGCAGTCACTGTGTACATACATTACATTACTGATCCCGAGTTACATCCTGTATTATACTCCAGAGCTGCACTCACTATTCTTCTGATGCAGTCACTGTGTACATACATTACATTACTGATCCTGAGTTACATCCTGTATTATACTCCAGAGCTGCACTCACTATTCTTCTGATGCAGTCACTGTGCACATACATTACATTACTGATCCTGAGTTACATCCTGTATTATACTCCAGAGCTGCACTCACTATTCTTCTGATGCAGTCACTGTGTACATACATTACATTACTGATCCTGAGTTACATCCTGTATTATACCCCAGAGCTGCACTCACTATTCTGCTGGTGCAGTCACTGTGTACATACATTACATTACTGATCCTGAGTTACCTCCTGTATTATACTCCAGAGCTGCACTCACTTTTCAGGGAGTTAGGCTGGTTTCACTCTTGCGTTTGGCTGCTCTACGTATGGCTCCATACATTCTTCCTTAAGCTCCGCCTACTTCCGCATGCGTCCTGCGTACCTATCTTTAAGGCTATGTTTCCACGGTCAGGAAACCTTCAGGATTTGCTGTGGATTGGACGCTGGGTACATCCTCAGCATCCAACCCGCAGCGTCCAGATGTTACAGCATAGTGGAGGGGATTTTATGAAATCCGGTCTCCGCTATGTGCACACGGCCGCATACGGCGGTCCTGTGTAACCGGACATGCGGCGCGTCTTTCTAGACTGCAGCACAGGGCCGGCTCCAGGTTTTCATGGGCCCTTGGGCGACAGAACCTCAGTGGGCCCCCTTGTGGAGCAAATCATGTGGCGACAGTAAAACAGCAGGGACCACAGAGACCCAAATATTTTATTTAGAAAAAAACTATGTAAACTTTATAAAAACACTAGTGCAAAATAGAGAAAGTGCAATATATCAGGGAAACTTTTGATAAATTTGCTTCTCTGTAAGTTGTAAACTTCTAAACAAATTTAAACAATTTATGCCTTTTGCTAGATCTTTAACAGTAGTTACTTTTCTTAGGTGCTCCTTTAAACCTTTCTTCCCCATCTATTCCCTACCTACAAAAACTCCCCACTCTGTGTGCACCTGCAGTGTGCAGCATGTCTATTTATCTTGTGGAGACGCTCCGTTCAGGGATAAATGCTCCTGATTTGTATCGCGGTTCCGGCTGGTTATTTATGGGGCAGCTCTTCTCCTCGGTCAGGAGTCTCTGAAACCTTTTTTCCCTATGAATAGGAGATAATTCGGGGTCTGTGCGTTTTTCAGCTCTGGGCTCCTTAGTTTCGCTGAGTGAACGTGATCTTTCCTAGTGAGACGGCAAACAGCGGGGGTCTCCCCGTCCCTCCCCCACCCCGGCAGTGCCCCTACCACTGATTCATGGAGATAGCGATCTTTAATTAGACCTCAATATTAATGGCTGAGCGCACATCTTATCAGCGGCCTGGCGGGAGCGGAGACATTGGCGCAGCGCTGAGCCGCACGTTCCCTTCACATCTCTCATTTGCAGGACCACAGGTGACAGCATTCGGCGCTATCACTCAGGGCCGCGTTGCACAAAATGGGTCAATTTATTTTTCTTTTCTACTTTTATTTAGGAGAGAGATGGTGGTAAAGATGGCACTGGGGCGAATGCCGCAGGCGTAACTCTTCATAAACGGTTACAGACACAGAAAACAACGGATTATTTTAATTATCTGTAAATATTTTGGCGTTTTGGGGAGACAACATTTTAAATTAAATTTTCCATCAGAAAATCCTGTTCTTTTATGTGAAATGTTGTCGTTTTTTTTAATGCACCATATTGCGGGAGAAATAATTTAACCAAACACTAATTATTTTTGGGGGGGTCTGGAATGTAAAAAAAAAGATTCTGCAATTTTTGGGTTTTGGTTTTTAAGGAGTTCATCGGCGCTATGCAACTTATTTACTGACTGCAGGGGATTCGCTCATTGCGTTTTTGTCCTAGGTTTTCTCTTCATACTGTAATTAATCAGTTTTACAAATAACCTTCCAGCCTTTAGTCATGGGCATTTTGTCCACTTTGGAAAGTTTTGTTTCCATGCAAAAACTTAACGTATCAAGGATCCCCTGGAACAATCGAAAGCCTCTTTATTAGGTACATTATTTGGTAACAATATTGCTATGTGGGATCTTTTATTTGGATACTGCATTATATTGGAGCAACTTATGGTGGTATTATATTGGTAGTATATGGCAGCATGATCCTGGTACTATACAGCACTATAGCATTATAACCCCTGGATGGGTTTTGGTGGCATTATTTTGGTAACTATATAGCAGTTTTATATCAGCTCTTTTATTTCGATACTGCATTTTATGTGAGCAATAAATAGTGGTATTATATTGACAGTATGTGGTGGCATAATTTTGCACTATATAGTGCTTTCACATTATAATTTCATCTCTTTTATTTGGATACTGTTTAATATTTCCGCATTATATAGGCAGGATTTTAACGATACATGGCAGTAACATTTTGTCACTATACTGCGGTATAACATTATGATGAGAGCCCTTTTATTCAGCTGCTACATATTTGAGAACTATATGGTGGCATTATATTGACTGTCATTTAAGCACCATACAGCAGTATAGTTTTACTATTTAAGCTTTTTTATTAGAATACTTAATTTAGGCAACATACGGTGTTATTTTATTGACAGTATATGGCAGTGAAATCCTGATACTATTAAGCCGTATGTGATTATCAGGTTAGCCCTCTTTTGGGATAGTGTATTTTATGGAAGCATTATATGGGGATATTAGATTGCCAGTATATGGCAGTGTAAAAAATGATTCTATACAGTGAGCCATTTTTCTGGAGAAACATAGGGTGATATTAGATTGGCAGTATATGGCAGTATCATTTTAGTACTATACCGTAGTATCGTATTATCATCTGAGCCAACTTTTGGATTTTGGACCAACTTTATTTTGTGATATTAGATTGTCTTTATTTGGCAGTATCATCTCGGCACCAGAGGTTTAGCGGTATTATCTTTAATTTGCATACTGCATTTATTTATGAGCACTATATGGTGGCATTACATGGAATTTATGTGCAGTTTTACCTTGACTCTTTATGGTGGTATGGAAATGATTAAATTAGCAGGCTGCTGTGTGTTTTATCATTGGCCTGCTAGTCCATAAACGTACCAAAAGTCACTGAGTGGATGTAGTTTGTGAAGTTGTAATATCTCTGCAGATAAAACATCGGGGTCCGGAGCACAATGGCTGCCATTCCAGCTTACACAGCAACTGTGAGCCAGCATCTAACACCTGGGAATGGAGTTATTTCTAATGGCAGCCATTGCTGCAGAGTTAGGCTATGTTCACACGTTGCATTTTTGCAACGTTTTTTTTTTTTTGCGGCATTTATGCTAATTTTTACAGTACCAGCAAAGTCTTTGAGATTTCAGAAATCTCATGCACATAGCTTGTTCTTTTTTTTTCCTGACTGTTTTGTCAAAGACGCTAGTGACGAAACGCGCGTCGGGGTGAGGAGGCGCAACTCCAGACTCCAAGGTGAATCCGTTCCATTACTTTGCGGATGCCCCCCGGAAGAAGCAAGTGGCGAAACGCGCGTTGGGGTGAGGAGACGCAACTCCAGACTCCAAGGTGAATCCGTCTCCTTTACTTTGCGGACGCCCCCCGGAAGAAGCCAGTGGCGAAACGCGCGTTGGGGTGAGGAGACGCTACTCCAGACTCCAAGGTGAATCCGTCTCCTTTACTTTGTGGGCATTGTATTTACTAAGGTCTATGCTCACTTGTCTCCGTCCTCACTAGTAGGTATTACTTTACATGCTGGTGGGTCACAGACCTGGACCTGCTATTATTATCTATTAATAGGCATTGTCTGTTTCGTATTCCCTGGGTACTTATATCTTGCCTTTGAAGGGGTAACCTTTAGAGTATGATACATTGATTCAGGGCATTGAAATCTATCAAGCACTAGGCACTTTATTTATTGTCTGGTAATAATAAGTTGATAATCATTGTCTTTTCACAATTTACACTTTAATCTATTCCCTGTCTCTGTTGACATTTTTATAATCCAGGCACTTTTTCTAAGGGTTAACCGCATTTGTTTGTGAATGGTATAGTCATTATCACTGTTATAGATTGTTACCTATTGGTTATCTGGGCGTCTCCTATGTGAGGCACACTGCTCTTTTATATTGTTTATGTATTTTGTTTTTATTTATTAATAAAAGTTAATTTTTAATCTAATGGATTTCTTCATTCCCCCTTTTCAATTTAATTGGGGTTGATGAATTACATGTTTTGTCCGAGAGCTGCATTTTTGCAGAATAGACCATGTCACAACTTTCACCGTTTTTTTTTCATATTTTTTTTGCATTTTTGTAGCGTTTTTCACTTATTGAAAGCAATCTGTGGTGCAAAAGACCCTTCAAAAGCGCTGAAAAAGCGCAGGTATCAGGTTTTGCTGCAGTTTTGGTGCCAAAACCTAAAGAAGTTGAATCAGATAAAGTTTGATGCATACAATAAATATCAGCATGCACAAGAGACAAATGTACCCTGACAAAAACGCAGCAAAAAAATGCAAAAAAAAAAATAAGCAGCTTAGGCTGGTTTCACACTTGCGTTTTTCTCTGCAGCGTTTTTTGCACAAAAAACGCATGCGTTTTTCCCCCTATATTTAACATTGAAAACGCATGTGGTTTTTTTGTACGCATTTGGTCGCGTTTTCAAACGCATGTGTTTTTTTCTGCATGCGTTCATTTTCAGATATGCAACCTGCAGTATTTTCTTGCGGCGTTTTTTTGCTGCGAAAAAACGCATGCGTTTTTTCGCAGCAAAAAAATCCATTGCTGTCTATGTAAACGCATGCGTTTTTAAGCACATGCGTTTGTTTGCGTTAAAAACGCATGCGTCTTTATAGAAAAAAACCAGAAAACACACTGAAAAGCCACCCACCACCATCAAGGTGATAAAGGGATCCAAACCCTAAGGGCTCATTTCCACTGGCGAGGAAAACGGACGAGTGCAATCCGATAAAAAATCAGATTGCACTCGGACCAATGTTATTCAATAGGTGTCTTTTCATTTGCGATTTTTTTCTCAGCCGAAATCGGACTGAGAAAAAAATCGCAGCATGCTGCGTATTGCTGCGATTCTCGGACGAGACTCGCCAATGCAAGTCAATGGGTGCGAGAAAAAAATCGCACAGCACTCGTACCATGCGAGTTCTGTCCGATTTTTACGCACCGGTGTCCTTTGAAAAGCAGGTAATTCAGCGCGGTGTACAGTAAAATCACACTGACAGGTTAGAATAGACTAGATATATACACATAGAACAGGTATATATACATATATATATGTCAGTGAGACACCTATATATGTATATTTATATCTAATGCAGCGCTAGATAGCATTAAAGCCGCTAATTCAATTGCCGGCTTTTTCTTTCTCCTTCCCAAACCCGACAGGATATGAGACATGATTACATACAGTAAACCATCTCATATCCCCCTTTTTTTTGCATATTCCACACTACTAATGTTAGTAGTGTGTATGTGCAAAATTTCGGCGCTGTAGCTATTAAATTTAAGGGTTAAATTGCGGAAAAAATTGGCGTGGGCTCCCGCGCAATTTTCTCCGCCAGAGTGGTAAAGCCAGTGACTGAGGGCAGATATTAATAGCCAGGAGAGGGTCCATGGTTATTGGCCCCCCCTGGCTAAAAACATCTGCCCCCAGCCACCCCAGAAAAGGCACATCTGGAAGATGCGCCTATTCTGGCACTTGGCCACTCTCTTCCCACTCCCTGTAGCGGTGGGATATGGGGTAATGAAGGGTTAATGCCACCTTGCTATTGTAAGGTGACATTAAGCCAGATTAATAATGGAGAGGCGTCAATTATGTCACCTATCCATTATTAATCCAATTGTATGAAAGGGTTAAAAAACACACACACACGATTAAAAAGTATAGCTGTAATATAGAGCTGACAGCGGCTGCAGCTCCTGCGCCTGCATCATCCCTGTACATCTCCAGAGCTGTGCATCCCGGTGAACGGAAAGTCCTGCAAATGAGTAGAAAGCGGCATCTTGCTACTCTGCATACATATGGCGGTAGTGTCCTCTGCCTCCGAGCAGCAGACCACCGAGTCACGTACTCCTCACTCAGCGGCAGAACCTGGCGCCTCCGGAGCTGCGATCCTGCCTTTGTTCTCAGCTGGGGCTGAATTAGCTGCTGATAGATGATGAGATGAGCCTCATTTTTCTCTCTCTATTATTTACTCCGTGATTTGACGCTTCATTATACACAACTATTGCTTGGCGGCTCATTAGCCGATGTCGGTGGCGGCCCACGCTCGGGGTGGTATTAGGTGTCCACCCCGCTATTCGCAGGGATAGCGGCTTATACACACGGCTATATGTGGCGCCCTTCTTCAGATGCCTTATGTAGAAGCCATCCTCCCCTAGATGCACTGCCGAAAATGGTGTGCCAAGTGCCCGAGCCCCATGGAGGAGCCCATGGCAGGATACTTGGGTCACAGCATATATGGGTGGTGCCAACACACCGCTTTGCCTTGGCCAGGGTATTCAGATAAAAGGCTTGGCACAAAAACTTTGCCGCGGTCGGAGTTCAGACTTCCTAGTGCTTTACGGGTGTAGCTGCCTCTTCCTCCAATCCTCCCTGTAATTTCCCAAGAAGAGAGGGTAAAGGAAACGGAGTAACACATGACGGTGCGATCAGACAGCACAGGGCTTGTTTGTAGTCTGTTATTATGAAGACACATAGTTTTGCATAGGGGCTGTATACACAAAACGGTATGAGTTTTTTTTGTATCACGACTATTTTGCAAAATGTTTTATTTGTTAAATAACATGTATCAGAGCAAAAATAACATTCACACCACTTACAGGGAAGCGGTTATGTGACTAATGCTGCCCAAGCCACCGGCAGCAGGAACAAGACACCGGTGGCGCTATTGCAGCCGTGGATATTTGACGCTGCAACGTTTCATAGAGAACAAACTTTGCAATGGGGGCTGAAGGTAATGGGTCTGTGATGACCAGTCCCCATAGCTTCTTTCCGCCCAGCCCCAATAGATTGTCAGGACTCTTTATGTGCATATATAAGGAGAGACTGTGAGTCAAAGGGATCAGGGCAGGAAGAAGTCCTTGGGCTAAATAGTCCTCGGTCGACTTTGCAAAATATGTTTTCTCTGAACTAAGCATAAAGCATTTGCGGCTGCAATAACAGGTGGTCTGGGCAGTAGGGATCAGCTGGCAGGATCCCTTTAAGGCTTCGTTCACATTTGCGTTGTGCGCCGCAGCGTCGGCGCCGCAGCGCACAACGCAAACAAAAACGCAGCAAAACGCATGCACAACTCTGCGTTTTGCGCCGCATGCGTCCTTTTTTTAATTGATTTTGGACGCAGCAAAAATGCAACTTGCTGCGTCCTCTGCGCCCAGACGCGGGCGCCGCAGCGACGCATGCGGCGCAAAACGCAAGTGCGACGCATGTCCATGCGCCCCCATGTTAAATATAGGGGCGCATGACGCATGCGGCGACGCTGCGGCGCCCGACGCTGCGGTGCACAACGCAAATGTGAACGTAGCGAGGTCCTCCGGACAGGATACATTGTTCACTGCTGCTGACAGATCCGCATTGTTACATGTTGCCACTGATGGAGTCGATCCTGCAGTGATTGCACAGATTTCTAGGGAAGTTTTAACCAAAGTATTTCCCAAGATCACTGGTAGAGGGGGGAGGTATGGTAGGGGGCGTTCCGTGCCCCTGCCCAAGTGTCGAACACATGTGCCATCCCCGGAGCAGCGTGTCCTGTCCTTGGGATATGTATTGAAGTGCTGTCAGCTGTGATCTGCGTGATCTGGACACTCATCCACATTGACTCCCAGTGTGAGACGACTTTAAACCTGTCATAACAATTAATCCGCATGCAACGATGGATCCGAACGGAGCTGCATTCAGCCCATGCTGGTGCGGAATATCATTGTTACACTCACCCTCTGTGAGCATGAATAGCAGGAGGGGCCCCTATACGAGAACATGGGCCCTTTGCAGTCCAAAATCTCATGATAATGCACAATTCCACCTGCTTTGGAGGCCGCGGTGCCCCCTGACCTCGTCGCCCCCCACCATTAGTGTGTCCACCCCCATCTAAAATTTTTCATCTCTTTCCATGTACTGATTATTATTAACTATGTTCCAATCACTTCCAGAGCTGTATTCAGAATTCTGCTTACTCCTGTGTGGAGTTGCCAGTTTCTACAATACTTTCATGTCCCCATGATAACACTTCCTGTTGTTGGATAGCTGAGTCCTGTCCTAAAAACATTCATTATTCTCATATATTCACTTTGATTTTACCTGCTCCTATTTTAGGGGCTTTTACTTTTGTTTTCCATAAATCAGTAATATGTAAAATTATATGAAAATCCATCACCTTTAGCAGCTGTAGACCTCTCCGGTTATCTGCAAAGGTTAGGCTGCCTCCTAAAAACTCCAATGCAGTAATTCATGCACTGCGAGGAAGGAGAGGAGGGAGATGCAGCTGCAGCTTCTCTGAACTATGGGCGGGGTCATTAATTGAATGAGGCATCTGATTGGCTTAGAATGCTGCCAGTAGCATAACAGGAGGAAGATCACACCCAATCAGCACTCAGGAAGAGAATTAAAACCCCCAAGTGAGGCTTAGACACATCTAATTGGCAGAGAGGCTTTATCATCACAGTTACTCCAGATCTATGATAGATACAACTAAGTGAGGATTATAGTCAACATAAAACCAGTTCTCCTTTAAGACCACTTCTTCTTATAGGGGTTGTCTAATCAGGAACAATCCCTTTTATTGAAGATATGACAAAAATAGTTACCTGATCACCGTCAGTCTGGCTCCGAGGACCCTTTTAAAAAGAGTAGGAAAATATACTATCCCCCCCATAATGTTGATATTACCTAATAGTGTCTACAGACAGGACATGTCCTAATGGGACGACCCTTTAAAATACATTGGACTATAGAAACCACAAACTTGTGAACAAACACCAGAATCGTCACAGACCTTGGTTGTCAATGTTGTGTCAAGTATTTGAGTAGCTCCAGTATTGTGTTTATGAACCAGGGTGCTCAGGATGAACAACACTAAAAGTCCTAAATCAGGGCTGTAATGTCATATAATCGATATATGGCTGCAGTCCACCCAAATACCATCGGCCTCATTAGACTTTATCCTCCAGCCTCGATGTACGTGCTGACGTCAGCGGTGATATCTCATCTTCAGCGTCTGGCTCATAGCGACCAATTGGTTAAACCCCCAAATCTCACACTGCACTAATACTGGACATAAAGAGGCGATAAAAATCCGCAGCGGACGCCTTCGCATTTCTCTGTCTGCATTAATGGATTTATTTTCTGCGATGAGTGGGAGAAGAGGAATTATTGTACCCAGGACCCTCCATAAAGCAATTCTGTTAATTGTATCAGTATGCTAAGAAAGAGTGCAGAGCATAGCACCGCCGCACACTGCGCCCTCACATAGCACCGCCACACACTGCGCCCTCACATAGCACCGCCGCACACTGCGCCCTCACATAGCACCGCCGCACACTGCGCCCTCACATAGCACCGCCGCACACTGCGCCCTCACATAGCACCGCCACACACTGCGCCCTCACATAGCACCGCCGCACACTGCGCCCTCACATAGCACCGCCGCACACTGCGCCCTCACATAGCACCACCGCACACTGCGCCCTCACATAGCACCGCCACACACTGCGCCCTCACATAGCACCGCCGCACACTGCGCCCTCACATAGCACCGCCGCACACTGCGCCCTCACATAGCACCGCCGCACACTGCGCCCTCACATAGCACCGCCGCACACTGCGCCCTCACATAGCACCGCCGCACACTGCGCCCTCACATAGCACCGCCCCACACTGCGCCCTCACATAGCACCGCCACACACTGCGCCCTCACATAGCACCGCCGCACACTGCGCCCTCACATAGCACCACCACACACTGCGCCCTCACATAGCAGAGCCGCACACTGCGCCCTCACATAGCACCACCGCACACTGCGCCCTCACATAGCACCGCCACACACTGCGCCCTCACATAGCAGAGCCGCACACTGCGCCCTCATATAGCACCGCCGCACACTACGCCTTCACATAGAACCACCGCACACTGCACCCTCACATAGAACCGCCGCACACTGCACCCTCACATAGAACCGCCGCACACTGCGCCCTCACATAGCACCGCTGCACACTGCGCCCTCACATAGCACCGCCGCACACTGCGCCCTCATATACAGTAGCACCGCCCCACACTGCACCCTCACATAGCACCGCCGCACACTGCGTCCTCATATACAGTAGCACCGCCGCACACTGCGCCCTCACATAGCACCGCCGCACACTGCGCCCTCATATACAGTAGCACCGCCGCACACTGCGCCCTCACATAGCACCGCCGCACACTGCGCCCTCACATAGCACCGCCGCACACTGCGCCCTCACAGCACCACCGCACACTGCGCCCTCACATAGCACCGCCGCACGCGCATCACAGTTATTAGGAAGGAAATAATCAGCAATCAATCAGTCCGGACTCACAATACTGCTGACGCTTCACGTGTTGTGACCCCAAGAAGACACAATGAGTCACTATGGCCTTCAGCCTCCACAAAGTATCAGTGGGGGTCCCAGGGGGGACATTCTGCTCCACTGCAGAAATCACTCCACCACAAGTACCTGCACCCCTTATTACACAAACACCTCCATGCACAAAGTAACGGAGGGTCAGCTGATGTATATACAGCGTATTCATCTACCGTGGTCATAAACCGGCGCACCGACCTGTTATGTAAGAGATACAGAGTAACGTGGTCCAAGACCATAATAAATAGGGGCAGTATTATAGTAGTTATATTCTTGTACATAGGAGCAGTATTATAGTAGTTATATTCTTGTACATAGGAGCAGTATTATAGTAGTTATATTCTTGTACATAGGAGCAGTATTATAGTAGTTATATTCTTGTACATAGGAGCAGTATTATAGTAGTTATATTCTTGTACATAGGGGCAGTATTATAGTAGTTATATTCTTGTACATAGGGGCAGTATTATAGTAGTTATATTCTTGTACATAGGAGCAGTATTATAGCAGTTATATTCATGTACATAGGGGGCAGTATTATAGTAGTTATATTCTTGTACATAGGGAGCAGTATTATAGTAGTTATATTCTTGTACATAGGAGCAGTATTATAGTAGTTATATTCTTGTACATAGGAGCAGTATTATAGTAGTTATATTCTTGTACATAGGGGCAGTATTATAGTAGTTATATTCTTGTATATAGGAGCAGTATTATAGTAGTTATATTCTTGTACATAGGGGCAGTATTATAGTAGTTATATTCTTGTACATAGGAGCAGTATTATAGTAGTTATATTCTTGTACATAGGAGCAGTATTATAGTAGTTATATTCTTGTACATAGGGGCAGTATTATAGTAGTTATATTCTTGTATATAGGAGCAGTATTATAGTAGTTATATTCTTGTACATAGGGGGCAGTATTATAGTAGTTTTATTCTTGTACATAGGAGCAGTATTATAGTAGTTATATTCTTGTACATAGGGGCAGTATTATAGTAGTTATATTCTTGTACATAGGGGCAGTATTATAGTAGTTATATTCTTGTACATAGGGGCAGTATTATAGTAGTTATATTCTTGTACATAGGAGCAGTATTATAGTAGTTATATTCTTGTACATAGGGGCAGTATTATAGTAGTTATATTCTTGTATATAGGAGCAGTATTATAGTAGTTATATTCTTGTACATAGGGGCAGTATTATACTAGTTATATTCTTGTATATAGGAGCAGTATTATAGTAGTTATATTCTTGTAAATAGGGACAGTATTATAGTAGTTATATTCTTGTACATAGGAGCAGTATTATAGTAGTTATATTCTTGTATATAGGAGCAGTATTATAGTAGTTATATTCTTGTACATAGGGGGTAGTATTATAGTAGATATATTCCTGTATATAGGAGCAGTATTATAGTATTTATATTCTTGTACATAGGAGCAGTATTATAGTAGTTATATTCTTGTACATAGGAGCAGTATTATAGTAGTTATATTCTTGTACATAGGAGCAGTATTATAATACAAAAAATCTTATACAGACTGTAGCGGCGCTAGTGCATGTGCATAAAGACAGCTGCAGGTAAAATCCCGAACCACATCGGGATAGTAGAACTACAAGGAAATATGTGATATATTACCCGCGCTAGAGTATGCACCTGTCAGATACCAATAAATGTAGCGGTTATATCTAAGCAATTTACCTTTTGGATGGTATGCAGTAAATTGTCTGACGCTGTATGTTGAAAAGGGGCAATCTCAAGGAAGTGTGCGTGGATTCAGCTAAGAAAGAGAAACAATATATTTAGTAAACACACTTGGTTGGCAGGAAGTAGAATGATTGTCCCTTTATTACAAAGAACGTTTCAGGAGCTTGTGGGTTCACAACAGGGTGAAGTCTTAATGGAGGGGTTACCTCCTGGGTTGGTGCTGTAAAAGCGGCAGGACTTATAGTTAATAAAAAAGCAAAAAGTACCTGTGAGTAGCGGTACTCGTTGTTCCGACAAAAGAATGTCCTTGTGCTATAAAGTAATAATAGAGCGGTACTTATCTCCTTAGTCAAAGGTGAGCAGCTGGTTGGAGAGTTTCTGAGCGCACTGTCCCGGCCGGTGACAGGCGCTCGTGGTGCTTTGCTGTGCTGTGCAGCAGCTTACAGGACCTGTATGATGTTCGGGTCACGTGACTATCTACATAGGAGCAGTATTATAGTAGTTATATTCTTGTACATTGGGCAGTATTATATGTTATGGTTCTCAATGGCAAAAGAACATAGCCCAGCAAACATAAGAACTAGCTCTTGGAAGGATGGAAACTAAACTGACCATGAACTAAACCTGCCACACAACTAACAGTAGCCGGGTAGCGTAGCCTGCGTTTTATCCCTAGACGCCCAGCGCCGGCCGGAGGACTAACTAATCCTGGCAGAGGAAAATATAGTCCTGGCTCACCTCTAGAGAAATCTCCCCGAAAGGCAGACAGAGGCCCCCACAAATATTGGCGGTGATTATAGATGAAATGACAAACGTAGTATGAAAATAGGTTTAGCAAAATTGAGGTCCGCTTACTAGATAGCAGGAAGACAGAAAGAGCACTTTCATGGTCAGCTGAAAACCCTATCAAAACACATCCTGAAATTACTTTAAGACTCTAGTATTAACTCATAACATCAGAGTGGCAATTTCAGATAACAAGAGCTTTCCAGACACAGAAACGAAACTACAGCTGTGAACTGGAACAAAATGCAAAAACAAACAAGGACTAAAGTCCAACTTAGCTGGGAGTTGTCTAGCAGCAGGAACATGCACAGAAAGGCTTCTGATTACAATGTTGACCGGCATGGAAGTGACAGAGGAGCAAGGCTAAATAGCGACTCCCACATCCTGATGGAAACAGGTGAACAGAGAGGATGATGCACACCAGTTCAATTCCACCAGTGGCCACCGGGGGAGCCCAAAATCCAATTTCACAACAGTACCCCCCCCTCAAGGAGGGGGCACCGAACCCTCACCAGAACCACCAGGGCGATCAGGATGAGCCCTATGAAAGGCACGGACCAAATCGGAGGCATGAACATCAGAGGCAGTCACCCAAGAATTATCCTCCTGACCGTATCCCTTCCATTTGACCAGATACTGGAGTCTCCGTCTGGAAACACGGGAGTCCAAGATTTTTTCCACAACGTACTCCAACTCGCCCTCAACCAACACCGGAGCAGGAGGCTCAACGGAAGGCACAACCGGTACCTCATACCTGCGCAATAATGACCGATGAAAAACATTATGAATAGAAAAAGATGCAGGGAGGTCCAAACGGAAGGACACAGGGTTAAGAATCTCCAATATCTTGTACGGGCCGATGAACCGAGGCTTAAACTTGGGAGAAGAAACCCTCATAGGGACAAAACGAGAAGACAACCACACCAAGTCCCCAACACAAAGCCGAGGACCAACCCGACGCCGGCGGTTGGCAAAAAGCTGAGTCTTCTCCTGGGACAACTTCAAATTGTCCACTACCTGCCCCCAAATCTGATGCAACCTCTCCACCACAGCATCCACTCCAGGACAATCTGAAGATTCCACCTGACCAGAAGAAAATCGAGGATGAAACCCCGAATTACAGAAAAAGGGAGACACCAAGGTGGCAGAGCTGGCCCGATTATTGAGGGCAAACTCCGCTAAAGGCAAAAAAGCAACCCAATCATCCTGATCTGCAGACACAAAACACCTCAAATATGTCTCCAAGGTCTGATTCGTCCGCTCGGTCTGGCCATTAGTCTGAGGATGGAAAGCAGACGAGAAAGACAAATCTATGCCCATCCTAGCACAGAATGCTCGCCAAAATCTAGACACGAATTGGGTACCTCTGTCAGAAACGATATTCTCCGGAATACCATGCAAACGGACCACATTTTGAAAAAACAGAGGAACCAACTCGGAAGAAGAAGGCAACTTAGGCAGGGGAACCAAATGGACCATCTTAGAGAAACGATCACACACCACCCAGATGACAGACATCTTCTGAGAAACAGGAAGATCCGAAATAAAATCCATCGAGATGTGCGTCCAGGGCCTCTTCGGGATAGGCAAGGGCAACAACAATCCACTAGCCCGAGAACAACAAGGCTTGGCCCGAGCACAAACGTCACAAGACTGCACGAAGCCTCGCACATCTCGAGACAGGGAAGGCCACCAGAAGGACCTTGCCACCAAATCCCTGGTACCAAAGATTCCAGGATGACCTGCCAACGCAGAAGAATGAACCTCAGAAATGACTTTACTGGTCCAATCATCAGGAACAAACAGTCTACCAGGTGGGCAACGATCAGGTCTATCCGCCTGAAACTCCTGCAAGGCTCGCCGCAGGTCTGGAGAAACGGCAGACAATATCACTCCATCCTTAAGGATACCTGTAGGTTCAGAATTACCAGGGGAGTCAGGCTCAAAACTCCTAGAAAGGGCATCCGCCTTAACATTCTTAGAACCCGGCAGGTAGGACACCACAAAATTAAACCGAGAGAAAAACAACGACCAGCGCGCCTGTCTAGGATTCAGGCGTCTGGCGGACTCAAGATAAATTAGATTTTTGTGGTCAGTCAATACCACCACCTGATGTCTAGCCCCCTCAAGCCAATGACGCCACTCCTCAAAAGCCCACTTCATGGCCAAAAGCTCCCGATTCCCAACATCATAATTCCGCTCGGCGGGCGAAAATTTACGCGAGAAAAAAGCACAAGGTCTCATCACGGAGCAATCGGAACTTCTCTGCGACAAAACCGCCCCAGCTCCGATTTCAGAAGCGTCGACCTCAACCTGAAAAGGAAGAGCAACATCAGGCTGACGCAACACAGGGGCGGAAGAAAAGCGGCGCTTAAGCTCCCGAAAGGCCTCCACAGCAGCAGGGGACCAATCAGCAACATCAGCACCCTTCTTAGTCAAATCAGTCAATGGTTTAACAACATCAGAAAAACCAGCAATAAATCGACGATAAAAGTTAGCAAAGCCCAAAAATTTCTGAAGACTCTTAAGAGAAGAGGGTTGCGTCCAATCACAAATAGCCTGAACCTTGACAGGATCCATCTCGATGGAAGAGGGGGAAAAAATATATCCCAAAAAGGAAATCTTTTGAACCCCAAAAACGCACTTAGAACCCTTCACACACAAGGAATTAGACCGCAAAACCTGAAAAACGATCCTGACCTGCTGGACATGAGAGTCCCAGTCATCCGAAAAAATCAAAATATCATCCAGATACACAATCATAAATTTATCCAAATAATCACGGAAAATGTCATGCATAAAGGACTGAAAGACTGAAGGGGCATTTGAAAGACCAAAAGGCATCACCAAATACTCAAAGTGGCCCTCGGGCGTATTAAATGCGGTTTTCCACTCATCCCCCTGCTTAATTCGCACCAAATTATACGCCCCACGGAGATCTATCTTAGAGAACCACTTGGCCCCCTTTATGCGAGCAAACAAATCAGTCAGCAGTGGCAACGGATATTGATATTTAACCGTGATTTTATTCAAAAGCCGATAATCAATGCACGGCCTTAAAGAGCCATCTTTCTTAGCCACAAAGAAAAAACCGGCTCCTAAGGGAGATGACGAAGGACGAATATGTCCCTTTTCCAAGGACTCCTTTATATATTCTCGCATAGCAGCATGTTCAGGCACAGACAGATTAAATAAACGACCCTTAGGGTATTTACTACCCGGAATCAAATCTATGGCACAATCGCACTCCCGGTGCGGAGGTAATGAACCAAGCTTAGGTTCTTCAAAAACGTCACGATATTCAGTCAAGAATTCAGGAATCTCAGAGGGAATAGATGATGAAATGGAAACCACAGGTACGTCCCCATGCGTCCCCTTACATCCCCAGCTTAACACAGACATAGCTTTCCAGTCAAGGACTGGGTTATGAGATTGCAGCCATGGCAATCCAAGCACCAACACATCATGTAGGTTATACAGCACAAGAAAGCGAATAATCTCCTGGTGATCCGGATTAATCCGCATAGTTACTTGTGTCCAGTATTGTGGTTTATTGCTAGCCAATGGGGTGGAGTCAATCCCCTTCAGGGGTATAGGAGTTTCAAGAGGCTCCAAATCATACCCACAGCGTTTGGCAAAGGACCAATCCATAAGACTCAAAGCGGCGCCAGAGTCGACATAGGCATCCGCGGTAATAGATGATAAAGAACAAATCAGGGTCACAGATAGAATAAACTTAGACTGTAAAGTGCCAATTGAAACAGACTTATCAAGCTTCTTAGTACGCTTAGAGCATGCTGATATAACATGAGTTGAATCACCGCAATAGAAGCACAACCCATTTTTTCGTCTAAAATTCTGCCGTTCACTTCTGGACAGAATTCTATCACATTGCATATTCTCTGGCGTCTTCTCAGTAGACACCGCCAAATGGTGCACAGGTTTGCGCTCCCGCAGACGCCTATCGATCTGGATAGCCATTGTCATGGACTCATTCAGACCCGCAGGCACAGGGAACCCCACCATAACATCCTTAATGGCATCAGAGAGACCCTCTCTGAAATTCGCCGCCAGGGCGCACTCATTCCACTGAGTAAGCACAGACCATTTACGGAATTTCTGGCAGTATATTTCAGCTTCGTCTTGCCCCTGAGATAGGGACATCAAGGCCTTTTCCGCCTGAAGTTCTAACTGAGGTTCCTCATAAAGCAACCCCAAGGCCAGAAAAAACGCATCCACATTGAGCAACGCAGGATGCCCTGGAGCCAATGCAAAAGCCCAATCCTGAGGGTCACCCCGGAGCAAGGAAATCACAATCCTGACCTGCTGAGCAGGATCTCCAGCAGAGCGAGATTTCAGGGACAAAAACAACTTGCAATTATTTTTGAAATTTTGAAAGCAAGATCTATTCCCCGAGAAAAATTCAGGCAAAGGAATTCTAGGTTAAGATATAGGAACATGAACAACAAAATCTTGTAAATTTTGAACTTTCGTGGTGAGATTATTCAAACCTGCAGCTAAACTCTGAATATCCATTTTAAACAGGTGAACACAGAGCCATTCCAGGATTAGAAGGAGAGAGAGAGAGAAAGGCTGCAATATAGGCAGACTTGCAAGAGATTCAATTACAAGCACACTCAGAACTGAAGGGAAAAAAAAAAAAAAAAATCTTCAGCAGACTTCTCTTTTCTCTCCTTTCTCTGTCAATTAATTTAACCCTTTTGGGCCGGTCAAACTGTTATGGTTCTCAATGGCAAAAGAACATAGCCCAGCAAACATAAGAACTAGCTCTTGGAAGGATGGAAACTAAACTGACCATGAACTAAACCTGCCACACAACTAACAGTAGCCGGGTAGCGTAGCCTGCGTTTTATCCCTAGACGCCCAGCGCCGGCCGGAGGACTAACTAATCCTGGCAGAGGAAAATATAGTCCTGGCTCACCTCTAGAGAAATCTCCCCGAAAGGCAGACAGAGGCCCCCACAAATATTGGCGGTGATTATAGATGAAATGACAAACGTAGTATGAAAATAGGTTTAGCAAAATTGAGGTCCGCTTACTAGATAGCAGGAAGACAGAAAGAGCACTTTCATGGTCAGCTGAAAACCCTATCAAAACACATCCTGAAATTACTTTAAGACTCTAGTATTAACTCATAACATCAGAGTGGCAATTTCAGATAACAAGAGCTTTCCAGACACAGAAACGAAACTACAGCTGTGAACTGGAACAAAATGCAAAAACAAACAAGGACTAAAGTCCAACTTAGCTGGGAGTTGTCTAGCAGCAGGAACATGCACAGAAAGGCTTCTGATTACAATGTTGACCGGCATGGAAGTGACAGAGGAGCAAGGCTAAATAGCGACTCCCACATCCTGATGGAAACAGGTGAACAGAGAGGATGATGCACACCAGTTCAATTCCACCAGTGGCCACCGGGGGAGCCCAAAATCCAATTTCACAACAATTATAGTAGTTATATTCTTGTACATAGGGGCAGTATTATAGTAGTTATATTCTTGTACATAGGGGCAGTATTATAGTAGTTATATTCTTGTACATAGGGGGCAGTATTATAGTAGTTATATTCTTGTACATAGGAGCAGTATTATAGTAGTTATATTCTTGTACATAGGGAGCAGTATTATAGTAGTTATATTCTTGTACATAGGAGCAGTATTATAGTAGTTATATTCTTGTACATAGGAGCAGTATTATAGTAGTTATATTCTTGTACATAGGAGCAGTATTATAGTAGTTATATTCTTGTACATAGGAGCAGTATTATAGTAGTCATATTCTTGTACATAGAGGCAGTATTATAGTAGTTATATTCCTGTACATAGGAGCAGTATTATAGTAGTTATATTCTTGTACATAGGAGCAGTACTATAGTAGTTATATTCTTGTACATAGGAGCAGTATTATAGTAGTTATATTCTTGTACATAGGAGCAGTATTATAGTAGTTATATTCTTGTACATAGGGGGCAGTATTATAGTAGTTATATTCTTGTACATAGGAGCAGTATTATAGTAGTTATATTCTTGTACATAGGGAGCAGTATTATAGTAGTTATATTCTTGTACATAGGAGCAGTATTATAGTAGTTATATTCTTGTACATAGGAGCAGTATTATAGTAGTTATATTCTTGTACATAGGAGCAGTATTATAGTAGTTATATTCTTGTACATAGGAGCAGTATTATAGTAGTCATATTCTTGTACATAGAGGCAGTATTATAGTAGTTATATTCCTGTACATAGGAGCAGTATTATAGTAGTTATATTCTTGTACATAGGAGCAGTACTATAGTAGTTATATTCTTGTACATAGGAGCAGTATTATAGTAGTTATATTCTTGTACATAGGAGCAGTATTATAGTAGTTATATTCTTGTACATTGGGCAGTATTATAGTAGTTATATTCTTGTACATAGGACCAGTATTATAGTAGTCATATTCTTGTACATAGAGGCAGTATTATAGTAGTTATATTCCTGTACATAGGAGCAGTATTATAGTAGTTATATTCTTGTACATAGGATCAGTACTATAGTAGTTATATTCTTGTACATAGGAGCAGTATTATAGTAGTTATATTCTTGTACATAGGAGCAGTATTATAGTAGTTATATTCTTGTACATAGGAGCAGTACTATAGTAGTTATATTCTTGTACATAGGAGCAGTATTATAGTAGTTATATTCTTGTACATAGGAGCAGTATTATAGTAGTTATATTCTTGTACATAGGGGCAGTATTATAGTAGTTATATTCTTGTACATTGGGCAGTATTATAGTAGTTATATTCTTGTACATTGGGTAAGGGTTAACAGTAGGAATGATAGTAAAATCATTTTAAAAATCCTAAAAATAAAAATAATGAATAACCTGTTGGAGCTCTGATCCGGACTGTGATGGTTTATTGCTCTGTTCAGGATTCATGAATCTCCAACATAAATACTTTGCAGAATATGATTTGTTTCGGATGGAGCGCGGGGCGTCTCAGACATAACACATTTCCTATCACACTGTAAACATGCAGAGAGGAGGCAATCTGCAGGTTTTATCAGGAAACAATCTGGCTTCCAGTAGTAATGTAAGCAAATAGGAGCTACAAATGCCAGAATCGGGCTGACAATGGAGAATTCCGATGTGAGTCATCTACAGATCATTACATCCTGAATGAGAGACACATTGCTGGAAATAAGCCGCTTCTCAATCTGCGGCAATTAGTATTAAACCACCGGTGCATCAAAATGATTCACACACTGGGCAATTATCCTCAGGTCCCTATATCTGGGGATCCATAACTATCTTTAAAGGGGTTGACCACTACCTATGCAAATGAATAGGGGGTGGATCTGCAGTAGTCGGACAAGGCCACTAGATGGCGCTACTGTGTTCCAGTTGCATCCAAAAAATTCTGCTGGCACCATTAACAGTTGGTTGGCAGTCTTGCCGTAGGTCATACCCCTGCCCATCAGATAATGAAAATATACCATCAGTAAAAAAAATTGTGGTCAACCACTACCTTTTAACACCATATTAATTTTAGGTGCCACATTTTTAGCTTTGCTTATAACAGAATCGACATACTGTTTGTAATTCAGTTTCTCTAAAAGCTCTAAATGTGCTGCTAGGACATCGAAAAAGAAACAAAAAAAATCCTATTGACCTGATGCCACCACTAGAGGGAGCTTTGCAGCTAAATGCATACTGATAGCTCTATACATAAGCAGAAAGCAGGGAGCTCCCCCTAGTGGCAACTGCAGAAAATATAATTTTATCTTTGAATTTAGATGTAGTTTTGGATCTATTTATATCAATCAAATTAAACTGAATACATTTCCTTTAATAGTCAGATATAATCAGACAGTGTACAAGTATAATAACGTAATTCTGATTACACAATGATGTAATAACATTTAGAAACAACTCTGTATTAAAGGGTCATTATCAAAATAATGATTTATCCAATATAACTAATTCTATTAAAAAGTGGTAGACATTTTCAAATGCATTTCCCCTATACTTTATACTGCAGCGCTGCTCCTTTATTGTAAAAATTGTGTACAACTTTGGTTGACAGCCAATAGACAGGAAAGCAGAGATTGATTTTATCTTGCAATTAAAATTACCGCCAGTAAGAAACACAAGTCGGGTGCGATGGATGAACCTTGATGTCTTCACTTTAGATATTTCCAGAACTGAGATGCAACTTACATAGGTATCAGGGAAGATATCAGATTCCCCTTTATAACACTCCTGCACTATTATAAGTGGCTGTGTGCTATCGGGAGGATCTCATTAGTCCGGGTTACTGAACTCTTTGCCTTAGGAATAACAAGGAGGAAGTGAGAAGAACACAATGTAATCCGCAGCCACGGATCCTCCGCAACGTGCCGTAAATGGACGCGATTCACCGGACGATTCAGGTGCAGACAGAACAGGTTGGATGCGATTCCTTCACCTGCTGACAATGAATATGTCCCGCTGCTGTCCGCAGTGCTGACCCATCCATTGTGTCCGTCAGGGCGGAGCGAGGACTACACTCACAACATGGCCGGAAAGTGATGTGTAAATACACCTGGAGGATAACTCCCATCTTTTCACTTTTGGACACTGAATAAAAAATTGTTCTCATCGAGTGCCGAAGGTTCTTACTTGAATTCTATGTCATTTTTCCTTCAGCGCACCACTTTTTCACTCTAGCAGTGAACACCCCCTATATATTATATATTTAAACTTTTATGTACGTTATAAAGTGATGACAGCAAATTATAAAGCCCAGACTACTACATCTTTAATAGGGTGGTCTCAACCAACACAACTACATGGATGTACAAGAAAATAACTACTATAATACTGCCCCCTATGTACAAGAATATAACTACTATAATACTGCCCTATGTACAAGAATATAACTACTATAATACTGCCCCATGTACAAGAATATAACTACTATAATACTGCCCCTGTGTACAAGAATATAACTACTATAATACTGCCCCTATGTACAAGAATATAACTACTATAATACTGCCCCATGTACAAGAATATAACTACTATAATACTGCCCCTATGTACTAGAATATATCTACTATAATACTGCTCCTATGTACAAGAATATAACTACTATAATACTGCCCCTATGTACAAGAATATAACTACTATAATACTGCCCCATGTACAAGAATATAACTACTATAATACTGCCCCATGTACAAGAATATAACTACTATAATACTGCCCCTGTGTACAAGAATATAACTACTATAATACTGCCCCTGTGTACAAGAATATAACTACTATAATACTGCCCCTATGTACAAGAATATAACTACTATAATACTGCCCCATGTACAAGAATATAACTACTATAATACTGCCCCTATGTACTAGAATATATCTACTATAATACTGCCCCTATGTACAAGAATATAACTACTATAATACTGCTCCTATATACCAGAATATAACTACTATAATACTGCCCCTATGTACAAGAATATAACTACTATAATACTGCCCCTATGTATAAGAATATAACTACTATAATACTGCCCCCTATATACAAGAATATAACTACTATAATACTGCTCCTATGTATAAGAATATAACTACTATAATACTGCTCCCTATATACAAGAATATAACTACTATAATACTGCCCCTATGTACAAGAATATAACTACTATAATACTGCCCCCTATATACAAGAATATAACTACTATAATACTGCCCCCTGTATACAAGAATGTAACTACTATAATATTGCTCCTATGTATAAGAATATAACTACTATAATACTGCTCCTATGTACAAGAATATAACTACTATAATATTGCTCCTATGTATAAGAATATAACTACTATAATACTGCTCCTATGTACAAGAATATAACTACTATAATATTGCTCCTATGTATAAGAATATAACTACTATAATACTGCTCCTATATACCAGAATATAACTACTATAATACTGCCCCTATGTACAAGAATATAACTACTATAATACTGCCCCTATGTATAAGAATATAACTACTATAATACTGCCCCCTATATACAAGAATATAACTACTATAATACTGCTCCTATGTATAAGAATATAACTACTATAATACTGCTCCCTATATACAAGAATATAACTACTATAATACTGCCCCTATGTACAAGAATATAACTACTATAATACTGCCCCCTATATACAAGAATATAACTACTATAATACTGCCCCCTGTATACAAGAATGTAACTACTATAATATTGCTCCTATGTATAAGAATATAACTACTGTAATACTGCTCCTATGTACAAGAATATAACTACTATAATACTGCTCCTATATACCAGAATATAACTACTATAATACTGCCCCTATGTACAAGAATATAACTACTATAATACTGCCCCTATGTATAAGAATATAACTACTATAATACTGCCCCCTATATACAAGAATATAACTACTATAATACTGCTCCTATGTATAAGAATATAACTACTATAATACTGCTCCCTATATACAAGAATATAACTACTATAATACTGCCCCTATGTACAAGAATATAACTACTATAATACTGCCCCCTATATACAAGAATATAACTACTATAATACTGCCCCCTGTATACAAGAATGTAACTACTATAATATTGCTCCTATGTATAAGAATATAACTACTATAATACTGCTCCTATGTACAAGAATATAACTACTATAATATTGCTCCTATGTATAAGAATATAACTACTATAATACTGCTCCTATGTACAAGAATATAACTACTATAATATTGCTCCTATGTATAAGAATATAACTACTATAATACTGCTCCTATATACCAGAATATAACTACTATAATACTGCCCCTATGTACAAGAATATAACTACTATAATACTGCCCCTATGTATAAGAATATAACTACTATAATACTGCCCCCTATATACAAGAATATAACTACTATAATACTGCTCCTATGTATAAGAATATAACTACTATAATACTGCTCCCTATATACAAGAATATAACTACTATAATACTGCCCCTATGTACAAGAATATAACTACTATAATACTGCCCCCTATATACAAGAATATAACTACTATAATACTGCCCCCTGTATACAAGAATGTAACTACTATAATATTGCTCCTATGTATAAGAATATAACTACTGTAATACTGCTCCTATGTACAAGAATATAACTACTATAATACTGCTCCTATGTACAAGAATATAACTACTATAATACTGCCCCATGTACAAGAATATAACTACTATAATACTGCTCCTATGTACAAGAATATAACTACTATAATACTGCCCCATGTACAAGAATATAACTACTATAATACTGCCCCCTGTATACAAGAATATAACTACTATAATATTGCTCCTATGTATAAGAATATAACTACTATAATACTGCCCCTATATACAAGAATATAACTACTATAATACTGCCCCCTGTATACAAGAATGTAACTACTATAATATTGCTCCTATGTATAAGAATATAACTACTATAATACTGCTCCTATGTACAAGAATATAACTACTATAATATTGCTCCTATGTATAAGAATATAACTACTATAATACTGCTCCTATGTACAAGAATATAACTACTATAATATTGCTCCTATGTACAAGAATATAACTACTATAATATTGCTCCTATGTATAAGAATATAACTACTATAATACTGCTCCTATGTACAAGAATATAACTACTATAATACTGCCCCTATGTACAAGAATATAACTACTATAATACTGTCCCCTATGTACAAGAATATAACTACTATAATACTCCCCCTATGTACAAGAATATAACTACTATAATACTGCCCCTATGTACAAGAATATAACTACTATAATACTGCCCCTATGTACGAGAATATAACTACTATAATACTGCCCCTATGTACGAGAATATAACTAGTATAATACTGCCCCTATGTACAAGAATATAACTACTGTAATACTGCCCCTATGTACAAGAATATAACTACTATAATACTGCCCCTATGTACAAGAATATAACTACTATAATACTGCCCCTATGTACGAGAATATAACTAGTATAATACTGCCCCTATGTACAAGAATATAACTACTATAATACTGCCCCTATGTACAAGAATATAACTACTATAATACTGCCCCTATGTATAAGAATATAACTACTATAATACTGCCCCTATGTACGAGAATATAACTACTATAATACTGCCCCTATGTACGAGAATATAACTACTATAATACTGCCCCTATGTACGAGAATATAACTACTATAATACTGCCCCTATGTACGAGAATATAACTACTATAATACTGCCTCTATGTACAGGAATATAACTACTATAATACTGCTCCTATGTACAAGAATATAACTACTATAATACTGCTCCTATGTACAAGAATATAACTACTATAATACTGCCCCTATGTACAAGAATATAACTACTATAATACTGCTCCTATGTACAAGAATATAACTACTATAATACTGCTCCTATGTACAAGAATATAACTACTATAATACTGCCCCTATGTACAAGAATATAACTACTATAATACTGCCCCTAAGGGCTCATTTCCACATGCGAGGCACACGTCCGTATCTCGCATGTGGAAACCAAGCTCTGGCGCCGGCACTTTGGAGCGGAGCTGTGCAGCTCCATGTGTTCCTATGCGGCCGCACGCTCCGCTCTGGATTGCCGGCTCCACAGCTTGGTTTCCACATGCGAGATACGGACGTGTGCCTCGCATGTGGAAATGAGCCCTTAGTACAAGAATATAACTACTATAATATATAATAAATGTTTTTCATATAATGTGCGTTTGTCATCTATGGAAAGCTGTGACCATCGGCCTCTGTGTGTCACTTCTGCTTCCGATTAGCCACAATGATAAAAGACGATGCCAGGAATGGAAAAATCTCATTTTACTGTATTTCACCATAAAGGTGGACAGATTGGCCCTGACTTGATGTATAATCCTGCTGGCCCCGAACATCCCACGTACAAGTCGTGAGGTCAAGACTGACAGGTGCGATTCAATGAAATGATTAAAGTGATGCAGCGAGATCAATGGACAAGGCAGTGATCGTGAACTCAGAGCTTAATGTGACAGCAGTGACAGAAGTGCAAGCAGAACCGGGCTCCAGCAACACAGCGATGGGAGATAAGGAGCAGATTATCTCCCAGGTAATAGAGGCAGCTTTATACTGTGCATGTATAAACAGTCACGTGGGGATCCAAACCAGTCAATCTCCCAGATAAACACTGTGTAGGCACAATGTCAAACATCATGTAACGTGAGACCGAAATCTGCAGCTTTACACCGCAACCTAAAGTGCGATAACTCAAATTATGGAGATTGAAACTAGTTAAATAAATGAATAAAAAGTCAATGACAAGCAACATAGGTTATTGCTATTGTATAACATCTCTTGTACTGCCTCTATGTACAAGAATATAACTACTATAATACTGCCCCTATGTACAAGAATATAACTACTATAATACTGCTCCTATGTACAAGAATATAACTACTATAATACTGCCCCTATGTACAAGAATATAACTACTATAATACTGCCCCTATGTGCAAGAATATAACTACTATAATACTGCCCCATGTACAAGAATATAACTACTATAATACTGCCCTCTGTGTACAAGAATATAAGTACTATAATACTGCTCCTATGTACAGGAATATAACTACTATAATACTGCTCCTATGTACAAGAATATAACTACTATAATACTGCCTCTATGTACAAGAATATAACTACTATATCTATACTATATCTATACTATACCCCAATCCCACTGCCACCCTCTGTTACCCTCCCTTCCTTTGAGGTGCACTCTGTGCGCATCTACTCCCCCTCCAACCTCCAACTGGCTGTCATTTACCGCCCCCCAGGGCCAGCCACCATCTTCTTTGACCACTTCACCACCTGGCTACTTCATTTCCTTTCTGCAGACATCCCCACTATCATCATGGGCGATTTCAACATCCCCATTGACACTTCCCTCTCAGCTGCCACTAAACTTCTATCTCTCTCTTCCTCCTTCGGCCTCACTCAATGGTCTTCTGCAGCCACTCACAAAGATGGTCACACACTGGACCTCTGTTGTGAAATTGGATTCTGGGCTCCCCCTGTGGCCACTTGTGGAATTTAACTTGTGTGCATCATCCCCTCTGTTCACCTGCTCCTATCAGGATGTGGGAGTCGCTATATAACCTTGCTCCTCTGTCAGTTTCATGCCGGTCATCAATGTAATCAGTAGCCTTTCTGTGCATGTTCCTGCTACTAGACAACTCCCAGCTAAGTTGGACTTTTGTCCTTGTGTGTTTTTGCATTTTGTTCCTGTTCACAGCTGCTGTTTCGTTACTGTGTCTGGAAAGCTCTTGTGAGCGGAAATTGCCACTCTGGTGTTATGAGTTAATGCTAGAGTCTTAAAGTAATTTCTGGATGGTGTTTTGATAGGGTTTTCTGCTGACCATGAAAGTGCCCTTTCTGTCTTCATGCTATCTAGTAAGCGGACCTCGATTTTGCTAAACCTATTTTCATACTACGTTTGTCATTTCATCTTAAATCACCGCCAATATATGTGGGGGCCTCTGTCTGCCTTTTGGGAAAATTTCTCTAGAGGTGAGCCAGGACTGTCTTTTCCTCTGCTAGGATTAGGTAGTTCTCCGGCTGGCGCTGGGCATCTAGGGATAA
Organism: Ranitomeya variabilis; assembly: GCF_051348905.1. Taxonomy (NCBI): domain Eukaryota; kingdom Metazoa; phylum Chordata; class Amphibia; order Anura; family Dendrobatidae; genus Ranitomeya; species Ranitomeya variabilis. The sequence continues at coordinate 231,839,142 of NC_135238.1, forward strand.
AAAAACGTAGGCATGCTACCCGGCCACTTCTAGTTGTGCGGCAGGTTTAGTTCATGGTCAGTATAGTTTCCATCTTCCAAGAGCTAGTTCTCATATATGCTGGGCTATGTTCTCTCGCCATTGAGAAACATGACAGTTTGACCGGCCCAAAAAAGGGTTAAATTACTGGCTGAGAAAGGAGAGAAAAAAGAAGTCTGCTACAATTTTTTTATTTTTTTTTTTTCCCCTCTAGTTCTGAGTGTGCTCTTAATTGAATCACTTGCTAGTCTGCCTATACTGCGGCCTTCCTCTCTTCCTCTCCTTCTAATCCTTGAATGGCTCTGTGTTCACCTGTTTCAAATGGATCTTCAGAGTGTAGCTGCAGGTTTGAATAATCTCGCCACAAGGGTACAAAATTTGCAAGATTTTGTTGTTCATGCACCTATGTCTGAGCCTAGAATTCCTTTGCCTGAATTCTTCTCGGGGAATAGATCTCACTTTCAAAATTTTAAAAATAATTGCAAATTGTTTTTGTCCTTGAAGTCTCGCTCTGCCGGAGACCCTGCACAGCAGGTCAGGATTGTAATTTCCTTGCTCCGGGGCGACCCTCAGGACTGGGCTTTTGCATTGGCACCAGGGGATCCTGCGTTGCTCAATGTGGATGCGTTTTTTCTGGCCTTGGGGTTGCTTTATGAGGAACCTCATTTAGAGCTTCAGGCGGAAAAGGCCTTGATGTCCTTGTCTCAGGGGCAAGATGAAGCTGAAATATACTGCCAAAAATTCCGCAAATGGTCTGTGCTTACTCAGTGGAATGAGTGCGCCCTGGCGGCGATTTTCAGAGAAGGTCTCTCTGATGCCATTAAGGATGTTATGGTGGGGTTCCCTGTGCCTGCGAGTCTGAATGAGTCCATGACGATGGCTATTCAGATCGATAGGCGTCTGCGGGAGCGCAAACCTGTGCACCATTTGGCGGTGTCTACTGAGAAAACGCCAGAAAATATGCAATGTGATAGAATTCTGTCCAGAAGCGAGCGGCAGAATTTTAGACGAAAAAATGGGTTGTGCTTCTATTGTGGTGATTCAACTCATGTTATATCAGCATGCTTTAAGCGTACTAAGAAGCCTGACAAGTCTGTTTCAATTAGCACTTTACAGTCTAAGTTTATTCTATCTGTGACCCTGATTTGTTCTTTGTCATCTATTACCGCGGACGCCTATGTCGACTCTGGCGCTGCTTTGAGTCTTATGGATTGGTCCTTTGCCAAACGCTGTGGGTATGATTTGGAGCCATTGGAGGCTCCGATACCTCTGAAAGGGATTGACTCCACCCCATTGGCTAGTAATAAACCACAATACTGGACACAAGTGACTATGCGTGTTAATCCGGATCACCAGGAGGTTATTCGCTTTCTGGTGCTGTATAATCTACATGATGTTTTGGTGCTGGGATTGCCATGGCTGCAATCTCATAACCCAGTCCTCGACTGGAGAGCTATGTCTGTGTTAAGCTGGGGATGTAAAGGAACTCATGGGGACGTACCTTTGGTTTCCATTTCATCATCTATTCCCTCTGAGATTCCTGAATTCTTGTCTGACTTTCGTGACGTTTTTGAAGAACCCAAGGTTGGTTCACTACCTCCGCACCGGGAGTGCGATTGTGCCATAGACTTGATCCCGGGTAGTAAATACCCTAAGGGTCGTTTATTTAATCTGTCTGTGCCTGAACACGCTGCTATGCGAGAATATATAAAGGAGTCCTTGGAAAAGGGACATATTCGTCCTTCGTCATCTCCCTTAGGAGCCGGTTTTTTCTTTGTGTCTAAGAAAGACGGCTCTTTGAGGCCGTGTATTGATTATCGACTTTTGAATAAAATCACTGTTAAATATCAATATCCGTTACCACTGCTTACTGATTTGTTTGCTCGTATAAAGGGGGCCAAGTGGTTCTCTAAGATTGATCTCCGTGGGGCGTATAATTTGGTGCGAATCAAGCAGGGGGATGAGTGGAAAACCGCATTTAATACGCCCGAGGGCCATTTTGAGTATTTGGTGATGCCTTTTGGTCTTTCAAATGCCCCTTCAGTCTTCCAGTCCTTTATGCATGACATTTTCCGCGATTATTTGGATAAATTTATGATTGTGTATCTGGATGATATTCTGATTTTTTCGGATGACTGGGACTCTCATGTCCAGCAGGTCAGGAGGGTTTTTCAGGTTTTGCGGTCTAATTCCTTGTGTGTGAAGGGTTCTAAGTGTGTTTTTGGGGTTCAGAAGATTTCCTTCTTGGGATACATTTTTTCCCCCTCTTCCATCGAGATGGATCCTGTCAAGGTTCAGGCTATTGGTGATTGGACGCAACCCTCTTCTCTTAAGAGTCTTCAGAAATTTTTGGGCTTTGCTAACTTTTATCGTCGATTTATTGCTGGTTTTTCTGATGTTGTAAAACCATTGACTGATTTGACTAAGAAGGGTGCTGATGTTGCTGATTGGTCCCCTGATGCTGTGGAGGCCTTTCGGGAGCTCAAGCGCCGCTTTTCTTCCGCCCCAGTGTTGCGTCAGCCTGATGTTGCTCTTCCTTTTCAGGTTGAGGTCGACGCTTCTGAAATCGGAGCTGGGGCGGTGTTGTCGCAGAGAAGTTCCGACTGCTCCGTGATGAAACCTTGTGCTTTTTTTTCCCGTAAATTTTCGCCCGCCGAGCGGAATTATGATATTGGGAATCGGGAGCTTTTGGCCATGAAGTGGGCTTTTGAGGAGTGGCGTCACTGGCTTGAGGGGGCCAGACATCAGGTGGTGGTATTGACTGACCACAAAAATTTAATTTACCTTGAGTCTGCCAGGCGCCTGAATCCTAGACAAGCGCGCTGGTCGTTGTTTTTCTCTCGGTTTAATTTTGTGGTGTCTTACCTACCGGGTTCTAAGAATGTTAAGGCGGATGCCCTTTCTAGGAGTTTTGAGCCTGACTCCCCTGGTAATTCTGAGCCCACAGGTATCCTTAAAGATGGAGTGATATTGTCTGCCGTTTCTCCAGACCTGCGGCGGGCCTTGCAGGAGTTTCAGGCGGATAGACCTGATCGTTGCCCACCTGGTAGACAGTTTGTTCCTGATGATTGGACCAGTAGAGTCATCTCTGAGGTTCATTCTTCTGCGTTGGCAGGTCATCCTGGAATCTTTGGTACCAGGGATTTGGTGGCAAGGTCCTTCTGGTGGCCTTCCCTGTCACGAGATGTGCGAGGCTTTGTGCAGTCTTGTGACGTTTGTGCTCGGGCCAAGCCTTGTTGTTCTCGGGCTAGTGGATTGTTGTTACCCTTGCCTATCCCGAAGAGGCCTTGGACGCACATCTCGATGGATTTTATTTCGGATCTGCCTGTTTCTCAGAAGATGTCTGTCATCTGGGTGGTGTGTGACCGTTTCTCTAAGATGGTCCATCTGGTTCCCTTGCCTAAGTTGCCTTCTTCTTCCGAGTTGGTTCCTCTGTTTTTTCAAAATGTTGTTCGTTTGCATGGTATTCCGGAGAATATCGTTTCTGACAGAGGGACCCAATTCGTGTCTAGATTTTGGCGGGCATTCTGTGCTAGGATGGGCATAGATTTGTCTTTTTCATCTGCTTTCCATCCTCAGACTAATGGCCAGACCGAGCGGACTAATCAGACCTTGGAGACATATTTGAGGTGTTTTGTGTCTGCGGATCAGGATGATTGGGTTGCTTTTTTGCCTTTGGCGGAGTTCGCCCTCAATAATCGGGCCAGCTCTGCCACCTTGGTGTCCCCGTTTTTCTGTAATTCGGGGTTTCATCCTCGATTTTCCTCCGGTCAAGTGGAATCTTCGGATTGTCCTGGAGTGGATGCTGTGGTGGAGAGGTTGCATCAGATTTGGGGGCAGGTGGTGGACAATTTGAAGTTGTCCCAGGAGAAGACTCAGCTTTTTGCCAACCGCCGTCGTCGTGTTGGTCCTCGGCTTTGTGTTGGGGACTTGGTGTGGTTGTCTTCTCGTTTTGTCCCTATGAGGGTTTCTTCTCCTAAGTTTAAGCCTCGGTTCATCGGCCCGTACAAGATATTGGAGATTCTTAACCCTGTGTCCTTCCGTTTGGACCTCCCTGCATCCTTTTCGATTCATAATGTTTTTCATCAGTCATTGTTGCGCAGGTATGAGGTACCAGCTGTGCCTTCCGTTGAGCCTCCTGCTCCGGTGTTGGTTGAGGGTGAGTTGGAGTACGTTGTGGAAAAGATCTTGGACTCTCGTGTTTCCAGACGGAAACTCCAGTATCTGGTCAAATGGAAGGGATACGGTCAGGAGGATAATTCTTGGGTCACTGCCTCTGATGTTCATGCCTCCGATCTTGTCCGTGCCTTTCATAGGGCTCATCCTGATCGCCCTGGTGGTTCTGGTGAGGGTTCGGTGCCCCCTCCTTGAGGGGGGGGTACTGTTGTGAAATTGGATTCTGGGCTCCCCCTGTGGCCACTTGTGGAATTTAACTTGTGTGCATCATCCCCTCTGTTCACCTGCTCCTATCAGGATGTGGGAGTCGCTATATAACCTTGCTCCTCTGTCAGTTTCATGCCGGTCATCAATGTAATCAGTAGCCTTTCTGTGCATGTTCCTGCTACTAGACAACTCCCAGCTAAGTTGGACTTTTGTCCTTGTGTGTTTTTGCATTTTGTTCCTGTTCACAGCTGCTGTTTCGTTACTGTGTCTGGAAAGCTCTTGTGAGCGGAAATTGCCACTCTGGTGTTATGAGTTAATGCTAGAGTCTTAAAGTAATTTCTGGATGGTGTTTTGATAGGGTTTTCTGCTGACCATGAAAGTGCCCTTTCTGTCTTCATGCTATCTAGTAAGCGGACCTCGATTTTGCTAAACCTATTTTCATACTACGTTTGTCATTTCATCTTAAATCACCGCCAATATATGTGGGGGCCTCTGTCTGCCTTTTGGGAAAATTTCTCTAGAGGTGAGCCAGGACTGTCTTTTCCTCTGCTAGGATTAGGTAGTTCTCCGGCTGGCGCTGGGCATCTAGGGATAAAAAAACGTAGGCATGCTACCCGGCCACTTCTAGTTGTGCGGCAGGTTTAGTTCATGGTCAGTATAGTTTCCATCTTCCAAGAGCTAGTTCTCATATATGCTGGGCTATGTTCTCTCGCCATTGAGAAACATGACAGACCTCATCTTCACCCGCCTCTGCTCCCTATCTAACCTCTCTAACTCACCTCTTCCTCTCTCTGACCACAACCTTCTCACATTCTCATCTCTCTCCACTCCATGTCTAGAGTCCCCACCACACAAACTTTCACACCCTCGCAGAAATCTTAAACATCTTGTCCTACATTCATTCTCTGAATTCCTCCTGTTGTGAATTAGACTTTTTGGCTCCCTCTTGTGGTTACTTGTGTTATGACTCTGGGATTTTCTTCCCTCAGGTTACACCCACCTGGGTCGTTAGTTCAGGGGTGTTGCTATATAACCTCCTGGATCCTTAGTCCAGTGCCTGGCATCGTTGTAATCAGACACATTCTGTTTGCTCCTATCTGCTGGTCCTGGTTCGTGCAAAATTAAGCTAAGTCCTGCTTCTTTGTTTTTTGGGTTATTTGCTTGCTCTCATTTTTGTCCAGCTTGTACTAAATGTGATTCCTGACCTTGCTGGAAGCTCTAGGGGGCTGGTGTTCTCCCCCCGGGCCGTTAGACGGTTCGGGGGTTCTTGAATTTCCAGTGTGGATATTTTTGATAGGGTTTTTGCTGACCATATAAGTTATCTTTCTATATTCTGCTATTAGCTAGTGGGCCTCTGTTTGCTAAATATCTAGCTCATTCTTATGTTTGTCTTTTCCTCTTACCTCACCGTTATTATTTGTTGGGGGCTTGTATCCAACTTTTGGGGTATTTTCTCTGGAGGCAAGAAAGGTCTTTCTTTTCCCTTCTAGGGTTAGCTAGTTCTCCGGCTGGCGCGAGACGTCTAGAATCAACGTAGGTACGTTCCCCGGCTGCTGTTATTTGTGGTGCTAGGATTAGCTATATGGTCAGCCCAGTTACCACTGCCCTATGAGCTGGTTTTTGTGTTTGCAGACTTAGAAATTATTTCTGAGACCCTCTGCCATTGGGGTCATAACACCCTCCTCCCTCTCACAGACATAAGTTCCATACACAATGCGGATGACGCTGCCGCTCTATATAACACCACAATAGCTGTAGCTTTGGAATCTGCTGCCCCACTTACACATACCAAAGCTTGCAAAATCAACAGACAGCCCTGGCACACCAGCCTGACCAAAGAACTGAGGCGAGCTTCCAGGGCTGCTGAGCGCAGATGGAAAAGATCCCACTCCAACGACCACTTAATCGCATTCAAACAGTCCCTCACTACTTTCAAGACCGCACTCGCCACAGCTAAACAAACCTACTTCTCATCTCTCATATCCTCCCTGTCTCACAACCCTAAACAGTTATTCAACACCTTCAATTCTCTCCTCCGTCCCCCAGCACCTCCTCCCTCCTCACTTATCTCTGCTGAAGACTTTGCCTCATTCTTCAAGGAGAAGATTGATAACATCAGAGACAGTTTTGGTCAACAAGCCCCAGAGCCCTTCCTCCCAACTTCCCTACCCTCCACCTCCAAAACCAACTACTCCACCATTACAGAAGATCAACTCGCCACTCTACTCTCAAGATCGCATCTCACCACCTGTGCACTTGACCCGCTCCCATCCCACCTCATCCCAAACCTCACCACAATCTTCATCCCAACCCTAACCCATCTCTTCAACCTATCACTAACAACTGGTGTTTTCCCCTCAAGCTTTAAACATGCCTCCATCACACCTATCCTCAAAAAGCCCTCTCTTGACCCATCCTCTGTATCTAGCTATCGCCCTATATCACTTCTCCCCTATGCCTCAAAACTACTGGAACAACACGTCTACCTTGAACTGTCCTCCCATCTCTCTTCTTGCTCCCTCTTTGACCGCTTACAATCTGGCTTCCGGTCACACCATTCCACTGAAACTGCGCTAACTAAGGTCACCAATGACCTCTTAACCGCCAAGAGCAAGCGACACTACTCTGTTCTCCTCCTCCTCGACCTGTCGGCTGCCTTTGACACAGTGGACCATTCCCTATTATTACAGACCCTCTCATCCCTTGGCATCACAGACTTGGCCCTATCCTGGATCGCATCATACCTAACAGACCGGACATTCAGCGTCTCCCACTCACACACCACCTCCTCACCTCGCCCCCTCTCTGTCGGAGTCCCACAAGGTTCAGTCCTTGGGCCCCTGCTCTTCTCCATTTACACCTTTGGCCTGGGACAGCTCATAGAATCTCATGGCTTTCAGTATCACCTCTATACTGATGACACACAGATCTACATCTCTGGACCAGATATCACCTCCCTACTAACCAGAATCCCTCAATGTCTGTCCACTATTTCATCCTTCTTCTCCGCTAAATTTCTGAAACTTAACATGGACAAAACAGAATTCATCATCTTTCCCCCTTCTCACGTGACCCCCCCAACGAACCTATCCATTACAGTAAATGGCTGCCCACTCTCCCCAGTCCCACAAGCTCGCTGCCTCGGGGTTATCCTTGACGCTGATCTCTCCTTCAAACCACATATCCAAGCCCTTTCCACTTCCTGCCGACTTCAACTCAAAAATATTGCACGAATCCGTTCATTCCTCAACCAAGAATCTGCAAAAACCCTAGTCCATGCCCTCATCATCTCTCGCCTTGACTACTGCAACCTCCTGCTCTGTGGCCTCCCCTCAAACACTCTCGCACCCCTCCAATCTATTCTAAACTCTGCTGCCCGACTAATCCACCTGTCCCCCCGCTATTCTCCGGCCTCTCCCCTGTCAATCCCTTCACTGGCTCCCCATTACCCAGAGACTCCAGTACAAAACCCTAACCGTGACGTACAAAGCCATCCACAACCTGTCTCCTCCATACATCTGTGACCTCATCTCCCGGTACTTTCCTACATGCAACCTCCGATCCTCACAAGATCTCCTTCTCTACTCCCCTCTTATCTCCTCTTCCCACAATCGTATACAAGATTTCTCTCGCGTATCACCCCTACTCTGGAACCCTCTACCACAACACATCAGACTCTCGCCCACCATCGAAACCTTCAAAAAGAATCTGAAGACCCACCTCTTCCGACAAGCCTACAACCTGCAGTAACCACCGATCGACCAAACCGCTGCATGACCAGCTCTACCCTCACCTACTGTATCCTCACCCATCCCTTGTAGATTGTGAGCCTTCGCGGGCAGGGTCCTCTCTCCTACTGTACCAGTTATGACTTGTATTGTTCAAGATTATTGTACTTGTTTTTATTATGTATACCCCTCCTCACATGTAAAGCGCCATGGAATAAATGGCGCTATAACAATAAATAATAATAATAAATAATAATACTATAATACTGCCCCTATGTACAATATAACTAATATAATACTGCTCCTATGTGCAAGAATATAACTACTATAATACTGCCTCTATGTACAAGAATATAACTACTATAATACTGCCCCTATGTACAAGAATATAACTACTATAATACTGCCCCTATGTACAATAACATAACTACTATAATACTGCCCCCTATGTACAAGAATATAACTACTATAATACTGCCCTATGTACAAGAATATAACTACTATAATACTGCCCCTATGTACAAGAATATAACTACTATAATACTGCCCTATGTACAAGAATATAACTACTATAATACTGCCCCTATGTACAATAATATAACTACTATAATACTGCCCCCTATGTACAAGAATATAACTACTATAATATTGCCCTATGTACAAGAATATAACTACTATAATACTGCTCCCTATGTACAAGAATATAACTACTATAATACTGCCCTATGTACAAGAATATAACTACTATAATACTGCCCCTATGTACAAGAATATAACTACTATAATACTGCCTCTATGTACAAGAATATAACGACTATAATACTGCTCCTATGTACAAGAATATAACTACTATAATACTGCCCCTATGTACAAGAATATAACTACTATAATACTGCCCCTATGTACAATAATATAACTACTATAATACTGCCCCTATGTACAAGAATATAACTACTATAATACTGCCCCTATGTACAATAATATAACTACTATAATACTGCCCCCTATGTACAAGAATATAACTACTATAATACCGCTCCTATGTACAAGAATATAACTACTATAATACTGCTCCTATGTACAAGAATATAACTACTATAATACTGCTCCCTATGTACAATAATATAACTACTATAATACTGCCCCTATGTACAAGAATATAACTACTATAATACCGCTCCTATGTACAAGAATATAACTACTATAATACCGCTCCTATGTACAAGAATATAACTACTATAATACTGCCCCTATGTACAATAATATAACTACTATAATACTGCCCCTATGTACAAGAATATAACTACTATAATACTGCCCCTATGTACAATAATATAACTACTATAATACTGCCCCCTATGTACAAGAATATAACTACTATAATACCGCTCCTATGTACAAGAATATAACTACTATAATACTGCCCCTGTGTACAAGAATATATCTACTATAATACTGCTCCTATGTACAAGAATATAACTACTATAATACTGCCCCCTATGTACAAGAATATAACTACTATAATACTGCTCCTATGTACAAGAATATAACTACTATAATACTGCTCCCTATGCACAAGAATATAACTACTATAATACTGCTCCTATGTACAAGAATATAACTACTATAATACTGCCCCCTATGTACAAGAATATACCTACTATAATACTGCTCCCTATATACAAGAATATAACTACTATAATACTGTTCCTATGTACAAGAATATAACTACTATAATACTGCTCCTATGTACAAGAATATAACTACTATAATACTGCCCCTATGTACAAGAATATAACTACTATAATACTGCTCCTATGTACAAGAATATAACTACTATAATACTGCTCCTATGTACAAGAATATAACTACTATAATACTGCCCCTATGTACAAGAATATAACTACTAAAATACTGCTCCTATGTACAAGAATATACAGTTAGGTCCATATATATTTGGACAGAGACAACATTTTTCTAATTTTGGTTATAGACATTACCACAATGAATTTTAAACAAAACAATTCAGATGCCGTTGAAGTTCAGACTTTCAGCTTTCATTTGAGGGTATCCACATTAAAATCGGATGAAGGGTTTAGGAGTTTCAGCTCCTTAACATGTGCCACCCTGTTTTTAAAGGGACCAAAAGTAATTGGACAATTGACTCCAAGGCTATTTCATGGACAGGTGTGGGCAATCCCTTCGTTATGTCATTCTCAATTAAGCAGATAAAAGGCCTGGAGTTGATTTGAGGTGTGGTGTTTGCATTTGGAAGGTTTTCCTATGAAGTAAACATGCGGTAAAGGAGCTCTCCATGCAGGTGAAACAAGCCATGCTTAAGCTGCGAAAACAGAAAAAAAACATCCAAGAAATTGCTACAATATTAGGAGTGGCAAAATCTACAGTTTGGTCCATCCTGAGAAAGAAAGAAAGCACTGGTGATCTCATCAATGCAAAAAGACCTGGGTGCCCACGGAAGACAACAGTGGTGGATGATCGCAGAATAATCTCCATGGTGAAGAGAAACCCCTTCACAACAGCCAACCAAGTGAACAACACTCTCCAGGAGGTCGGCGTATCAATATCCGAATCTACCATAAAGAGAAGACTGCATGAAAGTAACTACAGAGGGTTCACTGCACGGTGCAGCCACTCATAAGCATCAAGAATAAAAAGGCTAAAAACATCTAAAAAAGCCAGCACAGTTCTGGAAGAACATTCTGTGGACAGATGAAACCAAGATCAACCTCTACCAGAATGATGGAAAGAGAAAAGTATGGCGAAGGCGTGGTGCAGCTCATGATCCAAAGCATACCACATCATCTGTAAAACACGGCGGAGGCAGTGTGATGGCTTGGGCATGCATGGCTGCCAGTGGCACTGGGTCACTAGTGTTTATGGATGATGTGACACAGGACAGAAGCAGCCGAATGAATTCTGAGGTCTTCAGAGCCGCCATACTGTGTGCTCAGATCCAGCCAAATGCAGCCAAACTGATTGGTCGTCGTTTCATACTACAGATGGACAATGACCCAAAACATGAAGCCAAAGCAACCCAGGAGTTTATTAAAGCAAAGAAGTGGAATATTCCTGAATGGCCAAGTCAGTCACCTGATCTCAACCCAATTGAGCATGCATTTCACTTGTTAAATACTAAACTTCAGACATAAAGGCCACAAACAAACAGCAACTGAAAACCACCGCAGTGAAGGCCTGGCCGAGCATCAAAAAGGAGGAAACACAGCGTCTGGTGATGTCCATGAGTTCAAGACTTCAGGCAGTCATTGCCAACAAAGGGTTTTCAACCAAGTACTAGAAATGAACATTTCATTTAAAATTATTGAATCTGTCCAATTACTTTTGGTCCCTTTAAAAAGAGGGTGGCACATGTTAAGGAGCTGAAACTCCTAAACCCTTCATCCAATTTTAATGTGGATACCCTCAAATGAAAGCTGAAAGTCTGAGCTTCAACTGCATCTGAATTGTTTTGTTTAAAATTCATTGTGGTAATGTCTATAACCAAAATTAGAAAAATGTTGTCTCTGTCCAAATATATATGGACCTAACTGTAACTACTATAATACTGCCCCTATGTACAAGAATATAAATACTATAATACTGCTCCTATGTACAAGAATATAACTACTATAATACTGCCCCCTATGTACAAGAATATAACTACTATAATACTGCTCCTATGTACAAGAATATAACTACTATAATACTGTCCCCTATGTACAAGAATATAACTACTATAATACTGCCCCTATGTACAAGAATATAACTACTATAATACTGCCCCTATGTACAAGAATATACTATAATACTGCTCCTATGTACAAGAATATAACTACTATAATACTGCCCCCTATGTACAAGAATATAACTACTATAATACTGCTCCTATGTACAAGGATATAACTACTATAATACTGCTATGTTCAGTAATGTAAATTACCTATGATTCCCCTTGCTTATTTGCAGATGATATAAAGTATTAATATCTCGGGTGTTATACAGGACGTCTCCATATCTCGGCAGTATAGTCGGTATATTGCGGTTTTATATAATATTTCTGTAGTATTCGGATATACCGATGTGCTGGAGAATCCCTTGTCACACAGAGGGGGCTGCAGCTCACAGACCCCTTTTCTAAGCTTCCATTTCTTCCTTTCTTCCCTCCTTCCTAACTAAATGTATCTGTATAATATAAATAACCGGTCACTTTATCAGAGGCTCTTGGCTGATTTCCCCAGTGTGCTCCTTTAAATAATGTCAGCGGTAAAACGTGCACCACAGCTCTCCGGCTGTTATGGCAGATTTATTCCTGCCCCCTCCCAGCAGAGTGAATGAGAATGTGGAAGAGACAGAAGGAGAAGAGGGGAAAATGAAGGAGAGATAGGAAGAGAAAGTACAAGGAGGGGAATGAAAGCCACTATTGTCGGGGGAGGGGTGAGGTGGGGGGCATTGATCAGCCTCATATACAGTAATAGCCAGGAAATTACTACTGCATCGATCTCCGCTCTGTAAGATCATCGCTGCTGTGTAAATATCACTGCTTTCCAGGATATATTAGAAAATAGCTTAAATAGCAATTCCATGTTATAAAATCCTTATAAATGATGCCGCTCCGTAATAACAAATTTCCGTCATTTGTTTTTTCTTTAGTAAATTTGCCCTATTCTGTAACGTCGGTCACCGGTCAGCTTTTGTTTCATATACAGATGAGGGCGCTTCGGTGCACTCTTGGCGTCCCCTATGCACTGGTGCCCCATTACCCTCCTAGGTGCAGCCCCTTTTCTTGATTGACAACGCTCTGTTGGGCGAACGCTGCATAAAATTGGTTCATGTGTTTGTGACACTGCACTGATACTGGAGGAGCACAGTGGAGTGCCCCAATTATCATTGTGGGCACGCTCTGATGCCTGGTTCAAGCCTGTCTGTGGCGACAGATAAAGGCAGGAACCAGGGGTCAGGACGCCCACAGCCAAATAATGTGCACGCTTGGAGCATGGCTCTGTGCTCCTCCAGTGTCAGTGCAGTATCACATGCACATGAACTGACTTTACACAGCACTGGCTCTTACCATCAGAGCACCATCAATTTAGACAAGGAACTGACTTTAATATGCAAATAGGAGGGTAATGGTGCACCAAGGCGCAGGCCGCGCCAAGGGTGCACTGAAGCTCCCTAATTTGCATATTAAATAAAAGTACATTTTCAGTAAGTCCTCTGTCCGATGCCAGATGGCTACACTTCTTCTCTGCCCGGCGCAAGATTGCCATGCGCCTCCTCTGTCCAGCACCAGATTTCCAAGCGCCTCCTCTGTTCGGCGCCAGATTGTTGTGTGCCTCCTTTGTCCGGCGCTAGGTTGCCACGTGCCTCCACTGTCCGGCACCAGATTGCCATGCATCTCCTCTGTCCAGCGCCAGATTGCCATGCATCTCCTCTGTCCAGCGCCAGATTTCCAAGCGCCTCCTCTGTCCGGTGCCAGATTGCCGCCACCTCCTCTGTCCAGCACCAGATTTCCAAGCGCCTCCTCTGTTCGGCGCCAGATTGTTGCGTGCCTCCTTTGTCCGGCGCTAGGTTGCCACATGCTTCCACTGTCCGGCGCCAGATTGCCATGCATCTCCTCTGTCCAGCGCCAGATTGCCGTGCATCTCCTCTGTCCAGCACCAGATTGCCATGCATCTCCTCTGTCCAGCGCCAGATTGCCATGCATCTCCACTGTCTGGCGCCGGATTGCAATGCATCTCCTCTGTCCAGCGTCAGATTGCTGTTATGGTTCTCAATGGCAAGAGAACATAGCCCAGCATACATAGGAACTAGCTCTTGGAAGGATGGAAACTTAAACTGACCATGAACTAAACCTGCCGCACAACTAACAGTAGCCGGGTAGCGTAGCCTGCGTTTTATCCCTAGACGCCCAGCGCCGGCCGGAGGACTAACTAATCCTGGCAGAGGAAAATATAGTCCTGGCTCACCTCTAGAGAAATTTCCCCGAAAGGCAGACAGAGGCCCCCACATATATTGGCGGTGAATTAAGATGAAAATGACAAACGTAGTATGAAAATAGGTTTAGCAAAATCGAGGTCCGCTTACTAGATAGCAGGAAGACAGAAAGGGTACTTTCATGGTCAGCTGAAAACCCTATCAATACACCATCCTGAAATTACTTTAAGACTCTAGTATTAACTCATAACATCAGAGTGGCAATTTCAGATCACAAGAGCTTTCCAGACACAGAAACGAAACTGCAGCTGTGAACTGGAACAAAATGCAAAAAACAAACAAGGACAAAAGTCCGACTTAGCTGGAAGTTGTCTGGTAGCAGGAACATGCACAGAAAGGCTTCTGATTACAATGTTGACCGGCATGGAAGTGACAGAGGAGCAAGGTTAAATAGCGACTCCCACATCCTGATGGGAACAGGTGAACAGAGGGGATGATGCACACAAGTTCAATTCCACCAGTGGCCACCGGGGGAGCCCAAAATCCAATTTCACAACAGTACCCCCCCCTCAAGGAGGGGGCACCGAACCCTCACCAGAACCACCAGGGCGATCAGGATGAGCCCTATGAAAGGCACGGACCAGATCGGAGGCATGAACATCAGAGGCAGTCACCCAAGAATTATCCTCCTGACCGTATCCCTTCCATTTGACCAGATACTGGAGTTTCCGTCTGGAAACACGGGAGTCCAAGATTTTTTCCACAACGTACTCCAACTCGCCCTCAACCAACACCGGAGCAGGAGGCTCAACGGAAGGCACAACCGGTACCTCATACCTGCGCAACAATGACCGATGAAAAACATTATGAATAGAAAAAGATGCAGGGAGGTCCAAACGGAAGGACACAGGGTTAAGAATCTCCAATATCTTGTACGGGCCGATGAACCGAGGCTTAAACTTAGGAGAAGAAACCCTCATAGGGACAAAACGAGAAGACAACCACACCAAGTCCCCGACACAAAGCCGAGGACCAACCCGACGCCGGCGGTTGGCAAAAAGCTGAGTCTTCTCCTGGGACAACATCAAATTGTCCACCACCTGCCCCCAAATCTGATGCAACCTCTCCACCACAGCATCCACTCCAGGACAATCCGAAGATTCCACCTGACCGGAGGAAAATCGAGGATGAAACCCCGAATTACAGAAAAAAGGAGACACCAAGGTGGCAGAGCTGGCCCGATTATTGAGGGCAAACTCCGCTAAAGGCAAAAAAGCAACCCAATCATCCTGATCTGCAGACACAAAACACCTCAAATATGTCTCCAAGGTCTGATTAGTCCGCTCGGTCTGGCCATTAGTCTGAGGATGGAAAGCAGACGAGAAAGACAAATCTATGCCCATCCTAG
Organism: Ranitomeya variabilis; assembly: GCF_051348905.1. Taxonomy (NCBI): domain Eukaryota; kingdom Metazoa; phylum Chordata; class Amphibia; order Anura; family Dendrobatidae; genus Ranitomeya; species Ranitomeya variabilis. Next base: position 231,854,631 of record NC_135238.1, read on the forward strand.
CACAGAATGCCCGCCAAAATCTAGACACGAATTGGGTTCCTCTGTCAGAAACGATATTCTCCGGAATACCATGCAAACGAACCACATTTTGAAAAAACAGAGGAACCAACTTGGAAGAAGAAGGCAACTTAGGCAGGGGAACCAAATGGACCATCTTAGAGAAACGGTCACACACCACCCAGATGACAGACATCTTCTGAGAAACAGGAAGATCCGAAATAAAATCCATCGAGATGTGCGTCCAAGGCCTCTTCGGGATAGGCAAGGGCAACAAAAATCCACTAGCCCGAGAACAACAAGGCTTGGCCCGAGCACAAACGTCACAAGACTGCACAAAGCCTCGTACATCTCGTGACAGGGAAGGCCACCAGAAGGACCTTGCCACCAAATCCCTGGTACCAAAGATTCCAGGATGACCTGCCAACGCAGAAGAATGAACCTCAGAAATGACTTTACTGGTCCAATCATCAGGAACAAACAGTCTACCAGGTGGGCAACGATCAGGTCTATCCGCCTGAAAATCCTGCAAGGCCCGCCGCAGGTCTGGAGAAACGGCAGACAATATCACTCCATCCTTAAGGATACCTGTAGGTTCAGAATTACCAGGGGAGTCAGGCTCAAAACTCCTAGAAAGGGCATCCGCCTTAACATTCTTAGAACCCGGTAGGTATGACACCACAAAATTAAACCGAGAGAAAAACAACGACCAGCGCGCCTGTCTAGGATTCAGGCGTCTGGCGGACTCAAGATAAATTAAATTTTTGTGGTCGGTCAATACCACCACCTGATGTCTAGCCCCCTCAAGCCAATGACGCCACTCCTCAAAAGCCCACTTCATGGCCAAAAGCTCCCGATTCCCAATATCATAATTCCGCTCGGCGGGCGAAAATTTACGAGAAAAAAAAGCACAAGGTTTCATCACGGAGCAGTCGGAACTTCTTTGCGACAAAACCGCCCCAGCTCCGATTTCAGAAGCGTCGACCTCAACCTGAAAAGGAAGAGCAACATCAGGCTGACGCAACACAGGGGCGGAAGAAAAGCGGCGCTTAAGCTCCCGAAAGGCCTCCACAGCAGCAGGGGACCAATCAGCAACATCAGCACCCTTCTTAGTCAAATCAGTCAATGGTTTAACAACATCAGAAAAACCAGCAATAAATCGACGATAAAAGTTAGCAAAGCCCAAAAATTTCTGAAGACTCTTAAGAGAAGAGGGTTGCGTCCAATCACAAATAGCCCGAACCTTGACAGGATCCATCTCGATGGAAGAGGGGGAAAAAATGTATCCCAAGAAGGAAATCTTTTGAACCCCAAAAACGCACTTAGAACCCTTCACACACAAGGAATTAGACCGCAAAACCTGAAAAACCCTCCTGACCTGCTGGACATGAGAGTCCCAGTCATCCGAAAAAATCAGAATATCATCCAGATACACGATCATAAATTTATCCAAATAATCACGGAAAATGTCATGCATAAAGGACTGAAAGACTGAAGGGGCATTTGAAAGGCCAAAAGGCATCACCAAATACTCAAAGTGGCCCTCGGGCGTATTAAATGCGGTTTTCCACTCATCCCCCTGCTTAATTCGCACCAAATTATACGCCCCACGGAGATCTATCTTAGAGAACCACTTGGCCCCCTTTATGCGAGCAAACAAATCAGTCAGCAGTGGCAACGGATATTGATATTTAACCGTGATTTTATTCAAAAGCCGATAATCAATACACGGCCTCAAAGAGCCATCTTTCTTAGACACAAAGAAAAAACCGGCTCCTAAGGGAGATGACGAAGGACGAATATGTCCCTTTTCCAAGGACTCCTTTATATATTCTCGCATAGCAGCATGTTCAGGCACAGACAGATTAAATAAACGACCCTTAGGGTATTTACTACCCGGAATCAAATCTATGGCACAATCGCACTCCCGGTGCGGAGGTAATGAACCAAGCTTAGGTTCTTCAAAAACGTCACGATAGTCAGACAAGAATTCAGGAATCTCAGAGGGAATAGATGACGAAATGGAAACCAAAGGTACGTCCCCATGCATCCCCTTACATCCCCAGCTGAACACAGACATAGCGTTCCAGTCGAGGACTGGGTTATGAGATTGCAGCCATGGCAATCCAAGCACCAACACATCATGTAGATTATACAGCACAAGAAAGCGAATAATCTCCTGATGATCCGGATTAATTCGCATAGTTACTTGTGTCCAGTATTGTGGTTTATTACTAGCCAATGGGGTGGAGTCAATCCCCTTCAGAGGTATAGGAGTTTCAAGAGGCTCTAAATCATACCCACAGCGTTTGGCAAAGGACCAATCCATAAGACTCAAAGCGGCGCCAGAGTCGACATAGGCATCCGCGGTAATAGATGATAAAGAACAAATCAGGGTCACAGATAGAATAAACTTAGACTGAAAAGCGCCAATTGAAACTGACTTATCAAGCTTCTTAGTACGCTTAGAGCATGCTGATATAACATGAGTTGAATCACCACAATAAAAGCACAACCCATTTTTTCGTCTAAAATTCTGCCGTTCGCTTCTGGACAGAATTCTATCACATTGCATATTCTCTGGCGTCTTCTCAGTAGACACCGCCAAATGGTGCACAGGTTTGCGCTCCTGCAGACGTCTATCGATCTGGATAGCCATTGTCATGGACTCATTCAGACCCGCAGGCACAGGGAACCCCACCATAACATCCTTAACGGCATCAGAGAGACCCTCTCTGAAATTCGCCGCCAGGGCGCACTCATTCCACTGAGTAAGCACAGACCATTTACGGAATTTTTGGCAGTATATTTCAACTTCATCTTGCCCCTGAGATAGGGACATCAAGGCTTTTTCCGCCTGAAGCTCTAAATGAGGTTCCTCATAAAGCAACCCCAAGGCCAGAAAAAACGCATCCACATTGAGCAACGCAGGATCCCCTGGAGCCAATGCAAAAGCCCAATCTTGTGGGTCGCCCCGGAGCAAGGAAATCACAATCCTGACCTGCTGAGCAGGATCTCCAGCAGAGCGAGATTTCAGGGACAAAAACAACTTGCAATTATTTTTGAAATTTTGAAAGCAAGATCTATTCCCCGAGAAAAATTCAGGCAAAGGAATTCTAGGTTCAGATATAGGAACATGAACAACAAAATCTTGTAAATTTTGAACTTTCGTGGTGAGATTATTCAAACCTGCAGCTAAACTCTGAATATCCATTTTAAACAGGTGAACACAGAGCCATTCCAGGATTAGAAGGAGAGAGAGAGAGGAAGGCTGCAATATAGGCAGATTTGCAAGTGATTAAATTGAAAGCACACTCAGAACTGAAGGAAAAAAAAAAAAAAAAAATTTTTTCAGCAGACTTCTTTTTTCTCTCCTTTCTCTGCCAATTAATTTAACCCTTTGTGGGCCGGTCAAACTGTTATGGTTCTCAATGGCAAGAGAACATAGCCCAGCATACATAGGAACTAGCTCTTGGAAGGATGGAAACTTAAACTGACCATGAACTAAACCTGCCGCACAACTAACAGTAGCCGGGTAGCGTAGCCTGCGTTTTATCCCTAGACGCCCAGCGCCGGCCGGAGGACTAACTAATCCTGGCAGAGGAAAATATAGTCCTGGCTCACCTCTAGAGAAATTTCCCCGAAAGGCAGACAGAGGCCCCCACATATATTGGCGGTGAATTAAGATGAAAATGACAAACGTAGTATGAAAATAGGTTTAGCAAAATCGATGTCCGCTTACTAGATAGCAGGAAGACAGAAAGGGTACTTTCATGGTCAGCTGAAAACCCTATCAATACACCATCCTGAAATTACTTTAAGACTCTAGTATTAACTCATAACATCAGAGTGGCAATTTCAGATCACAAGAGCTTTCCAGACACAGAAACGAAACTGCAGCTGTGAACTGGAACAAAATGCAAAAAACAAACAAGGACAAAAGTCCGACTTAGCTGGAAGTTGTCTGGTAGCAGGAACATGCACAGAAAGGCTTCTGATTACAATGTTGACCGGCATGGAAGTGACAGAGGAGCAAGGTTAAATAGCGACTCCCACATCCTGATGGGAACAGGTGAACAGAGGGGATGATGCACACAAGTTCAATTCCACCAGTGGCCACCGGGGGAGCCCAAAATCCAATTTCACAACAGATTGCCATGCATCTCCTCTGTCCAGCGCCAGATTGCAATGCATCTCCTCTGTCCAGCGTCAGATTGCCATGCATCTCTTCTGTCCAGCGTCAGATTGCCATGCATCTCCTCTGTCCGGCGCCAGATTGCCATGCATCTCCTCTGTCCAGCGTCAGATTGCCATGCATCTCCACTGTCCACGCCAGATTGCCATGCATCTCCTCTGTCCAGCGCCAAATTGCCATGCATCTCCTCTGTCCAGCGCCAGATTGCCATGCATCTCCTCTGTCCAGCACCAGATTGCTATGCATCTCCTCTGTCCAGCGCCAGATTGCCGCGCGTCTCCTCTGTGCGGCGCTATATTGCCACGTGCCTCCTTTGTTCGGCGTCAGAGTGTTGTGTATCTTTTTGCCTCATGTACATATATGCATCTATTTATCGTTTATGTTTCTGGCTTGTGATTATTAATAATCAGTTCTGCATTGACTCTGATTCGTCTTGAGTGCCATGCTGGGGGTTGAAGTTTATCATGAGCACTAGACAGACCCTACGTATGAATCAGGGGTCTGCGCTTCTTCCCAATGACAGGCCATAAATTTGGTGTGTTGGCCCGGGGCAGCAGTATGGATGCCGGTGGATGTCCGGTGTGCAGGAGCAGCAGATGATGCAGGGGTAGCGCACGGATTTATAGCGTCCTCCTCTGCATTATTGAACCACATTTAATTACTCTGGGACAATAAACTGCTAATAGGATTATTAATGCCGCCTGATGGAACCTGCGGCAATCGTGACATCGCCTCGGCATCGCCTCCCAGACAAATTTTCTCATTTTTCTCACCTCGTCTCTATTTATCTAAACAGGTGGCCGACCCCTGTCAGGATGTTACTGTGAAATATCCACTGGCTTCTCGTCCCATCCCCAGAGGGGTCCGCACAGCGGCTTTCACGCTTATCCCCAGATTCGAGCATTTATCATCTTCTTCGCCGGTGGTGGCAGCTTTCATGCCGGTAACGGTAGAAAACCCATTGCAGAACTTTCTCTCCTGTCTCTCCTCCAAAGTGTACATAACAAGCCGCGTTCCCCTCATAAACATATGCCGAGCGTGTTTTTACTATCACCTGGAGCGCCGTATATCAGGCTCGCCGCCCGCCCGCGCCGACGCGGAAATGATGATAAAAGGACCAGTTTGAAATCTGCGTTTTTTTGGTGTAAATTCGTCATGTTAGTCACATCGTTTTCACCCTCTGGGGATGTCAGTTCGTCTGATGAGGAAGGATTAGACATGGCCGCAATCGTCGGAGAATCATATGGATGATATATAGATTTATAATTTCAGCTTCACCTGCAGGATTGGAAAAAGGTCAAATCTTGATGCACATTGGAACTTATACACCTAAATTCATAGAAAATCACATCTACAATGATATTCGGTGTAACAGGACCATGACAGATACATTATTAGATTAGATTATTTAGTTAAAGGTTTTAAAAACAGTGCCACCCTTGTCCACAGGTTGCATCAAGTATTGCATCCTGTCATGCATGCGCAGCCACCACTCAATTCTATCAGTGCATGTCGAAATCTCATATTTGAGAATAAGTTATTATTTTACATATTGGGACAACTCCTTTAACAGCTTTTTACAATTGAAACTTAGTCACATGCTATCTCCATAATGGCTAAACCCATGAGGGGAACATGATACAGAGCCAGTGCTCACCTCTACGAGGACGTCAGCTGCAAAAACAGAATAGGATACGGTGCCAAGATTTTGGAAGATGCTGGCAGGTTTAGGCACAGAAGCCTTACCCTGAGGAAGAACAAGTGTCCTGAACAATATACTGGTAGGGTTGTTCACAGAGACCATCCCCTGAGGAAAGACAAGGGTCCTTAATAACATACTGGTAGGGTTGTTCACAGAGACCAAGCCCTGAGGAAGGACAAGTGTCCTGAATAGCATTCTGGTAGGGTTGTTCACAGAGACCAACCCCTGAGGAAGGGCAAGTGTCCTGAATAGCATACTGGTAGGGTTGTTCACAGAGACCTTCTCCTGAGGAAGGACAAGTGTCCTGAATAGCATATTGGTAGGGTTATTCACAGATACCATCCCCTTAGGAAAGACAAGTGTCCTGAATAGCATACTGGTAGGGTTGTTCACAGAGACCAACCCCTGAGGAAGGACAAGTGTCCTGAATAGCATATTGGTAGGGTTATTCACAGATACCATCCCCTTAGGAAAGACAAGTGTCCTGAATAGCATACTGGTAGGGTTGTTCACAGAGACCAACCCCTGAGGAAGGACAAGTGTCCTGAATAGCATATTGGTAGGGTTATTCACAGATACCATCCCCTTAGGAAAGACAAGTGTCCTGAATAGCATACTGGTAGGGTTGTTCACAGAGGCCTTCTCCTGAGGAAGGACAAGGGTCCTTAATAACATTCTGGTAGGGTTATTCACAGAGACTAACCCCTGAGGAAGGACAAGTGTCCTGAATAACATACTGGTAGGGTTATTCACAGAGACCATCCCCTTAGGAAAGACAAGTGTCCAGAATAACATACTGGTAGGGTTGTTCACAGAGGCCACCTCCTGAGGAAGGGCAAGTGTCCTGAATAACATTCTGGTAGAGTTATTCACAGAGACCATCCCCTGAGGAAAGACAAGTGTCCTGAATAGCATACTGGTAGGGTTATTCACAGAGACCATCCCCTTAGGAAAGACAAGTGTCCTGAATAGCATACTGGTAGGGTTATTCACAGAGACCATCCCCTTAGGAAAGACAAGTGTCCTGAATAGCATACTGGTAGGGTTATTCACAGAGACCATCCCCTTAGGAAAGACAAGTGTCCTGAATAGCATACTGGTAGGGTTGTTCACAGAGGCCTTCTCCAGAGGAAGGACAAGTGTCCTGAATAATATTCTGGTAGGGTTATTAACAGAGACTAACCCCTGAGGAAGGACAAGTGTCTTGAATAACATACTGGTAGGGTTGTTCACAGAGGCCACTGTTGTGATCCGCTTTTTGGGCTCCCCTGGTGGTGGCTGGTGGTACTGGAGACTTGTGTGTGCTTTTCTGCCTCAGCTCACCTGCTTCCATCAGTTTTGGGAGTTCCCTATTTAGCCTTGCTCTCCAGTCACTTCCTTGCCGGTCATCATTGTAACCTGAGTCTTTCAGTTGCATGTTCCTGCTACTAGTCTGCTGATCAGCTAAGTGGACTCTTGTCCTTTTGTTTTGTATTTTTTGTCCAGTTTACAGTTTTGTCATTTCCTGTTACTGGAAGCTCTTGTGGACTGAAATTGCCACTCCTGTGTGATGAGTTGACACAGGAGTCTTAAAGTAATTTCAGGATGGGTTTTTGAAAGGGTTTTTCAGCTGACCGTGAAGTCCTCTTTTGTATCCTTCCTCTATCTAGTAAGTGGACCTCGCTTTGCTAAATCTACCTTCATACTGTGTATGTCTTTTCCTCTGAACTCACCGTTAATATATGTTCGGGCTACTATCATCTTTGGGGAATTTCACTAGAGGTAAGCCAGGTCTGTTCCTTCCTCTTCCAGGCGTAGTTAGTTCTCCGGCTGGCGCATGGCATCTAGGCAGCCGTAGGAATGCTTCCTGGCTACTGTTAGTTGTGTGGTAGATTTAGGTCACGGTCAGCTTGAGTTTCCATCACCCGAGAGCTAGTCTGTTATTTTTGTGTTTCTGATGTTCCCATGCCATTGGGGAATCATGACAGGCCACCTCCTGAGGAAGGGCAAGTGTCCTGAATAACATTCTGGTAGAGTAATTCACAGAGACCATCCCCTTAGGAAAGACAAGTGTCCTGAATAACATACTGGTAGGGTTGTTCACAGAGGCCACCTCCTGAGGAAGGGCAAGAGTCCTGAATAACATTCTGGTAGAGTTATTCACAGAGACCATCTCCTGAGGAAAGACAAGTGTCCTGAATAACATACTGGTAGGGTTATTCACAGAGACGATCCCCTTAGGAAGGACAAGTGTCCTGAATAACATACTGGTAGGGTTATTCACAGAGACCATCCCCTGAGGAAAGACAAGTGTCCTGAATAACATACTGGTAGGGTTATTCACAGAGACCATCCCCTTAGGAAAGACAAGTGTCCTGAATAACATTCTGGTAGGGTTATTAACAGAGACTAACCCCTGAGGAAGGACAAGTGTCCTGAATAACATACTGGTAGGTTTGTTCACAGAGGCCACCTCCTGAGGAAGGGCAAGTGTCCTGAATAACATTCTGGTAGGGTTATTCACAGAGACCATTCCCTGAGGAAAGACAAGTGTCCTGAATAGAATACTGGTAGGGTTGTTCACAGAGACCCTCCCCTGAGGAAGGACAAGGGTCCTTAATAACATTCTGGTAGGGTTGTGTACAGGGAATATACCCAGTGGAACGAAAAGCACCCTGAAGAAGATAGTAGTAAGGTGGAGCCCAGGGGCCGACCTCAGAGAAAGGTCTAGTGCCCTGAAGAAGATAGTAATAGGTTGGAACACAGGAAACAACCTCTGAGGAAGTACAAGTGTCCGGTAGACAGAAGGATCTGGCAGGTTTGTGCACAGAAGAAGATATTAGCATGGTTGTGCAAAGAGGCCAACCCCAGAGATAGAACAACCACCCTTTTGAAGAACAGTGGAACACATGGGCTAACTTCTGAGAAAGGACTAGTGTCCTGAAGAAGACACTGGCAGGGTCAGTCATAGATGCCAAGCACTAGGGAAGAACAAGCACCCTGAAGAAGATACTAATCAGGTGGAGCACAGAGGCCAGCCCCTGAAGAAGAACCAGTGCCCTGAAGAAGATACTGGCAGGGTTCTGCACATAGGCCATCCCCTGAGGAAGTCAAGACTTGCTTGAGGGTGGAAAAGAGTCCTGATGAAGGGTGAAAAAGAGAAGCCAAACTCAGAAGGGAGTTAGTGCTGGGGTCCGAGTTCAAACCAGACTGAATGAAGGACAAGACCTTAAAAATTTGACTCGATGGAAATTTGGACGCGCCTTAATAGATAATCCTTGACCTGATCATGACACTGAACAGTTTTTGTGTCAGAACTAAAGTTTTTTTTTACCCGATTCCGACACTTATGTGGAGAGTGCAGCCGTGCATTAGAGCTGTCCTCCCGCCAGCGATTGTACAGTGGAAGCGACACATCACATCACATTACATGTAAAAAAGGACCAAAAACACCATAAAAAAAACCTGCTCCATAAAAACTGATGTAAACCAGTAACAAGAAATAGATAGAAGGCAGTCAGACTACACAGGGTGCCTGCGTAGTGTGTAACTACGGCGACGCATAGGTCTGCACAGTAGCTGCATAGTCAAAACGGGAAGAGATTTTTTAATCACAGTTATTAGTAACGTGGCTTCATGTTTATTATACGAGCATTAGTGACAAAAAAATTATGTAATGGCAAATCTATTCATTCCCTCTTAAAATGTGCTGGGGAATCACTGAGATTTGGATGCCATGTGATACTGAAGGTCACGATTTACTGTTTAATATTCCTTTTTTTGGAACATACTGTAAGAATTCAGCCCATTTCTCTCATCTTAGATTCCAGCTTCCTCGGCTCCAATTACTCCCCCCCCCCCCCGCCTCTCTCCTTCTATCCCATCGTTAAAGACGCCCGGGCCCTGGTAACGCGCCCGATCCATTCCATGCTGAACGATTTTGCTTTGCAAACAGCTCTGTCATGTGGAATCCCCGAGCTCATATGTCACCGACCTGCTCCGCATTAGGAAATATTACCTACTCCTCATTTCCATTTTGATGCGCTGTCCTCCGTCTGCCCCGCGCTTTGCATGACAAATTTCACCCTCTTTGCCAGACAGATGAATTTTATAGATTATTTGCTATTAAAAGCCACAGACGGCGATACCTGACATCACAAAAACAGGACTTTTTTTTTTCTATTGACGATTTTTTTCCGTGTATATCAGAATAAGATTAATAATATTATTAATTATTAATAATAATAATAATAATAATAATATTCTGCCCACATTACACCTGATTTAAAGGGGAACTCCACTTTTGCATGGCACATTTAAATCATTGTTTGCTTTATATATCTATGTCAATTATTAAATATTTTTGCAGATACTTTTACGCAATTTTTCCTAAATTGTGGCAAAAGAAATGATATGACATTGATCCACCACTATTTCTATGTATATTTACTTATGTGTGTATTGTAACCCGTCCCTATAAAATTAATAAAAATAATAATAAGAAAATATAAAAACACCATAAAAAAATTGTTCCAGATACCATAGCTCAAATAGAATAAAAACCAATGTAAACCAGTAATTCGGGATAAAATGGGAGTACGACTGCCGGATCAGACTACACAAGGTGTCATCGTAGTCTGTTACTATAGAGACGCATAGGGCTGCTAGGAGCTACATAGTCAAAGTGGTAGGAGATTTTTAATCACTTATTTGCAAAGTTGCCTTTTTTATTATAGATGTATTAGAGAATTAAGAAAAATAAACAAATTGTGAAAGTATTCATACCCTTTAAAAATGAAAAAAAGAAACAAAAAAAGATCAAGAATAATTTAAAAAAAGTTAAAGAATAATAAAAATTAATGTAAAGTGGACATTATTATTATATTGAAGGGATTATCAGACAAATTAATCCGTCCACATTAGATCTGAATTAAAGGGGTATTAAAGGGGTCGTGTGGCGCCAGGATCCTCCACCTCCAGCTGTACAATAATAGAGCTGCCACTTTTCTTTGTAATCCTAATAGAGGAGTCTTAAAGACATCTATGAATTGTAATAGGGAGGTCTTAAAGGAGCCTTTTTTATCGTAGTGGAGGGGTCTTAAATGAGCCCAGACATTGACATAGGGGGTCTTAAAGATATATCACAAGAGGGGGCCATTAAATTGTGATAAGGAGGCCATAGAGGAGCTGATATATTGTATTAAGGAGGTTGTAAAGAAAACTACATAGAAAGGGACTGGTCTTAAGGTACCGTCACACTCAGCAACTTTGCAAAGAGAACGACATCAATCCGTGACGTTGCGGCGTCCTGGATAGCGATCTCGTTGTGTTTGACACGCAGCAGCGATCTGGATCCCGCTGTGCCATCGCTGGTCGGAGCTAGAAGGCCAGAACTTTATTTCGTCGCCAGATCGGCGTGTATCGTCATGTTTGACATCAAAAGCAACGACGCCAGCAACGAGCATAGGGGGCGTCGCAGCGTCTCCTTCTAGCCCGTCGGTACACTCCGGCTGTTTTACATGGAGCTAACAACCAGCGAGAACGATAAGTGAGTCGCCGTTACGTCACTGGATCGCTCCTGCATCGTTCTGGAGCTGCTGTGTTTGACGTCTCTACAGCGACCTAAACAGCGACGCTCCAGCGATCTAGTTTAGGTCGGCTCGTTGTCTATATCGCCGCAGCGTCGCTGAGTGTGACGGTACCTTTAGATATTTATAGGTTCCTTTAAGATGATCTCTCTACTGTCTGGTAACAGGGTGGTCTTAGAGTGATTTCTTTATCAAAGCCATTATAGTGTCAGTTATCCCACCCTCATTCAAAGAAGCAAAAACAAGGGGCACGACTTCAAGTGGTTCGTAAAAAAAGCACTATACTGATATCCCAGGTCATAACTAGCTGTCATTAGGGGTCCTCACTAGCACCTGGAGCTCCCCCCATACTCATTTCTAACATTGGGGCTAGGGGAGGCTCTGTTTAGCCATATATTTCCCAGGCAGCGCCCACTGCTGGCGAAATATAGTATTGCATGCAATGAAATCCAGGCTCCCATGTAGGGTATGTGTTGCCTGGGTGCTCAGGGGTGGACATATCTCTGGTGCAGCCACACAGGGTCTCAAAAGGTAAGGGGGCCACATCCAGCTCCAAATCACCAAGCACGTTCTTTCATAGCAGAACCATTGGACTGGAAAGGGCCCATATACTGTCGTTGCACAGGGGCCCTTCTCTGTCTGTGTCTGCCACTGCAAGAGCTGCTCCTTTCAGGGTAGGTCCTCTGCTAGTGCAGGACCACCAGCTATTTAGTCACTACCCTGGCATACATCCCTTGGTCGTGAAGTGGTGCCACAGCACACCTATGTATGGTGCACAGGTAGGGTCCTGTCCCTTGGTCAGTGTTTGCCCAGAAGTCCAGAGCTTGCTTCTCGCTTCCACAATGACCTGATTTGGACCGACTCTCCATGCTTCTGTGGCGCCCCAGGGTTCTGGTCGTCACAGTGGCATTGCTTTCCTCCAGGGGAGAGTGATTTTACATTTGGAGGCAAGGAAGGATAACTGCATCCAGGTACCACAAGCATGTAACATATTCACACTCCAGGCCACCAGGGGGAGCTTCTGATCCTCTTTACTAGGTGCATGTCCTAAAAGCTGAAGCTCCCAGAAGGAGACATTTCAGAAAGCAGAATTGTATTGCAGCGTGCTGCAGGAAAGCAAAGCACAGGAGAGGATACCAGAAGGAGACCAGTCAGGAGCAGACTGCCTCCTTCTGAGGCGCAGATAACCGATAGCCGGAACACCGAGGTAGTAAGGACCTCTATGCCTTACTTCAGAGACTAATTATACTGGTAGAGAAGGTGCTCACTGAATATAGATGCTTATACCATATAGGTGCTCAGGAAAAAATATTGATACTATACAAAAACTCCGGCACACTACTTGACAATAGAGAAATTTCTCATTCTTCAACTGCAGTTTAGCGGTTCCCCCCTTCGGGCTTTAGCATGTACACGGCGTCTCCACAAGATTAAGAGGGACCTTAGTTCTCTTGAAAAAGGCTTAATAGCCGAAACGTTGAGACACAAGGAATTGAGACGCTAAGCATTTATTACCTCATACGGATTGTGAAAATAACAATTTGGGAGATCCCTTTTGCTGTGTTAATAATGAATTATTTTTCTTAATTTTTTGGAAATTCACCATATTCTTTTTGCAATAAAATAATTGAAGAATGAGAAATTTCTCTATTGTCAAGTAGTGTGCCGGAGTTTTTGTATAGTATTACTTCAGAGACTGGCAGAACAGCTAATTGTTAGTGTTGAGCGATACCTTCCGATACTTGAAAGTATCGGTATCAGATAGTATCAGCCGATACCCGAAAAATATCGGATATCGCCGATACCGATACCCGATACCAATACAAGTCAATGGGACACAAGTATGGGAAGCTATCCTGGATGGTTCCCAGGGTCTGAAGGAGAGGAAACTCTCCTTCAGGCCCTGGGATCCATATTCATGTAAAAAATAAAGAATTAAAATAAAAAATATGGATATACTCACCCGTCCGGCGGCCCCTGGACCTTACCGATTGTAACCGGCAGCCTCCGTTCCTAAGAATGAGGAGTTTAGGACCTGCGATGACGTCGCGGCTTGTGATTGGTCGCGTGAGCGGTCACATGAGCGGCACGCGACCAATCACAAGCCGCGACGTCATCGAGGGTCCTAAACTCCTCATTCTTAGGAACGGAGGCTGCCGGTTACAATCGGTAAGGTCCAGGGGCCGCCAGACGGGTGAGTATATCCATATTTTTTATTTTAATTCTTTATTTTTTACATGAATATGGATCCCAGGGCCTGAAGGAGAGTCTCCTCTCCTCCAGACCCTGGGAACCATACACTGGGAACTTCCGATTCCGATTTCCGATACCACAAAAATATCGGAACTCAGTATCGGAATTCCGATACCGCAAGTATCGTCCGATACCCGATACTTGCGGTATTGGAATGCTCAACACTACTAATTGTACGTTACCTGCCCGCACTTACACCCAGGAGGCACGGTGGCACCCCTCAGAGGCCGGGGCATGCTAGAGTCCCTATAAACAGCCTCAAGCCACCAGTCATACGGGTTTTGTCCTATCCGACTACGGGGGACAGAGAGAGAAACATCACATCTGTGAGGACCTTATTTGAAGCTTATGCAGTAAGGGACTACACCACTACAGCGCAAGGGAAGGCTACTGATTTCCACCTGGATAAGGGGACTCTGGACTTGCCTCCGAACCGGCCGGACTCTGCCTGCCCTGTGATCTGGTGCCCTGGACTGTGGATAGTGAAGCCTTCAGTAAAGGTAAAGAGACTGCAACCTTGTGTCCTCGTTCTTCACTGCGCCTCTCACCATTCCCCATCTACACACTGGGAAGCCCTGGGGATACACTTCACCTGTGGGAAGGTATACCATCTAGCTGCCATAACATCACCCCAGCGGACCCCTTAAAGCAGCATCCTGACCGAATACCGCAGGTGGTGTCACAAACATAAACTTTATTCCCTCTAAAGACCTTTCCCTTTTATACGGACGTCCTAGGGCCACGGACCGGGTCAGCCACCGTGACACCCCCCTGTGAACCGCAGGACCCGGTACCGAGTAACCTTTTGCCCTGACGAGGCACTCCACTCCTTTCAGGGTAGGTCCTCTGCTAGTGCAGGTTCCCCAGCTACTTAGTCACTACCCTGGCATACATCCCTTGGTCATGAAGTGGTACCAGGGCACTCCTATGCATGGCACACAGGTAGGATCCTATCCCTTGGCCGTGGTCAGGGTTTGCTCAGAAGTCCTTGCTTCTCGCTTCCAGAATGGCCTGATCTGGACCGACCCTCCATGCTCCTTTCAGGGTCAGTCCTTTGCTAGTGCAGGACTCCCAGCTATTTAGTCACTACCCTGGCATACATCCCTTGGTCGTGAAGTGGTACCACGGCACTCCTATGCGTGGCTCACAGGTAGGATCCTATCCCTTGGCCGTGGTCAGGGTTTGCCCAGAAGTCCTTGCTTCTTGCTTCCAGAATGGCCTGATCTGGACCGTCCCTCCATGCTCCTTTCCTTCCATTTCTCCACATTCCCCCCACCCAGTTCTCTCTCTCAAGCGTTTAACGTGATGACATTATTTTTTTCCTCCTCTTTACGTCTCGCTCCGGTTGAGTTTTCTTTTATTAGAATCAGCTCTGAGACAATTATGTTTAACAGCTATTAGTGTAATAAAGCTTTTAAGAAATTGCGCTTCTAAGACGTCGGATCCCTGACTATTGTTCGCACTTCGCTTCAGCCTTCAGAAGATTTGCTTCTTCTTTTTGCAATTCAGATGGTAAAACTTCAGGATCCCCCGTTCCCCGTCTCCGAGCTGAAAATCAAGGAAAATTAGGAGTAACAAGGGCACCTTTTGTTAAGAAGGAAGACAAAGGCAGGTTATTTAATGCCCGCCGCCCGCTCCCCCGATACTCACCGCTCATCTCCCGGCATCGCTCCTATTAATGTGATGTATCTGGGTTTTAATAATTTACAGCCCCTACAATCTGTTCCCGTGAGCTCGTGCTGCCGGCTCTTCATTTCTAGCCATTTATGAGCGCTGTAATGGCTGCCACGATGGCTTTGTGGGTTTTCGCTTGTTTGTTTTCATGAGACGCGAATTTGCACACACGAACGTTGCAGGTGGCACTTTTATGTAATAGATCAATATTGAAGGAGGTGTTTGCTTTGGACTACCCCACCCATGGAATATTTGCCTATTCGGCACCAATGCCAAGATCCGACTCCTCGCACGCCGCTCTGGCATTACACGGTACATGGCACCCCACCAGGGGGATCACCCTCTATAATGTCCATATGTCCAATATATGAAGCTGATTCCCAAAGTTCAGCTGCATTTCTTCTGAATTTGTCCATACGCCTCTTCCTTCAGCACCACAAAGTGTGTGTCAGTCCTAAAGTGGTTCTTCAAGAGTACAAAACTCAAAGTCAGTGGCATGTCTCCACTTCCACTGTATCTGCATCCTCAGGATGGTCAAGAATGGAGCCATCAGCCCCCTATCTCCCTGTCCCACCACTGAGCAGCTCGGAGCAGCCGGTGCGATGGCATCACTAGATCGTGCCAGCTGCACCGACACAGCACAGATCGGAGCAGGTGATCGTGGGCTGCATGGTGGCTCAGTGGTTAGCACTGCAGCCTTTAAGCTCTGGGGTCCTGGGTTCAAATCCCACCAAGGACAATATCTGCAAAGAGTTAGTATGTTCTCCCCGTGTTTGCGTGGGTTTCCTCCGGGTTCTCCGGTTTCCTCCCACATTCCAAAGACATACTGATAGGGAATGTAGATTGTGAGCCCCATCGGGGACAGTGATGATAATGTGTACAACCTGTAAAGCGCTGCGGAATATGTTAGCGCTATATAAAAATAAAGATTATTAAGAGGATAGAGACAGCTAGGATTTGTTCTTAGCCAGTGTGTTATTCTGGGTGGTGTGGATTGATATACATTATACTGGGGGAGGGGGGGCAGGCACTTTGGGGCATCGTACTGGGAGTGGGGGACACTATGAGGGCATCACACTATGTAGTAGGCACTGTGGGGTCACCATACTGTAGACTGGCACTGTGGAGACCTCAAACTGTGTGAGGCATCATGGGTGGGAGGGACGCCATATTTGGGGGCTTAATTGGAGGGCATGTGGCATGTAGGCCATGTGGTGCTTCATATGTGGATGGGTTCTATGGTAACATCAATCTGTATAGGGTATCATGTGTGAAGGTGGGCGGGACGTGATATGGGGGGCTTAATTGTAGGGCATCATACCATGTGGTGCTTCACGGAGCAGGACTATGGAAAGGCTCTATCGGGACATCAATCTGTGTAGGGTATCATGTGTGAGGGTGGGCATTGTGGGGGCATCAAACTGGGGGCATCATGGGTGGGAGGGATGCCATGTGGGGGTTTAATTGTAGGGCATCATACCATGTAGTGCATCACGGACCAGGTACCATACTGTGGACGGGCTCTATGGTGACATCAATCTGTGTAGGGTATCATATGTGAGGGTGGGCATTGTGGGGGCATCAAACTGTACTAAAGTAAACCACATACATTGTGGGCCATGGGATATCAAACTTTAAAATGCTGGACTCCCAATCTCCTGCCTGGTCACACTGGCAGATCTCCTGCCCTCTTATTAAAACTCTTTGCCTTTCCCCTTCAGACTCTTCTTTACAGAAAGCCACGTATTGAGATACTGCAGAAATGGCCACCAAATCAGGGCAAGACGGCCTGGAAAGTGTAGTTCTTACACAGTCAATGGTGAAGAAGGTCCCAGCAGGGCACTGCCGAGACACATCCTGAACAATTCATCGCATTGTCTCCAGCACTGATCATTCATTGTCCTGCTCTGATTGGAAATCTTCCATCAATCCCCCCTGACTGTACCCCCTGACTTCCATCAATCCCCCCTGACTGTACCCCCGCATTATATTGTGTATCTGGCACCCATACGCCTCCTTTATACTCGTCACACATGGGAAAGTTGGAGTTAAATGGCAGAGGAACAGCCCCAGTACCCGGAGAACCGCCGGATAAAACTGGATTCTTTGAAGGTTATGATGTCTTTTATAGGACAACATAAAAGATATTTATAGACGTTGCTACATTGTAGCTTTTGAAAACCACACACATACTGTGTCGTCTACGGGAAGAGTCATGGGCAGCGCTGAGAAAGCTCCACAAAACACCTCCTCATTAGGAGGGAGCCGCCTGCCCCCCATCCCTGTAGTCAGGGGGTCACAGATAGTAAATAGGGTATTTATACTCCTACTTTATGTGCCAATTTGCTGCTAAAGGGTTAATAAAAGTTTTTAAAAATGAAGTTGTCCCTTTCCTTGGTATAAGGGGTAACTTGCTGTTTCCTGGGGGTCTAACTATTGAGAACCCCAGCGATCTTGTGATTGGGGTCCTGGTATCTGAAGGAAAGGGCCCATGTTCATTAAAGTTCCTGTGCACATGCTTGACTTTGGTGAAAAAAATCTGAAAAAAGAGGAATACGGACTCCTCTAACTCTTCTGTTTCTGGTCGTCTCATAGACAATGAATGTGTAACCAATTCATTCAAGATGCAGCATCAGAGCCCTGATCTGTTAAGGCCCCGTCTCACATAGCGAGATCACTAGCGAGATCGCTGCTGAGTCACAAGTTTTGTGACGCAACAGCGACCTCAGTAGCGATCTCGCTATGTGTGACACGTACCAGCGATCAGGCCCCTGCTGTGAGATCGCTGGTCGTGTCGGAATGGCCTGGGCCATTTTTTGATCGTTGAGGCCCCGCTGACATCGCTGAATCGGTGTGTGTGACACCGATCCAGCGATGTCTTCACTGGTAACCAGGGTAAACATCGGGTTACTAAGCGCAGGGCCGCGCTTAGTAACCCGATGTTTACCCTGGTTACCAAAAAAAACAAACACTACATACTACATACTCACCATCTGATGTCCGTCAGGTCCCTTGCCTGAGATCCGGCCGTACAGTGAGAGCAGAGCGCAGCAGTGACGTCACCGCTGCGCTCTGCTCTCACTGTACGGCGGCTCAGTCAGAGCAGGAAGTAGACAGCGAGGGACCTGACGGACACCGAAAGGCGAGTATGTACTGTTTGCTTTTTTTGGTAACCAGGGTAAACATCGGGTTACTAAGCGCGGCCCTGCGCTTAGTAACCCGATGTTTACCCTGGTTACCCGGGTGCTGCAGGGGGACTTCGGCATCGTTGAAGACAGTTTCAACGATGCCGAAGTCGTTCCCCTGATCGTTGGTTGCTGGAGAGAGCGGTCTGTGTGACAGCTCCCCAGCGACCACACAGCGACTTACCAACGATCACGGCCAGGTCGTATCGCTGCTCGTGATCGTTGGTAAATCGCTATGTGTGACGGGGCCTTTATAGTTCCAGAGCCACAATCTACAGATCTCTGGGGTCCAGTAGTCGGACCTCCTGCAATCAGCAGGTTATTTTCCATCACATTGATAAGGGAGTAAGTTGTTTTTTGGGGAATAATCTTTTAAATAGTTGCAATCTTTTTGTCTTACTTACAGTAGTGTTCAAAATCCCAGCCGTCCAATATGACTGACCAGATTAATCGCTGGTTTTGGTATAAATTCTATCACCATATGTCACACAATTTACTAATTGGTGCAGGAGATTCTAAGAAAACCCCCAGATCCATGATCTGCAGGTTTCTGTGTATTAAACAGAAGACAACCATTCTAATGGATGGAAGAATGGCAGCGGCTCAGCCAATGATCGGCTCCAGGATGATCACAGACAGTCTCGTGTTACCTGTGAGGACTGAGACAGAAGACGTCTGAGTGACGCTAATCTCCTACCAAGAAGTCCCCACAAAGTCCCACCGATAAAAAAGCCATATACTGAAGTCTTAAGAGGATACAATGTACCAAAGAACACATCAACTGGCCTAAAGAGAAATGGAGAAACATTTTGTGGACTGATGAAAGTACAACTGTTCTTTTTGGGTCCAAGGGCCACAGACAGTTCATCAGAAGACTCCCAAACTCTGCATTCAGCCACAGTACAGTCTGCACACAGTGAAGCATGGTGGAAGCATCATGCTATGGGCAGGTTTCTCTTACTATGGTGCTGGACCAATTTACCGTACACCAGGGATCATGGACCAGTTTGCATTTAGTAAAATACCTGAAGAGGTCGTGTTGTCTTACACTGAAGAGGAAATGACCATGAAATGGGGGTTTCAACAAGACAACGACCCTAAACAAAGCAGTAAAGGAGCAAAATCTTGGTTCCAGTCCAACAAAATTGAGGTTATGGAGCGGCCGACCCAATCCCCGGACCTTAATCCGATAGAACACTAGTGGGGGGACATAAACGCCGTTTCTGAGGTAAAACCGATTGTCAAAAAAATTGTGGGATGTCGTCTGAGCATCCTGGGCTGGAATCACAGGTGACAGCGGCCAGAAGTTGGTGACTCTGTACAACATAGATGTGAAGCCGTTCTATAAAAACTGTGGGGAACAAGGAAATATCAGGTCAGTGATTCACAGGAATGAGAAATCCACAAAAAATAGTAAAGACAAATGCAGACGCTGCTGTTTATTAGAACAGCCTCTCCCAGTGCATGTGCAGAGAGAAGTACGTCTGCGCAGGATGGAGGACGCTGTGGGGACAGAGGACGTCTCACCCACATGGAGCAGAGGAGGAGGACGGCGATTGTGGGAAGAGAGGAGGCGTCGAAACAAGACCAGTGACGTCCATTGGACCGGACCGCGCCGTATTGGGGGGCTATAAATGGTGGTTTTTGCATTTAGCCGATGAGCTGGGGACTTAGGTAAATACAGCAAACTACACTATTATAAAAGAATCATTAAAGGTGGCGTTTATCCATTCTTTATATTGGGAAAACCTAGTGACAATTTGCCTTTAAATAATAGCCAACAGCTCTGCTCCATCTGCACATCTACATCTATACTCCGCTCACCCATAACATGAATACACTACAGTTTCTGATATCGATATTGCAATTCCGCCAGTTTATTATAATTGATCTCTAATCAGATACATTGATCACTCTGATATTTATATGTATTGATCATTCCTGGCCCTGTGTGTAATCTGCAGCTGCCTCCACCCACCATGTGCCGTATTCTTGTGTGACCCCCTCAGGATCCAGGGTGCGGGTGGGACTGCTGGCTTTCTGGGGGGGCCTGAGGCTGCAGGACCAGACAGCTGTACAAGCAGTTATTAAATTACTATCAGCCGCACTGGATTATTGACTATTGCATCTCAATCTGGAGGAGCAGCTACTTTCTTTCTACCCATCTTATGTTACAAATGAACTAGACTTTTGCAACTTGCTACAAAAAAAGTTGACAAATTTGTAATTTTTTTAACCATTGATAAAAGTGAAGATTGGGGTCTATCACATTCTTTTATCCAATACTTCTTCTTACAATTCCAAGTCTTTTCTCGTGCTGCACCAGTTCTCTGGAATGAGCTACCCCAGACTATCAGATTCCCAACATCCACAGTTTTCAGTGTGCTCCGAAGCACATTTCGTAATGTAATCCTCATCCATTCATCCTTCCACCTGATCCCTTTATATTACAGTATCCGCCCACGCTCCTCGCAATCTCATGCACCTCGTATTTGGCAGATATTGGCCGGTGAGTTAGAAACATTTCATGAGCAAACAATTCGAGCACCATCTACCTGTTCTGTCCTCGCTATTTCCTGATGGATTGTCAGCTCTTGTGTCCATGACCCTCACCCCTCTTATTTGCATTACTTTGTTATTCTGCGGCCTCATTTTTTCTGTCTTATTTAATACGTTGGTGCTAAATAGATGAACTTTATTATTAGCCCTTGCTGTCCAATGCTAAAAAATAAACATTTTAACAATAGGCTCACAGCGGTGATAACATATAGAAAAACTGAAAAATACAAAAACACATCCTGACCCACAACACATCTGTCCCTCCTCACTGCTGCTGCCATATCCCCCGGCTTCTTCTTCCGCTGGGTGGTCATCAGAGACTGCTGCAATCTTTCATCTCTTTGCTTATTCATCCTGCTCTAACCACTGCAGCCAATCAGCAGTAGCTGACTGACTGCAGTGGTCATGTGATGCTCCCTCCTGGATGAGGAAGCCAGAAGATCTGCAGGGGACACTGGCAGTGTTATGGCACAGCAGCTGGGACCAGTGGGCTCTGGCGGACAGAGAGAAGAGGCCTCTGTGCAAGACCAGTATATGGCCCATTGCAGTCCAATAGCTCCTCATAATGCACAGTTGCACCTGCTTTGGAGGCGGTAGTGACCCCCTGACCCCCTGATGATACATCCGCCCCTACCAGTGGGTATATATTTTTTATTATTACTTTATCACCCATTTCTTTTTTAAATGTGAACAACCCCTTTAAGTCCAGGGAAGAGTGAGAACCCTCTGAGTGACGGGGCGACAGATTACTAGCCCCATGCATGAGGCTTACAGGAAGGAGGTGTCTGTAATTTTTTGGGTTAGGGAAAAAAAAAGACCGGATCAGTCTGGAGCACGAGGTTTATGACCCACGAGGCTGATGGAGGAGCACAGACAGGATTTGGGATGTATTTGTCTGCAGGAATATCACAATCTGATCGGGTATAATTACATTGCAATTCCCAACAATGGTGCTGCAGGAAGCGCAGAGCTGCTGTACACGGCGATAACTCCGACCCTGCGCAGTGGGTTTGCATTGTGCAGACCCCAGAGCCGGGACTCGTCCTGCCCTGACATCATTTAGGCTCTGTAATTATCCTGCATTTATTTCTACAGTTGGCTATTGACTGGTACAATGGAGGGCATCCTTCCCCTCCCGGTTTCACCCCCACCTACGGCGGCAGCCTCCATTTGTTTTGCATTATTTTTTTTATTTTTTTTTTCGGATTAAAGCCGACCATTCCACCCTCTCCGTCCTTTCTGGAATTTCATCCTGTGGTGAAGACGGCGCGGCAAGAGACGAGTCTGCTCGGCGCAGATAAAATCTTTTCTTTGTGGCCAGAGATTGGCTTTTTTTATCACAGTCCTCTCTCTCTCTATTTCGCTCCCCTCCTCTCTCCTCCTGGGCTGAGTTGTGGGGCTGGAGCCGATAGACTGCTAAAAGGAATGAGAAATGTTCCCATCCTGCCAGATAATCAGAGGCAGAATAGCTCAATGCTATCAAATAGGAGGACTACAATCGTCCGCCGCCATCCCGGACTCCTGGAGTTCGCCCTCTGTGCTCATTGCTACAATTTCTTGGTTTTGCTTCTTCAAAGATTATTTAAATTGAGAGGAGAAAAATAAGATTTCTGAGCTTCTGTCTTTAGGAAACAGGAAATTATTTTTTTGGTAGGCTACTGTGTTTCTCTGGGATCTGGCCAACTAGAAGCTTAAGGGCTAGTAAAAGGTAAAGGCCATAGAAGTGGCTAAAAAAAGTATCCCTTTAACTGGAAGTCGGCGCAGTGATCATCTGATTGTCGCTGGTCTGCGTTCTCTAATCACCTGTCGCTTTGTGTGTGGCGGCCACTACAGGTGAAGCGGAGTATTACATCCTAATAATTGACACCACTTCTTTGTGACATCCATTTATCATTAATGGGGGTCTCTAGAGAAAAAAAAAGAATTTTTTATATTCACTAACTTCAGAGATCTTAAAAATTGCAATAAGGATAAACTGAAAATCCTCTTCCTTCCAACTGTCTCCTACTTGAGGCTAATCTGTCATATGTAAGTTGATACAGAAGTAGTCGAATGGGAGTAACATAACACTAGGATCAGACTACACAAAGCTTGCTTGTAGTCTGCATCCAAAGACACACATAGCTCTGCATTAGAGCTGTATACTAAAAACGGTGAGATGTTTTTAATGAAAGCACTGGAGCAATGCAGTGAATTTTGTAGACGAGCCCTTTAAGTTCATCATTTCTCCATGTTTGCTCAGTTAATGGTCTTGTATTACAGAAATGTTTTCTATTTTCCAAGTCCATAAACAATCTTCCTGCATTTTACATGTTAATGTCTTGCCGTATCTTTCTAGAAATCACACAGCCTGGCATAATGTGCGATCTGGGCACTTCTTCACCCGGAAATCTGTAAATGAGCATCTACTGCTAACATGGGCCCATTATAACATGAGTTATTAGTGTGGGTTTCGAGGAACACAATGGTTATACACATTTTATTATATTAATGCTTTCAATATTTAGCACTTTTATGTTCATTAAATCACGTTAATGCAGACAATAACCTGAGCCCCGCTGCTGAGCGTGAACGTCTGAGAGATTGGATGACGGCGAGAACAAGGATGAGATCAGAGGCTGAGGATTATAATTTGATTGCAGTCATTACATTAATGGGCATATGTACTGTAGAGCCCGGGCACTGCCCTCAGGAGTTATAAAGAGGAGCGCTGCTCTGGTGTCAGGCGTCATCCCTCTTCTTCATGACAAAGAGAGGAAAAGAACATTCAGTGAGACACAGCTCAGGAGTATAATACGACTCAGGGTCAGTAATGTAATGTATGTACACAGTGAGTGCACCAGCAGAATAGTGAGTGCAGCTCTGGAGTATAATACAGGAGGTAACTCAGGATCAGTAATGTAATGTATGTACACAGTGACTGCACCAGCAGAATAGTGAGTGCAGCTCTGGGGTATAATACAGGATGTAACTCAGGATCAGTAATGTAATGTATGTACACAGTGACTGCACCAGCAGAATAGTGAGTGCAGCTCTGGGGTATAATACAGGATGTAACTCAGGATCAGTAATGTAATGTATGTACACAGTGACTGCACCAGCAGAATAGTGAGTGCAGCTCTGGAGTATAATACAGGATGTAACTCAGGATCAGTAATGTAATGTATGTACACAGTGACTGCACCAGCAGAATAGTGAGTGCAGCTCTGGGGTATAATACAGTGTGTAACTCAGGATCAGTAATATAATGTATGTACACTGTGACTGCACCAGCAGAATAGTGAGTGCAGCTCTGGGGTATAATACAGGATGTAACTCAGGATCAGTAATGTAATGTATGTACACAGTGACTGCACCAGCAGAATAGTGAGTGCAGCTCTGGAGTATAATACAGGATGTAACTCAGGATCAGTAATGTAATATATGTATACAGTGACTGCACCAGCAGAATAGTGAGTGCAGCTCTGGAGTATAATACAGGATGTAACTCAGGATCAGTAATGTAACATATGTATACAGTGACTGCACCAGCAGAATAGGGAGTGCAGCTCTGGAGTATAATACAGGATGTAACTCAGGATCAGTAATGTAACGTCCTAGTTAATGATAAACTTACCTGGAGCAGCCAGTGCCAGGCAGCAGCTGCCAAGGCAAACAGGATCATGGGGTGCATTAAAAGAGGTCTGGATACACATGATGAGAGCATTATACTGCCTCTGTACAAATCCCTAGTTAGACCGCACATGGAGTACTGTGTCCAGTTTTGGGCACCGGTGCTCAAGAAGGATATAATGGAACTAGAGAGAGTACAAAGGAGGGCAACAAAATTAATAAAGGGGATGGGAGAACTACAATACCCAGATAGATTAGCGAAATTAGGATTATTTAGTCTAGAAAAAAGACGACTGAGGGGCGATCTAATAACCATGTATAAGTATATAAGGGGACAATACAAATATCTCGCTGAGGATCTGTTTATACCAAGGAAGGTGACGGGCACAAGGGGGCATTCTTTGCGTCTGGAGGAGAGAAGGTTTTTCCACCAAAATAGAAGAGGATTCTTTACTGTTAGGGCAGTGAGAATCTGGAATTGCTTGCCTGAGGAGGTGGTGATGGCGAACTCAGTTGAGGGGTTCAAGAGAGGCCTGGATGTCTTCCTGGAGCAGAACAATATTGTATCATACAATTATTAGGTTCTGTAGAAGGACGTAGATCTGGGGATTTATTATGATGGAATATAGGCTGAACTGGATGGACAAATGTCTTTTTTCGGCCTTACTAACTATGTAACTATGTAACTATGTAACGTATCTACACAGTGACTGCACCAGAAGAATAGTGAGTGCAGCTCTTTGGTATAATACAAGATGTAACTCAGGATCAGTAATGTAATGTATGTACACAGTGACTGCACCAGCAGAATAGTGAGTGCAGCTCTGGAGTATAATACAGGATGTAACTCAGGATCAGTAATGTAATGTATGTACACAGTGACTGCACCAGCAGAATAGTGAGTGCAGCTCTGAGGTATAATACAGGATGTAACTCAGGATCAGTACTGTAATGTATGTACACAGTGACTGCACCAGCAGAATAATGAGTGCAGCTCTGAGGTATAATACAGGATGTAACTCAGGATCAGTAATGTACGTACACAGTGACTGCACCAGCAGAATAGTGAGTGCAGCTCTGGGGTATAATACAGGATGTAACTCAGGATCAGTAATGTAATGTATGTACACAGTGACTGCACCAGCAGAATAGTGAGTGCAGCTCTGAGGTATAATACAGGATGTAACTCAGGATCAGTAATGTAATGTATGTACACAGTGCCTGTGTGGCTCCCCAGGGTCCTGGTCGTCACAGTAGCATTGCTTTTCTCACGGGGAGAGTGATGTTACGTTTGGAAGTGATGAAGGATATCTTTTATCAGGTAACCACCATACACACAACATGTCCACACTCCAGGCCACAAGGGGGAGCTTGTGATCCTATTCCTAGGTGACTCTCCTATACAGTTAGGTCCATATACACTCACCGGCCACTTTATTAGGTACACCATGCTAGTAACGGGTTGGACCCCTTTTGCCTTCAGAACTGCCTCAATTCTTCGTGGCATAGATTCAACAAGGTGCTGGAAGCATTCCTCAGAGATTTTGGTCCATATTGACATGATGGCATCACACAGTTGCCGCAGATTTGTCGGCTGCACATCCCAAAGATGCTCCATACAAGGCAGGATGGATCCATGCTTTCATGTTGTTTACGCCAAATTCTGACCCTACCATCCGAATGTCGCAGCAGAAATCGAGACTCATCAGACCAAGCAACGTTTTTCCAATCTTCTACTGTCCAATTTCGATGAGCTTGTACAAATTGTAGCCTCAGTTTCCTGTTCTTAGCTGAAAGGAGTGGTACCCGGTGTGGTCTTCTGCTGCTGTAGCCCATCTGCCTCAAAGTTCGACGCACTGTGCGTTCAGAGATGCTCTTAGGCCTACCTTGGTTGTAACGGGTGGCGATTTGAGTCACTGTTGCCTTTCTATCAGCTCGAACCAGTCTGCCCATTCTCCTCTGACCTCTGGCATCAACAAGGCATTTCCGCCCACAGAACTGCCGCTCACTGGATTTTTTTTCTTTTTCGGACCATTCTCTGTAAACCCTAGAGATGGTTGTGCGTGAAAATCCCAGTAGATCAGCAGTTTCTGAAATACTCAGACCAGCCCTTCTGGCACCAACAACCATGCCACGTTCAAAGGCACTCAAATCACCTTTCTTCCCCATACTGATGCTCGGTTTGAACTGCAGGAGATTGTCTTGACCATGTCTACATGCCTAAATGCACTGAGTTGCCGCCATGTGATTGGCTGATTAGAAATTAAGTGTTAACAAGAAGTTGGACAGGTGTACCTAATAAAGTGGCCAGTGAGTGTATATTTGGACAGAGAAATTTTTTTTCTAATTTTGGTTATAGACATTACCACAATGAATTTTAAACAAAACAATTCAGATGCAGTTGAAGTTCAGACTTTCAGCTTTCATTTGAGGGAATCCACATTAAAATTGGATGAAGGGTTTAGGAGTTTCAGCTCCTTAACATGTGCCACCCTGTTTTTAAAGGGACCAAAAGTAATTGGACAGATTAAATAATTGTAAATAAAATGTTCATTTCTAGTACTTGGTTGAAAACCCTTTGTTGGCAATGACTGCCTGAAGTCTTGAACTCATGGACATCACCAGACGCTGTGTTTCCTCCTTTTTGATGCTCTGCCAGGCCTTCACTGCGGTGGTTTTCAGTTGCTGTTTGTTTGTGGCCTTTCTGTCTGAAGTTTAGTCTATAACAAGTGAAATGCTGCTCAATTGGGTTGAGATCAGGTGACTGACTTGGCCATTCCAGAATATTCCACTTCTTTGCTTTAATAAACTCCTGGGTTGCTTTGGCTTCATGTTTTGGGTCATTGTCCATCTGTAGTATGAAACGACGACCAATCAGTTTGGCTGCATTTGGCTGGATCTGAGCACACAGTATGGCGGCTCTGAAGACCTCAGAATTCATTCCTGTGTCACATCATCAATAAACACTAGTGACCCAGTGCCACTGGCAGCCATGCATGCCCAAGCCATCACACTGCCTCCGCTGTGTTTTACAGATGATGTGGTATGCTTTGGATCATGAGCTGTACCACGCCTTCGCCATACTTCTCTTTCCATCATTCTGGTAGAGGTTGATCTTGGTTTCATCTGTCCAAAGAATGTTCTTCCAGAACTGTGCTGGCTTTTTTAGATGTTTTTTAGCAAAGTCCAGTCTAGCCTTTTTATTCTTGACACTTATGAGTGGCTGCACCGTGCAGTGAACCCTCTGTAGTTACTTCCATGCAGTCTTCTCTTTATGGTAGATTTGGATATTGATGCGCCGACCTCCTGGAGAGTGTTGGTCACTTGGTTGGCTGTTGTGAAGGGGTTTCTCTTCACCATGGAGATTATTCTGCGATCATCCACCACTGTTGTCTTCCGTGGGCGCTCAGGTCTTTTTGCATTGATGAGTTCACCAGTGCTTTCTTTCTTTCTCAGGATTTACCAAACTGTAGATTTTGCCACTCCTAATATTGTAGCAATTTTTCAGATGGTTTTTTTTCTGTTTTCGCAGCTTAAGGATGGCTTGTTTCACCTGCATGGAGAGCTCCTTTGACCGCATGTTTACTTCACAGCAAAACCTTCCAAATGCAAGCACCACACCTCAAATCAACTCCAGACCTTTTATCTGCTTAATTGAGAATGACATAACGAAGGGATCGCCCACACCTGTCCATGAAATAGCCTTGGAGTCAATTGTCCAATTACTTTTGGTCCCTTTAAAAACAGGGTGGCACATGTTAAGGAGCGGAAGCTCCTAAACCCTTCATCCAATTTTAATGTGGATAACCTCAAATGAAAGCTGAAAGTCTGAACTTCAACTGCATCTGAATTGTTTTGTTTAAAATTCATTGTGGTAATGTCTATAACCAAAATTAGAAAAAGGTTGTCTCTGTCCAAATATATATGGACCTAACTGTATATATTGTGGTTTGGAGGGAAAGTGAAGTCAGACTGTGAGAGACAGAGGAGAGAGCAAACCGATATAGAGTGTCAGAGGGTCTGAAGGGGCCGTGTAGTCTGAAGTACTACAGCTCCTGGAAAGAGACATTCAGAAAGCCGAACATTGTTCAGTGAGCATGAAGGAGAGCGAAGCACAGGAGAGTAACATCAGGGGAGACCAGCTACGAGCAGGCTGCCTCCCTCTGAGGCGCAGATAACCGGTAGCCGGACCACCGAGGGTTGTAAGGGACTCTAAGACTTACATCAGAGACTGGCAGGACAGCTGAACTGCAAGTTACCTGTCCGCCACACACACCTGAGACACAGTAACACATAGAGCCCGGGGCGTGATAGAGTCCCTGTAAAAAGGCTCGAGTTACCGGTCATGCAGGTATTGTCCTATCCTATATGGGGGACAGAGAGAAGAACTGTGAGGACCTTATCTGAAGCCATAGGCAGTAAGGGACTACAACACCACCGCGCTTTGAGGAAGGCTTTTAACTCCACCTGGTAAAGGGGACTCTGGATTCGCTTCCAAGCTGGCCGGACCCTGCCTGCCCTGTGATCTGGTGCCCTGGATTGTGGCTGCCTGAAGTCTTCAGTAAACCAGGTAAAGAGACTGCAAATTTGTGTCCTCGTTCTTTACTGCACCACTCACCATCTTCCATTTACACACCGGGAGCCCTGGGGATATACTTCACCTGTTATATCATCTAGCTGCCATAATATCATCCCAGAGGAGCCCTTAAACCAGCGTCGGTCCCCACTGACCGAATATCACAGGTGGTGTCACGAACATAAACTCTATTCACCAAATCCCTTTAAAGACTTTCCCCTTTTACATGGGCGCTCAGGGCAACGGACCGGGTCGCCACCGTGACATCCCCCTGTGAACACCGGACCCGGTACCAGGTACCCCTCGGCCCTGGCAGGGCGACTCAACTGCACCAGCAGAATAGTGAGTGCAGCTCTGGAGTATAATACAGGATGTAACTCAGGATCAATAATGTAATGTATGTACACAGTGACTGCACCAGCAGAATAGTGAGTGCAGCTCTGGGGTATAATACAGGATGTAACTCAGGACCAGTAATGTAATCATACCTCCAACTTTTGAAGATGGGAAAGAGGGACAAAGTTTGCAGCACGCAACGCGTGTTGCGGCAAATTTTAGGCCACGCCTCTGGCCACACCCATTCATAATTAGTCACACCCATATCCACGTCCCAACCACACCCACTTAGCACTGCTGATCACACTGTTTTATATATAATAATTATAAACAAAAAAAATATGGCCACACAGTGCTCCATACTGTTTAATGACCCCACATGATGCTCCATACTGTAAAATGGCCACACACAGTGCTCCATACTGTATAATGGCCACACACAGTGCTCCATACTGTATAGTGGCCACACAGTGCTCCATACTGTATAATGGCCACACATGATGCTCAATACTGTATAATGGCCACACATGATGCTCCATAGTGTATAATGGCCACACATGATGCTCCATACTGTATAATGGCCACACATGATGCTCAATACTGTATAATGGCCACACATGATGCTCCATACTGTATAATGGTCACACATAGTGCTCCATACTGTATAACGGCCACACACAGTTCTCCATACTGTATAATGATCCCGCATGATGCTCAATACTGTATAATGGCCACACATGATGCTCCTTACTGTATAATGACCACACATGATGCTCCATACTGTATAATGGCCACACATGATGCTCCATACTGTATAACGGCCACACATGATGCTCCTTACTGTATAACGACCACACTTGATGCTCCATACTGTATAATGGCCACACACAGTTCTCCATACTGTATAATGATCCCACATGATGCTCAATACTGTATAATGACCCCCCTCACTCCTGTATGCATGGCTCATATTCCGCCCCCCCTGTATGCATGGCTCATCTCCCTCCCATCCCATATACATGGCTCATATCCCCCACTCCTGTATGCATGGCTCATATTCCCCCTCCTGTGTGCATGGCTCATATTTCCCCCCCCCCCTGTATGCATGGCTCATATTCCCCCTCCTGTATGCATGGCTCATATTCCCCTTCCTGTATGTATGGCTCATATCCCCCCCTGAATGCATGGCTCATATTCCCCCCTGAATGCATGGCTTATCTCTCCACCCCCCCGCTCCCGCTCCTGCTCCCATCTTGCATGGCGCGCCGGCTTATGTCCTCCTTCATCCCCCCGTCCCCCGTCCCTCATACTCACCTGTCCCTCATACACACCTGTCTCACATCGCGTGGCTGCGCCGTCATCCCTCTCGCTCTGTCCCGACTCCCGGCGCAGCACCTTCTTCCTGCATGAGCGGTCACGTGATACTGCTCATTAAGGTCATGAATATGCGCATATTCATGACCTTAATGAGCGGTACCACGTGACCGCTCATTCAGGACGAGCTGTGTACGCCGAGACCAGGCATCTCTGGAGCAAGGTGAGTATCGTGTTCAAGGAGGGCGGGCGGCCGGGGGGGGAGATAAGCAGACTGCAGGGGTGTGTGGCTTAACACAAGGGGGCGTGTCGGTTGCTTCTCCTGCTGTCTGCAGGATCAGAGCATCCCGTGCTGGACAGCAAGGCGAAGCAACAAAACCGGGACAGTCCCGCACAATGAGGGACGGTTGGGAGTTATGATGTAATGTATGTACACGGGTGTAGCAATCGCAGTCACAGAGGGTACAACCGATGCAAGGCCCATTTTGGAGGGGTCCACTGAAGAAAGAGCATATTTCAGCTGTATGTGCATCTGAGGATGCACATTCAGCTGAAATGTAGTGCGGCAGATTGCTGAGATTTAGAACTCTACAAGTGCTTGTCCATTTGACCAACGTGTACGTGGGGATCCAGGTCCAAGTTTTACACCGGGGCCACTTAGACTCTAGTTACGCCTCTGGTAATGTATGTATAAATGTACCGTACTTATTCTTTACATAAAATCCATAAATTATACAATTATTGCCATCCTAGATTAAAGTCTCCCCCATAAGATCCAAGCTATGTTTCGACACCTGGAGAATCGGGGTGGATACTTCTGTTACTGTATTATTTTGTTGCTACATTACCCATGTTGGGAGCTTACTCCTGCAGTAATAGCAGAAAATGACTGTTCCTGCAGAGCAGCGCTTCGCCTCACATTGGACACAATGTTCCGATTCTTTATGTAGTTAAATGGAGCTTAGAAGGCAGACTGACACTTTTACCCTCCAGAGGAAGTGTATGATGCAATGACACAGCCATATGTCTGCCGGCTACCGGAGACTTGCTGAACTAGCAGACTGCGCGCATTACGCCATGGAGGATCTTTTCCATTAGACTGAGGTTGTCGAAAATTTCACAGTTTTTACCTGCAGATCTTTTTTTTCTGACATTTCCTCTGAGGTAGAAGGAAATCAATAAGATATAGAGCGCAGGGAGACGGTTACGTGTGCAGCAGATTCTGGCCATTCCTCACTTAGTACTAGGATAGCTGAAGTCAGGCTGAAACGTGCAGAAAATACTCGGCTATTGCTACGCCAGGACATTTCTGTAGAAAATTATTGGGCAGCTTTTAACATATGTCTAAAGTGGGGGAGACTGGACGACAGTGGAAAATGGCATGTCTGCTTTATAAGTATCACACAAAGGCTGCGGATGTTGCTGTCATGTCCGACCATGGAGCATGCATGGGTCATTGGCCTCTCTGCCACATACATCACGGTCCAAATGATTATGCAAATTGAATTTAAGTGTCATAAAGATGTTATTTTTTCCCCATAAACTAATGGATGGGTTGTGTCTCAGGGTGTTTGAATCAATGAAATCAATCTCTGACCCCTGTGATAATTAGTTTGCCAGGTGCACAATTAAAAGAAAACTCCTTAAGAAGGACGTTCCACATTATTAAGCAACCTCAGTTTTTAAACAATAAGGATCTCTCTGTCTTGGACAAGGTATGAAAATATTAGATATTTCATGAACACTTAAGCGTGATCATCGTACGGTGAAGAGATTTGTGGCCAATACACAGCACAGAAAGGTGCGTGCAGATAAAGGCAAAATAAGGAAGGTTTGTGCAGATAAAGGCAAAATATGGAAGGTTTGTGCAGATAAAAGCAGAATGAGGAAGGTTTGTGCCAGACAAGTTAATTTAATGAAGAGAGCAGCTGCTAAAATATCACAAAGCAGCAAACAGGTTACATGAAACTGCTGATGCCTCTGGAGTCCCAGGAGCCTCAAGGTGAAGGATTATCTATAGGCTGCAGTTGGGCATGAAGCTACTATCTGGCTGCCCCTATACAACTTTCACAAGCAGAAACAGTATCAGTGGTCAAAACATACATGAAGACACATTGTAAAAAAGTCTTGTGTACTGATGATGTTGTGCATCTGGATGGTCCAGATGGATGGAGTGGTGGATGGTTGGTGGATGGACACCATGTCCCAACAAGCCTGCGATGTCAGCAATGAGGAGTTGTTATGGGGAGAGAGCTGGTAGCCTCTCTAGGGTCCTAGAAGGTGTGAAAATGACCTCAGCAAAGTATATAGAGTTTCTGAATGACCACTTTCTTCTATGGTACAAAAAGAAGAACTGTGCCATCTTCATGCTGACAATGCCCCGTCTCATGCTGCAAAGAAGACCTGAGTCATTGGCGGCTATGGTGATAAAAGGAGGAAACTCATGGTGCGGCCACCACCCTCCGCTGACCTCAGCACTATTGGGAACCTTTTGACTATCCTCAGGATGGGGGGCCGATCACATGAGAACAGCATCTCTGGGGGCGATTCTGATCCTGCAAACAAATTCAAGAAGAAACTCTCCAAATACCCACAAGTTCTATTGGAGGCAGAATGGTGGCGCTGACATCACAGACGCTCCGATGTTACATGTGACTTAGCTGTTACGATGGTTTTGACTGAAAAAGCTTCTGATGTCAGTAATGTGACGTCTTAATGCTGCAGATCCCACAAATGTCCATTTTCACTTCCTTACAACCTATAAAATGTTTGGAAACTGTTGTGCAGAATAATTTGGTGCATTTTGATTTTTTTTAGTTTTGCTCATTGGGAGGTTCGTCCAATAAAATGTGATTTAACCTCTAACGGTCAATGATTTTAACATCAAACTGACTCTTCTGCATCCAGCATTTAGGAAAAACAGAGAAAAAAATAACATTTTCCTCATATTTTGGAATGCCGTGTTATCTATCTGTTGCAGATTTTGCATTGAAGCCATGCAGCTTTAGAGCTCTTTCACATGTCCTGATATCTCCGCTAGAGGAAAAACCAGTACCGGAGATATCAGAGTCTGTGTGTACGTATGTAGAATACTTGTGGCATACGTGTGGCAACCATGTGCCACATCAGTATCACACGTACTGGCACCTGGGAAGCAGCAGTACAGTTAGCGTTGTTCCCCTGCGCCGGATGCTGAAGACCGCTCGCATTATTCTCCAATGCCCAGGCTGCAATCAGTGCCAGCAGGGAAGAATGTTGAGAGTTGTGTTCAAATGATAACAGCGAGAGCAGGTGGCGGCTGATGGGAGTATTCAAGGCTCCATACATTACAAAAAAGCCCCATTTAATAAAATGTGTATATATTATATAATATATATTTCCCTATGAAGAGTAATCCCCCCTCATCTCCATTTCCAAGATCCGGCATTTGTAACATTTATACTGGAATTTTTCTCATTTTGCTTTCTGGAGTTTGATGAACTTTTTTGCCACTTTGTTAAAAGTATCGACAATTACAGATGGAGAAGAGAACCAATTACCTGCTATTGTGCTGAGACACTCGTATCTATCCACAATGAGGAAAGGTAACAAGGGAATAATATCTGCACATTTGCATAGATCAGACAGCGGCAGCTTTATCTATAGGGTTAACACAGCCGAGATAATGGGAACATTAACTACAACTTGTCTCACAAAATATCAAGAGAGAGAGAAAAAAAAATGCCCAGGTTATACCGGCTGTACATATATAATTATATACAGGAGATGCCCAGGTTATACCAGCTGTACATATATAACTATATACAGGAGATACCCAGGTTATACCAGCTGTACATATATAATTATATACAGGAGATGCCCAGGTTATACAAGCTGTACATATGTAATTATATACAGGAGATGCCCAGGTTATACCGGCTGTACATATATAATTATTACAGGAGATGCCCAGGTTATACCGGCTGTACATATATAATTATATATAGGAGATGCCCGGGTTATAGCAGCATTTGCTCTATGAATAGACTGGACGGTGATGGATGGGGCTGGCTGTGATGTTCTGCAGCGCTGCTTCCTTTCTCTCCTCTGCAGCACATCTATATTGGTCACGTCACAATGTAACACTTTGTTTTAGAGTTGATACATCGGACATGCTCCGGGGGTTAAAGGTTTACATGTGTCAGTCGGGGAAATGTGCACAGTCTGCAACTCTTTCCAATGACTGTTTTCCTGTCAGTTCAAAGACGAAAACATCTTCGGCGGAGCCAACACTTCACTGAGCGGTATAATCATATAATGCTCCAACCATTAAAGCGACAGTACAGTTTTTTTTATATTAGGAAATCTCTTGTACTTTGCTGTTTTATAAGTGAAGTTACTGTAACATGAAGTGGGAGAATTGTAAGAAAAAAAGCCAATAATTTGCATTCCTGTTCCAGAAGACACATATTGGGCAGGATTCCATGTGCCGCAGCTGAACGTTGACCGCTATGTAATGTTTGAGCCATCGGTCACTCGGTGACTCCGGCGATTCCTCCGAGCACATTTTATTACAATGTAACGTTTTAAGATAGAGTTTTGCCCTCATTAAAGTAATTGTCTCGTGGCAGGCAGTGCGTTTATCTTGAGCACAGAATCCCATTATTTCCCATTAATCCTCATCTCAGAAAAATCTGAGGCCATTTAACTCTCACATTGACCAGGGAAATGCTTAAAGGGCAATTCCAGACACAATTGTATTACCAGTTGTAGCTGCAGTATACACTTAGAGATTACATGGAACCAATTCTGGGGCAAATTAAAGCTCGGCGTATACAGGGACGTGTGACAAGTGACGGTAAAATTGCAGAATAATATTGCGACATTGCATTTGATGATTTCCTATAGTGTCGCACATGGATCTCCTGCGACAAAAAGTCACAAATGAATCTCCAAAATGTTGGATTTTCTGTCTCTGGTCGTACGTTGCACATGACTCACTTGCCATTAGCTTCAATGCAAGTCACATGTAACTATGACTTATCTGCAGACAAGTTAGATAAAGGTCAACAAATCTGCCTGAGATCTCTAACCATTTTGAGTCAGGGTTTACTATTAGCAAGCACCACTAACAACTACAACATGCCTCCCTAGTGTTGAATACTATAATACTGACTCCTATGTGCAAAAATATAACTACTATAATACTGCCCCTATGTACAAGAATATAACTACTATAATACTTCTCCTATATACAAGAATATAACTACTATAATACTGCTCCTATGTACAAGAATATAACTACTATAATACTGCCCCTATGTACAAGAATATAACTACTATAATACTGCCCCTATGTACAAGAATATAACTACTATAATACTGCTCCTACGTACAAGAATATAACTACTATAATACTGTCCCTATGTACAAGAATATAACTACTATAATACTGCTCCTATGTGCAAGAATATAACTACTATAATACTGCTCCTATGTACAAGAATATAACTACTATAATACTGCTCCTATGTACAAGAATATAACTACTATAATACTGCCCCTATGTACAATAATATAACTACTATAATACTGCCCCCTATGTACAAGAATATAACTTCTATATAATACTGCCCCTATGTACAAGAATATAACTACTATAATACTGCTCCTATGTACAAGAATATAACTACTATAATACTGCTCCTATGTACAAGAATATAACTACTATAATACTGCCCCCTATGTGCAAGAATATAACTACTATAATACTACTCCTATATACAAGAATATAACTACTATAATACTGCCCCTATGTACACGAATATAACTACTATAATACTGCTCCTATGTACAAGAATATAACTACTATAATACTGCTCCTATGTACAAGAATATAACTACTATAATACTGCTCCTATGTACAAGAATATAACTACTATAATACTGCCCCCTATGTACAAGAATATAACTACTATAATACTGCTCCTATGTACAAGAATATAACTACTATAATACTGCTCCTATGTACAAGAATATAACTACTATAATACTGCTCCTATGTACACGAATATAACTACTATAATACTGCTCCTATGTACAAGAATATAACTACTATAATACTGCTCCTATATACAAGAATATAACTACTATAATACTGCTCCTATGTACAAGAATATAACTACTATAATACTGTCCCTATGTACAAGAATATAACTACTATAATACTGCTCCTATGTGCAAGAATATAACTACTATAATACTGCCCCCTATGTACAAGAATATAAATACTATAATACTACCCCTATGTGCAAGAATATAACTACTATAATACTGCTCCTATGTACAAGAATATAACTACTATAATACTGCTCCTATGTACAAGAATATAACTACTATAATACTGCTCCTATGTACAAGAATATAACTACTATAATACTGCCCCTATGTACAATAATATAACTACTATAATACTGCCCCCTATGTACAAGAATATAACTTCTATATAATACTGCCCCTATGTACAAGAATATAACTACTATAATACTGCTCCTATGTACAAGAATATAACTACTATAATACTGCTCCTATGTACAAGAATATAACTACTATAATACTGCCCCCTATGTGCAAGAATATAACTACTATAATACTACTCCTATATACAAGAATATAACTACTATAATACTGCCCCTATGTACACGAATATAACTACTATAATACTGCTCCTATGTACAAGAATATAACTACTATAATACTGCTCCTATGTACAGGAATATAACTACTATAATACTGCCCATATGTACAAGAATATAACTACTATAATACTGCCCCTATGTACAAGAATATAACTACTATAATACTGCTCCTATGTACAAGAATATAACTACTATAATACTGCTCCTATGTACAAGAATATAACTACTATAATACTGCTTCTATGTACAAGAATATAACTACTATAATACTGCCCCTATGTACAAGAATATAACTAGTATAATACTGCTCCTATGTACAGGAATATAACTACTATAATACTGCTCCTATGTACAAGAATATAACTACTATAATACTGCCCATATGTACAAGAATATAACTACTATAATACTGCTCCTATGTACAGGAATATAACTACTATAATACTGCTCCTATGTACAAGAATATAACTACTATAATACTGCTCCTATGTACAAGAATATAACTACTATAATACTGCCCCTATGTACAAGAATATAACTACTATAATACTGCTTCTATGTACAAGAATATAACTACTATAATACTGCCCCTATGTACAAGAATATAACTAGTATAATACTGCCCCTATGTACAAGAATATAACTACTATAATACTGCCCCTATGTATATAACTATAACTGCTATTATACTGCCTCCAATAATAATGTTCTGCAGCGGCTGTTGATGGTTTCCTTTTTTAAGGCTGCTGTCACACTATCAGAATTTGGTCAGTATTTACATCAGTATTTGTAGCCAAAACCAGGAGTGGGTGATAAATACAGAAGTGGAGCAGATGCTTCTATCATACTTTTCCTCTAATTGTTCCACTCCTGCTTTTGGCTACAAATACTGATGTAAATTACTGACCAAATACTGCTAGTGTGACGGCAGCCTAATGGTGAAATCTGCAATGTTTTCCTCTGCTGCCTTGTGAAAAAAATAAAAAAATAAAATAAAATAAAAGGATTCCGACGCCGGAGTTGTTATTAATTTCACATCAGCGTCTTTGCTGTTTAACATCGTTATCTCATAATCTGCAGTCACACTGTGGGTTTCTATAATACAGAATAAAAGCCTCGCTGGTTGTGATGATAATTGCTTTTTATTTTGGTCCACAAATACCAAATTACACTCATTTCACTGAACGTTAATGTTTTTGTAAACGAGAGAGGTGTCTGCAGCCGCCGGCGGTAGATTTAAAGGGTTTTCACCACTCCCTTTAAACGCTCTATAGAAGACAGTGGCTCTTGCACTGCAGATGTCATCGCTTGCTGTCCCCTCCGGCCAGGGAAGGGTTACCCCAGGTCGTGTTTTCGTGCTCCCAGTGCCGTAATTGCCGGCGTGCCCCTGCATTATGAGGGCTGGCAGGCAGCAGGTGTGTGTTATAGAAGTCGTTTGGAAAACTGCGGCCTCTTTATCATTCCCAACTCCTTCACGCGGCGCCGCCGGGTCTCCCGAACATGACTACCAAGCCGGTGAGGTGATTTGTCCTCATTGGAGGCTTGAGCGAGAGGCGAAGAGCTGCCCGCGAGAGAGGCCTCCATCCCTCACCAAACGCATTAGAGAGGAGGCCGTGCGCGGCGCCTCATCTGTCCTATTAAGGCAGCGCGGAGGAGACGCACACGGTGACCTCCGAGAGGAGAGGGGCAGGCGGCGCCGCGGCACAATCAGCCCAGGAACATCATTCTCCTGGACTTTTTCCATTATCTCCTCTTTTGAATACTGAACACTATTATATTTTATTACGGTATTTTGTTATTTTACAATATATATATATATTTTACAACAGAAATATGTTTCAGACCTGATGCTCTTAAGAACAAGATGTTCAGCCCTCAAAAGAGGCCATTGTGCTCATGCTACACCCAGACGAAGAAAACATGTACTATTCCCTGTGATCACGTAATACTCCTAACTGCTGAGGGTTTGCTACTAGTGATGAGCGAATATACTCGTTACTCGAGATTTCTCGAGCACGCTCAGGGGTCCTCCGAGTATTTTTTAGCGCTCGGAGATTTAGTTTTTCTTGCCACAGCTGAATGATTTACATCTGTTAGCCAGGATAAGTACATGTGGGGGTTCCCTAGCTACCAGGCAACCCCCACATGTACTTATGCTGGCTAAGGCTTCTTTCACACATCCGTCTTCCAAATCTGCACAGGATCCGTCAAGACGTTGAAATGATGGATCCTGTGCAGATTGTGGAAAACATGTGCACTGGGCCCGTCTTTGTGACCGACCCGTCGAGCCTATGTGCACCTGTTGTGTATGTGTCTTCGCAGCAATTTTCCGCTGCGAAAACGCATACACAATACAAACCAGGTTAGCTAGTGTTACTTCCTAGTAATACATTGCGAAATCTCGCGAGAAGTCGCGGTCTCGTGAGACCGCGACTTCTCGCGAGATTTTGCAATGTATTACTAGGAAGTAACGCTAGCTGCTGGGAGCATCGGTGACGCTGCACGGGAATGCCGGTAGGTGAGAATATTGCGATTTTTTTTTTTTTTTTTTTTTTTTTAATTATTTTTAACATTACATCTTGTTACTATTGATGCTGCATAGGCAGCATCAATAGTAAAAAGAGAAAGCGAGCGAGAGAGAATTTCACTGACGGGAAATTCTTCCACGCATGCTCAGTTTGAAAAGATGGGACCCGTCGCTGGATTCCTGCTTTTCACAGGCAGCGACACATCCTGCGCCCTTAGGCTTCCATTGTAGCCAGTGACGGGCAGCACAGGATGCGTCGCTGACCGATTTTCCGACGTGCAGAAATAACGTTCCTCTGAACGTTTTCTCTGCCCGACGGACCGTTTTTTATGCAGGATCCAGTGAAAGACGGATGAAACGGATGGCCATCCGTCACAATCCGACGCTAATACAAGTTTATGGGAAAATGCAGGATTCTGCATTCTCAAAAAACGATGGATTGTGACGGGAGCTGAAAGACGGAAGTGTGAAAGAGGCCTTACAGATGTAAATCATTCAGCTGCGGCAAGAAAAACTAATTCTCCGTGCACTAAAAAATACTTGGAGGACCCCCGAGCGTGCTCGAGAAATCTCGAGTAACGAGTGTTTTCGCTCATCACTATTTGCTACAATTGTATCCAATTTAGACACTCCTGTGGGAAATTAAGGGCCTGTGCACATGTTGCAGATTTGTTGCGTTTTTTTTCTGCTCAGATTTATCACAAGACCTGAAGTCAATGAGAATCCTGAAGTCTCGTGCACACTTTGCTTTTTTGTGACTTGCAGATTACATGAGTGTTTTTGCAGCAGATTTCACTCATATTATCGAGTGCGGAAAAATCTGCAGCAAAAAAATGCATCAAAAAAGCGCATATTTTATGCTGCATTTTTCCTGTCAAATGATACAGTAATAGGGCAGAAAATTCTGCAGCAAATAGTTAACGTGTGTGAACTTGGTGAATGAATGGAATGCAGGGGAATGTCCTGTAGTTACCGCGAGTCGCGGTGATGTGCCCCCTGCTGGATGAACTCATATGAACTCGAGGGTGGGAAAATATTCTGAAAAGTTCCCACGCCTGAGTTCATATGAGTTCATCCAGCAGAGGGCGCATCAATAGCAAGGTGACATTAACCCTTCATTACCCCATATCCCACCGCTACACATGAGTGGGAAGAGAGAGGCTAAGTGCCAGAATAGGCTCATCTTACAGATGTGTCTTTTCTGGGGTGGCTGGGGGCAGATGTTTTTAGCCGGGGGGGGCCAATAACCATGGACCCTCTCTAGGCTATTAATATCTGCCCTCAGTCACTGGCTTTACCACTCTGGCGGAGAAAATTGCGTGGGAGCCCACGCCAATTTTTTCTGGGATTTAACCCTTTAATTTAATAGCTAGAGACCCCAAATTTGACACAAAGACACTTCTTACATTAGTGAAGAGGAATATGTAATAAAAGAAGGGATATGAGATGGTTTACTGTATGTAATCATGTCTCATATCCTGTCGGGTTTGTGAAGGAGAAATGAAAAGCCGGCAATTGAATTACCGGCTTTTCTGCTATCTAGCGCTGCATTAAATATAAATATATATATATATATATATGTGTCTCACTGACAGAATAGAATAGAATAGGTAGAATAAATGTCTACACATAGTATAGGTGTGTATACTATGTGTAGACATTTATTCTACCTATTCTATTCTATTCTGTCAGTGTGATTTTACTGTACACCGCACTGAATTGCCGGCTTTTCTAGAGAACACCGCTGCGTATTTCTCGCAAGTCACACGCATGGTCCGTGTGTAATCCGTAATTTTCTCGCCCACATAGACTTTCATTGGCGGATTTTTTAAGCAATATGCTGACAAACGCAGCATGCTGCGATTTTCTACACCCGTAACATACCGTATATTACGGATGCGTAATATACGGCAGATAGGAGCTGGGCCACAGAGAATCATTGGGCCGTGTGTAATGTGTATTTTCTGGACGTATTTTCTGCGCTCATACGTCTGTAAAACTCGCTAGTGTGACGCCGGCCTATGTCTTTCGAATGTGGGAGGAAACCAGGGAACCTTGAGGAAACCCACGCAAACACGGGGAGAACATACAAACTCCTTGCAGATGTTGTCCTTGGTGGGATTTGGACCCAAGGGCTGCAAAGCAACAGTGCTAACCACTGAGCCACTGTTCTGCCCTATATATAGCACAGTGCTAATCACTGAGTCACCGTGCTGCCCTATATATAGCACAGTGCTAACCACTGAGCCACAGTGTTGCCCTATATATAGTAGTGCTAACCACTGAGCCACTGTGCTGCCCTATATATAGTACAGTGCTAACCACTGAGCTACTGTTCTGCCCTATATACAGGTCCTTCTCAAAAAATTAGCATATAGTGTTAAATTTCATTATTTACCATAATGTAATGATTACAATTAAACTTTCATATATTATAGATTCATTATCCACCAACTGAAATTTGTCAGGTCTTTTATTGTTTTAATACTGATGATTTTGGCCTACAACTCCTGATAACCCAAAAAACCTGTCTCAATAAATTAGCATATCA
The DNA here is from genome assembly GCF_051348905.1 of Ranitomeya variabilis. NCBI lineage: Eukaryota > Metazoa > Chordata > Amphibia > Anura > Dendrobatidae > Ranitomeya > Ranitomeya variabilis. The sequence continues at coordinate 231,897,356 of NC_135238.1, forward strand.
AGAAAAGGTTCTCTAAATGACCTATTACCCTAATCTTCTGAATCAACTAATTAACTCTAAACACATGCAAAAGATACCTGAGGCTTTTAAAAACTCCCTGCCTGGTTCATTACTCAAAACCCCCATCATGGGTAAGACTAGCGACCTGACAGATGTCAAGAAGGCCATCATTGACACCCTCAAGCAAGAGGGTAAGACCCAGAAAGAAATTTCTCAACAAATAGGCTGTTCCCAGAGTGCTGTATCAAGGCACCTCAATGGTAAGTCTGTTGGAAGGAAATAATGTGGCAGAAAACGCTGTACAACGAGAAGAGGTGACCGGACCCTGAGGAAGATTGTGGAGAAGGACCGATTCCAGACCTTGGGGAACCTGAGGAAGCAGTGGACTGAGTCTGGTGTGGAAACATCCAGAGCCACCGTGCACAGGCGTGTGCAGGAAATGGGCTACAGGTGCCGCATTCCCCAGGTAAAGCCACTTTTGAACCATAAACAGCGGCAGAAGCGCCTGACCTGGGCTACAGAGAAGCAGCACTGGACTGTTGCTAAGTGGTCCCAAGTACTTTTTTCTGATGAAAGCAAATTTTGCATGTCATTCGGAAATCAAGGTGCCAGAGTCTGGAGGAAGACTGGGGAGAAGGAAATGCCAAAATGCCTGAAGTCCAGTGTCAAGTACCCACAGTCAGTGATGGTGTGGGGTGCCATGTCAGCTGCTGGTGTTGGTCCACTGTGTTTCATCAAGGGCAGGGTCAATGCAGCTAGCTATCAGGAGATTTTGGAGCACTTCATGCTTCCATCGGCTGAAATGCTTTATGGAGATGAAGATTTCATTTTTCAGCACGACCTGGCACCTGCTCACAGTGCCAAAACCACTGGTAAATGGTTTACTGACCATGGTATTACTGTGCTCAATTGGCCTGCCAACTCTCCTGACCTGAACCCCATAGAGAATCTGTGGGATATTGTGAAGAGAAAGTTGAGAGACGCAAGACCCAACACTCTGGATGAGCTTAAGGCCGCTATTGAAGCATCCTGGGCCTCCATAACATCTCAGCAGTGTCACAGGCTGATTGCCTCCATGCCACGCCGCATTGAAGCAGTCATTTCTGCCAAAGGATTCCCGACAAAGTATTGAGTGCATAACTGAACATTATTATTTGATGGTTTTTTTGTTTGGTATTAAAAAACACTTTTATTTGATTGGTCGGGTGAAATATGCTAATTTATTGAGACAGGTTTTTTGGGTTATCAGGAGTTGTATGCCAAAATCATCAGTATTAAAACAATAAAAGACCTGACAAATTTCAGTTGGTGGATAATGAATCTATAATATATGAAAGTTTAATTGTAATCATTACATTATGGTAAATAATGAAATTTAACACTATATGCTAATTTTTTGAGAAGGACCTGTATAGTACAGTTCTAACCACTGAGCTCCCGTGCTTCTCTTTGACCGTTTGTTACAATGTATCAGTGAAGGTGTAAGCGCTGTTCACGCTGCTTCCGCTGTCGACGGAATGTTCTATCTAGGACAGTAGATTTCTAGACTTTTTATTGAACTGGTAGCTGCAGCACTTTCCTTCCGTGAAGATGACAGAATATCAGTGAACCCCAATGGACGGGGCCGGCGCTGGGTCGAAACGGGCTCTCAGGTTACAGACGGGCCCTTCTTCGCTTTCTGTTTTTCCTCCCGGTCTTTGAAGAGCCATAACTTTTTTATTATTTTTCACTGGATAAGGATATTTTTCATTGTGTAAGGATTTGCCTTGTGGTTCGAGCTGTAGTTTTTAGTGACATTTTTTTCACCGTACTGGATAGTACTGAACTGATATTTTATCAGCTCGGACAGTTACACACACACACCAATAACAAATGTGTTTATTTAATATTTATGTTATGGATAAAGGTGGTGATATTGTTTATTATTTACTGTTTATATTTGAAAAATATTTTATTGTTTTACATTTTTTTATTGGTCCTTTTAAGTTACTTGATTGCTTGTACAATACACTGCAATATGTAATATAGTCACCTCCTATGAATGCACAGGATGGGCTCCTTAGGTGTAGAAGCATGGCAGATATGGGGGTCTTCAGAACAATGCCATAGGCGCCCCAGAAACATATTGTGGAGGGATTGATGGGGGTCGGAAGGAATATTTCCCCTCCAATCCTAACCTCACCATTGACAGTGGCATCTGAGCAACGGTGGACACAGACACCGGAGGCCTCCTGTGCAAGAATAGAGGTATCAGCTTGGAATTAGGCCATGTGCACACGCTGTGGAATTTTCCGCAGCGGTTTTGATAAATCTGCAGTGCAAAACCGCTGCGGTTTTTACTGCGGATTTATCACGGTTTTTATTGCGGTTTCCGCTGCTGGTTTTCACCTGCAGTTTCCTATTGGAGCAGGTGAAAAACCGCTGTGGATTCCGCAAAAGAATTGACATGCTGCGGAAAATAAACAGCTGTTTCCGCGCGTTTTTTTCCGCAGCATGTGCACAGCGGATTTCATTTCCCATAGTTTTACATGGTACTGTAAATGCATGGGAATCCGCTGCGGATCCGCAGCAAAATCCACAGCGTGTGCACATACCCTTAGGGTTGTTTAGCTCACAAAGGATCATCTAGACTGGATGGAATTGTAGCAAACCCTCTGCTGTGAGAATTAAGCTATCTTTGGAGATTTATGGGGAACTCTGTAATGAAACCTGCAATTTAACCCGCAGATTTCACTGTAGATTATGCATACCTCCCAACCATCCCGGATCCAGCGGGACTGTCCCGATTTTGACAGTCAGCCCCGCGATCCCGGGCGGGATATTAGTTGTCCCGCAGTGGTTGGGAGGTGTGCGTGCAATATCGGCCGGTCAGCCTCATCCCTGCACCCGCAGAGCTGCCTGAGCGCAGCACACCACATATTGGCTGCTCCCTGCTCACAGGAGAGGAGGACCTGTGATGAGGTCACAGGGGGGAGGAGTCAGGGGTCACATGATCGGGACCTCCGTGGATTGCAGGACGGCTGTGCTGGTTGCCAATTTGCTGCTGGATGAGGTAAACTGCCTTGTGTGGGGTCAGGAGGTGTTTACAGTGTGGATGTAGCTGAGCCGTGTGTACGAGGTGTATGGAGCGAAGCCGTGTGTATACGAGGTGTATGGAGCGGAGCCGTGTGTGTACGAGGTGTATGGAGCGGAGCCGTGTGTGCGAGGTGTATGGAGCGGAGCCCTGTGTTTACGAGGTGTATGGAGCGGAGCCGTGTGTTTACGAGGTGTATAGAGCAGAGCTGTGTGTGTATGAGGTGTATGGAGCGGAGCCATGTGTGTGCGAGGTGTATGGAGCGGAGCTGAATGTGTACGAGGTGTATGGAGCGGAGCCGTGTGTGTATGAGGTGTACGGAGCGGAGCTGAATGTGTATGAGGTGTACGGAGTGGAGCCGCGTGTGTACGAGGTGTACGGAGCGAAGCCGCGTGTGTACGAGGTGTACGGAGCGATGCCGCGTGTGTACGAGGTGTACGGAGCAGAGCCGTGTGTGTACGAGGTGTATGGAGCGGAGCCGTGTGTACGAGGTGTATGGAGCGGAGCCGTGTGTTTACGAGGTGTATAGAGCAGAGCTGTGTGTGTATGAGGTGTATAGAGCAGAGCTGTGTGTGTATGAGGTGTATAGAGCAGAGCTGTGTGTGTATGAGGTGTATGGAGCGGAGCCGTGTGTGTATGAGGTGTATGGAGCGGAGCCATGTGTGTGCGAGGTGTATGGAGCGGAGCTGAATGTGTACGAGGTGTATGGAACGGAGCCGTGTGTGTATGAGGTGTACGGAGCGGAGCTGAATGTGTATGAGGTGTACGGAGTGGAGCCGCGTGTGTACGAGGTGTACGGAGCGGAGCCGCGTGTGTACGAGGTGTATGGAGCGGAGCTGAATGTGTACGAGGTGTATGGAACGGAGCCGTGTGTGTATGAGGTGTACGGAGCGGAGCTGAATGTGTATGAGGTGTACGGAGTGGAGCCGCGTGTGTACGAGGTGTACGGAGCGGAGCCGCGTGTGTACGAGGTGTATGGAGCGGAGCCGTGTGTGTACGAGGTGTACGGAGCGGAGCTGAATGTGTATGAGGTGTACGGAGCGGAGCCGCGTGTGTACGAGGTGTACGGAGCGGAGCCGCGTGTGTACGAGGTGTATGGAGCGGAGCCGTGTGTACGAGGTGTATGGAGCGGAGCCGTGTGTGTACGAGGTGTACGGAGCGGAGCCGTGTGTGTACGAGGTGTACGGAGCGGAGCCGTGTGTGTACGAGGTGTACGGAGCGGAGCCGTGTGTGTACGAGGTGTACGGAGCGGAGCCTTGTGTGCAAAGTGTACGGAGCGCAGCCGCGTGTATAGGAGTAGCTGTGTGTGGCCATTATGTGGTTCAAAGTATCATGTGCGGCCAATATACAGTATGGAGCATCATGTGCGGTCATTATACAGTATGGAGCATCATGTGCGGCCAATATACAGTATGGAGCATCATGTGTGGCCATTATACAGTATGGAGCATCATGTGCGGTCATTATACAGTATGGAGCATCATGTGCGGTCATTATACAGTATGGAGCATCATGTGTGGCCATTATACAGTATGGAGCATCATGTGGGGTCATTATACAGTATGGAGCATCATGTGTGGCCATTATACAGTATGGAGCATCATGTGCGGCCATTATACAGTATGGAGCATCATGTGCGGTCATTATACAGTATGGAGAATCATGTGTGGCCATTATACAGTATGGAGCATCACGTGAGGCCATTATACAGTATGGCGCATCATGTGTGGTCATTATACAATATGGAGCATCATGTGTGGTCATTATACAGTATGGAGAATCATGTGTGGCCATTATACAGTATGGAGCATCATGTGTGGCCATTATACAGTATGGAGCATCATGTGTGGCCATTATACAGTATGGAGCATCATGTGCGGTCATTATACAGTATGGAGAATCACGTGTGGCCATTATACAGTATGGAGCATCACGTGAGGCCATTATACAGTATGGCGCATCATGTGTGGTCATTATACAGTATGGCGCATCATGTGTGGTCATTATACAATATGGAACACTGTGTGGCCATATTTTTTTGTTTATAATTATTGTATATGAAACAGTGTGATCAGCAGTGCTAAATGGGTGTGGTTGGGATGTGGATATGGGTGTGACCAATTATGAATGGGCGTGGTCAGAGGCGTGGCCTAAAATTTGCCGCGGCGCGCGTTGCGCACCACTAACTTTGTCCCTCTTTCCCATCTTCAAAAGTTGGGAGGTATGTATTATGTGAGGGCTTCAGCCTCCGTAGTTCGATAAATAAATCAGTGTTCAAAATTTATGCCAAGAAGTCAGACAAAATGATTTCCCATTGTAATCAATAGGAGCAGAATATCATAATTTAGGAGCAGATTTCACTGCAGGATATGAGCGTAGTCATAATTGGGTTCATTACCTTATGATCTGATCATCTCAGGCTCCAGTCTTCACTGATACATTGTAGCTTATCGGGATAGTTCACATAGGATTGTCCATCATTGTAACAAACCATCAGCTGTGAGAATTGATACATTTGTTTAATTCCTCTAAATGCATGAAAATGTCCATGAAAACTCCAGGACCCCTACCGATGCCAAGAACAAAGAGGCAAAATGGCACTCACCCGTACAAACATTACAAGGTTGAAGATTGAGGGTTTTTTTAAAAATATTCGCAGGGTTATTTCATTGGCTTCTGAATAGTAATCCGGAGAGACAGAATTTCATTTTTTTCGGTTTTCGGCCCTTTCCTACAGCGTGAAGCGCCATTTTAACCTCTGTCAGATATTATTTTCCCCGTGATATCGTGAAGACTAATGATTTTCTTGATGAAGTCACGGTTGCTTAACCAAGAGAATTAGCTTGAACCAACCGGGCAACTGTAACTCAGAATTTGAGGATTTGATGAGCAGTGGATAACGGTTGTTTTTTTTAATGCCGCTGATGGAAATCCCACCCAATGTATACAGGATATAACTGTGCCCACTTCTGTACACATGGATCAAGTGACATCACACTGGCAGAAAGACATCTGGTTGTAGGAGACTTCACACTTCCTATCTTTGAAAATAAGGAAAGAAGGAAACATCATTTTTTTTTTCAACTAAACCACATCCATAAACCCCCAATACTTCTGCAAACACAGAAATCACGATCCCAGTAAAGTTTTTCATTTGCTCATTCATTTTTCTTTTAATTTTGGCCATTTTTAAATGTATTTTTCGTTGTTTCTTTTTTTTTCAGATCCAGTTGGATGAAACATGTGAGGCTACTTTCACACTAGCGTTAACTGCAATACGTCGCAAATGCGTCGTTTTGCCGAAACTACGCATCCAGCAAAAGTTCTTGCTGGATACGTTTTTTCGTCATAGACTAACATTAGCGACGCATTTGCGACGCATTGCCAAACGTCGCGTCCGTTTTGCGACGCTTGGGCGTGTGGTAGCGGACCGTCGGGAGAAAAAAACGTTACATGTAACGTTTTTTGCTCCCGACGGTCCGCTTTTTCCGACCGCGCATGCGCGGCCGGAACTCCGCCCCCACCTCCCCGCACTTCCCCGCACCTCACAATGGGGCAGCGGATGCGTGGGAAAAATGCATCCGCTGCCCCCGTTGTGCGGCGGAGACCACGCTAGCGTCGGGAACGTCGGCCCGACGCACGGCGACGGGTTGTTCCCGACGCTAGTGTGAAAGTAGCCTAAGTTGGGCTGCGCTGCTGGAGTAAACCGATTCTTTAACAATGATGCTAAAAAGGTTTTCTATGTTACAATGCTGTAACAATGTCTTTGTCAAATGGAAAAACAAAACAAGATAAAACAAACTTTATTTATACAGAGTTTGGGGTTTGCAGATGTTTTCAGTTCTGCAACATCTCAGCAGAATATTCACATTTTTATCCTAAGCCAATGTTTAATGTTTACACGTTGCAGTTTTTTTTTTTTTTTGCCTAAGGCTATGTTTACACCTTGCATATTTGCGGTGGGGTTTTTTTGCTGCATTTTTTAATGAAAATTAAAAGCTGCTTTTTACAGTACCAGCAGAAGCTGTGAGATTTCAGAAACCTAATGAGCACGCCTTTTTTTCCCTGACTGAACTGGAAAACAGCTGCCTTTTTGAAAACTGCAGTATGTAAACTCTTTATGTATTTTTTCAGCATTTTTTCACCCATAAAAAGCAATGAGTAAGTAAAAAACCAGCAAAAATGCTCCTATCAGTTTTTGCAGAGTTTTTAGTGACGAAAATCCAGGGACAGCAGGATTGGAAACTCATTTAGTTTTGTGTTTTTGCTTCTACTGACACCAAGTACAGTTTAATTAAATTAGTGATATGTGTAAAAGCAAACCAATGTGAAAAGTAAACAATGTCCAACCAAGTCAATGCCCTACCAATGTGAAAAGTAAACAATGCCCAACCAAGTCAATGTCCTACCAATGTGTAAAGTAAACAATGCCCAACCAAGTCAATGCTCTACCAATGTGTAAAGTAAACAATGCCCAACCAAGTCAATGCTCTACCAATGTGTAAAGTAAACAATGCCCAACCAAGTCAATGCCCTACCAATGTGTAAAGTAAACAATGCCCAACCAAGTCAATGCCCTAAAATGTGTAAAGTAAACAATGCCCAACCAAGTCAATGCTCTACCAAGGTGTAACGTAAACAATGCCCAACCAAGTCAATGCCCTAAAATGTGTAAAGTAAACAATGCCCAACCAAGTCAATGCCCTAAAATGTGTAAAGTAAACAATGCCCAACCAAGTCAATGCCCTAAAATGTGTAAAGTAAACAATGCCCAACCAAGTCAATGCTCTACCAATGTGTAAAGTAAACAATGCCCAACCAAGTCAATGCTCTACCAATATGTAAAGTAAACAATGCCCAACCAAGTCAATGCCCTACCAATATGTAAAGTAAACAATGCCCAACCAAGTCAATGCCCTAACATGTGTAAAGTAAACAATGCCCAACCAAGTCAATGCCCTACCAATGTGCAAACGTCCAACCAATTCACCTTCCCTTGCAGTTTTTACTTTTGCAATTGTGTATTTTTTCATGAAATCATTTAACCTTAGTTCATGACTTTGCTTCATGCATGAATCCAGTATTTTGTCCAGAATAGCCACTACTTTGTCAGACATTTTTTTTACTGCTAAGAGATCAGGTTTTAGCTGCAGAAAAAAATACGGCAAAAAAGCAATGTGTGAATATAGCCCACAATGAGCTTTTGATGAGTCTTTGATCTTGCAGATATTAAGTAAATTCAATTATTCACATTTTTTCATTGTTTTTTTTTAACCAAGAAAAAAAAAAAAGTGTTTTAAATAGTTTTTAGAACTTTTCGCTCTACTTCTTCTTTGCATAATCCGTCATCTCTGGTTTTTGCTCCCCTTTTTGACATGGTAGTTTTGATCTCTTGTTGCTAGATCATGTTTTAATGAAAGCTGCTTTGTTTTTCATAATTCCTAAAATTTGGCTTTCACAAAACTTTATACAGGGTATGTGTCCACGTTCAGGATTGCTTCAGGACTTGGTCAGGATTTTATGCAGGTAAAATCCTGACCAAATCTGCACCTGAGGTCACTGGCAGGTCACCTGCGTTGTCCTTGAGTTTTTTCTGCAATGTAAGGACATGCTGTGTTCTTAAAAGACGCGCCGCATGTGAGTTTTCTCGGGTGTGCCGCATGTGTCTTTTACTGCATAGTGGAGACATGATTTCATGAAATTCCCTCCACTATGCTGTAACATCTGGACGCTGCGTTTTTTATGCATGCTGCTCAACGCTGCGTCAAAAACTCAGCGTTTCCTGAACGTGGACACAGACCCTAAGGGTATGTTTCCACGTTCAGGAAACGCTGCGTTTTTGACGCTGCGTTTTTCCACAGCGTCAAAAACGCAGCGTCCAGATGTTACAGCATAGTGGATGGGATTTCATGAAATCCAGACTCCACTATGCGTTAAAAAACGCATGCGTTTTTGCCGCGAAAACGCATGCGTGGTGCGTTTTTTCGAAACGCAGCATGTTGCTACTATGAGCAAAACACGCAGGTACACCGCAGGTGACCTGCCAGTGACCTCAGGTGCAGTTTTGGTCAGGATTTTACCTGCATAAAATCCTGACCAAAGCCTGAAGCAAAACTGAACGTGGAAACATACCCTAAGGCTGCGTGTCCACGTTCAGGATGGCCGGCGGTATCGCTGGAGCGGCTAAGCCGCTCGGCGCTAAGCCCCGCCCCCTTTCTGGGACGCGATGATGCCGGATGTGTTAACTGTACACATCCGGGATCATCGCCCCCCTCCCATAGGGCCCTGTGTTATGCCTTGCGGGGACGCTGCGTCCCCGCAAGGTGTACGGACATGCTGCGATCTGAAAAGACGCGCAGCATGTCCGGAGTCGCAGGGCCGCCACGTGCGGGTTTCCACGCATAGTGGACACGGGATTTCAAAAAATCCCCTCCACTATGCTGGAACATCTGGACGCTGCGTGTTTGACGCTGCAGCTCTGCGCAGCGTCAAACAAGCAGCGTTTACTGACCATGGAAACTCACCCTAAGGGATTCCACTGCGGATTTTTTCGCAGCGGATTTGCAAAACCCGCAGAGCAAAACCGCGGTGATTTTCACTGCGGTTTTTTGTGCGATTTCTACTGCGGATTCCACTGCGGTTTTCCAACTGCACTTTCCTATTGGTGCAGGTGGAAAACCGCTGCGGAATCCGCAGAAAGAATTGACATGGTACTTCTTTTTTTCCGCAGAAAATCCGCGCGGATTTTCCTGCAGAAAAAAGGAAAGTGGGCACAGCGGTTTTTGTTTTCCATAGGGTAACATTGTACTGTACCCTGCATGGAAAACTGATGCGGATCCGCAGCGCCAAATCCGCTGCGGATCCGCAGCAAAAACCGCACCGTGTGAACATAGCCTAATTTAGTTTTCTGCATCTAATGCAAGTCTATGGGGAATATCTGCACAGAAAACTGCAGGAGAAGCTGACATGTTACGGATTTCAAACATTCACCGCAGGTCATTTTATTCTGCATAAAAAAAACGTACAGTGGGCAGGAGATTTCTATAAATCCCATCCACTTTGCTGGAATTGTAAGACGCTGCAATTTTGACTCAGCGAAAATATGCAGCATCAAAAACGCATTGTGGGAACACAGCTTATAAAATTATAAAAAAGGCAAAAATAAAGATCATTTTTTTAATTTTGCGCAAGATTAATTACCAATATGCTGAACTGTGAAGAATTTGCTGCAAAAACCATCTCAACAATCTGCACATGTGAACACAGCCCCATTTTCTTCCCTCCTTTGCTGTAGTCATGATGAACCCTCTTCAGGTGAGATGAGCGAAAGTTATTTGCTCATCTCACCTGAAGAGGGCTCATCATGACTACAGCAATTCTCAGATTTCACAAAGAAATTTGGTTTCACCAGTATCCAAATTTTTTTAAACCTCTTTTCCGTCAATTCAATTTGCAGCCAATTTATTCCATGCAATTGAACATTCCCCCTGGACTGAGCGAATCTGCCCGAATCCAATTTCTGGAGATTTTCTCAACTCCACTCATTGCTTCCAGATCGGAGACATTCTCTCCCCACCAAGGCAGGTCCTTTCTGTGATCGGATTTTCCCAGGATCTGCCTTGTTGCGGCGTAATTAATATAATTAAAATAAAACACGGCGACTTTAGGGCAGATTTGCATAAGCCCCGGCCGCGCTGCAGCAGATCGTGACGGGACGTATTTCGTAGGTGATAAAAACATCACTCCGGGTTTGATTCACTTTTCTTTTTTTTTTCTCAAGTCTTAAAGACAAATTAGAATCTGGACAGGAATCAGATGAGACCGGGGACGGAGTGCGCCCTGTTATTTGGGAAGGTGGAACGCACCAGCCACGGGGTAATATGGCGGAAATGTGCAATACGTGTTTGCTCCACGCCGGCGCACGGCTTGGGATCTCAATTAAGTTAAACGTCCTTTTCTTTTTACGAGAGATAAACTTTATGGGAAGTCGTAAGACATAGTGCGGGAGAGTAATTACAATAATTTTATGACAAAGGCTTATCAACTACCTGTGATTAAACTGTAAATCCCGAGACCTCGAAAATTGTGATTTTCTGGCTGTGTTAACAATAATGCCATGCAACATTTACTAAATCCTTCACCTCTTTTGCATAATCTATTTCCCCTCGCCCGTGCGTCACCGCACTCCTCCGATTCCTCTCTCTCTTCACTGCTAATAGCGCTTATTCCTCTAGCTGCAGAGAACTTCGCAGAACCAGAAAGGAAGTTCCGATAATCCAGCACATTTAGGGTTGATGCCGGATTAGTGGATTTACAGTCTTCATATAAAACAGCATCTAATTATATAAAGTCCAAAAGGAAAAAAAAAAAAATCACGGCTGCTTTCTTTCAGAAACAGCTCCACACCGGTTCACAGGTTGTGAGAGGTGTGACGGGGTGTACGGCAGAGCAAGAAGGGACAACAGGCCGAGGGACGATCCAACAAAATTTATTAAAGCAGGGAGCATACAACATCAAATATCCATAATGTCCTTCAAGTTCACGAGAAGTCCACAATAAGTCCAAGTAAAGAAACAGATCTGGAGGTGCTTTCCAGTAATCCCGCACCCGATAAACGAAACAATAGTCCTTCCATGAGTCCAACAGATCCCAAAACAATCTCACGAATGAGGAGATATGTCCTCAGCTCAAGTCTCGCCCCGTTCGCTTCCGCAGTCACAGATGGACATGGGGCCTTGCCTCAGCTAAGAATCCCCACTCCTTCTCCTTTTAGGATCAACTCACATCTGATCTCAAAATAAGAATGGATTGTCTGAGCTCCTGGGATCCGCCCATGAAGGGGGGTAGGGGTCACACCTTCTATTCAATGGTTGGGTCCATCAGAAGATTCTACACTGGTTGGCTCCGCTTAGGGTACTGTCACACAGTGCAATTTTCGTCGCTACGACGGCACGATCCGTGACGTCGCAGCATCGTATGATTATCGCTCCAGCGTCGTAGACTGCGGTCACACGTTGCAATCACGGCGCTGGAGCGATGCCGAAGTCCCCGGTAACCAGGGTAAACATCGGGTAACTAAGCGCAGGGCCGCGCTTAGTAACCCGATGTTTACCCTGGTTACCAGCATAAACGTAAAAAAAACAAACAGTACATACTTACATTCCGGTGTCTGTCCCCGGCGTTCTGCTTCTCTCCACTGTGTAAGCGCCATAGCCGGAAAGCACAGCGGTGACGTCAGACGTCACCGCTGTGCTCGCTTTCCGGCTGGCAGACGCTCACACAGTGCAGAGAAGCTGAGACGCCGGAGGACAGACACCGGAATGTAAGTATGTACTGTTTGGTTTTTTTACGTTTACGCTGGTAACCACGGTAAACATCGGGTTACTAAGCGCGGCCCTGCGCTTAGTTACCCGATGTTTACCCTGGTTACAAGCGAACACATCACTGGATCGCTGTCACACACAACGATCCAGCGATGTCAGCGGGTGATCAAGCGACGAAAGAAAGTTCCATACGATCTGCTACGACGTACGATTCTCAGCAGGATCCCTGATCGCTGCTGCGTGTCAGACACTGCGATATCGTAACGATATCGCTAGAACGTCACGAATCGTACCGTCGTAGCGATCAAAATGGTACTGTGTGACGGTACCCTTAGTCTATGTAGTATGTACATTTGACTAGCCACCTGCTGTGAGGAAGAATGGCTATTCCTTCACTAGTTGACAAAGCTTAATTACATTATAGCTTAGGGCTGCAAGTATTGGGGGAAGGAGACATTGTTACAGGTAAACTCCCAGCACAAGAAAATACATAAATTACAGCTAATAGAAACCAGAGAACAGTTACATACATCAAATGGCATATTATTCAAATACAGGACAGGGCAAAAGTACATATCATGACAAGAGGTACTGCAGCTCTTTCCAATTCTCTCAACTGCTTTTGGAAGAAAGCAGATTTTATTTATTTTAGGCCTGTTTCACACGTCAGTGGCTCCGGTACGTGTGGTGACAGTTTTCTCACGTACCGGAGACACTGACTCATGTAGACACATTAAAATAAATGTGTCTCTGCACATGTCAGCGTGTTTTCACGGACCGTGTGTCCGTTTGCAAAACACGGAGACATGTCAGTGTTCGTGAGAGCGCACGGATCACACGGACCCATTAAAGTCAATGGGTATGTGTAAACACATGCTGTCCATGTGCCACCCATGTGCCGACTGAGTACCACACGGACCATGCAGGAGACAGCGCTACAGTAAGCGCTGTCCCCCCAGGTGTGGTGCTGAAGCCGCCATTCATTCCTTCTCTCCAGCAGCGTTCGCTGGAGAGAAGGAATGAAAAATCAATGTTTTTTTTATTATTTTTGTGTTTATAATAAAGATCCTTGTCACCTGCCGCCTCCCACCCCCTGAGTGCCCGCCCGCTGGAAATAAAATACTCACCCAGCTCCGTCGATGCTTCCTCTCAGCGCCACAGCTTGTCCTGTATGAGCGGTCACGTGGTGCCGCTCATTACAGTGATGAATAGGGGTGGAGCCGCATATTCATCACTGTAAAGAGGGGGGGCTGTATGGGGCGCAGCTAAAAGGAAGCCCCCACATGACTGCGTTGCCATGGGGAGCAGTGCAGTATTTTTGAAAAATTAAACAGGGGGTCCCGGGATTGGTAGGATAGGAATGGGGCGGGGATTTTATGGGAATAGGAGGAGGGGGCTTGGGAAAAGTGCGGGAAGGGGGGTCAGTTGGTCAGAGACAGGCAAAGTGAGTGGACCTGCTGCCACAGCGTTACTTACCATGGCCACTGTGGACAGCTTGGTCGCTCAGCTTCACAGGGAGGCACGTTCCAGGAGGGCAGGATGGCTTGAGGAGCAGCTTACCGGGCTGCTAGGGGACAGCGGGAGCCAGGGCAGCAGGACCAGGAGGACGAGGCCGCCGGAGAGGCTGTCCCCCGACGTTATACCGCGCGGCAGGTGCAGGCCGCGGAGCCCCTCCAGGGACCCTGTGGGGGCTGGGGGACACGGCGCAGCCACCTCGCCCGCCCCCTCCTCCGGCAGGAATCCAACCGGCAGCCCTGCCAGCGCAAGGCAACGAGGTGCCAGGAGAGTGGTGCAGGCGCGGCCAGACGCCAGCTCTGCACCGGAAGCCAGGGCCGCACTTCCGATGCGGCCTAGCAGTGGGTGCGGGGGCGCCGCAGTGCCGGGATCTCCAGCTAGTACCCGCCGGGGAGCAGCTCCAGCGGCAGCGGCGGCATCAGGGACGGGACGAGGGAGGAGCCCAGCAGCGGCGGCATCTTCCAGGAGCCGGACAGGACGGCGGCGGGTGCACCGGTATCCCAGCCGCACGGTGCACCTGGCTCAGGGACAGGTCGGCAGAGCAGGATGTCGGGCAGGCCGGTGGCAGCGCTGCGGCAGGGAGCGGGTCGCGGTCGTGCCACGGGAGCGGTGGCCAGAGGGGCCAGTCCGGCTGCAGCACACAGAGGGGCCACGGAGGCTGCCAGGTCCAGATCCAGCAGGAGGTCGAGGGACCGGTCGCCTTCGCCAGTCTCGGTCCCCCCTGGTGATGTGGAGGCCAGGGGTGCGGGCCTGGGGCAGATGAGTGGCAGCGACGACTCCGGGAACGAGCATTGGGACGAAACGGAGCGGCAGGATTCAGGAGGCACGGCTGGTGGGGACACAGCACCTGCGCAGCCCCGTGAGTATATGTCCAGTCTTTTTACGGTGCCGGGTGTTTCGGGGTTAGTTGAGCGGGGTGGGGGCGGTGGTGAGGTTCTGGGCGTTAGAGAGCTTTTGGCGGGTATGTCGCAGATTCTGAGGAGATTGGATGGTGGGGTTGTGGATAGTGTGGGAGCGTCGCCCGCAGGGGCTTGGATGCCAGTTGGTGGTTGTGGAGTAGGGGGTTTGAGCGAGGTTGCCAGTTCTGGTAGCGGGCCGCCGTCTTCAGCGGCGGGGGTGTCGGTGTTGGTGCAAACAGAAACAGGGAAGGGCGATACGGTGAAGTTAGATGACAGGGCAAAAGGCGAGGTCTATGTGTGTTTTGAGGGCCCGCTGGGGGCCCATTTGAAGAAAGAGGTGAAGGAAAAAATTTGGAAGGACGAATACGTAGAGATTTTCTCTCTCATTCCTTTAGAAAAATGTAATTTGGATAAAGGAAAGAAAGACGATAGCAAGAAGGAGGAGGAAGAAAAGAGGCGTTGGCGCCTTATTCCTCAGACGTTCGTAAATTGGCAGCAGGCCTTTGCCATTCTGGCGAGTGTTATAGGGGAGAAAGCCCCAGAGAATTGCTGCGATACGATGAACAGTTCAGGCAGCGAAAAGCGGTGAGGCCTGAGATAAAATGGGATCAAAAGGACATTGGATTGTGGTTGAAGGTGATGGCTCCGGTGCGATATGGGCAGTCCTTTCAGGGGGGCGGGGAGGGTAGCAGTCAGCAGTCAGGACAAAGTGGGGGAGGACAGGGGTCTCAGGGGGCGAAGGAAAGAACGGGGACATGCTGGCAGTTTAACGACGGCCAGTGTAAGTATGGCGCCACCTGTAAGTTTAAACACGTGTGCTCCCATTGCAACGGGGCCTCACACGGGGCTGCTAAGTGTTTCAAAAAATCACGCGGTAAGCCATCAGTGGGTGGCGGTCAAGGGGGTGACTCCAGTGAGGCTTTGAAAGATGACCCCCTATCTAAATAGATACCCGGACTATCAAAAGGCGGAGGTTATTAGGGATGGTTTTCTTGAGGGGTTTAAGATCCCTCACCCGACCCATGTGGTCCCCTTTTCTACAAAAAATTTGAGACCGGCTAGTTTGCATTCGGAGGTTGTTTCGGCTAAGTTGGCAAAAGAGGTCGAATTGGGAAGAATGGCGGGGCTGTTTAGTTCGTTGCCCATGGCTGGTGTAATTGTTTCCCCGCTCGGGGTGGTGCCAAAGAAGGAGCCGAACAAGTTTCGGCTAATTCAACACCTGTCATATCCCAAGGGATCCTCGGTTAATGATGGGATTGCGGAGGAGTTGTGCTCCGTTGTTTACACGTCGTTTGATGCGGCTGTCCAGTGGGTGCGAAGGTACGGGGCTGGGGCCTTGTTGGCTAAGACAGACATCGAGTCGGCGTTTAGGCTTTTGCCGGTACACCCGCAGAGCATTCCTTTGTTGGGTTGTTGGTGGGAGGGTGGTTTTTACTTGGATAGGTGTTTGCCTATGGGATGTTCGATTTCTTGTTCATTGTTTGAGACTTTCAGTACCTTTTTGGAATGGGTAGTTAGAGACGTTTAGGCTGTTCCTTCGGTCATTCATTACTTGGATAATTTTTTGTTTGTTGGTCCACCAGATTCTGTGTGGTCAGCTACTTGCTACCATGGAATGGGTGGCCGGACAGTTTGGTGTTCCTTTGGCACAGGATAAAACGGAGGGCCCTTGCAAGGTTTTGAGTTTTCTAGGGATTCTCATTGATTCCGAAAAAATGGAGTGTAGGTTGCCGGACGAAAAGTTGTCGTTGCTTAAGCAGGAGGTGGTCAGGATTGGAAAATTGCGGAAGACAACTCTGAAGGAGTTGCAGTCGTTGCTGGGCCGCCTGAATTTTGCTTGCCGCATTATGCCGATGGGCAGGATTTTTTGCCGCAGATTGTCCAGGGCGACGGCGGGAGTCCGGTCGGCTCATCATTTTATCCGTTTGGGTAGAGAGCATAAGGACGACCTTCTTGTTTGGCAACGTTTTTTGGAAAACTATAACGGCAGGTCGCTTATTCTGCAGGAGGATCTGAATGCCTTTGACTGCGAGATCTACACGGACCCAGCGGGTGGAGTTGGTTATGGGGCCTATTGTGGAGGAAAATGGAGTGTTGGGGTGTGGCCTGAAGATTGGCGAAAGAATGGGCTTACCAAGAATTTGGCGTTGTTAGAACTGTTCCCAATTGTGGTGTTGGGGCGACATTTTTAAGGACCGGCGAGTAGGTTTTCATTGTGATAACTCGAGCGTGGTGTCTGTGATTAACAGCTTATCTTCTTCCTCCCCCCCAGTAATCAGGCTCTTCAGGGAATTGGTGTTGAGATGCTTGGAGTTGAATGCATGGATTTCGGCGGTGCATGTGCCAGGCATTCAAAACAATGTAGCTGACGCTTTGTCTCGTTTGCAGTGGGACCGATTCCGGGAATTGGCTCCAGAATCGGAGGCGACAGGAGCAGCATGTCCTTTGCATCTGTGGCAGGTTGTTACGGAAGGGGAGGCCGATTGATCCAAGCTTCAGTGTCAAGCAGGACATGGTCAGATTATACGGCGGCATGGGCTATGTGGGAAGGTTGGGTGGCCCAATGTGGTTCGGCTGAGTCTGATTGCGATAGGACGATGGCGTTATTGGCCCTGATAGGTAAGGTGGTGGAGTGGGGTTGGTCTGTGTCTAGGTTAAACAAGTTTATAGCAGGCCTGGCTTTCGGTTTTCAGTTGCAAGGGTTAAGGGATGTTACAAAGGACTTTGTGATACGGCAGGCGTTGAAGGGTTTTCGCAAAGGTAATGTAACTTTCGATAAGCGTAGGCCCATTTCTTTTGGGATGTTGCAGCGGCTAGGTGAGGCCTTAGGTGTCATTTGTTCTTCTCAGTTCGAGGTGGTACTGTTTCGGTTGGCCTTTTCTTTAGCATTTTTTGGTGCTCTGCGTTTGGGAGAGTTGGTTTCCCCGAGCAAAGACAAGGCGGGTGGTCTTTTAGCAGAAGATGTGGTTTTTTGGGATGGTGGTATCGTGTTTTGGATCAGGCGTTCAAAGACGGATCAGCTGGGCAGGGGAAAGAAGGTAGTGTTGGGAAGGGTGGTTGGTAGCGGTATGTGCCCGCAACACTGTTTGGAAGCATATTGGAGTTTGTGCCGGGCTAGGTCAGGCCCTTTGTTACAACACCAGGAAGGGTATTTTCTGTCACGTTTTCAATTTGTAGCCATTTTGAAGAAAGGCTTGGGATTCCTGGGTGTCAACCCGGATAATTTCGTTTTGCACTCTTTTAGGATTGGGGCCGCGTCCGAGGCCGATGGTTTGGGCCTAGGTCCGGATGTGATTAAGAAAATAGGCAGATGGAGTTCTAATCGTTATCTGTCTTATGTTCGACATTGAGTCAACGATGCTGGAGTGTGCTTTTACGTATTGTTAATTGTGGTTATGTTTTCCAGGTCGGACACCCTGCTTGGCTTGGATTGTTGGACACTCTTTCGTTTACTGGGGTGCCCTCCGGGCTGATGTTAGGTCGAATGGTAGGCAATTGGGTTTTGGTCGGGAGGCGGTGGTCATTCGTTGGATGGGTTTTCGGGGTATGTTGTGGCGTAGTTTGTTGCCTGAATTCTCCCGCACCGCCCGTTTGGATCGCCCCCCGGACATCTTGGTGGTTCATCTTGGAGGTAACGATTTGGGGGCAAAACCAGTGAGAGAACTGATTCGGGACATCCGGTTTGACTTGTTGAGACTATGTGTATCTTTTCCTGGTATACTGACGGTGTGGTCGGACATTGTGCCACGGCGGACATGGCGGGAGGCCCGTTCCCTTAAAGGGATTAATAGGGCCAGGGTGAAACTGAATAGGATGGTGGCGAGCTTTGTGTCTCGGAACGGGGGAATTGCCGTGAGACATTTTGAACTTGAGGCCGGGATCGGTAATTTCTGGAGGGATGACGGAGTGCATCTCAACGAGATAGGTATGGATTTATGGGCGCTCGGTCTACAGGAAGGAGTAGAAAGAGCTTTGGCGATGGTGGGGCACTCACGAGCCTGAGGTGGTCAGGGCTGTTCGTGTGTGGCGGGGGGTGGGGTTCTTGGAGTTGGTGATGATGCTTATAGGGTTGATCTGGCTTTTGTTACGGGCTCTGGACGGGGTGTTTACCTCGGGAGCTTTGTGGTTGGTTTGCCCGAAATGGGTTACATGGTGCCCTCGAGCTGGTGGTTACGGCTGAGGGTAAATACGTGTTTTTTGGTTAAATTTTGTGGTAGGCTTTCTGCCTATTATGAGCCAGATTTTTTAGCTCCAAGAACCCTCCCCTCGAGGTTTTTTATATTTACAATGTTTACATGTTGTTATTCATGTATTTATTTGTTAATAAAATGGCCGCTGTGGCCAAATTATCCAAAAGAAATTTATGTGTTCGTGTGAATTTCTTGGGTAGTTAAACGGAATGGTTTAAAGGGAGCAGGGTAGTTGGGGACGAGGATTTCTTACGGAAAGGATCCTTTATTGGCGATACGCGGTCATGAGCGGTACCACGTGACCGCTCATACAGGACAAGCTGCAGCGCTGAGAGGAAGCATCGAGGGAGCTGGGTGAGTATTTTAATGCCAGTGGGCGGGCGCTCAGGGGGTGGGAGGCGGCAGGTGACAAGAATCTTTATTTTAAACACAAAAATAATTAAAAAAAATTGATTTTTCATTCCTTCACTCCAGCGAACGCTGCTGGAGAGAAGGAATGAATGGCGGCTTCAGCACCACACCTGGGGGGACAGCGCTTACTGTAGCACTGTCTCCTGCACGGTCCGTGTGGTACTCAGTCGGCACACGGGCGGCACACGGCTGCCGCACGTGTGCCACACTAATGTGCCACGTGAGCTCACGGACACACGGACACGGATGACTCCGGTACCGATTTTTCCGGTACCGGAATTGTTTGGATTTGTGAGACTGGCCTTACTCACTTATTTAGCGCCATTAATTCCGTCATCATCACTGTCCCCATTGGGGTTCACACTATACAACCCCTATCAGTATGTCTTCAGAGTGTGGGAGGAAACCCAATAACCCGCAGGGAGCCCACGCAAACATGGGGAGAACATACAAACTCCTTGCAGATGTTGTCCTTGGTGGGATTTGAGCCCAGGGACCCTGCGCTGCAAAGCAACGGTGATGCTCTATATGTAGTAAAATGCTAACCATTGAGCCACCGTGCTGCCCTTTATATAAGTACAGTGCTAACCACTGAGCCACCGTGCTACCCTACATATAGTACAGTGCTAACCACTGAGCCACCATGCTGCTCTATATTTTAGTACAGTGCTAATTACTGATCCACCATGCTGCTCTATATATTGGTACAGTGCTAATCACTGATCCACCATGCTGCTCAATATATTAGTACAGTGCTAATCACTGATCCACCATGCTGCTCAATATATTAGTACAGTGCTAATCACTGATCCACCATGCTGCCCTATATATAAGTACAGTGCTAACTACTGAGCCACCGTGCTGCTCTATATATTAGTACAGTACTAACCACTGAGCCACCGTGCTGCTCTATATATTAGTACAGTGCTAACCACTGAGCCACCGTGCTGCTCTATATATTAGTACAGTGCTAACCACTGAGCCACCACGCTGCTCTATATATTAGTACAGTGCTAACCACTGAGCCACCGCGCTGCTCTATATATTAGTACAGTGCTAACCACTGAGCCACCGTGCTGCTCTATATATTAGTACAGTGCTAACCACTGAGCCACCATGCTGCTCTATATATTAGTACATTGCTAACCACTGAGCCATCATGCTGCCCTATACATAATTACCATGCTACCTTAAACCCCTCATACACCTGGGGGCAACACTTCATATAATTGAAAACCATATACCGTACATCAAACGATAGTGAATCATATGTAGATCAAGAAGTGTTTGACTAAAACAAATATTATTAAAATCAATGCTTTATTGGGATAAATATAAAATCGTACACATAGAATTTAGAAGAGCGCCTCAAACCAAAACAGCTGACACATAAGAAGTAGCTGGAGAGGAACAAATGGTGCAAATGTTTTAATGAAACCAATTGCAAAAAAATATATTTTAAGCCCCAAATATATACATTTAAATGAAAAAAGATAGTCTTCAAAAATGGACAAACCCCTTTAATCTGCAAGGTAGGAATCCATGGCAGACACTCAGCAGCGATTCACTTTATGGTGCTAACGATCGATAACAGAAAGCAATAGCATAACAATAGCATTTACTGCTTTATGGGATGGGAATACATTATAGACGCCCATAAGAGCAGGAGGTCATAAATCTCCCCATACAGATACTTTGTTATATTTTATGGGCTTCCTCTTCCTCGCTGGCTGATGGCGGATTGTTCTCTCCATCTTTCGTGGTTTATTTCTATTGCAATTATTTATGAATTGATACCGATATTATCACAGAGTAGTTACATTGTGTCATCATGTGACTTTATTCAAAGAATAAACAATTCACAGCACCTCATAGCAAATAAAGGGTTAACTATTACCCACAAGAGAGGCGCACGTCAATTCCAGAGAGTCCTTCCCGGAAAATATCCGAACATTCAAATGGAGAATGAAGACAGCGCCTCATACGTTGGTGAAAAATCGCAGTTCCTTTATTCTGCCCTCTGTGGCGATGTTTCGATCTAAATGATCTTTTTCAAGCACAGCACATGTCACAATAACCCTGTTTAAATAGTCTCCATAACCACCCTTTAATCAACAATAACCAATCATCAACAAGTAATAACATTAACATGTCAACAATACACTTAACTGTAGTCACTGTATCCTTAGTGACTGAAGTTACATTGTGTCCTTGGCGACTGTTGTTAAAGTGTGTCTTTGGTGACTGTAGTTACAATGTGTTCTTGTTGGCTGTATTTACATTGTGTCCTTGGTGACTGTAGTTACATTGTATCCTTGGTGGCTGTAGTTACATTGTGTCCTTGGTGACTGTAGTTACAATGTGTCATTGGTGGCTGTATTTACATTGTGTCCTTGGTGACTGTAGTTACAATATATCCTTGGTGACTGTAGTCACAATGTGTCCTTGGTGACTGTAGTTACATTGTGTCCTTGGTGACTGTAGTTACATTGTGTCCTTGGTGACTGTAGTTACATTGCTATACTTGGTGACTGTAGTTACTATGTATCCTTGGTGACTGTAGTTACAATATATCCTTGGTGACTGTAGTTACATTGTGACCTTGGTGACTGTAGTTACTATGTATCCTTGGTGACTGTAGTTACAATGTATCCTTGGTGACTGTAGTTACATTGTGACCTTGGTGACTGTAGTTACTATGTATCCTTGGTGATTTTAGTTAGAATGCATCCATGGCGACTGTAGTTACCTTGTCTCATCATGTGACATTACATCACAGTCCACTATAGATGACGGATTTCAGCCAAAGTGGTGCTGACGAATGGCTTTTGCACAGAGCCTAATTCTTTTGCCCTTTCATCCAATAATCTAGAAAGTCTGCTAATCCGGCACAGAATGTGGAATTACACAAATCAAATCTAAAGAACTGAATGAAAAAGGAAATAACAGTGGAAAGAGCTCTCTAATGTACAAGTGAAGTTCATGTACCTTTCTATGACAGAAAATCTCCAAGCAATCATCCAGTTCCATCATTGCCATATGATAGGATTTTTATTGTTCATGGATGATTTTAGTGCATTGGGATTTCCCATGCTTGTTGCACACCTCTGTGAGCCACCCCCCCCCCCCCAGAGCAAATGACTGCCATTTAATATGTCATTTCAGGGCAACATGGTGGCTCAGTGGTTAGGACTCTTTCTCTGCAGCCCTGGGGTTCTGGGTTCATATTCCACCAAAGACAACATCTGCAAAGAGTTTGTATGTTCTCCCCGTGGGTTTCCTATGGGTTCTCCGGTTTCCTCCCATACTCCAAAGACTGGAATCTAGATTGTGAGCCCCACTGGGGACAATGATAATGCTGTCTGTAAAGCGCTGCGGATTTAATGGTGCTACATAAGCAACGCATAATAAATAAATAATGAATAAAACGCCTTCTGCCTGGTGGCTGCTTCCTCCCAGTCACATCAGCTATTTGTCAGGGTTGCCGCAAAAAAGGACCAATTGATTGAATCTTACTAAAAGCGCTCATTTCTACTGAGACAGTTCTTTAATTAAAGGGATTTAAGGTCTAGCATTTGAAATCCCTGATGATCGTCTCTTACTGCCTGGAAAATCTACAGTGGCCACTACAGGCGAAATGTGGTATTACATGTTGCCCATTGAAGTGTCAGGTTGACCATGCATTTGGTGGCTCTGAGTCCTCCAGATGGGGAGATGCTCTTTAAGGTGCCATCCTCACCGCGGAATAGAGGGGTCACAATCTATAGACACCCATCTTTTTTTTCCTAATGGCTTTTGACTCAGTCTTGAGCCACGGCGACTTTATGGATGAAGGATCTGCAGGAAGACCGATCTCGTGTAGCTTAGATAGGTCACCAGGGTCTTCTCTGTCGAGTTTGCCTTGGTTCATGGTTCCGAGCTTTATAACACCCTCTGTTATGTGCCAAATTCGTCCTTCTGTCATTTTGGCCAATTATTATAATAATTTGTGATTATTTGTGGATTGTAATAAAAGTTTCGGCTCATGTGACTACTGAAAGATTTCCTCTATTGATGGGGGCGCCGTGGTCTTCTTGCCTCTGATGATCTCTGTATTTCCCCATGCCCCACGTCTTTGTTGCGACCCCCTTCCTTAGTCTCCCGCTCTTCTGCTCGGCGTGCCGCCTTATCTCACTCCGTCGATCTTGCTTTATTGGAGAGCCGCTTCTCTCTGCCCCATTTCACAGGCTCAGATCTCCCTCTGTTCCTCCGGTGTTTGCCTCTCAGATAATATAAAGTCTCAGACAATGCTCTGGAGAGCAGAGATCTCGCAGGCGCCGGGCTCTGAACTGGCGCACACAATGCTCGGGTTTCTATGTGGCTGCTCTCGGCGGGGAGTCGCAGCATGGGGACGTGATTGCAAGAGGACGCAGCTTTCTTTGCTTCCAACCTATTTGGTCTGATGCCAGGAAAAAAAGGGGCCAAGATGCAAAAAAAAAAAAAAGAGGGCGCCGCGCTCCCCCACCTCTGTTCTAACCAAACTCCTGCCAGCTTCATAGGCGCGGCGGGGCGCCTGTGTACTATGATGGGGGATGCTAATGCGGGATACATTTTGATTGTTTGCGGACAGCGGGGCCCTTTGATTGGAAAATCAATATGGGAGTTTGTTTAAAGAGTGAAGATGTAAAACTTGTCTCGATGGCAGAACAAAGCTTTGGCGCTGCTGTGAAGGGGCCTTTTAATATATTCTTGGAATTTCCCGATGCAAATAAAAAACTTGGTAAGTGCCGGAGTTCCAGACGTGGAAACGTCTTCATCATGGAGAACATCTCCTTGACCCTCGCTGAGATCAGCATTGTCAGAGCCCTCGGTGACAACGTCAATGTTATTTTGGTCGCAGCGTGACGGCTTGTTTGTTGGCGAGTCCGCGTGACCTCAGTCGCTGTCTTCCTCCGACACATATATGTATATGGAGAAGTGGCCCCAGGTCCCCAATGATCTCATTAAAACTACTTATGTCCTTTCCAGACAATTACAGATGTAATAGCTGTCAGGGAGGATGTGTGCGTTCTCTGTCAGGACAATGGACAGTTCCCGGCTTGTCTGCCTCCAATACGCATCAATTCTAACCCACCAGAGAGGAGCGAGGATTACGGGGGGGCTGCCGCGGAAGTAGCGTTTGATGTGCACTGCAGCCCACCTCACTCCAGGGTATTTATAAGGCTATAAACATCTTATAATTAGTGAGCGTTCCTCCTGTCTCCGTTATAATTTACAGCCGGGCTGGACCGGTTATAGTTCATCCGCCCTGTGGCTGCTTTTTTCCTCCCGCTGGATTCGGTTTTGCTTCCTGTGCAAAATCTTGGTCAACTTTGAACCCATGTTTTCTTTCATGAGGAGCAAAGAAACAGTTTACTGCTTATGCAAGGCGACGCGGCTTCTTGTTGCATAGTTCCTTTGCTAAGTACTTGAAAGTGTTTGATATATAGATATATAGGATAAAGTTTAGTGTATACAGCTCATATATAGAGCCCAGTGTAACCATGGTTACAGACTACAAACAAACCTCGTGTAGTCGGATCCTGCTACTCCACTATCAAAAAGAGAGAGCCGAGAAAGCTGCTCAGCTTCAATCACCCTAATGAAGCTGCTATTCCAGACACAGCCTATGGATAATTGCAGATTTGATAGCGGTCAGGATTTCAGGACATTGGATAGTTCTTTGCTTCCAGTACAGATCAATGATGGAATACCAGAGTGGAGCAGGAATGATGAAGTGAACCTGTGCAATGTACTCGATCCAGCGAACAAATCTCATGCACCGTTAGAAATTCTGTAGAAACTCGCTGTGACCTTTCCTGTATTTTTATCATTCTATCTCTGGCTTGAAAAAGTCCAAATATGGCTGAAACGTTGCCTTGTCTGCCATCCTCTGTTTCTACTAGGTGATTTAGGGAAGGAATAAAAGTTCAGTTTTTTCATACAAGCTATCTATGTTGCCTCGGATTTCTTGTTTGTTTGTTTTTTTGCAAACTTTGCAATGTAACAAGTGCCATACTGGATAAATCCATGACCTTAGTATGGACTCATGGAGGGTGTACTGATCCATTGTCGCATGAGTGACTCTGGGCCATCAGAACAGATGATTCTGTGTTCCACCCTCCATCTATGCACAACAGGTTCACATCCATATTCCTTTGCATCATAACCTTTGCTGTTATCACTGGACACACATCTATGAGGTCTAATATGCTATTTCTGAGTCATTTCATAAGAAATGTTTGGCACAAACATCGGCTCCATATGGGAACTTATGGGGTTCATTACTGTGAGACTGAGCCCACAGGAGGACGCTCTGGTGGTCGGTATGACCTTGCCTCGGACTGAACCTACAGGAGGACGCTCTGGTGGTTGGTATGACCTTGCCTCAGACTATGAGCCCTCAGGAGGACGTCTGGTGGTCGGTATGACCTTGCCTCAGACTGAGCTCACAGGAGGACACTCTGGTGGTCAGTATGACTATGCCTCAGACTGAGCTCACAGGAGGACACTCTGGTGGTTAGTATGACCATGCCTCAGACTATGAGCCCACAGAAGGCCACTCTCTTGGTCGGTATGACCTTGCCTCTGACCGAGCCCACAGGAGGACATCTGGTGGTTGGTATGACCTTGCCTTGGACTGAGCCCACAGGAGGGTGCTCTGGTGGTTGGTATGACCTTGCCTTGGACTGAGCCCACAGGAGGATATCTGGTGGTTGGTATGACCTTGCCTCGGACTATGAGCCCTCAGGAGGACATCTGGTGGTCAGTACGACCTTGCCTCGGACTGAGCCCACAGTAGGACACTCTGGTCGTCGGTATTACCTTGCCTCAGACTATGACCCCTCACGAGGACATCTGGTGGTTAGTATGACCTTGCCTTGGACTGAGCCCACAGTAGGACACTCTGGTGGTGTGGTCGGTATGACCTTGCCTCGGACTGTGAGCCCTCAGGAGGACATCTGGTGGTCAGTACGACCTTGCCTCGGACTGAGCCCACATGAGGACGTTTGGTGGTCAGTAAGACCTTGCCTTGGACCATGAGCATCTTTCTGATCTGCTTGTCTCTGAACCACGGTATGAAAATGGGTTCACCATATCGTGGCAGTGGAGCCATGAATTACTGGATCAATTTTAGATCACCCCTATATAATCCACTAACAACCTGTCTCGGTCTTCAATTCCAATGCCCAGTCTTTCCATCACACACCTTTCGAACTACCTCCAACACCTCTTATCTTCTACTCTTCCACCTTTTGCTTTGCCATTCCATTCTACCTCCCCAAATCGATTACACGTGTAACTTATCAGATCACGAGTTAATCCACACACCGCTCTGCTGCAGAGAAATCCACTTTTAGAAGTGATTTGCAAATGGGTCTGCAAGTGCTGGGGGCGGGGCAGAGCACTTCCACTGCCTCTTAAGTCAGTACCATTCTCAGCTGAATTCCTTCCTCCAGTGAGTGACTGACGTGCTACATAAGTAATAATCCCATAGTGGGGGCAGAGTTAGGCTGAGAATTGTGTGGACAGAGGATGTAGTACAAGTTTTTGGTTCCACCCAGAGCACTTACATACTCATTTATATATAATTTCAAAAGTGTTTTGAGGGGTGGTGATGTGGGGGAGATATAGAAGGTTCTCAACTCTTCCACAGCTCGTCTTCCAATCCACCTTCTACTCTGAAGCTCAACTCTTCCCTTTCTCCTCTTCCAATCTATCATCAATGAAATTGCTCCACTTTTCCACCACACTTCTTTCACTACACCTTCAGCTTCACTGCTCGACTCTTCCACCTTTAATCTTCCAATCTACTTTCAAAAGTCATCTCTTCCTTTTCTCCTTTTTCAGCCTCCACTGCTTGACTTTCCCACTTTTCCATGTCTTTCAATGTACCTTAAACTCCAGTGTTTGACTGTTCCACCTTTAATCCTCTAATCTATCCAGTCCACTCCTTGACTTTTCCATGGCACCTTTTTTAATCTACCTTTTAACTCTGCTTCTTGATTCTTCAATGTCTCCTCTTCCAATCGCCTCTACAGCTTGACTCTTCCACTGCACGTTTGCCAACACTCAATCTCAGCTCTTCCTTTTCGCCTCTTCCTTTATTTACATTACTTAACTCTTCCTTCTTTAACTATCAGTGTTAATATCTATGCATTTTTTGTTACACAGCTGTTCGGCGTATCCTGGGCTCCACTCCCCTCACCTGGGTTCTCTGCCCTCTGTTGTGCTCCACGTCATGTTTTTCAGGTTGCCTGGGGTGGATCATCTCCTTAGACCTATTTAAGGCCCATTGACTCACAGGCCTGTGTCTTGGGATTGAGACTCTAGAGTTCCTTGTTTGGTTTGCTCCATTATCTGTACTATTGTATTTCAACTCACATCTATCCCTCCTTGGTCTCCCTCCATCTGTCTGTCTGTTCCTGAGTTTCCAATTAGTCCTAGTTCCGATGATTCCACTTGTCCTTTAGAACCTGCTCCAACGCCTGGGGACCATGTTCCCACCCAGACCAAAGGCTTAGCGTATCCCCCTCTCCTGGTGTGTCCTTAGGCTGGGTTCACATTGCGTTAATGTGTGCACGCTAACGGACAGCGTTGCACGGCGAAAATGTCGCAATTAACGCCGTGCAACGGGGCCGTTAGCGTGCCCATTGACAGCAATGTCAATTTCTCCTGCTGCGCATCACTAGCGCGTGCCTTTTTCGGCTCGCGCTAGTGATGTGCCGTTCTTCTGTGACGCGCCTCGGACGCTGCTTGCAGCGTCCGCGGCGCGCCCGAGGTCCGTTCCCCGCTCTCGCAGATCGGGGATCTGCGAGAGTGGGGACGTTAACGCGACCCCTAACACGGCCCCTAAATAAACATTGCGTTAGCGCAATCCGCTAGCGCTAGCGCTAAATGTATTGCCCTAACGCAATGTGAACCTAGCCTTACACTATCAAGTCCAGTTCTTGACTTTTCCACTACACTTCTACCAAACTACCTTCAACCTTATCGCTCTTATTTTTCCACATCTTCTCTTCTAAGCTACCTTCATCCGTACTACTTGAAGTGACCTTCAATTCTACTGCTCAACGTTATGTGCTCACCTGTGGGTAGGTGGATTCTCTAAGCCATACGCCAGGGTTAGCAGCACAGACAGAGGGGATGATCCAGCAGACATGATCTCGCGGAACGTCCAGTTATAACTGGATATACAAGATGGTAGATGGAAAAGCAAAACAGGAAGCACTAGATGCAGCAGAGCCAAGTAGGCAGGCAGCAATGGAACAGCAGAATAGAAGATGAAGCAGCACCAGGATGGCTGACATGAGCTTTGCAAATATTACTAAGACACAGCAGAATTTTAGATGCAATAGCACCAGAATAGCAGAAATTGGTACATGTTCAGGTACTTTGTTGCAGCAGAGTTGTAGGTGTCAACAGTACCAGGGCTGAGCTTTGTAGTTAAAACTGATTGTAGGACAGTAGGACCTGGTGGGATCAGAGACCAGTACAACTTGGAAACCACATAGTAGCATATTGCACCATTACCTCAATACTCAGGCGGTGCACAGCTGCCTGAGCCAGAAATAACAAACCCTGTATTTTGACATCAGAGGTGTTTTCCAGGTTTTTACAGTAATACTACATGGACTAATACAGAGAGAGAACACATTGCCTCTCACACTGCAGTCCAATATTTTCCCTTCTTATTGAATTCACAAGCAAAGTTCACCCCCTCCTCAGTTTTCACCTCCAAACTCTGCTCTGCCTCCCGTTGTATCGGATATTGTTATATGTTTGTGGATCCATATATTTAAATATTTATTGTTTTGGTAAACTTAAGTATCTATCAAGTCCTGGGGGCGCTGTTGCAATGATGTTTATGTAAATATATTACTTTGATGATGGTGGTAATTGGTACTGCAAGTGACTAATTCTTTGCAATAATATTTTACATGAAGCTTTACCCATATCCTGGCATATGTATTTCTTTATCTCAGGGAAAATTCTACATTATGTAATAAAACATTTTTCATTATGACTGACACTTCCCCTTTAAATACATTTTTGTTACAGTGAGTCTTCAAGTATAAGAGGTGAGTATAAGGATTAGGCACCATCATTAAATGGAATTAATTAATGCAAATCTTATCAGACTTTGGTAACAACATTGCGGTTAGATAAGAGCCGTTAGGGAGGACGGGAGTCATGCCTCGAGAACTTCAGTCTCAGGCCACTTAATGCCTCCGTGTCCTCTCGTATCCTCTTTTATCTTCCCTTCTGCTGATTCTGCAGAGGTGATAGATCACACCAATAAATCCCACAGTGTGTACGCGGTAATATCCAATATATTTTCAAATATAGTTCAATTATTTTTCACATATATCATTGCAAAATTGGGCCGGCGCAAGGCAGAATTAAGGTCTGTGAGCCGAGTGGGGAAGCCTTAATGAGTTTTCTGTGTGATATTATGCATGAGGTCAAGTAGGACACGTCTGGGAATCTTACAGTGACGGCCCGAGCTGCGGTGTCTGGCTGCTGTCGCTGCACTAAAACCTGGTCCCACATCACTGTATCTGCAGATGTTGTGTTATTATAAACACGCGCACAGAGCCGGACCCTCCCCGGACAATTACACCACGGAAATTACAATTTCTAAACTATCGGCTGGAGCAGCCCTGGCATGTAATTTCACAGCATTTTAACATAATGTAATTCACAGGGGAAAAGATACGCTGAGTCGGCAGCTTACCTGATGGAGCCCCCTTGTCATGTCCCAGCAACTTACCTGATGGAGCCTCCTTGTCGTGTCCCAGCAACTTACCTGATGGAGCCCCCTTGTCATGTCCCAGCAACTTACCTGATGGAGCCTCCTTGTCATGTCCCAGCAACTTACCTGATGGAGCCTCCTTGTCATGTCCCAGCAACTTACCTGATGGAGCCTCCTTGTCATGTCCCAGCAACTTACCTGATGGAGCCTCCTTGTCGTGTCCCAGCAACTTACCTGATGGAAGCCCCCTTGTCATGTCCCAGCAACTTACCTGATGGAGCCTCCTTGTCATGTCCCAGCAACTTACCTGATGGAGCCTCCTTGTCATGTCCCAGCAACTTACCTGATGGAGCCTCCTTGTCATGTCCCAGCAACTTACCTGATGGAGCCTCCTTGTCGTGTCCCAGCAACTTACCTGATGGAGCCTCCTTGTCGTGTCCCAGCAACTTACCTGATGGAGCCTCCTTGTCATGTCCCAGCAACTTACCTGATGGAGCCTCCTTGTCATGTCCCAGCAACTTACCTGATGGAGCCTCCTTGTCGTGTCCCAGCAACTTACCTGATGGAGCCTCCTTGTCGTGTCCCAGCAACTTACCTGATGGAGCCTCCTTGTCGTGTCCCAGCAACTTACCTGATGGAGCCTCCTTGTCATGTCCCAGCAACTTACCTGATGGAGCCTCCTTGTCATGTCCCAGCAACTTACCTGATGGAGCCTCCTTGTCATGTCCCAGCAACTTACCTGATGGAGCCTCCTTGTCATGTCCCAGCAACTTACCTGATGGAGCCTCCTTGTCGTGTCCCAGCAACTTACCTGATGGAGCCTCCTTGTCGTGTCCCAGCAACTTACCTGATGGAGCCTCCTTGTCATGTCCCAGCAACTTACCTGATGGAGCCTCCTTGTCATGTCCCAGCAACTTACCTGATGGAGCCTCCTTGTCGTGTCCCAGCAACTTACCTGATGGAGCCTCCTTGTCATGTCCCAGCAACTTACCTGATGGAGCCTCCTTGTCGTGTCCCAGCAACTTACCTGATGGAGCCTCCTTGTCATGTCCCAGCAACTTACCTGATGGAGCCTCCTTGTCATGTCCCAGCAACTTACCTGATGGAGCCTCCTTGTCATGTCCCAGCAACTTACCTGATGGAGCCTCCTTGTCGTGTCCCAGCAACTTACCTGATGGAAGCCCCCTTGTCATGTCCCAGCAACTTACCTGATGGAGCCTCCTTGTCATATCACAGCAACTTACCTGATGGAGCCTCCTTGTCATGTCCCAGCAACTTACCTGATGGAGCCTCCTTGTCATATCACAGCAACTTGTGATGTCCCAGCAACTTACCTGATGGAGCCTCCTTGTCATGTCACAGCAACTTACCTGATGGAGCCCCCTTGTCATGTCCCAGCAACTTACCTGATGGAGCCCCCTTGTCATGTCCCAGCAACTTACCTGATGGAAGCCCCCTTGTCATGTCCCAGCAACTTACCTGATGGAAGCCCCCTTGTCATGTCCCAGCAACTTACCTGATGGAAGCCCCCTTGTCATGTCCCAGCAACTTACCTGATGGAGCCTCCTTGTCATGTCCCAGCACCTTTCCTGATGGAGCCTCCTTGTCATGTCCCAGCAACTTACCTGATGGAAGCCCCTTGTCATGTTAAAGAAAAATACCTTGAAAAAACTAGTTGTGAATTGTGATGTCAGCAGAGCATACTTGGCTGAAATTTGTTATGATGGTCACAGCAGCAGCCCCTTTGTGATGTCATATAGGTTAACTGTCATGATTCCCAATGGCAGGGACACGGGCAAAAACGGACTAGCTCTAGGAAGATGGTATCTCAGGTAACCGCGATGCTGAACCTAACACGCAAATAAAAGCAGCCAGGGGGTGTGCCTATGTTTTATCCCTAGACACCTCGTGCCAGCCGGAGATCTAGCTGCCCCTAGAAGAGGAATACACAGACCTGGCTTGCCTCCAGGGAAACCCCAAAAGTTATAGTAGCCCCCCACATATAATAACGGTTAGGCAAGAGGAAAACACAAACGCAGTATGAATATAGATTCAGCAAAGTGAGGCCCTCTGACTAGATAGATGAAAATACAAAAGAGGACTTCACAGTTACCTCAAAACCCTAAGGAGCCATCCTGAAACTACCTTGACTCCGTTATCAACTCATGACACCGGAGTAGTAATTTCAGATCACTAGAGCTTCCAGCAGCACGAGAAATACAAATGCATGCTGGACAAAACAAACACAAAAAATGCCAAAAAATTCAACTTAGCTGAATTGCAGACTTGGAGCAGGTAGCAAGCAACAGAGGTGCTCTGGTAACATTGATTGCCGGCACTAGAATGACTGAGAAGCCAGACTAAAATAGGAAACTCCCAGTTTCCTAATGGGAACAGGTGCAAGACAAAAGTCAGCCAGTACCACAAGTAACCACCAGAGGGAGCCCCAAAACAGAATTCACAACAGTACCCCCCCCCTTAAGGAGGGGGCACCGAACCCTCATGAGAACCACCAGGGCGATCTGGATGCGCCCTATGAAAGGCGCGAACCAAATCAGAGGCATGAACATCGGAGGCAGTCACCCAAGAATTATCCTCCTGACCGTATCCCTTCCATTTAACCAAATATTGAAGTCTCCGTCTGGAAACGCGAGAGTCCAAAATCTTCTCCACAACATACTCCAATTCACCCTCCACCAGCACAGGAGCAGGAGGCTCAACAGAAGGAACAACCGGTACCTCGTACCTCCGCAACAACGACCGATGGAAGACATTATGAATGGTGAAAGATGCTGGTAGGTCCAAACGAAAAGATACAGGATTAAGAATCTCCAAAATCTTATAAGGACCAATGAACCGAGGTTTAAACTTAGGAGAAGAGACCCTCATAGGGACAAAACGAGAAGATAACCACACCAAGTCCCCAACGCGGAGATGATAACCCACATGACGATGACGATTAGCAAACTGCTGAGTCTTCTCCTGAGACAACTTCAAATTGTCCACCACATGACTCCAAATCCGGTGCAGTCTATCCACCACAGAATCCACTCCAGGACAATCCGAAGATTCCACCTGACCAGATGAAAAACGAGGGTGAAACCCAGAATTGCAAAAGAAAGGAGAAACCAGAGTAGCAGAACTGGCCCGATTATTAAGGGCAAACTCTGCCAACGGCAAAAAGGTGACCCAATCGTCCTGATCAGCAGACACAAAACACCTCAAATAAGTCTCCAAAGTCTGATTAGTTCGCTCCGTCTGGCCATTAGTCTGAGGATGGAACGCAGATGAAAAAGACAAATCAATGCCCATCCTGGCACAGAACGCTCGCCAGAACCTAGACACAAATTGAGATCCTCTATCAGACACGATGTTTTCCGGGATACCATGTAAGCGAACCACATTCTGAAAAAATAAAGGAACCAACTCCGATGAAGAAGGCAATTTGGGCAAGGGTACCAAATGAACCATCTTAGAAAAACGGTCACACACTACCCAAATGACGGACATTTTCTGAGAAACCGGGAGATCCGAGATAAAGTCCATAGAGATGTTCGTCCACGGCCTCTTCGGAATAGGCAGGGACAACAACAATCCAGTAGCCCGAGAACAGCAAGGCTTGGCCTGAGCACAAACATCACAAGACTGTACAAAGGTACGCACATCCCGAGACAGGGAAGGCCACCAGAAGGACCTGGCCACCAAATCTCTGGTACCAAAAATTCCAGGGTGGCCCGCCAACACAGAAGAATGAACCTCTGAGATGACTCTACTGGTCCATTCACCTGGAACAAACAGTCTCCCAGGCGGACAACGATCAGGCCTATCAGTCTGAAACTCCTGCAAAGCACGTCGCAAGTCTGGGGAGACAGCAGACACAATCACTCCATCCTT
Organism: Ranitomeya variabilis; assembly: GCF_051348905.1. NCBI lineage: Eukaryota > Metazoa > Chordata > Amphibia > Anura > Dendrobatidae > Ranitomeya > Ranitomeya variabilis. The sequence continues at coordinate 231,931,435 of NC_135238.1, forward strand.
AAGGATACCCGTAGGCTCCGAATCACCAGAGGAGTCAGGCTCAAAACTCCTAGAAAGAGCATCTGCCTTCACATTTTTCGAGCCCAGCAAGTATGAAACCACAAAATTAAACCGAGAGAAAAACAATGACCAGCGCGCCTGTCTAGGATTCAGACGCCTGGCAGACTCAAGGTAAATCAGATTCTTGTGATCAGTCAAGACCACCACCTGATGTCTAGCACCCTCAAGCCAATGACGCCACTCCTCAAATGCCCACTTCATAGCCAAGAGCTCCCGATTACCGACATCATAATTTCGCTCGGCGGGCGAAAATTTTCGAGAGAAGAATGCACATGGTCTCATCACTGAGCAATCGGGACTTTTCTGCGACAAAACCGCCCCCGCTCCAATCTCGGAAGCATCAACCTCAACCTGAAAAGGGAGCGAAACATCAGGCTGGCGCAACACAGGGGCAGAAGAAAAGCGGCGCTTAAGCTCCCGAAAGGCCTCCACAGCCGCAGAGGACCAATTGGCAACATCACCACCCTTCTTAGTCAAATCAGTCAGAGGTTTAGCAACACTTGAAAACCCAGTTATAAATCGACGATAGAAATTAGCAAAGCCCAAGAACTTATGAAGACTCTTCAGGGAAGTAGGCTGCGTCCAATCACAAATAGCCCGAACCTTGACAGGATCCATCTCAACAGAAGAAGGGGAAAAAATATACCCCAAAAAGGAGATCTTCTGAACCCCAAAGATACACTTTGAACCCTTTACAAACAAAGAATTGGCCCGCAAAACCTGAAAAACCTTCCTAACCTGTTGAACATGTGACTCCCAGTCATCCGAAAAAATCAAAATATCATCCAAATACACAATCATAAATTTATCCAGGTATTTACGGAAAATATCGTGCATAAAGGACTGAAAGACTGAAGGAGCATTAGAAAGACCAAAAGGCATTACCAAATACTCAAAATGGCCCTCGGGCGTATTAAATGCAGTTTTCCACTCATCTCCCTGCTTAATCCGCACCAAATTATACGCACCCCGAAGATCAATCTTAAAGAACCACTTTGCCCCTTTAATACGAGCAAATAAATCAGTCAATAGTGGCAAAGGATACTGGTATTTGACTGTAATCTTATTCAACAGGCGATAATCAATGCAGGGTCTCAGGGAGCCATCTTTTTTACCCACGAAAAAAAACCCTGCTCCTAAAGGGGATGAGGATGGACGGATATGTCCCTTTTCCAAGGACTCCTTAATATACTCCCGCATAGCAGCATGCTCAGGCACAGATAGATTGAACAAACGACCCTTAGGAAACTTGCTGCCCGGAATCAAGTCTATAGCACAATCGCAATCCCTGTGAGGGGGGAGAGAACTAAGTTTAGGCTCCTCAAACACATCACAATAATCAGACAAAAATGCCGGAATTTCAGAGGGAGTAGATGAAGCAATGGAAACCAAAGGTACTTCCCCATGAGCCCCCTGACATCCCCAACTTAACACAGACATTGTTTTCCAGTCAAGGACTGGATTATGGGTTTGCAACCATGGCAATCCAAGCACTAAGACATCATGCAAGTTATGCAACACAAGGAAGCGAATCACCTCCCGATGGTCAGGAGTCATACACATAGTCACTTGTGTCCAGTATTGTGGTTTATTCCTAGCCAATGGTGTGGAGTCGATACCCTTCAGAGGGATAGGAACTTCCAAAGGCTCTAGGCTAAACCCACAGCGTCTGGCAAAGGACCAATCCATAAGACTCAAGGAAGCGCCAGAATCCACATAGGCATCCACAGTAATAGATGACAATGAACAGATCAAAGTTACAGACAAAATAAACTTAGACTGTAAAGTGCCAATTGCAAAAGACTTATCAACCTTTTTTGTGCGTTTAGAGCATGCTGATATAACATGAGCAGAATCACCACAGTAGAAGCACAACCCATTTTTACGCCTATAATTCTGCCATTCACTTCTGGACAGAATTCTATCACATTGCATAATCTCCGGTGTCTGCTCAGAAGACACCGCCTAATGGTGCACAGGTTTGCGCTCCCGTAAACGCCGATCAATCTGAATAGCCATAGTCATGGATTCATTCAGACCTGTGGGCGTAGGAAACCCCACCATGACATCTTTAACGGCGTCAGAGAGACCTTCTCTGAAATTCGCCGCCAGGGCGCACTCATTCCACTGAGTAAGCACCGACCATTTTCGAAATTTTTGACAATATATTTCAGCTTCATCATGCCCTTGAGAGAGGGCCATCAAGGCTTTTTCAGCCTGAATCTCCAAATTAGGTTCCTCATAGAGCAACCCCAGTGCCAGAAAAAACGCATCCACATTGAGCAGCGCAGGATCCCCTGGTGCCAATGCAAATGCCCAATTCTGGGGGTCACCCCGCAACAAGGAAATCACAATTTTAACCTGCTGAGCGGAGTCTCCAGCGGAGCGAGATCTCAGAGAAAGATACAATTTACAATTGTGCTTAAAATTCAGAAAACGAGATCTATCTCCAGAAAAGAACTCAGGTATAGGGATCTTGGGTTCAGACATAGGAGCACGTATAACATAGTCTAGGATATTTTGAACCTTAGAGGCAAGAGTATTAAGATTAGAAGCTAAACTCTGGATATCCATTTCTCAACAGCAGAGATCTGAGCCATTCAGGGGTTAAGAGGAGAAAAAAAAAAAAAACAGCAGATGGCAATTATGGCTAGACAGAACTTCTGAGTAAAAAAAAAAAAAAATGTCAGAAACTTCTTTTTTTTCTCTCCTTCTTTAGCCAATACCTTTAATACATTATGGCCGGCAATACTGTCATGATTCCCAATGGCAGGGACACGGGCAAAAACGGACTAGCTCTAGGAAGATGGTATCTCAGGTAACCGCGATGCTGAACCTAACACGCAACTAATAGTAGCCAGGGGGTGTGCTAATGTTTTATCCCTAGACACCTCGCGCCAGCCGGAGATCTAGCTGCCCCTAGAAGAGGAATACACAGACCTGGCTTGCCTCCAGGGAAACCCCAAAAGTTATAGTAGCCCCCCACATATAATAACGGTTAGGCAAGAGGAAAACACAAACGCAGTATGAATATAGATTCAGCAAAGTGAGGCCCTCTGACTAGATAGATGAAAATACAAAAGAGGACTTCACGGTTACCTCAAAACCCTAAGGAGCCATCCTGAAACTACCTTGACTCCGTTATCAACTCATGACACCGGAGTAGTAATTTCAGATCACTAGAGCTTCCAGCAGCACGAGAAATACAAATGCATGCTGGACAAAACAAACACAAAAAATGCCAAAAAATTCAACTTAGCTGAATTGCAGACTTGGAGCAGGTAGCAAGCAACAGAGGTGCTCTGGTAACATTGATTGCCGGCACTAGAATGACTGAGAAGCCAGACTAAAATAGGAAACTCCCAGTTTCCTAATGGGAACAGGTACAAGACAAAAGTCAGCCAGTACCACCAGTAACCACCAGAGGGAGCCCAAAAACAGAATTCACAACAGTTAACATTACTAAAACACGCACGTGATGTCACAACAGTTTACCTGACATCATATACTGTACATACTCATTCTTTCTTCTCTTTCTTTCTTCTCTTTCTTTACTCTTTCTTCTCTTTTCTTTCTTCTCTTCGCTTTTCTCCCTTCTCTTTCTCTCTTCACTTTTCTTCTTTATTCTTTTCTTCTCTTCTTTCTCTCTTCTTTCTTTTTCTCTCTTCTCTTTCTTTTTCTCTCTTCTCTTTCTCTCTTCTCTTCTATTTTCTCTTCTTGCTCTCTTCTCTTTTTCTCTTCTCCTCTCTTCTCTTTTTCTCTCTTCTCTTATCTCTTTCTTCTTTTCTTTCTTTGCAGAACTGAATATTCAGTGCACTCATTCACTCCTCTGTCCTTTACTCACCATGACATCCGCTCTGTGCTCTCTGGAGCAGATATTTGATCAGTAATTTCTTGGTGAATTTGGTGCGTTCTCAGAATTAATGATTCTTCTGACTTCAGATCTTTTATCCTCAGACTTTGTTGTTTCTTTGGTTCTTGGCGATCCTGTGTACAGGACGGTGCTCGGGGTAACTACACGGACGGGGGGGCAAGCTACATGATAGAGTGACCACTTAAAGCGCTGCCTTCTCTAAATATGGGTATTGCATCTAATAAAGAGAAAAAAAAATCACAATTAAAGGGGTTTATTTGCCCTTCAAAGCAATATAGAAATAATAGAAGTTTCATAGTTACCATCCCTGCACTTTGCAATGTAGGGGGATGTTTAAGTGCTGCCCCCCATTACCACCCCCAAATTTAAAAGGACTATAAGCGAGTTTGTGTGAATTCCTTACATTGTAGGTTTCATTTGAAAATTCAGGACAATTCCAGAAAACTTAGATCTGTTTTTGGGGTCTACAACTTTGGTACCCCGAATGAACCAGAACGGTATAAGCCCCTCCCATACTGACATCCTTGCCTCTGATTGGCTGCCGTGTATTAGTACCGTCCCCTGCAGGGGCTGGCACTTTGGTTGATCTCCATTGCAGGAAGAAGAGTCGGAGAGCAGATTTCTGCTGCAGCAATTTGCCCCCGGACAAGTACAAAGTCTGCTAATGTGGCTCCTTTCACGAATCTTGTCAGCATCTGCACTGTGAGCAGGAACAGAGGGAACATTGGAGAGTTCCTTTAATTAAGTGACCACAACCACTAATGAGCCACGGTACGACCAAGGCTGAGAAACACAACTTCACAGTTATATTTCCTAACAAATTAGGCCGCGCGGCTATTAATGAGCAGCAGAATGTGCTGAGGTGTGGGATAACTATTAACCCTTTATTGGTAAGCCAGCGCCTCCGGCGGCCTCCCCCAGGTGCATTAATATGCCAAGGACGTCACAATATCTGCTCGTCTCATGTAAAGTGGGTCCTGTCCCCTGTATGTAATATCTCCGTGTGATTTGCACTCTCTTATGGCTCGTCCCCCTTGCCCTTCTTCCTTTTTGCAGCGCACAGACAGACAGCTCGGAGACGGATGTAATTCTTCAGCTCGGGGTGCTGTGATTACAGAGGGCAGGTCCATCTCTTTGCAGCTTCAATGAATATTTATGTAATTTGTGCTGTATTGCCTGGGCTAGTAAGAATGGAAATGTCAGGGGACTTCTGTCTTCTGCGTCATTCTGCCCCCAGGGTCTTTTTATTGCTCTGCCCTCTTGTCAGGCCCATTTAAGGGTGCAAAGACATAATGGAAAGTGGTGGGGGGCCACAATGAGAAGGGGAGCGCACGAAATGACATTTACATTTACAGAACGCAGAATAGTGTCATTTAAAGATCTTCATAGAGCTGCAGCGGGAAAGCAATCACATTTACGAAATAGGGCAGTGGCCTTTAGATAACACATCAAGACCGCAAACTTAACACCTATAACATGTTTTCCTCTCGGCTGGCAACAAGCGGCGCATGATTGAGCTTTCCTATATGTGGAGAAAAGCCTGCGGCCAGCATAGATTGCAGTGTTTGTCTGATCATCTGATCGCTGCCGATTCTTTACTGTTTTGCTCCTGACTCCACCTTCAGGCAGCTATCAGGTACTGCAACCGAAAAATTACAGAGCTAATCTGCAAATACTTTGAGCATTTGCACAGATTCCACTCACTGAAGATGGGTCACATAAATCCCTGATAGAGATGAAGCAGAGATGGACTTGTCATTTAACCCGCTAAGATATTGCAGATTAATTTATCTGTGATTTTCGCTTAGACCTGCAAGTAATGTAAAGCAGGAGAAGACTATTTCTTAATTTTGAAATGTATTTAAGAAATGGCCGTTACCAGGAACCGTGGAGGTCAAAAGAAGGTCTGGAAGACAAATCAAAATTTCAGTGAGCGCTGCTCATAGGATTGCTAGAGAGGCAAATCAGAACCCCTGCTTGACTGCAAAAAATCTTCAGAAAGATTTAGCAGACTCTGGAATTGGGGTACATTGTTCTACTGTTCAGAGACAGCTGCACAAATATGGCCTTCATGGAAGAGTCATCAGAAGAAAACCTCTCCTGGGTCCTCACCATAAAATTCAGCGTCAGAAATATGCAAAACAACATCTAAACAAGCCTGATGCATTTTGGAAAGAATTCACGTGGACCTATGAGGATAAAATAGAACTCTTTGGCCACAAAGATAAAAGGTGTGTGTGGAGAAGATAGGGTACAGAATTTCAGGAAAAGAACATCTCGCCTACCATTAAGCATGGAAGTGGATCAATCATGCTTTGGGGTCATGTTGCAGCCAATGGCACAGGGAACATTTCACAAGTTAAAGGGAAGAATGGATTCAATGAAATTTCAGCAAATTCTTGATGCAAACATAACACCATCTGTAAAAAAGCTGAAGGTGAAAAGAGGATGGATTCTACAAATGGAAAATGATCCTAAACACATGTCACAATCCACATTAGATTTCCTCAAAAGGCAAGGTGAAGGTTTTACAATGGCCCTCACAGTCCCCTGATCTGAACATCATTGAAAATCTGTGGCGAGACCTCAAAATAGCAGAGGATGCAAGATGGCCCAGTAATCTCATAGAACTGGAAGAATTCTCTAAGGAAGAATGGAGGAAAACCCCTCAAACAAGACTTGTCTGGCTACAAAATTGTTTACAAGCAGTGATACTTGTAAAATGGGGAGCTACTAGGTACTAACAATGCAGGGTGCCCAAAAACTTTTGCTTTGGTCCATTTTCCTTTTTGTCATTTCAAAAAAGGTAAAAGATGAAAAAATATATATATTTTTGCCTAAAATACAAAAGAAAATGTGTCATCTTTAACTTTAGGCCTTTTAAAGATCATTTAATCTGCAACTTGCTAACTGTCCACAGTAAAGGCCCCGTCTCACATAGCGAGATCGCTAGCGAGATCGCTGCTGAGTCACAAGTTTTGTGACGCAACAGCGACCTCCATAGTGATCTCGCTATGTGTGACACGTACCAGCGATCAGGCCCCTGCTGTGAGATCGCTGGTCGTGTCGGAATGGCCTGGACCTTTTTTTGGTCGTTGAGGCCCCGCTGACATCGCTGAATCGGTGTGTGTGACACCGATCCAGCGATGTCTTTACTGGTAACCAGGGTAAACATCGGGTTACTAAGCGCAGGGCCGCGCTTAGTAACCCGATGTTTACCCTGGTTACCAGCGTAAATGTAAAAAAAAAAAAACAGTACATACTCGCCTTCTGATGTCCGTCAGGTCCCTTGCCGTCTGCTTCCTGCTCTCACTGACTCCCGGCCGTACAGTGAGAAGTGAGAGCACAGCAGTGACGTCACCGCTGCGCTCTGCTCTCAGTGTACGGCCGGATCTCAGTCAGAGCAGGAAGCAGACGGCAAGGGACCTGGACACCGAAAGGCGAGTATGTAGTGTTTTTTTTTTTTGGTAACCAGGGTAAACATCGGGTTACTAAGCGCGGCCCTGCGCTTAGTAACCCGATGTTTACCCTGGTTACCCGGGTGCTGCAGGGGGACTTCGGCATCGTTGAAGACAGTTTCAACGATGCCGAAGTCCTTCCCCTGATCGTTGGTCGCTGGAGAGAGCTGTCTGTGTGACAGCTCCCCAGCGACCACACAGCGACTTACCAACGATCACGGCCAGGTCGTATCGCTGGTCGTGATCGTTGGTAAATCGCTATGTGAGACGGGGCCTTAACAGTCATTTTGACCTGGGGTGTCAAAACGTTTACATGCCACTGTATGTGTACCTGCCTCTCACCCCCCATTTCCATAGATCTCAATGGGCAACTGTAATCTGATCCCTCAGTGAATTTTCAGTCCCACTTATCTAGATTTTAGCAGTATTTCAAAGTGGATGATAAATTCAGGAGTCCAGGTGGGAGAGAAGAAGTGGCTCGAAAGTGGAGAAAGAGGCATATTTTTGTGATATGATATATTACAACTTTTCTTATATTCGCTGCTACTATTGATCTATGTAAAGTTTGTTGAGATGATGACCATTTAAATAGACTGGATTGAGACTGGTGATGGTCCCTGGTCAGATATTTAGGGATGAGAGCATCTAACCTCTTTTTTGGAGAGTCCTAATTTAGAGCCACATGTGTCGTTACGTCCCCCCAATATAGGATCACTGATCTTCTGGGTACCCCGCCAGCCATGCCCACTACACAATACCAAAAGCCACCATCTTTCGGGACTACGAGGCTTTTGTCAGCTTCCTCCCTCTGCATAGAGATGATTATTATCTTCCATTAAGGATCCAAATATTGTGCTGCGGCGGAGCGCCGGGGGAGGGGAGGCAGTGACATACAATTAGCTCATATGCATGATAGCAATTTGTCACATTCATCTCCGACTGGTGAGGAGAACTCTGCTCAGCCGAAGATTTACTGCAATAATTTCTACTTAAAGAATGGAAGTAAAACATGTTCTTAAATGACCCATTGATTGAATGAGAAGGAACCTGAACGTTATTGCTCGCGCTGCGCTGAAAGATAACATTCAGCATCCACTGACTGGGAACGCTCTGTAAGTCTCCGGATGACTCGTCCTATGGAGGATTCGGGTCATTTGTGATTTAATGAATAGTAATAGGCACAAAGCGGCCCTCTTCTGCTATAAATATACGCCCCGTGCCGGTAGTACGAGCCGGAGTGATATCACGCGGCTGATAATACACGTACCTGCAACCCCATCCAGTGTCTTCTATGGGTTCCCGAGCAAAAACTTCATTTCCAGCCTGGGTGACCGCAAATACGATTATAGGTAGGGCAGATTTTATTGAAAGTTAAGAATGACCGCCATTCGTCACACATATTTGTATATAGAGGACACAGTTACACCAACACTTTACATGAATATTTATATGTAATCACTCCAATGGGATGTGAAATAATACCGCAAGATATCACATAAAAAATACTTACATACATCGCACAAGTACAATTGTCATTCAGCATCCAAATAATGGAAACATACAATTTCCAAATAATACTCCCACACAATGCATATATAAAGCTGCAATACAATGTCCACATAAACTGCATTTTAGACAGTGAAGAATTGAAATGATTATTCCGATGCTTTGCATAATTTGCTTGTCTGGATCTGCTAATTAATCTGGTGGGAAGTTGTTCCAACTAACCAACTAAGCACAAATTCTGTGGCGCGATGTATGGAAAAACTCTTACTGACAATGTCCACATAATACAGCCACACAATGCCCAAAATGCTTCCATACAATGGTCATATAAAACTGCAAATAATGCCACCATAGAATGAGAGAAGATAATTCCAATTGCAAATCAGCATCCAAATGCTGTCATAAAATTCCAGCTAATACTTCCATACAATGCTCAAATAAAACCGCAGTTTTGTATCCAAATAATGCCACCATAGAATGCTACCATTCTCCTCTGCGATTCATATAATACAACCATTTAATCTCAGATAATACTTCTGTACAGTGTTCAAATAATTTGCAATTAAAGGTAAATGTAATAACACCATACAATACTTAAATAAAGCTGCAATTCACTGACTAAATAACTCCATCATGCAATGCCAGATAATTCAATACATTGCTAAAAAAAACTGCAATTAAGTGTCCACGCAACACTGCAACACAACGTAAGAACAATTCCTAGAGACCATAATCATTTTCACCTTGAATTTTGTATGCATGTAATACCGCCAAACCATGCTTACACCCAATTCTGCAAATAAAATAATTCAGCCATTCAATGTAACATAATACATCCAAACAGTGTCCAAATAAACTGCAATAATAGCAACATACAATGCTGCAATAAAACTGCAACTCCGTGTCCAAGTAACATTGCTTGCAATTCTAACTAACGCTCCCATACAATGCTCACATAAAACTACAATTCTGTATGCAAATGATACTGCACGATAATGCGCATACAAATCTGTAATTTTGCTTCCAAATAATACCACCATACAGTGCTAAAAAAATCTTCAATTCAGTGTCCAAATAATACATTAAAACAGTTAACTTTGAAATGTATCTGCTATTAAATATCCCTTCTGTTCCCAAAGAAGGAGAGCTTCTACATTTACTGCTCGCTGCCTAGATTACCGGCCACTTCTGCAGTCTATCAGAGGTGGCTGGTTTCTTAGGCAAGGAGTGCAATACTTACAAGCTCTTTGGTGTAGGGCTTGTAAGCGCTGCTCTGACCCTTCCTCCAGGGAAGCAGAGGCAAAGCTGCTAGGATTATTGGAGTGGCAGCCCAGCCGTGGAGCGCAAAGACCCCCAGCATGACTCCGGAAGGCTGGGGGAGCAGTGCAATCCTGAAGACCCCTTTAAGGAAGTATGTCTGAAGATTTTGAGTGTGTGTCCACCATCTTTGAAGTTCACTCAGACACCACAGTCCAACCCCAGGTAGATGAATTCACTGAATTGCACTTCTCGACTCCCAGTCTGATGCATTGACTCCCACGCTGCGGATTTGATGAGCGTTACAGGTACTCAGTTTGGCATATCTGACACATTATACATCATCTCCAGATTCCTACTTGACAGCCTCTTAATTGAACATTTTCATGAAAGACAAAGAATATAGCATTTTGAGCTGTCGCCTTATAGAAGGAAAAAGATCATTTTACAAAAAATTGTCTTTACACCCGGTCAGTGACAGTCCTCGCCTGAAGGACGTGGTCTTCTCTAAAGTAGCTGCCATCACTGGTAGTCACATACTTTATCCCGAGGGCCATTTTCTCATATGTAATGTACGATATAAAGCTTGAGGTTTGTATATTATGTAATAGTCTAATTTCCTGATATAAGACTTGACCTCGGCTGCCAAATTGCCAGTCTGCACAATGCTAAGGTGCTGCCTTAAAACCACTGAGCAGTGTAGCGGTGAATCCTGCACTAGAGTGAGACAACACTTAGTAGACAGCAGAAACAAAGAGGCTATCATACAACAGTAATGAACAGTATAGCTGTGAACCCATAACTGGGGTGTGAAGGAAACACTTAATGGAAGGCAGAAGCATGGAGGACATTATAAAGCAGCACTGAGCAGTGTAGCTGTGAATCATGCACAAGAGTGAGACAACACTTACCAGTGGAGCGCCCCCACTGCCGCAGGGCCGAGGGGTACCCGGTACCGGGCCTCTCTGTCTCAGTTCTGGGGTTGTCACGGTGGCTAGACCCGGCCCGTGACCCTGCTGAGGGGCGTCCAATGAAGGTGGAGAGTGATGTGAGGTTGTGGTGCGGTGCAGGTCGCAGTAAATAACGAGGACACCAGGTTGCAGTCTCTTTACCTCTTTACTGAAGGTCCCAGGATCCTCAGTCCGGAATACGGTCAACTGGGCTACCCGAGTTCGGCCGGTCCGATGGCACCTCCAGAGTTCCCTTTGCAGGTGGAAATCTGTGCCTACCTTCTAGCGCTGTGTGTTGTGGTCCTCCCCTGCTGTGCTTACGGGATAGTCCCCACAACTGTTGTGTCTGTTTCTGAAGTTCCCTCACAACTCGATTATGATGTTCTTCTTCGTCCCCCAGATGATATGGCTAGGACGCACCCGTATGACGGGTAGGCCTCGAGTTCTTCCGGGACCCTAGGGTCGCCCCTCTCCAACTGTTGCCCCCTATGTCTTCTTAGGTGATTTGGGTGAGACAGCCCGCCTATAACTGACTGTTCTGCCGTAGGTTTGAAGTAAGGCCTGGAGCTCAATACTTCCTCGGCGTTTCCGGCCACCGGCTACGCGCCTCAGTAGGATGTTGCCTCGATCTTACGGCACGACTCCTACTGATGTTTCTCCTTTTTGCGTTGATCTCGTTTCTCACTCAGCACAATAAACCTCGCTTCTTGTCCTTTCTTAGGATGCCACCGCAATGAAGTGCAGGCGCGGTCCCGTAACGTTCTCTCTGTTCGCTAGGCCTCTGTCAGGATCCCACCCCTGACAGGGACCCCCCTGAATCTTCCCCTGCAACACCCTCTGCCACAGGATGTTGCCTGGTTCCAACCCAGTCAGCGTTCTCTCTAACTTCCTCTCTAACCGCCAGTTTTACCAGACTGTGAGGAGTGGCCTAATACATAGCACCCTTAGCTCCCCCTGGAGGCCAGACTGTGAAGTGTATTGGTGTCTGTGATACCTGGTCAGAAGAACTCCTTCAGTGCCATCAGACGTACCATAGCTCCCCTTAGCGGCGGAGCATCAGTACTGCAACGACCAGGACTCAGGGCCGCTGCACCAGAAAGCAGAAACAAAAAGGATATCATATAACAGTACTGAACAGTGTACCTGTGAACTCATTACTGGGGTGAGAAGGAAACACTTAATGGAAGGTAGCAGCATGGAGGACATTGTGAAGGAGCACTGAGCAGTATAGATGTGAATCATCCACTGGAGTGAGACAACACTTATTAAAAAGCAGAAGCAAGGAGGATATCTTACAACAGAACAGAACAATACAGCTGTGAATCTCTCACTGCTGTGAAACCCCCCCCCCCACTTATTAGAAGGCAGCAGCATGGAGGACAATATCAAGCAGCACTTAGCAGTGTAGCTGTGAATCATTCAGTGGAGTGAGACAACACTTACCAAAAAGCAGCACTCAGGAGGACATTATACAACAGCAAGAAAAAGTTTAGCTGTGAATCCATCACTAGACTGAGAAACATTTTTTTAGAAGGAAGCAGAATGGAGGCCATTATATTGCAGTACTGAGCAATATAGCTGTGAGTCCACCTAGCAAGTGAAATAAACATCTACTAGAAAGCAGAAGAATCAGTCTATGTGCGTCTCCCACTCTGCTCCCGATTCCTTCTCACTCCATAGACATAAATAGGCAGCAGACATCTGATCTCACAGAGAGCTGGTCAATTTTAGCAATGTTTTATCCTAAATAATAGAGAGGCAGTGAAGAGGAGAAGAAGTGGCTCATAAGTGGAGAAAGATGTATCTTCTCTTTCCTTGCACTATTGATTTTCGCAGTTTGCAGTAGTGACAGCGATTATTTTAGTGACACGAATGGATGGTCGCTCAGCAGCATAGTTACATCCTTGGGGAGAGTGGGAACCCCCAGTTTCTCGATTGTGGCTCCAAGTTGATGAAGCATTTAGGGAATATGAATCCTTATGCGGTAAATATATTTATTGGTGGTAAACCCCTGACATTTAGTAGACATTTCCGAGCCGCGCACACTTTGATTCTCAGCACTGTGGATTTTCCAGCTTTAGATCTCGCCTTCAGAATCAGCAATGAAGAATTGATTCCAGAGCCGCCGCCGTGCGCCGTCCCTTTTTTATGTGGCGCGCAGCCAAATTATGAGACACGCAGCGAGCTGTGATCGTATCTGTAAGCATCCTCCGAGGGATCACGGGGGTCACCGTCACATTTATCCGTACACAAGAGCTGTGATTGAAAGCGCAAGGTTTCTACCCAAATAAATGGGGATTATTATGTTAAAATATTGATTTGCTTCCAATATCTATGATGAATCTCCTCGCCGGGCGTAAGATGTGTTTTATATTTATATTTTATTGCTCTGATGTCTGGAGTCCGATAACAGCAAAGATCCATTTATCTTTCATAAGATGTGCAGCCGAGCATTGAATAAAGATTAGCGCTGGGGAGTCAGGTACCGGCGCCCGTGGAGAGCCAGACTGCACCGGGGGCCACAGACAGGGCTGCCACTAGAAATTTCGGGGCCCCATACTGGAAACATTTTCAGGGCCCCCTTGAGACTCCGCCCAGGCTCCACCCCAGCCCCGCCTCCACGCTCCACCCCTCGAACTGTCCACAGTCCCACCGCTCTCTCTTGGAAAAACTTCACTTCTCACCTATCACACATTAACAGTTCCCATCACCAGATCACACATATAGCCGGCAGCTTTTGTTTTGGCCAAAAGATTTTTTAAGCCGCCACCATAACACGGTAGACAGCTTTGGCCGGGCCCTACTCAACTGTAACCTATTAAATATTTGTTAACAGTGCAGCCACAATGTCCCATTAACAGTGCAGCCACAATGTCCCATTAAGGCTACGTTCACATTTGCGTTGTTGTGTGTTGCGTCGGCGACGCATCGGCGACGCAACGCACAACGCATGCAAAACGCATGCAAAACGCATTGTTTTGTGACGCATGCGTCCTTTTTTTGCTTGATTTTGGACGCACAAAAAATGCAACTTGCTGCGTCCTCTGCGCCCTGACGCATGCGCCGCAGTGACGCATGCGTCACAAAACGCAAGTGCAACGCATGTCCATGCGCCCCCATGTTAAATATAGGGGCGCATGATGCATGTGTCGCCACAGCGGCGCCCGACGCTGCGTCGCACAACGCTAATGTGAACGTAGCCTAACAGTGCAGCCACAATGTCCCATTAACTGTGCAGCCACAATGTCCCATGACTCTGGAAAGGTTGACTTCCCGTGACTTTCAACCCTTCTTCCCTTCTTGCTGTCCGGACGTCCTTGGTCAAAGAGCGCTATGGTCCCTCGCCGCATCCTTTTTGTTGCCCCCGACCCCACCTCTGCCTATGTCATTTCTCCTACGTCACTTCCTCCCCCCTCCATCACTGCTCGTCCCCCCCCCCCCCCCCACACTGCTTTTTCCCAATTTCCCCCATTGCATCACTTCCTTTCTGCCAGTTTCATGCCCGCCTACCTCTAACCCTACGGGTTTCGTCCGGCGGCTACTTTATCCGTGCAGCTACAGTGCTCCTAACAGTGAAGCCAAAATGTCCAATTAACAACAATGTCCCTTTACAGTGCAGCCAATTTCTTTATAACATTGCCAGCCACAGACCAACCTGACATTGACAACCCCGAAGCACAATAAAAAAATTCTCCCTGCAATATAAAAATTGTAATGAGGGATCCACGTATCTAGGGGCTGCCGTCACTAATGCTCACATATCAGCACAACTTCATTCCTGGGGTAACTTCCTCTTCTACAGCTGGTGAAGGATCAGGTACTTTCCTCCCTATCTGCAGCCTGACAGAGCTGCCCTCTCTAATAATACAAATGCTTTCCCTCCTCTCTGATTTGTCATATGTCTCTAATACTATGAGAATAGCAGAAAGAGTCATCACTGCCCAGAGCTTCCAAGGATTTGTGGCAGATTTTGCATGTTCGAAAAAAAAGAAAATCACCATCACATTGAGGACACTCAGTTAAGGAAAGGTCTTGAGCTCCACTCATTGAGTCACTCAATTTAGGAAATGTCATTCTGTATGGCACCTTTATTGCTTCCATCTTGGTCTGACTCCAATCTTCCTATAAACAGCCCAACACCCGACTAATCCGGGGCATTATATCACCTCCAGGGAGGTATCTCAGGCTTTCTGCCTCCAGGGCGCCCACCGGGCACAAATACAGATGCAGAGACTGGATTTTATGGGCGAGCTGCCAGGCTGCACACTTCACCATTCTTCTGGGACTTGCGGTCCCTTCCCTGCAGCAAAAGGAATATGACTGAATATTTGGCAGTAGGATGAAGACAGTCTGCTAAGTCTTCCTCCAGTGCTGGAGAACATTCCAAGAGCCGTGAAAACCTTTTACCATCTGCAGACTTCTGTTAATTATGTCCTTTCTCATACTCTGTCTTAATTAGAAATTGTTTTACTGACAGTTTCAAAAATATAATCGTCTCATTTGTGGCATATTTATCACCTGTGCAAAACTGCAAATCAAATCCTCCGGGAGCTGAGGGAGGAAGGTGCGGAGGGCGGCAAATCTTCCCTGAGCTCCGGCGTGCCAGGGGACCAGGAGAATGGGGCTGTGACTAGAAGAAAAGTCTGAGCATGGAAAGGTTGTGCCTTCCATAGAGGCAGACCAGGCGGCTTGGTTTTGGCTTGGCGGGGACTTTTGCTTAGTTGTAGAATTCATCTTCAGTTTTACAAAAAAAAATTTCGAGAAGCAAATCCAGCAAATTAATATTACGGGCCAGGAAGGGGCTATAATAAAAGGTATATTCTCTCACTTCTTCTCTGCTCTGTTCTAGTCGCCTTCTGCAGTCTTGTCTTCCTTAGCCCCACAAGTCATCATCCTGAAGAAGCTGAACACGTGGAATATGGCCGGACACCAAAATATGGGCACAATGACCCAGTGAAGACTGGACTGAAGAAGACAGCTGGACTGGAGCTAGGTCAGGGGCGTAGAATTTATTTTAGTTTTTATCTATTACCTTTTTTATGTTCTAGGATCAGTAGAAAATTGAATTTCCTGCACAAATTCTAGTGAATCTGGACATTTAGAACTTTTGCAGATTCGCTCACTTCCACCAAGGAGTTTTCTCTTTTCCATGTATCCTTGTAAGTACCGCCAATCTTTAAGAAAAAAAATATGGACGTATAAGATGGCCACACACGAGATATGTGTCTACTAAATCTGAAGAGTTCATCAAGAACAGTCTATGTATATGGTTATGTCATCCAATGGCAGATATTGGAGGAAAGAAGGATCGTACATGCTGGATTTCAAAATTCCCAATCGTTCTGATCTTCAGGGACATAAGTCGATGATCTATGAAAGCAATATCTGCACATATCCATGTTTAAACCCCCAATTCGTAAAACTAATTGGGGGTTAAAGCATAAAACCATTGCCAAGATCCACCTCTGCAATGGAGACCTTCACAGACTTCAGTGAAGGAATGAAAACCGTGGTCATTGAGGACATTTTTGACTCACGTGAACCCACCATATTTGTGATCTTCCCTCTCAGCTGAAGGACTAACACATCCAAGCGTCCTCAATGCTGAGATCAGGTTCCTTCAACTCGAGAAGTTGGTGTCAATACTGGACAACCACTTGAAGGGCATCTTCAAAATGCATCTAGTTCATGGCCAATGACGGGCTTGAAGGCTGAAATTCTGAAGTCGCGTGATGCCATATGGAAAGCAGCTTGGTTGGAAGACTATACCACCCATGATCTGGTCATGTCCACACATAGGCTGCTCCTGTTCAACGCAGAAAGTCCAGACCTAGAACATAGGAATTTCATCACTTGAGTCTTTCGCCAGCCACGACCTTCTGGTTGTCTTCTATGGCTTCCATCCATATTCCTGCACCCTTACATGTTGGCTTTCTGCAGAGGTTGTGGCCCTACATTACTGCTTTCTCTTTGCATTTTTCCATATATTTTGCACTTTCCATGTGAATTTTCTCCCTTTTTATCGAGCATCTTGTAAATCTGCATTACCTCTGCTGCTGCGCTCAGGACAGACTAAACCGGGGAAGATGAGCTCTTAGAAGCATCTGAGAAAAAATTATTGTGTCTATATTATTTATCGTCTACATTTCCTGAAAATATATATTTTATGGGGATAGTTTATTTTTAAGGGGTGATGTTGCCTGGTGGTATTGGTCTCCTGTGGGAGCTGAGCTGTGAAGACAAACCAGGTAAATGTGCTATAGTATTTGTAGTCCTCCAGATACTGAAGAAGCACAATATCCATCATGGCCCAGTTCTGAAATGGTCCACGAACATTAAGGGTATGTGCGCACGTTGCGGATTACTCTGCAGATTTTTCGGGACTGATTTTGGTAAATCCGCAGGTAAACCGCACTGCGGATTTCCTGCGGAATTACAGCGATTTTTTTCCGCAGCAAAATCCGCAACGTGTGCACATACCCTAAGATTTGATCTCGTTTGACACATAATGTAACAAATTAGAAATCTGCAAACCATTTTATTTTAATAATTATGTTAATTTACGTCCAAAAAATCCTCCGAAGTGCAATGCGTGCTGGGAATTAAGAGAAAGGAAGTTCTAAAACCTATAATGCTGGCAGAATGCCAATGAAGAGAAACTGCACACTCAAAAAGTGTTGATATCTAATTACAAGGCAAGAGAATCAGGAGAGTTCCTGATCATATTGGACTGGTATGTGCGCCAACGGGGTGAGGGTGTCATGAAAAATGTTCTGATGTGTGCCACTATGATGAGATGGTCCACTGCCACGTTCTTAAAATAGAAGCAGATCCCATTGGAAGGACCTAAATGTACACATTTATTTGCATATTGTTTGTACAAGTAGACCACCATCTACTATTCTTATAAAATGAATGGGTCACTGGAAGCAAATTATCTCTATCCTAAAAGGAAATATACCTTAGATAACAAAGGATCCACCATTCACAATAGGTGAAGTCACAGCTCACCTCCTCCTCCTGTACAATGACTGATAACACCTCTATATACAGTAGATAACACAGGATCCACCATCCACAATAGGTGATGTCACAGCTCACCTCCTCCGCCTCCTGTACAATGACTGATAACACCTTTATATACAGTAGATAACACAGGATCCACCATTTACAATAGGTGATGTCACAGGTCACCTCCTCCTTCTGTACAATGACTGATAGCACCTCTATATACAGTAGATAACACAGGATCCACCATTCATAATAGGTGATGTCACAGCTCACCTCCTCCTCTTGTACAACGACTGATAACACCTCTATATACAGTAGATAACACAGGATCCACCATTCACAATAGGTGATATCACAGCTCACCTCCACCTCCTGTACAATGACTGATAACACCTCTATATACAGTAGATAACACAGGATCCACCATTCACAATAGGTGATGTCACATCTCACCTCCTCCTCCTGTACAATGACTGATAACACCTCTATATAAAGTAGATAACACAGGATCCACCATTGACAATAGGTGATATCACAGCTGCCTGTGTCTGAGCTGCTGCCTATGTCTGTGCTGCTGCCTGTGTCTGTGCTGTGGCCTATGTCTGTGCTGCTGCCTGTGTCTGTGCTGCTGCCTGTGACGGCTGCTGCCTATGTCTGTTCTGCTGCTTGTGACTGTGCTGCTGCCTGTGACTGTGCTGCTGCCTGTGTCTGTGCTACTGCCTGTGACTGTGCTGCTGCCTATGTCTGTGTGGCTGCCTGTGACTGTCTGTGCTGCTGCCTGTGTCTGTGCTGCTGCCTGTGTCTGTGCTGCTGCCTGTGACTGTGCTGCTGCCTGTGACTGTGCTGCTGCCTGTGACTGTGCTGCTGCCTGTGTCTGTGCTGCTGCCTGTGACTGTGCTGCTGCCTGTGACTGTGCTGCTGCCTGTGTCTGTGCTGCTGCCTGCGTCTGTGCTGCTGCCTGTGACTGTGCTGCTGCCTGTGACTGCTGATGCCTGTGTCTGTGCTGCTGCCTGCGTCTGTGCTGCTGCCTGTGACTGTGCTGCTGCCTGTCTCTGTGACTGCTGATGCCTGTGACTGTGCTGCTGCCTGTGACTGTGCTGCTGCCTGTGACTGTGCTGCTGCCTGTGACTGTGCTGCTGCCTGTGTCTGTGCTGCTGCCTGTGACTCTGCTGCTGCCTGTGTCTGTGCTGCTGCCTGTGACTGTGCTGCTGCCTGTGTCTGTGCTGCTGCCTGTGTCTGTGCTGCTGCCTGTGTCTGTGCTGCTGCCTGTGACTGTGCTGCTGCCTGTGTCTGTGCTGCTGCCTGTGACTGTGCTGCTGCCTGTGACTCTGCTGCTGCCTGTGTCTGTGCTGCTGCCTGTGACTGTGCTGCTGCCTGTGTCTGTGCTGCTGCCTGTGACTCTGCTGCTGACTGTGTCTGTGCTGCTGCCTGTGACTGTGCTGCTGCCTGTGTCTGTGCTGCTGCCTGTGTCTGTGCTGCTGCCTGTGTCTGTGCTGCTGCCTGTGACTGTGCTGCTGCCTGTGACTCTGCTGATGCCTGTGACTGTGCTGCTTGTGTCTGTGCTGCTGCCTGTGTCTGTGCTGCTGCCTGTGACTGTGCTGCTGCCTGTGTCTGTGCTGCTTGTGTCTGTGCTGCTGCCTGTGTCTGTGCTGCTGCCTGTGTCTGTGCTGCTGCCTGTGACTGTGCTGCTGCCTGTACAGTACAGGAATGTGAGTCTTGTATTAAGCTCATTGGCTAAAGGGAATTTCTTATTAAAAATGTAAAAAGGAAAATCTATATTTAACATAAAACCTGTTTCCACATTTGGTGATGTAAAGCGCCATGGAATAAATTTCACTGTGATAATAAATAATAATTTTCTGATGCCACTCGCTGTATCTTGTGTGTCCGCTCAGGGGAAGGTGCAGCCGGTAACCTCGCTGTTTGCCTCCCAGTTCCAGCCTCCATGTAAATGTCAGGTTTTCGCCTCAGTTGTAAAGTAATGAATGTTCGGCATTCACCTAATCCTCGGCGATGTTCCACAACAGTTTACACAACATCCGCCGTCCTCCTCTTACCTCCTGTGATCCCTTTAAGGTGAAGCCTCAGATCTCGCTGCTCCTTCACGGCTCGTGCTGTAGAACTTGCTGCAGGGGTTTGCGGCATTTTTTATTTTACAGGTTGTGAAATTGATAATGTGTTTGTGTGAGGATATAATATCATCTGCATGTCTGTGAAAGGCGCTAATTCCTTATTCCCCTCCCCAGAATATGACCAGTCTTTTGTACTGAATTTCTGAAATGTCAAATTTCCATAAAGATGATACACGGGAGCCGTAGAACATGCATTCAATTACCATGTAGCCGTAACTGCAAAAAAAAGCCGCCTCCTGCCGCCAAGCGCTGTGCGCCAGCTGCTTAACCCTTTACCTATCCTCTAGGGAGATGGAAAGTTTTCACTCTTACGCTATGTTCACATGTTGCTTTTTTGCTGAGTTTTCTTCTGCAGCCCAAACCTGCTCTCTTGACAGTAATAAAAGCTGCTTACAAAAAGGCAATTCTTTTTCTGCTTTCTCAGTGCGGTTTTGCGATATTTTTTTGCTGCATATTTGGTGCAGAATATACGTGTCATTTGTCTACTGTACAGGTTTAATAAAGTTAATCTCATTCAAGAAAAATGCAGCAAAAACGGATGGTTGTGTATTTTTTGCAGCTTTTTTTTACACTTTATCATTGTTTTCTATGGTGCAAAAAACATTGCAAAAATGCTGAAAGAATTAACATGCTTCAGTTTTCAAAAGAGCAGAAGCGCAAAAACACACCCTTATAGTCCTATGCTAAAAAAAAGCAGATTTCTTTGATAAGATATATTACCAAGTTACTTATTTTCATGTGTTCTATTGACTTATGAAATAAAACTTTACACACTGGTTCCTCTTTAAGTATTAAAGATACTGACATACGGTACAGAGGATACATACATAATTGTGCCGTCCAGTGCCCAAATATCTTACTGCCTAAACATAGCTCAGCTGGCGCCATAATAATGCCATGATGTGTGCCAGGAGGGAACGGGAGTGATTGACTCCAAAATGGTCACAGAGTCAATGGATTTTACCCTTATTGAGTAGATTTTTGGGTCTCTGAAAAGTGACCTACTGAGAAGAGAGTCTACGGTGGGCCGTTAGTGGCTGGTATAGGGCGCGGAAGATCCCAAAAAGGTTAACGGTTGCGATCCCTGTTGCCCTTACTATAATCCAGACCTCTACCATGGTTTGTGGCTGGACGCCTCTGCCATCATTTTGGAACCACGCAAATATTTCCCTACTAATAACCGCGTTCCGTAAAGATCTAGAAATTTAAACTTTGTTTAATCCTTAAATGAAAAAAATCATTAAACTCAAAGGTTCAGACTGGAAAGAAAATGTCCGACAAAGCAAAAACGGATATAAAAAAAGACGCGATTTGAAATTGATTATTATAGATGACACCTTAAAACTCATCTGTGTTAAATGTGATAAACCTGTTTTGCAAGTTTGATAAATTTGCACTGAGAAGGACTTGGCTGAGCACAGCTGGCACCCGAATGTGGCCCGGCGTCTCTCCTGGCCGCCCCCCAAGGTTGGCATCTGTACCACTTCTTAAAGGGGCCGTTCTCCTGTCTATACGAAGAATCACTGGCGATCAGCTCTCATTGGAGCTGCGAGTCAGCATTTTCCCTGCAGCGGCCACTGCAGGAGAAATGTGGTATTACATGACGCCCATTCACATGTGACCACGTGAGACAAAGTGGCGCTATGTCCTCTGGAGTAGACCAGACCTTCTGGAAATATAGACAGGCAGAAAAAAAGAAAGCGAGGAGAGCAGTTATCCTGATATTCAGCTGCTGAATCCTTGGCCCAATCTGGCCATTCCATGTTTATTAAAGGGGTATTCCTACCTTGTAACCTAATTGCTAAAATAGGACACTTTATGGTCAATAGAGGTCCAATCTATCAGACTTCATCAATCCTCAGAATTGTTTTCCTTAATATGGCCATGAGACTGTGCAGGAAACCATATCTGGACCTATTCACTTAAAGGATCTGTCTACTGCAATATTGTATTGCACAAATGGGCCCATGGTGGTCTTAAAAGAGCAAAAACAGACAATCGCCTACTGGACGCCATCAATCCTCTGCATTAGCGGCTGTAATACCTGCTCCTTCTTCCATCGGGAACGTCATATGACCCCTTACTGATAATCAGTGACCACTGACTTGCTGCAACCGTAAAACTTCATCCAGGCCGATAGACATACAGTAGACGGTTTCTCCTACAGGACCGCTGCAGGCAATCAGTGGCCACAATCATGTGACCCCCTCTTTTGGAAAAGGATGCTGGGGACATGGCCAGGAACTATGGCCAGTAGGTTAGTATGTGTTTTTTTTCTATTTTAAGACCCTCGTGGGTCCACTTGTACATTCATATCTTGTAGTGCCCAGCCCCTTTATATGGGGAGGCTCTGCAGTTCCTTCCAAATTGGCGGCCAGGTGCCGCTGTGTAAGGAAAAGAGTAAGGCAATGGCGGTCTACACCAGCACGAGTCCCTCATTCTCAGGATCAGTGACGCTCCCCTAAATCTGACCATAAATTGGAATTAGGCGTTAGGTGAGTGTAACGGTGTTTGTTATTTTTAAATAAATTTGTAACACGGTGTGTATTTTTATTTCTACTAATAAAGGACTTTATTCTGGCGGTGTGTTTATTTATCAGATAGCTACAGGATTAGTAATGGATAGGTGTCTTATAGGCACCCCTGCATTACTAAACTGTGGGCTTGATGTCACCTGACAATACAAAGGTGACAACAACCCCACAAATATGAACCCCACTTGCCACCGTTATAGGTCAAATGGGAAGAGGCGGGCAAAGGGCCAGAATTGGTGCATCTAATAGATGTGCCTTTTCTGTTCAGCTGTGGGCTGCTGTTTTTAGGCTGGGGGGGTCAAAATCAATGACTCCTTACCAGCCTGAGAATACCAGCCCCCAGCTGTCTGCTTTAGCTTGGCTGGTTGTCAAAAATGTCAGGGATCCCACGCCATTTTATTTATTTAAATAATTAAAAATAAGGTGTGCGGACCCCTCTATTCTTGATAACCAGCCTTGCTAAACCTGACAGCTGAGGATTGCAGCCCGCAGCTGTTAGTTTTGCCTAAAAGACCTCACATAATTTAAAAAAAATGTATTTATAGCTCAGGTGCCGGCTCATGAATACTCCTATCAGCCACCGCCTGCTCTTGCTTTTATTAGTGGCAGCAGGCGCAGGCTGATGAGTGTAGTAGTCCCATCAGCCAATGCCTGTGACCGGAGGTAAACTTTTTACCGCCATTAACAGCTGAGGACTCACGCTGTCAAAACCACAGCTCTCTGACCGCTGATAATAATCCTACCGCCGATCAGAAGCATTGTTTGCCGCGCTGTCATGCAGATGACAGTGTGGCAAACAATGGATGTTCCGGCCCCCCATTCATCTGAATGGGGCTTGGGTCCAGGTACTGTTCTGGTGGCCGTACCAAACTTTTTTTTACGTGTTCGGCCGAACTCGCTGGACCCAAACATCCAGGGGTTCGCCAATCACTACACCGAATTTGACATCAAGAATTTTCTAATACTGACGACTTTTTATTCTCCGCGTAAAAGTTCTTAGGTCTGTTGATTTTCTGTAACACTGGCGGCTCCTCGGCTTCTGCTGCTTCCGTCCAGGATGAGTCTCAATCGATTGGAGAGAAACCGGTTAAATAACAATTGGAAAGTCTCAAATTGAATTTAAAAGGACGATATAAATCAGGAGGCGATGGCGGTGCTGCCGGGGTCTGGGCGCTCTGCAGGAGCCATCAAAGCTTCCCCGAACAGGAGGATATGGGGCTCCGGCATCGCTCTGTGTCACATTTCCAGCCCTGATTTATGTTTTGGTTCATTCCGGGATATCTGAAGTTTTTTTTCTGCTTTTTTCTTCTGTTATTTAAATTTATTTTTTTCTTTATTATTGATTTTTTTCTGTACTTTTGCTTTGTTTATTCCCCTTGTTCTTAATAAGCAACCAATGGAGAAGCGGGAAAAATGGCCAATGGGACTTTAAAAAGAGAAGAAAAAAAGCTCAGCATGTAGAATGGGCCATAAGGATGGGACAGGAAGGCAAGTAAATACTTACTGCAACATAGTAATGATGCTGAGAAATATTCTGATCATTATTCAAGGGTTAATGAAACGGCACAAAAATACCGCTACCCCAATGTGCAGGGCTGGTCTTAAGCCTGAGGGTGAGCTATGCCGTGCGTTCCATGGCCATCCCATGTAGAGTACTATCTTACAGTGTACACATAATGATGGTGCCCAAATAAACAGCACCGTCCAACATGGCACCTAACATTGTGAAATAACACTTCCATACCATTGCTTAAATAAAAATGATACATAGTGTCACTACTATTCAGTGCAAAAATAATGTACTGTACATTTCTCAAAAGAGAACCACTTAATACCCAGGTCCATACCGTCATACAGTGTAATATAATATGCTATACAGCATGTATGTTGCAGCATAACACAATGCTTACGTCAATACCACCATACAGTGCAAAGAGTATACAATGTGCAGTGTTTAAGTTGTAGCACCAGTTTACACCTAGGCTAATACCGCCATACAGTGCTCACATATTACACTATACAGTTGTTTAATGGCAGCAGTACATATTGCCGAAGTGAATACTGACAAATAATGCATAAATAGACTTCAAGACCATCATATAGTGCAAAACCAATATACTGCAGTATGCAATGTTTAAGAAGGAGCACACAATGCTTATGTTAATAGAGTTGAAAAGTGAAAAAAAAAAATACCGTACAGTGCATAAGTTGTGGCACCACACAATGACCAAGTCTGTAACACTGCCATATGGTGCAAAGTTATATACTGTGCAGTGTTCAAGAAGCAGCACACAATACTTAAATTAATACTGCCATACAGTGCAAGAATATAGTCATCATACAGAGACCTAATAAAAGCACCAAATATAAAATAATAGAACACGCAAGTTACGTCTGTTCATGGGTTTGTGAGCCGCGGGGGTGAGGGCACCTGTGGCTTCTACTTCTGCGCGAGCAACCGATGAGACACAGCGGAAATTGCACAATCCCAAAAGCCAACCATGCTCCTCTCTGTTTGGCCAATCCAACGAATGAATGATCCATCCACGATACCTCTGGGGCGGGACGTCTGATGGAGCTGGGAGACGCTACTTGACTGCAGCGCGCAAGACTGTGCGGAAACCGGAACCCCTATGGCTGCATATTGCGGTGTACGGTGTGTCGCCATAAGATGTTCATTACCCCATAATAAACCGACAAAGGACAACAGATACCGGGCTGCGAGAATCCCATGGGCACCGTTGAATACATTTTTCATCCTCAACCACAATCTTATATAAGCATAATATATATGGTATATATCGTGCATGACTGCGGTATTCTACATCTGGACTTCAGTTCTCCACATTCTGCAGCACATTGTGTACTCAGGACTTTCCATTTCAATTTGCAATTAACCAAATGTTATTTCTGCTTCTTTTACCAGGTGTGAAGATAAAACAGAAGCTTCAGGGTCTCATGATTCACAAACATACATGTTCCAAACCGCACTGCTCTCATCACACGAGGCGACGCTGCAGACACACGGATAAAATAACTAGAATAATGGGAACAGACGTGAAGACGATCAAATAGATGGAAGATGTTCTGCAATATACAAAAGTATTGGATATATTTGCATTTATCCTTTCCTGATATCTGAAGAACTCTATTTTGTTTTGCAATTTTTACTTCATGTAAAGTTCCTGAGGATGAGAAAATGTGGAAATCAAAGCAAATCTAATATATAGGTACAGCAAAGTTGTGAGAACAAAAGCTATGCTACAAGCATACTGCCCCTACATACAAGAATAAAAGCATTATAATACTGCTCCTATACATAAGAATATTACTGCCATAATACTGCCCCTATGTACAAGAATATAACTACTATAATACTGCTCCTATGTACAAGAATATAACTACTATAATACTGCCCCATGTACAAGAATATAACTACTATAATACTGCCCTCTATGTACAAGAATATAACTACTATAATACTGCTCCTATGTACAAGAATATAACTACTATAATACTGCTCCTATGTACAAGAATATAACTACTATAATACTGCCCCTATGTACAGGAATATAACTACTATAATACTGCTCCTATGTACAAGAATATAACTACTATAATACTGCCCCTATGTACAAGAATATAACTACTATAATACTGCCCCCTATGTACAAGAATATAACTACTATAATACTGCCCCTATGTACAAGAATATAACTACTATAATACTGCTCCTATGTACAAGAATATAACTACTATAATACTGCCCCATGTACAAGAATGTAACTACTATAATACTGCCCCCTATGTACAAGAATATAACTACTATAATACTGCCCCTATGTACAAGAATATAACTACTATAATACTGCTCCCTATGTACAAGAATATAACTACTATAATACTACTCATATGTTCAAGAATATAACTACTATAATACTGCCCCCTATGTACAAGAATATAACTACTATAACACTGCCCCTATGTACAAGAATATAACTACTATAATACTGCTCCTATGTACAAGACTATAACTACTATAATACTGCTCATATGTACAAGATTATAACTACTATAATACTGCCCCTATGTACAAGAATATAACTACTATAATACTGCCCCTATGTACAAGAATATAACTACTATAATACTGCCCCTATGTACAAGAATATAACTACTATAATACTGTCCCTATGTACAAGAATATAACTACTATAATACTTCTCCTATGTATAAGAATATAACTACTATAATACTATCCCTATGTACAAGAATATAACTACTATAATACTGCTCCCTATGTACAAGAATATAACTACTATAATACTGCTTCTATGTACAAGAATATAACTACTATAATACTGCTCCTATGTACAAGAATATAACTACTATAATACTGCTCCTATGTACAAGAACATAACTACTATAATACTGCTCCTATGTACAAGAATATAACTACTATAATACTGCTCCTATGTACAAGAATATGACTGCTATAATACTGTCCCTATGTACAAGAATATAACTACTATAATACTGCTCCTATGTACAAGAATATAACTACTATAATACTGTCCCTATGTACAAGAATATAACTACTATAATACTGTCCCTATGTACAAGAATATAACTACTATAATACTGCTCCTATGTATAAGAATATAACTACTATAATACTGTCCCTATGTACAAGAATATAACTACTATAATACTGCTCCCTATGTACAAGAATATAACTACTATAATACTGCTCCCTATGTACAAGAATATAACTACTATAATACTGCTTCTATGTACAAGAATATAACTACTATAATACTGCTCCTATGTACAAGAATATAACTACTATAATACTGCTCCTATGTACAAGAACATAACTACTATAATACTGCTCCTATGTACAAGAATATAACTACTATAATACTGCTCCTATGTACAAGAATATAACTACTATAATACTGTCCCTATGTACAAGAATATAACTACTATAATACTGCTCCCTATGTACAAGAATATAACTACTATAATACTGCTTCTATGTACAAGAATATAACTACTATAATACTGCTCCTATGTACAAGAATATAACTACTATAATACTGTCCCTATGAACAAGAACATAACTACTATAATACTGCTCCTATATACAATAATATAACTACTATAATACTGCTCCTATGTACAAGAATATAACTGCTATAATACTGCCCCTATGTACAAGAATATAACTACTATAATACTGCTCCCTATGTACAAGAATATAACTACTATAATACTGCTTCTATGTACAAGAATATAACTACTATAATACTGCTCCTATGTACAAGAATATAACTACTATAATACTGCTCCTATGTACAAGAACATAACTACTATAATACTGCTCCTATGTACAAGAATATAACTACTATAATACTGCTCCTATGTACAAGAATATAACTACTATAATACTGCTCCTATGTACAAGAACATAACTACTATAATACTGCTCCTATGTACAAGAATATAACTACTATAATACTGCCCCTATGTACAAGAACATAACTACTATAATACTGCTCCTATATACAAGAATATAACTACTATAATACTGCTCCTATGTACAAGAATATAACTGCTATAATACTGCCCCTATGTACAAGAATATAACTACTATAATACTGCTCCTATGTACAAGAATATAACTACTATAATACTGCTCCTATGTACAAGAATATAACTACTATAATACTGCCCCTATGTACAAGAATATAACATACTATAATACTGCCCCTATGTACAAGAATATAACTACTATAATACTGCTCCTATGTACAAGAATATAACTACTATAATACTGCTCCTATGTACAAGAATATAACTACTATAATACTGCCCCTATGTACAAGAATATAACATAC
Organism: Ranitomeya variabilis; assembly: GCF_051348905.1. NCBI lineage: Eukaryota > Metazoa > Chordata > Amphibia > Anura > Dendrobatidae > Ranitomeya > Ranitomeya variabilis. The sequence continues at coordinate 231,960,117 of NC_135238.1, forward strand.
TATAATACTGCCCCTATGTACAAGAATATAACTACTATAATACTGCTCCTATGTACAAGAATATAACTACTATAATACTGCTCCTATATACAACAATATAACTACTATAATACTGCTCCTATGTACAAGAATATAACTACTATAATACTGCCCCTATGTACAAGAACATAACTACTATAATACTGCTCCTATATACAAGAATATAACTACTATAATACTGCTCCTATGTACAAGAATATAACTGCTATAATACTGCCCCTATGTACAAGAATATAACTACTATAATACTGCTCCTATGTACAAGAATATAACTACTATAATACTGCTCCTATGTACAAGAATATAACTGCTATAATACTGCCCCTATGTACAAGAATATAACTACTATAATACTGCTCCTATGTACAAGAATATAACTACTATAATACTGCCCCTATGTACAAGAACATAACTACTATAATACTGCTCCTATATACAAGAATATAACTACTATAATACTGCTCCTATGTACAAGAATATAACTGCTATAATACTGCCCCTATGTACAAGAATATAACTACTATAATACTGCTCCTATGTACAAGAATATAACTACTATAATACTGCTCCTATGTACAAGAATATAACTACTATAATACTGCCCCTATGTACAAGAATATAACATACTATAATACTGCCCCTATGTACAAGAATATAACTACTATAATACTGCTCCTATGTACAAGAATATAACTACTATAATACTGCACATATATACAAGAATATAACTACTATAATACTGCCCCTATATACAGCAATATAACTACTATAATACTGCTCCTATGTACAAGAATATATCTACTATAATACTGCTCCTATATACAAGAATATACAGTTAGGTCCATATATATTTGGACAGAGACAACATTTTTCTAATTTTGGTTACAGACATTACCACAATGAATTTTAAACAAAACAATTCAGATGCAGTTGAAGTTCAGACTTTCAGCTTTCATTTTAGGGTATCCACATTAAAATTGGATGAAGGGTTTAGGAGTTTCAGCTCCTTAACATGTGCCACCCTGCTTTTAAAGGGACCAAAAGTAATTGGACAATTGACTCCAAGGCTATTTCATGGACAGGTGTGGGCAATCCCTTCATTATGTCATTCTCAATTAAGCAGATAAAAGGCCTGGAGTTGATTTGAGGTGTGGTGCTTGTATTTGGAAGGTTTTGCTGTGAAGTAAACATGTGGTCAAAGGAGCTCTCCATGCAGGTGAAACAAGCCATCCTTAAGCTGCGAAAACAGAAAAAACCCATCCGAGAAATTGCTACAATATTAGGAACGGCAAAATCTACAGTTTGGTACATCCTGAGAAAGAAAGAAAGCACTGGTGAACTCATCAATGCAAAAAGACCTGGGCGCCCACGGAAGACAACAGTGGTGGGTGATCGCAGAATAATCTCCATGGTGAAGAGAACAACAGCCAACCAAGTGACCAACACTCTCCAGGAGGTCGGCGTATCAATATCCAAATCTACCATAAAGAGAAGACTGCATGAAAGTAATACAGAGGGTTCACTGCACGGTGCAGCCACTCATAAGCATCAAGAATAAAAAGGCTAGACTGGAATTTGCTAAAAAACATCTATAAAAGCCAGCACAGTTCTGGAAGAACATTCTTTGGACAGATGTAACCAAGATCAACCTCTACCAGAATGATGGAAAGAGTAAAGTAAGGCGAAGGCGTGGTACAGCGCATGATCCAAAGCATACCACATCATCTGTAAACCACGGCGGAGGCAGTGTGATGGCTTGGGCATGCATGGCTGCCAGTGGCACTGGGTCACTAGTGTTTATGGATGATGTGACACAGGAATGAATTCTGAGGTCTTCAGAGCCGCCATACTGTGTGCTCAGATCCAGCCAAATGCAGCCAAACTGATTGGTCGTCGTTTCATACTACAGATGGACAATGACCCAAAACATAAAGCCAAAGCAACCCAGGAGTTTATTAAAGCAAAGAAGTGGAATATTCCTGAATGGCCAAGTCAGTCACCTGATCTCAACCCAATTGAGCAGCATTTCACTTGTTAAAGACTAAACTTTAGACAGAAAGGTCCACAAACAAACAGCAACTGAAAACCACCGCAGTGAAGGCCTGGCAGAGCATCAAAAAGGAGGAAACACAGCGTCTGGTGATGTCCATGAGTTCAAGACTTCAGGCAGTCATTGCCAACAGAGGGTTTTCAACCAAGTACTAGAAATGAACATTTTATTTAAAATTATTGAATCTGTCCAATTACTTTTGGTCCCTTTAAAAACAGGGTGGCACATGTTAAGGAGTTGAAACTCCTAAACCCTTCATCCAATTTTAATGTAGATACCCTCAAATGAAAGCTGAAAGTCTGAACTTCAACTGCATCTGAATTGTTTTGTTTAAAATTCATTGTGGTAATGTCTATAACCAAAATTAGAAAAATGTTGTCTCTGTCCAAATATATATGGACCTAACTGTAACTACTATAATACTGCCCCTATGTACACGAATATAACTACTATAATACTGCCCCTGTGTACAAGAATATAACTACTATAATACTGCTCCTATGCATAAGAATATAACTACTCTGCCTATGGAGTGGTGCAGTATACTATAGAGTCTGTCTATGGGGGAGCATTATACAATATAGAGTCTGCCCATGGGGGTGTATTATACAATATAGAATCTGCCTATGGGAGATGCATTATAATATAGAGTCCACCTAAGGGGGTCCATTATACAATATAGAGTCTGCCTATGGGATACATTATACTATATACTATATAAAATCTGCCTATGGGAAGTGCGTTATACAATATAGAACCTGCCTATGGGGGTACATTATACTATATAGAGTCTGCCCATGGGGGTGCATTATACTATATAGCGTCTGCTTATGGGGGGTGCATTATGCTATATAGAGTCTGCCTATGGGAGTGCATTATACAATATAGAGTCTGCCTATGGGGGTACATTATACTATAGAGTCTGCCTATGGGGGTGCATTATACTATATAGAGTCTGCTGATGGGGGGTACATTATACTATATAAAGTCTGAATATCGGGGTGCATTATACAATATAGAGTCTGCCCATGGGGAGTGCATTATACAATATAGAGTCTGCCTATGGGGGTGCATTATACTATATAGAGTCTGCCTTTGGGGGTGTGTCACAGGTTCCTTCTCCGGTATCACACATCAATTAAGATCAATTAAGACCTCTTTAGTCAGTCCCTGGTAGTCCAGGCCAAGGTCTCTGGCTCTCTCCTGTAAACTGGATACAGTCCAATTTCTGTACTCACTCTGTGGGTGGTTGTCCTTTAGGTTACGCTCTGTTGATCCCGCTGCTTGCCACCAGTTGTCACAGTGTCCTTCTCCGGTATCACACAATCAGCAGAGCAAGAGAATAGTGAACAATCCCAAGACCTTTATTTAGGCAAAAGTACGAAAGGTCCATATACTATCCACCACACAAAGGATAAAATATTCCAGAACACGAATGCAGTTCAGTAACAGGATAAAAGTCCAACAATCCAGCACAGAGGATAACAGTCCATATACTCTTCCTTCTCTCTCTGACGTGCTGTCTTCACATCATGGTTCCACACAGGATCTGATTTCCCCCCAGCTCCTGTCCTCTCCTTATGTCCAGGAGTAGTCAGACAGGTTGGGGGTGGTTTTCAGGCCTCCCACACCTGACAAAGGTGCCTGGTGGATTAAGGCACTATAGGGGGTCATTGTTTCAACAAGCTAGTTCAACATGTCATTAGCATATTAGCAAACAGGTTTATTCACTGACCCTGTGGAGAGATAACAGTACAGGAATGTGGGGGCTGATATCAGATGGCAAATAACAGCCATTCATCAATTGGCAAATAACTCATCCTACAAGAGAACACCATGATAATCAGTAAAGTATAAATATACACAAAATGATACCCATATAACATATCACACCATTACAACCTCTCCCCCTTATAATAAGTGAGCACGCTATGAGGTCTACACAGACCTCTGGCCTGCTCACTTTAGTCCACTTTGCTCCACTGTTTATAGTTCCTTATACAGTGGCAGGGGTTGCAATAATCATGAACACTTGTCCATAAATTCCCGGGTCCTGGCTTTATGGTCTTACCAGGCTTTTTGACTGGACTGAGCCATTCGCTGATGTTCATTAGCCAAGGTAACTAGCTGGGTGTGACAGCCTCTGAACTCTAGAACGCAGGGAATGATGGGCGTTACGGTATCTGCGATATCTCCCTCCAATTGTTCTTTCAGAAGAGTGAGAGGCCCACGGACCTTCTGCTCCCACAAAATGACTTTGTAACTCCCCAATGTAATTTCCAAGGAGGATATCTGCAGGAAGTCCTCCCATAACTCCAATCCAACACAGTTTTTCTCCGAAACCAAAATCCAAACGTACCAAAGTTCGCTGTATATATTTCTGGACACCCCCCGCCAGGACAATGGGAATTCCCGGGCCCTGGTGAATTGCCTCGGGTCGTACCACACGGGGGTCAGCGATAGTCAGGAATGCCCCTGTGTCTCTAAATCCCGACACTTTGTATCCATCAATTAAGACATCCTGCAGGTGGCAACGTTCTGATGGACAAAGGCCGGAGTCCGTACACTCCAGGAGGGGTATCTATGGTGCCGTGGTCAGTGGTCCACTCTGGTGGGGGGGTGGTTCCTCTTCCTCAGGCGGGATGGAGTGCACAAGATGTACTGGACAAGGTGGGGCTCCCTCCGAATCCTTGAGGGACAGCCAGACTGTAAATGTCCAGGTTGCCCACACCCGTAACATCTCCTCTCTGTGATACCCCAGGTCGTGGTCGGAACTGTTGGGGCCCAGGATTGTGAGCTGTGATTGTCATCGGCCTGCGGCTGGGTGGAGGGGCAGATATAATCGGCGGGGGACAAGGCGCGGTCGAAGGCCGTGGTTCATTGTCCAGAAGCCTCCTCCATTGCGGTCGGATAGTAAGGGCTTCATCGGCCAGGGCTGCAGCTCTATCCACGGTGCACGGTGTGCGCTCCCGGACCCATTCCCGTACCTCTGCGGGGCACTTGGCAAGAAGTTGTTCTATAAGGAACGCCTGTATAACATCTTCCACAGTAAAGACGTTTTCTGCTTCCAGCCATCTCCGACATGCCTAGGACATCTTATGTGCATACATCCTAAACGATCCCCCCGAAGTGCATGGGAGGTCTCGGAACTTGGCCCTATATGAGTCTGGGGTGATAGCATGGTAATCCACGATAGTCTGCTTTACAATGTTATAATCTCGATTCCGCTGTGAGTCAATGGTTCGGTAAGCCTCCGCCAGGCTACCGTTCAGGAGTCCCACTAACAAACGCATCCAGCCAGAGTGGGGCACCTCCATCACAGCACACTGCTGCTCAAAGTCCTTGAAGAACCCCACCACATCTCCAGATGCCTCATCAAGTGGCTTAAACTCTGTCCGGGTGATCCGTACAGGCTCCCGGATCATTGGGTTTACATTCCACATTGCGTTACTCCCTCTTTCAAGCTCCATTGCTTCTTGTCTCCACTGTGCCCGGCGGGCAGCCTCCTCCTTGTACTCCTGAGAGACGCCTGGGCCCAGAACCGCCATCTCTTCTTCGTACCTCACCATCCACTGGCTTTTTGGGGTGGGGATCCCTATCTCCAGTGCTCGTCCTTCAGACATATGGGAGTAGGTGGTCTGGCTGGCACCCACCAGTAGATCAATTAAGACCTCTTTAGTCAGTCCCTGGTAGTCCAGGCCAAGGTCTCTGGCTCTCTCCTGTAAACTGGATACAGTCCAATTTCTGTACTCACTCTGTGGGTGGTTGTCCTTTAGGTTACGCTCTGTTGATCCCGCTGCTTGCCACCAGTTGTCACAGTGTCCTTCTCCGGTATCACACAATCAACAGAGCAAGAGAATAGTGAACAATCCCAAGACCTTTATTTAGGCAAAAGTACGAAAGGTCCATATACGATCCACCACACAAAGGATAAAATATTCCAGAACACGAATGCAGTTCAGTAACAGGATAAAAGTCCAACAACCCAGCACAGAGGATAACAGTCCATATACTCTTCCTTCTCTCTCTGACGTGCTGTCTTCACATCATGGTTCCACACAGGATCTGATTTCCCCCCAGCTCCTGTCCTCTCCTTATGTCCAGGAGTAGTCAGACAGGTTGGGGGTGGTTTTCAGGCCTCCCACACCTGACAAAGGTGCCTGGTGGATTAAGGCACTATAGGGGGTCATTGTTTCAACAAGCTAGTTCAACATGTCATTAGCATATTAGCAAACAGGTTTATTCACTGACCCTGTGGAGAGATAACAGTACAGGAATGTGGGGGCTGATATCAGATGGCAAATAACAGCCATTCATCAATTGGCAAATAACTCATCCTACAAGAGAACACCATGATAATCAGTAAAGTATAAATATACACAAAATGATACCCATATAACATATCACACCATTACAACCTCTCCCCCTTATAATAAGTGAGCACGCTATGAGGTCTACACAGACCTCTGGCCTGCTCACTTTAGTCCACTTTGCTCCACTGTTTATAGTTCCTTATACAGTGGCAGGGGTTGCAATAATCATGAACACTTGTCCATAAATTCCCGGGTCCTGGCTTTATGGTCTTACCAGGCTTTTTGACTGGACTGAGCCATTCGCTGATGTTCATTAGCCAAGGTAACTAGCTGGGTGTGACAGCCTCTGAACTCTAGAACGCAGGGAATGATGGGCGTTACGGTATCTGCGATATCTCCCTCCAATTGTTCTTTCAGAAGAGTGAGAGGCCCACGGACCTTCTGCTCCCACAAAATGACTTTGTAACTCCCCAATGTAATTTCCAAGGAGGATATCTGCAGGAAGTCCTCCCATAACTCCAATCCAACACAGTTTTTCTCCGAAACCAAAATCCAAACGTACCAAAGTTCGCTGTATATATTTCTGGACACCCCCCGCCAGGACAATGGGAATTCCCGGGCCCTGGTGAATTGCCTCGGGTCGTACCACACGGGGGTCAGCGATAGTCAGGAATGCCCCTGTGTCTCTAAATCCCGACACTTTGTATCCATCAATTAAGACATCCTGCAGGTGGCAACGTTCTGATGGACAAAGGCCGGAGTCCGTACACTCCAGGAGGGGTATCTATGGTGCCGTGGTCAGTGGTCCACTCTGGTGGGGGGGTGGTTCCTCTTCCTCAGGCGGGATGGAGTGCACAAGATGTACTGGACAAGGTGGGGCTGCGTGGGGCTCCCTCCGAATCCTTGAGGGACAGCCAGACTGTAAATGTCCAGGTTGCCCACACCCGTAACATCTCCTCTCTGTGATACCCCAGGTCGTGGTCGGAACTGTTGGGGCCCAGGATTGTGAGCTGTGATTGTCATCGGCCTGCGGCTGGGTGGAGGGGCAGATATAATCGGCGGGGGACAAGGCGCGGTCGAAGGCCGTGGTTCATTGTCCAGAAGCCTCCTCCATTGCGGTCGGATAGTAAGGGCTTCATCGGCCAGGGCTGCAGCTCTATCCACGGTGCACGGTGTGCGCTCCCGGACCCATTCCCGTACCTCTGCGGGGCACTTGGCAAGAAGTTGTTCTATAAGGAACGCCTGTATAACATCTTCCACAGTAAAGACGTTTTCTGCTTCCAGCCATCTCCGACATGCCTAGGACATCTTATGTGCATACATCCTAAACGATCCCCCCGAAGTGCATGGGAGGTCTCGGAACTTGGCCCTATATGAGTCTGGGGTGATAGCATGGTAATCCACGATAGTCTGCTTTACAATGTTATAATCTCGATTCCGCTGTGAGTCAATGGTTCGGTAAGCCTCCGCCAGGCTACCGTTCAGGAGTCCCACTAACAAACGCATCCAGCCAGAGTGGGGCACCTCCATCACAGCACACTGCTGCTCAAAGTCCTTGAAGAACCCCACCACATCTCCAGATGCCTCATCAAGTGGCTTAAACTCTGTCCGGGTGATCCGTACAGGCTCCCGGATCATTGGGTTTACATTCCACATTGCGTTACTCCCTCTTTCAAGCTCCATTGCTTCTTGTCTCCACTGTGCCCGGCGGGCAGCCTCCTCCTTGTACTCCTGAGAGACGCCTGGGCCCAGAACCGCCATCTCTTCTTCGTACCTCACCATCCACTGGCTTTTTGGGGTGGGGATCCCTATCTCCAGTGCTCGTCCTTCAGACATATGGGAGTAGGTGGTCTGGCTGGCACCCACCAGTAGATCAATTAAGACCTCTTTAGTCAGTCCCTGGTAGTCCAGGCCAAGGTCTCTGGCTCTCTCCTGTAAACTGGATACAGTCCAATTTCTGTACTCACTCTGTGGGTGGTTGTCCTTTAGGTTACGCTCTGTTGATCCCGCTGCTTGCCACCAGTTGTCACAGTGTCCTTCTCCGGTATCACACAATCAACAGAGCAAGAGAATAGTGAACAATCCCAAGACCTTTATTTAGGCAAAAGTACGAAAGGTCCATATACGATCCACCACACAAAGGATAAAATATTCCAGAACACGAATGCAGTTCAGTAACAGGATAAAAGTCCAACAACCCAGCACAGAGGATAACAGTCTATATTCCCTTCTTTCTCTCTCTGACGTGCTGTCTTCATATCATGGGTTCCACACAGGATCTGATTTCCCCCCAGCTCCTGTCCTCTCCTTATGTCCAGGAGTAGTCAGACAGGTTGGGGTGGTTTTCAGGCCTCCCACACCTGACAAAGGTGCCTGGTGGATTAAGGCACTACAGGGGGTCATTGGTTCAACAAGCTAGTTCAATATGTCATTAGCATATTAGCAAACAGGTTTATTCACTGACCCTGTGGAGAGATAACAGTACAGTTAGGGTACCGTCACACAGTACCATTTTGATCGCTACGACGGTACGATTCGTGACGTTCTAGCGATATCGTTACGATATCGCAGTGTCTGACACGCAGCAGCGATCAGGGATCCTGCTGAGAATCGTACGTCGTAGCAGATCGTATGGAACTTTCTTTCGTCGCTTGATCACCCGCTGTCATCGCTGGATCGTTGTGTGTGACAGCGATCCAGCGATGTGTTCGCTTGTAACCAGGGTAAACATCGGGTAACTAAGCGCAGGGCCGCGCTTAGTAACCCGATGTTTACCATGGTTACCAGCGTAAACGTAAAAAAAACAAACAGTACATACTTACATTCCGGTGTCTGTCCTCGGCGTCTCAGCTTCTCTCCACTGTGTGAGCGTCTGCCAGCCGGAAAGCGAGCACAGCGCTGACATCTGACGTCACCGCTGTGCTTTCCGGCTATGGCGCTTACACAGTGGAGAGAAGCAGAACGCCGGGGACAGACACCGGAATGTAAGTATGTACTGTTTGTTTTTTTTACGTTTACACTGGTAACCAGGGTAAACATCGGGTTACTAAGCGCGGCCCTGCGCTTAGTTACCCGATGTTTACCCTGGTCACCGGGGACTTCGGCATCGCTCCAGCGCCGTGATTGCAACCTGTGACCGCAGTCTACGACGCTGGAGCGATAATCATACGATCGCTGCGACGTCACGGATCGTGCCGTCGTAGCGATTAAAATGGTACTGTGTGACGGTACCCTAATGTGGGGGCTGATATCAGATGGCAAATAACAGCCATTCATCAATTGGCAAATAACTCGTACTTCAAGAGAACCCCATGATAATCAGTAAGATATAAATATACACAAAAATGATACCCATATAACATATCACACCATCTCAGGGTGCATTATACAATACAGAGTCTGCCTATGGGGGTGCATTATACTATATAGAATCTGCCTATGGGGGGTACATTATACAATATAGAGTTCATATGGGGGTACATTATTACATTATACTATATAGAGTCACCTATGGGGATGCATTACACTATATAGAGTCTGCCTATGGGGGTGCATTATACAATATGGAGTCTGCCTATGGGGGGTGCATTATACTATATAGAGTCTGCCTATGAGACTGCATTATACAATATAAAGTCTGCCTATTGGGGGTGCATTATACAATATAGGAATGCATTATACTATGGAGGTCTATGGGAAGTACATTATGGGGATTGCAGTGACTGGGCCATCATACAGAATTGCAGCCATTAAACAGTTTGTAGGCTACTAAGGGGTCAGTATACTGTGAGGGTGGTACTATACAGTGAGGAGGCATTATACCGTGTATAGAGGAGCTGTACAGGGGGAGACTCGGGACATTATTAAATGTAAAGTGGACACTTATTGTTATAGGGGAACTCGGGTTACTGTGACTGTCAAAGGGGCACACAGGGCATTATTACTTTCTAGGGGACAAAATGTGGTCACTGTTTTCTATGGCATTTGCACCCGGCATTACTATATTATAGAGGGGTGCTTTAGAATTTAGTAATATGCAAACATTTCTCCATTTCTGTTTTTTTTCAGTCAAGATGGGGTGCAGAGTGTACATTAATGAGAAAAGAAAAATAACTTTTTTGAATTTACCAAATAGCTGTAATGAAACAAAGAGTGAAAAATTTAAAGGGTCTGAATACTTTCCGTACCCATGTGTATTGAGTTTCTCTGAAGTGTGTGGAATAGTTTGGAGTCTCTATGAGATCACTCAGCTATCAATCTCAGGTGAAGGAGACAGTGAGAGGTTATCAGGGCAGAGTGCCCCCTCTAGTGGCCACTGAGAGCAGGTGTTGGGTGCATCTGTAGAGGAATGTGGTCTGCCTCTGGGCATTTGATGGCACACAGGACAGTGACTGCGGGCAGCTCCGGCTTTATTGACTGCCTGTGCACTATCTGCTCTGATTTCCCTTGTAGAGATCCATGGAAGGTTAGAGAGTTTCTTCCCGACCCTTGTTGGCCAAAGAGCTAATCTATATGTGTATAGATGACTTATAGATTGTGTGCATGAGGAAGGGCTGTAGTAGGGGAAGAATTATTGGCTTGTATTGATCGTTCACTGACCCCTTAATGTACAATCTTTGCTAAAAGCCCCGGGGGTTTGGGGGGCTGGACGGGGTCCTGGAGCCCAGTGATCGTTCCTCTCCCCATTATACATTCACATTGATACTTTTCAGGTACAATGTTCCTTCACTATATAATGTAGCCGTCACTATCTCTCCCTCTCGTCATCCACTAGCGAGGGAGAGGCTAATCTGCAGTGTTCTTCAGCTGGATGATTATGGCGCTCTTCACCATGGAAAGGTTTCTTTTTAAACCATATAGCAGTATTATTCAGGCTATCTACGACACTATTATGAAGCTTCAATTGGCAGTCTTGTTTGACACTTTGTGGTGCACTTTCATGGTTTTCATTTATAGCATTACTATCTCCGCACTATATGGCAGTATTAAGAGCTTACTATGGCTGAGTAATTTTATCCCGAAAAATGCTGGTTTGTGTTCACTTTATAGCAGTATTGTATATGCACTACATGGCAGTAATATGTGGATATTGTATGGGACTGCCCTGCTGCTATGTGTTCACCTTGTGGCAGCCGTATATATGCACCACATGGTAGTAATATGTGGATACTGTATGCTGTGGGCATTTGGCTGTGTATCGTACTGTTAAGTGTTCACTTTATAGCAGTATTATGTATGTACTGCTAGGCAATTATATGTGGCTTTATACAGAGCTGTAATTTAGATCTGTTTGATGCTACTTTATTCACTTTGTGATACTATTACTGATGCACTATATGGTAATATTAAAGAGAAACAGTTAACTCGAAGAATACTAGTGGCCTGCAGATATACGGTAGGTGTAGTGCAGCGGTGTCCACGCTGTGCAGTGATGAGGCAGTGACCCAGCAAAGTTCAAAACAAAAGTCTCTTTAATGTTCAACTCACAAAAAGTAGACCGCACATGATATCCTCGCACAGGATCCTAACGATCGCAGCCGGGAACCATATCCTCTGGTTTGCAACCGATAAACACGCCAGTCCACCTCTGAGACCAGTTGCCGTGGGCAACTACACCGCTGTGTACACTTTGGGTGCCAGACTTTCTGGCTGCCTTGGCTGTTCGACTCCGTTGGCCTGTGTTGCCTCACACAAGTGGAGCTCTGCAGAGCCTCCTGCTCTGTACTCCTCTAAACACCAGACAGACACTGATTCTGCACCTGACACACCCAACCCTCTGCTTCAGGGGTTTTAACTGGAATCTGTGGCCTTCAGCCGCAAGGAAAACCCGGACAGGATTGAAACGGACTGCACGACTACCATCCTGTAGACTGTTTCAACACACAAAAGCCCAGAGCAGCTTTTCCCTAAATCTGCCTTGGACAACCAGCATGTCCAAGACCTATACCTTTTATTCTACATTGCAATCACAGCTACGCCTGTGACTGCAATGCACTCTCATGGCCTCAATACGCCTCCGTGCGCATCCTGGGGGGAACACACAGCGACCCTCACATGTAACACTGGTCACTGCCTCACAAATGCAATCACCACTATGCCTGTGACTGTAATGCACCCCCATGGCCCCAACACGCCCCTGCGCATCCTGGGGGGAACACACAGTGACCCTCACATGTAACATCAGTCACTGCCTCACAAGGGTTAAACAGCGTTACAACACTGCTCGCCTGCCTTTACTGCGGCTAAATCAGAAAGAGAAAAATGTACACAAGAACCAATCATAATAATAAAAATACAACATTTTATTAAAAGAACCTAAAAGACAGATAAAGTTATTAAAAAAGTGCGGCTACCATGAAAAAATTGACTTTTTTCCTCCCAGGAGCCGACTGCTCTCAGTCATAGGTGGAGCACAGAGCGGTATTGTAAGATCGCCCCTATGCTATTTGCACAGTGTAATGTTGTGAGATCTTACATTTAACTTATTATTATGTTAGCACTATATGGCAATATTATTTGGCCATTGTATAAGACCACTTTTTGGGGCTAGTTTGTGCTGTTACGTATTAGATGTGTATTATTTAAGCACTAGATGGCAATATTATTTGTGTAATTTATGGACTGTTTTATGTATTTTATGGTAATGGTATAAAATCACTTTTTTGCATTACTATTATGTAGTTACTATACGTCAATATTAATATCTCCTGGGGCTGTAGGATTCCATTCTAGACACTGTGTGGTGCTTTTATTGGGGTAGTAGTAAAAGTTTTACATTGTTATATTATTGTTTTATTTATTTTAATTTGTAGCACATTTTTTTCCAGAACTATTTTATTATCCTAGTTATGGTTGGAAACCACATGTGCAGTGCAGACGATTCATTACTGTCTTATCCAGTCTCTGTCATTTTGGTTGCTGCCTATGTAGAGCACAACAGTTGAGATGTGTTTGTCATTGGCTACTGCACTCTGCATAGGTAGCAAATGAGCTGAAAAACCGTCTTCATTATACTCTGAGCTTTATCATTCCAGTTTCTGTCTACAAAGATCGCAGCAGCTGATGACAATCTTATCTGGACTGCTGACTGGCGCACTTTTATAAGCGATGTCCCTTTAAGTGCTGGTTTCTGAAGCTGCTCCTGTCCGCCGGTCTGACCTTCCAGATGTAATGCCGCCCTCACATTTCATTCTGCTCACGTCATTCCACAGGGCCAAAGAAATGCAATATTTAATTATTATTAATTGGAAGACGCCCAGCGTTTCTTTCTGCCACAGGCTCCACTAGACCCCAGAATTGGGAGGGGAGGTGGAAATGATATTTATGGGTCTGTCCTGCTCCAGTGGCCTTCACGAAGCCAGAGGTGCTGTTTATTTGCATCGAATCAATACTCATAATCAAGACAACATTGTAAAAGCCGTCACCGAAGAAAGTGGTTACATTGTGAGCGGCACAGAGCGTTCTGCGCGCCCGGCCCCCGCGACTTTCTCTCTTCTCCTGTAATTGTGTTACAGTTTTGCCCAGAAGGAGGGAAGTAGATCAGATTTAGAAGAAAAGGAAAATAAAGAGAAAAGGTGACAGAGCGGTGACAAATCCGAGGACTGTAGAAATATCTGTGCTGACGCCAGAGAACAAAAGCTGCAATAATCTAACAAGTATCAATATGTTTTCTGTTTTCATATTTCTCTCCATCTATATCATTAATATCAAGTTATACTGTGACATCACTGTGTATTATCCCTGTACTGTGACATCACTGTGTGCATTATCCCTGTACTGTGACATCACTGTGTGTATTATCTCTGTACTGTGACATCACTGTTTATTATTCCTGTAATGTGACATCACTGTGTGCATTATCCCTGTACTGTGACATCACTGTGTGTATTATCCCTGTACTGTGACATCACTGTGTGCATTATCCCTGTACTGTGACATCACTGTGTGCATTATCCCTGTACTGTGACATCACTGTGTGCATTATCCCTGTACTGTGACATCACTGTGTGTATTATCCCTGTACTGTGACATCACTGTGTGTATTATCCCTGTACTGTGACATCACTGTGTGTATTATCCCTGTACTGTGACATCACTGTGTGCATTATCCCTGTACTGTGACATCACTGTGTGTATTATCCCTGCGCCCGAGGTCCGTTCCTCGCTAATGCAGATCGGGGATCTGCGCTAGCGGGGACACCGAACGCGGACCCTAGGGAAGCATTGCGTTAGCGCAACCCGCTAGCGCTATGCGCTAAACGGATTGCCCTAACGCAATGTGAACCTAGCCTTATCCCTGTACTGTGACATCACTGTGTGCATTATCTCTGTACTGTGACATCACTGTGTGCATTATCCCTGTACTGTGACATCACTGTGTGCATTATCTCTGTACTGTGACATTACTGTGTGCTGTCTGCTGTGCTTTTTATACCAATGCTTCAGGAACATTATGCCGCTGAGCTGCTGTATCTAAGCTTTTCCCGTGTGATACGGTATCAGAGCTTTACGTTCCCCTCCGGTTCGGTTAGTGTCGGCATTTCTTATGTCAGGGTTACTGACATGACTGACGCTCCGCCGACAATGTCTCTGTACACAACGATCACAGGAGAGAATTGTTCTTTTGTGGTGCAGAACAAACCTGTGATTGCAAAGTAACTCCAGAAACTTCTGTGACTCTTTCATGATTTCAAGGTGACAGAAGCCGATTGAGAGTCTGCAGAAGTCTCGTCGTTCCCGGAGTTTGCTGCAGACTGGTTCTCTGCTCCTGGAGACGTCTGGTAGAAAATTCCTTGTGGCTGAGAAGAGCGACGACAATTTATACTCTAGGAAAACGTATCAACTGCCGGTATAGAGGAAATACGGCGAATGATAACCGGCTGCACGGCCGGACATCCCGCACCCCGGGCTCAGCGGCAGGAAACAGGAGCGACGCTACGGAGGTGGCGATTTTCCAGGATCATGTCTGTCTAGAGTAAAGTGTTTCTTACGACATTCCTGGTGGACTAAAGACATGAATGGGTTAATAATAATATCATTGGTAGTAGAAGGCGGCGAAGAGTTAAATAGTATTAATCCTTGTGGTCTAGAGGAGTGATGGGGTTCTCACAGCGAGGAAAGCATGGTGGATTTTGTCCACGATCGTAACTCACTACATTGAAGTGATGGGTTTACTGTAAGTTGCAGTACCTGACGCAACCTGTGGGCAGGTGTGGTGCTATTTTTGGAAGAAGACTTTTTTTTCTAATCCTACATAATTCCTTTAAAGAGAATGTCCCTGGTGGTATAGGGCAATAAATATGTCCATTTTAACATCCATACTGGTGTTTGGAAGCCAGGGGGTAAGTGAAAGCATCCTCGGTGGCTTAAGGCACTGAAAGGGTCAATGATCATATGCAATTTTCGCTTCTATGTCTGGCAGGGACATGATCCCGTGCTTTCTCCTGTGGATACCAATGGGGGACTACCAAGGGTGAGCTGAATGCTTTTTTTCCTTGTCAATGATAATGTACCTGATGGTCTGTGGCAGTTAGGGTACCGTCACACAGTACCATTTTGATCGCTACGACGGTACGATTCGTGACGTTCTAGCGATATCGTTACGATATCGCAGTGTCTGACACGCAGCAGCGATCAGGGATCCTGCTGAGAATCGTACGTCGTAGCAGATCGTATGGAACTTTCTTTCGTCGCTGGATCTCCCGCTGACATCGCTGGATCGTTGTGTGTGACAGCGATCCAGCGATGTGTTCGCTTGTAACCAGGGTAAACATCGGGTAACTAAGCGCAAGGCCGCGCTTAGTAACCCGATGTTCACCCTGGTTACCAGCGTAAACGTAAAAAAACCAAACAGTACATACTTACATTCCGGTGTCTGTCCCCGGCGTCTCAGCTTCTCTGCACTGTGTGAGCGTCTGCCAGCCGGAAAGCGAGCACAGTGGTGACGTCACCGCTCTGCTTTCCGGCTATGGCGCTTACACAGTGGAGAGAAGCAGAACGCCGGGGACAGACACCGGAATTTAAGTATGTACTGTTTGTTTTTTTTACGTTTACGCTGGTAACCAGGGTAAACATCGGGTTACTAAGCGCGGCCTTGCGCTTAGTTACCCAATGTTTACCCTGGTTACCGGGGACTTCGGCATCGCTCCAGCGCCGTGATTGCAATGTGTGACCGCAGTCTACGACGCTGGAGCGATAATCATACGATCGCTGCGACGTCACGGATCGTGCCGTCGTAGCGATTAAAATGGTACTGTGTGACGGTACCCTTAAGGAAGCAAATGTTACATTTTTTGGTAGTCTGGGGCAGTGAAGCAGTAAACAATACCATCCCTGGTGGTCTAGGGAAATGATTGAATCAATGATAACATTCCTGGTGGTCTAGGGAAATGATTGAATCAATGATAACTGTCCTGGTGGTCTAGGGAAGTGAATGAGTCAATGATAACTGTCCTGGTGGTCTAGGGAAGTGAATGAGTCAATGATAACTGTCCTGGTGGTCTAGGGAAGTGAATGAGTCAATGATAACATTCCTGGTGGTCTAAGGAAATGAATTGATTAATGATAACATTCCTGGAGGTCTAGGGAAATGAATGAATCAATGATAACGGTCCTGGTGGTCTAGGGAAGTGAATGAGTCAATGATAACGGTCCTGGTGGTCTAGGGAAGTGAATGAATCAATGATAACGGTCCTGGTGGTCTAGGGAAATGATTGAATCAATGATAATGGTCCTGGTGGTCTAGGAAAGTCAAGAAGTTAATGAGAACATTCCTGATAGCCAAGAACAGTGGAGGACTCAGGTTACCAAGCTTGGAAGCCTTGGAGTTACATTGTGTTGTTTTTAAGTGTTCCCTTTATGCTTTTTGAGCAGAGTATATAATGCATACACCTCCCCGTCCTAAAACACATTTAGGTTTTCCAGCCTGGGGTTGTCAGGAGAACTGTCCTCCGAGCTCGGAGTGACTGATATACTGCCCCATTATGTCTGATATGTTAGTCCTATAAAGTAACTTAATAACACAGTGAGGTATCAGAGACGCCCGGGGCATAAACACGTCCTTCTCCTCGCTGGTGCTGCGGATTCTCTACAAAGGACACAGACGGAAATGAATTTGTGGTAGAAGAGGAGAAATATATAAGGGACAAAACTCACACCCAGAGCAGCATTAATACAGCGTCTCACTGCATGATATTATCCCCACCAACACATCCCCCATCATCAGCGAACAAGAGCAGGACCTAACGTTCCATAATCATGATCTACTATATAATTGTCTAAGGGACACTTCCATCTGTCCTTCTGTCTGTCGCGGATATTCATTGGTCGCGGCCTCTGTCTGTCATGGAATCCAAGTCGCTGATTGGTCGTGGCAAAACGCCCACAACCATTGCCACGACCAATCAGCGACGGGCACAGTCCGGCGGCAAAATGGCCGCTCTTTCCTCCCCGCAGTCAGTGCCCGCTCCCTACTCCCCTCCAGTCATCCAGTCAGCCCTCACACAGGGTTAATGGCAGCGTTAACCGACCGCGCTATGCCGCGGTGTAACGCACTCCGGTTATGCAGCTATTAACCCTGTGTGACCAAATTTTTACTATTGATGCTGCGTATGCAGCATCAATAGTAAAAAGATCTAATGTTACAAATAAGAATAATAAAAGATAAATATGAAGGGGGCACCACGGATTATATAATGGGATCACCCTGACCTCCAAAACAGTACATCAAAAAACAACAAAGAAAAAGACGAAGGTCATATGAATGGGGATCACCACACTTTGGATTTAGCAAAAAGTAGAAACAATTTTATTATGCTGCAAAAACACATGAAACACGCAATACAGAAAACAGACAGTTAAAAACAATTAAAAAAGCAACACACTTGTTCCTTAGAACCATGGCCCTTAATAAGGCCTGCACCTGCGCTATGGCAAATAGGGCAATGTCACATAGCATGAATACCTATATGGACACCACTGTACATACACTTAGTAATGCAATGAAAAAGGCCCACAATAAAGTATACCCGGTGATCACTATGAGAGACAATCCTCTGACCCTGTATCATAAGCACCGTATACACCAGAGGGTTCTGCCATAAGTGCAGACTAATGTTCTCCCTCATACAGGCATGACCCTCACTTTAGCATGCACAGAGGTGAGTGGCCTCACACAAATCACTGAATAAGGTCTACAGGTAAAATACCGAACATAGACCTCCATGTGTAGCCATACCATACAATACCATGGACATGTGCAGCCAAGTGGATAGCGCAAGTGGAAGAGGGACCCAACGCGTGTCGCCCCGCAAAGGAGCCTCCTTTGCGGGGCGACACGCGTTGGGTCCCTCTTCCACTTGCGCTATCCACTTGGCTGCACATGTCCATGGTATTGTATGGTATGGCTACACATGGAGGTCTATGTTCGGTATTTTACCTGTAGACCTTATTCAGTGATTTGTGTGAGGCCACTCACCTCTGTGCATGCTAAAGTGAGGGTCATGCCTGTATGAGGGAGAACATTAGTCTGCACTTATGGCAGAACCCTCTGGTGTATACGGTGCTTATGATACAGGGTCAGAGGATTGTCTCTCATAGTGATCACCGGGTATACTTTATTGTGGGCCTATTTCATTGCATTACTAAGTGTATGTACAGTGGTGTCCATATAGGTATTCATGCTATGTGACATTGCCCTATTTGCCATAGCGCAGGTGCAGGCCTTATTAAGGGCCATGGTTCTAAGGAACAAGTGTGTTGCTTTTTTAATTGTTTTTAACTGTCTGTTTTCTGTATTGCGTGTTTCATGTGTTTTTGCAGCATAATAAAATTGTTTCTACTTTTTGCTAAATCCAAAGTGTGGTGATCCCCATTCATATGACCTTCGTCTTTTTCTTTGTTGTTTTTTGAAATAAGAATAATAAAAAAAAAAGGTTATTCTCACCATCCGACGTCGCGTGCTGTCCTCGGCAGTGCAAGCGGCAGGTTCCGGTGCCAAGGATGCTATGCGAGAAGGACCTGCCATGACGTCAAGGTCATGTGACCGCGACGTCATCGAACGTCCTGCGCTTATACCAACCCTGCGACCGGAAGCTGCCACGTGCACCGCACACCGGCGCCAGGACTTCAAGGGGCCTTCGGAAGGTGAGTATATGTTTATTTTTTATTTTAAGTCTTTTTTAGCCACACATATAGTGCCCACATTGCTATATACTACGTGGGCTGTGTTACATACTGCGTGGCCTCTGTTATATACTACATCTCTGTGCTATATACTAATGTGGCTATGTTATATACTGCGTGGCTGCTATATACTGCGTGGGCTGTAGTATATATTACGTGGCCAGTGTTATATACTGCGGGGGCTGTGCTATATGCTGCGTGGCTGCTATGTACTGCGTGGGCTGTGCTATATATTACGTGGCCAGTGTTATATACTACAGGGGCTGTGCTATATACTGCGGGGGCTGTGTTATATATTACGTGGCCAGTGTTATATACTATAGGGGCTGTGCTATATACTGCGGGGGCTGTGTTATATATTACGTGGCCAGTGTTATATACTGTGGGGGCTGTGCTATATACTGCGTGGCTGCTATATACTGCGGGGGCTGTGCTATATACTGCGTGGCTGCTATGTACTGCGTGGGCTGTGTTATATACTACGTTGCCTGTGTTATATACTGCATGGCCTGTATTAACGCATCGGTTATTCTACAATATGTATGTATGTATATAGCAGCCACATAGTATATACCACAGGCCAAGTAGTATTTGTCTGCTATATACTACATGGCTCCTATATACTACGTGGCCTGTGCTATATACTATGTGGCTGCTATATACATACATACATATTCTAGAATACCCGATGCATTAGAATCGGGCCACCATCTAGTAGTTAATAAGTGCCCCCATAGTCCATCCTATGAAAAGTACAATAATGGAAAATATAGGATCATCTACAGTGGGAAAATAAGTATTTAATACACTGACGGTTTTGCAAGTTTTCCCACCTACAAAGAATGGAGAGGTCTGAAATTGTTATAGTAGGTACACGTCACCTTCTTTGCAGGTGGGAAAACTTGCAAAATCACCAATGTATCAAATTCTTATTTTCCCCAATGTACATAGTATTACAGTATTATGTATTGTGGAGTCTTATTAGTGTCTCAAACTTTATCATTGAGTGAGTAAAAAGTACAAGTCTATATAAAAAATATTACAGAAAGGTTCAATTCCAAGAACCTAAAATAACAATGAAAAACCATTATCATAGTAGTTATTTTCTTGTACATAGGAGCAGTATTATAGTAGTTATATTCTTGTACATAGGGGTCAGTATTATAGTAGTTATATTCCTGTACATAGGGGCAGTATTATAGTAGTTATATTCTTGTACATAGGAGCAGTATTATAGTAGTTATATTCTTGTACATAGGAGCAGTATTATAGTAGTTATATTCTTGTATATAGGGGCAGTATTATAGTAGTTATATTCTTGTACATAGGGGCAGTATTATAGTAGTTATATTCTTGTACATAGGAGCAGTATTATAGTAGTTATATTCTTGTACATAGGAGCAGTATTATAGTAGTTATTTTCTTGTACATAGGAGCAGTATTATAGTAGTTATATTCTTGTACATAGGAGCAGTATTATAGTAGTTATATTCTTGTACATAGGAGCAGTATTATAGTAGTTATATTCTTGTACATAGGGGCAGTATTATAGTAGTTATATTCTTGTACATAGGAGCAGTATTATAGTAGTTATTTTCTTGTACATAGGAGCAGTATTATAGTAGTTATATTCTTGTACATAGGAGCAGTATTATAGTAGTTATATTCTTGTACATAGGAGCAGTATTATAGTAGTTATATTCTTGTATATAGGGGCAGTATTATAGTAGTTATATTCTTGTACATAGGGGCAGTATTATAGTAGTTATATTCTTGTACATAGGAGCAGTATTATAGCAGTTATATTCTTGTACATAGGGGTCAGTATTATAGTAGTTATATTCTTGTATATAGGGGCAGTATTATAGTAGTTATATTCTTGTACATAGGGGCAGTATTATAGTAGTTATATTCTTGTACATAGGGGCAGTATTTTAGTAGTTATATTCTTGTACATAGGAGCAGTATTATTGTAGTTATATTCTTGTATATAGGGGCAGTATTATAGTAGTTATATTCTTGTACATAGGGGCAGTATTATAGTAGTTATATTCTTGTACATAGGAGCAGTATTATAGCAGTTATATTCTTGTACATAGGGGTCAGTATTATAGTAGTTATATTCTTGTATATAGGGGCAGTATTATAGTAGTTATATTCTTGTACATAGGGGCAGTATTATAGTAGTTATATTCTTGTACATAGGGGCAGTATTATAGTAGTTATATTCTTGTACATAGGGGCAGTATTATAGTAGTTATATTCTTGTATATAGGGGCAGTATTATAGTAGTTATATTCTTGTACATAGGGGCAGTATTATAGTAGTTATATTCTTGTACATAGGGGCAGTATTATAGTAGTTATATTCTTGTATATAGGGGCAGTATTATAGTAGTTATATTCTTGTATATAGGGGCAGTATTATAGTAGTTATATTCTTGTACATAGGGGCAGTATTATAGTAGTTATATTCTTGTACATAAGGGGCAGTATTATAGTAGTTATATTCTTGTATATAGGGGCAGTATTATAGTAGTTATATTCTTGTACATAGGGGCAGTATTATAGTAGTTATATTCTTGTACATAGGAGCAGTATTATAGTAGTTATATTCTTGTACATAGGAGCAGTATTATAGTAGTTATTTTCTTGTACATAGGAGCAGTATTATAGTAGTTATATTCTTGTACATAGGAGCAGTATTATAGTAGTTATATTCTTGTACATAGGAGCAGTATTATAGTAGTTATATTCTTGTATATAGGGGCAGTATTATAGTAGTTATATTCTTGTATATAGGGGCAGTATTATAGTAGTTATATTCTTGTACATAGGGGCAGTATTATAGTAGTTATATTCTTGTACATAGGAGCAGTATTATAGCAGTTATATTCTTGTACATAGGGGTCAGTATTATAGTAGTTATATTCTTGTATATAGGGGCAGTATTATAGTAGTTATATTCTTGTACATAGGGGCAGTATTATAGTAGTTATATTCTTGTACATAGGGGCAGTATTTTAGTAGTTATATTCTTGTACATAGGAGCAGTATTATTGTAGTTATATTCTTGTATATAGGGGCAGTATTATAGTAGTTATATTCTTGTACATAGGGGCAGTATTATAGTAGTTATATTCTTGTACATAGGAGCAGTATTATAGCAGTTATATTCTTGTACATAGGGGTCAGTATTATAGTAGTTATATTCTTGTATATAGGGGCAGTATTATAGTAGTTATATTCTTGTACATAGGGGCAGTATTATAGTAGTTATATTCTTGTACATGGGAGCAGTATTATAGTAGTTATATTCTTGTACATAGGGGCAGTATTATAGTAGTTATATTCTTGTACATAGGGGCAGTATTATAGTAGTTATATTCTTGTACATAGGGGCAGTATTGTAGTAGTTATATTCTTGTACATGGGAGCAGTATTATAGTAGTTATATTCTTGTACATAGGGGCAGTATTATAGTAGTTATATTCTTGTACATAGGGGCAGTATTATAGTAGTTATATTCTTGTATATAGGGGCAGTATTATAGTAGTTATATTCTTGTACATAGGGGCAGTATTATAGTAGTTATATTCTTGTACATAGGGGCAGTATTATAGTAGTTATATTCTTGTATATAGGGGCAGTATTATAGTAGTTATATTCTTGTATATAGGGGCAGTATTATAGTAGTTATATTCTTGTACATAGGGGCAGTATTATAGTAGTTATATTCTTGTACATAAGGGGCAGTATTATAGTAGTTATATTCTTGTATATAGGGGCAGTATTATAGTAGTTATATTCTTGTACATAGGGGCAGTATTATAGTAGTTATATTCTTGTACATAGGAGCAGTATTATAGTAGTTATATTCTTGTACATAGGAGCAGTATTATAGTAGTTATTTTCTTGTACATAGGAGCAGTATTATAGTAGTTATATTCTTGTACATAGGAGCAGTATTATAGTAGTTATATTCTTGTACATAGGAGCAGTATTATAGTAGTTATATTCTTGTATATAGGGGCAGTATTATAGTAGTTATATTCTTGTACATAGGGGCAGTATTATAGTAGTTATATTCTTGTACATAGGAGCAGTATTATAGCAGTTATATTCTTGTACATAGGGGTCAGTATTATAGTAGTTATATTCTTGTATATAGGGGCAGTATTATAGTAGTTATATTCTTGTACATAGGGGCAGTATTATAGTAGTTATATTCTTGTACATAGGGGCAGTATTTTAGTAGTTATATTCTTGTACATAGGAGCAGTATTATTGTAGTTATATTCTTGTATATAGGGGCAGTATTATAGTAGTTATATTCTTGTACATAGGGGCAGTATTATAGTAGTTATATTCTTGTACATAGGAGCAGTATTATAGCAGTTATATTCTTGTACATAGGGGTCAGTATTATAGTAGTTATATTCTTGTATATAGGGGCAGTATTATAGTAGTTATATTCTTGTACATAGGGGCAGTATTATAGTAGTTATATTCTTGTACATGGGAGCAGTATTATAGTAGTTATATTCTTGTACATAGGGGCAGTATTATAGTAGTTATATTCTTGTACATAGGGGCAGTATTATAGTAGTTATATTCTTGTACATAGGGGCAGTATTGTAGTAGTTATATTCTTGTACATGGGAGCAGTATTATAGTAGTTATATTCTTGTACATAGGGGCAGTATTATAGTAGTTATATTCTTGTACATAGGGGCAGTATTATAGTAGTTATATTCTTGTATATAGGGGCAGTATTATAGTAGTTATATTCTTGTACATAGGGGCAGTATTATAGTAGTTATATTCTTGTACATAGGGGCAGTATTATAGTAGTTATATTCTTGTATATAGGGGCAGTATTATAGTAGTTATATTCTTGTATATAGGGGCAGTATTATAGTAGTTATATTCTTGTACATAGGGGCAGTATTATAGTAGTTATATTCTTGTACATAAGGGGCAGTATTATAGTAGTTATATTCTTGTATATAGGGGCAGTATTATAGTAGTTATATTCTTGTACATAGGGGCAGTATTATAGTAGTTATATTCTTGTACATAGGAGCAGTATTATAGTAGTTATATTCTTGTACATAGGAGCAGTATTATAGTAGTTATTTTCTTGTACATAGGAGCAGTATTATAGTAGTTATATTCTTGTACATAGGAGCAGTATTATAGTAGTTATATTCTTGTACATAGGAGCAGTATTATAGTAGTTATATTCTTGTATATAGGGGCAGTATTATAGTAGTTATATTCTTGTATATAGGGGCAGTATTATAGTAGTTATATTCTTGTACATAGGGGCAGTATTATAGTAGTTATATTCTTGTACATAGGAGCAGTATTATAGCAGTTATATTCTTGTACATAGGGGTCAGTATTATAGTAGTTATATTCTTGTATATAGGGGCAGTATTATAGTAGTTATATTCTTGTACATAGGGGCAGTATTATAGTAGTTATATTCTTGTACATAGGGGCAGTATTTTAGTAGTTATATTCTTGTACATAGGAGCAGTATTATTGTAGTTATATTCTTGTATATAGGGGCAGTATTATAGTAGTTATATTCTTGTACATAGGGGCAGTATTATAGTAGTTATATTCTTGTACATAGGAGCAGTATTATAGCAGTTATATTCTTGTACATAGGGGTCAGTATTATAGTAGTTATATTCTTGTATATAGGGGCAGTATTATAGTAGTTATATTCTTGTACATAGGGGCAGTATTATAGTAGTTATATTCTTGTACATGGGAGCAGTATTATAGTAGTTATATTCTTGTACATAGGGGCAGTATTATAGTAGTTATATTCTTGTACATAGGGGCAGTATTATAGTAGTTATATTCTTGTACATAGGGGCAGTATTGTAGTAGTTATATTCTTGTACATGGGAGCAGTATTATAGTAGTTATATTCTTGTACATAGGGGCAGTATTATAGTAGTTATATTCTTGTACATAGGGGCAGTATTATAGTAGTTATATTCTTGTATATAGGGGCAGTATTATAGTAGTTATATTCTTGTACATAGGGGCAGTATTATAGTAGTTATATTCTTGTACATAGGGGCAGTATTATAGTAGTTATATTCTTGTATATAGGGGCAGTATTATAGTAGTTATATTCTTGTATATAGGGGCAGTATTATAGTAGTTATATTCTTGTACATAGGGGCAGTATTATAGTAGTTATATTCTTGTACATAAGGGGCAGTATTATAGTAGTTATATTCTTGTATATAGGGGCAGTATTATAGTAGTTATATTCTTGTACATAGGGGCAGTATTATAGTAGTTATATTCTTGTACATAGGAGCAGTATTATAGTAGTTATATTCTTGTACATAGGAGCAGTATTATAGTAGTTATTTTCTTGTACATAGGAGCAGTATTATAGTAGTTATATTCTTGTACATAGGAGCAGTATTATAGTAGTTATATTCTTGTACATAGGAGCAGTATTATAGTAGTTATATTCTTGTATATAGGGGCAGTATTATAGTAGTTATATTCTTGTACATAGGGGCAGTATTATAGTAGTTATATTCTTGTACATAGGAGCAGTATTATAGCAGTTATATTCTTGTACATAGGGGTCAGTATTATAGTAGTTATATTCTTGTATATAGGGGCAGTATTATAGTAGTTATATTCTTGTACATAGGGGCAGTATTATAGTAGTTATATTCTTGTACATAGGGGCAGTATTTTAGTAGTTATATTCTTGTACATAGGAGCAGTATTATTGTAGTTATATTCTTGTATATAGGGGCAGTATTATAGTAGTTATATTCTTGTACATAGGGGCAGTATTATAGTAGTTATATTCTTGTACATAGGAGCAGTATTATAGCAGTTATATTCTTGTACATAGGGGTCAGTATTATAGTAGTTATATTCTTGTATATAGGGGCAGTATTATAGTAGTTATATTCTTGTACATAGGGGCAGTATTATAGTAGTTATATTCTTGTACATGGGAGCAGTATTATAGTAGTTATATTCTTGTACATAGGGGCAGTATTATAGTAGTTATATTCTTGTACATAGGGGCAGTATTATAGTAGTTATATTCTTGTACATAGGGGCAGTATTGTAGTAGTTATATTCTTGTACATGGGAGCAGTATTATACTAGTTATATTCTTGTACATAGGGGCAGTATTATAGTAGTTATATTCTTGTACATAGGGGCAGTATTATAGTAGTTATATTCTTGTACATAGGAGCAGTATTATAGTAGTTATATTCTTGTACATAGGGAGCAGTATTGTAGTAGTTATATTCTTGTACATAGGAGCAGTATTATAGTAGTTATATTCTTGTACATAGGGGCAGTATTTTAGTAGTTATATTCCTGTACATAGGGGAGCAGTATTATAGTAGTTATATTCTTGTACATAGGGGGCAGTATTATAGTAGTTATATTCTTGTACATAGGGGCAGTATTATAGTAGTTATATTCTTGTACATAGGGGGCAGTATTATAGTCGTTATATTCTTGTACATCGGAGAGCAGTATTATAGTAGTTATATTCTTGTACATACGAGCAGTATTATAGTAGTTATATTCCTGTACATAGGGAGCAGTATTATGTTAGTTATATTCTTGTACATAGGAGCAGTGTTATAGTAGTTATATTCCTGTACATAGGAGCAGTATTATAGTAGTTATATTCTTGTACATGGGAGCAGTATTATAGTAGTTATATTCTTGTACATAGGGGGCAGTATTATAGAAGTTATATTCTTGTACATAGGGAGCAGTATTATAGTAGTTATATTCTTGTACATCGGGGCAGTATTATAGTAGTTATATTCTTGTACATCGGGGCAGTATTATAGTAGTTATATTCTTGTACATCGGGGCAGTATTATAGTAGTTATATTCTTGTACATCGGGGCAGTATTATAGTAGTTATATTCTTGTACATAGGGGCAGTATTATAGTAGTTATATTCCTGTACATAGGGAGTAGTATTATAGTAGTTATATTCTTGTACATAGGAGCAGTATTATAGTAGTTATATTCTTGTACATCGGGGCAGTATTATAGTAGTTATATTCTTGTACATCGGGGCAGTATTATAGTAGTTATATTCTTGTACATAGGGGCAGTATTATAGTAGTTATATTCCTGTACATAGGGAGTAGTATTATAGTAGTTATATTCTTGTACATAGGAGCAGTATTATAGTAGTTATATTCTTGTACATAGGAGCAGTATTATAGTAGTTATATTCTTGTACATAGGGGCAGTATTATAGTAGTTATATTCTTGTACATAGGGGCAGTATTATAGTAGTTATATTCTTGTACATAGGGGCAGTATTATAGTAGTTATATTCTTGTACATAGGGGCAGTATTATAGTAGTTATATTCTTGTACATAGGGGCAGTATTATAGTAGTTATATTCTTGTACATAAGGGGCAGTATTATAGTAGTTATATTCTTGTATATAGGGGCAGTATTATAGTAGTTATATTCTTGTACATAGGGGCAGTATTATAGTAGTTATATTCTTGTACATAGGAGCAGTATTATAGTAGTTATATTCTTGTACATAGGAGCAGTATTATAGTAGTTATTTTCTTGTACATAGGAGCAGTATTATAGTAGTTATATTCTTGTACATAGGAGCAGTATTATAGTAGTTATATTCTTGTACATAGGAGCAGTATTATAGTAGTTATATTCTTGTATATAGGGGCAGTATTATAGTAGTTATATTCTTGTACATAGGGGCAGTATTATAGTAGTTATATTCTTGTACATAGGAGCAGTATTATAGCAGTTATATTCTTGTACATAGGGGTCAGTATTTTAGTAGTTATATTCTTGTACATAGGAGCAGTATTATTGTAGTTATATTCTTGTATATAGGGGCAGTATTATAGTAGTTATATTCTTGTACATAGGGGCAGTATTATAGTAGTTATATTCTTGTACATAGGAGCAGTATTATAGCAGTTATATTCTTGTACATAGGGGTCAGTATTATAGTAGTTATATTCTTGTATATAGGGGCAGTATTATAGTAGTTATATTCTTGTACATAGGGGCAGTATTATAGTAGTTATATTCTTGTACATGGGAGCAGTATTATAGTAGTTATATTCTTGTACATAGGGGCAGTATTATAGTAGTTATATTCTTGTACATAGGGGCAGTATTATAGTAGTTATATTCTTGTACATAGGGGCAGTATTGTAGTAGTTATATTCTTGTACATGGGAGCAGTATTATACTAGTTATATTCTTGTACATAGGGGCAGTATTATAGTAGTTATATTCTTGTACATAGGGGCAGTATTATAGTAGTTATATTCTTGTACATAGGAGCAGTATTATAGTAGTTATATTCTTGTACATAGGGAGCAGTATTGTAGTAGTTATATTCTTGTACATAGGAGCAGTATTATAGTAGTTATATTCTTGTACATAGGGGCAGTATTTTAGTAGTTATATTCCTGTACATAGGGGAGCAGTATTATAGTAGTTATATTCTTGTACATAGGGGGCAGTATTATAGTAGTTATATTCTTGTACATAGGGGCAGTATTATAGTAGTTATATTCTTGTACATAGGGGGCAGTATTATAGTCGTTATATTCTTGTACATCGGAGAGCAGTATTATAGTAGTTATATTCTTGTACATACGAGCAGTATTATAGTAGTTATATTCCTGTACATAGGGAGCAGTATTATGTTAGTTATATTCTTGTACATAGGAGCAGTGTTATAGTAGTTATATTCCTGTACATAGGAGCAGTATTATAGTAGTTATATTCTTGTACATGGGAGCAGTATTATAGTAGTTATATTCTTGTACATAGGGGGCAGTATTATAGAAGTTATATTCTTGTACATAGGGAGCAGTATTATAGTAGTTATATTCTTGTACATCGGGGCAGTATTATAGTAGTTATATTCTTGTACATCGGGGCAGTATTATAGTAGTTATATTCTTGTACATCGGGGCAGTATTATAGTAGTTATATTCTTGTACATCGGGGCAGTATTATAGTAGTTATATTCTTGTACATAGGGGCAGTATTATAGTAGTTATATTCCTGTACATAGGGAGTAGTATTATAGTAGTTATATTCTTGTACATAGGAGCAGTATTATAGTAGTTATATTCTTGTACATCGGGGCAGTATTATAGTAGTTATATTCTTGTACATCGGGGCAGTATTATAGTAGTTATATTCTTGTACATAGGGGCAGTATTATAGTAGTTATATTCCTGTACATAGGGAGTAGTATTATAGTAGTTATATTCTTGTACATAGGAGCAGTATTATAGTAGTTATATTCTTGTACATAGGAGCAGTATTATAGTAGTTATATTCTTGTACATAGGGGCAGTATTATAGTAGTTATATTCTTGTACATAGGGGCAGTATTATAGTAGTTATATTCTTGTACATAGGGGCAGTATTATAGTAGTTATATTCTTGTACATAGGAGCAGTATTATAGTAGTTATATTCTTGTACATAGGAGCAGTATTATAGTAGTTATATTCTTGTACATAGGAGCAGTATTACAGTAGATTTTGCTCACTCTAACCAGTGGAAGTGAAAATGTACTGTATAGTATTACAACTACACCAATAAAAGCATCTACCGTTAAAGAAGAAATACTTTTAGTATAATTCCATGAATCTTCCTAGTATTCTTTTTTAAGCAGGTGATTTTAATGCTGTCTATGAGGAATAGGAGTAATTATTGATCATTGATTTATAAGGTAGGAAAAGTGAAGAAAAAGGGAAGTTGTAATATTTAAAAAAAAAACTAAACAAAGTTGCCGTCATCTGTTGAGTGATATTTATGGGAAATGAGTGAGTGGATAGAAGACATGGAGAAACTTGCATTGTATCAGCGTCTACATAAAATACGTGCCTGTTACAAAGCCGACATTGTCAACTGAGTTTGTCACCGCAGGGGTCAATGTCTGCAGGCAAGAGGCGCGCTGCACGAAAGGAGATTCAAGGAATTGACATTGCAGAATTACAGGCAGTCCAAAGAACGCCGGGAGACAGGATTGTCCCTGGATGAGACCACTAGGATCTGATCATTTCTACCATGCAAAATATTTAAGATCCCCTATAAATTGCAATTCTATATAGCACCACACATTAATAATATTTACATGTTTTTAACAAATATCAAAGAAATTCAAAAGAAAATAAACATAGAATCTAGTAGATTTATAGCCTTTATGTAAAGAATTTTCTTTTCCTTCTGCATTTTGTGGGTAAATGACCCTTTGTTTGGATTTTCCTGAGGTCAGGTGCACAATGTGAATACAAACACTAGAAATGACTCTTGTATACTGCACGGATTCATCCTCATCCTTCTGCAGCTCTTCAGTCCTAATATAGATGTTATCAAATACAAGTATGTGTTCATGTCAGAGGGAATCCTCCAGGGAAATACTAAAACAGAATAAAAATATTACATTTTAAATTCATACATGGAAGTGCCCAAATCCTCAGCCTCCGGGGCGTCTGGATTTCTACAATCTCAGAACATCGTCAATTTTGTGTCATTCACAATTTTGAAGAACTCAAAGGAAAAACGTTATAAAATCTGTCAGCGAAACGTCCACAAATGTATGAAAGTATAACAGAAAAATAGGAATGACCTCAGTGAATAATGTGCAAATGCTCAGAATACAATATGTCATGTGGTTAAGGAAAAGTCTGCTATTAACAACTATCCACTGCTGGAGCTACCGCCTCACCAACACCGGAGCGGCTGCAACCCCCCAACCTACTGTCTGCTTCCCCACCATCCTGTAGAATGTAAGCCCGCAAGGGCAGGGTCCTCGCCCCTCCGTATCAGTCTGTCATTGTTAGTTTGTCTATTGTAAGTGATATCTGTAATTTGTATGTAACCCCTTCTCATGTACAGCACCATGCAATCAATGGTGCTATATAAATAATAATAATAACAACAACAATAAACTACTATAAACTGCACCTGTGTTCAAAAATATAACTACTATAATACTGCCCCTATGTACAAGAATATAACTACTATAATACTGCCCCTATGTACAAGAATATAACTACTATAATACTGTCCCCTATGTACAAGAATATAACTACTATAATACTGCCCCTATGTACAGGAATATAACTACTATAATACTGCCCCTATGTACAGGAATATAACTACTATAATACTGCCCCTATGTACAAGAATATAACTACTATAATACTGCCCCTATGTACAAGAATATAACTACTAAAATACTGCCCCTATGTACAAGAATATAACTACTATAATACTGCCCCTATGTACAAGAATATAACTACTATAATACTGCCCTCTATGTACAAGAATATAACTACTATAATACTGTCCCCTATGTACAGGAATATAACTACTATAATACTGCCCCTATGTACAAGAATATAACTACTATAATACTGCCCCTATGTACAAGAATATAACTACTATAATACTGTCCCCTATGTACAAGAATATAACTACTATAATACTGCCCTCTATGTACAAGAATATAACTACTATAATACTGTCCCCTATGTACAAGAATATAACTACTATAATACTGCTCCTATGTACAAGAATATAACTACTATAATACTGCCCCTATGTACAGGAATATAACTACTATAATACTGCCCCTATGTACAAGAATATAACTACTATAATACTGCTCCTATGTACAAGAATATAACTACTATAATACTGCCCCTATGTACAAGAATATAACTACTAAAATACTGCTCCTATGTACAAGAATATAACTACTATAATACTGCCCCTATGTACAAGAATATAACTACTATAATACTGCCCCTATGTACAAAAATATAACTACTTTAATACTGCTCCTATGTACAAGAATATAACTGCTATAATACTGCTCCTATTTACAAGAATATAACTGCTATAATACTGCCCCATGTACAAGAATATAACTGCTATAATACTGCTCCTATGTACAAGAATATAACAACTATAATACTGCTCCTATGTACAGGAATATAACTACTAAAATGCTGCCCCCTATGTACAAGAATATAACTACTATAATACTGCTCCTATGTACATGTACAAGAATATAACTACTATATTACTGCCCCCTATGTACAAGAATATAACTACTATAATACTGCTCCCTATGTACAAGAATATAACTACTATAATACTGCTCCTATTTACAAGAATATAACTGCTATAATACTGCCCCTATGTACAAGAATATAACTACTATAATACTGCCCCTATGTACAAGAATATAACTACTATAATACTGCCCCCATGTACAAGAATATAACTACTATAATACTGCTCCTATTTACAAGAATATAACTGCTATAATACTGCCCCTATGTACAAGAATATAACTGCTATAATACTGCCCCTATGTACAAGGATATAACTACTATAATACTGCTCCTATGTACAAGAATATAACTACTATAATACTGCTCCCTATGTACAATAATATAACTACTATAATACTAATCCTATGTACAATAATATAACTACTATAATACTGCCCCTATGTACAAGACTATCTACTATATAATTGTATAAAGGTCAATTCCATCTGTCTGTCCTTCTGTCTTTCTGTCTGTCTGTCCCGGAAATCCCGCGTCGCTGATTGGTCTCGCCAGCTGACTGTCCTGGCTGCTGCGACCAATCAGCAACAGGCACAGTCCGGCCGAGAATTAGTCCCTCCCTACTTCCGTCCAGTCAGTGCCCGGCTCCCGCTCCATTCTCCCCCCAGTCAGCGCTGACACAGGGTTAATGGCAGCGTTAACGGACCGCATTATGCTGCGGGTAAAGCACTCCGTTAACGCTGCTATTAACCCTGTGTGACCAACTTTTTACTATTGATGCTGCCTATGCAGCATCAATAGTAAAAAGATCTAATGTTAAAAATAATAAAAAGCAAAAAACCTGTTATTCTCACCTTCCGTCGTCCGCTGAGGCACGCGCGGCTGCCGCCAGCTTCCGTTCCCAGAGATGCATTATGAAATTACCCAGAAGACTTAGCGGTCTCGCGAGACAGCTAAGTCATCTGGGTAATTTTGCAATGCATCGCTGGGAACGGAAGCTGGCAGCAGCCGCGTGCGCATTGGGACAGCTTCGCTGGACAACGGAGGTTGAGTATAGAACTATTTTTTATTTTCATTTTTTTAAACAGGGATATGGTGCCCACACTGCTATATACTACGTGGGCTGTGTTATATACTGTTTGGTACGTGGCCTGTGCTATATACTATTTGGCTGCTATATACATACATACATATTCTAGAATAGCCGATGCGTTAGAATCGGGCCACCATCTAGCAACTACTATAATACTGCTCCTATGTACAAGAATATAACTACTATAACACTGCCCCTATGTACAAGAATATATCTACTATAACACTGCCCCTATGTACAAGAATATAACTACTATAATACTGCCCCTATGTACAAGAATATAACTACTATAATACTGCTCCTATGTACAAGAATATAACTACTATAATACTGCTCCTATGTACAAGAATATAACTACTATAATACTGCCCCTATGTACAAGAATATAACTACTATAATACTGCACCTATGTACAAGAATATAACTGCTATAATACTGCTCCCATGTACAAGACTATAACTACTATAATACTGCTCCTATGTACAAGAATATAACTACTATAATACTGCTCCTATGTACAAGAATATAACTACTATAATACTGCCCCTATGTACAAGAATATAACTACTACAATACTGCCCACTATGTACAAGAATATAACTACTATAATACTGCCCCTATGTACAAGAATATAACTACCGTACTATAATACTGCCCCTATGTACAAGAATATAACTACTATAATACTGCCCCTATGTACAATAACATAACTACTATAATACTGCCCCCTATGTACAAGAATATAACTACTATAATACTGCTCCTATGTACAAGAATATAACTACTATAATACTGCCCCTATGTACAATAACATAACTACTATAATACTGTCCCCTATGTACAAGAATATAACTACTATAATACTGCTCCTATGTACAAGAATATAACTACTATAATACTGCTCCTATGTACAAGAATATAACTACTATAATACTATCCCTATGTACAATAACATAACTACTATTATACTGCCCCTATGTACAAGAATATAACTACTATAATACTGCTCCTATGTACAAGAATATAACTACTATAATACTGCCCCTATGTACAAGAATATAACTACTATAATACTATCCCTATGTACAATAACATAACTACTATAATACTGCTCCTATGTACGAGAATATAACTACTATAATACTGTCCCCTGTATACAAGAATATAACTACTATAATACTGCTCCTATGAATAACAACTTATATGACTAAACACCATGGTAACTCATAATATGACAAAAATCTGTACCATAGGTGAAAAGGACCAACAAGACCTATCATCACGATAAGCACATAACGCGGAAAGAAAAAAGATGACAAATGGTCACACACAATAAATAGAAATACTATAAACTTTATTAATAGCATACCACAATATTAAAACCAGGTGAAAGGAGGGAAGGTAGTAACAGCACAAAAACCTCTGTTATAGAGTTAACAGGAAGGGTGCCACCAGGAATACCAGTCCTACAGGCTTATACATTATCAGAGTAGAAAAAATAAGCAAAAATAGGAAACAAATAGTAAAAAACTAAATAAACAAAAATAATAATTTGATCCTACTGCAGTCAGGAATACCAAGCCAAATAACAACAGTTCACATATAAGATAGGTAAATACAAGAACCGCTATAGTGCTAACCTAATTGAAGTCCCATAGCCTATCAAACAAACATAGTAGATATTATTGGAGCAAGGTACCCACCGCACAGAGGACTGTAGTACTGGAGGCACGCTTCCACCCCAACGCGCGTTTCGGCGATCACACCTTCATCAGGGGGCAACGACAGTGAGTGCACATGGGTTTAAAAAGCTCCCGGACCGGAAATGAGCGGGTGCAACGACCAAAATAGTCCGTACGGCAACAGGAAAGAAAGAAACAGTGACCGCATATACCGGAAGTATAGGGGCGTGGCTATCAAAGTGATTACGCAGTACCGTGGAAACCATGACGCAGAAGCGTCAAAAAGAAAACGCTGTAACATGGCAAATCAAAACGCAGCAGCGTCAGGAAAAGAACGTAACTCCGTGGAAACCACAACGCTAAATAGTTGCGAAATTTCATGAACACCATAGCGCCGGCGACGTCCAATGGGGGCCAAAGGGAGCCGGAGACCACTGGGGCCCCAAGTGATCCGTAGCATCCAAAGGCCACCACAAGAACGCACCGGCGTATAGGATTCACTAAAGCAGCACCCAAAGATGTAATAATTACTGCTAGATGGAATCACTACAATCACTAAGAATGGCCCCATTCAATTGTACATAGACATAAACATAGAATATAAGAACATAAAATAAAGGGACAAATACCAATAGATACCTATGACACCGACCACAAACTATATATTACTTAATCCCCTCTAATCCTACAGAAATACAAGAAGCTCATCCCACAGTTAATGAGAGATTAATACAACGAATTTAACATACAATCTATACATTGCAAATGCAATAAAAGTGATAACAATCACATATATAGATAGCAATAATAGATATAGAGAAAGCATATATATATATACAAAACTGTGGTTGTAATAACTGTGGCCGTAGTCAATTGCTCATTTCTGCCTTCTAAATCCTTTTCTTTCTTTTTTCTTCTTTTTAAACTCTTTTTTTCTTTTTTTTCCCAATTTTTCTTTTTTTCTTTCTTTTTTTTTTTTTTTTTTTTTTTTTTCCTTTTTTTCTTTTTTTCTCATAGAACAAAAATCTGGGATATGCCGCAGGGTACTACCAGGTCAACATGTGCTAAAAACAACGAAGTAAGTAAAAAACAAGATTAAAAACAAAGAACTAACAGCGTAAACGTGCAGATACTACCAGCAGGACCGATAACAGCATATACACTTGGAAGAGGAGCAGTTGTATTAATGCCAATCTTACAAAAAGGGAGCATAGCTAATATTGTCATTAAGGCCAGTCGGCTGAACCGTGCCCAGAGTCCATATCCATCTTGACTCGACGCGGGCCAGCCTCTGAAAGGTACCACCCCCACGGATCCCTACTTCAAGTAAATCAATCCCTCTAGCCCTGAGAAGATCAGGGTTACAGTCATGAAAGGTCTTGAAGTGGCGTGGTATTGTTTTGAGGGTGGATGTGTCTTCCACAGTAGCCGCTGCGCCGATGCCCAATACATGTTCCCGGATACGTGTTTTAAGTTGGCGGGTGGTCATACCTACGTACATTTTGTCACAAGGACATGTGACAACATAGATCACATTGGTACTAGTGCAGGTAATTTTTTTCTTTATTTTAAATTCGCGTGATCTATCCCAGTTGGCAAATACGCCAATTCTCTCAATGTTTGGGCATGCGACACAGCGGCCACACGGAACACACCCCACCCGAACCGCCATACTATCAAGAAATGTGGTAATCCTCTCACCAGTATAATGGCTATGCACCAGGGTATCTCTGAGATTCCTGGACCGTCTGACTGCAATCCCAGCCCTCTCAGGGAGATATCGTGCAATAACAGGGTCAGCCCTCAATACATGCCATGATTTTTGTAATATATTTTTCATCATCGGAAATTGGGAGTGGTACCTAGTAACAAATCTGACAATATCGTGCTCTTGTTTAGCATTGCTCTTATATAGTAGTGAATCCCTCGAGGAGTATTTCGCTCTATTGAACGCTTTTTTGATACTGCGTTTACTGTGGCCTCTGGACACTAATCTGTTTTTTAAATCTTCAGCCTGCTCACAGAAGTCCGTCTCAGTAGAACAAAGTCTACGCAGACGGAGGAATTGCCCCGTGGGAACTGATTGAATGACATGATCCGGGTGTGAGGAGGAGGCGTGCAACAAGAGATTGGTAGAGGTAGGTTTCCTGTAAATCACTGTCTGCAGGTCACCACGAACATCCCGTTTAGTCATGACATCTAGAAACTCGATGGCATTGCCATCGAATTTGTATGTCAATTTAATATTACTGGTGTTATCATTAAGGGATGTCATGAATTCCTGCAGGCTGATAGAAGAACCCCGCCAGATCATAAAAATGCTCCTACTGCCCCCTATGTACAAGAATATAACTACTATAATACTACCCCTATGTACAAGAATATATCTACTATAATACTGCTCCTATGTACAAGAATATAACTACTATAATACTGCTCCTATGTACAAGAATATAACTACTATAATACTATCCCTATGTACAAGAATATAACTACTATAATACTGCCCCTATGTACAAGAATATAACTACTATAATACTGCTCCTATGTACAAGAATATAACTACTATAATACTGCCCCTATGTACAAGAATATAACTACTATAATACTGCTCCTATGTACAGGAATATAACTACTATAATACTGCTCCTATGTACAAGAATATAACTACTATAATACTGCCCCTATGTACAAGAATATAACTACTATAATACTGCTCCTATGTACAAGAATATAACTACTATAATACTGCCCCTATGTACAAGAATATAACTACTATAATACTGCCCCTATGTACAAGAATATAACTACTATAATACTGCTCCTATGTACAGGAATATAACTACTATAATACTGCTCCTATGTACAAGAATATAACTACTATAATACTGCTCCTATGTACAAGAATATAACTACTATAATACTGCTCCTATGTACAAGAATATAACTACTATAATACTTCTCCTATGTACAAGAATATAACTACTATAATACTGCTCCTATGTACAAGAATATAACTACTATAATACTGCTCCTATGTACAAGAATATAACTACTATAATACTGCTCCTATGTACAAGAATATTTCTGGTATAATCTATAGATTGGAATGGGTATAGTTATTTGCACTTCTCACTGGAGATCATCCTTTTGTCTGTATTTCAGTATAGTATTATGGGGCGCTGACTTTCAGACATTCTGTGGATTTTTAGTTAGTAACTTTCTCCCGATTAATGAATATTGGGATTTCCTACATCTGCTCTGAACGTTGGGTCTCACTGGCAATTACATAGTTTTCCTCCTGACCAATCAGTAGACGGATCTCCCAGATTTGCATGCCGCACTTGTGCAGATCGTTGGCCTTTATTGCCCAGTTTTGTGGCCCTTGAGACTGAAGTTAAAACTCCCTCTGTAATCCTGACTATTCGTTCTTTGATCCACAAGAATATTGAATTTTTCAAATGAATATTTTTATACAATTATCATACAACTCACATCACTCACTGACGATCCTTCACCAACCCGCTCCTGTTCAGAAAATTCACGAATAAGGTAGTATTTGCAGATCTCATTAAATCCAGCTGCCAGTGACCTGATGAAGACTGGACTCTGTAATTAGATTAGGGAGGTTTGACTAACAAAGACTGAATTGTTCACATTAAACCCTCAACTGTCTATCTATCTATCTATCTATCTATCTATCTATCTATCTATCTAACTATGTATCTCTATCTATTATCTATCATTATCTATCTATTTCCTATCTGTATTTATTATCTATCTCTATATCTATTATCTATTATCAATGATCTATCTATTTATATATCTATTATCTATTATCTATCTATTATCTATCTAATATCTATCTATTATCTGTCTATTTTTCTATATCTCTCTCTCTGTCTAAATATCTCATATCAATCTATGTCTATCTATCTATCTATCTCTCTATTAGAGATGAACAAATCAATTTAATGAGAATGTAATCTGTCATTTTTATGAAATTTGCAGGTCTTGGCAACAAAAAATTGTCAGCTTCTACTTTACATATTGCTGAAGTTTGCAAAACTGATAAGAGGCAAACATTACCAAATGGCCGCATGGTCTTCCATGTAATACTTTGCAGCTGCCACATCACATGATATAGCGAAGCCACTTAGGAGAAACTATCGTAGCCATTATAAAAGCCAAGGCAGGGAAAGCAGTGGCCATTTTTTGGGCAATTTATCATATTAAGGGGACATTAGAGCTCAACAACAGAAATAGAGAGAGTAAGCGATATATCAAACGCTCCAAACAATAATGTGCTGTTTAACTGCAGCACAGATATAGGTGTGTGTACTAGTCTCTGAATAATTCAGAGATCCAATTGATAGGGGAGAGAGAAACAGATAGGGGAGAAGTCAGCAGCAGCACCAGACTCAGTGTGAGTGATGAGTGGTGTGGTGCAGATGGCATCTGTCCTGCCGCATTTGAGTTACACATTTCTTAATGCTCTGGAAAGCAGAAACAAGGCAGCACAATAGTTTTTACGCACAAAAATATCTGAATTCAGTGTAAGGGTATGTGCACACGTTAGGATTTCTTGCAGAAATTTCCTGAAGAAACCCGGAAATTTTCTGCAAGAAATCCGCATTTTTTTTTGCGTTTTTTTCGCGTTTTTTTAGCATTTTGCAAGCGTAATTATCTTGCAGAATGCTAAAGTTTTCCAAGCGATCTGTAGCATCGCTTGGAAAACTGACTGACAGGTTGGTCACACTTGTCAAACATAGTGTTTGACAAGTGTGACCAACTTTTTACTATAGATGCAGCCTATGCAGCATCAATAGTAAAAGATAGAATGTTTAAAAGTAATAAAAAAAATTTAAAAAATGGTTATACTCACCTACAGGCGTCCGTTCCTATAGATGCTGTGCGTGCAGGACCTTCGGTGACGTCACGGTCACGTGAGCGGTCACATGAGCGGTCTCGCGACCAATCACAAGACTGCGACGTCATCGCAGGTCCTTCACACACACCATCTATAGGAACTGAAGCGGCAGCGTGCACCGCTGAGAGGGGGGGAAGACTCCGGGGCCATCGAAGGTGAGTATATGACTATTTTTTATTTTAATTCTTTTTTTTTTACCAATTATACGGTGCCCAGTCCGTGGAGGAGAGTCTCCTCTCCTCCACCCTGGGTACCAACCGCACATGATCTGCTTACTTCCTGCATGGTGTGCACAGCCCCTCGCGGGAAGTAAGCAGATCAATGCATTCCTAGGTGCGCGGAACCCCACAATTCCGCAAGTTTAATGAACATGTTGCTTTTTTTTCCGCGATGCGATTTTTTCGCGGAAAAAAATGCAACATTTGCACAAAAAATGCGGAATACACTGAAAATAATGGGAGGCTTATGTTAGCGTTTTTTTCGCGTTTTTATCAAGTTTTTATAGCGAAAAAACGCGAAAAAAACGTGAAAAATACTGAACGTGTGTCCATGGCCTAAGTCCGAGAC
This sequence comes from Ranitomeya variabilis, assembly GCF_051348905.1. Taxonomy (NCBI): domain Eukaryota; kingdom Metazoa; phylum Chordata; class Amphibia; order Anura; family Dendrobatidae; genus Ranitomeya; species Ranitomeya variabilis. The sequence goes on from NC_135238.1 coordinate 232,001,111, forward strand.
ATTGTGCTTAGCTGTCACAAGCAACTGTACTGAATTTTACATTTCTATAAGTGCAATACTTTTCAGAAAGGAAGTGTGATTGTCTTTATAAAAATACAAAGTCTTCAAAATCCAGGAATAGAAAAGCTTGTCAAAAGTTATAACATTGTACAAAATGTATGGTAAAAGGGATATTGGCAGTAGCAATGGATGGGGTAGGCAAAAGAAAAAAAATGATTACCTCGGCTAAGAATATGAAGCCACTAGCAGCAACAGAATGAAGCACCGCCACCACTTGCACCAGCTGACGTCGTTTGCCTCCACCAAGTGTATCAGTGATAGGAAGTGGAGACCGTTTTGGAATATACGCAAAATTAATTGTCTCAGCCACAGCAGGACGACGCTACCTCTGACAGAGACACCATCAGTTTTAGTCAACATTTGGCAAAGAACGTTCTGCTTGATCATGAATGACTAATACGGAAAATCTTTGGACCATTTTTAATTTAAATAAAAACTTGAAAAGTTTTTGTTATTAAAAGGGCTGCTGGATATTACTGGTGACCGACCATCCATTTCTATGGGGAGGTCACTATGACATTACTATGTCTGTGTGCACATTTTGGTCCTATGTTTCCTCACGACTGCTCCTCCTCGATATGACTAGTTGTAAAAATCCTCATAAGTGGAATACTGAATGTTATGGGCACCCGAACAAATGAGCATGCAAGGATCAGACACGGTGATTATCCCGAGCTGCAAAGTTCATTGTTACACGTTTTGCCCCTGAACTGCTTTCCTCCTCTGTCTGTTACACGCACCCGTCCTGTGGACTCATAACAAGAGAACTCTTTTTATTTCCGTTTTATTTTTCTGACACATTGTAGCAAACTTCCAGAGATTTGTGCCGCTGCTGCTGATGTGTTTACTTCGGAAGACCCTTTTATGATAATTCATTAGTCCGCATTATTATATGGAGCATTGCGCCTCTCGCACTGGGTCCTGACATGATGGACAAGGGGAAAATAGATATTGGGGAACTCGAGAAGCTCAATGTGTAACAACAAGTTGGACAGTAAAAGGCCACTTACTAAAGGAGCCCCTGTCAGACGGTGCGAAAATCTCTAACCAGGGACATTTTCTGTACCTATTTGCATCTGTTCACCAGGTGTCTAAATAATTAATCCCGTCCACATCAATAGACCTGGATGGTCGATGGCACATTTATCTAATCTTCAGGGCGCAATGTGAAGATGGCACTTGTCAGTGACCTGGCATTCACGTCGAGCTGGTATTTAGTCCCTGCTGCCGCCGGTGCAGACTGTGACATATGAAAGCCGAGAGTCTGTTCCTATAAATGTTGCTGAAATGTCTTTGGCAGTCTGCGGTCAGAGCCTCGCCAGGGCCATGTACAGTAGATGTGATGCCAATCTGTTGTCTCTCCGCACGCCGCCAACTGTGTCCCCAAACTGTACGGCGACTAGACACAAAATGAGGCACAATATCAAGTCTAAGAAAAACAAAGCGCGAAGACAGACCTGTGTGGTGGGAAGTCGGGCGGCAAAATGTGTCATCAACAACATTTCGATAGTCCAATTGAAGCCAGATTATCAGATGTTTAGAAGCGGTGCCCTGAAATTAGCGCCTACTCTAAAGTCAGCAAAATGTGACAAGTCCGGAACGTGGAGCAAATCCTGAATCAAAATCAAAAAGTGCTACACTACACAATCAACTGCAACATTAATTCTACCAGATTTATAGTGTAACCTTAGTATCGGGCGCAGATGTAAGATTTTCTCAAGAGGGTCATTGTCATGTATCTACAAGGTGGACACATCATGCTCTCACTGTACAAGAAGCAAAATGAGTACAAAGTACATGTAAGTTATGATGATACCGCCTTACTGTAACACGTAACTAATGCCAGAATACACTTAATAACGGTGCAACAATGTACATATAACTAACGCCATTATATAGTGCACATAAATAATTCTGTTCACATTTCTAATGCCATTAAATAGTACACATAAATAACACCGCCAGACTGTAGCACATAACTAATGCCATAATATAGTATACTTAATAATGGCGCAACAATGCCCATATAACTTATGCCATTATATAGCACACTTAATGCTGCAACAAATAACTAATATAATTGGTTAGTACACATAAACAATGCAGCAATAGTGTACACGCAACTACTGCAAATGTACAATGCATAGAAGTAATGCTCCCACACTGTGCACATAAGTAATGTCATTATATAACACACATAAATAATGCAGCAAAAATGAACACATAACTAATGTTAGTACACATAAAATAATGCTGCCATAGTGTACACATAACTAAAGCAATTATCCAGTGAATATAAGTAATGTTTCCACACTGTGCCCATAACTAATGCCATTATATAGTACACATAAATAATGCTGAAATACTGTACACATAACTAATGCCATGATATACTATGCAATAATAATGCTCCCATGCTGTATAAATAATACAAATTCAGCTATACAGTGCACAAAAAATGACACTCAGAAAGCCTCCATGGCAGAATATCCTATTAACCCCTTCACCCCGATGCCTGTTTTCACCTAAGTGACAGGGCCAATTTTTAGAATTCGGACCACTGTCACTTTATGAGGTCATAACTCTAAAACGCTTCAACGGATCCTGGCGATTCTGACATTGTTTTCTCGTGACATATTGTACTTCATGATAGTGGTAAAACTTCTTCGATATGACTTGCATTTATTTGTGAAAAAAACAAAAATTTGTCGAAAATTATGAAAATTTAGCAATTTTCAAACTTTTAGTTTTTATGCCCTTAAATAAGAGAGTTATATCTCATAATATAGTTAATAAACAACATTTTCCACATGTCTGCTTTACATCAGCACAATTTTGGAAACATAATTTTTTTTTGTTAGGGAGTGATAAGGGTTAAAAGTTGACCAGCGATTTCTCATTTTTGCAACAAAATTTGCAAAACCATTTTTTTTACGGACCACCTCACACTTGAAGTGACTTTGAGGGGTCTATATGACAGAAAATGCCCAAAAGTGACACCATTCTAAAAACTGCACCCCTCAAGGTACTCAAAACCACATTCAAAAAGTTTATTAACCCTTCAGGTGCTTCACAGGAATTTTTGAAATGTTTAAAAAAAAATTGAACATTTAACTTTTTTTTCACAAAATTTTTACTTCAGATCCAATTTGTTTTATTTTACCAAGGGTAACAGGAGAAATTGGACCAAAAAAGTCGTTGTACAATTTGTCCTGAGTACGCCGATACCCCACATGTTGGGGTAAACCATTGATTGGGCACATGGCAGAGCTCGGAAGGGAAGGAGCGCCATTTGACTTTTCAATGCAAGATTTGCTGGAATTGAGATCGGAACCCATGTCGCGATTGGAGAGCCCCTGATGTGCCTAAACAGTGGAAACCCCCACAAGTGACACCATTTTGGAAAGTAGACCCTCTAAGGAACTAATCTAGATGTGTGGTGAGCACTTTGAACCTCCAAGTGCTTCACAGAAGTTTATAATGTAGAGCCGTAAAAAAAAATTCATATTAATTTTCACAAAAAATTATCTTTTTGCCCCAAATTTTTTATTTTCCCAAGGGTAACAGGATAAATTGGACCCCAAAAGTTGTTGTGCAATTTGTCCTGAGTACGCTGATACTTCATATATGGGGATAAACCACTGTTTAGGCGCATGGCAGAGCTCGGAAGGGAAGGAGCGCCATTTGACTTTTCAATGCAAAATTGGCTGGAATTGAGATCGGAACCCATGTTTGGAGAGCCCCTGACGTGCCTAAACAGTGGAAACCCCCACAAGCGACACCATTTTGGAAAGAAGACCCCCTAAGGAACTTATCTAGATTTGTGGTGAGCACTTTTAACCCCCAATTGTTTCACTAAAGTTTAGAATGTAGCGCTGTGAAAATTAAAAAATCATTTTTTCTTTCCACAAAATGATGTTTTAGCCCCAATTTTTTTTTCACAAGGGTAACAGGAGAAATTGGACCACAAAAGTTATTGTCCAATTTGTCCTGAGTACGCTGATACCCTATATATGGGGGGGAACCACTGTTTGGGCGCACGGCAGAGCTCGGAAGGGAAGGAGCGCCGTTTGAAATGCAGACTTAGATGGATTGGTCTGCAGGTGTCATGTTGCATTTGCAGAGCCCCTGATGTACCTAAACAGTAGAAACCCCCCAAAAGTGACCCCATATTGGAAACTAGACCCCCCCACGGAACTTATCTAGATGTGTTGTGAGAACTTTGAACCAACAAGTGTTTCACTACAGTTTATAACGCAGAGCCGCGAAAATAAAAAATATATTTTTTTCCACGAAAATGATATTTTAGCCCCCACGTTTTTATTTTCCCAAGGGTAACAGGAGAAATTGGACCACAAAAGTTATTGTCCAATTTGTCCTGAGTACGCTGATACCCCATATATGGGAGGGAACCACTGTTTGGGCGCACGGCAGAGCTCGGAAGGGAAGGAGTGCCGTTTGAATTGCAGACTTAGATGGATTGGTCTGCAGGTGTCATGTTGCATTTGCAGAGCCCCTGATGTACCTAAACAGTAGAAACCCCCCACAAGTGACCCCATATTGGAAACTAGATCCCCCACGGAACTTATCTAGATGTGTTGTGAGAACTTTGAACCAACAAGTGTTTCACTACAGTTTATCACACAGAGCCGTGAAAATAAAAAATATTTTTTTTCCACGAAACTGATATTTTAGCCCCCACGTTTTTATTTTCCCAAGGGTAACAGGACAAGTTGTTGTCCAACTTGTCCTGAGAACGCTGATACCCCATATGTTGGGGGGAACCACTGTTTGGGCGCACAGGAGAACTCGGAAGGGAAGGAGCGCTGTTTTAGTTTTTCAAAGCAGAATTGGCTGGAATTGAGATCGGATGCCATGTCGCGTTTGGAGAGCCCCTGGTGTGCCTAAACAGTGAAAACTCCCCAATTCTAACTGAAACCCTAACCCCAACCCTAACCCTAGCCCTAACCCCAACCCTAACCCTAACCCTAGTCCTAACCCTAGCGCTACTTTCACACTAGCGTTTTTTTGCATACGTCGCAATGCGTCGTTTTGGCGAAAAAACGCATCCTGCAAAGTCATCTGCAGGATGCGTTTTTTTCCCCATAGAGTAACATTAGCGAAACATTGCGACGTATTGACACACGTCGCAACCGTCGTGCGACGGTTGCGTCGTGTTGTGGCGGACCGCCAGCAGCAAAAAACGTTGCATGTAACTTTTTTGTGCCGACGGTCCACCATTTCCGACCGCGCATGCGCGGCTGAAACTCCACCCCCACCTCCCCGCACCTCACAATGGGGCAGCGGATGCGTGGAAAAACAGCATCCGCTGCCCCCGTTGTGCGGCGCTTGCACAGTATGCGTCGGTACGTCGGGCCGACGCAGCGCGACGGCCCCGTACCGACGCTAGTGTGAAAGTAGCCTAACGGGAGAATGGAAATAAATATATTTTTAAAAATTTTCTTATTTTTCCCTAACTAAGGGGGTGATGAAGGGGGATTTGATTTACTTTTATAGCGTTTTTTGGGCGGATTTTTATGGTTGGCAGCTGTCACACACTAAAAGACGCTTTTTATTGCAAAAAATAGTTTTTGCATCACCACATTTTGAGAGCTATAATTTATCCATATTTTGGCCCACAGAGTCATGTTAGATCTTGTTTTTTGCGGGACGAGTTGACGTTTTTATTGGTACCATTTTCGGGCACATGACATTTTTTGATCGCTTTTTATTCCGATTTTTGGGAGGCAGAATGAACAAAAACCAGCAATTCCTGAAATTCTTTTAGGTGGGGACGTTTATACCATTCCACATGTGGTAAAATTGATAAAGCAGTTTTATTCTTCAGGTCAGTACGATTACAGCGATACTTCATCTATGTAATTTTTTTATGTTTTGGCGCATTTACACAATAAAAACTATTTTATATAAAAAATAATTGTTTTTGCATCGCTTTATTCTGAGAGCTATAACTTTTTTATTTTTCTGCTGATGATGCTGTATGGCGGCTTTTTTTTTGCTGGACAAGATGACGTTTTCAGCGGTACCATGGTTATTTATATCCGTCTTTTTGATCGCGTGTTATTCCACTTTTTGTTTGGCGGTATGAGCATAAAGCGTTGTTTTTTGCCTCGTTTTTTTTTTTTTTTTTTTACGGTGTTCACTGAAGGAGTTAACTAGTGATATAGTTTTATAGGTTGGGTCGTTACGGACGCGGCGATACTAAATATGTGTACTTTTATTGTGTGGTTTTTTTTTATTTAGATAAAGAAATGTATTTATGGGAAAAAAAATTTTTTTCTTTATTTAGGATTTTTTTTTTATTTTTTTTTTTACACATGTGGACATTTTTTTTTTTTTACTTTTTTACTTTGTCCCAGGGGGGGGGACATCACAGATTGGTGATCTGACAGTGTGCACAGCACTCTGTCAGATCACCGATGTGACAGGCAAGGGCAGAGGCTTGCCGGCGCCTGCTATTAGGAACTCTCAGCAGGCGCCGGCAAGCTAGGTCATCTCATGACCCGGAAGGAGTCCCGCGGCCATCTTGGATCCGGGGACTCCTTCCAGGTCACCGGAGCAGCGCGATCTCATCGCGTTGCTCCGGTGGGAGAGCGCAGGGAGCCCCCGTCCCTGCGCGATCTCCCTCTATGCCGCTGTCACATGACAGCGGCATCAGAGGGGTTAAATGCCCGCGATCGGCGATAGCGCCGATCGTGGGCATTGCTGTGGGGTGTCAGCTGTCATATACAGCTGACACCCGCACCCGATCACCGCGGCACTCAGCGCGAGACCGTGGTGATCGAGCTGCCGTACTAGTACTGCTGCTGGCACAAATGCAGTGCCGGCAGCGCAGTACTAGTACGGCGCATGTCGCGAAGGGGTTAATATTGCCACCATGTATATTGTCCCCATAGGAAGTGACAGCTCAGCTCATACAATAATCCAAGGTGGGTGCAGGCCATCCACAGAGTGTAGCGGTATAAGGCCACAGTCACACTAGCAGTATGTGGTCAGTATTTTACATCAGTATTTGTAGCCAAAACCAGGAGTGGGTGATAAATACAGAAGTGGTGCAGATGTTTCTATTATACTTTTCCCCTAATTGTTCCACTCCTGGTTTTGGCTACAAATACTGATGTAAAACCAAATACTGCTAGTGTGACGGCAGCCTAAAAGTCTTACAAAGTCTGGATAAAAACATGTGAGGATTTAAAGGGATAATGCAAAACTATAATCAAATGACTGCTTTATTCCTAAAACAGCTCCACACTTCTCCACAGGTTGTGTGTGGTGTTTAAGTTTAGCTCCAATTAACCTTATTGGAAACAAACTGCAATATCAGACACAACCTATAGACAGATGGGGGCACCGTTTTTTTCCCAATCATATGCAACTGCTATATTTTAATGATTATGGAAAGTAGATGTGGTCAAAAGAATAGATAAAACCGCCTGTCCCAGGTCGCTTGGATAAAAGTGGTTTCATCCAGCAGGAAAAAAAATCCCGATTCCCACCTAGTCTCATGCCTGCTCCTAAGCGACTGATCTGCTTGCTGCTGCCCAGGCAAGTGACCTGCAGGTCCTTCAGTCTCTACATGGATGGAAAGGTGGAGTAGGGATCCCACTGCTCCCTGCTCCACCATTGCATTCCCAGTTGCATGACCTGAAGGTCCTTCAGTCTTCACATGGATGGAAAGGTGGAGCAGGGATCATGTGACCTGAAGGTCCTTCAGTCTCCACATGGATGGAAAGGTGGAGCAGGGATCATGTGACCTGAAGGTCCTTCAGTCTTCACATGGATGGAAAGATGGAGCAGGGATCTAACGGCTCCCTGCTCTACCATTGCATTCCCAGTTGCGTGACCTGAAGGTCCTTCAGTCTCCATTTGAATGGAAAGGTGGAGCGGGGATCTGATGACTCCCTGCTCCACCATTGCATTCCCAGTTACGTGACCTGAAAGTCCTTCAGTTTCTACATGGATGGAAAGGTGGAGCAGGGATCTGACGGCTCCCTGCTCCACCCTTGCATTCCCAGTTATGTGACCTGAAGGTCCTTCGATCTCTACATGGATGGAAAGGTGGAGCAGGGATCTGATGGCTCCCTGCTCCACCATTGCATTCCCAGTTACGTGACCTGCAAGTCCTTCAGTTTCTACATGGATGGAAAGGTGGAGCAGGGATCTGACGGCTCCCTGCTCCACCCTTGCATTCCCAGTTATGTGACCTGAAGGTCCTTCGATCTCTACATGGATGGAAAGGTGGAGCAGGGATCTGATGGCTCCCTGCTCCACCATTGCATTCCCAGTTACGTGACCTGCAAGTCCTTCAGTTTCTACATGGATGGAAAGGTGGAGCAGGGATCTGACGGCTCCCTGCTCCACCCTTGCATTCCCAGCTATGTGACCTGAAGGTCCTTCGATCTCTACATGGATGGAAAGGTGGAGCAGGGATCTGATGGCTCCCTGCTCCACCATTGTATTTCACTATATGAGTCCTCAGGACATAGATTCAGCTAAAGTCGGCACAGACCCCAGACCACCAGGGATGGTGGGAAAGCTCCCCAAATTTGGGACAATCCCGTTGCATCCGGTACAGTTGGGAGGTATGATAGGTATTTAAGTCATAGGACATCACCCCATCCCTATTTTATGGTTGCATTTATGGCTTTGCATATAGGACCAGTGTAATCGCCCGTCTCCTGCTGCTGTGCCCATAGCCCGCCATTCATTCCCTGCCTGCAGCCATCTCCCCGGCCGCTCGTTGCTCCTTCTATAGTATCTACACCGATGTATAGTATGTTCATTTGTATTCGGTGGACTGGCGGGAGGCGCGAGCTCGTCTTCAAGACAAAATTGTGCCTGTGCGGTGTAAGTGTCCCTCCTTGGAGTGGCCGGGGGGCTTCCCTTAGATAATGATCCCCCATTGTCTACTCCACTTCTGCTCACAGGTTTTATTTCATAGGAAACGCCAGCAATGGCAGATTTGCATTGTAAATGGGGGCAGTTGGCGGCGGCCGGTCCAGGCAACGTGTTATCGGCAGCCAGATGGCGGCGTTAGATGGTTGTGTGTCGCGCGCCTCCTGGAGCAAGTTTGTCTCGGGTTCAGTGCTGGGATTTAGCCGGCAGGATGCCAGTCAGTGGAAGTGAGAGATAAGTCTCTTGGATTGGGAACAAAGCAGGATTGTTGGCAGCGAGGCGCCGAGGGAGAGCTTTAGAAATCAGGAGGGTGCAGCTACGTGGAGCGCCCTACACAAAGTCACCCGTAACCAGATCACAGCCAATGGGGAGGCTGCATTACTGCTCTGGACTGAGCTGCCTAAATCCATATGTAAAGGGGATATTACTGCCTCGGTATTAGAGAGATAAGGGAGGAGACGCGGAAGAGGAAAGTGAGTGTGAAATGAGGAAAGCGCAGAGCGGAGGGTGGAAAAAAAGTGACGCCAGGAATGGATCAATGGGACCTCAAATGCAGATGGAGCAGAGTCAGAGGTTTGTCAGAGGTCGCAAAGTTCATCAGATGGATCAGATCAGACTTTGCCATTTTGCACGGCAGGGAAAGCTACCGCATTGTCACACACAAGCTAAATGTCCACCCCCCAAAAAAAAACAACATAATGAGCAAATATCCTATAATAAGTAATAATTACATAGTAATAGTACATGAAGATAACATACAGGACTTAGTTAGCACTTGTATTCTTCCCATACAGAAGGCCACTGCAAAGAAAGCATAGACAATCCACAGAGGCATAATGTGATGCTCCTGGACCCCAATGCAATGGAGCCCCCCATACAATCCACACAGGCATAATGTGATGCTCCTGGACCCCAGGTGCAATGGACCCCCCATACAATCCACAGAGGCATAACACGATGCTCCTGGACCCCAATGCAATGGAGCCCCCCATACAATCCACAGAGGCATAACATGATGCTCCTGGACCCCAATGCAATGGAGCCCCCCATACAATCCACAGAGGCATAACATGATGCTCCTGGACCCCAATGCAATGGAGCCCCCCATGCAATCCACACAGGCATAATGTGATGCTCCTGGACCCCAATGTAATGGAGCCCCCCATACAATCCACAGAGGCATAACATGATGCTCCTGGACCCCAATGCAATGGAGCCCCACATACAATCCACACAGGCATAATGTGATGCTCCTGGACCCCAATGTAATGGAGCCCCCCAACGATCACAGGTCTTTAATAGTATTGGTCTTGTCATATGGACCAAACGAACCCTCTGGACCCCCATGGCTCTGAAGTCTGGGTGCGACTGCCACCCTTGCACCCACTATAGTTGAGCCCCTGACCATACAGGATAGGATTTTCAGCAGTGAGTCCCAATGGTGGACAGATGCCATCGGGTCCATCAAGTAAGTCCTGGAATCCAACATTAACCACTTACAAATCGGCTGTATTCTTGTGTAACAAAGGTCTTGATACAACTGCACCAAACATTCGGAGCAAAATAGTTTTGATTGGATCTGGTAAATATCAGAATTTCCAGATTGTTGGTCTACACATCCTCAATGGATATCTACCATAAGGGTTGCAATGCTGGCAGTGATATCTGGGCCCTCAAGACTAAGGGGGCCAACAATGTGCCCCTGGCTGCTGGTCGTAGATTTGGGAATTTTTCCCTATCTGTCAAAAGTTTGCAGCCAAGAGACGTTCATATTTGCCATCAGTGTAGAAAATGAAAATGATGGCGACCGCCAAGTTTGGCATTACTATGCTAATTAATACAAAAGACTTGTGGGTTAATTAGGTCAATATGACTAAAAGATTGGAGGAAAGAGGTAAATGGCTGCCTGCTGAGACTATTCCAGAGAGAGGGGAGAGGGAGCGTCCCAGCGGGAGCCCACCGTCCCCTGCGCTCACCTGCTGTTCTATGTACTGATTGCGGGGGCGGTGGAGGGAGCGAATGTGATGTAATTAATGGCACTGGACAAACATTTCTAAACTTCATCTGACAAATTAGAGAAAAATGAAGACGACGCGAAAATCGGCACAAGTAAGAAACGTGAAGATCACAAAGCACAATCAGGTCTGCAGGTCCTAAGAGATGAAGAAAAGTCTCATGGCAAAATGATCGACCCCCAGAACACATCAACCACCTTCCATTTGTCATTCTAGAGGCCATGTAATAGTCCGGGTTATAAATGGAGCAGCTCTCTCTGCATCTATCTCAGCAAGAAGTTCCAGCACAGTAAGAACGGACATTCCCAAAAATACACCTAATAGGACAGAGCATCAGAGCTTCGTTCTTAGGGTTCCAAAGCCCCGATCCCGCGATCCAGATTTTGGAAGCCTGAGAATGAGGATTTGAAGCTTTGTCCTGAATTAGGTGAGCATGCGCCACCTCTGCTCAATTCATTGTCTATGGGACTACTCAATATTTACTAGCAGTCTCATAGACAATGAATTGCCTCCATTCAGCAGAGTTCCATAGCACCAATTATGGGATCACTAGAGGTCCCAGTAGCCTGACCAGCATCTTTCTCTCCATTGAGGAAGCAGCACGTGAGTGTCTTCAATTTGCATCAGGTAATGAATATTGCACTCCAGGGGAGAGATCATGGTACCTGGACTGTGCTTGCAGACATGAAGAATCCTCAATGGTAAAAAAAATAAGGTTTTTATTCAAGCAACGCATTTCAGTGCCAGACTGGCGCCATTTTCACATTTTTTATGGAGTTGCAAAATGCGGTTTTGCCTCTATGCTCTGATAAGTGACATGCAATTAATCAGCTGTGTGAACCTTTCAGCATCCAGACTGTGATTGAGGCAGCTCTATCAGCCTCTCTCCCAGCAAGAAATCCCAGCAATATAATTATTATCTTCTCCTGCAACTCAACTTGTAACTTTTTAGGTCTGAATTTAATGTTTTACATATAGACTGTAACTAGAGATGAGCAAATTATTTTGATGTAGATTAAATTTGTCCAAGCAAACTAGAGCAATTTACGATTTTATCCAGGAAAAATGCAAAAAAAAAAATGCCTGCCACTGTTTTATATAAAGCAGAAGATTGCACAGGCTTTCTTGTAATGCTTTTCAGCTATCATATCACATGATATAGCACAGCCAATCAGAAGGGATTATCATAGCCAGTATAAAAGCAAAGGCAGGGAATGCAGCAGCTATTTTGTAGTGAATCTGGATAGTAAGATGACGTCACAACTTGCAGCTTCGCAATAGAGATAGGAAGAAAAAAACTAAAACACTCAGTAAACATAGCAGATAGTATGTGTCAGCACAGAAGTGAAAAACAGCTACCCCAACATTTACCCCTAGCCATGAGGTCACTTGGACTTTACTAAGGCTGGGTTGCACCTTGTAGTACTTGCAATTTGCGCTGAATCCATTCGCCGTGGATCAAATTTAGGCGCAAAAGTTCAACTAAGTGTGCAGATTCAGATTTCAAAAGATCCGCTCATCTCCTAATTTTCAATTTGACCGAAAGTACAACAACAAAAAAAATTAGAAACAATAAAAAAATCAATCTCACGGCTTTAATAAGGATTATGACTCTCGCCTAGGTTTGTATTTTCCAATAGTTATTTCAGGGACTCCTAGAAATGTTATAAAACTCCTTGATCAATTTGCAACAATCCTGATACAATTAAAGTCTTTAGAAAGCATTTTATGAAAAATAAATAACACTTTTTACAAGTGACGGTAATTGACCCCGAAATGCAAATTTTCTCTATGAAATGTTAACCCCCGAGTCTGCAATGCAGATCACACATTGTGCTGCCAAGTTATCACTAATTAGGACGAGTGCATGGAAATTGAGGATACGAGAAGATGTTCTGAGAGCTCAGCAAAGGGTTCCCTAGAGGAGGCTTGAGAAATCTAACACTGGACAGACTTGTCCCTTACTATTTTGGCTAAAATACTGAACAGTGAATAATATATGGAATCCAAACCCACACATTTATTGCAGAGACATAACTAACTAATTGTCTATTACTAGCTAGTATGGAATCCAAGGAGACCGAGTCCAAGAGAGGAAGCCCCTCTACAGTATAAAGATAACTGCATCTACCTCAAGGGTCTCCAAGATATGAATCTTCAACTGAGGCAAAACTACAACTGCCAGCATGCCCTCGCAGCCTTTCCTAAAACTAAGAAGTGGACAGAAAAAGGACAATTGTCATAGGTTACAACTGGGATAATTTGTTGCTGAGACGTCTGGGAAAACCAAGTCACTCCAACCTTGTGGTTGTCTCCTAGAATTCCTGATGATTGAGAAAACCCTTTGGTTTGATTTAAAGGGTATGTAGACTTTTGCAAAACTTTTTTTTATTGCTTCATTACACTTTAAAAATAAAATTGAGCAACTTTACTTAAACTTTGATTAAAAATATCCTACAAACGTCTGTCTCTATGGTTGTAGACTACACGTAAACTCTGGGTAGTCTCTTTCTCTCTCTTATACATCAGCTACTTTTTTTATCATATAGGGTAGAAAGAGTGGAGAAAATACATTATCAGACTACACAGGGTTTCTTTTGTAGTCTGTAACCATGGAGATTGATAGAGCTCCATAGGAGCTGTTTAAACAAAGTAAGAGATATTTATTTACAAAATTGTTTCCTTTATATATATTAGATACATTGCTGACAGTTAGTTGCTAACTACCTGCCTGTTCTGCCTGGTGCCGATCTCTGCCGCCACACAGTGGTCACAAACCGCTCCTGCCAGCGATTCTGCAGCTTCCGGTGATGTCACTTTGACAGAGCAGCTGCTTCTCTTCCTCTCTGCTCTGTCAATAGGAAGCTGCTGTCAATGTCATGCTGATTGACAGCTGACATCTTGCTGCTAAACTATGTTAAAAGTATAAGAAAGTGTTTTTTTTAAATAGGATATAAACACATAAAGAAGGGGCGCATTATGAAATAAGTTGGGGTAAGAGGAGATTAGAAGCAGCGTCTGAGAAAATATTTTAGTGGAAGCATAGTAGATTGCTTGAATTTAGCTAGATGTAGTTTTTAGAAACCTTGTATAAATTGTTAGTACAAGCAAATGTAAACTATTTCATCATTGAACTCTGTTTCTTTCTCCACTTATGAGACACTTCTTTTCCTCCCCCAGTTCTTCCTGAGCTCAAGATTTACTTTGAAATACTATTAAAAAGGGGATTTTTATCAAAACTGCATCAAGAAGCCCAGTAAACGATACGTCTGAAATCAAGGTCTCTGACCCTACACTATGCTGCTCTCAGGTGGGGTAGCAAAAACCTGGTGACAGATTCCCTTTAATTCCATCTTGGTCACAAAGAAGATTTATGCAAGATCCCTGATGGATCAGATTACAGCTACATACTGAAATCTATGAAACTTATAAGGTAGATGGGGAGGAAAGATCAGAATAAAAGAAAGATCTCTCAGTGTGTTATGTCATTCTAAAACGGGATTCACAGCTACATTGCTCAGTGTTGCTGTATAATGTCCTCAATGGTGCTGCTTTATGGTAGGTATGTATTTCACCACAGAGCTGGATGTACAGTTACACTGCTCAGTACTGCTGTATAATGTCCTCCTTTCTGCTGCTGCTTCTGAATATGTGCTACATAAAAACAGGAGAGCAGGAATCCATCATGTCTGTATGTGCTGTGTTTGGGAGACATCATGGCAGCTAGTCTTCACCCACCAGCTCAGAGACAACTGAAAATGAGAGAGAGAGCCTGTAGGCTGAAAAACTGGTGAAAATGCAGAATACCAGTCATATAATGGTCAGAAATAGTGTTATTCCCATGTACTATACATATAACAATTGTCCCTGAAAAGAACCTGAGGTCTGAATTCTTTTTTTTTTTCGCTGTTATTTTTAGATGATTTTATGAAAAGGGTAAACAACGCCCCCAAAAAATGTATCTATGAATATTCCAGATGCCCGTTCTAATCTCTTCTCTCTACAATCTGCCTTCCAGGAGAACATAAAGGGTTGGCTATGGGCGGTTTATCTCTTAGGTTTCCATAAATGTTCCATATTGTAGGATTAACATTCTTCGGGTCAGAACTGCAGAACATAATCTGTGACTGTATTCTCGCTTTAATGCCAAAGATTTATAGCAGCACTGAGCTGAATGACAAAAACATGAATCCAGAGCGGGAGTTAGCATTAAACACATGGTCTGCGCCTCGGGGTTCAGCTCACTCCTCGCAATGCACATATGCCAGAATCTTCATCGCTTGTTGGCGAGTAAAAAATAAAGTTTTACGATTCTTCTATACAGCATGGGGCCAGTTTGTAAAATGTATTTCTTCAACCTTAAAGGGGTTGTCTTATTCTATAACCATGTTTTCACGCATCCTTTGCTGATTGTAAAAATAAGGATCTGTCAGCTCTCCTCCTGTGTGGTGTGATATATACAATCATGGCTGAAAGAGTTGGCACCCTAGAAATTGTTCCAGAAAATAAACTATTTCTCCCAAAAATTATTGCAATTACAAATGTTTTGTTATACATGTTCATTTCCTTTATGTGTATTGGACACCAAAAAAAACAGAAAAAAGGCAAATTGGGACATCATTTCACAGAAAACCCCAAAATTGTTGCACCCTCAACTTAATAGTTGTTTGCACCCTTTGGAATAAATAATTGCAATCAATCGCATCCTATAGCCATCAACTTCTTACAACTGTCAACTGGAATTTTGGACTCTTTCTTTGCAAACTTCTCCAGGTCTCATTTCGCCTTCTCCCTACAACAATTTTAAGATCTCTCCACAGGTGATCAATGGGATTTAGATCCTAACTCATTGCTGCCACTTCAGAATTCTCCAGCACTTTGTTTCCATCCATTTCTGGGGGCTTCTTGAAGTATGCTTGGGGTCATTGTCCTGATGGAAGACCCATGAGCTAGAACGCAAACCCAGCTTTCTGACACTTGGCACCTAAAATCCTTTGGTAATCTTCAGATTTCATGATGCCTTGCGCACAGGCAAGCACCCAGTGCCAGAGGCAGCAGAACAATCCCAAAACATCTTTGAATCTCCACCATGTTTGACTGTAGGTACTGTGTTCTTTTCTTTGTAGTCCTCATTACGTTTTTGGCAAACATTAGAATGATGTGCTTTACCAAAAAGCTCTATATTGTTCTCACCTGTCCACAAGATGCTTTCCCAGAATGATTTTGGCTTACTCACGTACATTTTGGCAAACTGCAGTCTAACTTTTTTATGTCTCAGTGTCAGCAGTGGGCTCTTCCTGGGTCACCTGACATAGCGTTAAATTTTATTCACATGTGGATGGAAAGTTTGTGCTGACACTGATGCACCTGAGCCTGCAAGACAGTTTGAATTTCTTTGGAACTTGATTGGGGATTATCCACCATCCGGACTATCCTGTGCTGCAATATTTCAACAATATTTCTTTGTCATCCAGGGAGATTAGCTACAGTGCCATGGGTTGTAAATGTCTTGTTTATGCTGCTCATCGTGGACAAAGACATCAAGATCTCTGGAGATGGACTTGTAACCTTGAGATTATTGATATTGGTCACCAATTTTGGTTCTCAAGGCCTCAGACAGTTCTCTTCTCCTCTTTCTGTTCTCCATGCTTAGTGTGGCACACACAGACACACAATGCAAAGAATGAGCCAACTTCTCCCCTTTATATCTGGTTTCAGGTGTGATTTTCATATTGCCCACACCTGTTACTTGCCACAGGTGAGTGTGAACAAGCATCACATGCTTGAAACAAAGTTGTTTACCCACAATCTTAGAAAGGTGCCAACAATTTTGTCCTGCCCATTATTGGGTTTTGTGTGAAATTAGGTCCAATTTGCTTTTTTTTCTCTCTTTCTTTTTGTGCTGTTCCAATACACAAAAAGGAAATAAACGTGTGTAACAAAATGTGTGTGATTGCAAAAATTTTCTGGGAGAAATACTTAATCTTCTGGAATATTTTTAAGGGTGCCAACACCTTTGTCCATGACTGTATATGATCTGTCAGCTCTCCTGTATGGCATAATATATAGAGGATCTGTCTCACACTATCTATGCAGTTTCTTCAGTGTTTAATGCTTTTCTTATTTTTATGGCTGAGCTATGACATCCTCTCACTATCCAAATTCGCCACAAAGCGTCTGCTGCATTCCCTGCTTTGGCTTTAATATTGGCTATACTTGTGTCCCTCCTGATTGGTTGCACTTTACCATGTGACGTGATACATCATCAACAACTTCCTCTAACTTGATAAGTTGTTTCAAAATTGAAATAAAGTATCTAAAATCTTTGTTTTCCTTTTCATTTATTTTTCTACTCCCCTTCCACTTTTCTAGACTTTAGGCTGCAGTTAAAAAACCATCTTGATACAAGTGCCACTCAACTCCGCAACTTTCCAAAACTTAACGGTAAACATGGAGGAAATCCGGCTGTCAAAGTTTAATAATTCTCTTGCAGATTTCTTCAAGAATTTGTAGATTTTCAGAGGAGCGACAAATAGGAAAATGTTTCCTTTCTGCCTTTCTTACTTTTTAGGGTTGTGTCCCTCTAGGAGGATATTTTAGCTAATCCTTTGTGATCTTGAGCCATCCATGTTTCATGCTGCCGCAGGTCCGCTCGGCTGATCAGAGGTGGATATCTATTGATGCTGGAAATGTCTCCATTGCACCTCATTAACTATCGCAACATTTTAGAATGAAGATTAGATGATGACCCTAAAAATCCCGTTGACTTCCTGCCTGGGAAATTATTAATCCTCATAATCTGTGCCTCTCAATCAATCATATGTGATTGGCGCAGACCTGTCTGTCACCCCCTTCCCCCTTCACATTGCCGGGTGCTGTGTCTTTACCTCCCTGATGAATTTCCCATCAGTCCCCCACTGCATGAGTAATGGAGGAAGCCGGGGGCAGTGTATCGACACGCGCACATACTAACACAACATGTCTGTCACGGGCTAATCGATATTGAGATGGAGGATGTGCGTCGTGGAGAGGAAAGCCTCAACGTGCTAAAATATCACCGCCGTTACCTTCTGCTCCTGGGTGACTGCCGGCGACGGGGGACTGCTAAATATTCCAGATAGGATGATGGATCACTTCTGATCCCACTGATCTGTATGACACAGAGAGATCCTACCGCTACGCAGTGCCATCTGTTAGCCCCTCAAGCGGGCACCACAAGGGGTCTCGCCATGGCAGCCATGCTCTGGGTTTTTACTCATCGCTTTATCGTTCCACAAACCTATCATATCTTCTTCACCATTACAGAATCCATATCTCGCCTCCCTCCTACATACCCCCCTCTTCTGCCCAAAACTTGTCTTTATCTTTACCAACTACGTCTCACCCCTGGTGCTCCTGGATCTGCTTGACTTGTAGGCTATTGTTCTGTTCCCCATTTTTTCTGGTACCCCATGCCTCCCAACTTGGGTTGTTTCTCCTCTACTATGCACTACACAGCCTACTAACCACCAGGAGACATCTACTGCACGTCCTGGGTCTGAACGAGTACCTCTTGCTAGAAATGGTCAAATCGATTCTCCAAATTCACAGAACTTTTCCAAATTGATTCAACGCTAATCAAAAGTACTACAATTACCCTGAAAAGATGTGTGTAACACTCTGAGGTCTTCTAGGACTGCATCTAACTCCTTTCAAACTCGTTAATGCAAACACAACACATATAGCTATGAGTACATGGATGGTAGCCATTCTTCATTGCTGTGCTGTTACACACTATCCATAATTTATTCAGTATTTTATGGCTTTCTCTCTCTATTGATAAAGTGTGAGCTGTGATGTCCTCTAACTATTGAGATTCAACCTAAAATGGCTGCTGCATTCCCTGCCTCGGCTTTTATACAGGCTATGATTATGGTTGGCTTCTTCTTTTGATATTGCAGTATTCAGATACATTTCTGTTCAATATGTATCAATATGATTTATCTCTCCTGCAATGATTTGGCCATCGGATCTCAGGGTCACTAATCCGATCAACAGACTCGACTCCAAGTGGGAATCCTCCTCATCTTACTATGTGGGGACAGGACCATCTGGGCTACGCAGGACTCTGCCCACTTCTCTGTATGGACATCGGAGGTTATACTGCCTCCTTATATATCCCGGCCTCATCTACGATGGAGTCTGTGTGGTGCAATTCTCCAACGTCTGCATGTGTGACTTCACACCTAGACAATGTGGGTGCCCACGTCCGACTCCGGGGGAACCTTCTTTGCTTCTGATTTTTACCCCTCCAAGAGTTTTTTTCATTATGACTTGATAGAGTTGTATCAGCCTTAGTTTTTGCGTTTTTACGAGTTGACGCTTTTCTTCGTACCAGTTTGGGATCCATTCAACTTTCTGATCTCTTTTTATTCTTTTTTTCAGGAGGTGAAAGGATCATAAAACAGCGATTCTGCCAATTTGTATTCTTTCTTTGTTTCTCAGGGTTTATTGTATAGAATTGACATTTTATTTCTTTAGTTCAGACCTTTTATTTATCTTCTAGTAAAGGGGTTGAAGACGTCTTTATAACTTTTTTTTTAAACAATTTGTTACGTTGTTAGCAGTCCCCCCCCCCATGGGGTTCGAACAGACAGAAGGGCTTTTTAATAGGCCTATTGCTGCCTTGATAACATCATTGGCCCTCCGCAGTGCATGTGGGGAGCGATGACTGTCAAAGGGAACGCTTCCCCCTATTTCCAACCCTTAAATGCTGCTGTCACGATTGACTGTGACATCTAAGAAGTTCAACTAAGTACCGACTGTAGAACCTGATATATCAAGACAAAGACCCCCCCCCAGTTAATTAACTGGCGGTCCAAGGTCAAGGATACATTTTGCCGCAACGGTCAGCCCCCGTCGGAGCACCTTCATACTGGACAAACCCTGGGCACTACATAGAACCAAGCATCAGGAAGGGGGACCCAAAGGCAGGAGCCAGCTCCAAGAAGACAAGCCCATTTTGATTTCGCAGTGCCCCCTCCTTTGCCCCACTTGGAGGACGCCGGGACTCTCTGATTAGGTCTCTCCCGAGATCACTTTTTGCAGGAAGGCGCTTACGAGTTAATGAAGTGCTTTCAGGATATTGGATGTGCCGCTCTCCAGTCCTCCTCCTCTTAATATGGCTTTAAATAACACGCAATGCATCATGTTAATGGAGATAGCCACGTCTGCCGCAAGTGTGTAAATGCTGGGGGACAATGGAGACGATAAATGTGCTTGTTCCACTCCAGGAATTTATTACAGAGTCTGATGCTCATTAACCTTTTCACTGCCCGCATCACATGGTCTCGTGCTGCCAAATCTATCCGTCCTATTAAATAAATAGCCCCTTTTATAGCGAGCCCCTCCCTGTCTATGCCGAGATGATATCACAGAGAGGCCGCGCTTGGCAAAACGGCATAAAAAAACAAGAAAAAGGACGATTAAAGAAAAAAAATGTAATTAAATCGCCTTTAAAAAAATAACAGATCAATAACTTATTTAAACAGCCCGCACCCCGTCTGTGTATTAATGAGCCGCTCTGTATTACCATCCTCTCACCAGCATGTACTAGTTGCTAATATGGGGCTGCTTCCCAGAAAATTGCTTAAATTGCAATTCCATTATTTTATCTTAACCCCTTTAGGACGCAGCCTTTTTTTTTTTCATTTTTCGGCCTTAGTGTTTTTTCTCTCTGCTTTTTCCCAGATCCATAACTATTTTATTTTTCCATTCACATTTGTAGATTTGAACAAAACCATATAATTTACTGAAAAAACAGGGGAAAAATACAAGTTCTGTGAAGTGGTGAAAAAAAATAAATAAATTGGGGATTTCTTTCTTTCCAACTATAAACTTGATTCTCCAGGTCAGCGTGATACCAAATTTGTAGCTGCTTTTAAAAAAAAAAAAATCTGAATTTTTTTTTTATATTTTACATATTTTTTTTTATCGTTTCCTGAGACCAAAACTTTTTTTTTTTATTTCTCTGTTTTTGTGTGGTGACCTGTAATTTTTCTTAGCACTATTTCGGGGGGGACTAACCAAAAAAAAAAAAAAAAATCTGAGATATATTTTATTTTTTTATTTACAGTGTTTACAACATGGGGAATTTAATGTTATATTTTGACAGATTTGATTCTTACGGATGTAGCAAAAACTAATTTTGTTTATTAATTTTTGTTTTACATTTTTGCTTTGTTTTATTTTTGAAATATTTTGTTCAAGTTTTTAGTAACTTTTTACACATTTATTTTAGTTTTCCTGAGAAACTGTAACCTACAAGCATTTAATCGCTTGAACTATATGATGTAATGCTATAATATTGCGCTATATAGTAAAAATAAGTACACCCTGTGAAGTTCAGCCACGGGTTGTGTTTGCTGTCAGTGAATGGAAAAAACTTGATTGTGGAATTGTCTCTGTTACATCCTATCTCTCTCCTGTTGTGACAATTGCTACAATGTATCAGTGCAGGTAAAATGTATCAGTCTGGAAAGAGACAGATACATAGATTATTCAATATTATTTTCTCCCCATTAATTGGCATGTTGCTCCTTTAAATCCCCGACACATAAAGGATTCGATTTATTCTGGGGATCTGTCCTTTATCTTATTGATAATCATTGATCCATATGACAGTCGCGGATCCTGCCAATTTCCGCTGAAAAGAAAAAAAGAAAAGCAATGAAAAGGTCATTAGAAGTCTACAGAGATGTATGGCGCTCCTGCAGATGACATGTTGTGCAGGTGGATGAAGTGACAAAACTAAATCATGGGACTTTTACAATCAATTTGCCACTGGGGGTCTTCGAGGGAATACTCTGATGGACCACTCAGCCATATAGAATAATAGCATATTTTAATTCATTTTCATTGCAATGCGGTTTTTATTACACATTTTGGCAGTTACCATAGAAGCAGGGCGAGAGGAGGTCTGGGACTGGGACTGCTTTAAATGGTACTGATAAAGCAGCTGCCAAAGTCACCACTAGGGGGAGCTCCATGTATCTGGACTTATACAGCTCCCATTGAGCAGAATATTAGCTGAATAAGTCCAGATACAGTGAACTCCCCCTAGTGGTGACTGTATGCAGCACCCATCTTTTCACTCAAGTCCTGTAAAAAAGCACGATCTTGCTGCCCTCATCTTCACAATGACTTAAAACTGCTTCTGCTGCACATACCAGCCTAATATGTACTGGAACTCTCTCACATCTCATACATCACATGCCATAAATTGCGTGAGTAACAGAATATATGGATGGAAGGGTTAGTAACTTTTCTTTGTGTTCTTGCAGCCAGAAAGTGTTTTCTTTCTATGAAAAGAAGAGATAACTCTGTATCATTAGCTAGGACACCAGACATAAATAGGTTAATAGTGGCCTCTTTTTATAAGGCACATGCATGTTCATTAAGAACGCGGGCATATCTAGGGTAACAGCTGATGCTTATCTGCATAATGATGCAACCAATATTACCTTAGAGTAAATGACCGCTACTTTCTTCAGATAAATAAATCTAAATTTCTGTGCTCATTAATACCATAATATCTTCGTAGTGTCTGGAGCTAAATTTTTGGAACACAGAGCACCAAATCCCTGAATAGACAATAAATCATAAAATTCTTCATGCTTTCGGCCACCACTAGGGGGAGCTAAAGAGCTCAATGCTGAACTATGTAGCTGAATTTGCCTCCTCTTCACTACGGGAGATTTTATGTTTTCAGATCGACATATTAGGAGCAATTTTAGATTTTCTGTGCATCGTTAACATCTGTCATAGAGCTGAACCCCCTCAAAAAAGGTAATGATAGCCTCTCAGCTAAAAATACCGGTCCTGACCCGACATGTAGGCAGCTCTTGTCATTTGCAAAAGACGTCTTACCTGGAGATGAGCCGTGAAGGGGGCGCATATTATTTTGTATATACAGCATCCTCTAGTCTCTATTTTACCATGATGATTAAATGACTTTAATAATAAGTGAAGTTATTGATCTCTGGGAATATCATGTAACACTGTCTAGGCCCTAAGTCCCTGTTACTGTTCTGCGCATTTGACACATTTTCCCGAGTCGCCCCCTCCGTCCCTGCGGCCGGTCGCCTGCTCCCTCTCTAATCCTTCACAGCTGCACGTTTGCTGGAGATCAATAGATTATGTTCCTGCTCTTTGCGGCAGTGCTGGGTTTTGTGCCTGGACAGTGGGATATCGCTCGGGATTACTTCTTACTTCTTGTGCCCTATTGCTCGCCATTGTTCCTCACCAACGTTAGGAGGATAGGGGCGGCCAAATCTCTACATAAAGAGGCCAATCTGGGTGAATTCTAGATGGAAATAATATAATTACATCTTAATTAATCTGAGGCTGTGATACAGATGTGAAGGACTACAAGCCCCAGCATACCCTACGAGTCAAAGGGTGGCGGGGGAGATCTAGAACCTGCCGTTCGGTGACCATAGTTGATGCATTGAAGTCCTGGCAAGTCCTCAATGCTGGGACTTGTAGTTATGGATATACTACAGTTGTGGAACTACAACTCCCATCATACACTGATCCAAAACTCCTTCTAGAATTAGTTAAATGGGACTGAAAATAAACAAAAAAAACTGGCTTACACAGCGCCTGGTGGGAGCAGCTCCCAATGCTTTGCTGTTGTATTGGGGTAAGGCATAAATGGCAGTTCCCTTATTTTGGGTGATTAGTAGATGCAGAATGTGTAAATGACTGGCCCTAGATTGGAGCACGTTCCACTTTGGCATTTAAGACTAAAAATCACTTTTACTATAAGATGTCAATAATAAAGTTGCCCCGTTTGCTTCCTGTAGTCTCCGTGTTGCACAATCTTTTGCTAGCTGCGGAACGAGTTAACTGAGACTCTGCCAGTGAGCTCGTTCTGACAGTCTAAGCTTAGAGCTTGTAACTCTTTTATCTGTCTGTTTTGAGCTCCTCTCAGCTGAATAATGACCACAGACGACATCAACATTGAATGTGCAGGTGCAAAACTTGTAATGAAACTCAATTGCAAACATTATTTTTATCCTCAAATACCAGCATTTAGATGAAATATTAAATAAAATTGTTCCCAAATGTGGACAACCCTGTGTCAGATTTAGAAAATGAGGCAAATGACCTAGAAAGGAATTCTGAGTCAATAGACGAAGACCCTAATTTATTTCCCATAGTGACGATATGAAGAGCGCCTCTCACTTCGGAGGACCCTTACTGCCCATACATTGCATGGACAGCCCACTGATATAAATAAGAATGATGTAATACTTCATTTATCCTGTGGTGGCGCTGTAGGAGAACTGAACCCTTACTGGCAGGTGATGGCTGGTCACCGGTGGTCTCAGGACATCTTGTGATCAGCTTCTTGTCAAGGGGCCTCCCAATAAAAAGGGATAATCTGGAGCGGAAACTCCATTATAGAGAAGAATGTATTATTAGGAGTTGCTTTTTAAGCAATTTTAATGCAGCTCGCAGCTTCCCTGTTTTATTTGCTGATTATAGGGTAACTTTAACCTGTCTTAGAATTCTTCATTTTAAGCATATAGCAATTCTCCGGTGTACGGTGATTTCCCTTAGTAAATGATCCTATCGCAGGAACACATAATTTAGCCATTAAAGTTGTTAGTTCAGCTTTGTTCCCCTGTTTGCAGAGCAATTACGATACAGTCATTAGTCAAACAGCCACAGACACCTTCCAAGTGTCCGCCGGTAGCCAATACAGCAACCCGAATTAATTGATAGGAAGTTTTTACATAATATGAAACAAGCAATTTGCCAGAGATTAGATGTGCCAGCGATTACACAACATATTAAAAAAAAAGGTTTTACAAAAAAAAAGTTCTTAATTTGTGTGGGGGCCGTAGATACTTTAGAAATTGAGTGATGAAATTGCAATTTTTCTCTTTGACCACTAGATGTCAGCATAGCAGAGTAGACTTGCATCTCGCTTTACAGTCTGCTGTGAAACGGAAGGTCCTGATGATCAGTAGGCGGGAATTTGTTACAGATTATCTCTCGCTCCTCTTATAACATGGCAGATCATAGGGGGAATCACCATGAGTAATCCTACTGACAGTATACATAATTATACCTGCACACGTGAGTAACCCCTAGAATTAAATCTGATTCCTTAGAATTAGATCAAAATGAGCTGCAGTCAGAGGCATAGATATGAGGGGTGCAGAGGTAGTAACCTTATCTTTGCTACATAGGAGGATGCTAGTCCTATAGGTGGCACTTTTTCCCATCATCTATGGGCAGTCCGCAGGGCCGGCAGTGGCACCCGGTGCCTAAGTTTTAACTTGAAATATCTGCAGCATGTGTGAGGGTGACGTGCACCCCGCATATATGGAGTGGGCGCCGCAGCTCAGCTGACTCTATACTGCTGAGTGGGGGGTATCTGTTCCAACACCATTAATCCCCCACCCCCTTATTATAACACAGCAATATTACATTATTACAGTGCATTGTACAGAGATCGGAGGTTCAAGTCCCCTAGGGGAACCAATAAAAAAAAAAATTATATATTAAATTATACAGTATTTAAAACTAAAGTTCTAATCGTGCTCCTTTTCCTGGAATGTAAATAAAATCATAAAAAACTATAATATTTTTAATGTATTTGGTATCGCCACAAGAGGGTCTGTCAGAACTAATAAGAAAGAAACACAGAGGGCTCTACTATATACTGTATAACAAGCATGTATAAGTAAGAGAATATACAAGGAAGAAGAACAAGACACGACACAGTGAGGAAACACCTGACGTTAGCAACATATTTATTGGTCAAAATAAACAGAACAGAACACACAACAGTTAAACACTTTAGCATGTCCTTTTCTTCTTCTTTGTATATCTGTCCGAAGTACGAAAACATCAGAATATTTATCTCACACACTAAATGACAAAATTAAATACAAAATCGAAATGGCAGAATTGCTGTTTTTCAATCACTTCACCTCCCCAAAAAAGGAAATCAAAAGAGATTAGAAAGTTGCATTGTCTCCAAAACAGTAATAATAAAAAGTACAACTCGTATCGGAATCAACAAGCCCTGATACAACTCTATTGACCGAAAAAATAAAAAAAACTTCTATCTCCTGGAATGCGAGGCGGAAGAATCAAAATCAAAGATGAGCCCGACAGCACTCTGTCACCCAGGGACCCGGCATAACCCTGTCGCTTCCCCCTAGAGGGTCCTGTCTCTGTCCGTCACATCTTCCAGCCTCCGGTCCGCCAGCTCCACACCGCCACCCTTCCAGTCCGGAATACAAGCCAACTGTCCCAAATTTGTCTGGAGAGTCCCAAATACACACAGTCCCGGAAAATAGGGCTCATTGGCCAAAAATTGGGGTAAAATTGGGGTGTTTCTATAATCCCAATAGCGGGTGCTGTGAGCATGGCGGTGCACAGAGTGTCAGTGCCGCCAAGCTCCGGCCTCCAGCAAGCCTCCATAACGCCTCGATGGTTCTAGCCCATTGTAAATTTGTACAATGTTTCAATTTTTTTGCAAAAGAAAAAATATCACCTCTTTCTACAATGCTGCACACGGCGCTTGTGCCTTTCACTAATGCCCCTTGTGCCACTTTTATAGAACATTCCGTGCCCCTAAGAACATTGGCTCTCCAGTCCTATCTATTCTTAAGAAAAAGAAGGTAACCTTCATCAAAAACCGACACATTGAAGCGGAACGTAGCGATGACCCTGTGCTAATGACTGCTCTCTCATACAATGGAATCTCCTTTCCTTCCTCATAGGAAACCATTCATATAATGGAGGATAAAGTAATGTCCATTTGGCTGCCATCAGCCGACACGTTCCGTGGCAATAGCCTCCACTTAGCTGAATTGCAGTTTTTAACCCTTCTGTCGCCCAGACAAAAGCAAACAGCTGAGACACCGAGCCCTGCAGCGGAAGAGCCAGGAGCAGGTGCAGAGACGGGAAAGCGGGAATTGTGCAAACAGCTCAATATTTTCATAATGACGCGTTATTTGCAGAAATGATGAGAATTGAGGCGCGTGCAATATTACTGTATTACAGCGCAGAATACTTCCAATGAACGGTAAACACGCTCCTCCGAAATCCAACAAGACAGAAACAGTCCGTCCGTGATGTTCCACCTGAAAGCCATGGATGTATAGCAGGAGGGAATCGCATGATAAGCACTTTTCTATTCTAGTGTTACTTCAGAATTAGTAATAAAAAAGGATGGAAATGACACAAAGAAACACTGGTAATTATAGAAGTCTGTACTCTGTGACTGGAGAGGACGGAAAGCTAATTCATTTACAACCTGTGTTTTTCTCCAGAGCTGCACTCACTATTCTGCTGGTGCAATCACTGTGTACATACATTACATTACTGATCCTGAGTTACATCCTGTATTATACTCCAGAGCTGCACTCACTATTCTGCTGGTGCAGTCACTGTGTACATACATTACATTACTGATCCTGAGTTAAATCCTGTATTATACCCCAGAGCTGCACTCACTATTCTGCTGGTGCAGTCACTGTGTGCATACATTACATTACTGATCCTGAGTTACATCCTGTATTATACCCCAGAGCTGTACTCACTATTCTGCTGGTGCAGTCACTGTGTACATACATTGCATTACTGATTTTGAGTTACATCCTGTATTATACTCCAGAGCTGCACTCACTATTCTGCTGGTGCAGTCACTGTGTACATACATTACATTACTGATCCTGAGTTACATCCTGTATTATACCCCAGAGCTGCACTCACTATTCTGCTGGTGCAGTCACTGTGTGCATACATTACATTACTGATCCTGAGTTACATCCTGTATTATACTCCAGAGCTGCACTCACTATTCTGCTGGTGCAGTCACTGTGTACATACATTACATTACTGATCCTGAGTTACATCCTGTATTATACTCCAGCAGAATAGTGAGTGCAGCTCTGGAGTATAATACAGGATGTAACTCAGGATCAGTAATGTAATGTATGTACACAGTGACTGCACCAGCAGAATAGTGAGCGCAGCTCTGGGGTATAATACAGGATGTACCTCAGGATCAGTAATGTACTGTATGTACACAGTGACTGCACCAGCAGAATAGTGAGTGCAGCTCTGGAGTATAATACAGGATGTCACTCTGGATCAGTAATGTAATGCCTGTACACAGTGACTGCACCAGCAGAATAGTGAGTGCAGCTCTGGAGTATAATACAGGATGTAACTCAGGATCAGTAATGTAATGTATGTACACAGTGACTGCACCAGCAGAATAGTGAGTGCAGCTCTGGAGTATAATACAGGATGTAACTCAGGATCAGTAATGTAATGTATGTACACAGTGACTGCACCAGCAGAATAGTGAGTGCAGCTCTGGGGTATAATACAGGATGTAACTCAGGATCAGTAATGTAATGTATGTACACAGTGACTGCACCAGCAGAATAGTGAGTGCAGCTCTGGAGTATAGTACAGGATGTAACTCAGGATCAGTAATGTAATGTATGTACACAGTGACTGCACCAGCAGAATAGTGAGTGCAGCTCTGGAGTATAGTACAGGATGTAACTCAGGATCAGTAATGTAATGTATGTACACAGTGACTGCACCAGCAGAATAGTGAGTGCAGCTCTGGGGAATAATACAGGATGTAACTCAGGATCAGTAATGTATGTACACAGTGATTGCACCAGCAGAATAGTGAGTGCAGCTCTGGAGTATAATACAGGATGTAACTCAGGATCAGTAATGTAATGTATGTACATAGTGACTGCACCAGCAGAATAGTGAGTGCAGCTCTGGAGTATAATACAGGAGGTAACTCAGGATCAGTAATGTAATGTATGTACACAGTGATTGCACCAGCAGAATAGTGAGTGCAGCTCTGGGGTATAATACAGGATGTAACTCAGGACCAGTAATGTAATGTATGTACACAGTGACTGCACCAGCAGAATAGTGAATGCAGCTCTGGAGTATAATACAGGATGTGACTCAGGATCAGTAATGTAATGTATGTATACAGTGACTGCACCAGCATAATAGTGAGTGCAGCTCTGGAGTATAATACAGGAGGTAACTCAGGATCAGTAATGTAATGTATGTATACAGTGACTGCACCAGCAGAATAGTGAGTGCAGCTCTGGAGTATAATACAGGATGTGACTCAGGATTAGTAATGTATGTATCTCTCTACACACTCTTTGACATTATTTATATGATCTTGGACTTGTAGACACAAGGGTTTCGTCCTCAGTACATGGATGGAGATCACTGACAACCTCTGGACCAGGATACCATTTCTGCCGGTGTAATTTAACAATATACTTGTGATTGACTTAATTTAGTTGTGGATTTCAATCAATTGCATTTAATGAGGATGAGCCGCTGCTGCCTCCGGGGATGGAGTGTTGTGTTTGCACTTATCAGGAATGATATAGATCCAGCTAATAGGAGGCTGATCTGCAAGTCACACAGGTAAATCCATTAGGCTTCACCCATCCATGATCTCCGTTCTGTTACATCTCGGCTCTCTCTAGTTACATTGTCAGCCCCTTTAATTACAGATACGTTGCAATTTGTTAATGCCCGTGCCAGTCATTGGGTGGAGTTGGTGGGTATAGTGCCCAACACTGCAGCCATTCTTCATGCCAACATCTGTGCCAGTGTCACTGAAAGCTTCAGGACATGTCTGCTTGGTCGACAAGGGCATAATTGTTATAAGATGGGATATCGGAGGGCAATGATGACACTTATATAGTGGAGATTGGCAGTGCCCGGATGATGAGAGTGCCAGTACAATATGAACACGGTCTGAGCTGGTACATTGGAGGGTCAGATAGACGGGATGTGCCATACTGGATCTACACTCAGGTAGAAATGTGTGCAGTGGGATAAAGTGGGACATTCTCATACTGAAGCTCCAGGAATAAAGTATTTCAGCAGCAGATAAGAGTGCCAGCCTCCTAGTGAGGACCAGGGATAGACAGCAGTGCCAGCCTCCTAGTGAGGACCAGGGATAGACAGCAGTGCCAGCCTCCTAGTGAGGACCAGGGTTAGACAGCAGTGCCAGCCTCCTAGTGATGACCAGGGTTAGACAGCAGTGCCAGCCTCCTAGTGATGACCAGGGTTAGACAGCAGTGCCAGCCTCCTAGTGATGACCAGGGTTAGACAGCAGTGCCAGCCTCCTAGTGAGGACCAGGGTTAGACAGCAGTGCCAGCCTCCTAGTGATGACCAGAGTTAGACAGCAGTGCCAGCCTCCTAGTGAGGACCAGGGATAGACAGCGGTGCCAGCCTCCTAGTGAGGACCAGGGTTAGACAGCAGTGCCAGCCTCCTAGTGATGACCAGAGTTAGACAGCAGTGCCAGCCTCCTAGTGATGACCAGAGTTAGACAGCAGTGCCAGCCTCCTAGTGATGACCAGGGTTAGACAGCAGTGCCAGCCTCCTAGTGATGACCAGGGTTAGACAGCAGTGCCAGCCTCCTAGTGATGACCAGGGTTAGACAGCAGTGCCAGCCTCCTAGTGATGACCAGGGTTAGACAGCAGTGCCAGCCTCCTAGTGATGACCAGAGTTAGACAGCAGTGCCAGCCTCCTAGTGATGACCAGAGTTAGACAGCAGTGCCAGCCTCCTAGTGATGACCAGAGTTAGACAGCAGTGCCAGCCTCCTAGTGATGACCAGAGTTAGACAGCAGTGCCAGCCTCCTAGTGATGACCAGGGTTAGACAGCAGTGCCAGCCTCCTAGTGAGGACCAGGGTTAGACAGCAGTGCCAGCCTCCTAGTGATGACCAGAGTTAGACAGCAGTGCCAGCCTCCTAGTGATGACCAGAGTTAGACAGCAGTGCCAGCCTCCTAGTGATGACCAGAGTTAGACAGCAGTGCCAGCCTCCTAGTGATGACCAGAGTTAGACAGCAGTGCCAGCCTCCTAGTGATGACCAGGGTTAGAC
This sequence comes from Ranitomeya variabilis, assembly GCF_051348905.1. NCBI lineage: Eukaryota > Metazoa > Chordata > Amphibia > Anura > Dendrobatidae > Ranitomeya > Ranitomeya variabilis. Next base: position 232,032,066 of record NC_135238.1, read on the forward strand.
AGCAGTGCCAGCCTCCTAGTGAGGACCAGGGTTAGACAGCAGTGCCAGCCTCCTAGTGATGACCAGAGTTAGACAGCAGTGCCAGCCTCCTAGTGATGACCAGGGTTAGACAGCAGTGCCAGCCTCCTAGTGATGACCAGGGTTAGACAGCAGTGCCAGCCTCCTAGTGATGACCAGGGATGGACAGCAGTACCAGCCTCCTAGTGATGACCAGAGTTAGACAGCAGTGCCAGCCTCCTAGTGATGACCAAGGTTAGACAGCAGTGCCAGCCTCCTAGTGATGACCAGAGTTAGACAGCAGTGCCAGCCTCCTAGTGATGACCAGAGTTAGACAGCAGTGCCAGCCTCCTAGTGATGACCAGGGTTAGACAGCAGTGCCAGCCTCCTAGTAATGACCAGGGTTAGACAGCAGTGCCAGCCTCCTAGTGATGACCAGGGTTAGACAGCAGTGACAGCCTCCTAGTGATGACCAGGGTTAGACAGCAGTGCCAGCCTCCTAGTGATGACCAGGGTTAGACAGCAGTGCCAGCCTCCTAGTGGTGACCAGGGTTAGACAGCAGTGCCAGCCTCCTAGTAATGACCAGGGTTAGACAGCAGTGCCAGCCTCCTAGTGATGACCAGGGTTAGACAGCAGTGACAGCCTCCTAGTGATGACCAGGGTTAGACAGCAGTGCCAGCCTCCTAGTGATGACCAGGGTTAGACAGCAGTGCCAGCCTCCTAGTGATGACCAGGGTTAGACAGCAGTGCCAGCCTCCTAGTGATGACCAGAGTTAGACAGCAGTGACATCCTACTAGTGATGACCAGGGTTAGACAGCAGTGCTAGCCTCCTAGTGATGACCAGGGTTAGACAGCAGTGACAGCCTCCTAGTGATGACCAGGGTTAGACAACAGCACCAGCCTCCTACTGATGACCAGGGTTAGACAGCAGTGCCAGCCTCCTAGTGATGACCAGGGTTAGACAGCAGTGCCAGCCTCCTAGTAATGACCAGGGTTAGACAGCAGTGCCAGCCTCCTAGTGATGACCAGGGTTAGACAGCAGTGACAGCCTCCTAGTGATGACCAGGGTTAGACAGCAGTGCCAGCCTCCTAGTGATGACCAGGGTTAGACAGCAGTGCCAGCCTCCTAGTGATGACCAGAGTTAGACAGCAGTGACATCCTACTAGTGATGACCAGGGTTAGACAGCAGTGCTAGCCTCCTAGTGATGACCAGGGTTAGACAGCAGTGACAGCCTCCTAGTGATGACCAGGGTTAGACAGCAGTGCCATCCTCCTAGTGATGACCAGGGTTAGACAACAGTACCAGCCTCCTACTGATGACCAGGGTTAGACAGCAGTGCCAGCCTCCTAGTGATGACCAGGGTTAGACAGCAGTGCCAGCCTCCTAGTGATGACCAGGGTTAGACAGCAGTGCCAGCCTCCTACTGATGACCAGGGTTAGACAGCAGTGCCAGCATCCTAGTGATGACCAGGGTTAGACAGCAGTGCCAGCCTCCTGTTGATGACCAGAGTTAGACAGCAGTGACAGCCTCCTAGTGATGGCCATGGGTAGACAGCAGTGCCAGCCTCTTAGTGATGACCAGGGTTAGACAAAAGTGACAGCCTCCTAGTGACGACCAGGGTTAGACAGCAGTGACAGCCTCCTAGTGATGACCAGAGTCAGACAGCAGTGTCAGCCTCCTAGTGATGACCAGGGTTAGACAGCAGTGCCAGCATCCTAGTGATGACCAGGGTTAGACAGCAGTGCCAGCCTCCTGGTGATGACCAGAGTTAGACAGCAGTGACAGCCTCCTAGTGATGGCCATGGGTAGACAGCAGTGCCAGCATCCTAGTGATGACCAGGGTTAGACAGCAGTGCCAGCCTCCTAGTGATGACCAGGGTTAGATAGCAGTGCCAGCCTCCTGGTGATGACCAGTTAGACAGCAGTGTCTGTCTCCTAGTGATGACCAGGGTTAGACAGCAGTGCCAGCCTCCTAGTGATGACCAGGGTTAGACAGCAGTGCCAGCCTCCTAGTGGTGACCAGGGTTAGACAGCAGTGCCAGCCTCCTAGTAATGACCAGGGTTAGACAGCAGTGCCAGCCTCCTAGTGGTGACCAGGGTTAGACAGCAGTGACAGCCTCCTAGTGATGACCAGGGTTAGACAGCAGTGCCAGCCTCCTAGTGATGACCAGGGTTAGACAGAAGTGCCAGCCTCCTAGTGATGACCATGGTTAGACAGCAGTGCCAGCCTCCTAGTGATGACCAGAGTTAGACAGCAGTGACATCCTACTAGTGATGACCAGGGTTAGACAGCAGTGCCAGCCTCCTAGTAATGACCAGGGTTAGACAGCAGTGCTAGCCTACTAGTGATGACCAGGGTTAGACAGCAGTGACAGCCTCCTAGTGATGACCAGGGTTAGACAGCAGTGCCATCCTCCTAGTGATGACCAGGTTTAGACAACAGTGCCAGCCTCCTACTGATGACCAGGGTTAGACAGCAGTGCCAGCCTCCTAGTGATGACCAGGGTTAGACAGCAGTGCCAGCCTCCTAGTGATGACCAGGGTTAGACAGCAGTGCCAGCCTCCTACTGATGACCAGGGTTAGACAGCAGTGCCAGCCTCTTAGTGATGACCAGGGTTAGACAAAAGTGACAGCCTCCTAGTGACGACCAGGGTTAGACAGCAGTGACAGCCTCCTAGTGATGACCAGAGTCAGACAGCAGTGTCAGCCTCCTAGTGATGACCAGGGTTAGACAGCAGTGCCAGCATCCTAGTGATGACGAGGGTTACACAGCAGTGACAGCCTCCTAGTGATGACCAGAATTAGACAGGAGTGCCAGCCTCCTAGTGATGACCATGGTTAGACAGCAGTGGCAGCCTCCTAGTGATGACCAGGGTTAGACAGCAGTGCCAGCCTCCTAGTGATGACCAGGGTTAGACAGCAGTGCCAGCCTCCTAGTGAAGACCAGGATTAGACAAGCAGTGCCAACCTCCTAGTGATGATCAGGGCTAGACAGCAGTGCCAACCTCCTAGTGATGACCAGGGTTTGACAGCAGTGCCAACCGGCTAGTGATAACCAGGGTTAGACAGCAGTGCCAGCTTCCACGTGAAGACCAAGGTTAGACAGCAGTGCCAGCCTCCTAGTGATGACCAGGATTAGACAGCAGTGCCAGCCTCCTAGTGATGACCAGGGTAGACAGCAGGGCCAGCCTCCTAGTGATGACCAGGGTTAGACAGCAGTGCCAACCTCCTAGTGATGACCAGGGTTAGACAGCAGTGACAGCCTCCTAGTGATGACCAGAGTTAGACAGCAGTGCCTGTCTCCTAGTGATGACCAGGGTTAGACAGCAGTGACAGTCTCCTAGTGATGACCAGGGTTAGACAGCAATGCCTGTCTCCTAGTGATGACCAGGGGTAGACAGCAGTGCCAGCCTCCTAGTGATGACCAGGGTTAAACAGCAGTGCCAGCCTCCTAGTGATGACCAGAGTTAGACAGCAGTGCCAGCCTCCTAGTGATGACCAGGGCTAGACAGCAGTGCCAGCCTCTTAGTGATGACCAGGGTTAGACAGCAGAGTGCCAGCCTCCTAGTGATGACCAGGGTTAGACAACAGTGACAGCCTCCTAGCGACGACCAGGGTTAGACAGCAGTGCCAGCCTCCTAGTGATGACCAGGGTTAGACAGCAGTGCCAGCCTCCTAGTGATGACCAGGGTTAGACAGCATTGCCAGCCTCCTAGTGACGACCAGGGTTAGACAGCAGTGCCAGCCTCCTAGTCATGACCAGGGTTAGACAGCAGTGCCAGCCTCCTAGTGATGACCAGGGTTAGACAGCAGTGCCAGCCTCCTAGTGATGACCAGGGTTAGACAGCAGAGTGCCTTTCTCCTAGTCAAGCCTGGTATGAAGGGCAGCACCAGCCTGCCGGAAAGGCTCAGTTGTAGGAGGTAGTGCCATCCTGCAAGTGACATCCTGCGCCATAGTTTGATGCCAGTGTCCAGGCACAGTCCTGTGTTAGAAGACAGTTTGTTCCTGTGAGTGGGATCCAGGGTGCCAGTCTGCTATAAACGTCCAATATTGGAAGGCGGTGCCAGCCTGGCAATGTTGTCACCATTTCTACAAGCCCGCAGCTATGCCACAAGACCCAGTTGGTGGACGGTTTGCTTCTTGTCTTCAGGACTCGTTGTTGCACTGCAGTAACTTGAAGCCATTAGGCCAAGCAGGATCCGAATCTGCAGAACTCCCAATAAAGTGACTGGTGAGATCTGCCCTCCATGGTCGCTGAAGACGGAAACCGCTTCTCCAGACGTGTGCAGTTGCCAATGGTGAGACACGTATTTGTCACATGTTCATGGAATGCCCCTTTAAGAAAGATTCTGTTTATACACAAGGAACAGTCTGTCATACAAATAAATAGATTAATGCATTGAATAAGATTGTTTGTGTCTCAGACGTCTCTGCCGCTTACGTGTGTGATTTCTAAAATAAACACGTAGCCATGGAAATGAAGAAGTAATAATAACCAGAACTTAAAATTAATCGTACCTGTACAACAAGACAAACCACAACCCGGAAAAAAACGGGAATTAAGGCTCCACCCACTACGTAAATGCTCCGCCCACCCCGTGCCCCAATATCCATGTACAATACAGACAGTAAAATCCCTGCAACCACTAATCTCATAGACAAAAGCTTGTTTCCTGCAGAAAAACTGTTAGCAATCTGCAATCTGGATCTATAAGTGACACCCTGAGAAAACAATATAGTGAGGGAAATAAGTATTTGACCCCTTGCTGATTTTGTCAGTTTGCCCACTGACAAAGACATGAACAGTCTATAATTTTAAGGGTCAGTTAATTTTATCATTGAGAGACAGAATATCAAAAACAAAATCCAGAAAATCACATTGTATAAATTATATACATTTATTTACATTTTGCAGTGAGAAATAAGTATTTGATCCCCTACCAACCATTATGAGTTCTGGCTCCTACAGACCAGTTAGATTCTCCTAATCAGCTCGTTACCTGCATTACAGACAGCTGTCTTACATAGTCACCTTTATAAAAGACTCTTGTCCACAGACTCGGTCAGTCAGACTCTAACCTCTACAACATGGGCAAGACCAAAGAGCTTTATAAGGATGTCAGGGACAAGATCATAGACCTGCACAAAGCTGGAATGGGCTACAAAACCATAAGTAAGACGCTGGGAGAGAAGGAGACAACTGTTGGTGCAATAGTAAGAAAATGGAAGAAATACAAAATGACTGTCAATCGACATCGATCTGGGGCACTCTGCAAAATCTCACCTCGTGGGGTATCCTTGATCATGAGGAAGGTGAGAGATCAGCTTAAAACTACAATGGGGGAACTTGTTAATGATCTCAAGGCAGCTGGGACCACTGTCACCAAGAAAACCATTGGTAACACAGTACGCCGTAAAGGTTTACAATCCTGCAGTGCCCGCAAGGTCCCCCTGCTCCAGAAGGTACATGTGCAGGCCGTCTGAAGTTTACCAATGAACACCTGGATGATTCTGTGAGTGATTGGGAGAAGGTGCTGTGGTCAGATGACACAAAATTTGGGGTCTTTGTCATTAACTCAACTCGCCGTGTTTGGAGGAAGAGAAATGCTGCCTATGACCCAAAGAACACCATCCCTACTGTCAAGCATGGAGGTGGAAACATTATGTTTTGGGGATATTTCTCTGCTAAGGGCACAGGACTACGTCACCACATCAATGGGAGAATGGATGGAGCCATGTACCGTAAAATCCTGAGTGACAACCTCCTTCCCTCAGCCAGGACATTAGAAATGGGTCATGGCTGGGTCTTCCAGCAAGACAATGAGCCAAAACATACAGCCAAGGCAACAAAGGAGTGGCTCAAAAAGAAGCACATTAAGGTCATGGAGTGGCCTAGCCAGTGTCCAGACCTTCATCCCATAGAAAACTTATGGATGGAGATGAAGCTCCGAGTTGCCAAGCGACAGCCTCAAAATCTTAATGATTTAGAGATCTGCAAAGAGGAGGGGACCAAAATTCGTCCTGACGTGCACAAACCTCATCATCAACTACACAAAACGTCTGACTGCTGAGCTTACCAACAAGGGTTTTGCCACCAAGTATTAAGACTTGTTTGCTAGAGGGATCAAATACTTATTTCTCACTGCAAAATGCAAATTACATTTAGATAATTTATACAATGTGATTTTCTGGATTTTATTTTTGATATTCTATCTCTCAATGTTAAAATTAACCGACCCTTAAAATGATAGACTGTTCATGTCTTTGCCAGTGGGCAAACTCACAAAATCAGCAAGGGATCAAATACTTATTTCCCCCACTGTAGTTGCATATTCTAAATAGAATTAACTTAAATAAAGTTGTCACTATGCACAGATATTTTATTACTGATCCTGTACTGATCCAGAGTTACATCCTGTACTATACCCCAGAGCTGCACTCACTATTCTGCTGGTGCAGTCACTGTGTACAGGTATTACATTACTGATCCTGAGTTACATCCTGTATTATACCCCAGAGCTGCACTCACTATTCTGCTGGTGCAGTCACTGCGTACAGGTATTACATTACTGATCCTGAGTTACATCCTGTATTATACTCCAGAGCTGCACTCACTATTCTGCTGGTGCAGTCACTGTGTACATACATTACATTACTGATCCTGAGTTACATCCTGTATTATACTCCAGAGCTGCACTCACTATTCTGCTGGTGCAGTCACTGTGTACATACATTACATTACTGATCCTGAGTTACATCCTGTATTATACCCCAGAGCTGCACTCACTATTCTGCTGGTGCTGTCACTGTGTACATACATTACATTACTGATCCTGAGTTACATCCTGTGTTATACCCCAGAGCTGCACTCACTATTCTGCTGGTGCTGTCACTGTGTACATACATTACATTACTGATCCTGAGTTACATCGTGTATTATACTCCAGAGCTGCACTCACTATTCTGCTGGTGCAGTCACTGTGTACATACATTACATTACTGATCCTGAGTTATATCCTGTATTATACCGCAGAGCTGCACTCACTATTCTGCTGGTGCAGTCACTGTGTACAGGTATTACATTACTGATCCTGAGTTACATCCTGTATTATACCCCAGAGCTGCACTCACTATTCTGCTGGTGCTGTCACTGTGTACATACATTACATTAATGATCCTGAGTTACATCCTGTGTTATACCCCAGAGCTGCACTCACTATTCTGCTGGTGCTGTCACTGTGTACATACATTACATTACTGATCCTGAGTTACATCGTGTATTATACTCCAGAGCTGCACTCACTATTCTGCTGGTGCAGTCACTGTGTACATACATTACATTACTGATCCTGAGTTACATCCTGTATTATACCCCAGAGCTGCACTCACTATTCTGCTGGTGCAGTCACTGTGTACATACATTACATTACAGATCTTGAGTTACATCCTGTATTATAGTCCAGAGCTGCACTCACTATTCTGCTGGTGCAGTCACTGTGTACACACATTACATTACTGATCCTGAGTTACATCCTGTATTATACCCCAGAGCTGCACTCACTATTCTGCTGGTGCAGTCACTGTGTACATACATTACATTACAGATCTTGAGTTACATCCTGTATTATACTCCAGAGCTGCACTCACTATTCTGCTGGTGCAGTCACTGTGTACACACATTACATTACTGATCCTGAGTTACATCCTGTATTATACCCCAGAGCTGCACTCACTATTCTGCTGGTGCAGTCACTGTGTACATACATTACATTACTGATCCAGAGTTACATCCTGTACTATACCCCAGAGCTGCACTCACTATTCTGCTGGTGCAGTCACTGTGTACAGGTATTACATTACTGATCCTGAGTTACATCCTGTATTATACCGCAGAGCTGCACTCACTATTCTGCTGGTGCAGTCACTGTGTACAGGTATTACATTACTGATCCTGAGTTACATCCTGTATTATACTCCAGAGTTGCACTCACTATTCTGCTGGTGCAGTCACTGTGTACATACATTACATTACTGATCCTGAGTTACATCCTGTATTATACTCCAGAGCTATGCTCAATATTCTGCTGGTGCAGTCACTGTGTACATACATTACTGATCCTGAGTTACATCCTGTATTATACCCCAGAGCTGCACTCACTATTCTGCTGGTGCAGTCACTGTGTACATACATTACATTACTGATCCTGAGTTACATCCTGTATTATACTCCAGAGCTATGCTCACTATTCTGCTGGTGCAGTCACTGTGTACATACATTACATTACTGATCCTGAGTTACATCCTGTATTATACCCCAGAGCTGCACTCACTATTCTGCTGGTGCAGTCACTGTGTACATACATTACATTACTGATCCTGAGTTGCATCCTGTATTATACTCCAGAGCTATGCTCACTATTCTGCTGGTGCAGTCACTGTGTACATACATTACATTACTGATCCTGAGTTACATCCTGTATTATACCCCAGAGCTGCACTCACTATTCTGATGGTGCAGTCACTGTGTACATACATTACATTACTGATCCTGAGTTACATCCTGTATTATACCCCAGAGCTGCACTCAATATTCTGCTGGTGCAGTCACTGTGTACATACATTACATTACTGATCCTGAGTTACATCCTGTGTTATACCCCAGAGCTGCACTCACTATTCTGCTGGTGCTGTCACTGTGTACATACATTACATTACTGATCCTGAGTTACATCGTGTATTATACTCCAGAGCTGCACTCACTATTCTGCTGGTGCTGTCACTGTGTACATACATAACATAAATGATCCTGAGTTACATCCTGTCTTATACCCCAGAGCTGCACTCACTATTCTGCTGGTGCAGTCACTGTGTACATACATTACATTACTGATCCTGAGTTACATCCTGTATTATACTCCAGAGCTGCACTCACTACTCTGCTGGTGCAGTCACTGTGTACATACATAACATAAATGATCCTGAGTTACATCCTGTCTTATACCCCAGAGCTGCACTCACTATTCTGCTGGTGCAGTCACTGTGTACATACATTACATTACTGATCCTGAGTTACATCCTGTATTATACTCCAGAGCTGCACTCACTACTCTGCTGGTGCAGTCACTGTGTACATACATTACATTACTGATCCTGAGTAACATCCTGTATTATACTCCAGAGCTGCACTCACTATTCTGCTGGTGCAGTCACTGTGTACAGACATTACATTACTGATCCTGAGTTACATCCTGTATTATACCTCAGAGCTGCACTCACTATTCTGCTGGTGCAGTCACCGTGTACATACATTACATTACTGATCCTGAGTTACATCCTGTATTATACCCCAGAGCTGCACTCACTATTCTGCTGGTGCAGTCACTGTGTACATACATTACATTACTGATCCTGAGTTACATCCTGTATTATACTCCAGAGCTGCACTCACTATTCTGCTGGTGCAGTCACTGTGTACATACATTACATTACTGATCCTGAGTTACATCCTGTATTATACCCCAGAGCTGCACTCACTATTCTGCTGGTGCAGTCACTGTGTACATACATTACATTACTGATCCTGAGTAACATCCTGTATTATACCCCAGAGCTGCACTCACTATTCTGCTGGTGCAGTCACTGTGTACATACATTACATTACTGATCCTGAGTTACATCCTGTATTATACCCCAGAGCTGCACTCACTATTCTGCTGGTGCAGTCACTGTGTACATACATTACATTACTGATCCTGAGTTACATCCTGTATTATACCCCAGAGCTGCACTCACTATTCTGCTGGTGCAGTCACTGTGTACATACATTACATTACTGATCCTGAGTTACATCCTGTATTATACTCCAGAGCTGCACTCACTATTCTGCTGGTGCAGTCACTGTGTACATACATTACATTACTGATCCTGAGTTACATCCTGTATTATACCCCAGAGCTGCACTCACTATTCTGCTGGTGCAGTCACTGTGTACATACATTACATTACTGATCCTGAGTTACATCCTGTATTATACCCCAGAGCTGCACTCACTATTCTGCTGGTGCAGTCACTGTGTACATACATTACATTACTGATCCTGAGTAACATCCTGTATTATACCCCAGAGCTGCACTCACTATTCTGCTGGTGCAGTCACTGTGTACATACATTACATTACTGATCCTGAGTTACATCCTGTATTATACCCCAGAGCTGCACTCACTATTCTGCTGGTGCAGTCACTGTGTACATACATTACATTACTGATCCTGAGTTACATCCTGTATTATACCCCAGAGCTGCACTCACTATTCTGCTGGTGCAGTCACTGTGTACATACATTACATTACTGATCCTGAGTTACATCCTGTATTATACTCCAGAGCTGCACTCACTATTCTGCTGGTGCAGTCACTGTGTACATACATTACATTACTGATCCTGAGTTACATCCTGTATTATACCCCAGAGCTGCACTCACTATTCTGCTGGTGCAGTCACTGTGTACATACATTACATTACTGATCCTGAGTAACATCCTGTATTATACCCCAGAGCTGCACTCACTATTCTGCTGGTGCAGTCACTGTGTACATACATTACATTACTGATCCTGAGTTACATCCTGTATTATACCCCAGAGCTGCACTCACTATTCTGCTGGTGCAGTCACTGTGTACATACATTACATTACTGATCCTGAGTTACATCCTGTATTATCCTCCAGAGCTGCACTCACTATTCTGCTGGTGCAGTCACTGTGTACATACATTACATTACTGATCCTGAGTTACATCCTGTATTATCCTCCAGAGCTGCACTCACTATTCTGCTGGTGCAGTCACTGTGTACATACATTACATTACTGATCCTGAGTTACATCCTGTATTATACTCCAGAGCTGCACTCACTATTCTGCTGGTGCAGTCACTGTGTACATACATTACATTACAGATCTTGAGTTGCATCCTGTGTAACCTCTGAGATGCAGAACTTTTAAGAATAGGATAACGTAAAAACAAATATGTTGGAGATTATAATAGGAGTCAATGGCACATGTATCCACTTAGAGGTGTATGAGAATGCAAATTTACAGCAGATTCCTTTAAGGTTGGATATAGTTCTCTGTATAGTGCTGTGGTATTGGTGGTGCTATATAAGTGAGTAAGATAAATAAGCTAAATACAGTTGATTCCTGTAATTACTATTTAGTTTTTTGTTTACATACATTTAAAAACAAACATATGGAGTGTGGCCGAATAATAATTATTATCATCTCTTAAGGCGAAACACTAAGCAAATGATCCTCACATAAGTTATACCTAATAGTGACACATTATCATTATTACTACTTTTATCATATAATGTTCACATTAAGCCAAAATACACATTTTTGTGTGTGCTTTTTTTTACATCTTCTGTAAATAGTATTAATATTAATCATAACAATTAATTCAAAATGCGTTTGATAGTAATAATAAATAATAAAATAAAAATAATAGTTCAAAATATAATATTGTTATATAATAATAATATAATCAAAACCTTTAAGAATAGTTACAACAAATATTTTTTTAGTAGTTTTGTTAAATCACAATAGTAAGTGGTAAGTAAATTCCTTTAAATATTAAAATGTTACTTTTGATGATAATTAAATCAATAGAGTTAATTATAATAAAGTATTAAAATATTATTATTGCGTCATTTTTAATTACTAAATTAAAGGACTATCTGCATTTTTGTGGTGGAAGGAGTAGTAGTAGCAGTAGTAGTAGTAGGGGGTGTAGTTAAATGGTTGTTGTGCTGAGTTAGGATTATTGCATTATTATTAGTAATATTATTCCGCAGAATATCCCCATGGTTGGCGGTATTGGTAATAATGGCGGGACGCCTGTGATGCACCCGGCCAGTAGCTGGGAGCAGCAGACCAGTAGGATTTTGGCTCGTCCCTAGCAGCCACCAGTGAGAGCGGAGAATCACCAGGACTGTTATTCAAACAAGTGTGGCCATCAGAGTGCAGCACATAGTGTGCAGCCGCCTCACTCCGCCTGCCTGCGACTCCCTGCCCAGTGCTGCTTAAGGCATTTCATTCAGATTTATACTGCTCTATCACACACACATATTCATCCCTCTCCTCCTCCTCCTCCTCCTCCTCGCTTGTGATATGGGGATCCCATTCCATCTCTCAGACCGGGGATTGTCTTAGCACTTGTTTAAATGCTTGCTGCCTATGCTGGGAGCGAAAGCAGGAAAGAAGACAAGATTTTTATCCCTCTCGCAGCTGTGCTCGCCGAGATAAGCAAAGTCACTGGGAGAGAAACCTTAAAGCGGAGAAGGACCGTGCAGAATTGAACAGCTCTTAGGAGCGACAAAGCCTCCTGCTCCTTCTTGCCCTGCTTTCCTCTAGTCAGTCTTTTCTTATTGCTTGGATTCTCCAGATTGTGGCTTTAAATCTTCGAGAAAGAAGAGACCGGAGACAAAAAAATAAAAGGATTTGAATTTTTCTTGCTTTTTTCCTATCGGGCAAAAGTGCTTTGGAATTGGAGTGATCTGGGACGTATCTAGGGGAACAGGGCGCGAGGGGTTACTCCGGGTTTTGAAGACCCCCTAAGCCCTGTTTCTCGAAAACTTGATCGCCAATGCCCATCGAGATAGTCTGCAAGATCAAGTTTGCAGACGAGGATGAGAGCCAGAAGGAAAAAGAGGAAGGAGAAAGGGAAAGCTTGATCGGGGATGAGGTTCCCACTGCTACCCGGGACTTATCGGGCTTTGCCAGCACCAGTACTCTTCATGGACTGCGGCACATATTCCGCACGGGTAGACTGGGCATCAAGCAAACCCTATGGGCATTGGCATTTTGTGCATCCTTGCTATTTTTCCTCTACCAGGCAGCAAAGTGTGCCTTGTATTACCTCGAACACCCCCATGTCACCTCGTTGGACGAGGAAGTGACCAGTGAAATTATTTTCCCAGCTGTCACCATCTGTAACATCAACCGATTTCGGCACTCGGCTCTCTCCGACGCCGACATTTACCACTTGGCCAACCTGACCGGACTCCCTCCGAAAGACCGGGATGGCCACAGAGAATCGGATTTAGTTTACCCCGCCGCTAACATGCTGGAAATAGTAAACCGGACTGGGCACCAGTTGACTGAAATGTTAAAAAGCTGCAACTTCAGTGGAAATAACTGCACTGCACAAAACTTCTCGGTGGTGAGTCCCCCAGTTTTATGCCAATCCGTGGGCACAGCTCGTTGATACGTCTTATGTTGTCTTACCCAAAATGTTGTATTAATCCTTATTTTACCAAAAAAACGACATCAAAATACTAACCGGTTAATAGGGAGTCAGTAAACGCTTCCTCTACTGGTGGGGTCAAGGTCTTGACTTGGGTCTAAGAACTTCTTTCAGTCTAAAAACCTTAGATAAAGTGGATGAAAAATGGCTAAAAAAAGTGTGACTATCCAAGATTTGGGGAAGACTTGCTTCAAAAATTTTCTTAAGTGTCCCCTTTGATCAATTCCTAAAATTTGGCAACACAAATTGGTCTAGTTTTGCAGTCAAAAACAATTCTTGACCCTCATATAATCTGGGGGTCAATCTATGCATCTATGTGTAGACTAACAGTTTGTGCCCAAATCTTTAACCCTCTGTTGTAGCCAATCCCTGCAGATATCGTTGAGCTCCCTTGCGGCAAACATCATAAAAGCCAGACAGGAGGAGTGAGATCAGGTCATGCACGGATGTAGCAGAGCTGAATTTGGCATTGCGTATCATGAGTACACAATGGGTTTACCTTGACTGAATTGCACCTCAATCACTTGCTCTGCGACATCCATATCCATTGCCTACAGGTTTATGATCATTGGGGACATCTTATGTATCATACAATGGAAACATTGCATTACATTACATTACTGTTAGATACAATGTTGCAGAATTATTCACATTGTTACTCCTGATTTCTTGCTGTTGCTGCACCAGATTTTTGGAACATTTTATATATTTATTGCATGTTTTGAGCCAACAAGAAAATTAATCGATCTGCAACATACTTTCCAGGTTGCGTCAACGATGGACGTGGTTAGGGCAAATTGTAAAAACAGTTTTTAGGTGCAAAACACCGGTCTGAAATAATCCGGCCGAGAGGTGACGTAAAAGAGGAAACCATCTAACGTGCGCCAAATGTATCACACTGCGTAATAAATGTGGCACCGTTAGATTTGGACTAACTTTATCTGAGCCGATTTTAATACGCTTTCCCCAATGTGTTTTGCTAATTCCTTAACGATCGGCTTCCTAATCTGCTCTCGCCATCCAGCATACAGGACCGTCAGACTGAAATATCAGGATCATTCCTTCCACCCCTGTGGGTTATGAGGGGTTAATTTGTCTTGGCCGTCGTTAAATTAGCAGACGAGAAATGCAAAAAGCCCCGGAGAGGATCTGTCTGCGGGGAGACAAATAGAAGCTAAACATTCAAAATGTCAATTTTGGCTGAGATGAACGAGGGGCGAAAATGTTTTGTGGAGTCGCAGTGAAAAAGTCTGTGACATCGTATCGGCTTTAGAACTGAACACAATTAAATTTCACGCTTTTTACGCCCGTCGCGGGTAATCGCTGCTGCGTAAATATTACATGCTGCAAAATGTTGTATCCGTGGCGGCTGCAGAGATGTCACTTTCCTGCTTTATGGATTAGTATCTAGAGGGGGGTCTGGGACGCCCTGCTGGAGAAGAAGGATTATTGGCTCCCAAATGGAATTTATTTTTAATTTTCTGTTACAGTCGGACTCCTCGGCTACAGTATATTCCGCAGGTCATTAGCCGGAGCGCTTTATTGCTCTCAATCCAACAGGCAATATTGACACAAGAAAATGAGAAAAACAATGACTCCAGATCTGATAAACGCTCCATGGCTCAGCACTGTACTTGCTGTTATCCAATTTTCCAAATATAGCAGATATAAAGAGCCATAGTAGAGCTTCTGGGCTCTTATAATCATATAGTCTACTGGGAAACATGTTTGACTATTGTTTTTTAACATTTTGTGTTTTATATAAAACTGTCCACCGGGGGGCAATGGAGAATACAGGAAATTAACTCGCTGTTTCTCTAGTGGCAGTGTGGGGTAGTGCAAGAATTTTGCATCTTTTACATAAAAACTGGAGAGTGTGGATGTTAATTACTGTATACTACCCGGTAAAGGGTATTGATGTCATTGGAGAGTTTTATAAATGGTTGATTGTCCTAATGTGGAAAGTCCAATGATACCCTTGTAAAAACAGGTCCGACTGGACACATGGGAAGGATGGAACCTCTGCATGAAGTCTGCAAAAAAGTTCAAGTAAGTGTGGCCAGTTATGGGTCTTGCAAAGCCTGAGTATGAGCCTAAAGTGTACTCAGACTGGAGACAGAGTGAGACTAGCTGTGAGGGCCAGCACTCCGCTGCCTCCAATTGTCAGGACAATCACGGGATTCATTGACGGTCGATGGACGAGGCAACGACTGCTTTCACCACTAGGCCAGTTATTGTGCTCTTCCCAGTGAATGTATAGTATATACACATCTGTTCCAACACAGAAGTATATATACACTTCGTTATAGTCCCTGCCAAGTTCTGCAATGATCACAGAAAAACTAGGTGCAACCACCAATCACTTATACAGGCAATTGGACACCCGTTTCTGGTAACATGGGGCCTCATGAGACTTCAAGGGTGCGGTTTACAGAGCAAGAGGAATGAAACTATTACATTTTATATATTTCATTAAAAAAAGAAGGCAGTGTGTATAAAAATATACAAAAGATGTTACCAAGGGGACAAGACAAGAAAGTATATACAAGTGTATAGGATACAAGGGATAAACAAAAGAATGTTACTAGAGCTGATATCACAGGAACAGCGCAGATCTTTGTAGAGGAGAACGATCTGACTGGAAAATGGTGCAGTTCTACCTCGAGTTGTATCTCCGAGCATTGAACGATGGTTGTAGTTCACATCCAGCTTTTAGCAGGTACACGCCACTCCCCATACCTCCCTCTGTGACCTCACATGCCTCCCCTTGTGACCTCACATGCCTCTCCTTGTGACCTCACATGTCTCCCCTTGTGACCTCACATGCCTCCCTCTGTGACCTCACATGCCGCCCCTTGTGACCTCACATGTCTTCCCTTGTGACCTCACATGCCTCCCCTTTTGACCTCACATGCCGCCCCTTGTGACCTCACATGCCTCTTCTTGTGACCTCACATGCCTCCTCTTGTGACCTCACATGCCTCCCTCTGTGACCTCACATGCCGCCCATTTTGACCTCACATGCCTCCCCTTTTGACCTCACATGCCTCCTCTTGTGACCTCACATGCCTCACTCTGTGACCTCACATGCCTCCCCTTGTGACCTCACATGCCTCCCCTTGTGACCTCACATGCCTCCCTCTGTGACCTCACATGCCTCCCCTTGTGACCTCACATGCCTCACTCTCTGACCTCACATGCCTCATCTTGTGACCTCACATGCCTCACTGTGACCTCACATGCCTCCCCTTGTGACCTCACATGCCTCCCCTTGTGACCTCACATGCCTCCCTCTGTGACCTCACATGCCTCCCCTTGTGACCTCACATGCCTGCCTCTGTGACCTCACATGCCTCCTCTTGTGACCTCACATGCCTCCTCTTGTGACCTCACATGCCTCACTCTCTGACCTCACATGCCTCCTCTTGTGACCTCACATGCCTCACTCTGTGACCTCACATGCCTCCCCTTGTGACCTCACATGCCTCCCCTTGTGACCTCACATGCCTCCCTCTGTGACCTCACATGCCTCCCCTTGTGACCTCACATGCCTCCCTCTGTGACCTCATATGCCTCACTCTGTGACCTCACATGCCTCCCCTTTTGACCTCACATGCCGCCCCTTGTGACCTCACATGCCTCCCTCTGTGACCTCACATGCCTTCCTCTGTGACCTCACATGCAGTTATCTGCCCACCTGGAAGTCCCAAATGGCAAATGTTAATTCCATATTTCCGGTCATGATTTTAGCTTCCCATAGATATGAGGCATGGTATATATAACATTATCCATCTGGCTGATATTAATTTGAGGCTGGGTCACATGAAGTGTTAGTGTTAGCTCTTTTTGGTTCATTTCTATTCTTCTATGCTCAATATGAGGGTGACATCTCCCATCTCAAGAGATGGTCTGAGAGATTGTAAAATAGTATCAATTACATTTAGGCATTGACAATTCTGCATAATGTTGCAACATTAAAAAACAGTACCTCCTGCGGGACGTGACGACCGGTCCCGGTAAACAGAGGTCCTGACAACATCCAGCGCCGCTCTTATAGGTGGATACTAATAGAGTCCAGCAATGAGAGAAAATGGGTCTCCGTCTTTGAAGTTCGCATTAAAGAGAATGTGTCATGGAAAAATTACCAATTGTTTAAACACCAGATTTTTGAGCTGCATGTATTTTTTTTTAATATATGCAATCTTCCTAAAAAAAATAGTAATTTTGACATTTTTAAACTGCCACAATGAATATTTTATGGTCATATTTTCTGTCCTTTCAGGAAGAGTTTTCAGCAGTTTCCTTATCATCAGAGGCAGGATTACAATGACAGGTAACACCTCTATACACCAGATCCACCAGAAACAGTAGCCGATGTCATAGCTTCCCCTGCTCACTGCCCCTTCACAGTGACTTTGCACACGCTCATTAGAAGCTTCAATACAAAAGATAGAGTCAGAGTCTGATCATTGCTGCTAATGTACATGTGCATTTTCTAAACTATGAGGCTACAAAAGCCCCAGAGCCCGGTGCAAAAATTGTAAGATTTCTGCTGTTTTTAATAAAAGATTATAATACAGAAAAAACATTGGCAACATTTTGAAAAAATATTTATTCCTAAAACCTGATTTAAACATTAAATTATTTTCTGATGACACATTCCCTTTAAGAACCGCCCAGATGGTGTTTGCTATATGCAGGTGTACTCCAGTCATCTATTTTGCATTTTTTCCATTAATTGGAAATTCTGATACCGTTCATAAGAAATTAATGGTTGAATTTTTCATTCCCTTAAGCAGACTATTAAAGGAGCTCTCCAAGGTTAGAAAAGCATGACTGCTTTCTTCCAGAAACAGCCCCACATTTGTCAGTGAGGGTCTGGTATTGAAGTTCAGCTCCACTGAAGTGACTGTAAATGAGCTGCAATACCAGCCATAACCTGTGGACAGGTGTGGCGCTGTTATTTTTTCCTTTTTAAAGATACAGTGTTTTTTCTAATCCTAATGATCATCTTTGATCAAGAAATACAACTAATCTATGATGGGAAGCTGTATTGTTCGGTCACCAAAGTCTGTTTGGATCTTTTCTCCATTCAGTCACACAGGTCAGGCTTCTTTAAATTCCGTGACCCGGCCCTGGACCCGTCCTCCTCCTCTCTATAATGCTCAACCTGTTAGGAATAAATGGGACGGGGAGTTCACTAGAGCAGAAGAAACTGGACAGTATGAATGGTGGCATACTAATGATGGCCATGTATCAGCCTGAACTTTGCATTTCCCTGCAGCTGCACATTGAGGTGGAGGTAATCTAAGTATTGATGGCCATTATTGAGGATGCTTTAGCTTGGATTTATAGGTTTCCTACAGATCAATACATTTAGTTTGCACAATGTTCTTTTTTCATCTTCGCCGTTTATTGTGGACTTGTTTAAAGGTGCAAAGGTGAAGAGCGATCCGGGAAGGAAATATGTGCTGAGCTTTCCCTACCAAGAAACACAGGAATCCTGTGCTAAAAGCGGATCAGAACTCAAAAAATAAGACATTTTCACAAAAAAAATTATTGTGCTATTCATTGTCCAATATTGAGTAATTTACAGTGTAACTGTTATAAAAAAATATCACTTAACACCAATTTAAAAAATGTTTAAGACTGTGGAGACACGGGGGTCAGCGGGTGCTCTATTCCGCTGGCCCGAGACCGCATGGACCAGGGCACATCCCACTGAACGTCCACTCTCCTTTCCCGTGGGCAGAACACTACTCAGACAACACAGATCGAGGGTAAAACAGAGTGGAAATACTTTACTGAATTCCCAACAGTCAATAACATGTAGAACAGTCCCAACAAATTACTAAAGGTGGTGCAAAATTACAGAGTCTCACCCTTAGGCCGGGATCACACATACGCGAGATACGGCCGAGTCTCGCAGGTGAAATCCCTCCTCTGGCGCCGGCACTTGGGAGCGGAGCGTGCAGCTCCATGTATTGCTGTGCGGCTGCACACTCTGTTCCGCAGTGCCGGCGCCAGAGGAGGGATTTCACCTGTGAGACTCGGCCGTATCTCGCCTATGTGTGATCCCGGCCTTACGCTGACTCGCTGGTATAAGAGCAGCTGCGACTTCGGATCTTCCAGGGCCAGCTACCCTGATCTGTGGAAACCAGGTTTTGGTGGGCCCCAGAGAGAGGAGGTAATAACAAGATTGGTAAGCTGATAGGCCATTGTGGTACGTGGCCAGGTGACTGGAGGGTCACAACCTGGCTTCTCCAAACGTCTCCATGGAGCCAGATGACCAGAAGGCTTCAATCCTGGCTTCCACCGAATGTATCCATGGGGCTCAGTTAACTAATACATTACTGCTCCTATGTACAAGAATATAACTACTATAATATTGCCCCTATGTACCAGAATATAACTACTATGGTACTGCCCCTATGTACAAGAATATAACTATATAACTACTATAATACTGCCCCTGTGTACAAGAATATAACTACTATAATACTGCCCCTGTGTACAAGAATATAACTACTATAATACTGCCCCTATGTACAAGAATATAACTACTATAATACTGCCACTATATACAATAATTACTATAATACTGCCCCTATGTACAAGAATATAACTACTATAATACTGCCACTATATACAATAATAACTACTATAATACTGCCCCCATGTACAAGAATATATCTACTATAATACTGCCCCTATGTACAAGAATATAACAACTATAATACTGCCCCTATCTGCAAGACTATAACTACTATAATACTGCCCCTATCTGCAAGAATATAACTACTATAATACTGCCCCTATGTACAAGAATATAACTACTATAATACTGCCCCTATCTGCAAGAATATAACTACTATAATACTGTCCCTATGTACAAGAATATAACTACTATAATACTGTCCTCTATGTACAAGAATATAACTACTATAATACTGCTCCTATATACAAGAATATAACTACTATAATGCTGCCCCTATGTACAAGAATATAACTACTATAATACTGCCCCATGTACAAGAATATAACTACTATAATACTGCCCCTATGTACAAGAATATAACTACTATAATACTGACCCCTATGTACAAGAATATAACTACTATAATACTGCTCCTATGTACAAGAATATAACTACTATAATACTGCCCCTATGTACAAGAATATAACTACTATAATACTGCCCCATGTACAAGAATATAACTACTATAATACTGCTCCTATGTACAAGAATATAACTACTATAATACTGCCCCTATGTACAAAAATATAACTACTATAATACTGCCCCTATGTACAAGAATATAACTACTATAATACTGCTCCTATGTACAAGAATATAACTATTATAATACTGCCCCTATGTACAAGAATATAACTACTATAATACTGCCCCTATGTACAAGAATATAACTACTATAATACTGCTCCTATGTACAAGAATATAACTACTATAATACTGCCCCTATGTACAAGAATATAACTACTATAATACTGCCCCTATGTACAAGAATATAACTACTATAATACTGACCCCTATGTACAAGAATATAACTACTATAATACTGCTCCTATGTACAAGAATATAACTACTATATTACTGCCCCTATGTACAAGAATATAACTACTATAATACTATCCCTATGTACAAGAACATAACTACTATAATACTGCCCCTATGTACAAGAATATAACTACTATAATACTGCCCCTATGTACAAGAATATAACTACTATAATACTGCTCCTATGTACAAGAATATAACTACTATAATACTGCCCCTATGTACAAGAATATAACTACTATAATACTGCTCCTATGTACAAGAATATAACTACTATAATACTGCCCCTATGTACAAGAATATAACTACTATAATACTGCTCCTATGTACAAGAATATAACTACTATAATACTGCCCCTATGTACAAGAATATAACTACTATAATACTGACCCCTATGTACAAGAATATAACTACTATAATACTGCTCCTATGTACAAGAATATAACTACTATAATACTGCCCCTATGTACAAGAATATAACTACTATAATACTGCTCCTATGTACAAGAATATAACTACTATAATACTGCTCCTATGTACAAGAATATAACTACTATAATACTGCCCCTATGTACAAGAATATAACTACTATAATACTGCCCCTATATACAAGAATATAACTACTATAATACTGCCCCTATGTACAAGAATATAACTACTATAATACTGCTCCTATGTACAAGAATATAACTACTACATAATTTTATCCTTTATGCAAAGTTTTCATGCAGTGTTTAATTTGTAGCTGGGATGTGTTTTCTGGTTTTATATGACTTAGTGATTAACACTTTGCATCTGTGCAGTGACTACAGAATTTTTCTAATGTTAAGGAATTAATTACATCATTTGCCTATGTACAATATGAAGATGATAACCTTCATTTTGTTGGGAATGTGCAGTAGACGGTGAGTGTATCAGTACTGGTGGTTGCTGGGCTGCTGTTTGCTCTTCTTACTCTCGGTTCCCTCCTTCCATGGATCGGAGTAATGGTCTCGTTTAGAGCAGCAGATGGGGAGCTGATACATTTGGCTTTAAATGCTGAGGAAATTATTTGCGCTTGGTTCTATACATAGAAGTGTCTGTAACTTGCAGATTTCTAGGATTGCAGCGCAGGTCGTTCTTCATCAGGACAGTTATTGTTGCTGCAGGAATTCCATGCAAACTACCATAAACAATTACACAGTGTCTGCCCTTTAAGATGCTCATAGTCTACATGGTTTACACCACACCATCCATCAAATCAGTTTTTCATTTTTCCCCAGTGTCTTTAAGTTTAAAAAAATCTGTGCTGCATATCTGTACTGTCGCCCATTGTTTCTATAACCCCTGTACTGTGACATCACTGTGTGGATTATCCCTGTACTGTGACATCACTGTGTGTATTATCCCTGTACTGTGACATTACTGTGTGCATTATCCCTGTACTGTGACATCGCTGTGTGTATTATCCCTGTACTGTGACGTTACTGTGTGTATTATCCCTGTACTGTGACGTTACTGTGTGTATTATCCCTGTACTGTGACATTACTGTGTGTATTATCCCTGTACTGTGACATCGCTGCGTGTATTATCCCTGTACTGTGACGTTACTGTGTGTATTATCCCTGTACTGTGATACCACTGTGTGCATTATCCCTGTACTGTGACATTACTGTGTGGTGTATTATCCCTGTACTGTGACACCACTGTGTGCATTATCCCTGTACTGTGACATCACTGTGTGTATTATCCCTGTACTGTGACACCACTGTGTGCATTATCCCTGTACTGTGACATCACTGTGTGTATTATCCCTGTACTGTGACATCACTGTGTGTATTATCCCTGTACTGTGACACCACTGTGTGGATTATCCCTGTACTGTGACATCACTGTCTGTATTATCCCTGTACTGTGACATTACTGTGTGCATTATCCCTGTACTGTGACATCGCTGTGTGTATTATCCCTGTACTGTGACGTTACTGTGTGTATTATCCCTGTACTGTGACGTTACTGTGTGTATTATCCCTGTACTGTGACATTACTGTGTGTATTATCCCTGTACTGTGACATCGCTGCGTGTATTATCCCTGTACTGTGACGTTACTGTGTGTATTATCCCTGTACTGTGATACCACTGTGTGCATTATCCTTGTACTGTGACATTACTGTGTGGTGTATTATCCCTGTACTGTGACACCACTGTGTGCATTATCCCTGTACTGTGACATCACTGTGTGTATTATCCCTGTACTGTGACACCACTGTGTGCATTATCCCTGTACTGTGACATCACTGTGTGTATTATCCCTGTACTGTGACGTCACTGTGTATTATCCCTGTACTGTGACGTTACTGTGTGTATTATCCCTGTACTGTGACACCACTGTGTGCATTATCCCTGTACTGTGACATTACTGTGTGTATTATCCCTGTACTGTGACATCGCTGCGTGTATTATCCCTGTACTGTGACGTTACTGTGTGTATTATCCCTGTACTGTGACACCACTGTGTGCATTATCCCTGTACTGTGACATTACTGTGTGGTGTATTATCCCTGTACTGTGACACCACTGTGTGCATTATCCCTGTACTGTGACATCACTGTGTGTATTATCCCTGTACTGTGACATCACTGTGTGTATTATCCCTGTACTGTGACACCACTGTGTGCATTATCCCTGTACTGTGACATCACTGTGTGTATTATCCCTGTACTGTGACACCACTGTGTGCATTATCCCTGTACTGTGACATTACTGTGTGGTGTATTATCCCTGTACTGTGACACCACTGTGTGCATTATCCCTGTACTGTGACATCGCTGTGTGTATTATCCCTGTACTGTGACATCACTGTGTGTATTATCCCTGTACTGTGACATCACTGTGTGTATTATCCCTGTACTGTGACATCACTGTGTGTATTATCCCTGTACTGTGACATCACTGTGTGTATTATCTCTGTACTGTGACATCACTGTGTGCATTATCCCTGTACTGTGACATCACTGTGTGTATTATCCCTGTACTGTGACATCACTGTGTGTATTATCCCTGTACTGTGACATCACTGTGTGTATTATCCCTGTACTGTGACATCACTGTGTGTATTATCCCTGTACTGTGACATCACTGTGTGCATTATCCCTGTACTGTGACATCACTGTGTGTATTATCCCTGTACTGTGACATCACTGTGTGTATTATCCCTGTACTGTGACATCACTGTGTGTATTATCCCTGTACTGTGACATCACTGTGTGTATTATCTCTGTACTGTGACATTACTGTGTGTATTATCTCTGTACTGTGACATCACTGTGTGTATTATCTCTGTACTGTGACATTACTGTGTGCACGTTCCCTACATTGTGACATCACTGTATCTCTCCTAGTAGCCAATTTCCCCACAGGATATTAGTTTAAATTGATGAATAATATGACAGATCATCTGGTTCATGCCACTCCCTCTCCCACAGATGTGGAACCCACCACAATTTACAAGTTTTGTCATATCCACTTAATTACAACAGCTCTGTTCACACCTTAGAAATGAAAGCAGCCGAAGCTCTATAGATGCAGATCTGCCCCAAAACAGACAGCAAGAAAAAAAGGATGAGCATCCACAAAAATATTAAAAACTGTTATTTTTATGGCACCCCCCCCCCCCTCCATGGCAGTGAGTGAGTTAATGTGGTGCGAGGCTTCATGATTATAGGTATCAGCAGAACTTAGTGACCCACAGCTGTCCTGCAGGGGAGATCCAGCAGAAAGTCTGCCTCGGGGCATTACCTCTGCTCAGTGGCGTAACTACAAAGTTATGGGCCCCGGTGCGAACTTCCAAATGGGGCCCCCCCCCTACCCCCCCACCTTCCCCCGCCCCCGCAACCCCCCCACCTTCCCCCGCCCCGCTTCCCCTAGATACGCCTCGGACTGTTGCAGGAATCTCCTGCACTGCAACATGGTGTTGGGTGCCAGCACAGCCCGCACAGTGGTATATCCAGCACAGCCCGCACAGTGGTATATCCAGCACAGCCCGCACAGTGGTATATCCAGCACAGACCGCACAGTGGTATATCCAGCACAGACCGCACAGTGGTATATCCAGCACAGACCGCACAGTG
Organism: Ranitomeya variabilis; assembly: GCF_051348905.1. Lineage (NCBI taxonomy): Eukaryota > Metazoa > Chordata > Amphibia > Anura > Dendrobatidae > Ranitomeya > Ranitomeya variabilis. The sequence continues at coordinate 232,057,059 of NC_135238.1, forward strand.
GTATATCCAGCACAGACCGCACAGTGGTATATCCAGCACAGCCCTCACAGTGGTATATCCAGCACAGCCCGCACAGGGGTATATACAGCACAGCCCGCACAGGGGTATATACAGCACAGCCCGCACAGGGGTATATACAGCACAGCCAGCACAGGGGGTATATAGAGCACAGCCCTCACAGTGGTATATCCAGCACAGACCGCACAGTGGTATATCCAGCACAGCCCGCACAGTGGTATATACAGCACAGCCCGCACAGTGGTATATCCAGCACAGACCGCACAGTGGTATATCCAGCACAGACCGCACAGTGGTATATCCAGCACAGACCGCACAGTGGTATATCCAGCAGAGACCGCACAGTGGTATATAGAGCACAGCCCGCACAGTGTTATATACAGCAGAGCCCGCACAGTGGTATATACAGCACAGCCCGCACAGTGGTATATACAGCAGAGCCCGCACAGTGGTATATACAGCAGAGCCCGCACAGGGATATATACAGCAGAGCCCGCACAGGGATATATACAGCACAGCCCCCACAGGGGTATATACAGCAGAGCCCGCACAGGGATATATACAGCACAGCCCCCACAGGGGTATATACAGCACAGCCCACATCTCATCTCATCCCCCCCCCCCCCCCGATAATGGCCCCACAGTCCGGTTAAAAAGAAAAAAAAAAAAAAAACTCTCCTCACCTTTCCTTTTGCCCGCGCTGCTCCTGGCGGCTGAAGTCTGCCCAGGACACTGCAGGTGCGCGATGATATGACGTCATCGCGCACCCGCAGTGTACTGTCAGAGGCAGAGCGGGGAATGATGGGAGAGGAAGCGTCAGGTGACGCTCTCTCCTCCCATCATTGCATTGAACTATACCGGTGTCATAGACGCCGGTATAGTTAAATGCGGCGGCGGCGGCACTGGGGGGGGTTCCGGGGGAGGAACAGTGCAGCGGCCAACTACTGGCATCGGCTCTTCTGGCATTTGCCAGAAGTGCCCGATGGCCAGCCTGGCCCTGCTCAGACCTGCCGGCCCGGGGCCCCTGACCTGCGGGGCCCGGTCGCAATGGCGACCGCTGCGACCGCGGTAGTTACGCCCCTGCCTCTGCTGCTCCCCCCACACTACTCTCAGCTGGGGCTGGAGCTGGACAAGTGCAGATTTCAGCAGAGTCTGCTCCAGAGATCACCCCGGGGGGCTGCGGGAGGGGACATTCTTCTCTCTGCCGTATTTCCTATGCCCCCGATGTTCCAGACATCTCACTTTTATTTTACATTGGGATTTCCATAGAAAAATAATAACAAAATATTCAAGGCCCTCAGTGAAAGTATTGACAAAATGTTATTTACAAAAAAAAATTATACATATATAGTGGACATGGAAAGTATTCAGACCACATTACATTTTTCACTCTTTGTTTCATTGTATTTTATTAAAAAAGAAAAACTGAATATCACATGGCCATAAGTCTTCAGCCCCTTTGCTCAGTATTGAGTAGAAGCCCCTTTTGAGCTAGTGCAGCCATGAGTTTTCTTGGGAATGATGCAATAAGTTTTTCACACCTGGATGGGGGATCCTCGGCCATTCTTCCTTGCAGATCCTCTCCGGTTCCGTCAGGTTGGATGGTGAACGTTAGTGGACGCCATTTTCAGGTCTCTCCAGAGAAGCTCAGTTGGGTTTAGGTCAGGGCTCTGGCTGGGCCGGTCAGGAATGGTCACAGAGTTGTTCTGAAGCCGCTCCTTTGTTATTTTGGCTGTGTGCTTAGGGTCATTGTCTTGTTGGAAGGTGAACCTTCCGCCAAGTCTGAGGTCCAGAGCACTGTGGAGGAGGTTTTCATCCAGGATATCTCTGTACTTGGCCACATTCATGTTTCCTTCAATGACAACCAGTCGTCCTGTCCCTGCAGCTGAAAATCACCCCCATAGCATGATGCTGCCTCCACCATGTTTCACTGTTGGGATTGTATTGGGCAGGTGATGAGCAGTGCCTGGTTTTCTCCACACACACCGCTTAGAATTATCACCAAAAAGGTCTATCTTCATCTCATCAGACCAGAGAATCTTATTTCTCATAGTCTGGGAGTCCTTCATGTGTTTTTTTTTAGCAAACTCTATGCGGGCTATCATAAGTCTTAACTTAACTGAGGGCAGGCTTCCGTCCGACCACTCTACCATAAAGGCTCTTCTCTCACGATTGCTCAGTTTGGCTGGGCGGCCAGGTCCAGGAAGACTTCTGGTGGTCTCAAACTTCCTCCATTTAAGGATTATGGAGGCCACTTTGCTCTTAGGAACCTTGAGTACTGCAGACATTCTGTTGTAACCTTGGCCAGATCTGTGCCTTGACACAATTCTGTCTCTGAGCTCCTTGGCCAGTTCCTTTGACCTCATGATTCTCATTTGGTCTGACATGCACTGTGAGCTGTGAGGTCTTCTATAGACAGGTGTGCGCCTTTCCAAATCAAGTCCTATCAGTTTAATTACACACAGCTGGCCTCCAATGACCATGTGATATTTCAGCTTTTCTTTTTAAACAAATTTGAAAAAAATACATTTCTGTTTTTTTCAGTCAAGATGGGGTGTAGAGTGTACATTAATGAGAAAAAAAATGAACTTTTTTTTAAATTTACCAAATGGCTGCAATGAATCAAAGAGTGAAACATTTAAAGGCATCTGAATACGGTACTTTCCGTACCCAGTGTATAATACCAATATAGAAGAAAATCTTATAATTTGCATTATTGAAAAGTAATAGGTGATGAATTGCCAAATATTCTGGATTATTGAACAGTCATAACATAATATATATCTCAGATGAAAGGACTGATAAAATGGAAGAAATTCTAAAAGTAAATATCTTCTCAAGTTCTTTTGCTATTATTTCAAGAAGTTTCCAGTTTGGTATTTAACAGAATTTGGGGATTTTCTGGATTATAGGTAGACAGATTAAATCAAGGATAAAGTTACAAGAACGTAAATGGAAAAGAAAAAACATTTTTTTTTTTACAGAGGGTGATTTTTTTAAATTCTGTTTCATGTTTTGTGAAATTCAAAATGTTGTCATAGTTCAGAATTTGAATCAAGTGTTGGATTATCAGACTTTCTAGATTAATGTAGTTTTAATACTATAATAAATTAATAGTATGTTTGACTTTTTTCCAATAGATTGGCAACTAAAAATTCCGAAAACAAAAAACAATTAAACATTTTTGGGAGGATTGGCTAGAACTTGACAGACTTAAGTTTGTGCAGCAACGGTCGACTAGTGGGTTCATCTGTTTATCTGAAAACATATCAAAAATAATAAGAAAAAATAGAATTTGAGATCCTCAGAGGCGGGGCATGTGTAATTGTAAGAGTGTGGTCTACTAACCTCAGTAGAAGCTGCAACCTAAAGAAGTTCCACCCCCAAGGATCTCATTGACTTGTACTGTTATACTTTGTAGCTGTATAGCTTTGTAGTTTTACATTTATATATTTGTTTACACAGTGGCATGTAAAAGTTTGGACACCCCTGGTCAAATCATTGTTATTGTGGACAGTTAAACATATTGATGATGAAAGCACCGTATCGTTACAGATGACACATTTCCTTTGTATTTTAAACAAATATTTAAATACTGTATTTTCATCTTTTACATTTTAAAAATTAAAAAAAGGAAAATTGGCTGATGCAAAAGTTTGGGCACCCTGCATGATTAGTACCTAGTAATGCCCCCTTTTGCAAGTATCACAGCTTGTAAACGCTGTTTGTAGCTAGACAAGAATCTTTCAGTTCTTGTTTGAGGGATTTTCCTCCATTGTTCCTTGGAGAATTCCTCCAGTTCTGTGAGATTCCTGGGTCGTCTTCCATCCTCTGCTATTTTGAGGTCTTGCCACAGATTTTAATTGATGTTCAGATCAGGGGACTGTGAGGGCCATTGAAAAACATTCAGCTTGCGCCTTATGATGTAGTCTATTGTGGATTGTGACTTGTGTTTAGAATCATTCTCCATTTGTAGAAGCCATCCTCTTCCTCTTTTCACCTTCAGCTTTTTTACAGATGTGTTAAGTTTGCATCAAGAATTTGTTGAAATTTCATTGAATCCATTCTTCCCTCTACCTGCAAAATGTTCCCCGTGCCATTGGCTGCAACACAAACCCAAAGCATGATTGATCCACCCCCATGCTTACTGGTAGGCAAGATGTTCTTTTCCTGAAATTCTATGCCCTTATTTCTCCACACATACCTTTGATCATTGTGGCCACAGAGTTCTATTTTAACCTCATCGGTCCACGTGAATTGTTTCCAAAATGCATCAACCTGGTTTAGATGTTCTTTTGCATATTTCGGACACTGAATTTTATGGTGAGGACGCAGGAGAGGTTTTCTACTGCTGACTCTTCCATGAAGGCCATATTTGTGCAGGTGTCTCTGAACAGTAGAACAATGTACCCCAACTCCAGAGTCTGCTAAACCTTTCTAAAGGTCTTTTGCAGTTAAGCAGGGGTTCTGATTCTTTAGCAATCCTACGAGCAGCTCTCACTGAAATTTTGCTTGGTCTTCCAGACCTTATCTTCACCTCCACTGTTCCTGGTAACTGCCATTTCTTAATTACATTTCGATCTGAGGAAAGGGCGACTTTACTCTTTTGCTGTTATCTTATGGCCTTCTCCTGCTTTGTGGGCCTCCACCATTTTCATTTTCGGAGTTCTAGTCAGCTGCTTACAAGAACCCATAGATGCTTTTTTTTTACACAAGATTAGAGGGCGGGTTTTTATAAAGCTGGGAAATTTGCATTACCGGCCTTTCCTAATGATGATCGTTAACAAGCCATAACCCTAACAGGCTAATGAAGGTCTGAAACCTTGGTCAAAGTTACCTGAGCACACAAATCCCCAAGGGTGCCCAAACTTTTGCATTAAGCCATTTAATTTTTGTAATTTTTAAAATGTAAAAGAGGAAAATATATTTTTTTATGCCTAAAATACAAATGAAATGTGTCATCTGTAACTTTAGGGCTTTTAGAGATAATTTCATCTTCAACTTACTCAACTGTACTCAATAACTAATTTTGACCAGGGGTGCCTAAACTTTTACATGCCATTCTATAGAAAGATTGATACTGTATATTTCTGATAATCTTGCACAGCAGATCTTCAGTTTTGCTGTAGTTTTTGCTCCAGCCCTGAATGGGTTAATGGTGACCGCCAGCAGCACGTTCACCTTTCGCGCTATTACAGCTTGCAGACGACTAGTTTAGCAGCCGCGTAAATGTCCTTAATATTCCATGAACTGACATCTTGTAAATATCGTCCTTTTAACTTGCCATTTTCGCTCTGACATTTTCTTCTTTTTGACTTGTTTTTGCATTAGAAAATATTATAGGGAATAAAACTACAGCGAAGGTTTTAAAGGAGCAGCAAAGTGATAACGACCATTATTTAGAAGAAGGTGAACACAATTTGTGAAGCTTCTTCACTTATATGGAATTATTGGCAAGATTGTACATTGTGTCAAATATTTCATCTGTTGCTTTGCACATAAATGGAGAGGTCAGTGCCCGCTGCAAAATCATTACATTCCTCTGCATAAATACTCTGTGCTGCTGAGGGGACCTTGCTCTTTTCCCTATCTGCTTGTCACCTCCTTCTTTTCTCCATTCCCCTTCTCATAAGAGAACAACATTTGGTAGCATTAATCTACACACCCTTAGACTAATACTTTATTGAAGTTTCCTGTGAATTTCTGGCAGCTTTCAGCCTTTTTGGGTTGGAGTCTATCACATGGCACATCTAGAATTGGTGGTCTTTGCCGGATCCTTCTTGCAGCAGCTCCACATGTCAGATTGCGGGGGCATCTCCTGTGTTCAGCGCCCTCTTCAGGTCACCACAGATTGTGCATAAGGTTCAGGCCTGGGCTTGGGCTTGGCCACTGCAGAACTTCCATCTTCTTCTGGTGAAGCCATCCATTCACTGATTTGGAAAACACTTAGGCTCATTTTCTGCTGAAAAGTGAAATTCATCTTTATGTTCAGCTTTTTAGCAGAGGCCTGGGGGCTCTGATGCAAAATCGACTGATATTTGAACTGTTCATTATTCGCTTCACCTTTACTAAAGCTCCAGGTCCAGCTGCTGATAGCACCAAAACACAATGCTGCCTCCACCATGCCTCACTGTGGGCATGATGATCTTCTGGTGATGCGCAGTGTTTTCACCTTTTAGAGTTATGACCAAAAAATTCCACCCTTCTCTCATCAGACATAACACGTTTTCATGCTTTTAGCTGACGTAATAGAAGTTTTGACAACACATAGCCGGGCCTGGATGTTTTTCTTTGTAAGAAAAGGCTTCAGTCTCCCCTCCCCTGACTCCACTGTCCAGACAAGAATACGAGACATTGTTGTCATATGCAGGACACAACCAGGACTGGACAGAATTTCCTGCAGCTCCTTTATTGTTGTTGTTGGCCTCTTTGCTGCCTCCCAGACCAATTTGCTTCTTGTATTTTCAAACATTTCTGATGGACGTCTAGTTTTAGGTAATGTCACTGTTGGGCCAAATTTAAGCCACTTCTCAATGATGTCTTCACTGTGTCCATGCTTTAGTTAATGCCCTGGGAATGTTTGTGTACCTTCTCCTGATTGATAACTTTCACATTGAGATCCTTTGCTGTGTTGTCAGCTGTTTATGGACCATGGATTTTACTATAAAATGCAACTAAAAAGATGCCAGGAAAATCCTTCTAGAACAGTGAAACTTTCTAAGGGGATAATCAGGATCCCTGTAAATAACGGCGCCCGTGCACTGACTACTATGTAACAAGTCAATGTGATTCTGAACACAACCCCATCCCCAATTATAAGCAGGTGTTCACACTTATGCAACCACATTACTTGAGCTTTGTTATTTCTATTTTCATCCTCAGAATTATTTCATTTTGCTTTTCAATGGATTTTTACAGATCATGGGGTCATTAAAAGGTGGAAAAAGATCATTTTTCTAGGTAAGATTTTTTTACAAGACGAAAAACCTTTCATTTTAGCAGGGTGGTGTAGACTTTTTCGATACACTATAGGAAACCCAACTGGCACGACCAGAATGTGAGTGGACAGAAAAATTCCTCCCGCACGATTGGCACATTCATCTCCTGAAATGCTCTGTACTGCTGTTATCCTGCTCCTCATGACCTCCCTCCTGTATAATTTCCTTTCCGCTCATGTCTCTGCCTGTGCCGCAATCAGCGCTAAGTAATCAGGTCACTCCGCTCTGAAAAGCAGCACTCTCTTCTGAAATACTCTGTGCTGCTGTTGAATGGGGCTTGCAGTACTTCATGTTCTTGCCTCCAAAACAGCCCCATTTAGATGAATAGAACTGATTTTCAGTTGCAGACATTTCTGCCACAATGTGTCTGTCTAATGGCGGATGATACATTCTGTCAATCACATCCCTGCGGCGGTCTTCGTGTCTTCCGGAGGATCCCCGCAGTGCCGAACACTTAACACAATCAGATATCTCCTGGGCCGACCACTTACCTGAAGAGATGTGGCTGATCCCAGAGCAAGAGCGGCACTTTCACAGCTCATGCCATCTCGTCTGCACTCCCCCCCGACTGTGCAGGACCCCGGACCCCCTAGTTGTTCATCTGTATGTATGAGGCCGGTGATATTACAACATATCATGTATCACATTGCACCGCCGCCAGACTGTAAGGCTTACTCAATGGGCATCAAATACATTGCAATTATGGAAAAATAATGGCGCCAAGTTAGGCCATAGTACCGCTACCTACATGGATTAAAGTTGCAGTAAAATTGTGCAATAGTTGAAAAAAAATCTAAGGAGCCCTCCGCTCCAATGGATTTTCTGATATTAAGGATGTGGCCAGCGCTTTCACCAAAAGGTGCACTGAAAATTGTCTTCTGTATTTGGCAGCATTTTTATATATATTGTACGGCAGCATTAGTAATGTGTACAGTGTGGTGACATTATTGGTGTGTGCTGAGTAAAAGCATCATATATATATTAATATATACAGCATATATGTACTATATTTCAGTATTACTATTGTGTATCATATGGCAACATTATCCATGTGCACCGTCTGGTAGCATCAGTAATATGTCATGTATGGCGGCATTATTAATGTGTATTATGTGATAGCATCAGTTATAAGTACAGTATAACAGAATTCGTAAAATATACTTATATGGTAGCATTAGTTATGTCATGTGCACTGTGTGGTAGCATAGGTATACGCAACATATGGCAACATAACGCCTACTGTGTGGTTTGTATGCAATATATTGCAGCTGTAGAAATGTGTACTGGGTGGTGGCAATATTTACCTGTACTGTGTGATAGCATCAGTTGTTTGTGCCGTATAGGAGCATTAGTATTGTGTACCATTTGGCGCCATTATTTGTATTGTACTGTTATAGCCTCAGATGTATGCACTGTATTGCAGCATTGTTACAGTGCACTGGGCGGTGGCATTATTTTAATGTACAATATGGCAGTATTGTCTATGTGCACTATATGGCAACATAATTTATCCACATCATAATGAGGGTAATGACTGCGTCCATCCAGTGTGTGAGTGCTGCACATATTTCAATGCTTGGATCCTGATTACTTCCCTGCTTACCTCTAAAATAGAAAAAATATCCAAATAGTCCTGGAATCTTCTGAATCCGTGAAGTTCTGAGAACTTTCCATTGCTGCCTTCACTTTTCTTCCTGGTAATTGCAGCTTTTCTAGTCCTCTGTAAGGCGAATATACTAAACTACCAGAATCACCTGGAAATACCGATAATCTGACTACCCCGCCGCACTGACGACCACGACAGCCGCCGGCCGGTAACCAAGGAGGGATGAATATCTCAGGGCCTTAGATTATGAGGTTTTCTCAATTGACAGATGACAGCGGTCAGTTCATTATCACAGGAAACAGATAATTCATACGAATAAGCGAAACTACGCCGAAATGTCACCTGTTATTAGCGGCCGAGACTTCATTCTACCAAAGCAACAACGGGGCACAATTACTGTAAGGTGTCGGCCATGAGGGGGGATCAGGGACCCAATATCACATGTAGAGAAGGTGGAAACTGATACATATGGGAAGGTAAGAGAATATACACTGTATGGAGAGAGGTACGGGCCCGCACCCCTAATCACATTACTCCCGGTATATAACATGCGGCCTTTCACCCCGAGTGTATGATCTCTGGCCCCTCACCCCCAGTGTATAACATCCAGACCCAGGGCCGTATTTAGAGTTTATGCCGCCCTAGGCACTTTTAGTGCTGCCTCCCCCTTTGGTAAGTATGACACTATCGGCAGTGACTTTGGCAAGAATCGCTGATGTGAAAGTCGCCTTTTGCAGCAGATCCGGCAGTTTTTCTGCATGTGCCGTGTAACGGATCACTTACAGCACCACTGCGTTCGGCCTCATTCATTCCCTATGGGATTTGTGGCACTTGCCATGATCTGGCAAATGTGGTATCATACCTCCCAACTTTTGAAAAAGGGAAGGAGGTATAAAGTTTGCGGCACGCATAGTGCGCCGCGGCAAATTTTAGGCCACGCCTCTGACCACACCCATTTCACAACTAGTCACACCCATATCCACGTCCCAACCACAGCCATTTAGCACTGCTGAACACAGTTTTATATACAATACTTATAAACGAAAAAATATGGCCACAGTGCTCCATACTGTATAATGGCCACACATGATGCTCCATACTGTATAACGGCCACACATGATGCTCCATACTGTATAATGGCCACACATGATGCTCCATACTGTATAACGGCCACACATGATGCTCCATACTGTATAACGGCCACACATGATGCTCCATACTGTATAATGGCCCCACATGATGCTCCATACTGTATAACAGCAACTGGCCACACATGATGCTCCATGCTGTATAACGGCCACACATGATGCTCCATACTGTATAACGGCCACACAGTGCTCCATACTGTATAATGGCCCCACATGATGCTCCATACTGTATAACGGCCATTGGCCACACATAATGCTCCATACTGTATAATGGCCACACATGATGCTCAATACTGTATAATGGCCATTGGCCACACATGATGCTCCATACTGTATAACGGCCACACATGATGCTCAATACTGTATAATGGCCACACATGATGCTCCATGCTGTATAATGGCCACTGGCCACACATGATGCTCCATACTGTATAACGGCCACACATGATTCTCCATACTGTATAATGGCCACACATGATGCTCCATCCTGTATAACGGCCACACATGATGCTCAATACTGTATAATGGCCACACATGATGCTTCATACTGTATAACGGCCACACATGATGCTCCATACTGTATAACGGCCACACAGTGCTCCATACTGTATAATGGCCCCACATGATGCTCCATACTGTATAACGGCCATTGGCCACACATGATGCTCCATACTGTATAATGGCCACACATGATGCTCAATACTGTATAATGGCCATTGGCCACACATGATGCTCCATACTGTATAACGGCCACACATGATGCACAATACTGTATAATGGCCACACATGATGCTCCATACTGTATAATGGCCACTGGCCACACATGATGCTCCATACTGTATAACGGCCACACATGATTCTCCATACTGTATAATGGCCACACATGATGCTCCATCCTGTATAACGGCCACACATGATGCTCAATACTGTATAATGGCCACACATGATGCTCCATACTGTATAATGGCCACACATGATGCTCCATACTGTATAATAGCCACACATGATGCTCCATACTGTATAATGGCCACACATGATGCTCCATACGGTATAATGGCCATTGGCCACACATGATGCTCCATACTGTATAACGACCACACATGATGCTCCATACTGTATAATGGCCATTGGCCACACATGATGCTCTATACTGTATAACGGGGCATTGGGGCGGGGTCAGTCGGGAGGTGACCCAGCTTTTAAAAAAAAACAAAAACAAAAAAAAACAACCAAACCTTGCTCAGGTGCCACCCCCTGCATTGTCCCCGCCCTAGGCACGTGCCCTCACGTGCCTAGTGGCAAATACGGCCCTGTCCAGACCCTCACCCTCTGATGTATAATATCTGTCCCCCTGCCCCCTGATGTATAAAATCCGGTCCCTTGATGTATAACATCCGGCACCTCACCCCCTGATGTATAACATCCAGCCCCCTGCCCCTGATGTATAACATCCAGCCCCATGCCCCTGATGTATAACATCCGGCCCTTCACCCCCTGATGTATAACATCCAGCCCCCTGCCCCTGATGTATAACATCCGGCCCCTCACCTCCTGATGTATAACATCCAGCCCCTCACCCCCTGATGTACAACATCCAACCCCTCACCCCCTGATGTATAACATCCAGCCCCTCACCCCCTGATGTATAACATCCAGCCCCTCACCCCCTGATGTATAACATCCAGCCCTGATGTATAACATCCGGCCTCCGCCCCCTGATGTATAACATCCACCCCTCCGCCCCCTGATGTATAACATCCACCCCTGATGTATAACATCCGGCCCTTCACCCCCTGATGTATAACATCCAGCCCCTCACCCGCTGATGTATAACATCCAGCCCCTCACCCCCTGATGTATAACATCCAGCCCCTCACCCCCTGATGTATAACATCCGGCCTCCGCCCCCTGATGTATAACATCCACCCCTCCGCCCCCTGATGTATAACATCCACCCCTGATGTATAACATCCAGCCCCCTGCCCCTGATGTATAACATCCGGCCCCTCGCCCCCTGATGTATAACATCCACTCCTGATGTATAACATCCGGCCTCCACCCACTGATGTATAAAATCCGGCCCCCGCCCCCTGGTGTATAACATCCACCCCTGATGTATAACATCTGGCCCCTCGTCATGCCGTTTGGACAGATCAGCCAGTGGTGCAGAGCTCCCTGATACCAGCGCAGTCCTGTAATAGGAGCCGCCGGGGTAAGAAGCCCGTTTATGACATTGTTTCCTACTAAATCTCACCTAATCAACCAGGGAGTAATATTATTGAGAAGTGGAAGGAACCTCAGCCATGAAGTGGAGACCTCCTCTGGTATCAGCACAAACACTGCACCCCCCCTCCCCACCAGGAGCTTCAAGGCCGAGCAGCTGCATGCAGCCGTACATCACCAAGCACAATGCCGAGCATCGGATAGAGTGGTGTAAAGCCGCCACCACTGGACTCTGGAGGAGACGTGTTCTGTGCAGTTGTAAGAGGGTGGTGCTGTTATGGACAGTAACACGCTGCCACTTTAAGAGGCAGCACCCCCTTGTTTGGTGTGATGGAATGTTCTGCTTCCCCCCTGCTATAGACGGTGAAGATGAACTGCCCTAGAATAAGGGGAGGAGTTGAGCCTGAACTGTGTGTGTGAGCTGAAGCTGCTACAGAGAAAACGGTGTGCTGTTTGCTACAAGAAAGTTCCCACAGCCTGGGACAGAGTGTACTTGTGAAATTTGCAAGACTTTTCCGGGTACAGCAAAGGTGGCTGTTCTGTGCTAGTTTGTGAAGCCACGAGAAAGGGACTTACAGTTTCCAGGAGCATCCCTAGGACCCAGAAGTAAGGAGAAGACTACGTTTCACAGAGCTGACAGAAAGCCGTGCGCACCACCGTATAGACTGCTGGGGGCCCCCCTGGGACTGGACCTGAGTCCCCGACATCACCGTGAGTCTGTTCCTGTTTGATGCACCTGTTAGGGCCTAGTGTAGGCTTCAGTAGTCAGTACACGGGAGCCGTGTGGCCTGCTTAGTAAAGGCCAGGGAGGTTATATGTAGAGTAGCATCGTTATTTGTTTATTGTCTAAATTTGCTTGTGAGACATTTTTTGAGTCTGTAATAGTTGGAGCACCGTGCTATTTTACGGACAAGATAAAGTTTATAACTCTTGTAAAGTGTCTCTTGCCATTGCATACCCCTGTTTGCATCTTCCTCACCCACTTCATTCCTTGCCTCCCAATAAATCTACCCTTTGTTGTTTGCACCTCATCTTGTGTACAGTAGTCTTCCTGCACCGTGGTGGTCCCCCGGCCATCGCTTCACAGTGACGGATCGCACTTCTCTATCTGATGGAGGAGTCTGGGTTTGGTGACCCAGGAGGACGTTACCCACCTGACTGCATTGTGCTGGTACCTCAGCCCCATCCCACATCCCACAGGCACCTCCAAAATCTTGCAGAGATTCTTCCCCGAAGAGCAGAAGCCATTATATCTGCAGAGGAGTGACTCCATATTAATGTCTTTGGAATTAAGATGGGAGGTCAAAAAAGCCACTGGAGGAGGAACAGTGAGGGGGCACATACTTTTCTCCATGTAGTCTATAATATGCCATCAGCCACAAGCTGCAATAATGTATACGCCTCGCTGTAACGACGTCTTCACAATGTGCAGGATAGCGATACATAGCGGCAGTCCGTGATGGACGGCTTCCCGCACAATTACATTGGAGAAACTCTTCATTTTAGGGTTTAATTTCCAGATGATCTTCCCTTAATAAATAGATATTACGCGTCGCGTTATTTATTGCTGTTCATGCACCGAGTTCATTATCATTCAATACATTAAGAAATTAATTCTCATGAATTGGCCGGTTATTGCTTTATTATGGCGAGGGTACAACTCACTGAAATAATGGCAACAAGCCTGGGGGATTGCTGGAAGTTACTAATATTATAGACTGCCCCTTATGCAGGCTGGCGATGGCAACATTTTGGAAACAAGACACTCATGGTTTGTATCAATGTCGGAGGAAATTTTTAAAAAAATAAATTTGGTTAATAAGAAAAATCATGAAGCCCCCTTTATTAGACCTAAAATCCAAATGACGCGTATGGGAAGGGGCTGCATCCAAAAAGGAGAATGAGCTCCTATCCATACAGGACAGACACATAGATAATAAAGTGTTTGTACAGGATTAGGAAAAAACGTTAGCTTTTACTTAAACAGCTCCACCCTCGTCTTCAGGATGTGTCTGGTATTGCAGCTTTGTTACATTTGCGTCATTAGAACTGCAATAGCAGATGTAACCCATAGGCAGGAGGGGCGCTGTTTCTATAAGCAACCATGTTTTTCTAATTCTGGACAATCCCTTTAATTAAAGGTTATTTAATGTTTTTTTTACAAAGAAGTGTCAATTAAGGATTTGCAACACAGCCGCTTGATTGTACACATTTGTGGTGGTCCCACTGTGGAGGGGTCCAGTCATTGAAGCCCTGTGTAATAGATCAGCATTTATCGTGTCGGATCCCTTTAAGACGTTTCTTCTGCTTTAAGTACCAGGCTTCTGAGTCCCGCCGCTGTTAGACGAGGCCTGAGACGTTCTGAGTGATCTCCTCTTCAGTCTTAAATTAGCCTTACACAAGGAGACTATCAAATCATACAGCATTAGATTGTTCTAGCGAACAGGCAGCGCAAATGAAAAATTACATCCCCCAGAGAGCACGTGCAATTTTAATTATCTGCCGACCTGAAATAGTCTGGAAACTTTATTTTTCCGTTTGGCTGAGATTGTGAGATATTGATTTTATATACATGAAGGATGCGATGTATCTCTACACAGGCTGTAAAAACATGTGGAAACCTATAAACATGGCTGCTGCCTTCCAGAAAACAGCGCCACCCTTGTCCATGGTTATGTCTGGTACCACAGCTCAGTACCAGTGAAATTAATAATTCTGAGCCTCAATACCACATACAACCTGTGGAAAGAAGTGGCGCTGTGATCAGATGAAGCTGCCTTTTTTTTTTTTCTTGGACAACCTATGTTATTGAGATGAACGGGTAATACGTTGAGGTTTGTTATCTCTGGTATGCAGAACATGTGCAGATATATGTGTATCCATGGTTGCAAACTACAAACATACTTTGTCTATAGTCTGATCATTTAGTTATACATTATTCCATTGATTTTTACTAACTTTTTTCCGAAGCACTAAAGAGATATCTGTAATTAAAGCAGGTAAGAATGTATTACTGAAAAAACGTATCAGCTGCATTTTCTACCAGAATTGCCAGTTTTCACAGTAAAGTCAGTGTGAGAGAGTGAGGAGGAAAAACAGTTTCCTGGGGAATTCTCTCTATGCTCTGAACCTGCAGCTCCACAAACAGGGGAAATCTACTGAGCTCTGAACAAGCAAGTCCACAAGCAGGGGAAACCCACTGAGCTCTGAAGCTGCAGCTGTACAAACAGGGGAAACCCACTGACCTCTGAACCTGCAGCTGTACAAACATGGGAAACCCACTGAGCTCTGAAGCTGCAGCTGTACAAACATGGGAAACCCACTGAGCTCTGAAGCTGCAGCTGTTCAAACATGGGAAACCCACTGAGCTCTGAAGCTGCAGCTGTATAAACATAGGAAACCCACTGAGCTCTGAACCTGCAGCTGTACAAACATGGGAAACCCACTGAGGTCTGAACCTGCAGCTGTACAAACATGGGAAACCCACTGAGCTCTGAAGCTGCAGCTGTACAAACATGGGAAACCCACTGAGCTCTTAAGCTGCTGCTGTACAAACATGGGAAACTTACTGAGCTCTGAAGCTGCAGCTGTACAAACATGGGAAACCCACTGAGTTCTGAAGCTGCAGCTGTACAAACAAGGGAAACCCACTGAGCTCTGAAGCTGCAGCTGTACAAACAGGGGAAACCCACTGAGCTCTGAACCTGCAGCTGTACAAACATGGAAAACCCACTGAGCTCTGAAGCTGCAGCTGTACAAACATGGGAAACCCACTGAGCTCTGAAGCTGCAGCTGTACAAACATGGGAAACCCACTGAGCTCTGAAGCTGCAGCTGTACAAACATGGTAAACCCACTGAGCTCTGAAGCTGCAGCTGTACAAACATGGGAAACCCACTGAGTTCTGAAGCTGCAGCTGTACAAACAAGGGAAACGGTTGTGAATTCCGCTCTTGGGCTCCCTCCGGTGGTTGTAAGTAGCACTTTTGTGAATTCTGCTCTTGGGCTCCCTCCTGTGGTTTTGAGTGGTATAGCTGCTTCTTGGATTTAGCTTTAGCAGCTGCTTCCACTGATCGTCTTTCTGGCTCGGCTATTTTAGTCTGGCCCTGGCCCTCAATCAATGCCAGTTGTCAATTGTTCCTGCTTGGAGCCACTGCTCTTTTGGATTTCCCTGACACTCTGTCCAGTTCAGCAAAGATAAGTCCTTGCTTGTCCTTTTGCAGTCCATTTGTTGTGGACTTTATTGTTCAGCACATTCTATGTTTTGCTCATTTGTCCAGCTTATCAGTATGGATCTATTTAGCTAAGCTGGAAGCTCTGGGCTGCAGATTTTGCCCTCCACACCTTTAGTCAGGTGTGGAGATTTTTGCATATCTATGTGGTGGACTTTTTCTAGTTTTTATTACTGACTGCACAGTGTTCTTTCCTTACTATGTATATAGCTAGAAGTGGCCTCCTTTGCTAAATCTTGTTTCATACTACGTATGTCATTTCCTTCTCCTCTCACAGTCAATATTTGTGGGGGGCTATCCTATCCTTTGGGGATTTTCTCTGAGGCAAGATAGCTTTCCTGTTTCTACCTTTAGGGGTAGCTAGTTCTCCGGCTGTGACGAGGTGTCCAGGGAGTGACAGGAACATCCCACGGCTACTTCTAGTGTTGTGTTAAGATCAGGAACTGCGGTCTGTATAGTTACCACCTGCTCAGAGCTAGTCGCATGTCGCTCCTAAATTACCAGTCCATAACAGGAAACCCACTGAGCTCTGAAGCTGCAGCTGTACAAACAGGGGAAACCCACTGAGCTCTGAAGCTGCAGCTGTACAAACATGGGAAACCCACTGAGCTCTGAAGCTGCAGCTGTACAAACATGGAAAACCCACTGAGCTCTGAAGCTGCAGCTGTACAAACATGGGAAACCCACTGAACTCTGAACCTGCAGCTGTACAAACATGGGAAACCCACTGAGCTCTGAAGCTGCAGCTGTACAAACAGGGGAAACCCACTGACCTCTGAACCTGCAGCTGTACAAACATGGTAAACCCACTGAGGTCTGAACCTGCAGCTGTACAAACATGGGAAACCCACTGAGCTTTTAAGCTGCAGCTGTACAAACATGGGAAACCCACTGAGCTCTGAAGCTGCAGCTGTACAAACATGGGAAACCCACTGAGCTCTGAAGCTGCAGCTGTACAAACATGGGAAACCCACTGAGCTCTGAACCTGCAGCTGTACAAACATGGGAAACCCACTGAGCTCTGAAACTGCAGCTGTACAAACATGGGAAACCCACTGAGCTCTGAAGCTGCAGCTGTACAAACATGGGAAACCCACTGAGCTCTGAACCTGCAGCTGTACAAACAAGGGAAACCCACTGAGCTCTACACCTGCAGCTCTATAAGAAGAGAAAACTGACTGAGCTCTGAACCTGCAGTTGCATAAGTAGGGGAAACCACTGAGCTCTGAAATAGCAAAACTTTGAAACTGGAGCTCCACAAGTAGGCAAACCCACTGAGCTCTGAACTAGCAGCTCCACAAGTAGGAAAACTCACTGAACTCTAAACATGCAGCTCGACAAAGAGGGAAACCCTCAAAGCTCTGATCCTGCAGCTGGATAAGCAGGGGAAAACCACTGAGCTCTGAACCTGCAGCTCCACAACCAGCATGTGTCAGATACTGAATTTTCAAAGTAAAAGAAGCAATGCAGAAATCAGTGAGAAGCGTACTACTGCAACATTCTGAAGAATTTGGCTCAAAATATGTCAACAAATACTACAAGACAAAATTAGAAAAGTTACTTGAGACTGTATTACAAAAAAATGCACCAACATTTTGGTACAAATTCTTGGCATAAAGTTAAAAAAAACTAAAAAATGTAATAAACAGTCTAGCTGCACCAAATTTATCAAACATGCATGAACCATTCCGATAAATCTGGCACTTTTTTCAGACCTTCCAGAGTTTGCACTAGGAATTACCCGGTATTGATAAATCTGCCCCGTTATTTCCGGCTTCCATTTGATGAATAAATGACAGACCAGTGATACATTGGAAGTAGTGAGCGCACGGTCTCCAGCTACACACCGTCTTTTTTAGTGCTGCGCTCGCTTGTCATCCATGAGACCTTTCCCAGCCTCGCTGGCCTCTGTACTCCAGGTTTCCTTTTGATAACTGGTGACCTGCGCCGCGCAGCGCTTCATCTGTGTCACAGTTTAGGAATGTTCTCGCTCATTAGTAAAACACCTCTTGGGATGGCCCCGACACGCGGCTCATTCTCCTTGTCCTTTCTTACACTATCGCTCATCCACATCCTTCTGTTTGATATAATCGTCTGGTACATGATTCCCCCAGCGTCGGTTTTGTACGGCGCGGCGCACAGAAAACTATACAGCGTTTCATAAATGGTAAATGAGACGTGGCCACATCGGTGTATCACAAACGTGCTGGGAAATCAGAAGATTGTTGCCTTTTTGTTTTTATTAAACTTAGTAAAATATTGCAGAAATGTATTTTATTGATTTGTTATCATGGGAGACTCCTATTATTTCACAGAAGTACAGAGGGCTCTGTTCATGCTTGCTGTCCACGGTGCTGAAACAGCCTCTGTGCCGTGTAGGAAAGGTACAGGGATCCAAGTGGTAAAGATTCTCCATGTGGAGAGCGACATGTGAAGCCTGACATGCCAAGGTGAGGAGACTTTGAAGTCGCAATGCTCCTCTGGGAAATAAGCAAATTGTCTCTTCATAGGGGAAGAAGACTAGAACTCCAGCGCCACCTATAGGAAGTAGCAATCCTAAAAGTCAATATCAGCTCTCTAACGAGACTTCTGACAAGAGTTAGGATAATAGCCAAAACCAAAATCTCACTTTACAGCCCATGTGTTACCCCTTGGAAGCCAGTCAGACGCCTCTCTCCGAGCCAAACCATATCTCCCACTTTGCACTGAGGAGGGGCAGTACCTCCAAACACAGTTTTTGCTCTATATACAGTAGATAACACAGGATCCACCAATCACAATAAGTGATGTCACAGCTCACCTCCTCCTCCTGTACAATGACTGATAACTCCTCTATATACAGTAGATAACACAGGATCCACCATTCACAATAGATGATGTCACAGCTCACCTCCTCCTCCTGTACAATGACTGATCACACCTCTATATACAGTAGATAACACAGGATCCACCATTCACAATAGGTTATGTCACAGCTCACCTCCTCCTCCTGTACAATGACTGATAACACCTTTATATACAGTAGATAACACAGGATCCACCATTCACAATAGATGATGTCACAGCTCACCTCCTCCTCCTGTACAATGACTGATAACACCTCTATATACAGTAGATAACACAGGATCCACCATTCACAATAGGTGATGTCACAGCTCACCTCCTCCTCCTGTACAATGACTGATAACATCTCTATATACAGTAGATAACACAGGATCCACCATTCACAATAGGCGATGTCACAGCTCACCTCCTCCTGCAAAATGACTGATAACATCTCTATATACAGTAGATAACACAGGATCCACCATTCACAATAGGTGATGTCACAGCTCACCTCCTCATCCTGTACAATGACTGATAACACCTCTATATACAGTAGACAACACAGGATCCACCATTCGCAATAGGTGATATCACAGCTCACCTCCTCCTCCTGTACAATGACTGATAACACCTCTATATACAGTAGATAACACAGGATCCACCATTTGCAATAGGTGATGTCACAGCTCACCTCCTCCTCCTGTACAACGACTGATAATACCTCTATATACAGTAGATAACACAGGATCCACCATTCGCAATAGGTGATATCACAGCTCACCTCCTCCTCCTGTACAATGACTGATAACACCTCTATATACAGTAGATAACACAGGATCCACCATTCACAATAGGTGATGTCACAGCTCACCTCCTCCTCCTGTACAATGACTGATAACACCTCTATATACAGTAGATAACACAGGATCCACCATTCACAATAGGTGATGTCACAGCTCACCTCCTCCTCCTGTACAATGACTGATAACACCTCTATATACAGTAGATAACACAGGATCCACCATTCACAATAGGTGATGTCACAGCTCACCTCCTCCTCCTGTACAATGATAACACCTCTATATACAGTAGATAACACAGGATCCACCATTCACAATAGGTGATGTCACAGCTCACCTCCTCCTCCTGTACTATGACCTTCACACACGCTCATTAGATGCTTCAATAAAAGTGATATTGTCAGAGTTTGCTTATGTGGCTAATGTACAGTATGTGCACCTCTCCCAAAATGAGCAGCTTAGGGTTCTAGAATAAACTCCCCAGTGGCTAGTGTGAAAATTGCAAGATTTTCGCAGGTTATGTCTGGTGCTGCAGCTCCATAAAAGTACGCTGAGCTGCAATACCACACAGCCTGTGGACAGGTGGGGCGCTGTTTTCAGAAAGAAAGCAGCCATGTTTTTGTTATCCAGGACAACCCTTTTACGCGCCACATTCTTGTCATACTTTGGCACTAATTCTTAGTTTTTTCAATGGCAGATCTTTACCTCTTGTGAGTCCATTTCATCTGATCGCTCCCTAAATGAGTGCAGTTTTTTCCCAATCTCAGACTTTACTGTAAATAGATGTCTTGTGTTTAGATTACGTGTTGTAATATGTGATATTTGGGGCGATACTGCCGTCCACCGCGTCGGCCGCTTGCGCCCCGAGGACACGCGTTGCACAGGTTGGGACTCCTCGCTGTAAATGATTGCTTCTCGCTGCCTGTCATGTAGAAAAAATAAATTGAACAGCGCTGAACTCTCCCAGGAAACGTCCGCAGACGCTCTGCATTTAGATTCTGCACATTTGCAAATTGTACGAAACTGATTTAAATTAGTTTTTTTCATTTACAGGAATTTTCTAATATTTTTCATTCTTTTTAATCTTTTATTCATTTTACTCCAAATTTACTGCCACTTTAGACTTCAAAACTTGATGGCTATCTCCTCTTTGAGAAGCGCAGCTTTCGGATCACCAGGGTGAACATTTCGGATATATCCCACGTCTCTACTGTATTGAAAGTGTGGTGACCCTGTAATGCGTCACAAAGAATGCAACCCTGGGGGGCACCAATGTGAAACTCCTGCTACACTTCACATGGCCTTCAGAAAGGAAAAAAATTATGTCTGTTAGTAGTCACCAATAGAGGGAGCTCATTCCACATAGATTCATACAGTCACCACTATGGGGAGCTCACTGCATACAGATTTATACAGTCACCACTAGGGGGAGCTCACTACATACAGATTTATACAGCCACCACTAGAGGCAGCTCACTACATACAGATTTATACAGTCACCACTAGAGGCAGCTCACTACATACAGATTTATACAGCCACCACTAGAGGGAGCTCATTCCACATAGATTCATACAGCCACCACTAGGGGGAGCTCACTACATACAGAATTATACAGCCACCACTAGAGGGAGCTCATTCCACATAGATTCATACAGCCATCACTATGGGGAGGTCACTTCATACAGATTTGTACAGTCACCACTAGGGGGAGCTCACTGCATACAGATTTATACAGTCACCACTAGAGGCAGCTCACTACATACAGATTTATACAGCCACCACTAGGGGAGATCACTGCATACAGAATTATACAGCCACCACTAGGGGGAGCTCACTACATACAGAATTATACAGTCACCACTAGAGAAGATCACTACATACAGAATTATACAGCCACCACTAGAGGGAGCTCACTGAATACAGATTTATATTGCCACCACTAGAGGAAGCTCACTGCATACAGAATTATATTGCCACCACTATGGGGAGCTCACTGCATACAGATTTGTACAGTCACCACTAGGGGGAGCTCACTGCATACAGATATATACAGCCACCACTAGAGGGAGCTCACTACATACAGATTATACAGCCACCACTAGGGGAGATCACTGCATACAGAATTATATTGCCACCACTAGGAGGAGCTCACTGAATACAGATTTATACAGCCACCATTTGAGGGAGCTCACTACATACAGATATATACAGCCACCACTAGGGGGAGCTCACTGAATACAGATTTATACAGCCACCACTAGAGGAAGATCACTAGATACAGATTTATACAGCCACCACTAGAGGGAGCTCACTACATACAGATTTATACAGCCACCACTAGGGGGAGCTCACTACATACAGATTTATATAGCCACCACTAGAGGGAGCTCACTGAATACAGATTTATACAGCCACCACTAGGGGGAGCTCAATACATACAGATCTATATAGCCACCACTAGAGGGAGCTCACTGAATACAGATTTATACAGCCACCACTAGAGGGAGCTCACTACATACAGATTTATACAGCCACCACTAGGGGGAGCTCACTACATACAGATTTATATAGCCACCACTAGAGGGAGCTCACTGAATACAGATTTATACAGCCACCACTAGGGGGAGCTCAATACATACAGATCTATATAGCCACCACTAGAGGGAGCTCACTGAATACAGATTTATACAGCCACCACTAGAGGGAGCTCACTACATACAGATTTATACAGCCACCACTAGGGAGAGCCCACAACATACAGATTTATATAGCCACCACTAGAGGGAGCTCACAACATACAGATTTATATAGCCACCACTAGAGGGAGCTCACTGAATACAGATTTATACAGCCACCACTAGGGGGACCTCACTACATACAGATTTATACAGTCACCACTAGGGAGAGCCCACAACATACAGATTTATATAGCCACCACTAGAGGGAGCTCACTGAATACAGATTTATACAGCCACCACTAGAGGGAGCTCACTGCATACAGATTTATTCAGCCACCACTAGGAGAAGCTCACTACATACAGATTTATACAGCCATCACTAGGAGAAGATCAATATATACAGATTTATAAAGTAACTAGATTGTGGCCCGATTCTAATGCATCGGGTATTCTAGAATATGCATGCCCCGTAGTATATGGACAATGATGATTCCAGAATTCGCGGCAGACTGTGCCCGTCGCTGATTGGTCGAGGCAACCTTTATGACATCATCGTCGGCATGGCAACCATTATGACATCTACGTCGATACTGTGCCCGTCGCTGATTGGTCGAGGCCTGGCAGCCTCGACCAATCAGAGACGCGGGATTTCCAAGACAGACAGACGGAAAAACCCTTAGACAATTATATATATAGATGACTAGACGGAGCTGACCACATATAAATTTATACAGACACCACAAGGGTGAGCTCACTGAACACAGATTTATAGCGCCACCACAAGAGAGAGCACACTACATACAGATTTATACAGCCACCACTAGGGGAAGCTCACTACATACAAATTTATACAGTCACCACTAGAGGGAGCTCACTGAATACAGATTTATACAGCCACCACTAGGGGGAGCTCACTACATAGATTTATACAGCCATCACTAGGGGGAGCTCACTACATACAGATTTATACGGCCACCGCTATGGGGAGCTCTCTACATACAGATTTATATAATCACCACTAGGGGGAGCTCTCTACATACAGATTTATACAGCCACCACTAGGGGGAGCTCACTACATACAGATTTATACAGCCACCACTAGGGCGAGCTCACTATATGCAGATTTATACAGCCACCACTAGGGCGAGCTCACTATATGCAGATTTATACAGCTAACACTTAAGAAGAACTCACTACATATAGATTCATATATCCATTTAAATCAATCCAGTGAGATCCACCTTGTGGCTTCTAGAAGTTGCCAGATTTTTTTACACTCTGGTTATGGCAATAGCACATAAAACCTTTTTTTTTTTCAAAATAAATGTAATCCAAAAATAAAACATATTTATTTTTCTGTCAGCAAAGCCATATGAAGTGTGTGTTTTTTTGTAATTTGTATTGGTACTTTTTTGAAGTATCATAAAAATTTTCTTAGTTTTCTTTTAGAACGATGAATACCATATTAAAAAAAGAAGCATTTTTATGGTGTTCAATGTGCAGTGTAAATAATGTGTTGATTTTTATTCCATGGGAGCTACTGATGGAATCATACAATTTATATATTATATTTAATGTTTTGTCACAATATTGGAATTTGTAAATGGGAAATATTTGGGTTTTTGGTAATTTTTGGTACTTGGACTTTAGTTATTTATTTACAATCTGAATTCAATGTTTTGCTTTTTTTTTATTTTTTTTAATCCCAGTATGGATACGGTTCTCTGACTCCTCTGACTTGTCCTGCGATACATTATACTTTGAATCTATTATTATATGTCAGTCTTAGGCTGCCGTCACACTAGCAGTATTTGGTCAGTATTTTACATCAGTATTTGTAGCCAAAACCAAGAGTGGAACAATTAGAGGAAAAGTATAATAGAAACATCTGCACCACTTCTGCATTTATCACCCACTCCTGCTTTTGGCTACAAATACTGATGTGAAATACTGACCAAATACTGATAGTGTGACGGCAGCCTTATACTTCTTCTGGCATCGGCTAAAAGTCTTTTCTTACATGGTCGTCCGTTGGTACCTACAGGATCTAGCTGACAAATTGACGTTCACATGTAAGGGAGTAAACTTCCATGATGTAAGTTATCTACGATCCCGGCCATTAGATGCAAGGTCAGCTGTTTATAATTCAGCTGCAAATGATAGAAAAACCGCAGCTCCTGCACCAGAGCCATCATTGCGCCAGAGCCATCACTGCGCCAGAGCCATCACTGCACAAGAGCCATCACTGCACAAGAGCCATCACTGCATCAGAGTAATCAATGCGCCAGAGGCATCACTGCACCAGAGCCATCACTGCATCAGAGTAATCAATGCGCCAGAGGCATTACAGCACCACAGCCATCACTGTACCAGAGCCATCGCTGTGCCAGAGGCATTACTGCACCAGAGGCATTACAGCACCACAGCCATCACTGTACCAGAGCCATCACTGCGCCAGAGCCATCACTGCGCCAGAAGCATTAGTGCACCACAGCCATCACTGCACCAGAGCCATCACTGCATCAGAGTAATCAATGCGCCAGAGTCATCACTGCGCCAGAGGCATCACTGTGCCAGAGCCATCACTGCGCCAGAGCCATAACCGCGCCAGAGCCATCACTGCACCAGAGTCATCACTGTGCCAGAGTCATCACTGCGCCAGAGTCATCACTGCGCCAGAAGCCTCACTGTGCCAGAGCCTTCACTGCACCAGAGATATCACTGCACCAGAGCCACCACTGCACCAGAGTCATCACTGTGCCAGAGCCTTCACTGCACCAGAGCCATCACTGCACCAGAGCCATCACTGCACCAGTGCCATCACTGCACCAGAGCCATCACTGCACCAGAGTCATCACTGTGCCAGAAGCATCACTGTGCCAGAAGAATCACTGTGCCGGAGCCTTCACTGCACGAGAGCCATCACTGCACCAGAGTCATCACTGCGCCAGAAGCATCACTGTGCCAGAGCCTTCACTGCACCAGAGTCATCACTGCACCAAAGCCATCACTGCACCAGAGTCATCACTGCACCAGACACATCACTGCGCCAGAAGCATCACTGTGCCAGAGCCTTCACTGCACCAGAGCCATAACTGCACCAGAGCCATCACTGCACCAGAGTTATCACTGCGCCAGAAGCATCACTGTGCCAGAGCCTTCACTGCAGAGTCTTCACTGCACCAAAGCCATCACTGCACCAGAGTCATCACTACGCCAGAGGCATCACTGTGCCAGAGCCTTCACTGCACCAGAGCCATCACTGTATCAGAGTAATCAATGCGCCAGAGGCATTACTGCACCAGAGGCATTACAGCACCACAGCCATCACTGCACCAGAGCCATCGCTGTGCCAGAGGCATTACTGCACCAGAGCCATCACTGCACCAGAGCCATCACTGCGCCAGAAGCAT
The DNA here is from genome assembly GCF_051348905.1 of Ranitomeya variabilis. Taxonomy (NCBI): domain Eukaryota; kingdom Metazoa; phylum Chordata; class Amphibia; order Anura; family Dendrobatidae; genus Ranitomeya; species Ranitomeya variabilis. The sequence goes on from NC_135238.1 coordinate 232,083,000, forward strand.
TAGTGCACCACAGCCATCACTGCACCAGAGCCATTACTGCACTAGAGCCATCACTGCACCAGAGCCATCACTGCATCAGAGTAATCAATGCACCAGAGTCATAACTGCGCCAGAGCCATCACTGCACCAGAGCCATCACTGCGCCAGAGCCATCACTGCACCAGAGTCATCACTGCACCAGAGTCATCACTGCGCCAGAAGCCTCACTGTGCCAGAGCCTTCTCTGCACCAGAGCCATCACTGCACCAGAGCCATCACTGCACCAGAGTCATCACTGCGCCAGAAGCATCACTGTGCCAGAGCCATCACTGCACCAGAGCCATCACTGCACCAGAGCCATCACTGCACCAGAGTCATCACTGCACCAGAGTCATCACTGTGCCAGAAGCATCACTGTGCCAGAGCCTTCACTGCACCAGAGTCATCACTGCACCAAAGCCATCACTGCACCAGAGTCATCACTGTGCCAGAGCCTTCACTGCACCAGAGCCATCACTGCACCAGAGTCATCACTGTGCCAGAGACATCAATTGCGCCAGAGACATAACTGTGCCAGAGCCATCACTGTGCCAGAGTCATCACTGCGCCAGAGGCATCACTGTGCTAGAGCCTTCACTGTACCAGAGCCATCACTGCGCCAGAGTCATCACTGTGCCAGAGCCATCACTGCGCCAGAGTCATCACTGTGCCAGAGCCTTCACTGCACCAGAGCCATTACTGCACCACAGTTATCACTGCGCCAGAAGCATCACTGTGCCAGAGCCTTCACTGCACCAGAGCCATCACTGTGCCAGAGACATCACTGCGCCAGAGACATCACTGTGCTAGAGCCTTCACTGTACCAGAGCCATCACTGTGCCAGAGTCATCACTGCGCCAGAGGCATCACTGTGCTAGAGCCTTCACTGTACCAGAGCCATCACTGTGCCAGAGTCATCACTGTGCCAGAGCCATCACTGCGCCAGAGTCATCACTGCACCAGAGTCATCACTGCGCCAGAAGCATCACTGTGCCAGAGCCTTCACTGCACCAGAGCCATTACTGCACCAGAGTTATCACTGCACCAGAGCCATCACTGTGCCAGAGACATCACTGCGCCAGAGTCATCACTGTGCCAGAGCCATCACTGCACCAGAGTCATCACTGCACCAGAGTCATCACTGCGCCAGAAGCATCACTGTGCCAGAGCCTTCACTGCACCAGAGCCATTACTGCACCAGAGTTATCACTGCACCAGAGCCATCACTGTGCCAGAGACATCACTGCGCCAGAGTCATCACTATGCCAGAGTCATCACTGCGCCAGAGCCATCACTGCGCCAGAGTCATCACTGCGCCAGAGCCATCACTGCGCCAGAGCCATCACTGCGCCAGAGTCATCACTATGCCAGAGTCATCACTATGCCAGAGTCATCACTGCACCAGAGCCATCACTGCACCAGAGTCATCACTATGCCAGAGCCATCACTGCGCCAGAGCCATCACTGCGCCAGAGTCATCACTGCGCCAGAGCCATCACTGCGCCAGAGTCATCACTATGCCAGAGTCATCACTGTACCAGAGCCATCACTCTGCCAGAGCTATCACTGCACCAGAGCCATCACTGCGCCAGAGTCATCACTGTACCAGAGCCATCACTCTGCCAGAGCTATCACTGCACCAGAGCCATCACTGTGCCAGAGTCATCACTGTGCCAGAGCCATCACTGCGCCAGAGCCATCACTGCGCCAGAGCCATCACTGCGCCAGAGTCATCACTGTACCAGAGCCATCACTCTGCCAGAGCTATCACTGCACCAGAGCCATCACTGTGCCAGAGTCATCACTATGCCAGAGCCATCACTGCGCCAGAGCCATCACTGCGCCAGAGTCATCACTGCGCCAGAGCCATCACTGCACCAGTCATCACTGTGCCAGAGGCATCACTGTGCTAGAGCCTTCACTGTACCAGAGCCATCACTGTGCCAGAGCTATCACTGCACCAGAGCCATCACTGCGCCAGAGTCATCACTATGCCAGAACCATCACTGCACCAGTCATCACTGTGCCAGAGTCATCACTGTGCCAGATACATCACTGCGCCAGAGCCATCACTATGCCAGAGTCATCACTGTGCCAGAGCCATCACTGCGCCAGAGTCATCACTATGCCAGAACCATCACTGCACCAGTCATCACTGTGCCAGAGTTATCACTGTGCCAGATACATCACTGCGCCAGAGCCATCACTGTGCCAGAGCCATCACTGCGCCAGAGCCATCACTGTGCCAGATACATCACTGCGCCAGAGCTATCACTGCACCAAAGCCATCACTGTCATTGGACAATGTATGGAAGTATTATATATCATTGTCTGGCGTCATTATTTGGCACTAGATGGTGTCCCGATTCTAACGTATCGGGTATTCTAGAATATGCATGTCCACGTAGTGTATTGCCCAGCAACATAGTATATTGCCCAGTGACGTAGTATATTGCGAGTTACGTAGTATATTGCCCAGTGACGTAGTATATTGCCCAGTGACGTAGTATATTGCCCAGCCACGTAGTATATTGCCCAGTGACGTAGTATATTGCCCAGTAACGTAGTATATTGCCCAGTAACGTAGTATACTGCCCAGTGACGTAGTATACACTGACTGCGGGGAGGAAGGAGGGACTAATCAGACTGTGGCCGTCGCTGATTGGTCACGGCAGCCATGACAGGCAGGTGGCGAGACCAATCAGCGACTTGGATTCCATGACAGACAGAGGCCGCGACCAATGAATATCCGGGACAGACAGATGGAAGTACCCCTTAGACAATTATATAGTAGGATTGTTTAATGTTATTTGTCACTGGATAGGGGTATACGTCAATCCATAATGTTATTATTTGGCATTAAATAGTGTATTATAGGGCATTGTTTGTAACTATTATTTGGCATTATATGGCTGAATTATTTGAAATTGCATGAAGACATTATATGGCATAGTATGGCGGTATATTATATGATATTGTTTGTCACTGGATAGTGGTCTATGTCATTGTATGACCCTATTATTTATCATTGTCTAATGTTATTACTTGGCATTGAATAGTGTATTATAAGGCATTGTATGTAAGTATTATTTGGCATTATGTGGCAGTATTATATGGCATAGTATGGTGGTATATTGTATGATATTATTTGTCACAGGACAGTGGTATTTGTCACTGTATGGCAGTATTATATATCATTGTCTAATGTCATTATTTAGCATTGAATAGTGCATTATAGGGCATTATATGTAACTATTATTTGCATTATGTGGCAGTATTATATGGTTTTGTATGACAATATTTAGGTATGAACATTAGGGTAGAACATGCATATGTACCTTTATATACTTGTATATGGGATTTTTAGTTTCTGGGACACAGAAAAAGGATTTAGTGTTTTTGGATTTCAGAATCGGCTTCTTCTCCTAAAACTTTTTCTCTCCAGGTTTTACTTCTTATTTTCTGTTGGACATTTTCTCTTTTTCTATGATTTAATTTCCTCCATCCAGCAGCGGCAGCCTCCTTCCATCCTTATCTTTTGTCTCCTTTCCAAGGCAATTCCTTTTCTCCTCAGAAGCCATTCATTCTCCCGTTGTCTGCCTTCAGCTTCATGTAGTCGCTCTCCGTGTTTCGTTCTACCATTAATATCCCACTTCATAGCAACTAATTCCGTTTTGTGATGAGGATATTTCAAGAGTCTGTCGGAGAAGTGGTAGAGACGATCCCTCCACCCTCCTTTTATAGGGCTCTGACAAAAAAAAAAATCTGTCCTCAGACAAGGTACAAAATTTAAAGGGGTTACTCAGAAATATGATATTGAGTCAACAACTGCAACTGGGTCCTGGTGCCTCAGGGGCTCGAAGGCTCCTCGGCTTCAAAATGAAATGGTATTATAAATGGTACCTGGTAAAGGGCGGCTCCTATCAGTAAACCTCCCCAATCATCAAAAACTACATCAACTGCAAAATAGAAAATAGAAGACAAGCTGAAGGGGAAAGGAGGGATGTGCAGCTGCAGATTCTCAGGGCCTCAGTGAGGGAGGAGCAACAGATAAAGACATTTGATTGGTCCAGAGCAGACAGTACAGCTCTGACATCAAGGCTGAAAGTAGCAGGGAAAGTAGCGAGAAAGTTCACCCGCTGAGTATGTAACGATTGTGGCAGCAGTTCACTATTTCTTTTCTGCCTATTTTTACCATTTATTCGGGGTTTATGTACATGGATTGTGTCATTTCACTAGCCAGGCGTGCCAGTGTGTGCCCAGACGTCGGCCTCGCTCCTACCCGTCATGGTCATGGATTGTGGCTCAGGTTTTGAAGCAACAATCACAAAGTTGTTTTGTCTCCTCCCGGTCATTGCTGGGATATTGCTGTCCTGGCTTTTAACCCCTCATGTCCGGCCTAATGCGCAGCCCTGTTCAGTGCTGCAAAGAAGTGCTTAGGATGGCAAATGATGTGAGCGCTGCCTAATGAATGCCTCGCCGTGTAATTTTCTTTTAAACAATGTGTAATTAGCATTTATCGACACACAACACGGGAACGAGAGACATTTCCATCCAACCAGTTTGTACTTGTCATTTCCTTCCATGATATCTACACAGTCATTTAATAGAGTGGTGTCATGTCTCTCCCCGTCCTCTACATGACAAACTGAGGTTATCAACTAACCGTGCCAGCAGCCACTGCCTGCCCTACCCCGCACTCATCTCCTGCCTCCTCTACCCTGCACTCATCTCCTGCCTCCTCTGCCCTGCACTCATCTCCTGCCTGCCCTACCCCGCACTCATCTCCTGCCTCCTCTACCCTGCACTCATCTCCTGCCTCCTCTGCCCTGCACTCATCTCCTGCCTCCTCTACCCTGCACTCATCTCCTGCCTCCTCTACCCTGCACTCATCTCCTGCCTCCTCTACCCTGCACTCATCTCCTGCCTCCTCTACCCTGCACTCATCTCCTGTCTCCTCTACCCTGCACTCATCTCCTGCCACCTCTACCCTGCACTCATCTCCTGCCTCCTCTACCCTGCACTTTTCTCATGTCTTGTCTACCCTGCACCCTTCTCCTGTCTCCTCTACCCTCCTCTCTTCCCTCTGTCTTATTTCCCCTCCACTCTTCCCTCTGTCTCCTCTATCCTGCAATCTTGCCTCTGTCTCCTCTATCCTGCACTCTTCCCTCTGTCTCCTCTATCCTGCACTCTTGCCTCTGTATCCTCTCCACTGCACTTCTCCCTCTGTCTCCTCTCCCCTCCACTCTTCCCTCTTTCTCCTCTCCCCTCCACTCTTCCTTCTGTCTCCTCTCCCCTCTTCCCTCTGTCTCCTCTCACCTCTACTTTTCCCTCTGTCTCCTCTACCCTCCACTCTGCCCTTTGTGTCATCTCCCCTCCCCTCTGCCCTCTGTCTCCTGTCCCCTCCACTCTTCCCTCTGTTCCTCTCACCTCCACTCTTCCTTCTGTCTCCTCTACCCTTCACTCTTCCCTCTGTCATGTCTACTTTCCACTCTGCCCTTGTCTCATCTCCACTCTCCTCCACTCTGCCCTCTGTGTCATCTCCCCTCCACTCTTCCCTCTGTCTTCTCTCCCCTCCGCTCTGCCCTCTGTCTCCTCTCCCCTCCACTCTTCCCTCTGTCTCCCCTACCCTGCACTCTTCCCTCTGTCTCCTCTACCCTGCACTCTTCCCTCTGTCTCCTCTCTCCTCCACTCTCCCCTCTACTCTTCCCTCTGTCTCCTCTCCCCTCCACTCTTCCCTCTGTCTCCTCTCCCCTGTCTCCTCTCCCCTCCACTCTCCCCTCTGTCTCCTCTCCCCTCCACTCTCCCCTCTGTCTCCTCTCCCCTCCACTCTCCCCTCTGTCTCCTCTCCCCTCCACTCTCCGCTCTGTCTCCTCTCCCCTCCACTCTCCGCTCTGTCTCCACTCCCCTCCACTCTTCCCTCTGTCTCCTCTCCCCTCCACTCTCCCCTGTCTCCTCTCCCCTCCACTCTCCCGTCTCCTCTCCCCTCCACTCTTCCCTCTGTCTCCTCTCCCCTCCACTCTTCCCTCTGTTTCCTCTACTTTCCACTCTGCCCTCTGTCTCATCTCCCCTCACCTCCACTTTTCCCTCTGTCTCTTCAACCCTCCACTTTTCCCTTTGTCTCTTCCACCCTGCACTTTCCTCCTCTTTCACTCTGAACTCTTCCTACATCTCCACTACCCCGTATTCTTTCTTCTGTCTCTTGTGCCCTGCAGTTTCCCACTTTCTTCTATTGTGTCTGTGTCCTCTACTTTGCACTTGAGCAACTTTGTGTTTTGAGAACATTTTGCAATATTTCTAGGTGTTGATGCCTGAATGCTGGTGTATTCTCCTAGACGAATCAGCGATTACATTACAACTGATGGTTTATCGTTCTTAGCGCAGATTCTCTACGGTCAGAGCACGGCACATGGATTCTCTCTTGGCAGTTCCCTTTCACATGCTCTGCTACCTTGGACCTTGCGCACCATCAGTGACTTCTTTTTTCATGCTAATTAATGGCATACAACCGTACATATATCTATTACTTGTAATGTGATTATGGGATCTAATAGAGATCTTCCTGTGGGGTCGGACAGTGTTCACACACGGATGGTGAACCGGAAGAGATCAGCGGGGATGGAGTGGAGATTAGTGATGTGATAAATGAATGGAGCGCACGCGGATTAAATCCAATTAACTTAAAGGGTGTTGGGTTACTTTAGTAGCGCTGCACTGTCATTTCTCACAGAGATGTCACCTGGTGACAGATATAAATTGTCCCATGGGAGCTCTTCATTAATGAGGTAAACGAGGTGCGGGCGTGCTAACGAAGACATGATTATCAAGGGCTGCCTGTTTGTGGGGGTGGAGTGAACACAATTGATATGGATCAGGTAGACGGAAATTTATCCATCACTTTCCATATGGAACTGAGATTAAAATTACATTATGCAGATTTGTAAAGTGTCAGCGGTGGCAACGAGCCCCTAATAAAGATAAATCTACATCTGTGCTCATTTCTCTACCTATCATACTTATCTATCTACAAAATACAAAATCTTACCAGCACCGCAAACACAATGAAGTGTGAATAGGTGCAAGCTGCTGTGACTACATTATATACAATGACTTGAAAAAGTATTCATACCCCGTGAACTTTTCCACAAACATAAATGTACTTTATTGGGATTTTATGTGACACCAACACAAAGTAGCGAGTATTTGTGATGTGTAAGGAAATGATACAGGGTTATCGAAATATTTTAAAAATATAAATCTGATAATTGTGAGGTGCATTTGTATTCAGTCCCCCTGGAGTCAGTACTTTGTAGGACCACCTATCAATGTAATTCTTGCTGCAATCTTTTGGGGTCTGTCTCTCCCAGTTTTGCACATGTAGAGGTGACATTTTGCCCCTTTTTTGCCCCCTTGCTCTCGATCAGTGAGATTGGATAGAGACATTTGTGGTCAGTAATTTTCACGTGTTGTCACAGATTCACTGGGATTTGAGTCTGGACTGTGTCTGGGCCATTCACACAAAGGAATATGATCTAAACCCTCCATTGTAGCTCTGGCAGGATGTTTAGTGTCATAGTCCTAATGGAAGGTACACCTACACGCCAGTTTCAAGTCTTTTGCAGCCTCAGGTTTCGCTCCAAGATTTCCCTGCACTTAGCTCCATCCATTTTCCCATCATCTCTGACCAGCTTCCTTGTCCCAGATGAAGAAAAGCTTAATGATGCCAACACCATGTGTGATGGTGGGGATGGTGTTTTCAGGGTGATGTACAGTGTTAGCTTTCCACCCCACATAGTATTTTACATTTAGTCTAAATTTTGTTTTTGAACAATTGGGTGAATTATCAATCTTCAAAATTAACTTAGATAAATCAGAAGCCCGCAATATTACTGCCCCCAAAATATGATATAGAGACTCAAGACAAATACCTTATTTAAATGGTCCTCAAGACATATCAAATACTGAGGAATTCTAATTACCAGCGAACCAAGAAAACTATATCAAAGTAACTTCCTAACACTTACCAACAAGATTAAAACCCTTCTAAAATCTTATGACTTGCCATACTTATCTTGGATGTGCCAGAAAAATGTAATAAAAGAATACATAGTTCCAAAAATATTATACACAATGAGCATTCTAGCTATTAATCTTCCTTAAAAAAAATGTCAACTATTAAGCAATTTATCTCTCTTTATATTTGGAAATATAAAAAAAGCAAGATTACCATATAAGCTCCTTACCTATCCTAAATCATTAGGAGGCTTAGGACTGGCAGACATCCATTCCTACTACAAAGCAATCCACATTGGTAGGTGGAGGAAACTGGAGGAAACTGGCTCATTCCCAAAAACAAACTAACAAAAGCGACCTTGAACTTCTACTTGGCAGACAATCACATCAATACATCTGGACTAATAACCCTCCCCCAATAGACACTAAATTAGATGACATCACAACCACGACTCCAAAAACTAAGAGGACTCTAATTATTACCCCATCGTCTTCACAGACACCTTCAGCCTTAGCTCCAGTTTGCACCATTCTAGATTTGCTTGACCCCAACTACATAGATATATACCCCTTGCCAATGTACCCCATCTCCCAATTCTTAAATAATAAGGTTCCCATGGCCAAAAGATGCTAAAAAAAATCTCCCAACTAACTTCCTACAATAAATTCACTTTACTCACATTCTTAAAAGATTTAAACAAAAATTCCCGACTGTAGGAAATTGGTCCTGGCTCAAGTTACTCTCCAGATTCCCCTTCCCTTTCCCCAAAGTCATCTCTAAAATACAGAATCATTTAACCCATCTCACATTGTCCTATAAAAGCGCTAGGTATTAATCTAAACAATAAATACCACCAAAAAATCAGCAACTACAACAAGTTCTTTGCAAGAGACACACTCTAAAGTGAATCAGCAGACCAACATGAGAAAACCGCCCCCTGACGAAGCCTTGGGTGAAACTTGCGCTGGGGCTGCTGGGCCAGCACATGTACACTCTTCCCCGGTACATTCATATACCATCTTTGATGTAAGTATTAGACTTTGAACTATCTTCTAGCTAAAAATTGTTTAGCAATAGTCATTGTTTCCCTTTTTTTTTTTTTTGACTAGGGGTATTTGGTTAGAGGCCATAATGTAGATAGGCCCTGCTGTAAATATACATATGAAATAATTCTCTGCTAAGTTTATTTACATACATGCTCTGTTTGTGTTTTATTTATGTTTGTTCAGTCATATTACTCTAAGCAACTCTGAAAGCGAAAGTGTTCTTCCTAATTCACAGGGTTTTGGTAGATGTTCCCGCTTACAGGAAAACGTCTACAAAATACAATCTCGCTGGATTAGGACCCCTGAATTCCTCCACCATCTGCGCCCCTCTGACACCAACTTGTGTTGGAGCTGCGGTACCTGCACAGGCCACCTAACGGATATATTCTGGCATTGTTCCGGTTTACAACTATTTGGGACAGAAATTAACATGATATTACTCAATCCAGGTTTAATAACGAAGACCCTAAAACCAGCGGACGTTCCATCACACCGCCCTTCAAAGCGCTTTAAAACACAAAAAACTCAATCTTTTGGCTTTAATGACAGGAGCAGCGAAACAATCCCAATCCTCTGGAAGCAATCTACCACGGGATCCATTCAGAATGGGTAGATAAGATACATTTGATTTACAGACTGGAGAAATTGTCAAGCTGGGAAACACATTCGCATTCATCATTCCAAAACACCTGGTCCCCATGGACCCTAAAATTTGGTGCTGATCCTAAATTGACAGAACCCCCAACCACACTCAGTCCCCTCCTTCCATCTTCTACCTCCGAAATCCTATTATCCATCCCTACATAACTGCACCCCGTCTTATTGACACTCAGTCAATTTCATCCCCCCAACATTCTCCTCTCTGTTACTTGATGGACTTATGTAGATCATAATGACTTCATCATTTAAGTTTATTCATTTTCTTGTGTATGATAACTTTTATATTGGATTTTGTACACCCCCACTGCCCCCCACCTCCACTGCCCCCATTCTCCTTGTTTCATATTTTTGGTTTGCCATTTTATTCCTAAATTATTTGCTGTTATTACTTTATATATCTTATACATAAAGAATCATTTAAAAAAAAGTTCCCATTGGTCCGTTCTCACCAGAGCCCCTTCTTCCACGCGGTCGCTGTGTCCCCCACATGGCATGAAATAACTTTTATGCAAATTGTTGTAATATTTCCTTTCTATTTATTATTATTATTATTATTATTTATTATTATTATTATTATAGCACCATTTATTCCATGGCGCTTTACATGTGAGGAGGGGTATACATAATAATTTAGGTATTAGTGTAGCTATCTGGCTGTTTCCTCTTTATCGGATTTGTTACACAGTAATAATATATTTTCTGGATATTTGCATGGTTAGTATTGGAGGATATGTGATGGGGGCCTCATATATGGAGCCGGCATTTAGGGGGCACATCGGAGTGGTGCTCTCTATATTAGCCGGTCTCTTGGGAAGCGGTAGGGGGTGTTCATCCTGCAGACTCGTATGCGGAGACTTTCCTAATTACATGTAATGATTAGACCATAAAAGCGTCTGCAGATTATCAGTCCCTAATTTATTAGGTAGTGGGAGATAGAATCATTGCCCTCTATAAGGAGATCCATGGTTGTAGGGAGTTGTTGTGACTAATGGAACAGCGTCCGTGCTCCCACCATGCCTCCTGCTTAGTGATTAATGAGATCTGCAGCTTTATGGCCTCCACGTTCACTGGACACAGGTCTGTCCATGGTTGCGCCAGACTGATCCATTAAGAGTCCTCATCGGTCATCGCTCTTTATAGCATATCTTCCAATATTTCTGCAGACATCTCATCTGATTTAAAATGCACTGTCCCTTTAAATAATATTTAAAAATCAGCTTTGGTTGTAACTGGAGAATATAATTAAAAATCAGCAAATAATCAGGCATTTTTTTGCAAATTGAGCAAATCAATGTTGTTAATTCTATATTTGACACTTTTACAGAAAGTGACCCCCTTTAACAAAATCTCGGTAGGAAAAAAAGAAATCTTTAAGTCTTTTCTTCTCTCCTGTTGCTACTTAAAGGATTGCGTAAGATAATAAATGTCTGCCTTCTTCATAGAATAGCACCATCCTTGTCCATGGGCTTTGTCTGGTATTACAACCCAAGTTCTCTGACTTGATTGCAGAAGAGGGAACATCTAGTTTTCAAGGAAGGAACAGTCATTGTTCTATTATCTGCGCCCCCTTTAAATAATCTCCGGGGATAGTGGATTGTGCAGCGCCCCAGAGTCCTGGTCGTTGCAGTACTGGAGCTCCCCCGCTAAGGGGGGCTATGGTACGTCTGATGGCACTGAAGGAGTTCTTCTGACCAGGTATCACAGTCACCAATGCACTTCACAGTCTGGCCTCCAGGGGGAGCTAAGGGTTCTATGTATTAGGCCACTCCTCACAATCTGGTAAAACTGGGGGTTAGGCAGAAAGTTAGATCAGAAAGCTGACTGGGTTGGAACCAGGCAACACCTTGTGGCAGAGGGTGTTGTAGGGGGAAGATTCAGAGGGGTCCCTGTCAGGGGTGGGATCCTGGCAGAGGCCTAGCAAAGAGAGAAGAACGTTACGGGACCGCGCCTGCACGATATAGCGGCGGTACCCCAAGAAAGGATAAGAAGCGAGGTTCATTGTGCTGAGTGAAAAACGAGATCAACGCAACAAGGAGAATACCAGTAGGAGTCGTGCTGTAAGACGAGGCAACATCCTATTGAGGCGCATAACCGGTGGCCGGAACACCGAGGAAGTATAGAGCTCCAGGCCAAACTTCAAACCTACGGCAGGACAGTCAGTTATAGGCGGGCTGTCTCACCCAGACCCAGGAAGACTCAGGGGGGTAACAACAGGAGTGGGGCGACGCTGGAGTCCCGGAAGAACTCCGAGCCTCCCCGTCATACGGGTGCGTCCTAACCATAAGATCTGGGGGACGTGGAAGAACATCAGAATCGAGTTGTGAGGGAACACGAGAAACAGACACAACAGTTGTGAGGACTATTCCGTGGTGCTCAGCAGGGAAGGACTACAACACACAAGCGCTAGAAGGTAGGCACAGATTTCCACCTGCAAAGGGAACTCTGGAGGTGCCATCGGACCGGCCAGGCTTGCGCAGCCCGGTTAACCGTATTCCGGATTGAGGATCCTGAAGCCTTCAGTAAAGAGGTAAAGAGACTGCAACCTGGTGTCCTCGTTATTTACTGCAACCTGCACCGCACCACCACAACAAAACATCACCATTCCCTCCACCTTTATTGTACGCCCCTCAGCAGGGTCACGGATCGGGTCTAGCCACCGTGACAACCCCAGAACAGAGACTTAGAGGCCCGGTACCGGGTACCCCTCGGCCCTGCGGCAGTGGGGGCGCTACAACTTGGCGTCACGAACAGGATCTACTTAAGCCTGAAGAATCAGGTCATGTGTGCCTTGGAACTGTGATTTATTATACTTGGACTGTGACTTATTGCAAAGACTGTGCTGTGCCACTTGCCGCCAAAATCCGCCACCATTACAGCGCTGAGGAGAGCGCAGGAGAAGGAGAGGGGCGTGGAAGTAGGCGTAAACAGGCTGGAGAGCGCGAAAGACAATGGCCGCCCAGTCTAAATATTTTTGCATCCTGAGGACGTGTCCGTCAACAGCCGAGGTCTGCCTTCTCATCCTCTTTAGAGGGTGGAGACCATGGAGACGGGGCCGCCCACGAAAAAGACCACGGGAAGAAGAGACTGGAGAAGAAGCGAAGATGGCGACGCCGGGAGCACCGCGTGGGAATGACCCGACTCAGCGAGAGGCTGCACAACCCGACACAGCCCCGGATACGCCATCGTTGAGGGAACTGACCCTTGCGGAGTTACCGATGGGCCGACCCCCCTGGCCGCCGTCCGAGGAGTGTGTGGCTGCAGCCGAGGCTCGGCAGATAGCCTACCGCCTGGAAGCCGACGCCCGTGTGATCGCTCGGCTGGGCCAACCTACGGAGGTCCGCCTGTTTCCGGGGTCCCCCGCTTCTTTCATCCCAACCGCGGCAGAGTGTGAGCTGCAGGCACAGGGCTTGAGGATCCTGCCGGAGGCAGAACACCTGCGATGCCTGATGACAGCATGGCGGAACAGACCCCAGCCCGCAGCCCAGGTCGATCTGACCAGCGTCAAAGAGACCCCGCCGTCACACTGGGGTGTTGTGGTGTCCTTCAACTCCCGGAAGGGAAGGGGAGTTATCCAGGAGATCGGGGAGCCGCTACAGATCCGTGTTGACCGGGAAGAAGTGGAGCCCTGCGGGGGAAGGTACGATTGCGACCTGGAACCTGGTGACGCCGTGACCTATACCCGGTGGAGGAGGGAAGCTGGCAAGACGGGCTGGATGGCTCGGGGCGTCCAGCGGTGTGTCGCACTCCAGGCTGCTACCGGGACATCTGAGGATGAGCCTCCTGCAGAGAAGGTGATGGAACCTGTCTCCATGGAATCTCCAGAAGTCCGGGCTCACCGTGTGCCCCTGGGTCGCGCTTGCCCATGAGTAAGGAGGGCATCCCGGCGAGGGATCCTGTCATTGCTGGAGCCAGGAGAGGGATCCTGTCATTGCTGGAGCCAGGACCGGCCCTTGCTACACCAACGCGACCCATTGGCCGGGTGAGGCCTGGAAGGAGACTGCCCCCTGCACCGCCAGAAAACTGAGTAAGCAAAAATGCTTTATTGATTGTAAATAGTTCATTGTTTTCTTCTTATGCTGCTAAAACCCGTCCAGGGTTAACTCTTAAAGGGATCCCTTTGTTGACCCGGGATCCCTATTGCTTTTTGGTTGTTTCTACTTTTTGCCTTAGTTATCAAGAGACTGCTGAATCATGGACGGTGAATGATTCAAAAACTGATGTTGTAAATAGTTTGCACCTTCTTAAAGGTGCTCTCTACTGGTTTTATAAAAGAAAGGACTCTTTGCAAAGAAATTGTTCCTGGAAGCAGTACCGGAGTCCTTGCTGCATACGGACTTGCAGCTTGAGAAGTTGCACTACCTCATAGAGACTTGGTCCCCTCTTAAAGGGGATGTTCATCGATAGCACTTAAGGAATGATGATGCTTTAAAAGAAGAAGTAATAATGCTGATATGTAAAAGTTATATGTAGAAAGCTAGTTAATTGTAAGAAATGTTTAATAATGTTGATAAAAGAATGAGGACAGAAAGTGAACCCGTACGGGGTTAGTCAGTGAGTCCTCCTAGGAGCCATACAGAGATGGCTCAGTAATCCTGAACTGAAAGATGGATGATATGTTCTACACTGTGTATAGTAGTAGAAAGGCAGTAGGCCCGGGCGGAAAGGGGCGGTCCTGCAAAAGAACGAGAGGCAGTAGGCCTGGAGCAGTTAGGACAGGCGGTCCTGCAGATGTAAAGAAGGAGAATGCATAAAAGTTGATTAGCCTTATAATGTTTTATAAGAAGGTCTTTAGTGGATTTAGCGAGTACGTCCTTAAAGGCAAAGTTAAATTACTGTTCCAAAGAATTTTGCACTTAGTAGAATACCTGGTTGGGTAAGAAAAGTTATTTAAAGTATTTAACCATGTTTGTAACGTTCAAGTGTCCTCACCTCCCATAAAGGGAAGCTCTGTTAAAAAGTTTACTTGTACTTGCAATTTCAAAATTGTATGTCTTTTTGCTGACATGTATTGTTGTTTTCTTCCCAGTCCAGGAGTACTGGATTTAACCGGGGGGAGTGCAGCGCCCCAGAGTCCTGGTCGTTGCAGTACTGGAGCTCCGCCGCTAAGGGGGGCTACGGTACGTCTGATGGCACTGAAGGAGTTCTTCTGACCAGGTATCACAGTCACCAATACACTTCACAGTCTGGCCTCCAGGGGGAGCTAAGGGTTCTATGTATTAGGCCACTCCTCACAGTCTGGTAAAACTGGGGGTTAGGCAGAAAGTTAGATCAGAAAGCTGACTGGGTTGGAACCAGGCAACACCTTGTGGCAGAGGGTGTTGTAGGGGGAAGATTCAGAGGGGTCCATGTCAGGGGTGGGATCCTGGCAGAGGCCTAGCAAAGAGAGAAGAACGTTACGGGACCGTGCCTGCACGATATAGCGGCGGTACCCCAAGAAAGGATAAGAAGCGAGGTTCATTGTGCTGAGTGAGATCAACGCAACAAGGAGAATACCAGTAGGAGTCGTGCTGTAAGACGAGGCAACATCCTATTGAGGCGCATAACCGGTGGCCGGAACGCCGAGGAAGTATAGAGCTCCAGGCCAAACTTCAAACCTACGGCAGGACAGTCAGTTATAGGCGGGCTGTCTCACCCAGTTGACCTAGGAAGACACAGGGGGGTAACAACAGGAGTGGGGTGACGCTGGAGTCCCGGAAGAGCTCCGAGCCTCCCCGTCATACGGGTGCGTCCTAACCATAAGATCTGGGGGACGTGGAAGAACATCAGAATCGAGTTGTGAGGGAACACGAGAAACAGACACAACAGTTGTGGGGACTATCCCGTGGTACTCAGCAGGGAAGGACTACAACACACAAGCGCTAGCAGGTAGGCACAGATTTCCACCTGCAAAGGGAACTCTGGAGGTGCCATCGGACCGGCCGGACTTGCGCAGCCCGGTTAACCGTATTCCGGATTGAGGATCCTGAAGCCTTCAGTAAAGAGGTAAAGAGACTGCAACCTGGTGTCTTCGTTATTTACTGCAACCTGCACCGCACCACCACAACATCGTCACCATCACGCACACCATCCCCTCCACCTTCATTGTACGCCCCTCAGCAGGGTCACGGACCGGGTCTAGCCACCGTGACAACCCCAGAACAGAGACTCAGAGGCCCGGTACCGGGTACCCCTCGGCCCTGCGGCAGTGGGGGCGCTACAACTGCATGGAGTCAGGGCATTCTGGGACTTATAGTTTTACAACAACCAGAGTAAAACTGGGTGCAGACCACATTGCTGGCTGACGTGCTCCACATTAGCAGTGTCTGGGGTCACCAGTTTAGTGGGCTCCATTACCACAATACGTGGCTTCAGCCACACTCTGCCCTCACTTCCTGCTCTTGCTCTTTATATAGACTGTCCTCATTATATAGTACAAAAAAAACACCACCTACAAGATATCGGCACCTAATAGTCACATTTCGCTTTGCCCCTTCTACGAGTATTGTGGTGCCGCTCTGTAGCGCCTACATCAGCGCCAAACTCTTCGTGGGCCTTTTCTGACTACCGGAGACTCCAACAGACAGTGCAGCTGAGCTGTAGCACCGACCAGAGCTGAGAATTTATATATAAGACCCCCAAACTCCAGACCTGGAAATATCTCTAATATCTGCTCTCATTTCATTAAATACCATGAACTCTGCAATGTTTTGTTTAGGAGCCAATTACACTCCTCAGTGACCGGCTCTCTGTAGCTGCCTCCATGTTTGTTTTTTTTCCTACGGTTTGATGTGGTTTCTGGTACTCGGTTGCCCCCGGGGTCTTGTACATGAGTCACAACAGCTTCTAATCGAATGAAAAAACCCTGACAACAACGAAAACTGAGGTCAAGATACAAGAAATAGTCTATACCAGACAAATAACCAGGGCAGGGTGCGAGCGGAGGGGTCAGGCTGGGAGAACGAGCGCCAGGATCAATACACACCGGTCTGGTGGTCTCTGTGATGGGCTGATCCCCCTGATTAGATACTAATAAATATTATTATTATTATTATTATTATTTATTTATATAGCACCATTAATTCCATGGTGCTGTACATGAGAGCAAGCCTACATTGTTACAATGAGCTGAAAGTAAAAACAAACAATATGCGTAAAATCTTAAAAAAACAATATAAAGAATGTGCAAGGCTCAACATAATAAGAAAATATATGTATTTTATTTAGATTTAATTGAACAGTATTAAAAACAATATATGAAACAAAGTTTAAACATTAAAACTATTATAGATCAGTGGACAATACCGCTATCCGTCCAATACACCTAAAGGGAAGATCAAGTGGAGAAAGTTGATTAAATATAAAGAATTCAAAGTCAGCATTGATGCTGGATACTCCCATAAATGTATGAGCCACAAATAGTAAATACCACCCTCTGACAAAGCTTGATGTGAAACGCGCAGCTGGTGTGTTGTCTTTGATTGGTGAGCTAGTTACATTTTTACCAGTATGTGACACCATTGTTTCACTCTTATGTATTGTCCTTTAGAACATCTACAATCATATGCGTGGCATTTGCTATTTTGGGTTCATACATTTATGTGAGTATCCGTCTTCAATGCTGAGAATGTAAACTTCATATCCAATCAACACTCTCTACCTGATCTGCCCTTTATGTGTTTTTGGTGAATGGTGTTATTTCTCCTAGTTATAAATATTGAAAAGGACAATACAGAGGAGAGAAACAATGGTGTCACCTACTGAGAAAACAGCAGAGAAAACAGGGATTATATCCAAAGGACAGCACCCAGACCAGCAAGTTATACATCACTGGAATCAGGGTCTCTGCCCCTACATCACGCTGCTCTCATATTTCATAGCAAAAACCTGTTGACAGATTCCCTTTAAATGGATAAAATTGCAAATTGCCTTTAAGAACAAGCAACTCTGTCATTTATCTCTTATTAAAATTTCTCTCCATTCTCAGGAACAGAGGGATTTTGCAGCATGGGATAGCGCACATTGCAGGGCAGAGGAACAAATCTGCCGCTGGTTCATCATCAGGATCACACTGCCCCAAACAGCGCAAGGAAAATCCTTTAAGTAAATGTTCAAGATAATATCTTGCACTCATTTTTAATTTTGTACTCTAGTCACATCCAAAGCAGTATTCAGAATACTTCAGGTCTCCTTTTACCAAGGAGCAATGCATTGAGGAAGCAGAAATAACAGTCACAACTGGCTGACAGCGGGCGGAGACAACTTGCTGACTGTTTCCAAGCCCAATCAATAGAATTTTTGAAAGCAGCTTTGATTGTATAACGATTTTAGTTCCATTATATCCTATACTCCGGTCATAATCAGACACTCTTTATAAAGTTACTAATCGTTTGTGGTGGTAAATGCTGTTGTAATTGGAGTAACCCTTTCATTCCTTCCAGACGTATTGATCGGCCCGATGATGATGATGATGGAGGATTATTGCCACTTTTAAGTACATTCTGGATAATTTCCTCCCTAACGGATTGATCGATGCGCTGCTAGAACCATAATATTAGGACCAATTGTGGACAGTTTTTCCTACTGTATAAAGAAGTGATTTATAGATATTGTTTCCGTTATATATGTTCCCTGGTTTCCAAGTTCCATCATCCCGGTGTGACAGGTAATCTACCGCGGTGTCAGCGGCAGCATCCGTCTTTGCAGGATTAGACCTGATGATTGTTATTTAACCTTTCTGGGCAGAAATATCTTTCCCTTCTTTTCCTGAACTTGTTATTTTTAAAGGGTTTGTCCAGTCTTGAGCTCCGTTTCCTTTGTTTCTTTTTTATTATGTTACAAAGTTTCACATTTTGTGCTGATTAATTTCTTCCTATGTCTTTATAGTTGTCAGCGCTTCCTTACTGTAATACGGAGCTGCACAGCCCCTGCAGAAGTAGTTAAATTGTCAATGTCGTTTTTTCAGGTTTCGCATAAATTGATAGTCGAAAAAATATAAAACAAATGTGCAATAGATCTTATGAGAGAAATCTGCTTCTTATTCCACTTATGAGCCACTTCTTCTCCTCCTGCCTCCTGAACTGATCGACTGATTTATTCTGAAAAAACTGCTAAAAATCCATCTAGAATAAATCAAAATGACCTGCCCTATCACTGAGGGATCAGATTACAGCTGCCTGCTGCAATGTATGGAGGAGAAATGTGAAAAAACGCACATAACCATACGGACCGTGCTGCTGATTTCTAGTAAGTGTTTTATCGTGCCACAGCCTGTCTGTCGTTTCAGGTGACTGCTCAGAATAAGCTGATATTTGTGAAATGAGGTCTAACACTATTTCTGGCCATTTTATGACTTAAATCCTGCATTTTTCACCAGTTTGCACCTCCTGTAAACTTTATCTTTAATTTTCAGTTGTCTCCGAGCTAGTGAGTACATACTAGCTGCTATGATGTATTTCACAGATGGCACAAAAAGACTTGAGGAATTCTTGCTCTCCTATCTCAATGTGTCCAATATTCACAAGAAAGAGAAGCAGCACGGGGGACATTAAACAGCAGAACTGAGCCGTGTAGCTGTGAATCCAGCACTGGGATGAGAAACACTGTAAATTGTGAGCAAAGAATATTATAGGATAGTACTGAATAGTGTAACTGTGTAACAAGCAATGTGGTGAAAGAAAATACTTATAAGAAAGCAGAAGAAGCATAGAGAACATTATACAACAGTTCTGATTGGTGTAACTCTGATTTCAGCTCAGGTGAGTAACATAAAACACTTGCTGGAAAGTAGCAGCATAAAGGATATTATCCAACCTTACAGAGCAGTGCAGCTGTGAATCCAGCACTGGATAAGGACTTGCTGGAAAGCAGGAGAATAAAGGATATTTATAACGCTCGCGCCGAGACTGGATGGCGCGGGCGCCAGGGGGTGTGGCCCCACTGGACCACAGACCGAACTTCCCTGGAAGGGGCGTAACTAAGTAGCTTCCTAGGTGTTCGCTGGAGCCTCTGATGGTGAGGTCAGACTTGTGCAATAGGAAGCTACCAGGTACCACTCCAGGGTGGAGTCGGACTGTGGATGCTGATCCCACCGGGAACAAGACACAGGCAGGCAGGCACGGCTGTGACACTGGCTGACAGACGGGTATGGCTGAGGCCCTGACAGGCAGACTGGCTGGACAGAGATACAGGCAGACAGGCGGGCACAGCTGGCACTGGCAGACAGGATTGATACTCTGGTAGGAACTGGTATTCAGGTGGGTGTATGGAAACAGGCAAGAACCTGTTCAGACTGGAGAATATAAAGAAACAGGTAGAGTAAGAGCAGGAGGAGGAGCTAAGAGTAGAGAAGAAGGCAGAGCCCAGGAAGAGCAGAGGAGGAGAGGGTAGAGCAAAGAGTAGAGAAGGAGAAGGTAGAGCAAAGAGCGGAGCCAAGAGCGGAGGCGCTGGAGGCGGAGCCAAGAGCGGAGGCGCTGGAGGCGGAGCCAAGAGCGGAGGCGCTGGAGGCGGAGCCAAGAGCGGAGGCGCTGGAGGCGGAGCCAAGAGCGGAGGCGCTGGAGGCGGAGCCAAGAGCGGAGGCGCTGGAGGCGGAGCCAAGAGCGGAGGCGCTGGAGGCGGAGCCAAGAGCGGAGGCGCTGGAGGCGGAGCCAAGAGCGGAGGCGCTGGAGGCGGAGCCAAGAGCGGAGGCGCTGGAGGCGGAGCCAAGAGCGGGAGAGTGAGGAAACAGGTTGTGGAGAGGAAAGCTGAGAGGCACAGATCCACAGGTTGTGGAAGAACTGAGCAGAGTAGCGCAGAGCCACGGGTAGTGGCGAACAAGGCAGAGAGATGCAGAGCCACAGATAATGGCAAGCAGAGCAGAAAGATAAGGCGGAGGTACACACAGCAAGGTGGGAAATGACAAATAAGGAACAGGAACGGACATAGACCAGAGTACAGACAGGAACGGACACGGATAAGGATACACAAACAGAACACAGATGAAGGCCTGCTAGTTGCAGCCCTCAGACAGGAACAGACACGACCTGGCAGCTCAGTAGCAAGTGCTAACTGAGGGAAATAGTTTGCTCAGGCATCCTCCAATGGGTGAGGATGCCTTAAGTATCAGAGGCCTCAAGGCTATTGGTCAGGAACACCCCAGGGAGGTGCACACAGTCTCAATAAGAATCCGGAGTGGCTGGCGCCGCCCCCCTATGCACACAGCCAGGAAGTGTACACAGAGCAGGCGGCCATGAAGCACATGGCATGGAGCCGGCAGCAGACAGATCTCACAGCATGGCACTGGGTGAGTGAGTTGATGTAACAGGCAGGTGGGGAATGGAAGGCCATGCAGTGATGCCGGCAGGGTTGTTACAGTACCCCGTCCTTTACGCCCCCTCTTCTTCAAACCCGCCAGAATGATCTGTAGAAGAAGAAAGAAACCGCTCACAGTCCAAATCATCATAACATCTTCAAGGTAGGATAAGGCAAACGGGTCACCAGGAATCTCAGAAGACAAAGTCTCTTTTGGCTCAACAGGGTTAGCTTCACCCAGAATCTCAGATGGCAAAGTCTCTTGGTACCCAATGGGGTTGGCTTCTACAATGGACTGGACTATTTCCTCTGGGTAGACAAGAAGCAGGGACTTGGATGCTACTGACTTGATATCTTCACCAGCCGCCCACATGGAGGCCAAAGGAACATTCACAGGATACATCTTCTGCCAGATATCCAGAGACAAACTTTCAGGTAGCGGAGATGTCTTGATATCTTCACCAGCCGGCCATATGGAAGCTGAAGGAACACTCACAGAATACATCTTCTGCCTGACATCCAGAAACAAACCTCCAAAAGATGGGGATGTTTCCACAAACCGGTTACAGGTATAGTCATTAGAGTTGTGAGGAGAGATTGTCACCGCTCTCCCATCTTTGGTAACATCAGCACTCCTTGACTCGATGACTGACAGGTTACAGGTATAGTCTCTGGAGACGTGTGGAGAGATAGTCACCGCTTCCCCATCTTGGGTGACGTCATCACACCTTGACTCGATGACTAACGGGTTACTGGTATAGTCACTGGAGACGTGTGGAGAGATAGTCACCGCTTCCCCATCTTGGGTGACGTCATCACACCTTGACTCGACGACTAGCAGACCAGCAGAAGAAGATAACACCGTTGACTGTCCTAGACGCATGGGAACCAGACACCTCTCATGACTGGGTAAATTCAAACGAAGCATTTTGCAGGAACTCTTGACCAGGGCGGGTGGTAGAGTCCTAGGCTCAGAATGACCCATGGACATAACAGACAGCATACGATAGACAAACTTCTTCGAGTATAAGACTCCAACCTGGAGCTGAAATTGTTCTTGAAGGACTAGACTGCTCTTGAGTAGGGCTTGACCAACTTCAGACAATGCCCTCACCGGGTTCTGGAGCTGTATAACGGAGACCACACACTGACTCCGAATGGCAGGCGACTTTACCTCGCCAAAGCTCCCGGAAAACAGAGACACAGTCTTTGATTTAGATGGAGAGGAAGTACTCTCACCTAGGGCAGCCTCTCCTGCTGACCCAGGGTTTTGGAGTTTAACATCCACAGAGCAGAGACCGTCTGGATGTTCCTTGCAACCGCAGCGATACCGCGTCCCCTTCTTGCAGTTGGATGCGGGCTGCTGCTTTGCCAGCCCACTTTTACCAACCTTCTTGGGATTTGTTTGGGTAGCTGCAGGAACAGGTAGAGGAACCAGCGGGTTTTGGACGGGCTTGGTCCGACATGATGGTTTCTTTGGGGAATTCGCTCGTCTAGACCGCCTCTGGGATCTGGTGAGGGAAGACTTTGCAGGAGGAGCTGGCTTAGGTGCTTTGAAGGCTTTAAGGAAAACTGTCAGGAAGGCATCAAGGTCAGAGAGGATAGGATCCCTTGCTTCCCAGAAAGGGTTAATCCAATTCAATGCATCTCCTGCTAGGTAGGACATCAGAAATCCCACCTTGTGCAGATCAGAGGGAAATTCAGAAGCATTCAATTCCATATACAACAAACTTCGCTCCAGGAACTCCATGCACTCCTCTGGATCTCCGTAGTATCTTGGCGGAGGCTTCCGACGGAATTCATTATAAGCAAGGAGATTATACAACTCATCTGAGACTATGAGTGGACCACCTGGAGGAGGTGTAGGCAGCTCTCTCAACCGAGCGTAGAAACCCTCCGGGGGCCAATACTGGCTAGAAGAGAGTTCATTTTGCTCCGAGAGCAGCGGCTCATGGGACTCAGCGGGGACCATGGCCTGAGCAATCTATAACGCTCGCGCCGAGACTGGATGGCGCGGGCGCCAGGGGGTGTGGCCCCACTGGACCACAGACCGAACTTCCCTGGAAGGGGCGTAACTAAGTAGCTTCCTAGGTGTTCGCTGGAGCCTCTGATGGTGAGGTCAGACTTGTGCAATAGGAAGCTACCAGGTACCACTCCAGGGTGGAGTCGGACTGTGGATGCTGATCCCACCGGGAACAAGACACAGGCAGGCAGGCACGGCTGTGACACTGGCTGACAGACGGGTATGGCTGAGGCCCTGACAGGCAGACTGGCTGGACAGAGATACAGGCAGACAGGCGGGCACAGCTGGCACTGGCAGACAGGATTGATACTCTGGTAGGAACTGGTATTCAGGTGGGTGTATGGAAACAGGCAAGAACCTGTTCAGACTGGAGAATATAAAGAAACAGGTAGAGTAAGAGCAGGAGGAGGAGCTAAGAGTAGAGAAGAAGGCAGAGCCCAGGAAGAGCAGAGGAGGAGAGGGTAGAGCAAAGAGTAGAGAAGGAGAAGGTAGAGCAAAGAGCGGAGCCAAGAGCGGAGGCGCTGGAGGCGGAGCCAAGAGCGGAGGCGCTGGAGGCGGAGCCAAGAGCGGAGGCGCTGGAGGCGGAGCCAAGAGCGGAGGCGCTGGAGGCGGAGCCAAGAGCGGAGGCGCTGGAGGCGGAGCCAAGAGCGGAGGCGCTGGAGGCGGAGCCAAGAGCGGAGGCGCTGGAGGCGGAGCCAAGAGCGGAGGCGCTGGAGGCGGAGCCAAGAGCGGAGGCGCTGGAGGCGGAGCCAAGAGCGGGAGAGTGAGGAAACAGGTTGTGGAGAGGAAAGCTGAGAGGCACAGATCCACAGGTTGTGGAAGAACTGAGCAGAGTAGCGCAGAGCCACGGGTAGTGGCGAACAAGGCAGAGAGATGCAGAGCCACAGATAATGGCAAGCAGAGCAGAAAGATAAGGCGGAGGTACACACAGCAAGGTGGGAAATGACAAATAAGGAACAGGAACGGACATAGACCAGAGTACAGACAGGAACGGACACGGATAAGGATACACAAACAGAACACAGATGAAGGCCTGCTAGTTGCAGCCCTCAGACAGGAACAGACACGACCTGGCAGCTCAGTAGCAAGTGCTAACTGAGGGAAATAGTTTGCTCAGGCATCCTCCAATGGGTGAGGATGCCTTAAGTATCAGAGGCCTCAAGGCTATTGGTCAGGAACACCCCAGGGAGGTGCACACAGTCTCAATAAGAATCCGGAGTGGCTGGCGCCGCCCCCCTATGCACACAGCCAGGAAGTGTACACAGAGCAGGCGGCCATGAAGCACATGGCATGGAGCCGGCAGCAGACAGATCTCACAGCATGGCACTGGGTGAGTGAGTTGATGTAACAGGCAGGTGGGGAATGGAAGGCCATGCAGTGATGCCGGCAGGGTTGTTACAATATTATACAACCTTACAGAGCAGTGCAGCTGTGAGTCCAGCACTGGATAAGGACTTGCTTGAAAATAGGAGCATAAAGGATATTAAACAACCTTACAGAGCAGTGCAGCTGTGAATCCATCACTGGATAAGGACTTGCTGGAAAGCAGCAGCATAAAGGATATTATACAACCTTACACAGCAGTGCAGCTGTGAGTCCAGCACTGGATAAGGACTTGCTGGAAAATAGCAGCATAAAGGATATTATACAACCATACATACAACCATACAGAGCAGTGCAGTTGTGAATTCAGCACTGGAAAAGGATTTGCTGGAAAGCAGGAAAATAAAGGATATTATCCAACCTTACTGAGCAGTGCAGCTGTGAATCCAGCACAGGATAAGGACTTGCTGGAAAGTAGCAGCATAAAGGATATTATACAACTTTACAGAGCAGTGCATCTGTGAATACAGCACTGGATAAGACAAATAGATTCTTGAAAGTAGCAGAAGGGCCCTGTGTGTGTCTGTGCTTACCTTTCACTCTGTTCCTCTCTACTCCCCTCTCCATTCATAGGCGACTGTTGTTTGATTCCTCAGTTAGCTGGCAGACCCAAAATGGATTTTAGTAGTTATTTTGTGAAGCAGCATGAGAGTGGCTCATAAGTGGAGAAAGAAGAAAAATTTTCTGATAAACTATCTTAAAAAATATTCATCACTTTAGATAAAATCAGAACCTCCTTTACGACTACCCTGTAGATATACCAGTCAGCTGCCCTTTTTGCCTCTAAATGCCCTTGCCATGGTATTAGAGAAGAGAAATAGACGGAATGCCCAACAAATGGCTCCGAGCACCCCGACCTGATATATATAGCTCTGAGTCACGACCCGGCTGCGTCACCTCCCTCTTGGCACTGTCATAAAGCATCCTGTATGGAGCATACAGCGCGCTTCGCTTCCTTTAGGGCAGATGCAGCTTTGAGAGCTAGAAGTCACTCGTATGGGACAGCAGATAATACCGATATTATGACAAGGGGGATACACAGTTATGCAACTGACTAATGTAGCGAGCAGGTAAATCTCCGACTCGTGATGTGATGGAAAGCGCCATACGAGAGATAGAGAATGTCAGGAGGAGATTAGGCGCGGTCAGGCCGCTATCTCGCTCCGCGCTCGCACAGACGCGTGCAGATGGATTGCAGTTTTACATCAAAGACGGAAAGAAAAAAAAACAAGTAAACAAAATACACAAGCGAACAGCGGGAGGGCGGCTACAAAGAGGCAGCGCTGCGCCCACGGGCGACGGGTGGGCGTAGAGGGTGGTAGTCAATGCCCATACTACAGGAAAGAGGATAATCCACCCCAGAAAGTAATGGGGAGCAGAGCGGCCGCAGAGACGGAGCTGCTTACTCTGGGCGTTGTCATATATCCTGAACCAAGGAACATAAGCTTTGTATGATTAATAGAGAGAACCGAGGCACCGGGAGCCTCGCACCTCCAGGACAAAAGAGATTACCGAAAACAGACGTCACATAGGGACGCTGCTAAGATAAAAGAATGTATTGTCATTACGTCACCAGGGATGAAGAGGAAGATTTATACAAAGCTATAAGAGGCACAACCAGTAACAAAAAGATCTAATAGACTGAAAATAACCAAAATCCCACAACAAAAAAAGGATTAAAAAGTAAGACATTTAACCACATCTATCATTTCCACAGTACAACAATTCTTATTCAAACAGGGCAGTAGTATAGCAGTTATATTCTTGTACATAGAGGCAGTATTATAGTAGTTATATTCTTGTACATAGGGGCAGTATTATAGTAGTTATATTACTGTACATAGGGGCAGTATTATACTAGTTATATTCTTGTACATAGGAGCAGTATTATAGTAGTTATATTCTTGTACATAGGAGCAGTATTATAGTAGTTATATTCTTGTACATAGGGGCAGTATTATAGTAGTTATATTCTTGTACATAGAGGCAGTATTATAGTAGTTATATTCTTGTACATAGGAGCAGTATTATAGTAGTTATATTCTTGTACATAGGGAGCAGTATTATAGTAGTTATATTCTTGTACATAGGAGCAGTATTATAGTAGTTATATTCTTGTATATTGGAGCAGTATTATAGTAGTTATATTCTTGTACATAGAGGCAGTATTATAGCAGTTATATTCTTGTACATAGGAGCAGTATTATAGTAGTTATATTCTTGTACATAGGAGTCAGTATTATAGTAGTTATATTCTTGTACATAGGGGCAGTATTATAGTAGTTATATTCTTGTACATAGGGAGCAGTATTATAGTAGTTATATTCTTGTACATAGGAGCAGTATTATAGTAGTTATATTCTTGTACATTGGAGCAGTATTATAGTAGTTATATTCTTGTACATAGGGAGCAGTATTATAGTAGTTATATTATTGTACATAGGAGCAGTATTATAGTAGTTATATTCTTGTATATTGGAGCAGTATTATAGTAGTTATATTCTTGTACATAGAGGCAGTATTATAGCAGTTATATTCTTGTACATAGGGAGCAGTATTATAGTAGTTATATTCTTGTACATAGGAGTCAGGAATATAGTAGCTATATTCTTGTATATAGGGGCAGTATTATAGTAGTTATATCATTGTGTAGAGGGGGCAGTATTATAGTAGTTATATCATTGTGTAGAGGGGGCAGTATTATAGTAGTTATATTCTTGTACATAGGGCAGTATTATAGTAGTTATATTCTTGTACATAGGGGCAGTATTATAGTAGTTATATTCTTGTACATAGAAGCAGTATTATAGTAGTTCTATTCTTGTCCATAGGGGCAGTATTATAATAGTTATATTCTTGTACATGGGGCAGTATTATAGTAGTTATATTCTTGTACATAGAAGCAGTATTATAGCAGTTATATTCTTGTATATATGGCAGTATTATAGTAGTTATGTTCTTGTACATAGGGGCAGTATTATAGTAGTTATATTCTTGTACATAGGGACAGTATTATAGTAGTTATATTCTTGTACATAGGGGCAGTATTATAGTAGTTATATTCTTGTACATAGGAGCAGTATTATATTAGTTATATTCTTGTAAATAGGGGGCAGTATTATAGTAGTTATATTCTTGTACATGGGGAAGTATTATAGTAGTTATATTCTTGTACATAGGGGCAGTATTATAGTAGTTATATTCTTGTACATAGGAGCAGTATTATAGTAGTTATATTCTTGTACATAGGGGCAGTATTATAGTAGTTATATTATTGTACATAGGGAGCAGTATTATAGTAGTTATATTCTTGTACATAGGAGCAGTATTATAGTAGTTATATTCTTGTACATAGGAGTCAGTATTATAGTAGTTATATTCTTGTACATAGGGGCAGTATTATAGTAGTTATATTCTTGTACATAGGGAGCAGTATTATAGTAGTTATATTCTTGTACATAGGAGCAGTATTATAGTAGTTATATTCTTGTACATTGGAGCAGTATTATAGTAGTTATATTCTTGTACATAGGAGTCAGGAATATAGTAGCTATATTCTTGTATATAGGGGCAGTATTATAGTAGTTATATCATTGTGTAGAGGGGGCAGTATTATAGTAGTTATATCATTGTGTAGAGGGGGCAGTATTATAGTAGTTATATTCTTGTACATAGGGCAGTATTATAGTAGTTATATTCTTGTACATAGGGGCAGTATTATAGTAGTTATATTCTTGTACATAGAAGCAGTATTATAGTAGTTCTATTCTTGTCCATAGGGGCAGTATTATAATAGTTATATTCTTGTACATAGGGGCAGTATTATAGTAGTTATATTCTTGTACATAGAAGCAGTATTATAGTAGTTCTATTCTTGTCCATAGGGGCAGTATTATAATAGTTATATTCTTGTACATGGGGCAGTATTATAGTAGTTATATTCTTGTACATAGAAGCAGTATTATAGCAGTTATATTCTTGTATATATGGCAGTATTATAGTAGTTATGTTCTTGTACATAGGGGCAGTATTATAGTAGTTATATTCTTGTACATAGGGACAGTATTATAGTAGTTATATTCTTGTACATAGGGGCAGTATTATAGTAGTTATATTCTTGTACATAGGAGCAGTATTATATTAGTTATATTCTTGTAAATAGGGGGCAGTATTATAGTAGTTATATTCTTGTACATGGGGAAGTATTATAGTAGTTATATTCTTGTACATAGGGGCAGTATTATAGTAGTTATATTCTTGTACATAGGAGCAGTATTATAGTAGTTATATTCTTGTACATAGGGGCAGTATTATAGTAGTTATATTATTGTACATAGGGAGCAGTATTATAGTAGTTATATTCTTGTACATAGGAGCAGTATTATAGTAGTTATATTCTTGTACATAGGAGTCAGTATTATAGTAGTTATATTCTTGTACATAGGGGCAGTATTATAGTAGTTATATTCTTGTACATAGGGAGCAGTATTATAGTAGTTATATTCTTGTACATAGGAGCAGTATTATAGTAGTTATATTCTTGTACATTGGAGCAGTATTATAGTAGTTATATTCTTGTACATAGGGAGCAGTATTATAGTAGTTATATTATTGTACATAGGAGCAGTATTATAGTAGTTATATTCTTGTATATTGGAGCAGTATTATAGTAGTTATATTCTTGTACATAGAGGCAGTATTATAGCAGTTATATTCTTGTACATAGGGAGCAGTATTATAGTAGTTATATTCTTGTACATAGGAGTCAGGAATATAGTAGCTATATTCTTGTATATAGGGGCAGTATTATAGTAGTTATATCATTGTGTAGAGGGGGCAGTATTATAGTAGTTATATCATTGTGTAGAGGGGGCAGTATTATAGTAGTTATATTCTTGTACATAGGGCAGTATTATAGTAGTTATATTCTTGTACATAGGGGCAGTATTATAGTAGTTATATTCTTGTACATAGAAGCAGTATTATAGTAGTTCTATTCTTGTCCATAGGGGCAGTATTATAATAGTTATATTCTTGTACATGGGGCAGTATTATAGTAGTTATATTCTTGTACATAGAAGCAGTATTATAGTAGTTCTATTCTTGTCCATAGGGGCAGTATTATAATAGTTATATTCTTGTACATGGGGCAGTATTATAGTAGTTATATTCTTGTACATAGAAGCAGTATTATAGCAGTTATATTCTTGTATATATGGCAGTATTATAGTAGTTATGTTCTTGTACATAGGGGCAGTATTATAGTAGTTATATTCTTGTACATAGGGACAGTATTATAGTAGTTATATTCTTGTACATAGGGGCAGTATTATAGTAGTTATATTCTTGTACATAGGAGCAGTATTATATTAGTTATATTCTTGTAAATAGGGGGCAGTATTATAGTAGTTATATTCTTGTACATGGGGAAGTATTATAGTAGTTATATTCTTGTACATAGGGGCAGTATTATAGTAGTTATATTCTTGTACATAGGAGCAGTATTATAGTAGTTATATTCTTGTACATAGGGGCAGTATTATAGTAGTTATATTATTGTACATAGGGAGCAGTATTATAGTAGTTATATTCTTGTACATAGGGGCAGTATTATAGTAGTTATATTCTTGTACATAGGGGCAGTATTATAGTAGTTATATTCTTGTACATAGGGAGTAGTTTCATAGTAGTAGCCTGACATACACTTTCCTGAATTGTTTTATAGTAGTAGTTTTATAGTAGACCTGCAGACCTGTATGCACTTTGGGGGACATCATACAATGTTCAGGTCATGGACTTTCTGGATGAATAACACATGTGGATGAGATTTGTGCTGAGCATTCTTATGATCGGTGTCTGGGGATGGATGCAGCCTCTTCTCTACTTTTCTACCGTCCCACGTCTGATTCTCAATTAACTGTCAGTCTTAAAATGTAGACGAAATTGAATATGTAATTACATGCAATCCAACACAATTAAGGTTATAGATTTAGCTTTTTATTACATTTTAGGAGTTTTGTTAACCTTTTATTCTACAGTCTGCTTCTTCCTAAACTGTATAAGTGGCTGCAGAATGGACAATATTACACAGGTTACACGGTGAATCTTTGGCGCAGGGTGTATTAGCCAAATAGTGATGTATGTAGCAGTAGGAGTTGTCACCATGTCTAGCTGTTTTGCATCTTTCCCTTTCTGTAGTGGACTTCTGGTATATATTCCAGGTTGTATAAAAAGGTGTCTTTGTATATTTAGAGAAAATCTGCGACAAATAACCCAAGACTGATCCTCCAATTTATTTGCCGTTCTTATTGGCACATGGATTAACCTCAGTCATTGGGGATAATTCACATAAAGCTGCCTGGCGTGGTTTTCACTTGGAACCTACAGTCACAGATTATATGTCACTTCTATTTTTCATCACCTGAATTCCATATTGGAGCACAGAATTATCCGCGCAGTATCAGTTTTATGACCACTTCACGTGGATGTGAGGCAGAATACTCGTGAAATCCATGTAGAACATACCCAATGTGAACCTGTCCTCAGAATAATTGAATATTATGTAGCACTACTTATAAAGGGGCACTCTGCTGGGTTAATATGGGTAGATTTTACATAGAAACTTTATTTCCAATGTGTGCTACATATTGATTCTTAAAGGAGATATCCGGTCTCAATATTTTGGGTCTGTCATCAATATCAGACTGGCAGGGGTCTGACACCCAGCCCCCCAAACTAATCAGATGTTATTTGCTCTGGCAGCTTTGATTGGAGCTCAGATCAATATGTAGCAGGCGCTGCAGGGTGCTGCAGAACATCTTCTATTCAAGAGAAGACTATGGGGCGTTGGGTGCCCTCTGATCAGATTTTGATGACCTCTGCAATACCTTAGAAGGAACAACCCCCTTTAATAGTTGCCACTAGCTAAGAATACATATACATACTTAAAAACATCAAGAAAACATTTATTCTACATGTTAACAGTCTGAACGCAGACCACAAGCCCCTTACTGTCGAAATTGTTGAAAGCCCAGGTGTATGGACGCCCACTGATCCCAATAATTGCTTGGTTTGTCCCATATTTTGCATGAAGTTTAATTAATTTCGGGCCTTCTCTAGTAATAATCATTGAAAGTAAATGATCCAAAGCTACTCAATTACCGATAATCGCTGTTTACATCCCCAGAATTAATGTGACATGTTACTGATCAGAGTGCAAATATTTGATGGTGTTTTCTTCCAGTTCTGAAGGGGTTAAATACGCTTTCTTTCCGAGTATTTTTAGCCTTCTCTTTGCAATAAATAACTGGCAATGGAACCGTCTGCTCAGAAAAACAATGTATACTCCAGCAGAGGGTCACTGCTTAAGTCATTATTGATCCTTATTTTTAATGACAAATTAGATTTTTCTCCAGTTCTCATCTACAACTAGAAAAGAGATGGAGCCGCGCAGGAGCCCCCCACCCTGCCTCATGTAGGGGGTAAATGGTCTGAGCCTCCAGGGAAGAAATCAAATCCTAAGTAAGAGCAGCAAGTAAATACTAATTTAAGTATTAAGTAGATAGATTTACATTGCTTAATTCAATTCACAGTCGCTCCACCGACATCTTATCCTCCCAAATCATCAACTGCCCAGATCACTGTACAAATCTCATCCCAGCGTAAAAGATCACAACATGAACGGTATTCTGTACTCCACTGTATCAGCGATGTACTTGTACCAAAGGGCAGTATTATAGTAGTTGTATTCTTGTACATAGGAGCAGTATTATAGTAGTTATATTCTTGTATATAGAGACAGTATTATAGTAGTTATATTCTTGTACATAGGAGCAGTATTATAGTAGTTATATTCTTGTACATAGGGGCAGTATTATAGTAGTTATATTCTTGTACATAGGGGCAGTATTATAGTAGTTATAGTCTTGTACATAGGGACAGTATTATAGTAGTTATATTCTTGGACATAGGGGCAGTATTATAGTAGTTATATTCTTGTATATAGGGACAGTATTATAGTACTTATATTCTTGTACATAGGAGCAGTATTATAGTAGTTATATTCTTGTACATAGGGGCAGTATTATAGTAGTTATAGTCTTGTACATAGGGACAGTATTATAGTAGTTATATTCTTGGACATAGGGGCAGTATTATAGTAGTTATATTCTTGTACATAGGGGCAGTATTATAGTAGTTATATTCTTGTACATAGGGAGCAGTATTATAGTAGTTATATTCTTGTACATAGGGGCAGTATTATAGTAGTTATATTCTTGTACATAGGAGCAGTATTATAGTAGTTATATTCTTGTACATAGGAGCAGTATTATAGTAGTTATATTCTTGTACATAGGGGCAGTATTATAGTAGTTATAGTCTTGTACATAGGGACAGTATTATAGTAGTTATATTCTTGGACATAGGGGCAGTATTATAGTAGTTATATTCTTGTACATAGGAGCAGTATTATAGTAGTTATATTCTTGTATATAGGAGCAGTATTATAGTAGTTATATTCTTGTACATAGGGGCAGTATTATAGTAGTTATATTCTTGTACATAGGGGCAGTATTATAGTAGTTATATTCTTGTACATAGGGAGCAGTATTATAGTAGTTATATTCTTGTACATAGGGGCAGTATTATAGTAGTTATATTCTTGTAGATAGGGGCAGTATTAGGCCGGCGTCACACATGCGAGTTTTACGGACGTAAGAGCGCAGAAACTACGTCCGTAAAACTCGCATAACATACGGCACAATTATTCTCAATGGGGCTGCTCCTATTAGCCGTATATTACGGTTCAGTATTATACGGCTTTCTACGGCCGTACAAAATCGCAGCATGCTGCGTTTGTCAGCGTATTGTGCAAAAAAATCGCCAATGAAAGTCTATGGGTGCGAGAAAAATACGGATTCCACACGGACCAGCAGTGTGACTTGCGAGAAATACGCAGCGGTGTTAGTGAAAAGTCGGTAATTCAATTGCCGGCTTTTCATTTCTCCTGCACAAACCCGACAGGATATGAGACATGATTACATACAGTAAACCATCTCATATCCCCTTTTTTTTTGCATATTCCACACTACTAATGTTAGTAGTGTGTATGTGCAAAATTTCAGCGCTGTAGCTGCTGAAATAAAGGGTTAAATGGCGGAAAAAATTGGCGTGGGCTCCCGCGCAATTTTCTCCGCCAGAATGGTAAAACCAGTGACTGACGGCAGATATTAATAGCCAGGAGAGGGTCCATGGTTATTGGCCCCCCCGTGGCTAAAAACATCTGCCCCCAGCCACCCCAGAAAAGGCACATCTGGAAGATGCGCCTATTCTGGCACTTGGCCACTCTCTTCCCACTCCCTGTAGCGGTAGGATATGGGGTAATGAAGGGTTAATGCCACCTTGCTATTGTAAGGTGACATTAAGCCAGATTAATAATGGAGAGGCGTCAATTATGACACCTATCCATTATTAATCCAATTGTTTGAAAGGGTTAAAAAACACACACACATTATTAAAAAGGATTTTAATGAAATAAACACAGCGGTTGTTGTAATAATTTATTGCTCTCTCAATCCATTTCCAGGCCCTCGCTTGGCAAAATAATAAACGCACAAGATACATACCTTCTGATGTCCGATCACGTCCCACGAGGTAATCCATCTGAAGGGGTTAATAATATTACAGGCACGAGCCCTGCTAATGCACTCGCTCGTGCCTGTAATTCCCCGGCGAATGAATGAAATGTAGGTCATTGACCTACATTTCCTTCAGTCGCGGTGATGCGCCCCCTGGTGGATGTCCTCATATGACCTGGAGCGTGGGAAAAAGTTCCCAGGCTGCAGTTCATGAGAACATCCAGCAGGGGCGCATCACCGCGACTCAATGTAAGTACAGATCCAGCTTTCCTTTCAGCACCCGGGGATTACAGGCACGAGCGAGTGGTTTATCGCAGCTCGTGCCTGTAATATTAGTTAACCCCTTCAGATGGATTACCTCGTGGGACGTGATAGGACATCAGAAGGTATGTATCTTGCGCGTTTATTATTTTGCCAAGCGAGGGCCTGGAAATGGATTGAGAGAGCAATAAATTATTACAACAACTGCTGTGTTTATTTCATTAAAATACTTTTAAATCATGTGTGTGTGTTTTTTAACCCTTTCAAACAATTGGATTAATAATGGATAGGTGTCATAATTGACGCCTCTCCATTATTAATCTGGCTTAATGTCACCTTACAATAGCAAGGTGACATTAACCCTTCATTACCCCATATCCCACCGCTACAGGGAGTGGGAAGAGAGTGGCCAAGTGCCAGAATAGGCGCATCTTCCAGATGTGCCTTTTCTGGGGTGGCTGGGGGCAGATGTTTTTAGCCACGGGGGGGCCAATAACCATGGACCCTCTCCTGGCTATTAATATCTGCCCTCAGTCACTGGCGTTACCACTCTGGCAGAGAAAATTGCGCGGGAGCCCACGCCAATTTTTTCCGCCATTTAACCCTTTATTTTAGCAGCTACAGCGCTGAAATTTTGCACATACACACTACTAACATTAGTAGTGTGGAATATGCAAAAAAAAGGGGATATGAGATGGTTTACTGTATGTAATCATGTCTCATATCCTGTCGGGTTTGTGCAGGAGAAATGAAAAGCCGGCAATTGAATTACCGGCTGTTCACAGTTATCGCGCTGAATGAAATCTAAATACAGAATATATATATATGTGTCACAATGACATATATATATATATATATATATATATATATATATATATATATATATATATATATATATATATATATATATACTGTATATATGTTTTCCCTAACATTTGAGCACATAAATCCATTAGATGTCGGTTTTGCAAGCCTGCGCGAAAATCTCGCAGTACGGATGCCATACGGATTACATACGGAGGATGCCATGCGCAAAATACGCTGAAACACCCTGACTACGGATCAATATTTTGGGAACATTTCTCCGTATTACGGCCGTAGTACGGACGTATAATACGTGGCGTATTGTCTTACGCCAAGTGTGACTCCAGTCTTACAGTAGTTATATTCTTGTATATAGGGAGCAGTATTATAGTAGTTATATTCTTGTAGATAGGGGCAGTATTATAGTAGTTATATTCTTGTAGATAGGGGCAGTATTATAGTAGTTATATTCTTGTACATAGGGGCAGTATTACAGTAGTTATATTCTTGTACATAGGGGCA
This sequence comes from Ranitomeya variabilis, assembly GCF_051348905.1. Taxonomy (NCBI): domain Eukaryota; kingdom Metazoa; phylum Chordata; class Amphibia; order Anura; family Dendrobatidae; genus Ranitomeya; species Ranitomeya variabilis. Next base: position 232,118,634 of record NC_135238.1, read on the forward strand.
GTATTACAGTAGTTATATTCTTGTATATAGGGAGCAGTATTATAGTAGTTATATTCTTGTACATAGGGGCAGTATTATAGTAGTTATATTCTTGTACATAGGGGCAGCATTATAGTAGTTATATTCTTGTACATAGGGGCAGTATTATAGTAGATATATTCTTGTAGATAGGGGCAGTATTATAGTAGTTATATTCTTGTACATAGGGGCAGTATTACAGTAGTTATATTCTTGTATATAGGGGCAGTATTATAGTAGTTATATTCTAGTACATAGGAGCAGTATTATAGTAGTTATATTCTTGTACATAGGAGCTGTATTATAGTAGTTATATTCTTGTACATAGGAGCAGTATTATAGTAGTTATATTCTTGTAGATAGGAGCAGTATTATAGTAGTTATATTCTTGTACATAGGGGCAGTATTATAGTAGTTATATTCTTGTACATAGGGGCAGTATTATAGTAGTTATTTTCTTGTACATAGGGGCAGTATTATAGTAGTTATATTCTTGTACATAGGGGCAGTATTATAGTAGTTATATTCTTGTATATAGGGGCAATTTTTATTATAAAAACCAAACATAAATACAATTATAATAAAAACAAAAATCACCCAGAATTACAAAACACAATTCACTTTGGTTATATACACACAAGTACTAAATAATCAGATCATATTCATACATAAATTAAAGTGTCCACACCTGGAGTTAGAAGAAAATTAAGCAAAAAAAAAAAAAAAAAAACCAATCATATTTCCCAACTGAATTTTACATTCCTCCATAACAATATTTCTCGGACTCCTTCCAACTTCTAGTGATTTTATCCACCGGAGTTCTGACATAACCTGACCAGCTGCAGCGGTGTGATCGAACAGCTCATTGTGCAGTGACACCCGGGTTCTCATGTGTGTTGTGAATTTGGATTCTGGGCTCCCCCGGTGGCTACTGGTGGAATTGAACTGGTGTTTTCATCTTCTCTGTTCACCTGTTCCCATCAAGATGTGGGAGTCGCTATATAACCTTGCTGCTCTGTTAGTTGCTTGCCGGTCAACAATGTTATCAGAAGCCTCTCTGTGCTTGTTCCTGCTCCTAGACAACTACTAGATAAGTTGGACTCTTGTCCATGTTTGTTTTTGCATTTTTGTTCCAGTTCACAGCTGTAGTTTCGTTACTGTGTCTGGAAAGCTCTTGTGAACAGGAATTGCCACTCTGATGTTATGAGTTAATGCCAGAGTTTTAAAGTAATTCCTGGATGGTGTTTTGATAGGGTTTTCAGCTGACCATGAAAGTGTCCTTTCTGTCTTCTGCTATGTAGTAAGTGGACCTCAAATTTGCTAAACCTATTTTCATACTACGTTTGTTATTTCATCTTAATTCACCGCCAATACATGTGGGGGGCCTCTGTCTCCTTTCGGGGTATTTCTCTAGAGGTGAGCTAGGACTAATATTTTCCTCTGCTAGCATTATTTAGTCCTCCGGCTGGTGCTGGGCATCTAGAATCAACGTAGGCATGCTACCCGGCCACTGCTAGTTGTGCGTTAGGTTTAGTTCATGGTCAGCTCAGTTCCCATCTTCCAAGAGCTAGTTCCTATATATGCTGATGCTATGTTCTCTTGCCATTGAGAACATGACAGTTTGACCGGCCCACAAAGTGTTAATTGTTTGGGCTGAAGCAGGAGAAAAAGAAGTGTTTAAGGGAATTTTTTTTTTTTCCCCCTCAGAGTTTTGCTGCCTAGCCCTTAATTGCTGTCTAGCTGCTTCTTACCTCCTCTTAACCCTTGAATGGCTCTGTGTCCACCTGTTTGTAATGGATCTTCAGAGTGTAACTGCAGGTTTGAATAATCTCGCCACGAAGGTACAAAATTTGCAAGACTTTGTTTGTCATGCACCTGTATCTGAGCCGAGAATTCCTTGGCCGGAATTTTTCTCGGGGAATAGATCTGGGTTTCAGAATTTTCGAAATAATTGCAAATTATTTTTGTCCCTGAAATTTCGCTCTGCCGGAGACCCTGCACAGCAGGTCAGGATTGTGATTTCCTTGCTCCGGGGCGACCCTCAAGACTGGGCTTTTTCATTGACACCAGGGGATCCTGTGTTGCTCAATGTGGATGCGTTTTTTCTGGCCTTGGGGTTGCTTTATGACGAACCTCATTTGGAGCTTCAGGCAGAAAAAACTTTGATGTCCCTATCTCAGGGGCAAGATGAAGCGGAAATTTACTGTCAAAGATTCCGTAAATGGTCTGTGCTTACTCAGTGGAATGAGTGCGCCCTGGCGGCGACTTTCAGAGAGGGTCTCTCTGATGCCATTAAGGATGTTATGGTGGGGTTCCCTGTGCCTGCGGGTCTGAATGAGTCCATGACAATGGCTATTCAGATCGATAGGCGTTTGCGGGAGCGCAAACCAGTGCACCATCTGGCGGTGTCCACTGAGAAGTCGCCAGAGAGTATGCAGTGTGATAGAATTCTGTCCCGAAGCGAGCGGCAGAATTTTAGACGGAAAAATGGGTTGTGTTTCTATTGTGGTGATTCTACTCATGTTATATCAGCATGCTCTAAGCGCACTAAAAAGCTTGATAAATCTGTTTCCATTTGCACCTTACCGTCTAAGTTTATTCTATCTGTGACCTTGATTTGCTCTTTGTCATCTATTACCACGGACGCCTATGTCGACTCTGGCGCCGCTTTGAGTCTTATGGATTGGTCCTTTGCCAAACGCTGTGGGTATGATTTAGAGCCTTTGGAGACTCTTATTCCTCTGAAGGGGATTGACTCCACCCCATTGGCTAATAATAAACCACAATACTGGACACAAGTAACTATGCGTATTAATCCGGATCACCAGGAGATTATTCGCCTTCTGGTGCTGTATAATCTACATGATGTGTTGGTGCTTGGATTGCCTTGGCTGCAATCTCACAACCCAGTCCTCGACTGGAGAGCTATGTCTGTGTTGAGCTGGGGATGTAAAGGAACTCATGGGGATGTACCTGTGGTTTCCATTTCATCATCTATTCCCTCTGAAATTCCTGAGTTCCTGTCTGACTATCGTGACGTCTTTGAAGAATCCAAGCTTGGTTCATTACCTCCGCACCGAGAGTGCGATTGTGCCATAGATTTAATCCCGGGTAGTAAATACCCAAAGGGTTGTTTATTTAATCTGTCTGTGCCTGAACATGCTGCTATGCGAGAATATATAAAGGAGTCCTTGGAAAAGGGACATATTCGTCCATCGTCATCTCCCTTAGGAGCCGGTTTTTTCTTTGTGTCAAAAAAAAGACGGCTCTTTGAGACCATGTATCGATTATCGGCTTTTGAATAAAATCACTGTAAAATATCAATACCCATTGCCGTTGCTGACTGATTTGTTTGCTCGCATAAAGGGGGCCAAGTGGTTCTCTAAGATTGACCTTCGTGGGGCGTATAATTTGGTGCGAATCAGGCAGGGGGATGAGTGGAAAACCGCATTTAATACGCCCGAGGGCCACTTTGAGTATTTAGTGATGCCTTTTGGTCTTTCAAATGCTCCGTCAGTTTTCCAGTCCTTTATGCATGATATTTTTCGCGATTATTTGGATAAATTTATGATTGTGTATCTGGATGATATTCTGATTTTTTCGGATGACTGGGACTCTCATGTCCAGCAAGTCAGGAGGGTTTTCCAGGTTTTGCGGTCTAATTCTTTGTGTGTGAAGGGTTCTAAGTGTGTTTTTGGGGTACAGAGGATTTCCTTTTTGGGATATATTTTTTCTCCCTCTTCCATTGAAATGGATCCTGTCAAGGTTCAAGCTATTTGTGATTGGACGCAGCCCTCTTCTCTTAAGAGTCTTCAGAAATTTTTGGGCTTTGCTAACTTTTATCGTCGATTTATTGCTGGTTTTTCGGATATTGCTAAGCCATTGACCGATTTGACTAAGAAGGGTGCTGATGTTGCTGATTGGTCCCCTGACGCTGTGGAGGCCTTTCGGGAGCTTAAGCGCCGTTTTTCCTCTGCCCCTGTGTTGCGTCAGCCTGATGTTGCTCTACCTTTTCAGGTTGAGGTCGACGCTTCTGAGATCGGAGCTGGGGCAGTGTTGTCGCAGAAAAGTTCTGACTGCTCCGTGATGAGGCCTTGTGCCTTCTTTTCCCGTAAATTTTCGCCCGCTGAGCGGAATTATGATGTTGGGAATCGGGAGCTTTTGGCCATGAAGTGGGCTTTTGAGGAGTGGCGCCATTGGCTTGAGGGGGCCAGACATCAGGTGGTGGTATTGACTGACCACAAAAACTTGATTTATCTTGAGACCGCCAGGCGCCTGAATCCTAGACAGGCGCGCTGGTCATTATTTTTCTCTCGGTTTAATTTTGTGGTGTCATACCTACCGGGTTCTAAGAATGTTAAGGCGGATGCCCTTTTTAGGAGTTTTGAGCCTGACTCGCCTGGTAACTCTGAGCCCACAGGTATCCTTAAGGATGGAGTGGTATTGTCAGCCGTTTCTCCAGACCTGCGGCGGGCCTTGCAGGAGTTTCAGGCGGATAGACCGGATCGTTGCCCACCTGATAAACTGTTTGTTCCTGATGATTGGACCAGTAGAGTCATCTCTGAGGTTCATTCTTCTGCGTTGGCAGGTCATCCTGGCATATTTGGTACCAGGGATTTGGTGGCAAGGTCCTTCTGGTGGCCTTCCCTGTCACGAGATGTGCGAGGCTTTGTGCAGTCTTGTGACGTTTGTGCTCGGGCCAAGCCTTGTTGCTCTCGGGCTAGTGGATTATTGTTGCCCTTGCCCATTCCTAAGAGGCCTTGGACGCACATCTCGATGGATTTTATTTCAGATCTGCCTGTTTCTCAGAAGATGTCTATCATCTGGGTGGTGTGTGACCGTTTCTCTAAGATGGTCCATTTGGTTCCTCTGCCCAAGTTGCCTTCTTCTTCCGAGTTGGTTCCTCTGTTTTTTCAAAATGTTGTTCGTTTGCATGGTATTCCTGAGAATATCATTTCTGACAGAGGGACCCAATTCGTGTCTAGATTTTGGCGGGCATTCTGTGCTAGGATGGGCATAGATTTATCTTTTTCGTCCGCTTTCCATCCTCAGACGAATGGCCAGACCGAGCGGACTAATCAGACCCTGGAGACATATCTGAGGTGTTTTGTGTCTGCTGACCAGGATGATTGGGTTGCTTTTTTGCCATTGGCAGAGTTCGCTCTCAATAATCGGGCCAGCTCTGCCACTTTGGTGTCCCCGTTTTTCTGTAATTCGGGGTTTCATCCTCGATTTTCCTCTGGTCAGGTGGAATCTTCGGATTGTCCTGGAGTGGATGCTGTGGTGGAGAGATTGCATCAGATCTGGGGGCAGGTGGTGGACAATTTGAGGTTGTCCCAGGAGAAGACTCAGCTTTTTGCCAACCGCCACCGTCGTGTTGGTCCTCGGCTTTGTGTTGGGGATTTGGTGTGGTTGTCTTCTCGTTTTGTCCCTATGAGGGTCTCTTCTCCTAAGTTTAAGCCTCGGTTCATCGGCCCGTATAAGATATTGGAGATTCTTAACCCTGTTTCCTTCCGTTTGGACCTCCCTGCATCCTTCTCTATTCATAACGTTTTTCATCGGTCATTATTGCGCAGGTATGAGGTACCGGTTGTGCCTTCCGTTGAGCCTCCTGCTCCGGTGTTGGTTGAGGGTGAGTTGGAGTACGTTGTGGAGAAAATCTTAGACTCTCGTGTTTCCAGACGGAGACTCCAGTATCTGGTCAAGTGGAAGGGATACGGCCAGGAGGATAATTCTTGGGTGAATGCATCTGATGTTCATGCCTCTGATCTGGTTCGTGCCTTTCATAGGGCCCATCCTGATCGCCCTGGTGGTTCTGGTGAGGGTTCGGTGCCCCCTCCTTGAGGGGGGGGGTACTGTTGTGAATTTGGATTCTGGGCTCCCCCGGTGGCTACTGGTGGAATTGAACTGGTGTTTTCATCTTCTCTGTTCACCTGTTCCCATCAAGATGTGGGAGTCGCTATATAACCTTGCTGCTCTGTTAGTTGCTTGCCGGTCAACAATGTTATCAGAAGCCTCTCTGTGCTTGTTCCTGCTCCTAGACAACTACTAGATAAGTTGGACTCTTGTCCATGTTTGTTTTTGCATTTTTGTTCCAGTTCACAGCTGTAGTTTCGTTACTGTGTCTGGAAAGCTCTTGTGAACAGGAATTGCCACTCTGGTGTTATGAGTTAATGCCAGAGTTTTAAAGTAATTCCTGGATGGTGTTTTGATAGGGTTTTCAGCTGACCATGAAAGTGTCCTTTCTGTCTTCTGCTATGTAGTAAGTGGACCTCAAATTTGCTAAACCTATTTTCATACTACGTTTGTTATTTCATCTTAATTCACCGCCAATACATGTGGGGGGCCTCTGTCTCCTTTCGGGGTATTTCTCTAGAGGTGAGCTAGGACTAATATTTTCCTCTGCTAGCATTATTTAGTCCTCCGGCTGGTGCTGGGCATCTAGAATCAACGTAGGCATGCTACCCGGCCACTGCTAGTTGTGCGTTAGGTTTAGTTCATGGTCAGCTCAGTTCCCATCTTCCAAGAGCTAGTTCCTATATATGCTGATGCTATGTTCTCTTGCCATTGAGAACATGACACATGTGCCAATGATAGTATTTGATAACACTTATGATAATGTACATCGTCTCTCTGTCGATGTTACTAACAGTGGAGGGGACACCATAGATTATGTCAGGATACTTTAGGGTCCGCAGTCTGGGGATTTTTAGACTATCTGACACTTTCTCCCAGATCTTCCTCCCTCCCCAGCAATCACATATAAAGTGCTCCATAGTCTCCTCCTGCTGACAACCAAGGGGACAATTCCGATCAGAGACACTCAGATGTTTCAGGTTCCCCCTGACAAAGAGACGACTATGCAGTGAAAGCCAAGTGACATCAAACAGTTTAGGAGGAAGTCGTTTCTCGTTTAGGAACCTAAGGCTTTCCTGCAGGGTGGTGGTGACTAGGGTTGAGCGACCTTTAGTTTTTTAGGGTCGAGTCGGGTTTTGTGAAACCCGACTGTCTTAAAAGTCGAGTCGAGTGAAATCGGCCGACCACCGTGAAAAGTCGGCCGAAACACGAAACCCAATTAAGGAATTTTTTTTTTTTTCTCTCTCTCTCTCTCTCTCTCTCCCCCCTCCGTCCCAGCACAGAAAATTTCTTCTTCCACATTCCAAATCCCTACCGCGCACAAGCGATAACATGACGATAGGCGTTCACTCCCCTAAGACCTATGTCATCACTCTGCCCACGCTCATTCATTGGCTGAAAAAATGGCGCTAAATGCGTCATACGAAACGCGACTTTGGCGCCAAGATCGCGTACCGCATGGCCGACCCCGCACAGGGATCGGGTCGGGTTTCATGAGACGCCGACTTTGCCAAAAGTCGGCGACTTATGAAAATGCACGACCCGTTTCGCTCAACCCTAGTGGGGACACAATCTCTCAGAGCCAGTGGAGAGTAGAAGAAAGTCCCACATACATGAGCATATATGTCTCTTCTCCTACTGCTCTCAATGTAAGACTTCTCCAGTCCCCACCTCCTAACACACTTCAGACCGTAGTCCAGATACTGGGGGAGGTGGTCACCTGTCCATCTCCTCCTCTTGAGACTGCCGCCTCGCACCCAAGATTCTGCAAAAGGCAATATCCAGTACCTGATACTATTTACCCACAGGGAGCTACTGTTTGAGTCCATGTGCCCAAAATGTACCTTTAGAAACAGGGAGTCAAAGAAAACCCTTGGATTCAACATATCCAGCCCACCCTCTCTCCGCGGTAGGTACGTTATTGCCCTCTTTATTAGGTTCAACCTATTCCCCCACAAGAGCTGGAAGAACAGGCTGAAGAGCCTCGCTGAGAAAGATTCTGGCAAAGGGAAAATGACAGAGACATACAAGAAAACAGGGACCAGGTAAGTCTTCAACATTGCGACCCTTTCTCTGTAGGTCAGCCTCCAGTTCTTCCATCGCTGAACCTTTGCATTTCCGGTTTCCAATCTCTCCTCCCAATTTAGAGTGGCATTATCATCCCTCCCAAATTTAACCCCTAGGATCTTAATATGGGTGGAGGCTTTGGCAAACTGCCGCAGATCAAAGCTGGGATCAGTATCTAATGTCCACAGAGCTTGACTCTTCTCAAGGTTGACCAGAGACCCGGAGGCCTCTGAGTAAAGGTACCTTCACACGAAACGACGCTGCAGCGATAGCGACAACGATGCTGATCGCTGCAGCGTCGCTGTTTGGTCGCTGGAGAGCTGTCACACAGACCGCTCTCCAGCGACCAACGATGCCGAGGTCCCCGGGTAACCAGGGTAAACATCGGGTTGCTAAGCGCAGGGCCGCGCTTAGTAACCCGATGTTTACCCTGGTTACCAGCGTAAAATGTAAAAAAAACAAACACTACATACTCACATTCACGTCCCCCGGCGTCCGCTTCCTGCACTGACTGAGTGAGCGCCGGCAGTAGCAGGGCACAGCGGTGACGTCACCGCTGTGCTGTGCTTTCACTTTCACTTTGCGGCGCTCAGTCAGTGTGGGAAGCAGACGGCGGGGGATGCGAATGTAAGTATGTACTGTTTGTTTTTTTACATTTTACACTGGTAACCAGGGTAAACATCGGGTTACTAAGCGCGGCCCTGCGCTTAGTAACCCGATGTTTACCCTGGTTACCAGTGTAAAATATCGCTGGTATCGTTGCTTTTGCTGTCAAACACAACGATACACGGCGATCGGACGACCAAATAAAGTTCTGAACTTTATTCAGCGACCAGCGACATCACAGCAGGATCCTGATCGCTGCTGCGTGTCAAACTAAACGATATCGCTAGCCAGGACGCTGCAACGTCACGGATCGCTAGCGATATCGTTACAAAGTCGTTTCGTGTGAAGGTACCTTAACTTCTGATAGACGCAGATAACATCTGCACCTCTCGAGGATTAGAGATCACCAACGTCACATCATCTGCATAGGTAACAACATTCAGAGGCAGGCAATGGGGGACCGGCACCCCCTGAAAATCGCACTCCTGCAGTGACCTCAGAAATGGATCTAGGGCAAAAACACAAAGGAGCGGACTCAGTGGGCAACCCTGTCTCACCCCTGCCTCAACTCCAAAAGTGTCACCCTGCCAACCATTAATCAGAGGAAAGCTCACCGCCTCTCTGTACAATGTCTTCAGCCAATCCACAAATTGTCCCGGAATACCATACTTTGACAAAGTGGCCCACAGATAGTCATGATCAACCCTGTCAAAGGCTTTAGCCTGGTCCAGACTAACAGCATATTTCCCACACCGCAAAGCTTTACATCTCTCAAACATCTCCCGTATCGAGATGACTGCTCCAGAGATGTTCCGCCCTTTTACTGTGCCAAACTGAGAGCCTGCCAACAGTGCTGGGGACAATCAGACTAATCTAGAAAACAGGATCTTTGCTAGAATCTTCCTGTCCACATTCAAGAGGGCAATCGGCCTCCAGTTCTTGATGTCGCTCGGCTCTTTACCTTTAGACAGCAGAATCAACGAGGACACTCTCATGGATGGAGGCATCAGGTGATTTTCTAGACAACTTTTATACACATCCACGAGGATTGGAGCCAGGAGGTCTCTGAATTTCCTATAAAATTCTGCTGTTATGCCATCTGGACCTGGTGCCTTCTTCAGATGTAATTTATCAATAGCCTCCTTAACTTCCTCCACCGTTAACTCTGCTGTCAAAGGAGAAAAGTCCACATCATTAGTATCAGGCACAGGAGTTGCCTCCAAGAATTGAGCCATCTTATCTTTATCCAAAACTTTCCTCTGAAACAAGTCAGCATAGTAAGATCCCACCACCTCCAGGATACCCTCCCGTGAATCCTGCAATACACCCTGGAAGTCAGTGAGACCCGTGACCATTTTTTTGACTACCCTCTCCCTGCAATTCTCAAAGGGATCAGGGGCCCCTAAGGACCCATAATCCCGTTCAAGAACCAGGGAGGTATACCTACTATACTGATACTGCCTTATCTCAGATTTCAGTCGGTCGATCTTCACTTTGTCATCCCCGCCCGCCGAATATAATGACTCCAATTCTTTACGCAGCTTTAGGTACTGGCTGTACTTATTCCTCCCTTTATTAACTGACAGTCTCTTTAAGAGGGATCTGATATCCTCCTTGACGTCCTCCCACCAGTCGGTCATGTTGTCATAGAAGTCAACCCTATCCAGATGAAGCTGGATAAGGGAGTAGACACGACTCTGAACATAAGCATCATCCAGGAGACTGGAATTGAGCCTCCACAACCCTTTACCGATGTCCGGACGGTTAGAGGTCCCCAGACTGAAGCACAAGGCAAGGTGATCTGAGTAAGGGGCGACCTTCTCACTCAGGGTGCCGACAGCCTCAGTAGGACTTACAAAAGCAAAATCTATCCTACTGCTCCTGTTGGAACATGAATACGTGAATTTTGGCTGTCAACCTCCCTGTGCGAAAACGTCAGTCAGTCCAGCCTGCATTATAATGTTATGTAGGACCTTACCGTCCCTGGTCACTGTCCTGCCCGAGGAACTGTCACCTGATGTCAGTATGGCATTAAAGTCCCCTGCCATCACCACCGGAAGAGAAGTGAAGAGGTAAGGCTTAACGTTATTAAAAAGCTGAATCCTGTCAGTCACTGTCTGTGGCCCATAGATGTTAATAAGCCTGAGTCGCCTACCATGAATAGTGACTTCCAGGACCAAACATCTTCCCATGACCACCTCCGTCATCCTATGCACAGTCACATCATTGGTGTTAAACAGGACAGCGACTCTGGCGTAAGGCTCCACAGCCAGTGACCAGAAAGAAGGACCGGACCGCCATTCCCTCTCAGCCTCTCTCATAAGCCCCACAGATGTCAGTCGTGTCTCCTGCAGGAATATGACATCGGTGTCCAGATGCGTGAGATGTTCATACACCACATGTCTCGTCCTCCTTGCCTTAATACTATTCACATTACTTGAAGTTAGTGTTAATGAGAACCCCGCCATCACTACACAATAGAGAAGGAGCACAGTAACTGCCATCATCATGAGTCAGGGATGTTCTGTCCACCACTGGAGTCCATGACAGACTCTACCTGAGGGTCCACAGATAAAGGCTTCCGCTTTGACGGAGGGTGGTCCTCTATGTCCCTGTCACACTCTGCATCAACTTTCCTCAACTCTGTCTCATAATCATCATCATTAGACTCAGATAAAACTCCATACTTGTTGGACACAACCATCACTCCTGCAGAATCCTGAAGTTTCCTAGTAGCTCTCTGACCGGTGTCATATTCTGCCTCAGGTTTACGGGAGGACGTGCTCTTTTTCTTCCTTTTATGATGATTAATGCTCCAGTCATCAGATACAGACAGTGATGCTGAAGGGGGGGCTACCTGAGGCTGCTGGACCTCCATGTTCCCCTCTGCACCCCTCTATACTCTGCTTCTGTGGCATTACATGAATGGACTCCTGTTGGGCATCTGGGCTGGTCACCATCTCCTGACATTAAAGGGAACCTGTCACCCCGTTTTTTCAAGATGACATAAAAATAGCGTTAAATAGGGGCAGAGCTGTGCTTTACATTAGTGTATTTTTTGTGCCTTTATTCCCCACCTATGCTGCCGAAATACCTTTGTAAAGTCGCCGTTTTGGGCTGTCACTCACGCTGGTCTGGTCATATGGGCGTGGTGACATCGCTGTTTCTCCCCCAGATCCTGCTCATCTTTCCGTTGGTGGCGTAGTGGTCTGCGCATGCCCAACAGGCGAATCCACTGCGCAGCTGAAGGAAAAGAGCGCGATCTGCGCTATTCCCCTGGTGATCGTGGGGGCGGCCATCTTCCTGTGGCCGCGCGTGCGCAGATGGAGCGCTCTGCTGCCCGGGGCTTCAGGAAAATGGCCGCGGGATGCTGCGCGTGTGCAGATGGAGATCGCGGTGGCCATTTTCCTGAAGCCGTGTTCGCATCTCACCTGAAACCCCGGGCAGCAGAGCGCTCCATCTGCGCACGTGCAGCCACAGGAAGATGGCCGCCCCCACCGATCACCAGGGGAATAGCGCAGATCGCGCTCTTTTTCCTCACCTGTGCAGTGGATTCAGCACTTGGGCATGCGCAAACCACTACGCCACCAACGGAAAAATAAGCAAGATCTGGGGGAAGAAACAGCGATGTCACCACGCCCATCCAACCAGACCAGCCTGATTGACAGGCGAAAACGACGACTTTGGTAACGTATTTCGGCAGCATAGGTGGGGAATCAGGGTCCACAAAATACACTATTGTAATGCACAGCTCTGCCCCTATTTAACGGTATTTTTATCTCATACGGAAAAAACGGGGTGACAGGTTCCCTTTAAAACCTCCCCCTCATGCGCCCCTGTCACCACATCCTCCTCCTCCTGAGCCTCTGCCCCTGCCAGTACAGCCTCATCAGGGAAGACTCTGCAGATATTATGCCAGGCGTCTGGACAGTCCCTGTGAGGGTGGCCCATCTTACCGCAGAGGTTGCACCTAACATCCCGGCAATCCGCAGCGACATGGCCGATTTCCCCACACAGGCTGCACTTCACCACAGTACAGGCGTTAGCCAGATGACCCCTGTCACCACATTTGAAACACTTTCTGGGCTGCCCGGGGTAATAACATCTTCCCTTCTCCCTCCCAATGAAGAAGGAGTTGGGTAAGTGGGCAGTAATGTTATTAAATTGCCGCAATTTCACCACAGCTTTCCACCCCATTGTCCAGATACCATCCTCATCTCTGACCTTGGAGAGTCCAGAGGCGAGGTCACAGTGTCTCCGGAGCCACACCTCGATGTCCTGTGGGGGAACGGCCTCATTCCAGAAGGTGATATTTACCGTGACAGTGTCCGGCCTGGAGATAGGAACCAATATAAATTTATTCCAGCCTTCAGCGTCTCTGAACCTGGGGTAATTGGCCCAGAACCTGTCCAGGTCACACTGCAGCTTGAAACTGACCTCGTAGCCCTGCCTGTCCTGAAGGTTAGACACCGCCAGTATCTCGTTTACCACAAACCCCATCTGGCCGCACAGCAGCTCTCTCACCACATACCTGCGCTGTGGCAGATCCTCCTTGGCACCTATGTATTTAAACCGCACCACATTAATGCGCTTAAATGTCTGGCCGGTATACCTGGCGCTGGAAGTGAAGGATGGGGCGCCGCGGCTCCAGGCATTCCTGGGGGGCACCTGCCGGGTCACACTGGGCCGACTGACAGGGAGAGGGTCTGCAGCAGGGGGGGCTGCCACACCTTGTGGACTAGATGGTAAAGGGGGATAGTCACACATATCATGCACATTATCATTAGCAGCATCATTATCATCAGACAGTGCCACGTCCATGACAGAGTGTGAAACCCCTCCAACCCCCGACCCCATGGGCACAACATCACCAGCCCCAGTCTGTGCCTCAGCTTCGGCCTCATCAGCACAACCAGTCTCATAAATACAGTCTTGCTCCTGCATGGGGCATTCTGGGACCTGTGGTGCCTCTGCTGGAGTCTGCAGTGCATGATCTTGTTCACACTCAGCTGCCTCAGCAGCACAAACAGTCTCACATATACAGTCCTGCTCCTGCGTGGGGCATTCTGGGACCTGTGGTGCCTCTGCTGGAGTCTGAAGTGCATGCTCCTGTTCACACTCAGCTGCTTGCTGCGGCAGTTTTTTCCCCTCCTGGAAGCAGAAGCGGGCAGCCTGTAACACTGGCCGTGTCCGCTGCTGGGGGGTCCCGGTCTCTACAGCACAGTCCTGCTTATAGGAGGCGAACCGCTCGCGGTTCCTGTAGGTCTCCGCCAGGGGCCCCATGCCCTCCAGCACAGACTCAATGTCCTGCACAACACTTGACAGCTGCACCCCCAGTGTGTTCAGTCTCAGGTCATAGGCATCATTACCGGCAGGATTAGTGACTTTTAGGCTATAGATGAAGTCTACCTCCATTTGCAGCGCTTTTTTTTGCTGCTGTAACTCACCCAGTTTTCTGACCAGTCCCGGTATCTCGTCCGCTAGCTGCAGCTCGGGTGCACGTGCCGGCTGCACAGGTTTAGGCTTCACCACGGCTGCAGGGGTTTTGAACACAGACTTGTGCGGTTCCACCACAGATGGCTTTGTGGCTCCTCGGCTGGATGCAGGCTCCGCAGCAGGTTTATCGCTGCCACCTGATTGTGACCGGGTGCGCCCTGACAGCGCCACACTGCCATGTTGCTGCAAGTTCTCCTGGATTGTCTGTCTTTCCAGAGACGTCCGTCTCTGCCTGGAAGCAGGAGAGGTGATCTGTACAGCTGCGGCTGATCTCACCTGTGCTCCAGGCAGGGGCTGCTTACTGACCGGGGAGTTACAGGACTTCATACTGTGCTGTGTAACATCACTCACCAACACTTTCCCTTCTGGCTTCTTTGCTGGGCTTGGAGGAGATTTTCCTCCCAAAACTTTACTTGCAGCATTTTCTTCCTTCACAGAACTGCTGCAGCTTTGGCTCACTGCATTCACCGGTCTCACAGTGGCTTTGGGATTAGCATTCCCATTCAGAGAAGTCTGGGAGCCTTGTCCCAGTGTAGGCCGAGAAGCCTGGGCCTTGCCTGGGGAGCTTCCCCGCCCAGGGTGGCCCCTCCCTGGGCTTGCTCCAGACATCAGGAGAGCTACCAACACACAACCTCACAGCTAGGAGGCAGTATTATAGTAGTTATATTCTTGTACATAGGGACAGTATTATAGTAGTTATATTCTTGTACATAGGGGGCAGTATTATAGTAGTTATATTCTTGTACATAGGGGCAGTATTATAGTAGTTATATTCTTGTACATAGGGGCAGTATTATAGTAGTTATGTTCTTGTACATAGGGGGTAGTATTATAGCAGTTATTTTCTTGTACATAGGGGCAGTATTATAGTAGTTATATTCTTGTACATAGGAGCAGTATTATAGTAGTTATATTCTTGTACATAGGATGCAGTATTATAGTAGTTATATTCTTGCACATAGGAGCAGTATTATAGTAGTTATATTCTGTACATAGGGGGCAGTATTATAGTAGTTATAGTCTTGTACATAGGAGGCAGTATTATAGTAGTTATATTCCTGTACATAGGAGCAGTATTATAGTAGTTATATTCTTGTACATAGGAGGCAGTATTATAGTAGCTATATTCTTGTACATAGGAGCAGTATTATAGTAGTCATATTCTTGTACATAGGGGCAGTATTATAGTAGTTATATTCTTGTACATAGGGGCAGTATTATAGTAGTTATATTCTTGTACATAGGAGCAGTATTATAGTAGTTATATTCTTGTACATAGGGGCAGTATTATAGTAGTTATATTCTTGTACATAGGAGCAGTATTATAGTAAGTTATATTCTTGTACATAGGGGCAGTATTATAGTAGTTATATTCTTGTACATAGGAGCAGTATTATAGTAGTTATATTCTTGTACATAGGAGCAGTATTATAGTAGTTATATTCTTGTACATAGGAGGCAGTATTATAGTAGTTATATTCTTGTACATAGAAGCAGTATTTTAGTAGTTATATTCTTGTACATAGGGGCAGTATTATAGTAGTTATGTTCTTGTACATAGAAGCAGTATTATAGCAGTTATATTCTTGTACATAGGAGCAGTATTATAGTAGTTATATTCTTGTACATAGGAGCAGTATTATAGTAGTTATATTCTTGTACATAGGGGGCAGTATTACAGTAGTTATATTCTTGTACATAGGGGCAGTATTATAGTAGTTATATTCTTGTACATAGGGGCAGTATTATAGTAGTTATATTCTTGTACATAGGGGGCAGTATTATAGTAGTTATATTTTTGTACATAGGAGCAGTATTATAGTAGTTATATTCTTGTACATAGGGGCAGTATTATAGTAGATATATTCTTGTACATAGGGGCAGTATTATAGTAGTTATATTCTTGTACATAGGGGGCAGTATTATAGTAGTTATATTTTTGTACATAGGAGCAGTATTATAGTAGTTATATTCTTGTACATAGGGGCAGTATTATAGTAGTTATATTCTTGTACATAGGAGCAGTATTATAGTAGTTACATTCATGTACATAGGGGCAGTATTATAGTAGTTATATTCTTGTACATAGGGGCAGTATTATAGTAGTTATATTCTTGTACATAGAAGCAGTATTATAGTAGTTATATTCTTGTACATAGAAGCAGTATTTTAGTAGTTATATTCTTGTACATAGGGGCAGTATTATAGTAGTTATATTCTTGTACATAGAAGCAGCATTATAGCAGTTATATTCTTGTACATAGGGGCAGTATTATAGTAGTTATATTCTTGTACATAGGAGCAGTATTATAGTAGTTATAGTCTTGCACATAGGGGCAGTATTATAGTAGTTATATTCTTGTACATAGGGGCAGTATTATAGTAGTTATATTCTTGTACATAGGAGCAGTATTATAGTAGTTATATTCTTGTACATAGGGGGCAGTATTACAGTAGTTATATTCTTGTACATAGGGGCAGTATTATAGTAGTTATATTCTTGTACATAGGGGCAGTATTATAGTAGTTATATTCTTGTACATAGAAGCAGTATTATAGTAGTTATATTCTTGTACATAGGAGCAGTATTATAGCAGTTATATTCTTGTATATAGGGGCAATATTATAGTAGTTATATTCTTGTACATAGGGGCAGTATTATAGTAGTTATATTCTTGTACATAGGGGCAGTATTATAGTAGTTATATTCTTGTACATGGGGGACAGTATTGATCTGTAGGATGTCAATGTTGTGGACATTTTGCTTTTATTTATTTTTAATCATGGAGTATTGATTTGTAGCTATGATTAACATCTATTTAATACATAGCAGTGCACATTGTTACTATTTTAAATGTTTTTTATTTTTCTTGGTTGAACAATGTTTTACTGATGTTGCAAACTCTTTACTGCATCATTATTCTTGATATTTGTAATGTTTGTTCCTGTAGATTCTTGTAGCCATAAACTCTCTTTCTTACACATTTTGAGTGAAATAATATGGGGTGTATTTTTTATTTCACAGCTGATAGTGTTATTACTTCCTCCCCCCATGATGTGAGAGGTAAAAGCTGAATTCGGCTACGTTCACATTTGCGTTGTGCGCCGCAGCGTCGGCGCCGCAGCGCACAACGCAAACAAAAACGCGGCAAAACGCACGCTAAAACGCTGCGTTTTGCGCCGCATGCGTCGTTTTTGCCCGCAAGTTGGACGCAAAAAAAATGCAACTTGAAGCGTTTCTTGCGTCCAACGCTTGCGGCCATGCGGCGCAAAACGCAGCACAACGCATGTCCATGCGCCCCCATGTTAAGTATAGGGGCGCATGACGCATGCGGCGCCGCTGCGGCGCTGACCGCAAATGTGAACGTAGCCTTCCTCCACAGAATCTATAGAGATTACGATTTATATGTGGCTGCGTTTCTTCACCTCTGATAAGAACACATTGTTATAAGTAACAAAGTAATAGAGAGTATTTACATTCTGACAGCTAATTATCCCATTGGGCCACTTACTGAAGGATTAAATACAGCTAAAAGGATTCTGGGTACAGATATGCAAATGACTCTTTCCATGAAGACACCTGGGCTTTATCAGTTATCGAGACAGAGATATGGAGCCTTCAGTAGAACCAGAGGACAGAAGGCTCTGAACTTGTTAGATTCCATCAGTGCAAGATATGGATCAGTGGCTTCCACAGTGAGGGACAGAGAGAATATATTAATTCATTATATTTCTCCTCCTCTCTGTTTCTAAGATTATTGGAGGTGGAAATGTTCATTGCAAACAGGAATTCTCATGTAAAGATGGCGAGAAAGTGCAAGCAGGTGAAATTACATAGACACGACGAGTTGTGCAAAATACATTTATCTCTACTATATAGTTCTGTGAGAAGAAAAGTTCAACCTCCAATGTCCCACAAATAGCACCAACATCTTTAACTAATATAATACTAACTACTATAATACTGCCCTCTGTGTACAAGAATATAACTACTATAATACTGCCCTCTGTGTACAAGAATATAACTACTATAATACTGCCCCTATGTACAAGAATATAACTACTATAATACTGCCCCTATGTACAAGAATATAACTACTATAATACTGCTCCTATGTACAAGAATATAACTACTATAATACTGCCCCTATGTACAAGAATATAACTACTATTATATTGCTCCTATGTACAAGAATATAACTACTATAATACTGCCCTCTGTGTACAAGAATATAACTACTATAATACTGCCCCTATGTACAAGAATATAACTACTATAATACTGCCCCTTTGTACAAGAATATAACTACTATAATACTGCCCCTATGTACAAGAATATAGCTACTATAATACTGCTCCTATGTACAAGAATATAACTACTATAATACTGCTCCTATGTACAAGAATATAACTACTATAATACTGCTCCTATGTACAAGAATATAACTACTATAATACTGTCCCTATGTACAAGAATATAACTACTATTATATTGCTCCTATGTACAAGAATATAACTACTATAATACTGCCCTCTGTGTACAAGAATATAACTACTATAATACTGCTCCTATGTACAAGAATATAACTACTATAATACTGCCCCTAAGTACAAGAATATAACTACTATAATACTGCCCCTATGTACAAGAATATAACTACTATAATACTGCTCCTATGTACAAGAATATAACTACTATAATACTGCCACTATGTACAAGAATATAACTACTATAATACTGCTCCTATGTACAAGAATATAACTACTATAATACTGCCACTATGTACAAGAATATAACTACTATAATACTGCCCCTATGTACAAGAATATAACTACTATAATACTGCCCTCTGTGTACAAGAATATAACTACTATAATACTGCTCCTATGTACAAGAATATAACTACTATAATACTGCCACTATGTACAAGAATATAACTACTATAATACTGCCCCTATGTACAAGAATATAACTACTATAATACTGCCCCTATGTACAAGAATATAACTACTATAATACTGCCCCTATGTACAAGAATATAACTACTATACTACTGCCCCTATGTACAAGAATATAACTACTATAATAATGCCCCTATGTACAAGAATATAGCTACTATAATACTGCTCCTATGTACAATAATATAACTACTATAATACTGCTCCTATGTACAAGAATATAACTACTATAATACTGCTCCTATGTACAAGAATATAACTACTATAATACTGCTCCTATGTACAAGAATATAACTACTATAATACTGCCCCTATGTACAGGAATATAACTACTATAATACTGCTCCTATGTACAAGAATATAACTACTATAATACTGCTCCTATGTACAAGAATATAACTACTATAATACTGCCCCTATGTACAGGAATATAACTACTATAATACTGCTCCTATGTACAAGAATATAACTACTATAATACTGCCCCTATGTACAGGAATATAACTACTATAATACTGCTCCTATGTACAAGAATATAACTACTATAATACTGCTCCTATGTACAAGAATATAACTACTATAATACTGTCCCTATGTACAAGAATATAACTACTATAATACTGCTCCTATATACAAGAATATAACTACTATAATACTGCTCCTATGTACAAGAATATAACTACTATAATACTGCTCCTATTTACAAGAATATAACTACTATAATACTGCTCCTATATACAAGAATATAACTACTATAATACTGCTCCTATGTACAAGAATATAACTACTATAATACTGCTCCTATGTACAAGAATATAACTACTATAATACTGCCCCTATGTGCCTCTCTTGTATTATTGCTTCCCATAAAGATATGGTGTGTAGAGACCTCTTTTATATGATTGCAGAAGAGAGAATATAACCGCCCTTCTGCCTCATTTTTGGGTTTGTACCATGTGGAGTTCTTCAGACAATCTCAGAAGGAAGTAAATGCAATTAGCGCCACAAAAAATAACCTTTCTTGGTTTTTTTTTGCACAAATATAAGTTTAAAAAAAAAAGTCCTCTCTCTGCATGGTCGTCTTAATCTGCGGGTTAATTACACAATTAATATGTGAAGGGTTTTGAAGTGGGAAGTTTAATTGGAGAAAAATAACATTTAGCTGAGCGGTGCTCGGGGTGAGGTGTGAGTTCTGCGGTGCGGCCTTAACCCCTGCATGGCTGTGCTAATCCTCAGTGATGCAGATCTCCCGACTTCTGATCAGGAAGATGTCACTTGCTGAGATAAAAAACATTTGTCAGATGCTCCTTGATCAGTTCACAGGAGGTGACTCTGAGTCACATACAATAAATGTCACGGAGACTCCCCTTCGACAGCACAAACCATCGCCTTTCACATAATGGTTTCAGTCTCTGCGGTGCGTAATGGAGAATCACCGGTGATCACTACCTTTAACTCTTCCAAGAGCGGAATCATTTATTAATAGGAGTATTTTAGAGAAAAAGCACTTTTCTTTTTTTTTTGTAATTTTTTTTTAAAGAAAATTATATTTGTTATGTTTTTTTTCGTTAAACTTTTGCCTCTTTAAATTACAGCATTGTTTGGATGCAATAAGAAAGAAAAAAATGTGTTTTACCCTAATGTCAACCTGTTGGTTTATCATTAACTAGAACAAATTACAATTGTGCTGCTCGGAGATTAGGATATATGGCCGTGCAGTAATAATATTGAACTAGGTGACGCTGTCGCACCCGCTAATTACGTAATTGATCTCAAAATTCCCAAAATAGTCAATCACAGGGCTGAAAAAGAAATTGTCACATATTGTCCCAGGCTCTGAAAATCCTAACTAGTCCTTCAGGAATATAAGAGAAATGACATGACTCCTGTGAAAATGGGCCAAGTCCAGCTGTAGAGTCAGGCATGGTGGAAGGTGGAAAAGAAGCATCCTAAAGATGGAGCAATTTAATGTCAGCCGGTATTGGTGAAATTTTCCTTGAAAAAACTCAGTAGACTATAGACAGCTCCTTGGGGGTGGGGTTTAAGTAAAGGAGGAGGGGCTTAGGAAAAGGCTTAACAGATTAAAGGGATTGTTCTATAAACAATATTTATTACGTATCCACAGAGTAAATGATAAATTAATGATTACGGGGAGTTTGGCTCCCAAGACCCTTAATCACTACAGTGGAGGGCCCAAAATCTTCTGTGTTCATGAAGAGGCAGTGAGCATGTGCGACCATGTCTTCCATAGTGGTGGTCGCACATACTCAGTATTGACCCATTTGCACATAGGACTTTGGAGCTTCGCTGTCGTGATCCCAGCAATTATTCATTATTAATCATTGATATTGCAATTAATATTGAAGATTCTTTTTCAATGCTCTTTTGGATAGTGATACAGTGGGACATACCACTGGGGTCCAAGAGGTCGGCGGGCCACTTACATCTCCAAAGTAGATGGAATTGTGCAATCTGATGAACGTTTGGACTACAAAGGGCCCATATATTGTTCTGGTCTCTTCTGATATACTGTAAGTATAACTGGACTATGGACTAGGAGCTGAAGTATCCCTTTAATGGGCAGGCCTGCACTTGTGCTACAATTTGCGCAATTTTCGTGAGTCATTATTAATGAATCCTTCACGTCCTGCCCCCCTTCCAATTTTTTTTGCAACTTTTGAAAAGTTTCGAGAAGTGGAAAAGTTGCACATTTTGCATTAAACTCGGCAACTTTTTTTTTCTGCCTGAAAACTGTAGTCAATCCATTAATAAGATTTTTCCGTCTCGCGCTCATTTTATAATGTTCGGCTACATGTAATTGAAGATAATTGAATTTCCCTCACTGTTCTCGCCACGAAACGTAGAGAGCCGTATTAACAAGAACCAGGCGGCAATTGAATTAGAGAAAGGACGGATGGAAAACAACTGATTCTTTATCATATCAAAATACTCAGTGTGACGTTAATGTCCACAGACGCCGGCACGATCGCATTTCACTGCCTGGTCCGACGCATAGATTTAACCCTTTTGACTGATGAGGTGTCCAAAATGAGGTGTCCGTCACAGTCCGTGCTCCAACATAGCCAAAGTGTGTGGCAGATTGGGGCGGTGTCATGATCCAGGTCGGGGTTTGTTTCTTGCTTTTCTTTCCCCGGCCTGGATATTGTGGGGTTTCCTGCCTTTCTTTGGTTTGTGGGTGGCTATTTATTGGTACCATTTCTGGTAGCATTTGTCAGTGATAGTTCTAGTCTCTGGCTTGAGCAGCTGACCGGTATACCCTAGTGATCCTTCTGCCTCTGACAACCAGTTTTTGTGCCTGACCCGTTCCCTGTCCCTGACTTAGTGTTTGTTTGGTGGTTCCCTTCAGTGTATGACTCGGCTTGAATTCTGAACCCTGCCTCCTGCTTTCCGTCTCTATTACTACGTTTTGTCTTTGACTCTTTGGCTCGTATCCTGACTACGTCTTCTGTCTCACGTTTTTGATCCCGCGCTCCCGTCTGGTTCCTATTTCTGGCTTGTCTCTGACCACATACATTGCTGTGACCTCTAGTACTTCATCTTCCTGTTTGTTGCTGACCGGCTTGTCTGACTACTCTGCCACCTCCTAGTGGCACTCCACGCTTTGCACTGTGGTGCTACACGGTGAGTGCTATCTTTTTCCCCTTACCTGCGCCCCCTGGTGGAAATTGGGTGCAACTGCCTTGCAGTTACATTACAGGCGGCTTGTCACAATTGACATAACTTAGTAGAGCTGTCAATCACACTGCAGCCCCACCTACACTGGGAACGATGGTCACCTTCATATACCCATCGGTAGAATGTAAGCCCGCAAGGGCAGGGTCCTCTCCCTTATGTATCAGTCTGTTATTGTTGGTTTGTTTACTGTAATTTGTATGTAACCCCTTCTCATGTACAGCACCATGGAATCAATGGTGCTATATAAATAAATAATAATAATAATAATAATAACAATCTGTGCAATACAGTACAACCCTTAGGACATAGCGGCTCTAAGTAAGGAAAGCTGAGGAGAAATGCTGTTTTTCTCAAAGATCCAACTAAGTAAATATTGCCATAACTGTCATGTAGTACCTGAATTCTCCAGTAGTGGCCGCTGCAGGAAAAACATTTGACCAGTCTTAACCTGTGGCGATCTACTGATTGTCGCAATCAGGCAGCCTCTTCAAACCCCTGAAGAATACCTTTAAAAAGGATATTCACTGTAAATATATAGTGGTAGATGAAACCAGGGTTCATACGTGAATAGATTATTAGAAGTGTTTTACAGGATTAGGAAAAAAATGACTGATTTTTTCCAGAAACAGCGCCACATCTGTTCATGGGTTGAGTGTGGTATTGCAGCTTATATCTTTTAAAGTACATGAGGCTGAACTGCAATACCAACCACAACCTGTTGACAAGTGTGGCACTGTTTTTGGAGGAAATCAGCCATACGTTTGTAATAATGCAAGCGATGCATTTTTTTTCTATTGGGGTCTGGATAGTCTCACATGCTGAACACAGCCCTATGCAGAACTCCCACCTCTCCTGGCTTGTGCTGCTGCTTCTGTGCTTCTATCTCCTTGCATCCAGTGATAATACTGGAACCACCGCAGGGCATCATAATAAACAAGTGCTGACTTTGATGTGCATTGGTGGGAGAAAAGAAGCTCGGGGGCATTAATTTACCTGCAGTGATTAGAAGCACGTCTCCTTCATATTAAATGGTGCAGGTTCCTGTTAGTAGTGCAGCGGTTAATATGTTCAGCTTAGAGTCTTTGAAGCTTTCCTGCTTGAATGATCTCGGCTGTTCAGTGTTGGCCACTCCCCTCTCCAATCTGGATTGCCAGCGTTAGTCTTGTTCTGGCTGGTGTAGAGTGGAGGTGTCGGCTGCTGGTAGAGGCGTTTGGAGTTTGTTGCTTGGTGTCTCTACTGGGTGTGATTCCTCAACCTCTCCTCTTTGGTTTACCTCCCTCTTCTCCTTGGTGTTTCTTTCTGTTGTCTGTGAGTGCATATTTGTATGTTTCTTATTTCATTTATTCCTGTACGACCTCCATTGTTAGTCTGGTTTGTGTATATACATACCCTATTTCTCCCTGCTTCCCTGGGTGAGGGAGTGGGACAGATATAGGGCAGATTCAGGTTTTTTTCTGTTAATTTTTAGGTAACTTTTAAAGATTTGTCTTAAGTTTTTAATTCATCATCTATCTACATGCATTACAATTATTATGGATCTATGGATAAAACTATAGGAAAAACATCACAGTAAGTTGCAGTTTATTCTTCTGCATTTTTTCCATATTTCTTCCTTTCGAGTCCTGAAAAAGACACCAATGTAACTGAAGTGAGGAGGAAAGCCCAACGTTAAGAAAATAAAAGGTGACTGCTAAAGAAGGAGATTAGTGGGAGATTAAAGAAGATTGAAGGTAGGGAGCGAGAGTGAGATAATAGTCAGTAAGGTGGAAAGGAAGAGAAAGGACAGAAGGAATAAGAGAAAACGAGGCGAGTACCTGGCATGAAAAGACAGGAGGCTGGAGATAAAAAGCCTGAACAACAAAGGTCACCGCCTTCGTGACCTGAATCATTGCCATTTGTTACTTGGCGCCTCCTAACCTCTCCTGTCACATCGGCCGCCTAATAATAGGTTAATTAAGATGCCACAAATATGATTAGAAGCTAAAATAGAATATCTAATTATGACACGTACAGACAGCGCAGGTAATGCACCGCCGCTCTCTGATCTGTGCCCGAGGGTGGAAGATACTTGAGGGCATGAATGTGGATACAACTGGGCATCAAAGAGTGGCCAACTGGGGGGTCTATGGGTGAAGAGCCATAATGGGTGCATATAATCAAGTAAACTCAAGTAAGCAGGGCTGTATTAACTCCATGGTCGCCAATGTCAGGTGGGTAGGAGAGGTTATCGGTGACGTTTTTTCTTATCTGGAAAGTCAATGAACTAAAAGATTTACATTGCTCTGGGCTGGAGTTCCATACGGCTCCTTGTGGCGGCCAGACCACAGAAAACGTCACTTTTGTAGCCAGCAGCTGGGTGCCTCCCGGGCTTGGGGCATCCTTGGTCTGGCCTCCTGAGTGCCTCTTTTTCTTGTAACATCCTTAGTCTGGCCTTCTGGGTGCCAGTTGTGCTTGAGACATTCTTGATCTGGGATCCTGGGTGTCTCTTGTGCTGGGGGTGTAAGGAGGTGAAGCATAAGAAGAGTCTGGGGGCGGTTACCTTCTTGGCTCTATGCCTGGAACCATTGAGCTGTGCTACAGGTTCCCCAGGGTCAGACTTAGAGACTGGGACAGGAAAGAAGCCGGGCAGAGAGCGGGAAAGGCGCGCGCGCGAGGAGCAGAGCAGAGTGAGCAGCGGTCAGAGCAGGGTGCACCTGCGCTTCGGGAGAGAGAGAGGGCTCCCTGTCAGAGGACAAATACAGGGACATTGCCCAGAAAGACTGCATCTTGTGAGTACTGATAGCGGACTCTGCTGTGACTGGAGAGGGGCGCTTTGAGACCCTTGCAGAGACATTGGCCCGTGCAGAGACTGTGACCCCCTGGTACCCACGGTATCAGTACAGAGACTGTGACCCCTGGTACCCACGGTATCAGTGCAGAGCCCCTGATTCCTGGTGAGAGACTTAATAATAGACTGACCATCGTTTTCCCAGGATAGGCTGTGCTGTAAAAGCTAAAGAATGAGAGCCTGTGCTTACCACATTAACTCCCAAAACCCCAGGCAGCAGGCTCCTAGAGACTACTCAGCCCACGGACAACAGAGGGACGACAAGTGCCGCTGTTTCTCGGCGCCTACGTTGGAGAAGATGACCCTTCAAGCAAGTCCTCATCAGACTGATAAGTGTTCTTTTTCTCAAGAAATCCTGCTTACTTTTGTTACACTGTTTGACTCCCATATTTTTACACTGTTTTATTTTAGTTATATTCTACTGTTTCCTCCCTGTGAGAAGAACCTGATTCCTGTTATTAAACCCCTCAACTGTTGGTCTGTCTGCTCCATGGTGACATACGCAGTACCTGTATACTATTACAGGGGCATTCTTGGTTTGGGATCCTGGGTGTCTCTTGTGCTTGGGACACCCTTAGTCTGGCCTCATGGATGCCATTTGTGCTTGGGGCATGCTTAGTCTGGCATCCTGGGTGTCTCATGTGGTTAGAACATACGTGATATGGCATCCTGGGTGCCACTTGTACTTGGGGCATCCTTGGTCTGACATCCTGGGTGCCACTTGTATTTGGGGCATCCTTGGTCTGACATCCTGGGTGCCATTTGTACTTGAGACATTCTTGGTTTGGGATCCTGGGTGCCTCTTGTGCTGGGGGCATTCTTGGTTTGGGATCCTGGGTGTCTGTTGTGCTTTGGGCATCCATGGCCTGGCTTGTTTAGCTTTTGAAATGGTCAAACCCAAGAACTTGTCAGGATCACGTGTTCCCTTTAAGAGGTTTAGCTAAATAATATAATGCCTCTCCCATATGGCGGAGTTCGTTAAGCTGCGTCGCTTCGATGCTCCCTACTCAGGCTGATAGAACAATAAGACGGAGCATCCATTATATCTCAGCCTGCAACAAAGACAAGCAAACGTGTAACATAAAGACAAGGAGAGGACAGAAATTCCTGGGATTTGTGCAGATGATAATTCTCCGAGCTGTGGTGGGAGATGAGCTGTGTGTACATATGTACAGGATGTGTGCGCAGTATATACAGTGTGTACATTGTATACAGCTCTGGCAAAAATTAAGAGACCACTGCAAAATGTTCAGTTTGTCTAACTATTCTCTTTATAGGTATATTTTTGAGTAAAATGTAAATTGTTCTTTTATTCTATAAACTTCTGACAACATGTCTCCGAATTTCCAAGCAATAATACATTTTGTATTTTTTTTCTGAAAAGGAGAAATGGTCAAAATTAAAAAAAAAACCCTCTCAAATAATGCAAAGAAAACAAGTTCATAATCATTTAGAAACAACAATACTAATGTTTTAACTCAGGAAGAGTTCACAAATCAATATTTTGTGGAATAACCATGATTTTTAATCACAGCTTTCATGCTTCTTGGCAGCTTTCCTCCAGTCTTTCGCACTGCTTCTAGCACAAACATTTAAGAAATTCTTCTTCGTTTGATGGCTTGTGACTATCCATCATCCTCATGATAACATTCCAGAGGTTTTCAATAGGGTTCAGGTCTGGAGATTGGGCGGCCATGACAGGGATTTCATGTGGTGGTCCCTTAATTGTTGCCAGAGCTGTAGGTACATAATATGTTAGGGTTGGTGCAAATCCCGTTCCATCAGCCATGACACTGGGCTGCGGCCGCTACGTGGGACCTGCAGTAGGAATCCCGCCTATTACCAGCCGACGTCCGCCGCTCTTTTGATTATCCTGCCTAGTGTTGAGTGATGCACATGTAATATCGGCCAGGATACGCGTGCGATTACACTGTGCACATACAGAACAGTGCAAAAGTTTTAGGCAGGTGTGAAAAATTCAGCAAAGTAAGAAGCTTTCAAAATTGGAGTGTTAATAGTTTATTTTTTATCAATTAGCAAAATGCAAAGTGAATGAACAAAAGAGAAATATAAATTCAATCAGTATCTGGTGACCGCCCATCGCCTCCATCATCAGTATCTGGTGACCGCCCATCGCCTCCATCATCAGTATCTGGATACTGCCCGTTGCCTCCATCATCAGTGTCTGGTGTCCGCTCGTCGCCTCCATCATTTCTACTCATCACTTGCACTCAGTTTATGAAGGAACTCGGCAATCAAACAATGGGGCTCTGGTAGGTGAGTACCTTTTTTTTTTTTAAGATCACTATGGTATTTTTCTAAAGTAACAAAAAAATGTGTATGGAGTATGGACCCTTTAAACAGAGCGTTAGTCAATCATATTACCAGGAACTCCCCAATAGCGGTGTGAGAACTCTGCCTCCGCGGTTTCCATCGGTGACGATCGCCCCTTTAATAACATAAGCCTGTTCGCTATAATCCAGTCCTTGGCCCGACGTCCCGCTATTACCCCCTATTATCAGCGCCTCCTGTATGAGCATTGTGTGTAAACCAAGGACGGAAAATGGAAAGCTCTGTTCTCGCTCCGCTACAAAGTATCACAAACTCCAACAACTGTTCTTTTCTGCGGGATCGATACAACGTAGCGCACTTTGTGCAGGGCGCGTGTAACACACAAAGGCAGAAGATGGCAGCGCAGGCTATTTAAGTTGTGGGGGAATGTACATCCTCCCCCTCTCTATTTCATAGATTGACTTTAAGTGCTCACATTAAAATCAAAAAGGAGGAAAAAAAAAATCTCAGGCAGAAAAACTAATTGTTCTTTAATTAGTTTGCCAGCGTGACAGCAGCGGTGGGAGGGGGAGACAACGGGGCTCCGAATTTCAAATCCGTTTCCTAACAAGGGGGATTAAGTGCTTTAACCCTCTCCTGACTAGTGACAGTGTTTAATAATCTCAGGCCCGGGAGATAACGTAACGATAACGGAGGAATAAACGCAGTACAGGCGATGCCGATACGCAGGATGTCGGCCGATGGATATCTCCCCGGAATACTGCATAATCGTGCAGGGGCAAAAACTTACAAAAAGCACCATATAAAATTATAAATGCACAGCAGACAGATACAGTTATATGAAAAAGTTTGGGCACCCCTATTAATCTTAAGCTTAATGTTTTATAAAAATAGTTTTTTTTTGCAACAGCTATTTCAGTTTCATATATCTAATAACTGTTGGACACAGTAATGTTTCTGCCTTGAAATGAGGTTTATTGTACTAACAGAAAATGTGCAATCTGCATTCAAACAAAATTTGACAGGTGCATAAGTATGGGCACCCTTATCATTTTCTTGTTTTAAATACTCCTACCTACTTTTTACTGACTTACTAAAGCACTTTTTTTGGTTTTGTAACCACATTGAGCTTTGAACTTCATAGCTAGGTGTATGCAATCATGAGAAAAGCTACTTAAAGTGGCCACTTGCAAGTTGTTCTCCTGTTTGAATCTCTTCTGAAGAGTGGCATCATGGGCTCCTCAAAACAACTGTCAAACGATCTGAAAACAAAGGTTATTCAACATAGTTGTTCAGGGGAAGGATACAAAAAGCTGTCTCCGAGATTTAACCTGTCAATTTCCACTGTGAGGAACATAGTAAGGAAATGGAAGAACACAGGTACAGTTCTTGTTAAGGCCAGAAGTGGCAGGCCTAGAAAACATCAGAAAGGCAGAGAAGAAGAATGGTGAGATCAGTCAAGGACAATCCACCTCCAGAGAGCTGCAGCATCAACTTGCTGCAGATGGTTTCACTGTGCATCGGTCAACTATACAACGCACTTTGCACAAGGAGAAGCTGTATGGGAGAGTGATGCGAAAGAAGCCGTTTCTGCAAGCACGCCACAAACAGAGTCGGCTGAGGTATGCAAAAGCACATTTGGAGAAGCCAATTTCTTTTTGGAAGAAGGTCCTGTGGACTGATGAAACCAAGATTGAGTTGTTTGGTCATACAAAAAGGCGCTATGCATGGCGGCAAAAAAACACAGCATTCCAAGAAAAACACTTGCTACCCACAGTAAAATTTGGTGGAGGTTCCATCATGCTTTGGGGCTGTGTGGCCAATGCCGGCACCGGGAATCTTGTTAAAGTTGAGGGACGCATGGATTCCTCTCAGTATCAGCAAATTCTTGACAATAATGTTCATGAATCAGTGACAAAGTTGAAGTTACGCAGGGGATGGATCTTTCAGCAAGACAATGATCCAAAACACCGCTCCAAATCTACTCAGGCATTCATGCAGAGGAACAATTACACTGTTCTGGAATGGCCATCCCAGTCCCCAGACCTGAATATCATTGAACATCTGTGTGATCATTTGAAGAGGGCTGTCCATGCTCGGCGACCATCAAACTTAACTGAACTGGAATTGTTTTGTAAAGAGGAATGGTCAAAAATACCTTCATCCAGGATCCAGGAACTCATTAAAAGCTACAGGAAGCGACTAGAGGCTGTTATTTTTGCAAAAGGAGGATCTACTAAATATTAATGTCACTTTTCTGGTGAGGTGCCCATACTTATGCACCTGTCAAATTTTGTTTGAATGCAGATTGCACATTTTCTGTTAGTACAATAAACCTCATTTCAAGGCAGAAACATTACTGTGTCCAACAGTTATTAGATATATGAAACTGAAATAGCTGTTGCAAAAAAAAACATTTTTATAAAACATTAAGCTTAAGATTAATAGGGGTGCCCAAACTTTTTCATATAACTGTATATACGTAGCCCTGCTACTCACACACTGAACACACCACTGATGCCACTCACACACTGAACACACCACTAATGCCACGCACACACTGAACACTCCACTAATGCCACTCACACACTGAACACGCCAGTGATGCCACGCACACACTGAGCACACCACTAATGCCATGCACACACTGAGCACACCACTGATGCCTCGCACACACTGAGCACACCACTAATGCCACGCACACTCTGAGCACACCACTAATGCCACTCACACACTGAACACACCACTGATGCCACTCACACACTGAGCACACCACTAATGCCACTCACACACTGAACACACCACTGATGCCACTCATACACTGAGCACACCACTAATGCCACTCACACACTGAGCACACCACTAATGCCACGCACACACTGAGCACACCACTAATGCCACGCACACACTGAGCACACCACTAATGCCACGCACACACTGAACATGCCAGTGATGCCACGCACACACTGAACACACCAGTGATGCCACGCACACACTGAACACGTGCCGCATACACACTAGTCACAAGCTGGATACATATTGTACAATGGGAGCCATGCCAAGCACAACGCTGGACGGGCTGCGCATCCATCATTAATGGGCTGTTCCAATTTCGCCAATGCGTTACTCCTGCACATGCACAGTTCACGCTCCGGCCAATCCTGCACATGCACCACCTACATACACCAAAAACCCAATACTTTTTATTTCCTGAAAGCCAACATGGTGCTCTCTCTACTGAGTGCGCTAAAAATGACAAAAGGTGCCAAAACAAAGTGCACTGGGAGGCGGACAGTCATACCCCTCTTCAACAGGAGAAAGGTCCCCAGAGACCATTATCTATCCCTCCAGACGGCCACAGAAAGGGTCAAGAACAGTAGCATCCCATAGCCAAAACCAAGGGATACCAAATTTTGCTCCAAACATCCTTGGGCACTTCAGGCTTTCAAGCGTACTCAAACCTGGTGGCTTCGACCCCGTAGGGCTTGAGTTTCCACCAGATGACTGTATGACCCCCTAGAACGAACCAGCGCATCGTACCCTGTGTGAATAATGTATCTGTCTACTGGGGCGGCCCTGGGCAAAAGGCGCCTTGTCGAAAGATGCTACAATTGAGCATAGCCAAAATGTCGAGACCCAATAATCCGGATTCATGCCACACAAGCACCACTCACAAATCACTTCCACATTGGATACACACTGAACATGCACTAGGGGATTGAAAGGGTGAAGTTTCTCCTTGTGGAGAACATCAAGTTGGTGTAAGGAGACTTATAGGCCATGCAATACTTCCCAGCTAACGTGCAATATAAAAAATGCCTCTCTGGAAGAGAACAGTTACTCTAGTGCCACCTGGGGGGTCTTCAGTGGCTTCTCCTTGCATAAATCCCTTTAACTATGAGTTGTCTCTCTTAACATGCACATAGAGAGACCTGTCAGTCATGGAGACCGACCTCAGACTAGTCATCCAAGACACTTAGTTCCATGTTGAACTTTCTAAGTTCCTTTCTCTTGAACGCTGCAGAGTAAAACATGCACAGCTACAATAACACAACCAGTGTCTGATTCACACTGCACGTGGTTTGGGCAGCATGAATCTGACGACTATTTCCCTTTATAAAATTAATCATGAGTCATTTTTATTTTATCATCTTTGCTATTGTTGGAAATAGTTTTTAAAAATCCCTATAAACTTTTTAAAACTCTTGATTCCTTCACTCACCTCTAGGGGGAGCTCTGTTATGACCCCAATGGCAGAGGGTCTCAGGAATAATGCTAAGTCAGTAAATACAGAAAACCAGCTCATAGGGCAGTGGTAACTGGGCTGACCATATAACTAATCCTAGCACCACAAATACCAGCAGCCGGGGAACGTTCCTACGTTGATCCTAGACGTCTCGCGCCAGCCGGAGAGCTAACTACCCCTAGAAGGGAAAAGAAAGACCTTTCTTGCCTCCAGAGGAAATACCCCAAAAAGTTGGATAGAAGCCCCCCACAAATAATAACGGTGAGGTAAGAGGAAAAGACAAACATAAGAATGAGCTAGGAATTTAGCAAAGAGAGGCCCACTAGCTAATAGCAGAATATAGAAAGATAACTTATATGGTCAGCAAAAAATCCTATCAAAAATATCCACACTGGAAATTCAAGAACCCCCGAACCGTCTAACGGCCCGGGGGGAGAACACCAGCCCCCTAGAGCTTCCAGCAAGGTCAGGAATCACATTTAGTACAAGCTGGACAAAAATGATAGCAAACAAATGACCCAAAAAACAAAGAAGCAAGACTTAGCTTAATTTAGCACGAACCAGGACCAGCAAACAGGAGCAAACAGAATGTGTCTGATAACACCGATGCCAGGCACTGGACTAAGGTTCCAGGAGGTTTATATAGCAACACCCCTGAAGTAACGACCCAGCTGGGTGCAAACAGAGGGAAGGAAATCCCAGAGTCAAATCACTAGTAACCACTAGAGGGAGCCAAAAAGGTCTAATTCACAACAGTACCCCCCCCTTAAGGAGGGGTCACCGAACCCTCACCAAGACCACCAGGGCGATCAGGATGAGCAGCGTGAAAGGCACGAACCAAATCGGCCGCATGCACATCAGAGGCAACCACCCAGGAATTATCCTCCTGACCATAACCCTTCCACTTGACCAAATACTGAAGCCTCCGCCTGGAGAGACGAGAATCCAAGATCTTCTCCACCACGTACTCCAACTCGCCCTCAACCAACACCGGAGCAGGAGGCTCAGCAGAAGGAACCACAGGCACAACGTAGCGTCGTAACAAAGACCTATGGAACACGTTGTGAATGGCAAACGAAACCGGAAGATCCAAGCGAAAGGACACAGGATTAAGGATTTCCAATATCTTGTAAGGACCGATGAAGCGAGGCTTAAATTTAGGAGAGGAGACCTTCATAGGAACAAATCGAGAAGACAGCGACACCAGATCCCCAACACGAAGTCGGGGACCCACACTGCGGCGGCGGTTGGCAAAACGCTGAGCCTTCTCCTGTGACAACTTCAAGTTGTCCACCACATGATTCCAGATCTGCTGCAACCTATCCACCACAGAATCTACTCCAGGACAGTCAGAAGGCTCCACATGTCCCGAGGAAAAACGAGGATGGAAACCAGAGTTGCAGAAAAATGGCAAAACCAAAGTAGCGGAACTAGCCCGATTATTTAGGGCAAACTCAGCCAACGGCAAGAAGGTCACCCAATCATCCTGATCTGCCGAAACAAAACACCTCAAGTAAGCTTCCAGAGTCTGATTAGTTCGCTCAGTTTGTGTTGTGAATTCTGTTTTTGGGCTCCCTCTGGTGGTTACTGGTGGTACTGGCTGACTTTTGTCTTGCACCTGTTCCCATCAGGAAACTGGGAGTTTCCTATTTAGTCTGGCTTCTCAGTCATTCTAGTGCCGGCAATCAATGTTACCAGAGCACCTCTGTTGCTTGCTACCTGCTCCAAGTCTGCAATTCAGCTAAGTTGGATCTTTGGCATTTTTTGTGTTTGTTTGTCCAGCATGCATTTATATTTCTCTTGCTGCTGGAAGCTCTAGTGATCTGAAATTACTACTCCGGTGTCATGAGTTGATAACGGAGTTAAAGTAATTTCAGGATGGCTGTTTAGGGTTTTGAGGTGACCGCGAAGTCCTCTTTTGTATTTTCTGCTATCTAGTCAGAGGGCCTCTCTTTGCTGAATCTATATTCATACTGCGTACGTGTTTTCCTCTTACCTAACCGTTATTATATGTGGGGGGCTACTATCACTTTTGGGGTTTCCCTGGAGGCAAGCCAGGTCTGTGTATTCCTCTACTAGGGGGTAACTAGATCTCCGGCTGGTGCGAGGTGTCTAGGGATAATCGTAGGCACACCCCCTGGCTACTATTAGTTGCGTGTTAGGTTCAGCGTCGCGGTCATCTGAGATTCCATCATTCCTAGAGCTAGTCCGTTTTTGCCTGAGTCCCTGCCATTGGGAACCATGACAGTATTGCCGGCCGCAAATGTATTAAAGGTATTGGCTGAAGAAAGAGAGAAAAGAAGAAGTTTCTGACACTTTTTTTTTTTTTTACTCAGAAGTTCTGTCTAGCCATAATTGCAATCTGCTGCTTTTTTCTCTCCTCTTAACCCCTGAATGGCTCAGATCTCAGCTGTTGAGAAATGGATATCCAGAGTTTAGCTACAGGCCAGAGTGCTCTTGCTTCTAAGGTTCAAAATATCCAAGACTATGTTATACATGCTCCTATGTCAGAACCCAAGATTCCTATACCTGAGTTCTTTTCTGGAGATAGATCTCGTTTTTTGAATTTTAAGCACAATTGTAAATTGTATCTTTCTCTGAGATCTCGCTCCGCTGGAGACTCTGCTCAGCAGGTTAAAATTGTGATTTCCTTGTTGCGGGGTGACCCCCAGAATTGGGCATTTGCATTGGCACCAGGGGATCCTGCGCTGCTCAATGTGGATGCGTTTTTTCTGGCACTGGGGTTGCTCTATGAGGAACCTAATTTGGAGATTCAGGCTGAAAAGGCCTTGATAGCCCTCTCTCAAGGGCATGATGAAGCTGAAATATATTGTCAAAAATTTCGAAAATGGTCTGTGCTTATGCAGCGCCCCAGAGTCCTGGTCGTTGCAGTACTGTGGCTCCGCCACTATGGGGAGCTATGGTGCGTCCGATGGCACTGAAGGAGTTCATCTGACCAGGTATCACAGACACCAATACATTTCACAGCCGGGCCTCCAGGGGGAGCTAAGGGTTCTATTCATTAGGCCACTCCTCACATACTGGTAAAACTGGGGGTCAGGCAGGAAGTTAGATCAGAAAGCTGACTGGATTGGACGAAGCAACACCTAGTGGCAGAGGGTGTTGTGGAGGAAGAGACAGTAGGGTCTCTGTCAGGGGTGGGATCCTGACAGAGGCTTGGCATTGAAAAGAATGTAACGGGTCCGCGCCAGCTCCGGGAAGCGGCGGGATCCAAGAAAGGACTAGAAGCGAGATAGATTGTGCTGAGTGAGAAACAAGATCAAGCAATAGGAGAATTCCAGTAGGGGTCGTGCTGTAAGACCGGAGCAACACCCTACTGAGGCGCACTACCGGTGGCCGGAACGCCGAGGGAGTATTATAACATTCAGCTTCAAGCAATACTCTAAACAGCGGCAGGACAGTCAGTTTAAGGCGGGCTGTCTAACACATATCACCTATGAAGTCTTGGGAGGCAATTGCGGGAGAGGGGCGTCTCTAGGGTCCCGGAAGAACTCCAGGCCTATCCGACAAACGGGTGCCGTTCTAACTGTAACATCAGGAAGGGACGGAAGATTAGAAGAACATCATTTAATCGAGTTGTGAGGGAACTTAAGAAACAGACACAACGGTTGTGGGGTACTTTCCGTAAGCACAGCAGGGGAGGACTACAACACATAGCGCTAAGAAGGAAGGCACCGATTTCCACCTGTGAAGTGAACTCTGGAGGTGCCATTGGACCGGCCGGACTTGCGCAGCCTGGTGAACCGTATTCTGGACTGAGGACTCAGAGATCTCCAGTAAAGAGGTAAAGAGACTGCAACCTGGTGTCCTCGTTATTTACCGCGACCTGCGCCCCACAACTGCACCGTTACAACACTGTTATGACCCCAGTGGACAGGGTCTCAGAGGAACGTGTAAGTCTGCGAGATTCAAAAATCCAGCTCATAGGGCTGTGGTAACTGGGTTGACCAAATAGCTACTCCTAACGCCAACACTAGAAGTAGCCGGGGATCATGCCTACGGATCGCTAGATGACTCGCGCCAGCCGGAGAATCTAACTACCCCTAGGAGAAGAAAACAAAGACCTCTCTTGCCTCCAGAGAAAGGGACCCCAAAGCAAGATACAAGCCCCCCACAAATAATAACGGTGAGGTAAGAGGAAATGACAAACACAGAAATGAACCAGGTTCAGCAAAGAGAGGCCAGCTTACTAATAGCAGAATATAGCAAGATAACTTATCTGGTCAACAAGAACCCTATAAAAATCCACGCTGGAGATTCAAGAACCCCCGAACCGTCTAACGGTCCGGGGGGAGAACACCAGCCCCCTAGAGCTTCCAGCAAAGGTCAGGATACAGATTGGAACAAGCTGGACAAAAATACCAAACAAAACAAAAGCAAAAAGCAAAGAAGAAGACTTAGCTTGAAATACAGGAACCAGGATCATAGGACAAGAGCACAACAGATTAGCTCTGATTTCAACGATGCCAGGCATTGAACTGAAGGTCCAGGGAGCTTATATAGCAACGCCCCTGAACTAACGGCCCAGGTGAGGATATAGGAAAAGACAGAAGCTCCAGAGTCAAATCACTAATGACCACTAGAGGGAGCAAAAAGCAAAATCACAACACAACACCACTTATTGCACCGGACGTCCCCCACTGTCAGACAGGGCCACGGACCGGGTCTAGCCACCGTGACAACCCCAGGACTGAGACCCAGAGGCCCGGCTCCGGGTACCCCTCGGCCCTGCGTCGGTGTGGGGGCGCTCCACTTACTCAGTGGAATGAGTGCGCCCTGGCGGCGAATTTCAGAGAAGGTCTCTCTGACGCCGTTAAAGATGTCATGGTGGGGTTTCCTACGCCCACAGGTCTGAATGAATCCATGACTATGGCTATTCAGATTGATCGGCGTTTACGGGAGCGCAAACCTGTGCACCATTTGGCGGTGTCTTCTGAGCAGACACCGGAGATTATGCAATGTGATAGAATTCTGTCCAGAAGTGAACGGCAGAATTATAGGCGTAAAAATGGGTTGTGCTTCTACTGTGGTGATTCTGCTCATGTTATATCAGCATGCTCTAAACGCACAAAAAAGGTTGATAAGTCTTTTGCAATTGGCACTTTACAGTCTAAGTTTATTTTGTCTGTAACTTTGATCTGTTCATTATCATCTATTACTGTGGATGCCTATGTGGATTCTGGCGCTTCCTTGAGTCTTATGGATTTGTCCTTTGCCAGACGCTGTGGGTTTAGCCTAGAGCCTTTGGAAGTTCCTATCCCTCTGAAGGGTATCGACTCCACACCATTGGCTAGGAATAAACCACAATACTGGACACAAGTGACTATGTGTATGACTCCTGACCATCGGGAGGTGATTCGCTTCCTTGTGTTGCATAACTTGCATGATGTCTTAGTGCTTGGATTGCCATGGTTGCAAACTCATAATCCAGTCCTTGACTGGAAAACAATGTCTGTGTTAAGCTGGGGATGTCAGGGGGCTCATGGGGAAGTACCTTTGGTTTCCATTGCTTCATCTACTCCCTCTGAAATTCCGGCATTTTTGTCTGACTATTGTGATGTTTTTGAGGAGCCCAAACTTAGTTCTCTCCCCCCTCACAGGGATTGTGATTGTGCTATAGACTTGATTCCGGGCAGCAAGTTTCCCAAGGGTCGTTTGTTTAATATGTCTGTGCCTGAGCATGCTGCTATGCGGGAGTATATTAAGGAGTCCTTGGAAAAGGGACATATCCGTCCATCCTCATCCCCTTTAGGAGCAGGTTTTTTTTTCGTGGGTAAAAAAGATGGCTCCCTGAGGCCCTGTATTGATTATCGCCTGTTGAATAAGATTACAGTCAAATACCAGTATCCTTTGCCACTATTGACTGATTTATTTGCTCGTATTAAAGGGGCAAAGTGGTTCTCTAAGATTGATCTTCGGGGTGCGTATAATTTGGTGCGGATTAAGCAGGGAGATGAGTGGAAAACTGCATTTAATACGCCCGAGGGCCATTTTGAGTATTTGGTAATGCCTTTTGGTCTTTCTAATGCTCCTTCAGTCTTTCAGTCCTTTATGCACGATATTTTCCGTAAATACCTGGATAAATTTATGATTGTGTATTTGGATGATATTTTGATTTTTTCGGAAGACTGGGAGTCGCATGTTCAACAGGTTAGGAAGGTTTTTCAGGTTTTGCGGGCCAATTCTTTGTTTGTAAAGGGTTCAAAGTGTATTTTTGGGGTTCAGAAGATCTCCTTTTTGGGGTATATTTTTTCCCCTTCTTCTGTTGAGATGGATCCTGTCAAGGTTCGGGCTATTTGTGATTGGACGCAGCCTACTTCCCTGAAGAGTCTTCAGAAGTTCTTGGGCTTTGCTAATTTCTATCGTCGATTTATAACTGGGTTTTCAAGTGTTGCTAAACCTCTGACTGATTTGACTAAGAAGGGTGGTGATGTTGCCAATTGGTCCTCTGCGGCTGTGGAGGCCTTTCGGGAGCTTAAGCGCCGCTTTTCTTCCGCCCCTGTGTTGCACCAGCCTGATGTTTCGCTCCCTTTTCAGGTCGAGGTTGATGCTTCCGAGATTGGAGCGGGGGCGGTTTTGTCGCAGAGAAGTCCCGATTGCTCAGTGATGAGACCATGTGCATTCTTCTCTCTAAAGATTTCGCCCGCCGAGCGAAATTATGATGTCGGTAATCGGGAGCTCTTGGCTATGAAGTGGGCATTTGAGGAGTGGCGTCATTGGCTTGAGGGTGCTAGACATCAGGTGGTGGTCTTGACTGATCACAAGAATCTGATTTACCTTGAGTCTGCCAGGCGTCTGAATCCTAGACAGGCGCGCTGGTCGTTGTTTTTCTCCCGGTTTAATTTTGTGGTTTCATACTTGCCGGGTTCAAAAAATGTGAAGGCAGATGCCCTTTCTAGGAGTTTTGAACCTGACTCCTCTGGTGATTCTGAGCCTACGGGTATCCTTAAGGATGGGGTGATTTTGTCTGCTGTCTCCCCAGACTTGCGACGTGCTTTGCAGGAGTTTCAGACTGATAGGCCTGATCGTTGTCCGCCTGGGAGACTGTTTGTTCCAGATGAATGGACCAGTAGAGTCATCTCGGAGGTTCATTCTTCTGTGTTGGCAGGTCACCCTGGAATTTTTGGTACCAGAGATTTGGTGGCCAGGTCCTTCTGGTGGCCTTCCCTGTCTCGGGATGTGCGTGCCTTTGTACAGTCTTGTGATGTTTGTGCTCGGGCCAAGCCTTGCTGTTCTCGGGCTAGTGGATTGTTGTTGTCCTTGCCTATTCCGAAGAGGCCGTGGACGCACATCTCTATGGACTTTATCTCGGACCTCCCGGTTTCTCAGAAAATGTCTGTCATTTGGGTGGTGTGTGACCGTTTTTCTAAGATGGTTCATTTGGTACCCTTGCCCAAATTGCCTTCTTCATCTGAGTTGGTTCCTTTATTTTTTCAGAATGTGGTTCGTTTACATGGTATCCCGGAAAACATCGTTTCTGACAGGGGGTCTCAATTTGTGTCTAGGTTCTGGCGACCGTTCTGTGCCAGGATGGGCATTGATTTGTCTTTTTCGTCTGCATTCCATCCTCAGACTAATGGCCAGACGGAGCGAACTAATCAGACCTTGGAGACTTATTTGAGGTGTTTTGTGTCTGCTGATCAGGATGATTGGGTCGCCTTTTTGCCGTTGGCAGAGTTTGCCCTCAATAATCGGGCCAGTTCTGCCACTCTGGTTTCTCCTTTCTTTTGCAATTCAGGGTTTCACCCTCGTTTTTCATCTGGCCAGGTGGAATCTTCGGATTGCCCTGGAGTGGATTCTGTGGTGGATAGACTGCACCGGATTTGGAGTCATGTGGTGGACAATTTGAAGTTGTCTCAGGGGAAGACTCAGCAGTTTGCTAATCGTCATCGTCGTGTGGGTCATCATCTCCGCGTTGGGGACTTGGTGTGGTTATCTTCTCGTTTTGTCCCTATGAAGGTCTCTTCTCCTAAGTTTAAACCTCGGTTCATAGGTCCTTATAAGATTTTGGAGATTCTTAATCCTGTATCTTTTCGTTTGGACCTACCAGCATCTTTCACCATTCATAATGTCTTCCATCGGTCGTTGTTGCGGAGGTACGAGGTACCGGTTGTTCCTTCTGTTGAGCCTCCTGCTCCTGTGCTGGTGGAGGGTGAATTGGAGTATGTTGTGGAGAAGATTTTGGACTCTCGCGTTTCCAGACGGAGACTTCAATATTTGGTTAAATGGAAGGGATACGGTCAGGAGGATAATTCTTGGGTGACTGCCTCCGATGTTCATGCCTCTGATTTGGTTCGCGCCTTTCATAGGGCGCATCCAGATCGCCCTGGTGGTTCTCATGAGGGTTCGGTGCCCCCTCCTTAAGGGGGGGGTACTGTTGTGAATTCTGTTTTTGGGCTCCCTCTGGTGGTTACTGGTGGTACTGGCTGACTTTTGTCTTGCACCTGTTCCCATCAGGAAACTGGGAGTTTCCTATTTAGTCTGGCTTCTCAGTCATTCTAGTGCCGGCAATCAATGTTACCAGAGCACCTCTGTTGCTTGCTACCTGCTCCAAGTCTGCAATTCAGCTAAGTTGGATCTTTGGCATTTTTTGTGTTTGTTTGTCCAGCATGCATTTATATTTCTCTTGCTGCTGGAAGCTCTAGTGATCTGAAATTACTACTCCGGTGTCATGAGTTGATAACGGAGTTAAAGTAATTTCAGGATGGCTGTTTAGGGTTTTGAGGTGACCGCGAAGTCCTCTTTTGTATTTTCTGCTATCTAGTCAGAGGGCCTCTCTTTGCTGAATCTATATTCATACTGCGTACGTGTTTTCCTCTTACCTAACCGTTATTATATGTGGGGGGCTACTATCACTTTTGGGGTTTCCCTGGAGGCAAGCCAGGTCTGTGTATTCCTCTACTAGGGGGTAACTAGATCTCCGGCTGGTGCGAGGTGTCTAGGGATAATCGTAGGCACACCCCCTGGCTACTATTAGTTGCGTGTTAGGTTCAGCGTCGCGGTCATCTGAGATTCCATCATTCCTAGAGCTAGTCCGTTTTGCCTGAGTCCCTGCCATTGGGAACCATGACAGTTTGTCCATTAGTCTGAGGATGAAAGGCAGACGAGAACGATAAATCAATGCCCATCCTAGCACAAAAGGATCGCCAGAACCTGGAAACAAACTGGGATCCTCTGTCAGACACCATATTCTCAGGAATGCCGTGTAAACGAACCACATTCTGAAGGAACACAGGAACCAGATCGGAAGAGGAAGGCAGCTTAGGCAAAGGCACCAAATGGACCATTTTTGAAAAGCGATCACATACCACCCAGATGACAGACATACCCCGAGACACCGGGAGATCAGAAATGAAATCCATGGAAATATGTGTCCAAGGCCTCTTCGGGACAGGCAAGGGCAAGAGCAACCCGCTGGCACAGGAACAGCAAGGCTTAGCTCGAGCACAAGTCCCACAGGA
This sequence comes from Ranitomeya variabilis, assembly GCF_051348905.1. Classification (NCBI taxonomy): domain Eukaryota; kingdom Metazoa; phylum Chordata; class Amphibia; order Anura; family Dendrobatidae; genus Ranitomeya; species Ranitomeya variabilis. Next base: position 232,160,179 of record NC_135238.1, read on the forward strand.
CTGCACAAATGACCGTACATCCCGTGACAAGGAAGGCCACCAAAATGACCTAGCCACCAGATCTCTGGTGCCAAAAATTCCCGGATGACCTGCCAACACCGAGGAATGAACCTCGGAAATGACTCTGCTGGTCCACTTATCAGGAACAAACAGTCTGTCAGGTGGACAAGAGTCAGGTCTACCAGCTTGAAATCTCTGCAACACACGTCGCAAATCAGGAGAAATGGCTGACAAAATAACTCCTTCTTTAAGAATACCAACAGGTTCTGTGACTCCAGGAGAGTCAGGCACAAAGCTCCTTGAAAGAGCATCAGCTTTCACATTCTTTGAACCTGGTAAATACGAGACCACAAAGTCAAAACGGGAGAAAAACAATGACCAGCGGGCCTGTCTAGGATTCAAGCGTTTAGCAGACTCGAGATACATCAAATTTTTGTGATCAGTCAAGACCACCACACGATGCTTAGCACCCTCGAGCCAATGACGCCACTCCTCAAATGCCCACTTCATGGCCAGTAATTCCCGATTGCCCACATCATAATTCCGTTCAGCAGGCGAAAACTTCCTAGAGAAGAAAGCACATGGTCTCATTACCCAGCAACCAGGGCCTCTCTGTGACAAAACGGCCCCTGCCCCAATCTCAGAAGCATCCACCTCGACCTGAAAGGGAAGTGAGACATCAGGCTGGCACAAAACAGGCGCCGAAGTAAACCGGCGCTTCAACTCCTGGAACGCCTCCACGGCTGCAGGAGCCCAGTTAGCAACATCAGAACCTTTCTTGGTCATATCCGTCAAAGGTTTAACAACGCTAGAAAAATTAGCGATAAAACGATGGTAGAAGTTAGCAAAACCCAAGAACTTCTGAAGACTCTTAACTGACGTGGGTTGAGTCCACTCATGAATAGCTCGGACCTTGACTGGGTCCATCTCCACAGCAGAAGGGGAAAAAATAAACCCCAAAAAGGGAACTTTCTGTACTCCAAAGAGACACTTTGAGCCTTTAACAAACAAGGCATTCTCACGCAAAACCTGAAACACCATCCTGACCTGCTCCACATGTGAGTCCCAATCTTCAGAGAAAACCAGAATATCGTCCAGATAAACAATCATAAATTTATCCAGATACTTCCGGAAAATATCATGCATAAAGGACTGAAATACTGAGGGAGCATTAGAAAGCCCAAAAGGCATCACCAAGTACTCAAAATGACCTTCGGGCGTATTAAATGCAGTCTTCCATTCATCACCTTGCTTAATGTGCACAAGGTTGTATGCACCACGAAGATCTATCTTGGTGAACCACTTGGCACCCTTAATCCGGGCAAACAAGTCTGACAAGAGAGGCAAAGGATACTGAAATTTTACAGTGATTTTATTCAGTAGCCGATAGTCAATACAAGGTCTCAAAGATCCGTCCTTCTTAGCCACAAAAAAGAATCCCGCACCAAGAGGGGAAGAGGATGGACGGATATGCCCCTTCTCCAGAGACTCCTTGATATATGAACGCATTGCGGCATGCTCAGGTACTGACAGATTAAATAATCTTCCCTTAGGAAATTTACTACCTGGAATCAAATCTATGGCGCAGTCACAGTCCCTATGAGGAGGCAGAGCACTGGATCTGGACTCACTGAATACATCCTGATAATCAGACAAATACTCAGGAACTTCCGAAGGAGTAGAGGAAGCAATAGACACCGGCGGGGAATCAGCATGAATTCCCTGACAGCCCCAACTTGACACAGACATTGCCTTCCAATCCAGGACTGGATTGTGGGTCTGTAACCATGGCAGACCCAAAACGACCAAATCATGCATTTTATGCAGAACAAGAAAACGAATCACCTCCCGATGTTCAGCAGTCATGCACATGGTCACCTGCGTCCAAAACTGCGGTTTATTTTCCGCCAATGGCGTAGCATCAATACCTCTAAGAGGAATAGGATTTACTAACGGTTCAAGAACAAAACCACAGCGCTTGGCAAATGACAGATCCATAAGACTCAGGGCGGCACCTGAATCCACAAACGCCATAACAGGGTAAGAAGACAAAGAGCAAATTAAAGTCACAGACAAAATAAATTTAGGTTGCAAATTACCAATGGCGACAGGACTAACAACCCTTGTTAGGCGTTTAGAGCATGCTGATATAACATGTGTAGAATCACCACAGTAAAAACACAACCCATTCTGACGTCTATGATTTTTCCGTTCATTTCTAGTCTGAATTCTATCACATTGCATTAAATCAGGTGTTTGTTCAGACAACACCACCAGAGGATTAGCGGTTTTGCGCTCCCGCAAACGCCGGTCAATTTGAATAGCAAGCGCCATAGAATCATTCAGACTTGTAGGAATGGGGAAACCCACCATCACATTCTTAATGGCTTCAGAAAGGCCATTTCTGAAATTTGCGGCCAGAGCACACTCATTCCACTGAGTAAGCACGGACCATTTCCGAAATTTTTGGCAATACACTTCAGCTTCATCCTGACCCTGAGAAATAGCCAGCAAGGCTTTTTCTGCCTGAATTTCAAGATTGGGTTCCTCGTAAAGCAATCCGAGCGCCAGAAAAAACGCATCAATATTCGCCAATGCCGGATCTCCTGGCGCTAGCGAGAAAGCCCAATCCTGAGGGTCGCCCCGCAAAAAAGAAATAACAATTTTAACTTGCTGAGCAGAATCTCCAGATGAACGGGGTCTCAGAGAAAGAAACAATTTACAATTATTCTTGAAATTCCTAAACCTAAATCGATCTCCAGAAAACAATTCCGGAATAGGTATTTTAGGTTCAGACATAGGACTACTGGTAACAAAATCTTGTATACCCTGCACACGAGCTGCCAGCTGGTCAACACTTGTAATCAAGGTCTGCACATTCATGTCTGCAGCAAGCACACGCCACTCAAAGGGAAAGGGGAGGAAGAGAAGGAAGGAAAAAAAAAAAAACTCAGAATTTCCTTTCTTATTATCCCACTTCTGCAATGCTTTAAACATTCAATATTGGCCTGGCATACTGTTATGACCCCAATGGCAGAGGGTCTCAGGAATAATCCTAAGTCAGTAAATACAGAAAACCAGCTCATAGGGCAGTGGTAACTGGGCTGACCATATAACTAATCCTAGCACCACAAATACCAGCAGCCGGGGAACGTTCCTACGTTGATCCTAGACGTCTCGCGCCAGCCGGAGAGCTAACTACCCCTAGAAGGGAAAAGAAAGACCTTTCTTGCCTCCAGAGGAAATACCCCAAAAAGTTGGATAGAAGCCCCCCACAAATAATAACAGTGAGGTAAGAGGAAAAGACAAACATAAGAATGAGCTAGGAATTTAGCAAAGAGAGGCCCACTAGCTAATAGCAGAATATAGAAAGATAACTTATATGGTCAGCAAAAAATCCTATCAAAAATATCCACACTGGAAATTCAAGAACCCCCGAACCGTCTAACAGCCCGGGGGGAGAACACCAGCCCCCTAGAGCTTCCAGCAAGGTCAGGAATCACATTTAGTACAAGCTGGACAAAAATGATAGCAAACAAATAACCCAAAAAACAAAGAGGCAAGACTTAGCTTAATTTAGCACGAACCAGGACCAGCAAACAGGAGCAAACAGAATGTGTCTGATAACACCGATGCCAGGCACTGGACTAAGGTTCCAGGAGGTTTATATAGCAACACCCCTGAAGTAACGACCCAGCTGGGTGCAAACAGAGGGAAGGAAATCCCAGAGTCATATCACTAGTAACCACTAGAGGGAGCCAAAAAGGTCTAATTCACAACAGAGCTCACTGCATATCCTTCTCACATTCGATCCAATGTTACATTTATATGCAGTGAGCTCCCCCTAGTGGCAATTGCAGGCTGCCATCAATTTGTCAGCTCCAGCTTTCCTGCACCTATGTTCTCCACATTTGTGTACTTAAATTGCTGCAAAAATGATGTATCTTTCACGTCCTACATGTCTGCCAAAGCCAATTGTTATCCCTAATAGTAAGTCCAGTGTACAACAAATAAAAACACCTAGATTAGTAATTGGATGCATGCACGGCACATAATCACTGCAAGAGGGTAAACCCGGGACAGTGAATACCATCAGACGGAAGCACCAGGGCAGCAAAAGGTGATCTATTATTGTACTTATTTGCTGTTATCAGAAATCTGTTAAAAAAACTTTTACAAAATCCTTTTAAAAGTTTTGGCTACTTGCAGTCACCACTAGGAGGAGCTCACTGCAGACAGATCGCTGATCCATTAGACTCATTATTAAATTTGTATGCAGTGAGCTCCCCTGTTATGATCCTGGTGGTAAGGAACACATGAACTGACCTGATGGGTAAACCAAAAACAAGAACAAGCTCTGGGAATGTGGGAACTTTACTGACCGCAATCCTGATCCTATCAACACACACTATAGGCAGCCGTGGAGCGTTCCTAACTCGGCCTAGACGCCTCTACACAGCCTGAGAAGCTAGCTACCCCTAGAGAGAAACAAAGCCTCACTTGCCTCAGAGAAATTTTCCCCAAAGTGTAAGCAGCCCCCCACAGATAATAACGGTGAGTTAAGGGGAAAACACAAACATAGAAATGAAAACAGGTTTTATCAAATGAGGCCCGCTAATAACTAAATAGTCAGAAGATAGCAAGGAATCTGTGCGGTCAGTATAAAATACTACAAAAATTATCCATGCAGAGAATACAAAAAGACCCCCACACCGACTCACGATGTGAGGGGCGCAACTCTGCACCCCAGAGCTTTCCAGCTAGCAATAAAATAGCATATAAGCAAGCTGGACTGAACTCATCATATACTGAGAAACATTTTCAAAAAACAATGAGCAAAAATGGACTAGCATGAACTTAGCTTCTCCACGAGGAGACAAGTCACAAGGGAAGTCCCAGAGAGATCTGAACCAGTACTGAATACAACGACAGCAGGCAACAAGTAAAGGTCCAGATGGAGTTAAATAGGCAGCAAGCCTAGCAGGAAACGAGGCAGCTGGAGTCCAGCTACAGACCAGCCGTAACACTTAAAGCCACCAGAGGGAGCCCATGAACAGAACTCACAAAGTACCACTCCTGACCACAGAAGGGAGCCCGAGAACGGAATTCACAACAGTACCCCCCCCCCCTTGAGGAGGGGTCACCGAACCCTCACCAGATCCCCCAGGCCGATCAGGACGAGCCAAATGAAAGGCATGAACCAAATCGGCAGCATGGACATCAGAGGCAACAACCCAGGAATTATCCTCCTGACCATAGCCCTTCCATTTAACCAAGTACTGAAGCTTCCGTCTCGAAATACGAGAATCCAAGATCTTCTCCACCACATACTCCAATTCTCCCTCGACCAACACCGGAGCAGGAGGATCAACAGAAGGAACCACAGGCACCACATACCTCCGCAACAATGACCTATGGAACACATTATGAATGGTAAAAGATGCTGGGAGGTCCAAACGAAATGACACAGGATTGAGGATTTCTGAAATCTTATAAGGACCGATGAAACGAGGTTTGAACTTAGGAGAGGAAACCTTCATAGGAACATAACGAGATGACAACCATACCAAATCCCCCACATGAAGTCGGGGACCCACACAGCGACAGAGATTAGCAATGCGCTGAGCCTTCTCCTGTGACAACGTCAAATTGTCCACTACGTGGTTCCAAATCTGCTGCAACCTATCCACCACAGAATCCACCCCAGGACAGTCAGAAGGCTCAACCTGACCTGATGGAAAACGAGGATGAAAACCAGAATTACAAAAAAAAGGCGAAACCAAAGTAGCAGAACTAGCCCGATTATTGAGGGCGAACTCAGCCAATGGCAAAAAAGTCACCCAATCATCCTGATCAGCAGAAACAAAACATCTCAGATACGTTTCCAAGGTCTGATTAGTTCGTTCGGTTTGGCCATTCGTCTGAGGATGGAAGGCCGAAGAAAAAGACAAATCAATGCCCATCTTAGCACAAAAGGACCGCCAAAATCTGGACACAAACTGGGACCCTCTGTCAGACACAATGTTCTCCGGAATACCATGCAAACGAACCACATTCTGAAAAAACAGCGGAACCAAATCAGAGGAGGAGGGTAACTTAGGCAAGGGCATCAAATGGACCATTTTAGAAAAACGATCACAAACCACCCAGATGACAGACATCCTCTGAGAGACTGGAAGATCCGAAATAAAATCCATGGAAATATGCGTCCAAGGCCTCTTCGGGACAGGCAAAGGCAAAAGTAACCCACTGGCACGAGAACAGCAAGGCTTGGCCCGAGCACAAATCCCACAGGACTGCACAAAGGAACGCACATCCCACGACAAAGAAGGCCACCAAAAGGACCTAGCCACCAAATCCCTGGTACCAAAGATCCCAGGATGACCCACTAACACTGAAGAATGAACCTCGGAAATAACTCTACTGGTCTATCTATCCGGGACAAACAGTCTCTCCGGTGGACAACGGTCAGGTCTATCGGCCTGAAATTCCTGCAGCACCTGCTGCAAATCAGGGGAGATGGCAGACAAGATCACCCCCTCTCTGAGGATACCAGCCGGTTCAGAAACTCCCGGAGAGTCAGGCACAAATCTCCTAGAAAGGGCGTCAGCCTTCACATTCTTTGAGCCCGGAAGGTACGAAACCACGAAATCAAAACGGGAGAAAAACAGCGACCATCGAGCTTGTCTAGGGTTTAACCGCTTGGCAGACTCGAGATAAATCAAATTCTTGTGATCCGTCAAGACCACCACGCGATGCTTGGCTCCCTCAAGCCAATGTCGCCACTCCTCGAATGCCCACTTCATTGCCAACAATGTTGTGAATTAGACTTTTTTGGCTCCCTCTAGTGGTTACTAGTGATATGACTCTGGGATTTCCTTCCCTCTGTCTGCACCCAGCTGGGTCGTTACTTCAGGGGTGTTGCTATATAAACCTCCTGGAACCTTAGTCCAGTGCCTGGCATCGGTGTTATCAGACACATTCTGTTTGCTCCTGTTTACTGGTCCTGGTTCGTGTTAAATTAAGCTAAGTCTTGCTTCTTTGTTTTTTGGGTTATTTGTTTGCTATCATTTTTGTCCAGCTTGTACTAAATGTGATTCCTGACCTTGCTGGAAGCTCTAGGGGGCTGGTGTTCTCCCCCCGGGCCGTTAGACGGTTCGGGGGTTCTTGAATTTCCAGTGTGGATATTTTTGATAGGATTTTTTGCTGACCATATAAGTTATCTTTCTATATTCTGCTATTAGCTAGTGGGCCTCTCTTTGCTAAATTCCTAGCTCATTCTTATGTTTGTCTTTTCCTCTTACCTCACCGTTATTATTTGTGGGGGGCTTCTATCCAACTTTTTGGGGTATTTCCTCTGGAGGCAAGAAAGGTCTTTCTTTTCCCTTCTAGGGGTAGTTAGCTCTCCGGCTGGCGCGAGACGTCTAGGATCAACGTAGGAACGTTCCCCGGCTGCTGGTATTTGTGGTGCTAGGATTAGTTATATGGTCAGCCCAGTTACCACTGCCCTATGAGCTGGTTTTCTGTATTTACTGACTTAGCATTATTCCTGAGACCCTCTGCCATTGGGGTCATAACACAACAACTCCCGATTACCAACATCATAATTCCGCTCGGCAGGCGAAAACTTTCTAGAAAAGAAAGCACATGGTCTCATTACCGAGCCATCAGAGCTTCTCTGTGACAAGACAGCCCCTGCTCCTATCTCAGAAGCATCAACCTCGACCTGAAAGGGAAGAGAGACATCAGGCTGACGCAAGACAGAAGCCGAAGAAAACCGACGTTTCAGCTCCTGAAAGGCCTCAACGGCCGCAGAAGACCAATTCGTCACATCAGCACCCTTTCTAGTTAAATCCGTCAAAGGCTTAACCACACTAGAAAAATTAGTGATGAAACGACGGTAAAAATTAGCAAAGCCCAAGAACTTCTGAAGACTCTTCACCGATGTAGGTTGAGTCCAGTCATAGATGGCCTGGACTTTAACTGGATCCATCTCGATAGTAGAAGGGGAAAAAATAAAGCCCAAAAAGGAAACCTTCTGGACTCCAAAGAGACATTTAGAGCCCTTCACAAACAAGGCATTGGCACGCAGGACCTGAAACACCATCCTGACCTGCTTCACATGAGACTCCCAATCATCAGAAAAGACCAAAATATCATCCAGGCACACAATCATAAATCTATCCAGATACTCTCGGAAGATGTCGTGCATGAAGGACTGAAACACGGAAGGGGCATTAGAAAGCCCAAAAGGCATCACCAAGTACTCAAAATGGCCTTCGGGCGTATTAAATGCTGTTTTCCATTCATCGCCCTGCTTTATACGCACAAGATTATAAGCTCCTCGAAGATCTATCTTGGTGAACCAACTAGCCCCCCTAATCCGAGCAAACAGATCGGACAGCAGAGGCAAAGGGTACTGAAATTTGACCGTGATTTTATTTAGAAGGCGATAATCTATACAGGGTCTCAAAGAACCATCCTTCTTGGCCACAAAAAAGAACCCTGCACCCAAAGGTGACGAGGACTGACGAATATGCCCTTTCTCCAAAGACTCCTTTATATAAGTCCGCATAGCGGTATGTTCTGGTACAGATAAATTAAAAAGTCGACCCTTAGGGAACTTACTACCAGGAATCAAATTTATAGCACAATCACAATCCCTATGAGGAGGTAGGGCACTGGATTTGGGCTCATCAAATACATCCTGGTAATCCGACAAAAATTCAGGGACTTCAGAAGGAGTAGAAGAAGCAATTGACACCAAAGGAACATCGCCATGTACCCCTTGACAACCCCAACTTGACACAGACATTGCTTTACAATCCAGGACTGGATTATGAACCTGCAGCCATGGCAGACCCAACACGACAACATCATGCAAATTATGTAACACCAGAAAGCGAATAACCTCCTGATGTGCAGGAGTCATGCACATGGTCAATTGATCATAATACTCCACAGAGAACGCAGTTGATAAATCCCATAAAATATGTCTTTATTAAATACATTAAAAAGTCAATAATACATAGAAAAGGTACCAAGGAAACAATGGGGTAGATAGGAAAGAACTATTGTCCATGCACAAAACACATAGGGCTATGGGGTCATAACACCGCAGTAATCCATAATCGGATGCTAATACCAAACCACACAAGGTGGATAAAAATATATCTGGAAGCACATCACTATTAAATAGTCATCCTGAGGTCAGTAGTATATAGCAAATGCACAAGACCATATCGGAGTCACTAATAATATACATATATGTACTCCCGAAGGAATTACCTGATGTGCATCCACGGTGGAAAGACCCCGAGCCCACCCCACCCCCAACATCATGCAAATTATGTAACACCAGAAAGCGAATAACCTCCTGATGTGCAGGAGTCATGCACATGGTCAATTGAGCCCAGTACTGAGGTTTATTCTTGGCCAATGGCGTAGCATCAATTCCCTTTAGTGGAATAGGGAATTGCAATGGCTCCAAGGTAAAACCACAGCGCCTGGCAAATGACAAATCCATCAAATTCAGGGCAGCGCCTGAATCCACAAAAGCCATAACAGAGTAGGATGACAGAGAGCAAATCAAAGTAACAGACAAAATGAATTTAGGCTGTACAGTACCAATGGTGACAGACTTAGCGAACCTCTTTGTGCGCTTAGAACAATCAGAGATAACATGAGTGGAGTCGCCACAGTAAAAGCACAACCCATTCTGACGTCTGTGATTTTGCCGTTCAATTCTGGTCAGAATTCTGTCACATTGCATAGACTCAGGCTTCTGTTCAGAAAACACCGCCAGATGGTTCACAGTTTTGCACTCCCGCAAACGCCGATCAATCTGAATGGCCAAAGACATTGACTCATTCAGACCCGCAGGCGTGGGGAACCCCACCATAACATCCTTAAGGGCTTCAGAAAGACCCTTTCTGAAAATCGCTGCCAGGGTACACTCATTCCACTGAGTGAGCACAGACCACTTCCTAAACTTCTGACAGTAAACCTCTGCTTCATCCTGACCCTGAGAGAGAGCCAGCAAAATCTTTTCTGCCTGGTCCACTAGATTAGGTTCCTCATAAAGCAATCCAAGCGCCAGAAAAAACGCATCCACATTTAGCAATGCAGGATCTCTTGGCGCCAGGGAGAATGCCCAATCTTGAGGGTCACCACGTAACAAAGAAATAATAATTTTAACTTGCTGAGCAGGGTCGCCAGAGGAACGAGGTCTCAGAGAAAGAAACAATTTGCAATTATTTTTGAAATTCAAAAGCCTAGATCTATCTCCAGAGAACAGCTCAGGAATTGGTATTTTAGGTTCTGACATAGGACTGCGAACTACATAATCCTGAATGCTTTGTATCCTTGTAGCGAGCTGATCCACACAAGAAGACAGACCGTGAATGTCCATATCTGCAGCTGAGTCCTGAACCACCCAGAGATTAAGGGGAGGAGAGAGGCTAAACACACTGCAGAGGAAAAAAAAAAACCTCAGAGCTTCTCTTATCCCTCTTTTGCGATGCATTAACACTTTACGGGCCTGCTGTACTGTTATGATCCTGGTGGTAAGGAACACATGAACTGACCTGATGGGTAAACCAAAAACAAGAACAAGCTCTGGGAATGTGGGAACTTTACTGACCGCAATCCTGATCCTATCAACACACACTATAGGAAGCCGTGGAGCATTCCTAACTCGGCCTAGACGCCTCTACACAGCCTGAGAAACTAGCTACCCCTAGAGAGAAACCAAGCCTCACTTGCCTCAGAGAAATTTTCAACCAAAGTGTAAGCAGCCCCCCACAGATAATAACGGTGAGTTAAGGGGAAAACACAAACATAGAAATGAAAACAGGTTTTATCAAATGAGGCCCGCTAATAACTAAATAGTCAGAAGATAGCAAGGAATCTGTGCGGTCAGTATAAAATACTACAAAAATTATCCACGCAGAGAATACAAAAAGACCCCCACACCGACTCACGATGTGAGGGGCGCAACTCTGCACCCCAGAGCTTTCCAGCTAGCAATAAAATAGCATATAAGCAAGCTGGACTGAACTCATCATATACTGAGAAACATTTTCAAAAAACAATGAGCAAAAATGGACTAGTATGAACTTAGCTTCTCCACGAGGAGACAGGTCACAAGGGAAGTCCCAGAGAGATCTGAACCAGTACTGAATACAACAACAGCAGGCAACAAGTAAAGGTCCAGATGGAGTTAAATAGGCAGCAAGCCTAGCAGGAAACGAGGCAGCTGGAGTCCAGCTACAGACCAGCCGTAACACTTAAAGCCACCAGAGGGAGCCCATGAACAGAACTCACAAAGTACCACTCCTGACCACAGGAGGGAGCCCGAGAATGGAATTCACAACACTCCCCCTAGTGGTGACTACCAGTAGCCAGCATTTCATCAGCCAGTGGGGACAAAACAAGAGTATTTGGATCTCTATATTGGAAAACATGCTGAATTTTGGGGGGCGGCACATTAACCCTTTAATTCTGGAATGGGTGTTTAGACATTGAACAGCATGTCTTGGTTTTGCCCCCCGGCTGCACAGTACCGCGACGGGCCGAGTGACATGTGACCGCTCTATCTAATGTTCGCATAAAAGAGCTTCGGGACGCTGACGATCAATAAGGGAACAGCGAAGCCATTTACAAGCACAGATCAAGAGAGATAGCGTGCCACGGAAAGATCTACTCCTCTACGGAGCCAGAAAATCTTTATGCAGCCGCCCAACTTATCACACAGACAGCTTTATTGCCGCCACGGCTAAGTGGGCTATAGAAAAGAGATCTGGAGCCTCCGCTCTCCGTCCCTGCGATTTACCATTGACCCCCTCGGCTGCGGAGGCGACGGACACAACGCTCTGCATCGATGGCGAGCCTGGGGTGGGAAGGGTTAACTGTCACTCCACATGTCCTGCCGTGGCGTTCTTCATCCTGCACCTTCCACATCTCCTCCTACGCTTCCCGCACTGAGTTATTTCACCACTTTTATTCCGTCTTTACTTGTGTGTTTTTTTTCTCGCCGAGGGAGAAGCAAACAAGTAAATTAATCATGCAGGTCTAAGAAGAAAAGAAACGCGTCCAACCTGCCATTTACTGCGCCATTCTCATTGCTGAAGCGAAGAACCAGAAAGTTCAGTCCAGATATTGGAAGATGAACAGAAGTAATTGCAGGATTCTTAAAGAGGAAGAAACCGGCACATAACACAACCTGCAACATCTCCACCCGAGAACACAGGATTCTACAGCAACATTGTATCAGGACAGAGCACAGATTCCATATTCTCTTTACTCAGGTGGGAGCGCTCATTGTAGCCCCCCGCAGAGTAATGTACTTTATATGAGCTACAGAAAAGAGAGAAAAATATATCTGAGGCCGGAGAATCTAGGCCAAATACAACACAAGCAATATCCACTGTAATAGTGTTCCATCATATATCAACTCGGCAACGTACCAAAAATGTGATTTCTGGAAAAAGGTGCTCACCCCAAATCACAAGTCCTCTAATCGCCATAAACAAAGTGTAACGCTCTGAGGTCTCCTAGGACTGTATCCAACCCCTTTTCAATATATTTAATGCAAACAACATTAGTAATATCAAAGCGACTGTCATGATATTGTATGAAATATAATATAAGTTTTAGTCTCTCATTGCCAGCACCTATAGGGTGGGCGTTGACCCCCTTTTACTTCAGGATTTAGCTTTTCTTTTCAATGGGGGTAGAAGAGCTTTTATTGCTCTGGCTGTAAATTCCTGACTTTGAGCAACTCACTCTTCATGCCCCTCCCAAAAGAATTTTTACGATCGCTTGTGTTGGCTCAAACTTTCCTCCAGCTAGAACTGGTATAGAAGTTTCCAGAATCCATGAGGGTCTTTGTTCTAATATGATAATATATTGGGCCAACGGTTTAAGCTAGGAAAATAATACATCCAGTTTGTGAATCTCCATCGGCGAATTTATCGGCCACGGTAAATGCGCGCTTCTAGTTCCAACAGGGACAGAGTTTGGATTTCTCTGGAACTACGCATCCCATCAAACTCAATTTGGTCTCATTAGAATGCCAATGTTAATACAAGATGAATGCTGGGTGTGTTATGATTCTGACATGTTCTGTAGCGGAGATACAGGCATTAGACAAACTTGTGTTAAATTTACTAAGACTGAAGAGATAGGAGGGTCTGAAGAAGCCAGCCCTGTTCGTGATGTCACAAGGCTGTGGTTATTTAAGTGACTCCACTTTACCCAGCCTCCAGAGTCTTAGAGAGTCTTACTTGAGGAGCTGTTCCTATCCAGACCTCCTGATGCACTGGGACATTTGGGGTCCCGCCCACCAGCACGGTTTGCCTGCAATGTCCTGAGAACATGTGAGTGTTACCTTTTCTCATTTAATCCCTTTATTTTATAATTACCTTGCACATTTTCAATTGTCTCATATTGTAACCTGTTTTATACCTTTTTATAAACACTGCCTTAATCTTTAATGGAGTAAAATATTTAAAATACTAGATTCGTTCTTCATGCTCTAAAACGTACTCTAAGGCTTCTGAAGGGAATTACGCTACTGTTTTGGGTTAGCTTCGGACCCGTTTAATTTAAGCTGGTGGCAGCATACCGTGTGCGGGGCCTTTGGGTGTCGTTGTAGCGACTGCGGCATTGATAATTATTGTTCCTGCCTGAGCGGGAGTAGTTATATCGCCTCGCTGCAGCATGCCCAATAGCCAGTACATAGCAGGCAGCCTTTCTGGCGACTAATTACCCTAGGTGCAGTACCTAATCTGACCTGAGGGTAAGGGGGGCGCCAGAGAGCTGCAAGTTCAAGCAGAGCTGTAAAGCGGGATATACATAAATCCCTGCAGCTCGTGGTATATTGAAGAGCAGTGGGATACCTAAAATAAGCCCCTGCCGTAAACTAGGAGGTCAATAGCCTTGTGTGTGTTTTTCATCACATTGTAGCAGTGGAGGGATACCTAAGATAAGCCCCCTGCACATGTGATAGCCGTCTGTTGGCCTAAAGTCACCCCGATCGGTGACGTAGGGGTGACGGTCACGGTGTGAATCTTGACTAATTGGTGGCAGTGGTGTGGATTCATGACAAATTGGTGGCAGCGGTGGGATGTCATGACAGCAACCTCCATATACATATGAATATAACTAATTTAATATTGCCCCCTGTTATGGTCTGGTGATTAAGGAGCGACATGCGACTAGCTCTGGGCAGGTGGTAACTATACCGACCGCAGTTCCTGATCTTAACACAGACACTAGCAGTAGCCGTGGGATGTTCCTGTCACACCCTGGACACCCCGTCACAGCCGGAGATCTAGCTACCCCTAAAGGTAGAAGCAGGAAAGCTATCTTGCCTCAGAGAAAATCCCCAAAGGATAGGACAGCCCCCCACAAATAATGACTGTGAGAGGAGAAGGAAATTACATACGTAGTATGAAACAAGATTTAGCAAAGGAGGCCACTACTAGCTAGAAAGAATTAGTACAGGACAGAACACTGTGCGGTCAGTAATAAAAACTAGAAAAAGTCCACCGCAGAGAAATGCAAAAATCTCCACACCTGACTAAAGGCAAAAGCAACCCACTAGCGCGGGAACAGCAAGGCTTAGCCCGGGCACAATTCCCACAGGACTGCACAAAAGAACGCACATCCCGCTACAAGGAAGGCCACCAAAAGGACCTAGCAACCAAATCTCTGGTACCAAAAATCCCAGGATGACCGGCCAACACAGAACAATGGACCTCAGAAATTACCTTACTTGTCCATCTATCAGGAACAAACAGCTTCCCCACAGGACAGTGGTCAGGTTTATCAGCCTGAAATTCCTGAAGCGCCCGCCGTAAATCATGGGAGATGGCAGAAAGAATCACCCCTTCCCTAAGAATGCCAACCGGCTCAAGAACTCCAGGAGAATCAGGCAAAAAACTCCTAGAGAGGGCATCCGCTTTAACTACTTTAATACTGCCCCCTATGTACAAGAATATAACTACTATAATACTGCCCCTATGTACAAGAATATAACTACTATAATACTGCTCCTATGTACAAGACTATAACTACTATAATACTGCTCCTATGTACAAGACTATAACTACTATAATACTGCTCTTATGTACAAGAATATATCTACTATAATACTGCCCCCATTGTACAAGAATATAACTACTATAATACTGCTCCTATGTACAAGAATATAACTACTATAATACTGTTCCTATATACAAGAATATAACTACTAGAATACTGCCCCTATGTACAATAATATACCAACTATAATACTGCTCCTATATACAAGAATATAACTACTATAATACTGCTCCTATGTGCAATAATATACCAACTATAATACTGCCCCTATATACAAGAATATAAGTACTATAATACTGCTCCTATGTACAAGAATATAACTACTATAATACTGCCCCTATGTACATGAATATAACTTCTATAATACTGCTCCTATATACAAGAATATAACTACTATAATACTGCCCCTATGTACAAGAATATAACTACTATAATACTGCCCCTATGTACAAGAATATAAGTACTACTACGCCCAGGATTGGGGTGGTTCCCGGAGGTCGGCCCCCCCAGTTATCACACATAAAGTGATTGCATGTGTTATGTATCCTTTTATCCTGGTGCTCGGTGCCGTCTTTCTCTTTCCTACTGGACATTATTATTTATTGACCTCTTAGATTTGTGTCAATATTTTGTTTCCGTTACAGTCAATATAATGGATTGCAGATTTGCAGCGTTTGCTCTTTGCTGGTCGTCGCCCCCCGTCCCCTGCAGTGTGGCCCCCGCGGGCCCCGGCGAGCCGCTGATGTGATGGGTCGGATCTTATCATCATTTCTCATCTGACAATGATTTTCCCGCATTCCGAACTGTAAATTCACCAAGTAACATTCAATAACATAAAGATTTGCTGACTGGCGGGAAAGATGCTGAATAATTACTTCTGCCGGCAGATTCACTAAATTGCAGCACACGACTGCTAGTTATTGCATGTTAAACGGATATTAAACCCATGTCGGAGCCCGGGGCGGTGAGAATCCGCTGAGACGCTGCTATCAAGGTAGCAGTAATGCGCCAGAAAGGGGAAGAAGAGGCCAAGGTTGAATCACAGCTCTCCTGAGCATCTCCCAATGAAGCGGAGTCATTCTGCGGCCCCGCGGGCCCCCGGGCTTCATGGAAACCAATTCTGGGTTAAAGAAAAATTTAAAAGAAAAACTCCAATTTTTATACCGAGGGCGATAATCAGCAGCCGAGGTCCGGGGAGATGTCAGCAGCGTCTTTATAACCTTTGCTCTGTTGCTTTTTTGCTGCAATCATCCTGCTGTAATATTCTCTTTTGCTCCAGTCACATCCAAAGCTGCATAAAAAATAAACCCATTTTTCTTTTTCTTTTTTTTTCACAGCCATTGTTTTTTTCCCATTACGTCTTCATTGGATCTAACACTCAAGGTGAAGTGACTCAAAAGAAATATCAACCATCTTTTTGTGCCTACAGCTGCTTTGAGGAGTTATATGTCTCCATGGTAACAGACTACAAACAAACCCCGTGTAGTCTGACCTTGCAGTCACACTCTCTTGTATCTCGTCCTCTATGTTTTTCTATCCTCCTGAATGTTTGCAAGCAATAAGCTGGAGGATAGATGGAGCGAGGCGAACGAGTCTGCAGGATCAGACTACACATGGTTTGTTTGTAGTCTGTTACCATGGAGACACATAGATCTGCATAGTTGCTGTTTATGTAAAAGAGTTAAGACATTTAGAATCGATATTATTTGTATTTGTTTATTTATGGGAACATTACAAACATTGATTGCAGAGTTGCACATACCCTTTACGCTCCCATAATGCAATGCAGTCTGTTGAACTCTATGGGGTGTTTTTTTTATAGCAGACTTCTATACTGTTTATGAATTTTGCACATCTCAAAAAACGATCTCAATTTTTTCTTTAACCTATTTTTTGCAACTTTTTTTAGTGCTACATTGTTGCAAAATTTGCACAAGAATATCAGACATAAAATCACTCTAGGGGAGGACAAAGGAGAATTTGTGCAAAAAAATCTTTAAAAAAACTGCAATTGATGAATTCGCTGAAAACTTCCAGAACCCCCAAACCCTTTCCACAATGGTCAATATAAAAAACAGGCAAATAAATGTAAAATAGATAAAGAAAAATAAAAGAAGAAAAAAACTGGTGAAAAAACTGCAAAACAAATGCAATAATGAATCTTCCCAATGTGTCACTGTAAAGGGAATCTGGCATCAGGTTTTTTGCCACATGATCTGACAGCAGCATGATGTAGAGGCAGAGACCCTGATTCCAGTGATGTGTCACTTACTGGGTTGCTTGCTGTAGTTTTATCAGGAGGAGATTGTCAGTAGTGGATTAGTAAACCTGCTGTCATATGGTTCTCCATATTAATAAGCTCTGTGCATCCACCACTGGCAGTTTTCCGCCTATGCAGTGTACATACAGCTGCCAATCAGTGATGTGGGTGGGGCTATACAGAGCTCAGCATTCACAGATCTGCTAGATCAGCAGCAAAAAAACGGGATTTTATAAAAACTGCAGCAAACAGTCCAGTAAGTGGCACATTGCTGGAATCAGAGTCTCTACCCCTAAATTAGGAAGGAAGAAGGGGGCAGAGACCTTACTGAGAGCTGGTTTTTGGAGGTCCCCTATCCCTATGTTATATATTTTATCTACCTTTATACACAGATGATCGCTTTTATGCCGCCGGTAGCGTTTTTTTTCTATCTCCAGCTGTGCTGATCGTCCTCCATGAGGCACCTGATACGGCAGAGAGTACAGGTCCTTCTCAAAAAATTTGCATATAGTGTTATATTTCATTATTTACCATAATGTAATGATTACAATTAAACTTTCATATATTATAGATTCATTATCCACCAACTGAAATTTGTCAGGTCTTTTATTGTTTTAATACTGATGATTTTGGCCTACAACTCCTGATAACCCAAAAAAACCTGTCTCAATAAATTAGCATATCAAGAAAAGGTTCTCTAAACGACCTATTACCCTAATCTTCTGAATCAACTAATTAACTCTAAACACATGCAAAAGATACCTGAGGCTTTTAAAAACTCCCTGCCTGGTTCATTACTCAAAACCCCCATCATGGGTAAGACTAGCGACCTGACAGATGTCAAGAAGGCCATCATTGACACCCTCAAGCAAGAGGGTAAGACCCAGAAAGAAATTTCTCAACAAACAGGCTGTTCCCAGAGTGCTGTATCAAGGCACCTCAATGGTAAGTCTGTTGGAAGGAAACAATGTGGCAGAAAACGCTGTACAACGAGAAGAGGTGACCGGACCCTGAGGAAGATTGTGGAGAAGGACCGATTCCAGACCTTGGGGAACCTGAGGAAGCAGTGGACTGAGTCTGGTGTGGAAACATCCAGAGCCACCGTGCACAGGCGTGTGCAGGAAATGGGCTACAGGTGCCGCATTCCCCAGGTAAACAGCGGCAGAAGCGCCTGACCTGGGCTACAGAGAAGCAGCACTGGACTGTTGCTAAGTGGTCCCAAGTACTTTTTTCTGATGAAAGCAAATTTTGCATGTCATTCGGAAATCAAGGTGCCAGAGTCTGGAGGAAGACTGGGGAGAAGGAAATGCCAAAATGCCTGAAGTCCAGTGTCAAGTACCCACAGTCAGTGATGGTGTGGGGTGCCATGTCAGCTGCTGGTGTTGGTCCACTGTGTTTCATCAAGGGCAGGGTCAATGCAGCTAGCTATCAGGAGATTTTGGAGCACTTCATGCTTCCTGGCACCTGCTCACAGTGCCAAAACCCCTGGTAAATGGTTTACTGACCATGGTGTTACTGTGCTCAATTGGCCTGCCAACTCTCCTGACCTGAACCCCATAGAGAATCTGTGGGATATTGTGAAGAGAAAGTTGAGAGACGCAAGACCCAACACTCTGGATGAGCTTAAGGCCGCTATTGAAGCATCCTGGGCCTCCATAACATCTCAGCAGTGTCACAGGCTGATTGCCTCCATGCCACGCCGCATTGAAGCAGTCATTTCTGCCAAAGGATTCCCGACCAAGTATTGAGTGCATAACTGAACATTATTATTTGATGGGTTTTTTGTTTGGTATTAAAAAACACTTTTATTTGATTGGTCGGGTGAAATATGCTAATTTATTGAGACAGGTTTTTTGGGTTATCAGGAGTTGTATGCCAAAATCATCAGTATTAAAACAATAAAAGACCTGACAAATTTCAGTTGGTGGATAATGAATCTATAATATATGAAAGTTTAATTGTAATCATTACATTATGGTAAATAATGAAATTTAACACTATATGCTAATTTTTTGAGAAGGACCTGTATATATAGCCGGAATATTCTGTGTCCTGCAATGTTCACAAACAGCTGCAAGGTATTTATAAAAGCAGCAACTGGATTGTAATATCCTGCAACTTACATGTAGCCATAGCGGGGCTCATTTTTAAGGGTATGAATACTTTTGCAACAATTTGCATTGCTTGAAATCACAGCAGCGGTTAAAAATCTGCTGTTTTGTGTATGCAGCTCCTATGCAGAGCTATGTGTGTCTATAGTGACAGACTACAAATGAACTCTGCGCAGTCTGATCCTACGGTCGTTTGTTACTCCGCTCTCTTTACCTACAGACAGTAGATGAAGAAAGACTAAGGCCGGGGTCACTCTAGAGAGTTTTACAGACGTATGAGAGGCGCAAAAACTACGCACTGCACACGGACCAATGATTCTCTATGGGGCAGCTCCTATCTGCCGTATATTTCGCAGCCGTATTTTATGTGCGTAGAAAATCACAGCATGCTGCGTTTGTCAGCGCATTTCGCAAAAAATCCACCAATGAAAGTCTATGGGGGCGAGAAAAATATGGATTACACACCGACCATGCGTGTGACTTGCGAGAAATACGCAGCGGTGTTCTCTAGAAAAGCCGGCAATTCAGTGTGGTGTACAGTAAAATCACAATGACAGAATAGAATAGGTAGAATAAATGTATATACATATGTCATTGAGACACACATATATATATTTAATACAGCGCTAGATAGCAGAAAAGCCGGTAATTCAATTGCCGGCTTTTCATTTCTCCTTATCAAACCCGACAGGATAAGAGACATGATTACATACAGTAAACCATCTCATATCCCTTTTTTGCATATTCCTCACTACTAATGTTAGAAGTGTCTGTGTGTAAAATTTGGGGGCTCTAGCTGTTAAAATAAAGGGTTAAATCACGGAAAAAACAGGCCTGGGCTCCCGCACAATTTTCTCCGCCAGAGTGGTAAAGCCAGTGACTGAGGGCAGATATTAATAGCCAGGAGAGGGTCCATGGTTATTGCCCCCCCCCTGGCTACAAACATCTGCCCCCAGCCACCCCAGAAAAGGCACATCTGGAAGATGCGCCTATTCTGGCACTTGGCCACTCTCTTCCCACTCCCGTGTAGCGGTGGGATATGGGGTAATGAAGGGTTAATGTCACCTCGCTATTGTAAGGTGACATTAAGCCAGATTAATAATGGAGAGATGTCAATAAGACACCTATCCATTATTAATCCAATAGTAATAAAGGGTTAATAATACACACGCACACATTATGAATAAAGTATTTTAATGAAATAAATACAAACATGGGGTTTTTAAATCTTTATTGTACACTTAATCCACCTGAAGACCCTCATTCTGTGAAAAAATAAAATAAAAAAGACACTAGTCGCCCTGCGCCCCCTGCTGGCTATGGACTTGTGGCCATAAGACCCCCAGGATTCTAGCATTTATCACAAATCTGGATAAATCTGGAGACTTTTGTAGATTTCCAAAATGGTTTGACCAGAGATCAACCTTAACCTGAACCCAAAAAAACCCATGGAGATGTGACCTCCTTTGCTGCCACCCCCGGCGCTCCTGATACTATGGCTGTGAGCAGTAAATTGGGGTCCTGAGACCCTGAGCTGCCGCCATCCCCGGCCTGCGAAATCCCAATAAATTGAAACAAGAAGCAAATTATCGCCCACTTGTTCTGCGTGACCGAGCCGTAAAGTACAAGGCTCCCGGTGCAGATGGCTGCTGAGTTGTGGCTCGCTCACCTGCAGGGGACACGCTGATGTACGGGGTCTCGTGTGGACGATCACTACACATTATGACCCATCAACACTTTCCAATTTAGAGCCCCTGGTCTGTAATGGCTGATAACATTGGGGTGAAGCCGGCACCGAGGTAATGACGGCATAAATTCTGTGGCCGGCGGAAAGTCACCGGCTCCGAATAAGTAACTGTGCCGGACAGGTTGGGGGCGGCAGCGGGGTCTATCAGATCATCTATTCCTGGTGTTTCTGGTCCCAGAGCCAAAATGGGCCCGGCTCAGAGTCTTCCACAAAACCTACCGAGAATACGTGCACGAGGTTCTCCAACTTTTGGGAATTTTTTTGCCGTACTGAAATGCATGTATTTGGGGATTATTTTGCAATTGGCTCCTAATGATAATCTGCTGCTGATAAAACAGCGATTTAATAAAACTGCAACAAGGAGCCCAGTAAGTGACACATGACTGGAATCACGCTGTCTGTCTCTACATCATGCAGCTGTCAGATCTCTTTTTTGAGACTTTTAATGCAAAATGTTGCATGTTCTGGTAAAAGATTACAAAATTTGCACCCCAAAGGAAACAAAATAAAAGACATACATAAAATAACTCTGGGGTTACTGGAGTACACGTGCACAAAAATAATAGGACTTTATAAAAAGCCACAATTGATGAATCTGGAAAACGAAAAACTCGTCCAACGTGACGAACAAACAAAAAAAGTGAACAGATTAAGATAGACATAAAAAAGAAGAATTTTGTGCAAATTAAAAAAAATCAGGTGAAAAACACCAAATACTGGACGAAAAACAGACGCAAAAGAAATAATAAATTGGGCTCTTATTGTGCAAAGGTAGTAAAAAAAATCATAATTTGCCATCGCCATAATCATAATCACCCCAGAATGATACCACCGTGTTACCTGCACCCCATGGGGCTCGGTGCATAAAAAAGCGCCAAAGCAAAACATGAGCAAAATTGCTACAATTTTTCAACCAATTAAAGTGGAAAAAAATATGTAACTCCTAAATAGATACAAGTTATATATTAATTAAAGGGGAACTCCAGCATTTTAGTTTTCACCCAATGCCAACCTCGGTGTGCCAGGAATGTGGCCGCCATTATTACCCATTTGATCACTTTTGCTCCTCTCTGTGTGACAGTATTGGGGCGCCCCGCGCAGCGCCCCCTCCCCCCCGCCGCGCACGCCCTCCGCTCCCGTCCTCCGCTCCCGTCCTCCTGCGGTCACTCTTCCTCCATGGTGCAATGAGCTATAAAATACCACAAAGCTCTTATCTAATCAATAAATATCACTTACAAAAAGAGGTGAGCGTCTTTTAAAAGACTGAACTTTATTAGTGAGATAAAAATGTATTTATGTCTCGGGATCGCTCCGTCGTGTTTAACCCATCGTTAGATTTAATGCGTGTGTCAGCGATCCAAACCAGGAGCGTCCTACAACCACGAGCCAATGCAGGGTGTTGGCCGGAGTCTCATCTCTCTATAATGTAGGGCTATGTACAGAGGACAGCTCCATCTATAGGAGATTTGTACACGTCCCCTTTAAATGTGGGATCAATCCCGTAAGAACCTGCGGAGCGTAGATAATGTGCTCATAGATCTATAGATAGATCTTCGGAGTATTACTGTTAAGAGAAAATGTTCCTTTGTTATGGAATTGCTCTTTAAGCGATTGTCTGCCATATCATTTTACATAGGTATTATGTTAAAAATCAACTAGAAATTACAACTTCCATCTTCCTAATAAGAAAATTGGTGGCCACACGTGTTAGCCCCTCTGCATAAAATTCAATGGAAGTTACAGAAACCACAATGAAAGGGGTCTCCCACCTTATGGGGGATAATTAGTTTTTTTCACTTAGATGTATGAAATTGGGAATAAAAACTATTTTTCCTCATTGGTTTTCCTAAAATAAAATTGCACCGTTTGTCTTCTGTAGCCTCTGTTTTGCACTGTGCATTGCTGGCTGTAGAATGAGTTAACTGAGAATCCGTCAGTGAGCTTCTTCTTTATCTAAATTTTTCTGAGCTCCTCTCAGCTGATTGATGGCCAGAGAAATAACAAAGAACCTGTAACAGGAAAACTGTGCAAAATTCTTAAAGAATCCAAATGGAAAAAATTATTTTTAGCACCAAGTACAAGGATTTAAGTAAAAGAAAAACATATTGTCATCAAAGATGGACATCCCCTTTAAGGGCACTTATAGTAATCAATCCTTAGTAGTGACTTAGTAGTAGATCATAGATTATATTTCCAGTTTACACCAGTACTTTGACCTGGGATAAGTCCAGTTTTTTTTAATAAAAGCGTTATCTGGGGTCATCATATTATGTGTTGAGACTTTACATTTGTGATTACAACGTCATCATCCGGTTCCCGATCTGTATGATCTCTGTAACTGTTCAAAAAGCAAAATAAACAAAAAATGTATCATCTTCAGTAACATAGTATCTAAAATGAGGAGAGGAGGGAGAGGGGACATGAAGCTGCAGACTTCACCTATGATGTCACACCAAGAAGACTCCGCCCACCGAGCGCAGCTGGAGAGAGAAAATGAACTTTTATGGAACTGATGCAGAGAACACAATTCTGAGATCTGCAGGTGACACGCGGCCTTTCTACAACTCATCTCATAGAATCCAAGGCATAATAATTACCCGGCTTCCCCCTCATCAAGGCCCAGAGGGTTTTGCAGACAGAGAGGACCGTGGACAGCTGTGCTGCTGGGAACGAGGCAGGTTAGGACTTTACTGGGGCAGCCCATGCTAAGGATGGAAGAAAACTCCCTTTGATGCACTCAAGGGGGGGAATTCTATAATTTGCAACATTCATTTACAAAAAAAGGCGATAAAGTCCTGCAGTCAGCGCTTAAAGGCGGTATAATTAAATCCTGACCGTTAATGCCGTAACAGTGTTGATTGAAAGCAGCGACGTGATTGATATATGACGGTTTTATGGTTTCCAGTCACAGCATTAAGTCAGAGTGCGGCGTTATGGGAGAAGAGCGCGGTATTATGGGAGAAGAGTGGGGTGTTATGGGAAAACAGTGCGGCATTATGGGAAAAGAGTGGGGGTGCTATGGTTGAAGAGTGCAGTGTTATGGGAGAAGAGCGCGGCATTATGGGAGAAGAGTGTGGTGATATGGGAGAAGAGCGCGGCGATATGGGAGAAGAGCGCAGTGTTATGGGAGAAGAGCGCGGTGTTATGGGAGAAGAGTGCGGTGTTATGGGAGAAGAGTGCAGTGTTATGGGAGAAGAGAACAGCGTTATGGCAGAAGAGCGCAGCGTTATGGGAGAAGAGCACAGTGTTATGGGAGAAGAGCACAGTGTTATAGGAGAAGAGCGCAGTGTTATGGGAGAAGAGAACAGCGTTATGGCAGAAGAGCGCGGCGTTATGGGAGAAGAGCGCGGCGTTAAGGGAGAAGAGCGCGGCGTTATGGGAGAAGAGCGCAGTGTTATGGGAGAAGAGAACAGCGTTATGGCAGAAGAGCGCGGCCTTATGGGAGAAGAGCGCGGCGATATGGGAGAAGAGCGCGGTGTTATGGGAGAAGAGAACAGCCTTATGGCAGAAGAGCGTGGCGTTATGGGAGAAGAGCGCAGTGTTATGGGAGAAGAGTGCAGTGTTATAGGAGAAGAGCGCAGTGTTATGGGAGAAGAGCGCAGTGTTATGGCAGAAGAGCGCGGTGATATGGGAGAAGAGCGCGGCGATATGGGAGAAGAGCGCGGTGTTATGGGAGAAGAGAACAGCCTTATGGCAGAAGAGCGTGGCGTTATGGGAGAAGAGCGCGGCGTTATGGGAGAAGAGCACAGTGTTATAGGAGAAGAGCGCAGTGTTATGGGAGAAGAGAACAGCGTTATGGCAGAAGAGCGCGGCCTTATGGGAGAAGAGCGCGGCGATATGGGAGAAGAGTGTGGCGATATGGGAGAAGAGCGCGGTGTTATGGGAGAAGAGAACAGCCTTATGGCAGAAGAGCGCGGCATTATGGGAGAAGAGCGCAGTGTTATGGGAGAAGAGAACAGCCTTATGACAGAAGAGCGCGGCGTTATGGGAGAAGAGCGCAGTGTTATGGGAGAAGAGTGCAGTGTTATGGGAGAAGAGCGCAGTTTTATAGGAGAAGAGCGCGGTGTTATGGGAGAAGAGCACAGTGTTATGGGAGAAGAGGACAGTTTTTTATGGGAGAAGAGCACAATGTTATGGGAGAAGAGCACAGTGTTATGAGAGAAGAGTGCAGTGTTATGGGAGAAGAGCGCGGTGTTATGGGAGAAGAGCACAGTGTTATGGGAGAAGAGCACAGTGTTATGGGAGAAGAGTGCAGTTTTATAGGAGAAGAGTGCAGTGTTATGGGAGAAGAGTGCGGTGTTATGGGAGAAGAGAGCGGTGTTATGAGAGAAGAGTGCGGTGTTATGGGAGAAGAGCGCAGTGTTATGGGAGAAGAGCGCAGTGTTATGGGTGAAGAGCGCAGTTTTATAGGAGAAGAGTGCGGTGTTATGGGAGAAGAGCGCAGTGTTATGGGTGAAGAGCGCAGTTTTATGGGAGAAGAGTGCGGTGTTATGGGAGAAGAGCGCGGTGTTATGAGAGAAGAGTGCGGTGTTATGGGAGAAGAGCGCAGTGTTATGGGAGAAGAGCGCAGTTTTATAGGAGAAGAGTGCGGTGTTATGGGAGAAGAGCGCAGTGTTATGGGAGAAGAGGGCAGTGTTATGGGTGAAGAGCGCAGTTTTATAGGAGAAGAGTGCGGTGTTATGGGAGAAGAGCGCAGTGTTATGGGAGAAGAGCGCAGTGTTATGGGAGAAGAGCGCAGTGTTATGGGAGAAGAGCGCAGTATTATGGGAGAAGAGCGCGGTGTTATGGGAGAAGAGCGCGGTGTTATGGGAGAAGAGCGCGGTGTTATGGGAGAAGAGCGCGGTGTTATGGGAGAAGAGCACGGTGTTATATGAGAAGAGCGGAGTGTTATGGGAGAAGAGCGCGGTGTTATATGAGAAGAGCGCGGTGTTCTGGGAGAAGAGCGCAGTGTTATGGTAGAAGAGCGCAGTGTTATGGGAGAAGAGCGCGGTGTTATGGGAGAAGAGCGCGGTGTAATAGGAGAAGAGCGCAGTGTTATGGGAGAAGAGCGCGGTGTTATGGGAGAAGAGCGCGGTGTTATGGGAGAAGAGCGCGGTGTTATGGGAGAAGAGCGCGGTGTTATGGGAGAAGAGCGCGGTGTTATGGGAGAAGAGCGCGGTGTTATGAGAAAAGAGCGCAGTGTTATATGAGAAGAGCGCGGTGTTATGGGAGAAGAGTGCGGTGTTATGAGAGAAGAGCGCGGTGTTATGAGAGAAGAGCGCGGTGTTATGGGAGAAGAGCGCAGTGTTATGGGAGAAGAGCGCGGTGTTATGGGAGAAGAGAGCGGTGTTATGGGAGAAGAGCGCGGTGTTATGGGTGAAGAGCGCGGTGTTATGGGAGAAGAGCGCGGTGTTATGGGAGAAGAGCGCGGTGTTATGGGAGAAGAGCGCGGTGTTATGGGTGAAGAGCGCGGTGTTATGGGTGAAGAGCGCGGTGTTATGGGAGAAGAGCGCGGTGTTAGGGGAGAAGAGCGCAGCGTTATGGGAGAAGAGCGCAGTGTTATGGGAGAAGAGGGCAGTGTTATGGGTGAAGAGCGCAGTTTTATAGGAGAAGAGTGCGGTGTTATGGGAGAAGAGCGCAGTGTTATGGGAGAAGAGCGCAGTGTTATGGGAGAAGAGCGCAGTGTTATGGGAGAAGAGCGCAGTATTATGGGAGAAGAGCGCGGTGTTATGGGAGAAGAGCGCGGTGTTATGGGAGAAGAGCGCGGTGTTATGGGAGAAGAGCGCGGTGTTATGGGAGAAGAGCGCGGTGTTATGGGAGAAGAGCACAGTGTTATGGGAGAAGAGGACAGTTTTTTATGGGAGAAGAGCACAATGTTATGGGAGAAGAGCACAGTGTTATGAGAGAAGAGCACGGTGTTATATGAGAAGAGCGGAGTGTTATGGGAGAAGAGCGCGGTGTTATATGAGAAGAGCGCGGTGTTCTGGGAGAAGAGTGCAGTGTTATGGTAGAAGAGCGCAGTGTTATGGGAGAAGAGCGCGGTGTTATGGGAGAAGAGCGCGGTGTAATAGGAGAAGAGCGCAGTGTTATGGGAGAAGAGCGCGGTGTTATGGGAGAAGAGCGCAGTGTTATGGGAGAAGAGCACGGTGTTATATGAGAAGAGCGCGGTGTTATGAGAAAAGAGCGCAGTGTTATATGAGAAGAGCGCGGTGTTATGGGAGAAGAGTGCGGTGTTATGAGAGAAGAGCGCGGTGTTATGGGAGAAGAGCGCAGTGTTATGGGAGAAGAGCGCGGTGTTATGGGAGAAGAGCGCGGTGTTATGGGAGAAGAGAGCGGTGTTATGGGAGAAGAGCGCGGTGTTATGGGTGAAGAGCGCGGTGTTATGGGAGAAGAGCGCGGTGTTATGGGAGAAGAGCGCGGTGTTATGGGAGAAGAGCGCGGTGTTATGGGAGAAGAGCGCGGTGTTATGGGTGAAGAGCGCGGTGTTATGGGTGAAGAGCGCGGTGTTAGGGGAGAAGAGCGCGGTGTTAGGGGAGAAGAGCACGGCGTTATGGGAGAAGAGCGCGGCGTTATGGGAGAAGAGCGCTGAGTTATGGAAGAAGAGAGCGGCGTTATGGGAGAAGAGGGCGGCCTTATGGATGAAGAGCGCGGCGTTATGGGAGAAGAGCGCGGTGTTATAGGAGAAGAGCGCAGTGTTATGGGAGAAGAGCGCGGTGTTATGGGAGAAGAGCGCGGTGTTATGGGAGAAGAGCGCGGTGTTATGAGAAAAGAGCGCAGTGTTATGGGAGAAGAGTGCGGTGTTATGGGAGAAGAGCGCGGTGTTATGAGAGAAGAGCGCGGTGTTATGGGAGAAGAGCGCGGTGTTATGGGAGAAGAGCGCGGCGTTAGGGGAGAAGAGCGCGGCGTTATGGGAGAAGAGCGCTGAGTTATGGAAGAAGAGAGCGGCGTTATGGGAGAAGAGGGCGGCCTTATGGATGAAGAGCGCGGCGTTATGGGAGAAGAGCGCGGTGTTATAGGAGAAGAGCGCAGTGTTATGGGAGAAGAGCGCTGAGTTATGGAAGAAGAGAGCGGCGTTATGGGAGAAGAGGGCGGCCTTATGGATGAAGAGCGCGGCGTTATGGGAGAAGAGCGCGGTGTTATAGGAGAAGAGCGCAGTGTTATGGGAGAAGAGCGCGGTGTTATGGGAGAAGAGCGCGGTGTTATGGGAGAAGAGCGCGGTGTTATGAGAAAAGAGCGCAGTGTTATGGGAGAAGAGTGCGGTGTTATGGGAGAAGAGCGCGGTGTTATGAGAGAAGAGCGCGGTGTTATGGGAGAAGAGCGCGGTGTTATGGGAGAAGAGCGCGGCGTTAGGGGAGAAGAGCGCGGCGTTATGGGAGAAGAGCGCTGAGTTATGGAAGAAGAGAGCGGCGTTATGGGAGAAGAGGGCGGCCTTATGGATGAAGAGCGCGGCGTTATGGGAGAAGAGCGCGGTGTTATAGGAGAAGAGCGCAGTGTTATGGGAGAAGAGCGCGGTGTTATGGGAGAAGAGCGCGGTGTTGTGAGAAAAGAGCGCAGTGTTATGGGAGAAGAGCGCGGTGTTATGGGAGAAGAGCGCGGTGTTATGGGAGAAGAGCACGGTGTTATATGAGAAGAGCGCGGTGTTATGAGAAAAGAGCGCAGTGTTATATGAGAAGAGCGCGGTGTTATGGGAGAAGAGTGCGGTGTTATGAGAGAAGAGCGCGGTGTTATGGGAGAAGAGCGCAGTGCTATGGGAGAAGAGCGCGGTGTTATGGGAGAAGAGAGCGGTGTTATGGGAGAAGAGCGCGGTGTTATGGGTGAAGAGCGCGGTGTTATGGGAGAAGAGCGCGGTGTTATGGGAGAAGAGCGCGGTGTTATGGGAGAAGAGCGCGGTGTTATGGGTGAAGAGCGCGGTGTTATGGGTGAAGAGCGCGGTGTTATGGGAGAAGAGCGCGGTGTTAGGGGAGAAGAGCGCGGCGTTATGGGAGAAGAGCGCGGTGTTATGGGAGAAGAGCGCGGTGTTATGAGAGAAGAGCGCGGTGTTATGGGAGAAGAGCGCGGTGTTATGGGAGAAGAGCGCGGTGTTAGGGGAGAAGAGCGCGGCGTTATGGGAGAAGAGCGCGGCGTTATGGGAGAAGAGCGCTGAGTTATGGAAGAAGAGAGCGGCGTTATGGGAGAAGAGGGCGGCCTTATGGATGAAGAGCGCGGTGTTATGGGAGAAGAGAGCGGTGTTATGGGAGAAGAGCGCGGTGTTATGGGTGAAGAGCGCGGTGTTATGGGAGAAGAGCGCGGTGTTATGGGAGAAGAGCGCGGTGTTATGGGAGAAGAGCGCGGTGTTATGGGTGAAGAGCGCGGTGTTATGGGTGAAGAGCGCGGTGTTATGGGAGAAGAGCGCGGTGTTAGGGGAGAAGAGCGCGGCGTTATGGGAGAAGAGGGCGGCCTTATGGATGAAGAGCGCGGCGTTATGGGAGAAGAGCGCGGTGTTATAGGAGAAGAGCGCAGTGTTATGGGAGAAGAGCGCGGTGTTATGGGAGAAGAGCGCGGTGTTGTGAGAAAAGAGCGCAGTGTTATGGGAGAAGAGTGCGGTGTTATGGGAGAAGAGCGCGGTGTTATGAGAGAAGAGCGCGGTGTTATGGGAGAAGAGCGCGGTGTTATGAGAGAAGAGCGCGGTGTTATGAGAGAAGAGCGCGGTGTTATGGGAGAGAATGTTTGTCTTTTATGTATCTCTGTTTTCAACTCAGTGACCCAATCACTCATTCATATTAATGGTCCCCACTCCCGAGGACCACTTACACAGACTGTACACTGACCGGCTGGCCCCGAGCCAGGAAATGGTGGTTATATGAGAGCGCAGTGTTATGGGAGAAGAGCGCAGTGTTATGGGAGAAGAGCGCAGTGTTATGGTAGAAGAGCGCAGTGTTATGGGAGAAGAGCGCGGTGTTATGGGAGAAGAGCGCGGTGTAATAGGAGAAGAGCGCAGTGTTATGGGAGAAGAGCGCGGTGTTATGGGAGAAGAGCGCGGTGTTATGGGAGAAGAGCACGGTGTTATATGAGAAGAGCGCGGTGTTATGAGAAAAGAGCGCAGTGTTATATGAGAAGAGCGCGGTGTTATGGGAGAAGAGCGCGGTGTTATGAGAGAAGAGCGCGGTGTTATGGGAGAAGAGCGCAGTGTTATGGGAGAAGAGCGCGGTGTTATGGGAGAAGAGAGCGGTGTTATGGGAGAAGAGCGCGGTGTTATGGGTGAAGAGCGCGGTGTTATGGGAGAAGAGCGCGGTGTTATGGGAGAAGAGCGCGGTGTTATGGGAGAAGAGCGCGGTGTTATGGGAGAAGAGCGCGGTGTTATGGGTGAAGAGCGCGGTGTTATGGGTGAAGAGCGCGGTGTTATGGGAGAAGAGCGCGGTGTTATGGGAGAAGAGCGCGGTGTTATGGGAGAAGAGCGCGGTGTTATGGGAGAAGAGCGCGGTGTTATGGGAGAAGAGCGCGGCGTTATGGGAGAAGAGCGCGGCGTTATGGGAGAAGAGCGCGGCGTTATGGGAGAAGAGCGCGGCGTTATGGGAGAAGAGCGCGGTGTTATGGGAGAGACTGTTTGTCTTTTATGTATCTCTGTTTTCAACTCAGTGACCCAATCACCGGGTGTCATTCATATTAATGGTCCCCACTCCCGAGGACCACTTACACAGACTGTACATGGACCGGTTGGCCCCGAGCCAGGAAATGGTGGTTATAGGGGCTGCTGGGATGATATGGATACAGGGAGACATGGATATACGGGATAAAATGAATAAATAGAAGATAGGCGAAACATGGACATATGGAAACATGGATTTAGTGGAAGACCTGGATATAGAGAGACAAGAATATTAGGGAAGTAATGGGTATAAGGGAACACATGATATGGTTTTAGGGGATGACATTATTGGGAAGACATGGCAGCAGAGACAACATGCTATAGGGGACGTCATGGCTACAATGGAGGACAAGGCTGTAGGTGATGTCATTCCTGTAGGGGAAGACACTGCTAAATTGAGAGACATAACTGCAATGAAAAACATGGCCACAGAGGAAGACATGGCTAAGTGACACGACTATAAGGGAAATACAAGATAACCCTCTGACTAAGGCAGCGTGTGTCCTGAACTGCACCCACATTACCCCTTATATCCAGCACTTTCTGGGGATTTATTTACTGCGCTGTCAGTGTCCTTAATCTCATCTGCCTTAAGTTGAGACCTTGACCCTTAGGCTACAAATACTGATGTAAAATACTGACCAAATACTGAACATGTGAATGTGGCCTTATAGCCATGATACAGTTCAGACCCTTGACAAAGCGTTTAGCGAAATGCACATTGAGCACAGCCTTCCTTAGGGTCATTTCTGTGCTCACCTACGTAATGTTGACACTTTATCACATATAGATTTCATGCTCTGGGGTCAGGGTTTCTACAGTTATTTATTATGCTTGGTGGGAGACTGTTTCCTGTACCCCAATATTTCTCGCACCCAGCTCTTCCTGCACTCAGCTCTTCCTGCACCGATACTTCTTGCACCCAGCTGATCCTGCACCCCAATATTTCTTCCACCCAGCTCTTCCTGCACCCCAATATTTCTCTCACCCAGCTCTTCCTGCACCCCAATATTTCTGGCACCCAGCTCTTCCTGCATTGCAATCACTGATTTATTGTATAGGAATTCGTTACTTCCTTTACTTTAATCTATTAACTTCTTTTGTGAAGCGGATACTTTGTTGCTTGTGTCATTCTGCCTTGTTCGCTCAGTAAGGTTCAGACTTTCTGACAACATATTTTGTCCACGCCTCCAACACTTTATTAATGCTGGGGGAATATAGAATATGTCTCGATGTACTGTTGGTTTATTTGTTGTTTCACCTTCTTGACGTTGCGTTATTATTGATTAGTGTTTTTTGCACTTATTTATTTTTTCATCTTATGATAAAGTATTGATTTATTTTAATCTTTTATCGTTGGGGGTAAATCAGTTTGTGGATAGATGTTTCATTTCAGATTAGATGTAGCAGAGCTGAGTTTGTTTTCTAAAGGGGTATTCACTATTGATTAGAATATGATATTACTTTATGATCAGTGCAGTGCGGGTTGATCTTCTGCGACCTCCTGTGTGTAAAGACACTGCAGCCCTGGGGATGGCGCTGTGACTACTTCTGCTCCGCACTGCACTCGCTTCCCCTTCTGTGCATGGCACTGCATTTGATTAGTACCGGACTGCAGTTCCATGCACTGCCAGGTGTGCAAGGGGCGCTGTGCAGGGGGTGCAGCCTTTCAATTTCAGTTTTGGTTGGGGTTTTCAAACGTCAGACCCCCACTCATGATTAAACCTCTCCAATATTGCCTCCAGTGTGTATCCTCAAACGTCTGCACTACAGACAGCACATCATGTCAGTCCTCGGCTCTGCTACATCTGACCTGTTTTGGCTGTGACCTTCATAAACGTCTGTGCACAATTCGCTGCAGACTTCACAAGCCTTACATTTCGGCTATTTCCTTTTGGGCACGTTGTTTTCTGGCTCCTTCCCATCCAGAATATCACATATCACTTTCTTCGTCCCCGGTTATTAGGACATAATGGCCGTTATTTCCGCTCAGTAATGTTCACCTTCCAGCGCTTTATCAGGCGCATGAGACTGACACCGCTTTACGAGGTGAGAAAACACAAGTCTCTTCCAGGTGAGAGGGTCTTGGTTTGATATCTGTGCGTGACACCGGGTGACAAGCGCTTGTCAGGGGGAGTGCGACGCTCCTGACAGCGCCGAGCGATGTGTAATCAGACAGCTGAGGGCGACGGATCGCAGGTCGGCGTCCAGCACTCACTGTCATCCTGTTAATTATCTCCTCGTTGGTGACACTGACGTTATTTATCAGCATAAACGACACTTAGCGCGCATCAACAAGATGGGAGTATGTGCTCCCCGACGCGCGTTTCGCGCTGCAGCACTGTGCTCTGCGGATCATGCCACAGCTCGGGCCTCATTCACACACATGTAACGGGTCCAGGTTCACTTGTTCTGAAATAATAAAAAAATTATGTAAATTATGCATGGTATCCTGACCCTAAAGGGGTTATCTGGGACATTTACGACATATCCATAGGACGTGATGTAAATGTTTGATAAACACAGGAATCGCCCTTGGGATACATCAGACTTGAGCATCTCGGTCCCCAAAATGTCAGGAGCCCTTGGGAATTTATAAGAGCATCCATCAAAATGAATGAAGAGAGCAGATCACGCGCCGCCTCCGCTACAATCCTGACAGAGACCCCTTCCTCCGGAGAGATGAGGGTCCCAATGCTGAAACGTCCCAGACAGGACAACCTCTTTAAATGCCACTTTTCTCCACTTTGCTAATAAATCAGAGGGACCTTTATGATGTTCACAGGGAGGGGAGAGGGTCCTCCTTCAGGATGTCTCTGGGATCATGGAAGGTCTGATGTAAACCTGGTCTTCTCCATGTCATCTGTGGTCAGAGCATCTCCAGAGGTTCTGGGGAGACGAGGAGAATTTCTTCATTCGCTCCGCCGGCGGCTCCGCAGGAAGCACTCGTGTGTGGCACAGAACGGTTA
Organism: Ranitomeya variabilis; assembly: GCF_051348905.1. NCBI lineage: Eukaryota > Metazoa > Chordata > Amphibia > Anura > Dendrobatidae > Ranitomeya > Ranitomeya variabilis. Next base: position 232,193,978 of record NC_135238.1, read on the forward strand.
TTTCTGAGGATGGGAAAAGGAAACCTGTAACCGGAGAAACATTGAAAGTATCAGTAATTAAAGGGTCAACTGCCCGGGATCAGCGCGTCCTCCGGCAAATGGTTCTGGGCTGGACTTGGCTGGGAATAGTCCCACCTGAGAACTTCTCTTCCAGGGCATCTCATGGAGATTACAGAGGATATACAGTATCTGATTTTACTGCTATCATTCCACCAGAGACGTTTGGGGGTCCAGCGGTGCCCTCCACAGGCAGCTGTAGATCTATATTGGGTATATTGCAGCCAGTGATGTCATTGTGTGATGTCATAGCTGAGCTCTGAGCCAATCACTGTGTAATGACATAACTGAGCTCTGAGCCAATCACTGTGAGCCAGTGATCTCATTGTGTGATGCCATAACAGAGCTCTGAGCCAATCATTGCCAATGAGAAGCTGCAGCTGCATCCCCCTCCTCCCCTACTTTCCTGTATTCTGTTCTATATTACATAGGTTTTTGGTGGTCGATGAGGTTTCTGCACATTTACACAGAACTTGCAGGATCAAATACATTGTACAAAAACATTTTAACGTGAACTTACAGCAACAAAAAGTGCACGATAATGGTGTACAGCTTCTGCGCAGACCACATGACTACAGGATCTGACTACAAGGGATTGTCTTGTGTAGTCTGTAACCACGGTGACACATAGACTTGCATGGGAGCTGCAAATGAACCTCATTTCTTAATTTCGATACATTGGAGCAATACATAAAATTCTGTCAGAGGCGGAGATTTACTTTAACAGCGACTTTAAAATGTGCTTGCACTTGCATTCCTAAAGATGCTGCAGCCTTGTGGCGCTGGAGTCCTGGGTTCAAATACTAACATCTGCAAGGAGTTTGTATGTTCTCCCCATGTTTGCGTGGGTTTCCTCCAGGTTCTCCAGTTTCCTCACACATTCCAAAGACATACTGATAGGTAATGTAGATTGTGAGCCCCAATGGGGACAGCGATGATAATGCCTGTAAAGAATTAATGGCGCTATATAATGAGTAAAATAAATAAATAATAAATAAATACTGCAATTGCAAGGACATATTTGTAAAAAAAACAAATTGCGATGGAAATTAAACTTGACAATTACACAACATGCCGTTTTTACAAATATCCATCCTTGGTGCGGTGTCAAAAGTCCCAAGTTGTATCAGGTGACGGTTCAGAATAAGTTGTCCTGTGTATATGAGGAATAACACTATTTCTGGCCATTATATGAATTGTATAATTTGTATCCTGCATTTTCACATGTTTTCTCCTCTGCAGGCTCTATCTTTAATTTTCAGTTACCCCTGAGCTATGGGGTGGACCCTTGCTGATATGATGCCTCCCACATACAGCACACTCATGAGAGATTTCTGCTCTGTTGTGTCTCCAACAGCAGCATGGAGGACATAATACAGCAGGACTGAGCTGTGTAGATATGAATCCAGATCTGGTTGAGACAAAATATTTATTAGAAAGCAGCAACATACAAGACATGATACAGCAGTAGTGTTCAGAGTAAATGTTAATCCACAGTTGCAATAAGCTAAAATATTTAATAGAAAGAATGAATAAGAATGGAGAATACTAGAAAGCAGTACTGAGCAATACAGATGTGAATCCAGCTCTGATTGAGATAAAACACTTCTAATAAAGCAGCAACATAGAGGACATTGTGCAGTACTGAGCAGAACAAATGGGAGTGAGATAAAACACAGTGAAAAGCAGAAGCATGGATGACATTTTACTGCAGGACTGAGCAACGTATACGTAAATTCAGATCTGGTTGAGGTAAAAAAATAGAATAGAAAGCAGCAAAGAGGACATTATACAGCTATACTCTGCAGAGTAGATGTTAATCCAGCACTGCAGTGAGCTAAAACACCCATTAGAAGTTATCATAATGGAAGACATTATAAAGCAGTATTGAGCCATGTAGATGTGAATCTAGCACTTGGATAAATTTATAATCTTATTAAAAAGAAGCAGCATGGAGGACATGATACTACAGTACTGAGCAGTGTAGCTATGAATTCAGCACTGAGGTGAGATAAAATACTTACTAAAAAGCAGTGTTGTATGTGTTTATAGTCCGCTCTCACTCTGCTCCTTCATACTCCACCTTCCATAGGCTTCATTAGGCAGCTGTAATGTGATCTCTCAGTGAGATAATATATATTTTAAAGAAAAGACAAGAAATTCTAGAATTCTAGAACCGAATCTACGGAGCGCTGGAATTCACATGCAGTTCTCTATTTACGTCAATGTTTAAAAAAAAAAAAAAAACATAAAAAAAAAAACTCCATAAAACCACAAGAGATTTATCAAAGTTCAAACTAAAAATAAGCAACGTCCTGATACCTGGCAGGGAAGAGCGTTTCCACCCGTGCAGGGAGCAGGGAAGGTTTAGTGATTGCAGTGCATGTGCCGGCGGAATGACAATGACACCGCGAGCCCTGGAGGAAGCCGTGTCAGCGCCTTGATCCCGGCCACTGAAAATGCTGGCAGAATCAAAACTCTGAATAATTAGAAAAAAAAAACGATAACGCAAAAGGGCAGCGCTGCAGAAAGAGGGACGTCCGGGGTACAGAAGCTACTCTCATATACCTGATTAGGCAAATTTATACAGGAGGGTCTCACATTCAGGGCCCTAATTTATTCTGAAGATTCAAGAATAGCTATGACGAGGGTCTCCCCCACCCCACTCTGGAGGACTGGACCCATCCATGGATTACTTAGTAACGCCATTCATTTCAGATACAACTGTGTAATGCCTCATGTCTCCAGTGGGGGCGCTGCAGGAAAATGTATCACTTCCTCAATAGTGTATTGCAAAACCATCATTGCAGCTAGGATTTCACTCACTCAGGACGGAGTTTCAGTTCATCGCTCTCACTTTATGTGTTAATACTTTTGCCTATGTAAAGTGGCTCGCTGGAGCCCCCTGGTGGTCAGCACCCCTCGTTGCAATCCCTTGTTGTACGGAATTAGGCTGCCGTCACACTATCAGTATTTGGTCAGTATTTTACATCAGTATTTGTAGCCAAAACCAGGAGTGGGTGATAAATGCAGAAGTGGTGGATATGTTTCTATTATACTTTTCCTCTGATTGTTCCTCTCCTGATTTTGGCTACAAATACTGATGTAAATTGTAAAATACTGACCAAATACTGAAAATGTGACCATGGCCTTAGGATTAGAAAACAATGGCTCCTTTTTTCCAAAAACAGCACCACCCCTGTCCTCAGATCGAGTGTGGTAGTACAACGTACCCCCAATCACAATAGAACCAAACTGCAATACCAGACACAACCAGTGGAGAGTGGTGGTGCTGTTTTCTAACCTAATACACCCCTTTAATATTCCGTGAGTGGATAGTCCTGTACAATATAACTTGTATTTAGTATAAGACTATATTGCAACATTGTAACATTGAGGTGCAATTCCATGCACAACCTGTAAGCAGGAGTGGCGCTGTTTTTGGAAGAAAGAAGCCATATTACGTATAGAACCATTACATTAGCTTTCTGGTTATGCTTCATCCTATGTATAATTAAATATTTAGTTATTTTCTAATCCACAGAAACTCTCAGCTTGCTGTCAGTGAATGACGCCTTCCTGATCATGTCCAGCCCTTACAGGGACCCAGCAAATCACAAGTGAGCTCTAGAAAAATGTCATTGTGTCTCGTGGGTTTTTCAGCTTTGGAACGTGCACATATATATTCCTGTTCGCTGACAGCAAGCAGAGGGGTTTTGCAGAATCTGATACAAGAAGTATATCGGAAAGATACAGAACTATTGATTTATGTACGGGAAACCAGGAGACGTCTCGAGGAGGATTCACTTGCGCGATTTGCTCTGATCCGTGCAGGTGTTTTGCAGCGTCTGTTCCTTTAATGACCCGATTAAAGAAGCCATTACTAAACACTACAGTTCCCAGGATATTGCATCTTCCAGCAGGTTGGATGTTACAGTCTGCAGACAGAAGCAGAGAACAGAGCAGAATAACGTGATTTATCCAGGAGTCCGGGACAAGAGGATTAGAGTTGGGCTTTTGGACATCAAAGGCGCTGACCTGAGGCTCCAAGTGGAAGAACATCGGCGGGAAAATGTCTTCTGCAGATACTTAGTGATTCTGTCTCTTCAGAGCCTCACTCTGTTCAGACACCGGCTGCAGAGTCAACAACAATAGACCCCTGAAGGAAAGAAATCGCCCCCCAAACTGTTAGAAAAGCTGTTAGCCTTATACCTGGTAAACTGGCCGGGCAAATAGATGGCGAAGACTGACGCACTTCTCTAGGTCAGGAATGATACAATGAAGTCTGTGGTTAATAATATATAATGCTGATTCTGTATTCACTGAAAGGTCAATGCATTTCAGGGTACGACGGACCCCTTCATCAGGCCTAAGTCAGAAGATAATCCTCTGCCATAAGCATCAACAGAGCACTGATTTGTAAGCAGCCGGCAGAAAACACAGCCCAGCTCCGCACTGCCTAGGAATCAGAAATACAGGAGTGCAGGAGAGTGGAGCTCTGCTAGAAACCAGCTAACAATGATGAGAAACCTCATGGGCAGCTAGAAGGTAAAATAAAAATGGTAGGATATTATACAGGAGCAGAGAGCGTAATATATAGAATATTCTGTATGTCAGAGGTGGAGGCCGCAGAGCCGCGCTGGAAGGAAGCAGCGGACACAGACTGCACATGATCCACCATAACCTGGAACTACAGCAAAACAGATCCCCTGACTACTGGAGGGAAATAGAGCCTGGAGGGGCATCAATTGGGGGGTTGAAAGGTGCAAACTGGGGCAGGTTTAAAAATGACTTCATATAGCACAACTAAATCTCTGTACGGTATTATACGACGACCTTGTGACTTTGCAAATATCCCTTTACGTGAAGTGATACAAATCTGGGTATATGTAGATAGAATCTTCCTGTTGGCGCTGCCATTACACCCTTATTACTTGTCACCCAGCTTTCCCAGGAGCAGATATTATTTCACAGAAGTGTCAGGTGTTTTCTTACCTTTATTCCCTCCACACATGGCACAGTGCTATCTGGCGCACTAACGAGACGTCCACGTGCCGTGTATTCGCATGGGGTTATGTCTGCTGGGTGGGGAGGATCTGACAGGAGCATCTGTTCCGCCTGCAGGTTCCTCCTGACTCCGAGCCAGCCTGCGGTGACGAACCTCCTGGTAATGGGCACAGTTACCAGTCTCAGTGACATGGCAGGGGCACAATCAGCGGCCCCCCGGACCCCATATGGCACCTGTCTCCCCAGCAATGACGTCCGGGCTCCATGAACTTAGAATTCACCTCTGGGCACAATACTCTCAGCGTTTTGCATGAAGTAAAGGGTATTTTCCTCGCCGCGGGTCTATGGAAATCAGCCGCACAAATGCAATTAAAATATTCTGGAAAATCAATGGCTTTATACGACGGCAAGGAAGCCGGCATGCCTGACTGATTTACCAACAGCTATGAGGCTGGTGGAACCGACCGCCTTAAAAAATAAAAAAAAACTTTCATAATGAAAAGTTTTTCAACTTTCTAACAAACTTTGTGCTTCAATCCCTCAAGATCGCTGCTTGCTGTCAGTGAATGATCACGTCAGGGGGCATAATTGTAGACGTGAGGTCAGGGCGGCACTACTGGTCCAAAAGAGAGGGGAAAAACCTACACCCCCTGGACCCTGGTCCATTCATAGCATCCTGTGTGACAGTGTTTTAGTGCAGAGTAAAAACAAAAGAAAGTCAAAACCGCACCCTTACATATATAAATTGAAGGTCTCAGCGGACACAAGGGCGCACGTCCAAAACCAGGGAGCCCATCCCGGCCAGTATCAAGACAACAAAGAACAAAAAGACAGCGCCACAATGGATGGTGAAAAAATAGGAGCTTACATTTACTCTGCCTCCTGTAGCGACGTTTCGGTCAGCAGACTTGATAAAGGTCTGTTGACCGAAACGTCGCTACAGGAGGCAGAATAAATGTAAGCTCCTATTTTTTCACCATCCATTGTGGCGCTGTCTTTTTGTTCTTAGTGTTTTAGTGCAGATCTGAGACGCTTAGGTCAAAGATTTCCATTCATTGACAGCAAGCAGAAATGTTGCAAATGATGAGAAATTGAAACAAAGTATACTAGAAAGTTGCAGAACTTTTTCCTTTTTTTTTTTTTTTGGGGGGGGGGATTACTGTTAAATTTCCTTTTCCGGCCCCAGGATCCCCACCAATATGCCGATGGATTTGGGGTTTATTAACACTAGAAGGTTTGGTGACAACAGCCCCATCCTTCGCCCCAATTGCTGCAACACTGAAGATGTTTGACAGCTAAGGACTTGACTTTTTTTGGTGGAAATCCGCTGTACCCAATGATGTGAGATGAATGTCCGCAGGTTTGTTCTTGGCGGTTTCCTTCTTCTAAAGACACAGAACCGCTGCGATATCCTAATGAAAGCTGCCCCTGTGGTAAGATCACCTGTCATTCTCCGCACCGGCCCAGTGTGACATTTTGTCTTCTCTTTTCAGATCATCACCTCGGACCCCTTCCCGCCTGCAGACTCCCAGCCGAGGGCACATGCCCTTTCTAAAAACAGCCCATCATCGCCCGCGCTGCGCATTCGTCTCTCCGCTCCCCTCGCTCTCACCTCATCTCCTGTCTGAAAATATTTGCATTTTAAGGATCTATAGCCGTCTGTGGTAGAAGGGTAATGTCACCGCGAGGAAAAGGCAGCCAAATCCAAGGACGTTCAGCGCCAGTCGTCTAGCAGCCCGGACTAAACCTCACTAAACCCAGAAAATACCTATTATTATTTATATTCTCCGGGTTATTAATGTGATTTATCTATAGCCTCCGAAACAGCCGGAAAAATGATTTCTACAATTACACATCAACATTCAGCACAGACTTCATTCACATTATTCCTGCTCACAAATGAAAAAGAGCAGTGACAACCGCACTAAATACAAAGCTACATCACACAAACAGTTGTCACTTTCACCCTATTCACTAATGGCAAACTATTCCACACCATCAACTACTATAATACTGCCACTATATGCAAGAATGTAACTACTATAATACTGCTCCTATGTACAAGAATATAACTACTATAATACTGCTCCTATGTACAAGAATGTAACTACTATAATACTGCCCCCTAAGTACAAGAATATAACTACTATAATACTGCTCCTATGTACAAGAATATAACTACTATAATACTGCTCCTATGTACAAGAATATAGCTACTATAATGCTGCTCCTATGTACAAGAATATAACTACTATAATACTGCCCCTATGTACAAGAATATAACTACTATAATACTGCCCCTATGTACAAGAATATAACTACTATAATACTGCCCCTATGTACAAGAATATAACTACTATAATACTGTCCCTATGTACAAGAATATAACTACTATAATACTGCTCCTATGTACAAGAATATAACTACTATAATACTGCCCCTATGTACAAGAATATAACTACTATAATACTGCCCCCTATGTACAAGAATATAGCTACTATAATACTGCCCCTATGTACAAGAATATAACTACTATAATACTGCTCCTATGTACAAGAATATAGCTACTATAATACTGCCCCTATGTACAAGAATATAACTACTATAATACTGCCCCTATGTACAAGAATATAACTACTATAATACTGCTCCAATGTACAAGAATATAACTACTATAATACTGCTCCTATGTACAAGAATATAACTACTATAATACTGCCCCCTATGTACAAGAACATAACTACTATAATACTGCTCCAATGTACAAGAATATAACTACTATAATACTGCTCCTATGTACAAGAATATAACTACTATAATACTGCCCCTATGTACAAGAATATAACTACTATAATACTGCTCCTATGTACAAGAATATAACTACTATAATACTGCTCCTATGTACAAGAATATAACTACTTTAATACTGCCCCTATGTACAAGAATATAACCACTATAAGGCTGTGTGCACACGATACGGATTCAGTGCGGATTCGCAGCGTTTTTTTCCTCGCAGAAACGCTGCAGATCCGCAAAGTGATTTACAGTACAATGCAAATCAATAGGAAAAAAAATGCTGTTCTAATGGTGCAGAAAATTCGGCATGAAAAACGCTGCGGATTAAAAGAAGTAGCATGTCACTTTTTTTTTGCGGATCTGCAGCGTTTCTGCACCATTCCATTATAGAAATCGGCAGTGGTGAAAAACGCATGAAATCCGCAAAAAAATGCACAAAATTCACATAAAAAACTTGTCAAATCTGCACCTGCATTTTCTGCCAGGAGATGTGGATTTTGTGCAGAAAATTCTGCACCCCAATCCGCAACATGTGCACATAGCCTAATACTGCTCCCTCTTCTCACCATGAATTTATATCTATTTTAATACTACCATCCATGTGGCAGTATTCCTGCTGCTTCCTTTGTAGCTCACAGACAGACGTAGCAGCGTGGATGACATTATGCAGCAGTACTGAGCAGTGTAAATGTGAATTCAGCACTGAGGAAAATTGAAATAACTTGTTAGAAAGCTCGTCCCGGTGTTCCTGTGTTCTTATCTGCCTGATTTCTGACTCTGGTCCTCCATGCTCCCCAACTCCCCTCAGCCTTGTAAAGCAACATTGACAGTACAGCAAGATGGAGCTGATGATTTCAGGACACAGGAGTTAGAAGAAGTGGCTCATAAGTGGCAGAAGGAAGAAGAATTGTCTCCGATATATTACAAAGTTTCTTCTATTTACTTGTACTATTGACTTATGCAAAGTTTCATAACATGCAGCTGTCATTTCAAAGGAATCCGTCATCCTCATTCTTGACTGTTGGATCATTTGCTTGAAGTCACACAGTATAGAGGCTGTCAGTCAAGCAGGAACAGGCGGCGCCAGGCGGGGGAATAGAGCTGGAGTGACAGAGGCTTCAGATCTACCATAGCTCTTCAGCCTCATTTGCATATCAATTCACATGCTAATTTCTCCATAATGGAGGAGTATACTGGCCATTTAAAGACATTACTGGCCTTTTCGGTGATAGACCTACAAGGGCACATGAATAGTTTGGGGTGTGAATCTTGCTGACAGACTCCCTTTAAGACTCCCTTTAAGGGTCCCTTAGATGGGATCTTTAGGTTCGGGATGACTTTTGCTGGATTCATCTTTGGACGTTGTGTTCGGAGTGAGACGTTTCTATAGATTTTCTGCCCTTGTGGATTGTTTTATGGAGCTGTTTGGTTGTACTGATCGGGCGCACGTAGTTCATCCTCTCGTGCCAAGAAAGTCGTTCTCTCGCCAGGATACTCTCGCCTCCGGAGCCAGAAGTGTTTTCTTCTGTAATTAACAGGTAAATTACATTACAAGGAGCATCCGGCTTTCTGTCCTTCGGAGCGATATGGATCTGGAGGGTTCGATCCTTAAAGAGGTATACCCGCGGTGAGCACCAAGACCGGCGGCGGCGTCTCCCCGTCCATGGCCACACGCATACGGTCACTGTTTATTCACGGGTGTGAGAATTTTGGTTGCAGCCCTGAGCTCTGTGAGTCACAGCCGAATTGGCCTCACTTTTGGGATTTTTTCCCCATTCGGCTCTCTATGCAGCGCCTGTAGCTTTAAATGCACTTGTTGGGGCCGGCATTTGGCTCGGTATTACTGAGGGATATGCTTTGCTAATAATTTTGCCTCTCAGATTGACCTGACCCCTGATTAAAGCTGATAGGGCTTTGGCGGACGCCTCGTTAGCTGTGGGTTTAATTTGCAGCGGAGATCTCTCTGAAGGACGCCTTTGATTGGAGAGTCAGGGACAGCTCTGTCGGAGGTGCAATCAGTGACTGCGATTTTCTCCTCTCCCTTTTCTCTTCTGATAATCAGGAAGAGTAAGAGGGGCCCCAGTCACTGCGAAAACTGACCCCGTGGGGGCTACGATTAACCCTTCTACTGACATCTGCAAAATCCATTTCTACCGGATAATCAATTCCAACGCGTTTTGGGCCCTATTGACTTTAATGCTTTTGCGTCTGGAATATCCAGTGGGGGGTGAAGGAAAAGTGGCAGCTAGGGGCTCATTACTGAGGGCGATGGATTTTTTTTTAGCCCCCTCTGGTTATTATCTAGCCAATAGAGAATATGGGCAGTACCAAATAATCTCAAAATGGAGGAAGGTCCCTTTAATGGCATATACGATGCAAATCGCTCATTAACCCAATTCTTATTATTACGCACCCTATATTTAAAGCTGGCGTGGCACTGAGCGGGTGCATATATAGATAAGTAGTAGTGATGAGCGAACAACAAGCTCCGATAACGTCTTATCTGAGAATCTGGGAGTGCTCGTATATTATGTTCGAGTCCCTGCAGCTGCATGATTTCTGGCTGTTACACATGTGGGGGTTTCCTGCTTGTTAGGGAGTCCCCACATGTGCTGAGGCTGCCACAAATCATGCAGCTGCAGGGACTGGAACATAATATACGAGCACTCCCAGATTCTCGGATAAAACCCGATCATGCTCTGATAAGATGTTATCCGAGCTCGTTCGCTCATCACTAATAGTAGTTTATTACGGGGGGAGATATTTCTAGAGGCTCCTAATGCGGCATTTTCATTTGTACGTTGATAAATGGGATTATAGAACAGACTTTATATCTGATCTTTCAGTTCCACAGAAGGAAAGAGTTAAAGCGGCCTCCGATTTGTCTGTAGAAGCGATGTTCACTCTGAATATGGGGAGACATCGAATTATAGAGGACCCGCAGGATGATTACTGATCGCCCACAGCACTTCTATTAAATAAATGCACCTCTTCAGCGGCCGTCCCTGCTCTTTATGCATCATCTGGGTGAAGTAGAAAAATAGTTTTCACCTTGGTGTAGAACAAAAAGGCAACAATGAGGCTTTGTACGGTGGAAGCGATGGTCGCACTGGCAGAGAAGCCTTGCTCTATAGCGCTGCCTACAGGTCTTACAGAGATCTGTGCTGATTTACAAGCGTTGGGCCCTTTCATGGCTAAATATGAAGAAAAGTACAAAAAAATGCTATTTCTGTAATATTTTGGGGTTCATGGAGAGGGGTAGTCTTGATGGGATGGGCTGGAAGAGGGAGGATCTGTGCTGAGGGTCACAGCTCTCATTGCAGTTATTTCTGCTGAGTTTGTAGGATTTGCTACAATGTATCCAGTCTATAAACCTTCTGTGAGTAAATACATCTGCAGCAGAGAGATCTGTCCTGTCGTGTTTGCTATAATGTGTCAGCGCAGGCAAATGTATCTGTCTGGATTCCAGGAAAGGGACATTTTTCTAGCTCATGGAATATATCTTTGGCAGGTGCACCCCAGAGTGTGAATATCATGTCCCAGGGACCCAGCAAGTATATACAAGTGCTTCTCACAAAATTAGAATATCATCAAAAAGTTAATTTCTGTTCTTCAATACAAAAAGTGAATCTCCTATATTCTATAGAGTCATTACACACAGAGTGATCTATTTCACGTGTTTATTTCTGTTAATGTTGATGATTATGGCTTTTAGCCAATAAAAACCCAGAAGTCATTATCTCAGTAAATTGCAACATTTTACAGAAACTCCCTACATCCTTTTGTGTAAATGCACTCTAGTCTCCCCTCTGGAGTGCTTTTGTTACACAGAACAGATTTTTATGCAAATGTTAGAACTGTGTGCGCCATTTTAGTGAAACATGCAACTCTTTAAGAAAGAGCAAAATAGGTAAAAAATAAAACCGAAGAACATTTTTGATTTTGCGCAACATTCCTGACCCTCGTGAGCCATTTTGAAGAATTTAGATTTAGATATGTAGTTCATTTTTTGAGAAAGGGTTCGGTACGAACCAGAAATGCGTAAAAAAAAAAGAAGCTATTTACAGTATTTCCACATGTGGAACGACGCCTTATTCATAGCATTGTAGTTCACCAGAAGGCGCATCTCCTACTTCTCCTCAATTTTGGTGCAAAAAAAGTCGACCCATACCACAAGACAAAGAAAAAAGTGACTTAAAACAAAACAAAGTTTCGGACTTCTGTGCTACCTCCTATCATTTGGCCAGACCTGTGACTTATCCAGCTGGTTCTTCCGTCTATTAGGTGACTGCAGATCGAGGGGTTCATGATTAGATAAAACATTCGCCTTCCTCTACGGACATTCACAAACCCACCAACGGCGCCTGCGCAAGTCCTGAACCTTGTGAATCTAGCGCAGCTGCAGCGGGAAAAGTCAGTGAGTTTCAATGGAGAAGACTGAATGAATTTTATCTGACAACTCTTCCAAATTATCAAACTCAACGATAAACAATTTTTTCAATGGTTTTAGTCCTGGTGATCTGTTGATCGCTTCAGATCAGTTGAGATCTCTGGATTACATTGACATTAGCTACAAATTTTCACAGCAGTGGCCACTAATGGAAAAATGAAGTATTGCATGATGCTCATTCAGACTGGAAGATACTTTTTCATAGTTGTTGTCCATTTTGGCCAATAGAGTAAAATCATCTCTTTCATAAAGGTATTGTTTAAAGGGATTTTGTCAATGGACCACAAATGGTGAAAGGTACAGCTTGTATCTGCTGAAAAGTTTAAAGGTCAATTGGAATGTTAAATATTTCTGTAAATATTGATGGAATTGTCAGTTTAGCCGTTTCCTCTATATTGTTGCTAGGGTCTTATATTGTATTGCATGCGATAATCATTAGCCGAGCACATTGCAAGTATTCTGGACGGCGGTCAGCTTGTTACAGCGGCTCATTGACCTCCCCCCAGTACTGCAGGTGACCCCAACAATTTAACCTTGACACATTAAACCTATTTCACATTTGGAAAACACAATGTGAACTCAGCGGATATTGGCAATGGCAGCTCCATTTAATTATAGAGCATTATTACAAGTAAATCCCGCAGCGGCCTCCTACGGAACCTTCCGCACAACTTTTTCCTTATAAATCAATATTTCTCTGAATTTTAAAATTACCAGAGGATTTCACCGCGAATTGTTTGATCAGAAGGAGAAAGGAAAGTGAATGAATTTCTATGTGATCAACAGAACCCTGTACTGGAGCGCTGCGGGAGCATTACTCTCATGTAATTACCTCCAAAAACTGAGACGGAAACATAGAAATGACTTATTTTATTATCTGCTTCCAGCCAAAAATTACACTGAAAGTCTAAATGGTTAAAAAGGAAAAAGTCCTGCACACTAATGTGCACACGGATTAATAGGTCCACGAGGGGGGAACTAATAGAGCAACCGCAAATGTGCAAAAGTCTCTTTCCTGGTTAAAATTACATTATACAACTAAGGCAAAAGTATAGCAGTTACATTCTTATAGGGGCAGTATTATAGTAGTTATATTCTTGCACATAGGGGGCAGTATTATAGTAGTTATATTCTTGTACATGGGGGCAGTATTATAGTAGTTATATTCTTGTACATGGGGGCAGTATTATAGTAGTTATATTCTTGCACATAGGGGCAGTATTATAGTAGTTATATTCTTGTATATTGGGAGCAGTATTATAGTAGTTATATTCTTGCACATAGGGGCAGTATTATAGTAGTTATATTCTTGCACATAGGGGGCAGTATTATAGTAGTTATATTCTTGTACATGGGGGCAGTATTATAGTAGTTATATTCTTGTATATTGGGAGCAGTATTATAGTAGTTATATTCTTGTACATAGGGGCAGTATTATAGTAGTTATATATTTATATACAGGAGCAGTATTATAGTAGTTATATTCTTGTACATAGGAGCAGTATTATAGTAGTTATATATTTATATACAGGAGTAGTATTAGTTATATTCTTGTACATAGGAGCAGTATTATAGTAGTTATATTCTTGAACATAGGGGCAGTATTATAGTAGTTATATTCTTGTACATAGGGGCAATATTATAGTAGTTCTATTCTTGTACATAGGGGCAGTATTATAGTAGTTCTATTCTTGTACATAGGAGCAGTATTATAGTAGTTATATTCTTGTACATAGGAGCAGTATTATAGTAGTTCTATTCCTGTACATAGGAGCAGTATTATAGTAGTTATATTCTTGTACATAGGGGCAGTATTATAGAAGCTATAATTCTTGTACATAGAGGCAGTAATATAGTAGTTGTATTCTTGTACACTGGGGCAGTATTATAATAGTTATATTCATGTGCAAAGTGAGCTCCCCCTAGTGGTGACTGCAGACAGAATCTTATCATGTATCTCTGTATACAGGGAGCTCCCCCTAGTGGTGACTGCAGACAGGATCTTATCATGTATCTCTGTATACAGGGAGCTCCCCCTAGTGGTGGCTGCAGAATCTTATCACGTATCTCTGTATACAGGGAGCTCCCCTGTTGTGAATTAGACTTTTTGGCTCCCTCTTGTGGTTACTAGTGATATGACTCTGGGATTTTCTTCCCTCAGTTTGCACCCACCTGGGTCGTTAGTCCAGGGGTGTTGCTATATAAACCTCCTGGATCCTTAGTCCAGTGCCTGGCATCGTTGTAATCAGATCCTTTCTGTTTGCTCCTATCTGCTGGTCCTGGTTCGTGCAAAATTAAGCTAAGTCCTGCTTCTTTGTTTTTTGGGTTATTTGCTTGCTCTCATTTTTGTCCAGCTTGTACTAAATGTGATTCCTGACCTTGCTGGCAGCTCTAGGGGGCTGGTGTTCTCCCCCCGGGCCGTTAGACGGTTCGGGGGTTCTTGAATTTCCAGCATGGATATTTTTGATAGGGTTTTTGCTGACCATATAAGTTATCTTACTATATTCTGCTATTAGCTAGTGGGCCTCTCTTTGCTAAATACCTAGCTCATTCTTACGTTTGTCTTTTCCTCTTACCTCACTGTTATTATTTGTTGGGGGCTTGTATCCAACTTTTGGGGTCTTTTCTCTGGAGGCAAGAAAGGTCTTTATTTTCCCTTCTAGGGTTAGTTAGTTCTCCGGCTGGCGCGAGACGTCTAGAATCAACGTAGGCACGTTCCCCGGCTGCTGGTATTTGTGGTGCTAGGATTAGATATATGGTCAGCCCAGTTACCACTGCCCTATGAGCTGGTTTTTGTGTTTGCAGACTTAGTAATTATTCTTGAGACCCTCTGCCATTGGGGTCATAACACTCCCCCTAGTGATGTCTGCAGACAGAATCTTATCATGTGTCTCTGTATACAGGGAGCTCCCCCTAGTGGAGTCTGCAGACAGGATCTTATCATGTATCTCTATATACAGGGAGCTCCTACTAGTGGTGGCTGCAGACAGGATCTTATCATGTATCTCTGTATACAGGGAGCTCCTCCTAGTGGTGACTGCAGACAGGATCTTATCATGTATCTCTGTATATACTGGGAGCTCCCCCTAGTGGTGTGTTGTGAACTCTATTTTTAGGCTCCCTCTAGTGGTCACAAGCGGTACTGTGTAGTGTTGTCTTTCTGCAGGTTGGCTGCATCAGCTGGTTAGTTATCCTTGGTTGGTTTCCTATTTAGCTCACCTGGATACTCAGTTCCTTGCCTGCTATCAATGTATTCAGTGCTCTTCAGATTCCTTGTGACTACCTTGCTCCCAGTCTCTCCAAGACAAGCTAAGTTTTTGTTTGTTCATTTTTTGATTATCAGCATTCATCATGTTTCTTGTCCAGCTTGCTAAAATGTGATCTCCTTGCTTGCTGGTTGCTCTAGGGGACTGAGTTTCTCCCCCCACACCGCTAGTTGGTGCAGGGGTTCTTGAAATCTCAGTGTGGATATTTTGTAAGGGTTTTTTACTGACCGCACAGACCCCTTTTCTATTTTCTGCTATCTAGTATTAGTGGGCCTCATTTGCTGAATCTGTTTTCACCCCTGTGTATGTGCCTTCCTCTTACCTCACCGTTATTACATGTTGGGGGCTTCTATATCTTTGGGGATTATTTCTCTGGAGGCAAGAGAGGTATTTCTTTCTCTCTAGGGGTAGTTAGTTCCTCAGGCTGGCTCGAGACGTCTAGGATTTTTAGGCACGTTCACCGGCTACCTCTAGTGTGTTTGGATAGGTTCAGTTTTGCGGTCAGTCCAGTTTACCACCTCCCTAGAGCTTGTCCTATGTTTGTTGCTTAGCTGGAGTAATTTGTGATCCTCAACCACTAAGGATCATAACAGTATAGCAGGCCAAAAAGTGTTTAATGCATCGCAGAAGTGGGATAAAAAGAAGACCTGAGTACATTTTTTTTTGTTTTCCTCCCGCTTTTCCTTTGCTGTAGTCTGTTTAGCTTCTTTCATCCCCTTGAACTCTGGGTGGTTTTGAGCTCAGCTGCAGACATGAATATTCAGACTCTGACTTCTAGTGTGGATCATCTTACTGCACGGGTGCAAAGTGTTGTGAATTAGACTTTTTTGGCTCCCTCTAGTGGTTACTAGTGATATGACTCTGGGATTTCCTTCCCTCTGTTTGCACCCAGCTGGGTCGTTACTTCAGGGGTGTAGCTATATAAACCTCCTGGAACCTTAGTCCAGTGCCTGGCATCGGTGTTATCAGACACATTCTGTTTGCTCCTGTTTGCTGGTCCTGGTTCGTGCTAAATTAAGCTAAGTCTTGCTTCTTGGTTTTTTGGGTTATTTGTTTGCTATCATTTTTGTCCAGCTTGTACTATATGTGATTCCTGACCTTGCTGGAAGCTCTAGGGGGCTGGTGTTCTCCCCCCGGGCCGTTAGACGGTTCGGGGGTTCTTGAATTTCCAGTGTGGATATTTTTGATAGGATTTTTTGCTGACCATATAAGTTTTCTTTCTATATTCTGCTATTAGCTAGTGGGCCTCTCTTTGCTAAATTCCTAGCTCATTCTTATGTTTGTCTTTTCCTCTTTCCTCACCGTTATTATTTGTGGGGGGCTTCTATCCAACTTTTTGGTGTATTTCCTCTGGAGGCAAGAAAGGTCTTTCTTTTCCCTTCTAGGGGTAGTTAGCTCTCCGGCTGGCGCGAGACGTCTAGGATCAACGTAGGAACGTTCCCCGGCTGCTGGTATTTGTGGTGCTAGGATTAGTTATATGGTCAGCCCAGTTACCACTGCCCTATGAGCTGGTTTTCTGTATTTACTGACTTAGCATTATTCCTGAGACCCTCTGCCATTGGGGTCATAACAGTATGCCAGGCCAATATTGAATGTTTAAAGCATTGCAGAAGTGGGATAATAAGAAAGGACGGATCTTTGAGACCTTGTATTGACTATCGGCTACTGAATAAAATCACTGTAAAATTTCAGTATCCTTTGCCTCTCTTGTCGGACTTGTTTGCCCGGATTAAGGGTGCCAAGTGGTTCACCAAGATAGATCTTCGTGGTGCATACAACCTTGTGCGCATTAAGCAAGGTGATGAATGGAAGACTGCATTTAATACGCCCGAAGGTCATTTTGAGTACTTGGTGATGCCTTTTGGGCTTTCTAATGCTCCCTCAGTATTTCAGTCCTTTATGCATGATATTTTCCGGAAGTATCTGGATAAATTTATGATTGTTTATCTGGACGATATTCTGGTTTTCTCTGAAGATTGGGACTCACATGTGGAGCAGGTCAAGTGGAAGGGTTATGGTCAGGAGGATAATTCCTGGGTGGTTGCCTCTGATGTGCATGCGGCCGATTTAGTTCGTGCCTTTCACGCTGCTCATCCTGATCGCCCTGGTGGTCTTGGTGAGGGTTCGGTGACCCCTCCTTAAGGGGGGGGTACTGTTGTGAATTAGACTTTTTTGGCTCCCTCTAGTGGTTACTAGTGATATGACTCTGGGATTTCCTTCCCTCTGTTTGCACCCAGCTGGGTCGTTACTTCAGGGGTGTTGCTATATAAACCTCCTGGAACCTTAGTCCAGTGCCTGGCATCGGTGTTATCAGACACATTCTGTTTGCTCCTGTTTGCTGGTCCTGGTTCGTGCTAAATTAAGCTAAGTCTTGCTTCTTGGTTTTTTGGGTTATTTGTTTGCTATCATTTTTGTCCAGCTTGTACTATATGTGATTCCTGACCTTGCTGGAAGCTCTAGGGGGCTGGTGTTCTCCCCCCGGGCCGTTAGACGGTTCGGGGGTTCTTGAATTTCCAGTGTGGATATTTTTGATAGGATTTTTTGCTGACCATATAAGTTTTCTTTCTATATTCTGCTATTAGCTAGTGGGCCTCTCTTTGCTAAATTCCTAGCTCATTCTTATGTTTGTCTTTTCCTCTTACCTCACCGTTATTATTTGTGGGGGGCTTCTATCCAACTTTTTGGGGTATTTCCTCTGGAGGCAAGAAAGGTCTTTCTTTTCCCTTCTAGGGGTAGTTAGCTCTCCGGCTGGCGCGAGACGTCTAGGATCAACGTAGGAACGTTCCCCGGCTGCTGGTATTTGTGGTGCTAGGATTAGTTATATGGTCAGCCCAGTTACCACTGCCCTATGAGCTGGTTTTCTGTATTTACTGACTTAACATTATTCCTGAGACCCTCTGCCATTGGGGTCATAACAGCAAAGTATTCAGGATTTTGTTATTCATAGCCCTATGTGTTGTGATTCGGTTATTGGGCTCCCCCGGTGGTCACTTGTGGTACTGGTGTCTTGTGAGCTTTGCTTTTTCAGTTCACCTGTTTCTATCAGGATGTGGGAGTTCCTATTTAGCCTTGCTCCTCAGTCATTCTAGTGCCGGCCATCAATGTAACCAGAGTCATTCTGTTGCATGTTCCTGCTCCCTGTCTGCTGATCAGCTAAGTTGGACTATTTTGTCCTTAGTCTATTTTTGTATGTTTTGTCCAGTTTGCAGTTATGTGATTCTCTGCAGCTGGAAGCTCTTGTGGGCTGAAATTACCACTCCGGTGTCATGAGTTGGCACATAAGTTTAAGGTAATTTCAGGATGGTATTTGATAGGGTTTTGTAGCTGACCACGAAGTCCACTATTGTATCTTTCTGCTATCTAGTTAGTGGGCCTCGCTGTGCTAAATCTGCTTTCATACTACGTGTGTCTTTTCATCTGAACTCACCGTTATTATATGTGGGGGGCTACTATCTCCTGTGGGGACTTTCTCTGGAGGCAAGCCAGGACTGTGTTTCTTCTACCAGGGGTAGTTAGTTCTCCGGCTGGTGCGAGACGTCTAGCGAAAATGTAGGTACGTTCCCTGGCTACTATTATTTGTGTGTATAGGTTTAGCATCGCGGTCAGCTCTAGTTTCCATCATCTTTGAGACCTTGTATTGATTATAGTTTCCGACAGGGGATCCCAGTTTGTGTCCAGATTTTGGCGGGCCAGTTCTGCCACTTTGGTTTCCCCTTTCTTTTGCAATTCGGGGTTCCATCCTCGTTTTTCATCTGGTCAGGTGGAATCTTCGGATTGTCCTGGAGTGGATACTATGGTGGATAGGTTGCATCGTTATTTGGGGTCAGGTGGTTGACAATTTAAAGTTGTCCCAGGAGAGGACTCAACGTTTTGCTAATCGCCATCGTCGTGTTGGTCCTCGTCTTCGTGTTGGGGACTTGGTGTGGTTGTCTTCCCGTTTTGTCCCTATGAGGGTCTCTTCTCCTAAGTTTAAGCCTCGGTTCATCGGTCCTTATAAGATTTTGGAAATTCTTAACCCTGTGTCTTTTCGTTTGGACCTCCCAGCATCCTTTGCTATCCATAATGTTTTCCATCGGTCATTGTTGCGGAGGTATGAGGTACCAGTTGTGCCTTCTGTTGAGCCTCCTGCTCCTGTGCTGGTTGAGGGTGAATTGGAGTACGTGGTGGAGAAAATCTTGGACTCCCGTGTTTCCAGACGGAGACTTCAATATCTGGTTAAGTGGAAGGGCTACGGTCAAGAGGATAATTCTTGGGTTACTGCTTCTGATGTTCATGCCTCTGATTTGGTCCGTGCCTTTCATAGGGCTCATCCAGATCGCCCTGGTGGTTCTTGTGAGGGTTCGGTGCCCCCTCCTTAAGGGGGGGGTACTGTTGTGATTCGGTTATTGGGCTCCCCCGGTGGTCACTTGTGGTACTGGTGTCTTGTGAGCTTTGCTTTTTCAGTTCACCTGTTTCTATCAGGATGTGGGAGTTCCTATTTAGCCTTGCTCCTCAGTCATTCTAGTGCCGGCCATCAATGTAACCAGAGTCATTCTGTTGCATGTTCCTGCTCCCAGTCTGCTGATCAGCTAAGTTGGACTATTTTGTCCTTAGTCTATTTTTGTATGTTTTGTCCAGTTTGCAGTTATGTGATTCTCTGCAGCTGGAAGCTCTTGTGGGCTGAAATTACCACTCCGGTGTCATGAGTTGGCACATAAGTTTAAGGTAATTTCAGGATGGTATTTGATAGGGTTTTGTAGCTGACCGCGAAGTCCACTATTGTATCTTTCTGCTATCTAGTTAGTGGGCCTCGCTGTGCTAAATCTGCTTTCATACTACGTGTGTCTTTTCATCTGAACTCACCGTTATTATATGTGGGGGGCTACTATCTCCTGTGGGGACTTTCTCTGGAGGCAAGCCAGGACTGTGTTTCTTCTACCAGGGGTAGTTAGTTCTCCGGCTGGTGCGAGACGTCTAGCGAAAACGTAGGTACGTTCCCTGGCTACTATTATTTGTGTGTATAGGTTTAGCATCGCGGTCAGCTCTAGTTTCCATCACCCGAGAGCTTGTACGTTTTTCTATGCTCCTGATGTTCCCCTGCCATTGGGAACCATAACACCTATGTCAGAACCAAAGATACCCATTCCTGAGTTGTTTTCTGGAGATAGATCTAGGTTTATGAATTTTAAGAACAATTGTAAGTTATTTCTATCTCTGAGACCTCGTTCCTCTGGTGATTCCGCTCAGCAAGTTAAAATTGTTATCTCCTTGTTGCATGGCGACCCTCAAGATTGGGCCTTCTCTCTGGCGCCAGGAGATCCTGCATTGCTTAATGTAGATGCATTTTTTCTGGCTTTTGGATTGCTTTATGAGGAGCCTAATCTTGAGAATCAGGCAGAAAAAGCGTTGCTGGCTATCTCTCAAGGTCAGGATGAAGCAGAGGTGTATTGTCAAAAATTTCGGAAATGGTCGGTGCTTACTCAATGGAATGAGTGTGCCCTGGCTGCAAATTTCAGAGAAGGTCTTTCTGAAGCCATTAAGAATGTTATGGTGGGGTTTCCCACCCCTACAAGTCTGAGTGATTCTATGGCTTTAGCCATTCAGGTTGATCGGCGTTTGCGGGAGCGCAAATCTGCTCATCCTTTGGCGGTATTTTCTGAACAGAGACCTGAGTCTATGCAATGTGACCGAACTCTGACCAGAATTGAGCGACAAAGTCATAGACGTCAAAATGGGTTGTGCTTTTACTGTGGTGATTCTGCTCATGTTATCTCAGCATGCTCTAAATGCTTAAAGAAAATCGCTAAACCTGTCACCATTGGTACTATACAGCCTAAATTTATTTTGTCTGTTACTTTGATTTGTTCTTTGTCGTCTTACCCGGTTATGGCTTTTGTGGATTCGGGTGCTGCCCTGAATCTGATGGATTTGTCATTTGCCAGGCGCTGTGGTTTTGTCCTGGAGCCTTTGGAATTTCCTATTCCTTTGAGGGGAATTGATGCTACGCCATTGGCTGAGAATAAGCCTCAGTATTGGACGCAAATGACCATGTGCATGACTCTCGTACATCAGGAGGTGATTCGCTTTCTAGTTTTGCATAATTTGCATGATGTTGTCGTTTTGGGTCTGCCATGGCTGCAGGCTCATAATCCAGTTTTAGATTGGAAAGCTATGTCTGTGTCAAGTTGGGGTTGTCAGGGAATTCATGGCGATACTCCGTTGGTGTCTATTGCTTCTTCCACTCCTTCTGAGGTCCCTGAGTTTTTGTCTGACTACCAGGATGTATTTGATGAGCCCAGGTCCAGTGCCCTGCCCCCTCATAGGGATTGTGACTGTGCTATAAATTTAATTCCTGGTAGTAAATTCCCCAAGGGACGACTTTTTAATTTGTCTATACCAGAGCATGCCGCGATGCGGAGTTATATAAAGGAGTCCCATGTGAAGCAGGTCAGGATGGTGTTTCAGGTCCTGCGTGCGAATGCTTTATTTGTGAAGGGCTCAAAATGCCTCTTCGGAGTACAGAAGGTCTCCTTTTTGGGTTTTATTTTTTCCCCTTCTACTGTGGAGATGGACCCAGTCAAGGTCCAGGCTATTCATGACTGGACTCAGCCCACGTCTGTTAAGAGTCTTCAGAAGTTCTTGGGTTTTGCTAATTTTTATCGTCGTTTCATCGCTAATTTTTCTGGTGTGGTTAAACCTTTGACGGATTTGACCAAGAAGGGCTCTGATGTGACTAATTGGTCTCCTGCGGCCGTGGAGGCCTTTCGGGAGCTGAAGCACCGGTTTTCTTCGGCTCCAGTCTTATGTCAGCCAGATGTCTCTCTCCCCTTCCAGGTCGAGGTTGATGCTTCTGAGATTGGAGCAGGGGCTGTTTTGTCGCAGAGAAGCTCTGATGGCTCTGTGATGAAGCCATGTGCTTTCTTTTCAAGAAAATTTTCGCCTGCCGAGCGGAATTATGATGTTGGTAATCGGGAGTTGTTGGCTACGAAGTGGGCATTTGAGGAGTGGCAACATTGGCTCGAAGGAGCTAAACATCGTGTGGTGGTCTTGACTGATCACAAAAATCTGATTTACCTCGAGTCTGCCAAGCGCCTGAATCCTAGACAGGCTCGTTGGTCGTTGTTTTTCTCCCGTTTCAACTTAGTGGTCTCATACCTGCCTGGTTCGAAGAACGTGAAAGCTGATGCACTTTCTAGGAGTTTTGTGCCTGACTCTCCGGGAGTTTCTGAGCCGGCTGGTATTCTCAGAGAGGGAGTGATTTTGTCTGCCATTTCCCCAGATTTGCGATGAGTGCTGCAGAAATTTCAGGCGGATAGACCTGACCGTTGTCCACCAGAGAGATTGTTTGTCCCGGATAGATGGACCAGCAGAGTTATTTCCGAGGTTCATTCTTCGGTGTTGGCGGGTCATCCTGGGATTTTTGGTACCAGAGATTTGGTGGCTAGGTCCTTCTGGTGGCCTTCCTTGTCGCGGGATGTGCGTTCCTTTGTGCAGTCTTGTGGGATTTGTGCTCGGGCTAAGCCTTGCTGTTCTCGTGCCAGCGGTTTGCTTTTGCCTTTGCCTGTCCCGAAAAGGCCTTGGACGCACATTTCCATGGATTTCATTTCGGATCTTCCAGTATCTCAGAAAATGTCTGTCATCTGGGTGGTGTGTGATCGTTTTTCCAAGATGGTCCATTTGGTGCCCTTGCCTAAGTTGCCTTCCTCCTCCGATTTGGTTCCTCTATTTTTTCAGAATGTGGTTCGCTTGCATTCCTGAAAATATTGTGTCTGATAGAGGATCCCAGTTTGTGTCCAGGTTTTGGCGGACTTTTTGTGCTAAGATGGGCATTGATTTGTCTTTTTCGTCGGCCTTCCATCCTCAGACTAATGGCCAAACCGAGCGAACTAATCAGACGTTGGAAACTTATTTGAGATGTTTTGTTTCTGCTGATCAGGATGATTGGGTGACTTTTTTGCCATTGGCCGAGTTTGCCCTTAATAATCGGGCCAGTTCTGCTATTTTGGTTTCGCCTTTTTTCTGCAATTCTGGTTTCCATCCTCGTTTTTCCTCGGGTCAGGTTGAGTCTTCCGACTGTCCTGGGGTGGATTCTGTGGTGGATGATAGGTTGCAGCAGATTTGGAACCATGTGGTGGACAATTTGAGGTTGTCACAGGAGAAGGCTCAGCGCTTTGCCAACCGCCGCCGCGGTGTGGGTCCCCGACTTCGTGTTGGGGATTTGGTGTGGCTGTCTTCTCGGTATGTTCCTATGAAGGTCTCCTCTCCTAAATTCGAGCCTCGCTTCATCGGTCCTTATAAGATCTTGGAAATCCTTAACCCGGCGTCTTTTCGTTTGGATCTCCCAGCATCGTTTGCCATTCATAATGTGTTCCATAGGTCTTTGTTGCGGAGGTATGTGGTACCTGTGGTTCCTTCTGTTGAGCCTCCTGCTCCGGTGCTGGTCGAGGGCGAATTGGAGTACGTGGTGGAGAAGATTTTGGATTCTCGTATCTCTAGACGGAGGCTTCAGTATTTGGTTAAGTGGAAGGGCTATGGTCAGGAGGATAATTCCTGGGTTGTCGCCTCTGATGTTCATGCGGCCGATTTGGTTTGTGCCTTCCACGCGGCTCATCCTGATCGCCCTGGGGGTCTTGATGAGGGTTCGGTGACCCCTCCTCAAGGGGGGGTGTTGTGAAATTGGATTTTGGGCTCCCCCGGTGGCCACTGGTGGAATTGAACTGGGGTGCATCATCCTCTCTGTTCACCTGTTTCCATCAGGATGTGGGAGTCGCTATTTAGCCTTGCTCCTCTGTCACTTCCATGCCGGTCAACATTGTAATCAGAAGCCTTTCTGTGCATGTTCCTGCTGCTAGACAACTCCCAGCTAAGTTGGACTTAGTCCTTGTTTGTTTTTGCATTTTGTTCCAGTTCACAGCTGTAGTTTCGTTTCTGTGTCTGGAAAGCTCTTGTGATCTGAAATTGCCACTCTGATGTTATGAGTTAATACTAGAGTCTTAAAGTAATTTCAGGATGGTATTTTGATAGGGTTTTCAGCCGACCATGAAAGTGCCCTTTCTGTCTTCCTGCTATCTAGTAAGCGGACCTCAATTTTGCTAAACCTATTTTCATACTACGTTTGTCATTTCATCTAAAATCACCGCCAATATTTGTGGGGGCCTCTGTCTGCCTTTCGGGGAAATTTCTCTAGAGGTGAGCCAGGACTATATTATCCTCTGCCAGGATTAGTTAGTCCTCCGGCCGGCGCTGGGCGTCTAGGGATAAAACGCAGGCTACGCTACCCGGCTACTGTTAGTTGTGCGGCAGGTTTAGTTCATGGTCAGTTTAGTTTCCATCCTTCCAAGAGCTAGTTCGTATGTTTGCTGGGCTATGTTCTCTTGCCATTGAGAACCATAACAGTTTGACCGGCCTAAAAGGGTTAAATTAATTGACAGAGAAAGGAGAGAAAAGAGAAGTCTGCTGAAGATTTTTTTTTTTTTTTTTTCTCAGTTCTGAGTGTGCTTGTAATTGAATCTCTTGCAAGTCTGCCTATATTGCAGCCTTTCTCTCTCTCTCTCCTTCTAATCCTGGAATGGCTCTGTGTTCACCTGTTTAAAATGGATATTCAGAGTTTAGCTGCAGGTTTGAATAATCTCACCACGAAAGTTCAAAACTTACAAGATTTTGTTGTTCATGTTCCTATATCTGAACCTAGAATTCCTTTGCCTGAATTTTTCTCGGGGAATAGATCTTGCTTTCAAAATTTCAAAAATAATTGCAAGTTGTTTTTGTCCCTGAAATCTCGCTCTGCTGGAGATCCTGCTCAGCAGGTCAGGATTGTGATTTCTTTGCTCCGGGGCGACCCTCAGGATTGGGCTTTTGCGTTGGCTCCAGGGGATCCTGCGTTGCTCAATGTGGATGCGTTTTTTCTGGCCTTGGGGTTGCTTTATGAGGAACCTCAGTTAGAACTTCAGGCGGAAAAGGCCTTGATGTCCCTATCTCAGGGGCAAGACGAGGCTGAAATATACTGCCAGAAATTCCGTAAATGGGCTGTGCTTACTCAGTGGAATGAGTGCGCCCTGGCGGCGAATTTCAGAGAGGGTCTCTCTGATGCCATTAAGGATGTTATGGTGGGGTTCCCTGTGCCTGCGGGTCTGAATGAGTCCATGACAATGGCTATCCAGATCGATAGGCGTCTGCGGGAGCGCAAACCTGTGCACCATTTGGCGGTGTCTACTGAGAAGACGCCAGAGAATATGCAATGTGATAGAGTTCTGTCCAGAAGTGAACGGCAGAATTTTAGACGAAAAAATGGGTTGTGCTTCTATTGCGGTGATTCAACTCATGTTATATCAGCATGCTCTAAGCGTACTAAGAAGCTTGATAAGTCTGTTTCAATTGGAACTTTACAGTCTAAGTTTATTCTATCTGTGACCCTGATTTGTTCTTTATCATCTATTACCGCGGATGCCTATGTCGACTCTGGTGCCGCTTTGAGTCTTATGGATTGGTCCTTTGCCAAACGCTGTGGGTATGATTTGGAGCCTCTTGAAACTCCTATACCCCTGAAGGGGATTGACTCCACCCCATTGGCTAGCAATAAACCACAATACTGGACACAAGTAACTATGCGGATTAATCCGGATCACCAGGAGATTATTCGCTTTCTTGTGCTGTATAACCTACATGATGTGTTGGTGCTTGGATTGCCATGGCTGCAATCTCATAACCCAGTCCTTGACTGGAAAGCTATGTCTGTGTTAAGCTGGGGATGTAAGGGGACGCATGGGGACGTACCTGTGGTTTCCATTTTATCATCTATTCCCTCTGAGATTCCTGAATTCTTGACTGAATATCGTGACGTTTTTGAAGAACCTAAGCTTGGTTCATTACCTCCGCACCGGGAGTGCGATTGTGCCATAGATTTGATTCCGGGTAGTAAATACCCTAAGGGTCGTTTATTTAATCTGTCTGTGCCTGAACATGCTGCTATGCGAGAATATATAAAGGAGTCCTTGGAAAAGGGACATATTCGTCCTTCGTCATCTCCCTTAGGAGCCGGTTTTTTCTTTGTGGCTAAGAAAGATGGCTCTTTGAGGCCGTGCATTGATTATCGGCTTTTGAATAAAATCACGGTTAAATATCAATATCCGTTGCCACTGCTGACTGATTTGTTTGCTCGCATAAAGGGGGCCAAGTGGTTCTCTAAGATAGATCTTCGTGGGGCGTATAATTTGGTGCGAATTAAGCAGGGGGATGAGTGGAAAACCGCATTTAATACGCCCGAGGGCCACTTTGAGTATTTGGTGATGCCTTTTGGTCTTTCAAATGCCCCTTCAGTCTTTCAGTCCTTTATGCATGACATTTTCCGTGATTATTTGGATAAATTTATGATTGTGTATCTGGATGATATTTTGATTTTTTCGGATGACTGGGACTCTCATGTCCAGCAGGTCAGGAGGGTTTTTCAGGTTTTGCGGTCTAATTCCTTGTGTGTGAAGGGTTCTAAGTGCGTTTTTGGGGTTCAAAAGATTTCCTTTTTGGGATATATTTTTTCCCCCTCTTCCATCGAGATGGATCCTGTCAAGGTTCAGGCTATTTGTGATTGGACGCAACCCTCTTCTCTTAAGAGTCTTCAGAAATTTTTGGGCTTTGCTAACTTTTATCGTCGATTTATTGCTGGTTTTTCTGATGTTGTTAAACCATTGACTGATTTGACTAAGAAGGGTGCTGATGTTGCTGATTGGTCCCCTGCTGCTGTGGAGGCCTTTCGGGAGCTTAAGCGCCGCTTTTCTTCCGCCCCTGTGTTGCGTCAGCCTGATGTTGCTCTTCCTTTTCAGGTTGAGGTCGACGCTTCTGAAATCGGAGCTGGGGCGGTTTTGTCGCAGAGAAGTTCCGATTGCTCCGTGATGAGACCTTGTGCTTTTTTCTCGCGTAAATTTTCGCCCGCCGAGCGGAATTATGATGTTGGGAATCGGGAGCTTTTGGCCATGAAGTGGGCTTTTGAGGAGTGGCGTCATTGGCTTGAGGGGGCTAGACATCAGGTGGTGGTATTGACTGACCACAAAAATCTAATTTATCTTGAGTCCGCCAGACGCCTGAATCCTAGACAGGGGCGCTGGTCGTTGTTTTTCTCTCGGTTTAATTTTGTGGTGTCCTACCTGCCGGGTTCTAAGAATGTTAAGGCGGATGCCCTTTCTAGGAGTTTTGAGCCTGACTCCCCTGGTAATTCTGAACCTACAGGTATCCTTAAGGATGGAGTGATATTGTCTGCCGTTTCTCCAGATCTGCGGCGGGCCTTGCAGGAGTTTCAGGCGGATAGACCTGATCGTTGCCCACCTGGTAGACTGTTTGTTCCTGATGATTGGACCAGTAAAGTCATTTCTGAGGTTCATTCTTCTGCGTTGGCAGGTCATCCTGGAATCTTTGGTACCAGGGATTTGGTGGCAAGGTCCTTCTGGTGGCCTTCCCTGTCTCGAGATGTGCGAGGCTTCGTGCAGTCTTGTGACGTTTGTGCTCGGGCCAAGCCTTGTTGTTCTCGGGCTAGTGGATTGTTGTTGCCCTTGCCTATCCCGAAGAGGCCCTGGACGCACATCTCGATGGATTTTATTTCGGATCTTCCTGTTTCTCAGAAGATGTCTGTCATCTGGGTGGTGTGTGATCGTTTCTCTAAGATGGTCCATTTGGTTCCCCTGCCTAAGTTGCCTTCTTCTTCCGAGTTGGTTCCTCTGTTTTTTCAAAATGTGGTCCGTTTGCATGGTATTCCGGAGAATATCGTTTCTGACAGAGGTACCCAATTCGTGTCTAGATTTTGGCGAGCATTCTGTGCTAGGATGGGCATAGATTTGTCTTTTTCGTCTGCTTTCCATCCTCAGACTAATGGCCAGACCGAGCGGACGAATCAGACCTTGGAGACATATTTGAGGTGTTTTGTGTCTGCAGATCAGGATGATTGGGTTGCTTTTTTGCCTTTAGCGGAGTTTGCCCTCAATAATCGGGCCAGTTCTGCCACCTTGGTGTCTCCCTTTTTCTGTAATTCGGGGTTTCATCCTCGATTTTCTTCTGGTCAGGTGGAATCTTCGGATTGTCCTGGAGTGGATGCTGTGGTGGAGAGGTTGCATCAGATTTGGGGGCAGGTAGTGGACAATTTGAAGTTGTCCCAGGAGAAGACTCAGCTTTTTGCCGACCGCCAGCGTCGGGTTGGTCCTCGGCTTTGTGTTGGGGACTTGGTGTGGTTGTCTTCTCGTTTTGTCCCTATGAGGGTTTCTTCTCCCAAGTTTAAGCCTCGGTTCATCGGCCCGTACAAGATATTGGAGATTCTTAACCCTGTGTCCTTCCGTTTGGACCTCCCTGCATCTTTTTCTATTCATAATGTTTTTCATCGGTCATTATTGCGCAGGTATGAGGTACCGGTTGTGCCTTCCGTTGAGCCTCCTGCTCCGGTGTTGGTTGAGGGCGAGTTGGAGTACGTTGTGGAAAAAATCTTGGACTCCCGTGTTTCCAGACGGAAACTCCAGTATCTGGTCAAATGGAAGGGATACGGTCAGGAGGATAATTCTTGGGTGACTGCCTCTGATGTTCATGCCTCCGATTTGGTCCGTGCCTTTCATAGGGCTCATCCTGATCGCCCTGGTGGTTCTGGTGAGGGTTCGGTGCCCCCTCCTTGAGGGGGGGGTACTGTTGTGAAATTGGATTTTGGGCTCCCCCGGTGGCCACTGGTGGAATTGAACTGGGGTGCATCATCCTCTCTGTTCACCTGTTTCCATCAGGATGTGGGAGTCGCTATTTAGCCTTGCTCCTCTGTCACTTCCATGCCGGTCAACATTGTAATCAGAAGCCTTTCTGTGCATGTTCCTGCTGCTAGACAACTCCCAGCTAAGTTGGACTTAGTCCTTGTTTGTTTTTGCATTTTGTTCCAGTTCACAGCTGTAGTTTCGTTTCTGTGTCTGGAAAGCTCTTGTGATCTGAAATTGCCACTCTGATGTTATGAGTTAATACTAGAGTCTTAAAGTAATTTCAGGATGGTATTTTGATAGGGTTTTCAGCCGACCATGAAAGTGCCCTTTCTGTCTTCCTGCTATCTAGTAAGCGGACCTCAATTTTGCTAAACCTATTTTCATACTACGTTTGTCATTTCATCTAAAATCACCGCCAATATTTGTGGGGGCCTCTGTCTGCCTTTCGGGGAAATTTCTCTAGAGGTGAGCCAGGACTATATTTTCCTCTGCCAGGATTAGTTAGTCCTCCGGCCGGCGCTGGGCGTCTAGGGATAAAATGCAGGCTACGCTACCCGGCTACTGTTAGTTGTGCGGCAGGTTTAGTTCATGGTCAGTTTAGTTTCCATCCTTCCAAGAGCTAGTTCGTATGTTTGCTGGGCTATGTTCTCTTGCCATTGAGAACCATAACAGGGGGGGTACTGTTGTGAACTCTATTTTTAGGCTCCCTCTAGTGGTCACAAGCGGTACTGTGTAGTGTCTTTCTGCAGGTTGGCTGCATCAGCTGGTTCGTTATCCTTGGTTGGTTTCCTATTTAGCTCACCTGGATACTCAGTTCCTTGCCTGCTATCAATGTATTCAGTGCTCTTCAGATTCCTTGTGACTACCTTGCTCCCAGTCTCTCCAAGACAAGCTAAGTTTTTGTTTGTTCATTTTTTGATTATCAGCATTCATCATGTTTCTTGTCCAGCTTGCTAAAATGTGATCTCCTCGCTTGCTGGTTGCTCTAGGGGACTGAGTTTCTCCCCCCACACCGCTAGTTGGTACAGGGGTTCTTGAAATCTCAGTGTGGATATTTTGTAAGGGTTTTTTACTGACCGCACAGACCCCTTTTCTATTTTCTGCTATCTAGTATTAGTGGGCCTCATTTGCTGAATCTGTTTTCACCCCTGTGTATGTGCCTTCCTCTTACCTCACCGTTATTACATGTTGGGGGCTTCTATATCTTTGGGGATTATTTCTCTGGAGGCAAGAGAGGTCTTTCTTTCTCTCTAGGGGTAGTTAGTTCCTCAGGCTGGCTCGAGACGTCTAGGATTTTTAGGCACGTTCACCGGCTACCTCTAGTGTGTTTGGATAGGTTCAGTTTTGCGGTCAGTCCAGTTTACCACCTCCCTAGAGCTTGTCCTATGTTTGTTGCTTAGCTAGAGTAATTTGTGATCCTCAACCACTAAGGATCATAACAGTGGTGGCTGCAGACAGGATCTTATCATGTATCTCTGTATACAGGGAGCTCCCCCTAGTGGTGGCTGCAGAATCTTATCACGTATCTCTGTATACAGGGAGCTCCCCCTAGTGGTGGGTGCAGAGAGAATCTTACCGTGTATCTCTGTATACAGGGAGCTTCCCCTAGTGGTGGCTGCAGACAGGATCTTATCATGTATCTCTGTATACAGGGAGCTCCTACTAGTAGTGGCTGCAGACAGGATCTTATCGTGTATCTCTGTATACAGGGAGCTCCCCCTAGTGGTGGCTGCAGACAGGATCTTATCATGTATCTCTGTATACAGGGAGCCCCCCCAGTGGTGACTGCAGACAGGATCTTATCATGTATCTCTGTATACAGGGAGCTCCCCCTAGTGGTGGCTGCAGACAGGATCTTATCATGTATCTCTGTATACAGGGAGCACCCCCTAGTGGTGGCTGTAGACAGGATCTTATCCTGTATCTCTGTATACAGGGAGCTCCCCCTAGTGGTGACTGCAGACAGGATCTTATCATGTATCTCTGTATACAGGGAGCTCCCCCTAGTGGTGACTGCAGACAGGATCTTATCATGTATCTCTGTATACAGGGAGCTCCCCCTAGTGGTGACTGCAGTCAAGATCTTATCATGTATCTCTGTATACAGGGAGCTCCCCCTAGTGGTGGCTGGAGACAGGATCTTATCATGTATCTCTGTATATAGGGAGCTCCCCCTAGTGGTGACTGCAGACAGGATCCTATCATGTATCTCTGTATACAGGGAGCTCCCCCTAGTGGTGGCTGCAGACAGGACCTTATCATGTATCTCTGTATACAGGGAGCTCCCCCTAGTGGTGACTGCAGTCAAGATCTTATCATGTATCTCTGTATACAGGGAGCTCCCCCTAGTGGTGACTGCAGACAGAATCTTATCATGTATCTCTGTATACAGGGAGCTCCCCCTAGTGATGGCTGCAGACAGAATTTATCATGTATCTCTGTATGCAGGGGGCTCCCTCTAGTGGTGGTTGCCGGCAGTAATAATTTTATTATTTATCTCTATGACTTTGTGACAAACATTAGAAGACAAATAGAGTATTGAATATCTATAAAGAACGGTGAAACTTATTTAATAATGTGGGTTGTCCCAAGTCATGGGGAAGCAGTAAGGTTGTTTCTCATTCATTCGTCATGTTTTAGTGTGAGTCAGTGAGAAACAAATGTCACCATACAGTCCATTGTCAGAGTGTGCGGCGTCATCTGGTGCACTGATGTTGATGTGTCAACTCCACTAATATGTCTCTTGAGATTAATCTCTGGGAAAACCACAATGGTATTTAATGTAATTTTGCGTAATTAATCTTACAAGATGAATCACCCAAAGGAAAGAGAAACGTTCTTATGTTCACTATTTCACATCAGCATTTCCTGCCCGGAATCACTTAAATGTGTTAATGAGCGATTAATCGCTTGTCCCATTAAATTATGTGGGGGAGATTAATTGCTTGTGCAACGTAATTAATTTGCAGCATTGCATGATTGGAAGGGATCAGTAAAAAAAAAAAAAATTTAAAAAAAAAATCGCTCGTGTAGCAGATCACAGAGGAAATACTGGGGTACAACCCCGGCGGAGCGCTGTTATATCTTCATGCTGTAACATCATCGCACTTATCGCCTGCGGACGCTGTATGTGGGCACAGAATGGCACTTTGGGTGAAGTACTGGCACTGTTTGGTGATATCTAGGCACTGCATGGCTTTACGGGGTATTGGATGGCACTATGTTAGCACAGTATGGCGGTGTGAATGCCGGCACACTTTGGTACTGTATGAATATGTTGGCAACTAGTGGCATTTTGGGCATCGGTCATCTGTCTTTGCGGGGGTCCTGCGTGGCTCTAAGGGGAAGTAGGATGATGTTGGCACACTTTGGTGCCATGGCCGCACAGTATGGCGCTATGTGGGCACTGTATGTTCTTTTGGCTGTGTACTGTGGTGCTGCATACAGTAGTGTTCAATATAACAGCAGCGTGATCACAAACCTGAGTTATCACACAATCCTTCTCCTAGGTTTATTTCCAGCATTGGGAACGTTGCTCGCTGTTCTCTAATTAAAAACCTGAACAGAAATGTAGATAATGTGTAACTACTTTACAGAAAATAACAAACAATGAACATTGTCTGTTCTAATAAACAGCAGCGTCTGCATTTGTCTTTATTATTTTTTGAGGACTTATCATTCCTGGGAATCACTGACCTGATATTTCCTTGCTACCCACAGTTTTATAGAACGGCGTCACATCTATGTTGTACAGAGTCACCGACGTCTG
Organism: Ranitomeya variabilis; assembly: GCF_051348905.1. Taxonomy (NCBI): domain Eukaryota; kingdom Metazoa; phylum Chordata; class Amphibia; order Anura; family Dendrobatidae; genus Ranitomeya; species Ranitomeya variabilis. The sequence goes on from NC_135238.1 coordinate 232,227,014, forward strand.
GCCGCGGTCACCTGTGATTCCAGCCCAGGATGCTCAGATGACATCCCACTGTTTTTTGGCAATTGTCGGTTTTGCCTCAGAAATGGCATTTTTGATGTCTCCCCACAAGCGTCCTATTGGATTTGAGGTCCGGGGGATCGGACCGGCCGCTCCATAACCTCAATTTTGTTGGACCGGAACCAAGATTTTGCTCGTTTACTGGTGTGTTTAGGGTCTTTGTCTTGGTGAAACCCCCATTTTATGGTCATTTCTTCTTCAGCATATGGCAACACGACCTCTTCAGGTATTTTACTAAATGCAAACTGGTCCATGATCCCTGTGTGCGGTAAATAGGTCCGACACTATAGTAAAAGACACCTGCCAATATCATGATGCTTCCACCATGCTTCACTGTGTACCACATAGTTTCTATGATGCTTCACTGTGTGCAGACTGTACTGTGGCTGAATGCAGAGTTCGGGGGTCGTCTGATGGACTGTCTGCAGCCCTTGGAGCCAAAAAGAACAATTGTACTTTCATCAGTCCACAAAATGTTTCTCCATTTCTCATTAGGCCAGTTGATGTGTTCTTTGGTACATTGTATCCGCTTCAGTACATGGCTTTTTTTTTAGCAGTGGGTCTTTGTTGGTAACAGATCAGCGTCACACAGGCGTCTTCTGTCACAGTCCTCACAGGTAACATGAGACTGTCTGTGATCATCCTGGAGCTGATCGTTGGCTGAGCCTTCACCATTCCTCCATCCATTAGAATGGTCGTCTTCTGTTTAATACTCAGAAACATGCAGACCATGAATGTGGAGTCTGGGGTTTATTAGAATCTCCTGCACCAACTGCTAAATTGTGTGACATGTGGTGATAGAATTTATACCAAAACCAGCGATTAATCTGGTCAGTCATATTGGACGGCTGGGATTCTGAACATTACTGTAAATGTTTGGGTAAGGAATGGCGCTCAGCCAGGGCCGGACTGGCCATCTGGCAATTCTGGCAAATGCCAAAAGGGCCTGTCTGGTCATGTGCTGCCTTATCTGCTATGTTGTTAACAGAATCAGTGTTCTCAAGACCCCCATACTGATAAGAGTTGTGATGGAGCACAAAGTCGCTGACCCCGTCACTTGCCCCAGCAGCCATGGGTAATTAGAAATATTGGTCTCATAGAAGATCTTCCTTTCCTCCATCCAGGGTAATATTAGTGATATATCACATCTGGTTCATGGGGACGGGGACAACATGGGCCTGTGTGATTTCAAATGCCAGGACTGAATATCAGCCCCAGTCCGTACCTGCGCTCCGCACTGTCTGTATGGCAGGATCGGTGCAGTGTGGGCTTTACAGGGTCCTGAGCGGCTCGGAGTGGACACAGGACGGTACTTTGAGCACCGCATGTGGTTGCATTTTGCTGTGACACTTTTTTTGCTCTGTCAGACAATATCTAGATTCTACAAGACTTTGTGACGACTTCTGCACGGCTCTAAGGGGAAACAGTATGGAGATATGGCGGCACAGTACGGCGATATGGCGGCACAGTACGGCGATATGGCAGCACAGTGTGACACTGTATGTGATTCTGGTTATGGTCTATGGTTACGGTATCAATGTGTGAGCAGAGGTTACCTGGCAGGTATTATACGAGGGCACTGCTGGGCCATATTTAAGTATGCACGTCTTTTTGGGTACTGAATGGCTTGTTTGGCAGCGGTAGGGCACTTTGAGCACCACTTGTCTTTGTGTTATGTTATCACAGCTTTTGGGCACTGATTGGTAATATTTACACCCTACAAGACCTTTATGATGAGTGCTGTATGGCCACGAGGGGTAACCGTATGGCACAATGTTAGCACAGGCACTATGTTGGCACAGTATGGCACTATGTAGGCACAGTATGGCGCTGTATGGGCGCTGTAACTGTGGTTATGTTTCCATGTTCTGTTCCTAGTTTAGCACTGTGTGTGTTGTACATTACATCACATTATCTCTTCGCCACATATTGCACTATACATGCACTGCGATTCCTCAGAATGCTGGGATATGTAGTTCTTCTGTAGCTAGGTCACTGAGACTTACAATGATGAATGCTGTAAATAGAAAATGCTGACCGGGCTCTACAGAAATGAGCTAATCTCACATTAAATAAACCAATGCACAAATCTAGATATGTGAGAATGTGTGACTGTATGGGTGGAAATGTTTAGTTCCATCAGGAATCATAGATCCCGGCCTCCGAGGGATCGAATCCATCACGGCTGTAATGATCACAGCTGCCTGCTGAAGGCAGCGAGGAAAGGGTTAAATCTGACAGGAGGCATGTTCAGCATGTTGTACACATTGCACATGATTCCCCCGGCGCCCATGCATCACATCTCTGACACAGCACTGGCACTGCCACCATTCACTAAATATTCAGCAGTGCAGGGAGAACCTGCCAGGGAGGCAGCAGGGAGACAATGGCTGCTTCCCCGGACACAAGTGCTGAGCCACAAGGAACTGCTGCAAAGTGTCCATCTCCCCCAATACCCATCTAGGGGGGCTTCTGTGTGCAAAGATGGCAGCGCCAAGGCTGAAGAGGTCACCCCAATTGTACCCCGGTACATGGCTACATGCAAACACTGTCCAAAGTGCATCCCTCCAACAGTGTCCGCAGGCCCAGCAGAGCGCCCCCATAATAAAGAAACAATACCGGAAGCAGAGTGCCCCCATAATAAGTGCAGCAATACCCTTGCTTTGATTTACTACCCGCTGCTTGCTTTGGTTTAATACTCGCCGCTTGCTTTGGTTTAATACTCGCCGCTTGCTTTGGTTTAATACCCGCCGCTTGCTTTGGTTTAATACTCGCCGCTTGCTTTGGTTTAATACCCTCCGCTTGCTTTGGTTTAATACCCTCCGCTTGCTTTGGTTTAATACCCTCCGCTTGCTTTGGTTTAATACCCTCCGCTTGCTTTGGTTTAATACCCTCCGCTTGCTTTGGTTTAATACCCTCCGCTTGCTTTGGTTTAATACCCGCCGCTTGCTTTGATTTACTACCCGCCGCTTGCTTTGGTTTAATACCCGCCGCTTGCTTTGGTTTAATACCCTCCGCTTGCTTTGGTTTAATACTCGCCGCTTGCTTTGGTTTAATACTCGCCGCTTGCTTTGGTTTAATACCCTCCGCTTGCTTTGGTTTAATACCCTCCGCTTGCTTTGGTTTAATACCCTCCGCTTGCTTTGGTTTAATACCCTCCGCTTGCTTAGGTTTAATACCCTCCGCTTGCTTTGGTTTAATACCCTCCGCTTGCTTTGGTTTAATACCCGCCGCTTGCTTTGATTTACTACCCGCCGCTTGCTTTGGTTTAATACCCGCCGCTTGCTTTGGTTTAATACCCTCCGCTTGCTTTGGTTTAATACTCGCCGCTTGCTTTGGTTTAATACTCGCCGCTTGCTTTGGTTTAATACTCGCCGCTTGCTTTGGTTTAATACTCGCCGCTTGCTTTGGTTTAATGCCCGCCGCTTGCTTTGGTTTAATACCCGCCGCTTGCTTTGGTTTAATACCCTCCGCTTGCTTTGGTTTAATACTCGCCGCTTGCTTTGGTTTAATACTCGCCGCTTGCTTGTGTTTAATACCCGCCGCTTGCTTTGGTTTAATACCCGCCGCTTGCTTTGGTTTAATACCCGCCGCTTGCTTTGGTTTACTACCCGCCGCTTGCTTTGGTTTAATGCTCGCCGCTTGCTTTGGTTTAATGCTCGCCGCTTGCTTTGGTTTAATGCTCGCCGCTTGCTTTGGTTTAATGCTCGCCGCTTGCTTTGGTTTAATGCTCGCCGCTTGCTTTGGTTTAATGCTCGCCGCTTGCTTTGGTTTAATACTCGCCGCTTGCTTTGGTTTAATACCCGCCGCTTGCTTTGGTTTAATACTCATCACTTGCTTTGGTTTAATACCCGCTGCTTGCTTTGGTTTAATACCCGCCGCTTGCTTTGGTTTAATACCGACCGCTTGCTTTGGTTTAATACCCGCCGCTTGCTTTGGTTTAATACTCGCCGCTTGCTTTGGTTTAATACTCGCCGCTTGCTTTGGTTTAATACCCGCCGCTTGCTTTGGTTTAATACCCGCCGCTTGCTTTGGTTTAATACCCGCCGCTTGCTTTGGTCTTATCTGCTATGAAATGAATTGAGTGCAGATGAGAATTCCTATAATCCAGCCCTGTGACATCCGGAGATTTCCGTCTATTAACTCCCCTCGGTCTACAGTCACCTAATTAATGACGGCCATTGTATCCGACGTAATTATCTGATAACGCTGCCTGGACGATTGTTGCCTCAGCCGCATCCAATGCTTATGTGCAGACGTAGCAGAGCCGAGATTGTCGTCACTTTTCATGTAGCGAATAACTTGGCTCCGTTTGTGCTATTAGAGCATATGGGGGTGCTCTGTGCGCTATTAGGCTGGAGTCACACATGGCGTAAGACAATACGCCACGTATTATACGTCCGTACTACGGCCGTAATACGGAGAAATGTTCCCAAAATAGTGATCCGTAGTCAGGGTGTGTCAGCGTATTTTGCGCATGGCATCCTCCGTATGTAATCCGTATGGCATCCGTACTGCGAGATTTTCACGCAGGCTTGCAAAACCGACATCTAATGGATTTATGTGCTCAAATGTTCAGGAAAACATATACACAGTATATATATATATATATATATATATATATATATATATATATATGTCATTGAGACACATATATATATATTCTGTATTTAGATTTCATTCAGCGCGATATCTGTGAAAAGTCGATAATTCAATTACCGGCTTTTCATTTCTCCTTCACAAACCCGACAGGATATGAGACATGGTTACATACAGTAAACCATCTCATATCCCCTTTTTTTTTGCATATTCCACACTACTAATGTTAGTAGTGTGTATGTGCAAAATTTCAGCGCTGTAGCTGCTGAAATAAAGGGTTAAATGGCGGAAAAAATTGGCGTGGGCTCCCGCGCAATTTTCTCCGCCAGAGCGGTAAAGCCAGTGACTGAGGGCAGATATTAATAGCCAGGAGAGGGTCCATGGTTATTGCCCCCCCGTGGCTACAAACATCTGCCCCCAGCCACCCCAGAAAAGGCACATCTGGAAGATGCGCCTATTCTGGCACTTGGCCACTCTCTTCCCACTCCCTGTAGCGGTGGGATATGGGGTAATGAAGGGTTAATGCCACCTTGCTATTGTAAGGTGACATTAAGCCAGATTAATAATGGAGAGGCGTCAATTATGTCACCTATCCATTATTAATCCAATTGTTGGAAAGTGTTAAAAAACGCACACACACATGATTAAAAAGGATTTTAATGAAATAAACACAGCGGTTGTTGTAATAATTTATTGTTCTCGCAATCCATTTCCAGGCCCTCGCTTGGCAAAATAATAAACGCACAAGATACATACCTTCTGATGTCAGATCACGTCCCACGAAGTAATCCATCTGAAGGGGTTAACTAATATTACAGGCAGAGCTGCGATAAACCACTCGCTCGTGCCTGTAATCCCCGGGTGCTGAAAGGAAAGCAGTGATCTATACTTACATTGAGTCGCGGTGATGCGCCCCTGCTGGATGTTCTCATGAACTGCAGCCTGGGAACTTTTTCCCACGCTCCAGGTCATATGAGGACATCCACCAGGGGGCGCATCACCGCGACTGAAGGAAATGTAGGTCAATGACCTACATTTCATTCATTCGCCGGGGATTACAGGCACGGAGCACACCGCTGCATTTGCAGGGCTCCTGCCTGTAATATTAGTTAACCCCTTCAGATGGATTACTTCGTGGGACGAGACGGTTCACCAGAAGGTATGTATCTTGTGCGTTTATTATTTTTCCAAGCGAGGGTGTTCCTGATGGATTGCGAGAACAATAAATTATTACAACAACCGCTGTGTTTATTTCATTAAACTACTTTTAAATCATGTGTGTGTGTGTTTTTTAACCCTTTCATACAATTGGATTAATAATGGATAGGTGTCATAATTGACGCCTCTCCATTATTAATCTGGCTTAATGTCACCTTACAATAGCAAGGTGGCATTAACCCTTCATTACCCCATATCCCACCGCTACAGGGAGTGGGAAGAGAGTGGCCAAGTGCCAGAATAGGCGCATCTTCCAGATGTGCCTTTTCTGGGGTGGCTGGGGGCAGATGTTTGTAGCCACGGGGGGGCAATTACCATGGACCCTCTCCTGGCTATTAATATCTGCCCTCAGTCACTGGCTTTACCATTCTGGCGGAGAAAATTGCGCGGGAGCCCACGCCAATTTTTTCCGCCATTTAACCCTTTATTTCAGCAGCTACAGCGCTGAAATTTTGCATATACACACTACTAACATTAGTAGTGTGGAATATGCAAAAAAAAAGGGGATATGAGATGGTTTACTGTATGTAATCATGTCTCATATCCTGTCGGGTTTGTGAAGGAGAAATGAAAAGCCGGCAATTGAATTACCGACTTTTCACTAACAGCGCTGCGTATTTCTCGCAAGTCACACTGCTGGTCCGTGTGGAATCCGTATTTTTCTCGCCCCCATAGACTTTCATTGGCGTATTATTTGCGCAATACGCTGACAAACGCAGCATGCTGCGATTTTGTACGGCCGTAGAACGCCGTATAATACTGAACCGTAATATACGGCTAATAGGAGCAGCCCCATTGAGAATAATTGTGCCGTATGTAATGCGAGTTTTACGTACGTAGTTTTTGCGCTCTTACGTACGTAAAACACGCATGTGTGACCCCAGCCTTAGTGGGGGGCACTGCGGGGCCATGTATTAGGGTGCATTCTCCGCACACTCGGGGACAGATCCCGGCCACAGACTCAGCGCTCGGTGCAGCACGGATCCTCAGCTCTTTAATGAGAATGTGAATACGGCCGCAGACATGGACGCCGTGCAGCAGTTCTATGCAATTACCAGGTCATGAGCCGGACAATGGCCTCTACAGCAAGAGACTGGGCCCTGTTCATCATGGCCCCATATATGTGACAACAAAGCGACACGGTTACATAAATAAGCCAAGAAAAGGAAGGGGTTCATGTGTAAGTCTTGCCATATATATGTACGTTTTTTACCGGCCGTAATTGCCGCTTTTCTCCTAAATTCGGAGACGTGTTTCATTTGTTCCTGCGACTCTCTATTCTTGAGATATGGCTCCGTCTTCTCTGTACAGAACTCAATTCATGTTCTCCAATTGGGCGTGGTTTCATCAGGACTACACCCACTTGGTAACAAGAGTAGATTTATATACAGGTAATAAAAGGCCATATCTCAGGAATGGAGAGGAGCAGGAACAGAAGAAAAATGACGCCGGATTCAGGAGAAGAGCGGCATTTACACTGGGTAAAAAACGTACATATTTATGGAAACTGACTGGTCCTTATTAAAGGGGTTGTCCAGAACTGACCGATTGCAAAATTATTTTTAGACTGATGATCAATGTTCTATTGTGGAGGTCGAATACCCGGCATCAACCATGATCACCCACAGGCTGGCGGGCAGAAGTACATAGTGAGCGGAGCACCACAGCTCCGCACTGTTCAGCCACCGGTCTCGGATATTGCAGCCTAGACCATATTCACTTCTATAGGAGAGATGTGCAGTACCGAGAATGTCCACTACATGGTGAGGGCAGTGGTGCTACTCCAGCTCCTATAATAACTACTTTTTGTGACCGTGGAACCAAATATTAGCTGAAACCTGGGGTCCCAGGAGTGAGACCCCCATCAGTCTGATATTCTGATCTATTCTAAATACATCAGTCTCAGACTAACCCTTTAACTGTGGTTCTGGTATTGCATTCATGAACCAGGAGGCTCAGGATGAATGAAATGCACTTTACCTCTCATACAAATTTCTGGGGTATTTCTGGGCGGTTTGGGGGCATTTTCGATGGTATGGGAGGGACTTTTTTCATTCGTATGTATTTGTGATCAGTGTAATATGTGGCCTTGGTACCGCGCTGCCGCTATGGGAGGATCTGTCGCTGTATACTCAGTGCGCACCGCTTTCTACGGCTGGGATTAATAATATTCTTGGTTTTCCGCTCTTTGGGGCCAGTAAAGTGCGACAATATCCCAGATAAATAAGCAGCTTTTAAGCAAGTTTTCGTAAACGCAGTAAATGGAGATTCAGGTTATTCTGTGAAGTTCGCGCGTTTCGGTGACCCCTTCGATCTCTTCTTTTCGCTTTGTCAGGGTCTCCCCACGGGGGCTGCAGAAGGTGCGTGTGTCCAAGATAACACAGGCTGCATTAAGGAGCGGGGTAATGAAGGGCGCTGCTCCGAGATAAGCTCCCCTCCTCGGGCTTTCATCTCTGATTGCCAATTTCCATTTTTAAATAACTGTGACCGACTACAGAAGCAAAATCTTCCTTCTCTTCAGCATTTTATCCTCCATACCTTGAAAGTGCAAAAACATTGTTTATTTACTGCCATTTAGTGAGATGGATGTAAAAAAGTATAAAATCCTAATCTATAGGTGAAAAGGTATGTGGGCTATATGTGATAGCAGCAACCAGCGAATATTGCACTGGAATCACTGTATACATGCATTACATTACTGATCCCGAGTTACATCCTGTATTATACTCCAGAGCTGCACTCACTATTCTGCTGGTGCAGTCACTGTGTACATACATTACATTACTGATCCTGAGTTACATCCTGTATTATACCCCAGAGCTGCACTCACTATTCTGCTGGTGCAGTCACTGTGTACATACATTACATTACTGATCCTGAGTTACCTCCTGTATTATACCCCAGAGCTGCACTCACTATTCTGCTGGTGCAGTCACTGTGTACATACATTACATTACTGATCCTGAGTTACATCCTGTATTATACTCCAGAGCTGCACTCACTATTCTGCTGGTGCAGTCACTGTGTGTTGTGAATTCTGCTCTTGGGTTCCCTCCGGTGGTTGTTGATAGTAATGCAGTTGTCCCTGGGTTGCAATCATGGGCAGGTGTCCCTGCTGATTGCAGCTCTGACTGGGATATTTAGGTGTGCAGGATTCATTAGCCCTTGCCAGTTGTCCATTGTTCTTGGAGGTTTTGCATCTCTGTCTGGTTCCTCCTGCCCTGCTGTCAATTCAGCAAAGTGTCTGGTTTTGTTTCTGCAGCACACATGCGGTGTGCTTTACAATTCAGTACTATTCAATGTTTTTTCTTGTCCAGCTTAGACTGTGTTTGGATATTTCAGTCAAGTTGGATTCTCAGGAGATGCAGATATACATTCCATGTCTTTAGTTAGATGTGGAATTTTTGTATTATCTGCTGTGGATATTTTTAGGGTTTTATACTGACCGCTTAGTATTCTGTCCTATCCTTTCCTATTTAGCTAGTGTGGCCTCTTTTGCTAAATCCTGATTTCTGCCTGCGTGTGTCTTTCCTCTAATACTCACAGTCAATATTTGTGGGGGGCTGCCTATCCTTTGGGGTTCTGCTCTGAGGCAAGATAGAATTCCCATTTCCATCTATAGGGGTATTTAGTCCTCCGGCTGTGTCGAGATGTCTAGGATGTGTTAGGTACATCCCACGGCTACTTCTAGTTGCGGTGACAGTTTAGGGTTTGCGGTCAGTACAGGTACCACCTACTCCTGAGAAAGTCTTATGCGGCTCCAAGGTCACCGGATCATAACAGTTGTGTACATACATTACTGATCCTGAGTTACCTCCTGTATTATACCCCAGAGCTGCACTCACTATTCTGCTGGTGCAGTCACTGTGTACATACATTACATTACTGATCCTGAGTTACATCCTGTATTATACTCCAGAGCTGCACTCACTATTCTGCTGGTGCAGTCACTGTGTGTTGTGAATTCTGCTCTTGGGTTCCCTCCGGTGGTTGTTGATAGTAATGCAGTTGTCCCTGGGTTGCAATCATGGGCAGGTGTCCCTGCTGATTGCAGCTCTGACTGGGATATTTAGGTGTGCAGGATTCATTAGCCCTTGCCAGTTGTCCATTGTTCTTGGAGGTTTTGCATCTCTGTCTGGTTCCTCCTGCCCTGCTGTCAATTCAGCAAAGTGTCTGGTTTTGTTTCTGCAGCACACATGCGGTGTGCTTTACAATTCAGTACTATTCAATGTTTTTTCTTGTCCAGCTTAGACTGTGTTTGGATATTTCAGTCAAGTTGGATTCTCAGGAGATGCAGATATACATTCCATGTCTTTAGTTAGATGTGGAATTTTTGTATTATCTGCTGTGGATATTTTTAGGGTTTTATACTGACCGCTTAGTATTCTGTCCTATCCTTTCCTATTTAGCTAGTGTGGCCTCTTTTGCTAAATCCTGATTTCTGCCTGCGTGTGTCTTTCCTCTAATACTCACAGTCAATATTTGTGGGGGGCTGCCTATCCTTTGGGGTTCTGCTCTGAGGCAAGATAGAATTCCCATTTCCATCTATAGGGGTATTTAGTCCTCCGGCTGTGTCGAGATGTCTAGGATGTGTTAGGTACATCCCACGGCTACTTCTAGTTGCGGTGACAGTTTAGGGTTTGCGGTCAGTACAGGTACCACCTACTCCTGAGAAAGTCTTATGCGGCTCCAAGATCACCGGATCATAACAGTTGTGTACATACATTACTGATCCTGAGTTACCTCCTGTGTTATACTCCAGAGCTGCACTCACTATTCTGCTGGTGCAGTCACTGTGTACATACATTATAGTATTGATCCTGAGTTACATCCTGTATTATACTCCAGAGCTGCACTCACTATTCTGCTGGTGCAGTCATTGTGTACATACATTACATTACTGATCCTGAGTTACATCCTGTATTATACTCCAGATCTGCACTCACTATTCTGCTGGTACAGTCACTGTGTACATACATTACATTACTGATCCTGAGTTACATCCTGTATTATACCCCAGAGCTGCACTCACTATTCTGCTGGTGCAGTCACTGTGTACACACATTACATTACTGATCCTGAGTTACATCCTGTATTGTACTCCAGAGCTGCACTCACTATTCTGCTGGTGCAGTCACTGTGTACATACATTACTGATCCTGAGTTACATCCTGTATTATACCCCAGAGCTGCACTCACTATTCTGCTGGTGCAGTCACTGTGTACATACATTACTGATCCTGAGTTACATCCTGTATTATACCCCAGAGCTGCACTCACTATTCTGCTGGTGCAGTCACTGTGTACACACATTACATTACTGATCCTGAGTTACATCCTGCATTATACCCCAGAGCTGCACTCACTATTCTGCTGGTGCAGTCACTGTGTACATACATTACATTACTGATCCTGAGTTACATCCTGTATTATACTCCAGAGCTGCACTCACTATTCTGCTGGTACAGTCACTGTGTACATACATTACATTACTGATCCTGAGTTACATCCTGTATTATACCCCAGAGCTGCACTCACTATTCTGCTGGTGCAGTCACTGTGTACACACATTACATTACTGATCCTGAGTTACATCCTGTATTGTACTCCAGAGCTGCACTCACTATTCTGCTGGTGCAGTCACTGTGTACATACATTACTGATCCTGTGTTACATCCTGTATTATACCCCAGAGCTGCACTCACTATTCTGCTGGTGCAGTCACTGTGTACATACATTACTGATCCTGAGTTACATCCTGTATTATACCCCAGAGCTGCACTCACTATTCTGCTGGTGCAGTCACTGTGTACACACATTACATTACTGATCCTGAGTTACATCCTGCATTATACCCCAGAGCTGCACTCACTATTCTGCTGGTGCAGTCACTGTGTACATACATTACATTACTGATCCTGAGTTACATCCTGTATTATACTCCAGAGCTGCACTCACTATTCTGCTGGTGCAGTCACTGTGTACATACATTTCATTACTGATCCTGAGTTACCTCCTGTATTATACCCCAGAGCTAAACTCACTATTCTGCTGGTGCAGTCACTGTGTACATACATTACATTACTGATCCTGGGTTACCTCCTGTATTATACTCCAGAGCTGCACTCACTGTTCTGCAGGTGCAGTCACTGTGTACACACATTATATTACTGATGCTGGGTTACATCCTGTATTATACCCCAGAGCTGCACTCACTATTCTGCTGGTGCAGTCACTGTGTACATACATTACATTACTGATCCTGAGTTACATCCTGTATTATACTCCAGAGCTGCACTCACTATTCTGCTGGTGCAGTCACTGTGTACATACATTACATTACTGATCCTGGGTTACCTCCTGTATTATACTCCAGAGCTGCACTCACTATTCTGCTGGTGCAGTCACTGTGTACACACATTACATTACTGATCCTGGGTTACATCCTGTATTATACCCCAGAGCTGCACTCACTATTCTGCTGGTGCAGTCACTGTGTACATACATTACATTACTGATCCTGGGTTACCTCCTGTATTATACTCCAGAGCTGCACTCACTGTTCTGCAGGTGCAGTCACTGTGTACACACATTATATTACTGGTGCTGGGTTACATCCTGTATTATACCCCAGAGCTGCACTCACTATTCTGCTGGTGCAGTCACTGTGTACACACATTACATTACTGATCCTGAGTTACATCCTGCATTATACCCCAGAGCTGCACTCACTATTCTGCTGGTGCAGTCACTGTGTACATACATTACATTACTGATCCTGAGTTACATCCTGTATTATACTCCAGAGCTGCACTCACTATTCTGCTGGTGCAGTCACTGTGTACATACATTTCATTACTGATCCTGAGTTACCTCCTGTATTATACCCCAGAGCTAAACTCACTATTCTGCTGGTGCAGTCACTGTGTACATACATTACATTACTGATCCTGAGTTACATCCTGTATTATACCCCAGAGCTGCACTCACTATTCTGCTGGTGCAGTCACTGTGTACATACATTACATTACTGATCCTGAGTTACATCCTGCATTATACTCCAGAGCTGCACTCACTATTCTGCTGGTGCAGTCACTGTGTACACACATTACATTACTGATCCTGGGTTACATCCTGTATTATACCCCAGAGCTGCACTCACTATTCTGCTGGTGCAGTCACTGTGTACATACATTACATTACTGATCCTGGGTTACCTCCTGTATTATACTCCAGAGCTGCACTCACTGTTCTGCAGGTGCAGTCACTGTGTACACACATTATATTACTGATGCTGGGTTACATCCTGTATTATACCCCAGAGCTGCACTCACTATTCTGCTGGTGCAGTCACTGTGTACATACATTACATTACTGATCCTGAGTTACATCCTGTATTATACTCCAGAGCTGCACTCACTATTCTGCTGGTGCAGTCACTGTGTACATACATTACATTACTGATCCTGGGTTACCTCCTGTATTATACTCCAGAGCTGCACTCACTATTCTGCTGGTGCAGTCACTGTGTACATACATTACATTACTGATCCTGGGTTACCTCCTGTATTATAACCCAGAGCTGCACTCACTATTCTGCTGGTGGTGTCACTGTATAAATACATTACATTACCATACTAACCTTATTAATATTACTTGCACCAACTCATCTCTCCCTTTCAATTGTGCCCTTTGGAATCCACGGTCTGTATGTAACAAGCTCCCTTTCCTGCACAACTACTTTCTGAACAACTCTCTGAATCTATTGGCCCTCACTGAAACCTGGATCCAGGATTCTGACACTGTCTCCCCTGCTGCCATTTCCCATGGTGGCTTACAATTCTCCCATTCCCCGAGACCCACAAACAGACCTGGTGGTGGAGTCGGCATACTCTTGTCCCCCCAATGCACGTTCCAGGTTATACCCCCAGTTCCTTCACTTTCATTCCCTTCTTTTGAGGTCCACACCATCAGGCTCTTCCGTCCCCTCTCCCTCAGAGAGGGTCATATACCGGCCCCCAGGCTCACCCACCCACTTCCTGGACCACTTCTCAGCCTGGCTGCCACACTTCATGTCCTCAGAACTACCAACCCTTATCCTGGGAGACTTCAACATCCCCATTAACAGCCCCACTTCCACATCTGCATCCCAGCTTCTATCACTAACCACTTCTCTAGGCCTCTCACAGCTCTCAACCTCTGAAACACACAAAGACGGTAACACCCTGGACCTGGTCTTTGTCCGGCTCTGTTCAATCTCTTACCTAGATAACTCACCACTTCCCCTCTCTGACCACAACATTCTCTCCATCACACTCACAATTCCTCGCCCACCCCAGCACACTCCTACCTACCACACATTCAGAAATCTACATGCTATTAATCCTCACACACTTTCAGACTCCTTACACTCATCATTGTCCCCAATCTCCTCCATTTCCCATCCTGATCTGGCTGTACATCACTACAATGACACTCTTAGAAGCACCCTAGACCAAGTAGCTCCCCTCACCCTCAGAACCTCCAAACACAGAGTGAAACAGCCCTGGCTCACATCGCAAACCCGATTTCTCCAGCGATGCTCTAGGAGTGCTGAACGCTTATGGAGGAAAACTCACACCCCAGAAGACTTCACACACTTCAAATTTATGTTAAGGACCTATAACTCTGCCCTTCACCTCACCAAACAGACCTACTACACCACCCTGATCTCCTCACTATCCAACAACCCCAAGAAACTTTTTGACACCTTTCACTCCCTCCTCAGGCCAAAAGCACAAGACCCTATCACAGACATTTGTGCTGATGACCTGGCCTCCCACTTTATAGAGAAAATAGACAATATCCGTCAGGAAATCCGCTCCCAGACACCAAGTGCAATGACTCCCATTCCTCCCTGCATCTCCCCTGGCTCACTCTCTGCATTCGATCCCATCACAGAAGAAGTCTCCAAGCTCCTCTCCTCTTCTCGTCCGACTACATGCACCACCGACCCCATTCCCTCACACCTCCAGTCTCTCTCTCCAGTCGTCACAACTCACATAACTACAATCTTTAATCTCTCCCTCTCCTCTGGCATTTTCCCTCCTCCTTCAAACACTCCATCATTACCCCGTTACTAAAGAAAGCCACCCTCGACCCACCCTGCACAAATAACTACAGACCGGTCTCCAATCTCCCCTTCATCTCAAAACTCTTGGAGCGCCTAGTCTACTCCCGTCTTACCCGTTACCTCTCCATTCACTCCCTCCTAGACCCTTCACAGTCCGGCTTCCACCCCCTACATTCGACTGAAACTGCACTCATCAAAGTGACCAACGACCTTCTGACAGCAAAATGTAACGGTGACCACTCTCTGCTCATTCTTCTCGATCTTTCTGCAGCTTTCGACACTGTTGACCACCCTCTCCTACTCTCTAGGCTCCAGTCACTAGGCATTAAGGACACTGCTCTCTCCTGGTTCTCTTCCTATCTCTCTGACCGCTCCTTCAGTGTTCTGTTCTCCGGCTCCCCTTCATCTCCTCTTCCTCTCACTGTTGGGGTACCCTAGGGCTCAGTCCTTGGCCCCCTTCTCTTCTCCCTCTACACGGCCCCAATTGGACAGACCATCAGCAGATTTGGCTTTCAGTACCATCTTTATGCTGATGACACACAACTATACACGTCAGCCCCTGACCTTACCCCCGCTGTACTACAGAACGCCAGTGACTGTCTGTCCGCAGTCTCCGACATCATGTCCGCTCTCTATCTGAAACTCAACCTCTCCAAAACTGAACTTCTTCTGCTCCCGCCATCTACTAACCTCCCTAAATCTGATATTTCCCTCTCCGTGGGTGGCACCATAATAACACCCCGGCAGCAGGCACGCTGTCTGGGTGTTATGTTTGACTCCGATCTCTCCTTCACATCCCATATACAAACTCTTGCCCGCTCGTGCCGCTTACACCTAAACAACATCTCTAGAATCCGCCCTTTTCTCACCATGGAGACAACAAAAACTCTCACTGTCGCCCTAATCCACTCCCGTCTGGACTACTGCAACTCTCTATTAATTGGCCTCCCCCTCACGCGACTTTCCCCTCTCCAGTCTATCCTTAATGCAGCAGCTAGGGTCGTCCATCTGGCTAATCGTTACTCATATGCATTCGCTCTTCGCCAGTCATTACACTGGCTGCCTATTCATTACAGGATACAATTCAAAGAATTTGTTCTCACCCACAAAGCTCTTCACAGTGCGACACCCCCTTACATCTCCTCCCTCATTTCTGTCTATCAGCCTAACCGACCTCTGCGCTCTGCAAATGACTTCCGACTAACCTCTGCACTAATCCGTATCTTCCACTCCCGACTCCAAGACTTCTCCGTGCTGCGCCAATCCTCTGGAATGCTCTACCCCAAGATATTAGGACCATCCACAATTTGCATCGTTTTAGGCGCTCGCTCAAAACACATTTGTTCAGAGCGGCCTATCATGTTCACTAATCAAAGTCATTTTATGTTTATGTGTGTGTGTAGCCCATTCACTATCTCCATATACCTCCCACCCCCTGAAGATGGCTGGACCATCATTGTAAATACATCATTGTAAATACACACCTGTACTTTGTATCTCCCCCACCTCATTGTAGATTGTAAGCTCTCACGAGCAGGGGCAGCTTATTTTGTCTTATTTTGCTTTATTACTGTATTGTTAAGATTGTTACCTATGACTGTTGTGTTTGAAACTGTTAAACTGTAAAGCGCTGCGGAATATGCTGGCGCTATATAAATAAAGATTATTATTATTACATTACTGATCCTAAGTTACATCCTGTATTATACTCCAGAGCTGCACTCACTATTCTGCTGGTGCAGTCACTGTGTACATACATTATAGTATTGATCCTGAGTTACATCCTGTATTATACCCCAGAGTTGCACTGACTATTCTGCTGGTGCAGTCACTGTGTACATACATTACATTACTGATCCTGAGTTACATCCGGTATTATACCCCAGAGCTGCACTCACTATTGTGCTGGTGCAGTCACTGTGTACATACATTATAGTATTGATCCTGAGTTACATCCTGTATTATACCCCAGAGTTGCACTCACTATTCTGCTGGTGCAGTCACTGTGTACATACATTACATTACTGATCCTGAGTTACATCCTGTATTATACCCCAGAGCTGCACTCACTATTCTGCTGGTGCAGTCACTGTGTGTTGTGAATTCTGCTCTTGGGTTCCCTCCGGTGGTTGTTGGTAGTAATGCAGTTGTCCCTGGGTTGCAATCCTGGGCAGGTGTCCCTGCTGATTGCAGCTCTGACTGGGATATTTAGGTGTGCAGGATTCATTAGCCCTTGCCAGTTGTCCATTGTTCTTGGAGGTTTTGCATCTCTGTCTGGTTCCTCCTGCCCTGCTGTCAATTCAGCAAAGATAAGTGTCTGGTTTTGTTTCTGCAGCACACATGCGGTGTGCTTTACAATTCAGTACTATTCAATGTTTTTTCTTGTCCAGCTTAGACTGTGTTTGGATATTTCAGTCAAGTTGGATTCTCAGGAGATGCAGATATACATTCCATGTCTTTAGTTAGATGTGGAATTTTTGTATTATCTGCTGTGGATATTTTTAGGGTTTTATACTGACCGCTTAGTATTCTGTCCTATCCTTTCCCATTTAGCTAGTGTGGCCTCTTTTGCTAAATCCTGATTTCTGCTTGCATGTGTCTTTCCTCTAATACTCACAGTCAATATTTGTGGGGGGCTGCCTATCCTTTGGGGTTCTGCTCTGAGGCAAGATAGAATTCCCATTTCCATCTATAGGGGTATTTAGTCCTCCGGCTGTGTCGTGATGTCTAGGATGTGTTAGGTACATCCCACGGCTACTTCTAGTTGCGGTGACAGTTTAGGGTTTGCGGTCAGTACAGGTACCACCTACTCCTGAGAATGTCTTATGCGGCTCCAAGGTCACTGGATCATAACAGTTGTGTACATACATTACTGATCCTGAGTTACCTCCTGTGTTATACTCCAGAGCTGCACTCACTATTCTGCTGGTGCAGTCATTGTGTACATACATTACATTACTGATCCTGAGTTACATCCTGTATTATACTCCAGAGCTGCACTCACTATTCTGCTAGTGCAGTAACTGTGTACATACATTACTGATCCTGAGTTACATCCTGTATTATACTCCAGAGCTGCACTCACTATTCTGCTGGTGCAGTCACTGTGTACATACATTATAGTATTGATCCTGAGTTACATCCTGTATTATACTCCAGAGCTGCACTCACTATTCTGCTGGTGCAGTCACTGTGTACATACATTATAGTATTGATCCTGAGTTACATCCTGTATTATACTCCAGAGCTGCACTCACTATTCTGCTGGTGCAGTCACTGTGTACATACATTACATTACTGATCCTGAGTTTCATCCTGTATTATACTCCAGAGCTGCACTCACTATTCTGCTGCTGCAGTCACTGTGTACATACATTACATTACTGATCCCGAGTTACATCATGTATTATACCCCAGAGCTGCACTCACTATTCTGCTGGTGCAGTCACTGTGTACATACATTACATTACTGATCCTGAGTTACATCCTGTATTGTACTCCAGAGCTGCACTCACTATTCTGCTGGTGCAGTCACTGTGTACATACATTACATTACTGATCCTGAGTTACATCCTGTATTATACTCCAGAGCTGCACTCACTATTCTGCTGGTGCAGTCACTGTGTACATACATTACTGATCCTGAGTTACATCCTGTATTATACCCCAGAGCTGCACTCACTATTCTGCTGGTGCAGTCACTGTGTACACACATTACATTACTGATCCTGAGTTACATCCTGCATTATACCTCAGAGCTGCACTCACTATTCTACTGGTGCAGTCACTGTGTACATACATTACATTACTGATCCTGAGTTACATCCTGTATTATACTCCAGAGCTGCACTCACTATTCTGCTGGTGCAGTCACTGTGTACATACATTACATTACTGATCCCGAGTTACATCATGTATTATACCCCAGAGCTGCACTCACTATTCTGCTGGTGCAGTCACTGTGTACATACATTATATTACTGATCCTGAGTTACATCCTGTATTGTACTCCAGAGCTGCACTCACTATTCTGCTGGTGCAGTCACTGTGTACATACATTACATTACTGATCCTGAGTTACATCCTGTATTATACTCCAGAGCTGCACTCACTATTCTGCTGGTGCAGTCACTGTGTACATACATTACTGATCCTGAGTTACCTCCTGTATTATACCCCAGAGCTGCACTCACTATTCTGCTGGTGCAGTCACTGTGTACATACATTACATTACTGATCCTGAGTTACATCCTGTATTATACTCCAGAGCTGCACTCACTATTCTGCTGGTGCAGTCACTGTGTACATACATTACTTTACTGATCCCGAGTTACATCCTGTATTATACTCCAGAGCTGCACTCACTGTGTACATCCTGTGTTATGCTCCATACGGTTATAGTTACTTCGGTGACTATAGGTGAATCTGTTCCTTCTGGCCGTTCTCTTTTTGGTTTCTCGTCATTAGAGCCTTTTCTTATCCTGGAAGAAGACAGAGATCATTTTTCTTCCTCCTCTGATATTCATGAATTCTGCGGCTCAGACTTCTCCACATGACGTATAATGTGACAGGTTCCTGAGGAGAACAGACTCATTGGAAAGGGGACAGAGGTGTGTAAGACTGTCATGGAGCTATTGATATGATGAGGGTGGGGGACCACGGGGGTTAATGAGATGGGGGGGTGAGATGACAGGTAGACAGGAGTAGGTTAAGGGCAGCTGTCAGCCCCGGAGGAGGCGCTCATCACAAGCACTTAGGAACACATTAGAGTTGTGTCCATCGCAGCCGACGTCCGATCTCCCTCTGTACAGTCCCCACACTTTCCAGTCATGTCCTTGGATCAGTCCTCATCTTACACGGCTCCGGAGAACAATGTGGATAATGAAAGTTTGCCCTGACTGTATAATATATATCACGTTTTTCTGCTATTGTGGTTCTCAGAGCTGCATTCATAATTCTGCTGGTGTAAGTCAGCAAGCTTGTTCAGGAGCAGTACAGGATCAGTAATGTAATGTAAGTACACAGTGACTGCACCAGCAGAATAGTGAGTGCAGCTCTGGAGGATAATACATGATGTAACTCAGGATCAGTAATGTAATGTATGTACACAGTGACTGCACCAGCAGAATAGTGAGTGCAGCTCTGGAGGATAATACAGGATGTAACTCAGTATCAGCACAGGATAGTATATAAATAGGACCGCAAATAAGTAGATCATTCTTGAGGATATTTCTGAGTAGAAGTAAAGCTTAAAATGTTAGTAAATTTGAGATTTGCAAACATTAGATGGTGTAGGTGTAACCTTGACAGTTCCATAGTGTTACATGTCACCCAGGTCCCCACCTTTTGAGCTTTATCCATCTCAGAGACTTTGATAACGATCTTTTCCATTTTTTACCTCTGGCCTATGTTCTCCATTTGGATACCAAAGGTAACATTATATAGGTGCTTGTCACAAAATTAGAATATCATCAAAAAGTTAATTTATTTCTGTTCTTCAATACAAAATATGAAACTCGTATATTATACAGAGTCATAAAACACAGAGTGATCTATTTCAAGTGTTTATTTCTGTTAATGTTGATGATTATGGCTTACAGCCAATGAAAACCTAAAAGTCATTATCTCAGTGAATTAGAATAATTAACAAAAAACACCTGTAAAGGCTCCTAAGTGTTTATAAATTTCCCTTAGTCTGTTTCGGTAGCTCCACAATCATGGGGAAGACTGCTGACCTGACAGATGTCCAGAAGGCGTCACTGACAGACTCCACAAGGAGGGGAAGCCACAAAAGGTCATTGCTGAAGAAGCCGCTGTTCACACAGTGCTGTATCCAAGCAGATTAATGGAAAGTGGAAGGAAAAAGTGCGGTAGAAAAAGGTGCACAAGCAACCGGGATAACCGCAGCCTGAAAAGGATTGTTAAGAAAAGGCCATTCAATAATGTGGGGAGATCCACAAGGAGTGGACTGCTGCTGGAGTCATTGCTTCACCACACACAGACGTCTCCAGGACATGGGCTACAAGTGTCACATTCCTTGTGTCAGCCACTCATGACCAATAGACAACGCCAGAAGCGTCTTACCTGGGCCAAGGAGGAAAGACCGGACTGTTGTCAGGGGTCCAAGGTGTTGTGTTCAGAGGAAAGTAAATTTTGCATTTCATTTGGAAATCAAGGTCCCAGAGTCTGGAGGAAGAGTGGAGAGGCCACAATCCAAGCTGCTGTAGGTCTAGTGTAGTCTCCACAATCAGTGACGGTTTGGGAGCCATGTCATCTGCTGGTGTAGGTCCACTGTGCTTTATCAAGACCAAAGTCAGCTCAGCCGTCTACCAGAACATTGTAGAGCACTTCATGCTTCTTTCTGCCGACAAGCTTTTTGGAGATGGAAATGTCATTCTCCAGCAGGACTTGGCCCCTGTCCACACTGCCAGAAGTACCAATACCTGGTGTAAAAACAACAGTATCACTGGGCTTGATTGGCAGCAAACTCGCCTGACCTTAACCTCAGAGAGAATCTATAGAGTATTGTCAGGAGGAAGATGAGACACCAGACCCAACAATGCAGACGAGCAGAAGGCTGCTATCAAAGCAACCTGGGCTTCCATAACCCCTCAGCAGTGCCACAGGCTGATCGCCTCCATGCCGCGCCGCATTGATGCAGTAATTGATGCAAAAGGAGCCGGACCAAGTACTGAGTGCATTTACTGAACATACATTTCAGTAGGACAACATTTAGGATTTTAAAATCATTTTTCAAGCTGGTGTTATAAAGTATTCTAATTTACTGAGATAATGACTTTTGGGTTTTCATTGGCTGTAAGCCATAATCATCAACATTAACAGAAATAAACACGTGAAATAGATCACTCTGTGTGTAATGACTCTATATAATATATGAGATTCACTTTTTGTATTGAAGAACTGAAATAAATTCACTTTTTGATGATATTCTAATTTTGAGAGAAGCGCCTGTATTTTCTTGTTTGACATTGTCTGCCATTGATGACCTTGGAGAGGTGACTCTCCTCCTCCTGGGTTGCAGACTGCGGGCTCTTTTGCAATGAAGTCCTATATGTTCCCGCTCTTAGATCCGTTCCTAGGTTTCTTAATAGATGCACAGACACCGCTGACAGCAAACCTCGCCTGATATGTATCACTGACATCCTCTGGAATAATGGACATTCTGGAATACGGACGCAGATGGGCAGAGGACCATGAAGCAGGAGCAGCACTGATGTGGACATGACGCCGCTCATCCAGATCGTTAACTGTTAATAAGGAGAACAATTACATAAAAACAATGTGATTAAACCTTAACTAGCGGAGCCTCCAAGGTCAACACAATTTCACCTCATTTATAAAGTCTTACTATGTGAAACCGTCTTCTTAAAGGCAAAGCTACATTTTCCTGACTGCCCAATTTCTGACTACTGCTGCCCATCCCTACAGATAGCACGGGCCCTTTAAGTGGTCCAGTTCTTTCCCTGGATGTGTCACTGTAGGATTTTCCAACACATCTGTGCAACCAATTGATACTTTGTAGCAATTTAGCCTTTTATGTCCTGGCCCACATGGGCATTGGGTAACCGGGTGGCAGCTGAGGGTCTCCTACATTTCATATTAATACACGGGGGGCTCAGCGCAGCTTCCATTACCATAGAACAGATCTGACCTTGTGATAGAACCATAAAATCATTTGTAAAATCTAGAGATCTGGGCGTCATCACACTGGGAGGCATCGCTGGATGTGCCCAATATTGCCTTAGGAAACAAATTTAGGAGAAATAAAAAATTGTGCAAATTCTGTCAAATGTTCCAAAATAGTGTTCATGGCTTGAAGCATTTTGTAATATTTGCCCAAAATTTGTATCCTCATAAATATGAAAACTTTATCAATTCTTGTTGGCGCCAGTGGTGCTCCATAAAATGTCAGCGCTCATTGGGCCCCTCTGCTGTCAGGTAGTAATGGGGGGGGCTCAGCATTTATGGACACTGTGGCATTGCAGCTCTGGGATCATGTAGGCTGTGTATATGGAGTCTGTATATTCCATTATTTAATTGGGTTTCCTTAAAGGGAACCTGTCAGGATGATTTTACTATTGACACTAGGACTATGGCTGTATAGGTCCTGGTACAACAATAAGAACGATACCAGTCTTGTGCTAATCTGATGCTCCAGTGCTGAGAAATCAAGTTTTAAAGCCACATACAAATTAGCCTGCGCTGTGGGCGTGTTGATGCATTCCCACTGGACTGACACGCCCCTAATGCACTTCCTGGCTAATTTGCATGTGGCTTCAAAGCTTGATTTCTCCGCACTGGTGCATCAGATTATCACAAGACAGGTGTCATTTTTATTGTCGTTCTAGGACCTACACATCTGTACCACTGACAGGTTCCCTTTAATATGACATTTTTTGGTTTTGACACACAGGATAATGGGCTGAAACGAGCCAGGGAAATTAGCAAATTAATGTCATCTATGTGCAGCTCTGCTGACTATGTTGGTGCTATATTAATAAGAGAATTTACAAATGTTACTGGTGGACGCAGACAGACGAAGCCCCTGTACAATGCAATGTATGGACCCTTTTCAGTCCAATAGCTCAATGTTATGAATGATTCCAGCAGCTTTGGAGCTGGATGTGGCCCCCTGACCTCTTGGGCCCCTGTTTGGCTGCACAGGTTGCACCAATTATATGTCCGCCCCTGAAGTGTATGGATGGCGTGTGTACGTCTCTGCAGACTATGCAGGTGCCATATAAAGAGATAATACACATATTGCTATGGGCCGGATGTCTGCTGGCTCCGGCTCTGTGTACACGGTGGGGAGAGCTGATAAAACGGCGCAGTTGCTTCAGTGGATTAATCCTTGCGGTTTAATCGGCCAGGACACAGAAGCTTATCTCTCCGCTCCAAACGCAGCCTCAGGGGACGGTGGCGCTCAGGCCCTATACGCGCAGGTGAACACATATCCTCCTATAAAGACACAGATATGGACTCCAGGAACACCAGGATGAGGACGCATCAGTAATTCCCACCCAAACGCCTGCTCCCCGAGACACAGAAGTCATGGACATCAGACGGGGCAGGAGAATGTCACCTGCAGAGGCGGGAGGGAGTATAGAATGAGGGCTAATCACTGTATGGTAAAAGTTCTGCAACTTTCCCATATACTTTGTGTGTCAATTTCTCACCACTCCAATATCTCTGCTTGCTGTCAGAGACTGGAAACTTGTTTCCAACCAAAGTCTGAACTTGCAGCTTTTACTTCTCTTACCTTGTTACAGTTTCCATCTATACAGTAAACATCTGGACTGATACATTTTATCTGCGCTGATACATGATACAAACGGTGCGGCACAGGAGAGGTGGATATAAGGGGGTATTCCTGCAGTTAGAAGTGATCCCCTATAGGCCTGTCCCACACGTCCAGATAATTCCGGTACCGGAAAAAATTGGTACCGGAGTTTTCCGTGTCTGTGAGCTCACGTGGCACATCAGTGTGGCACACGTGCGGCAGCCGTGTGCCGACTGGGTACCACACGGACCGTGCAGGAGACAGCGCTAAAAGCGCTGTCCCCTGCTTTGGGTGCTGAAGCCGGCATTCATTTTTTTCTCTCCAGCAGCGTTCGCTGGAGAGAAGAAATGAATGGCAGCTTCAGCACCACGCTGGGGGGACAGCGCTTACTGTAGCGCTGTCTCCTGCACGGCACATGGACAGCATCCGTGTGCGGTACGTGTTTTACACGGACCCATTGACTTTAATGGGTTCGTGTGATCTGTGCGCTCCCACGAACACTGACATGTCTCCGTGTTTTTCAAACGGACACACGGTCCGTGAAAACACGCTGACATGTGCACAGACACATTGATTTTAATGTGTCTACGTGTGTCAGTGTCTCCGGTACGTGAGAACACTGTCACCACACGTACCGGAGCCACTGACGTGTGAAACCGGCCTTATGCTGGAGAGGTGATAACTTACTGATTGGTGGGGTCCGACCCAATCATCAGAGCGGGGGGCTTTTATCACCAGGAGACTGGAGCGGTAGTGCACATCCGGACCGCCGCGCCACTCATTCCCTGTAGAACCAGTGGAGAAATCTGGATCCTGCACTCCAGCGATATCAAAGAGAATGATTGATGCAGCGGTCAGGCATGTACACGGCTGCTACAGTCTAGCGGGAGTAAAGGTGCCCCGTTCTGACGATCCATAGGGGGTCACAGGGTCGGGAGTTGTCCGAGGATCGTCTAGCCTGGTGAAAGATGTAAGAAAAAAAATATTTATTCTATGTAAATTATTAAATAGGTTTTTCATTTTAAAGGATGTGATCCTCAAATGATTGGATACTCGTAAAATAAAAAAAACAAATCCAGTAAGTTCTCATCCTCTGGTTACGGTCCACCTGTATCATGGCAGCTGCTCATATGGGTTGGACCCAAAGGCCGCTCATAAAAAGCATTGCACAACCTCCATGTGTCCATATAATACAGCCCCTAGATGTAACTCCTACACCTCCCACCCACCAGGTGCCATTGCTAATATCGGGGTGTTGGGCCCCGTAGGCACCGAGGTCCAGGAGCAGCTTCTACCTCTGTACCCCCTGAAGAAGCACAACTGGGGAAACCTGAAAATGACCTCATGATGGGACTTTGATATGCAAAGACACAAAACCACCATGACACGTGGCAGTCAGCCTGGCCTGTAATGGCTGATAACAGAGAACAATAAATCACAATCACCTGCACATTTAATAGAAATTATAACAGCTTTCATCGTGTACCCGTATACAAAAATCAGCAGCACCACGATGTCAGAGCCGCTGCTGCGCAGGGTCTGTGACCGCACATTCATCTGCCATAACCTCGTTACTCCTTTGTTTGTGCAGACGCCTTTGCTTTAACCTTCAGCTCTCAGTCAGCGACTTCCTCTATATGTTCTGTATATGTTCTTTGGTGGAACAATAAAGGGTTAATTGCGAGCTTCAGAGGGAAGATTATAATATATGACCCGGCAGAGCGCGCAATGGTGACATCTGTCAGATAAAAAGCATCGGACACCGTGTGGTCAGACCTCGGGGTCCGGACTAATGCGGGTCTTAGACACTGACGCACAATGGGCAGCGCTGACCTCTGTGCTGCCGAGGCCGTCGTACATTACACTGGCGCACACTAATTGATTTTTCACATTTTTTCCGCAATTTATGACATTACACAATATTATATTCACGACATTTCATGAGAC
This sequence comes from Ranitomeya variabilis, assembly GCF_051348905.1. Taxonomy (NCBI): domain Eukaryota; kingdom Metazoa; phylum Chordata; class Amphibia; order Anura; family Dendrobatidae; genus Ranitomeya; species Ranitomeya variabilis. The sequence continues at coordinate 232,253,248 of NC_135238.1, forward strand.
TTGAACAAAAAGTCCAGATTTGATTTCTGAAGCAGAAAAAAGCCAAATATAAAAATCTATGTAAAATTAAACATTTTTTTATTTATTATAAAAAGCCTTTTGGAGTTATAGTCACCCGTCCTATAGACAATGAATGGGGCAAAGGACGCATGGGCACAACATGGCTGCATTCAGGATTGGGCTGTGGAGCTCAAATCGTGGGAGGTGGAGCCGCATATTCATCACTGTAATGAGTGGTACCACGTGACCGCTCACACAGGACAAGCTGCCGGCGCTGAGAGGAGGCATCGCGGGAGCTGGGTATTTCTCTGCAAGCGGGCGGGTGCGCGGGGGGTGGGGAGGGGTGGGACGCGGGAGGTGACCCCAAACTTTATTTTTAACAAAAACAAAATTGATCTTTCATCCCTTCTCTCCTGCAAGCGCTGCTTTCAGCCGAGCTGGACAGAAGGGATGAATGCCGGCTTCAGCACCACACACAGGGGACAGCGCTTAACTGTAGCACTTTTTCTCATGCGGCGGTACGTGCACACGGAGGAGAGTGCACACTGTTCTCCGTGTGCACGTGTGCGGGATGCTTTGCGGACCGTGCTGCCGGAGAAACACGGACATGTTTCCGTGTTTTGCACACGGACACACGGTCCGTGAAAACACGCAGGTATGTGCATAGACTGATTCATTTGAATGGGTCTACGTGTGTCAGTGTCTCCGGTACGTGAGAAAACTGTCAGTACACATACCGGAGCCACTGACCTAAGGTAGTGATCACGGGGGCAGCCATTATTCTGTCCATCAGTGAGGAATGCTGCCTGGCTGATAACAGAGAACTATAAACCATGGATTCCAGGCACCATGACGCATCCGCTCAGGATCACATCACGGTTTGTTTTCTAGGTTTCCATCCACAGCGACCTGTCTCGGGATGTTAATAAATGGCGCGCTGTTTGTGGGTTCTCTCTCCTCGGCTGATATGATCTTACAACTGAACGCTGCGTATAGATTTCTTGACTCCTCGTTGCTGGCGACGATCTATCACTTGTGTTGGAAGGACAGTTCAGATGACAAGAGCCGGGATAACGAGGTTCCAGAACAAGACAGGTCTGAGGACGAGACGTGGCAGGATCAAAGTCGCAGAGGATAAAAATAATAAACAGCGCGTCGGGGGAGGGGGCGCATCTCTACAAGAAGTCTCCGACGTCCCTTCCTGGTGGGGGCGAGACACGACCACGGACAATAATAGATTTTGGCTGCTCCATATCCATCCCATGCCCCACCGTAGATGTGAGATATTAAATATTAAGCAGCAGGAGGCGGTGGTGCGAAATCCACAGCGCCAAAAACTCACCAAAACGCCAAATAATTTATGCTAATAAATGACGGCAAACCAGAAACCAGGACCTTTAGTCCTTGTATACAGACTATTCTGCTTTCTGAAATGCACGTTGTATAAGGCTGTGTTCACATGTTGCGGTCACGTTGCGTTTTGTTTTTGCACATTTCAAAAAAAATCGGTGTAAAAAACGCTGCGGTTTTACTGCAATCGCGACAAATAAATGCACTGCACCACGTTTCAATCCAGCCTTATAATTTGCAACCATCTTCAAAAGTTTTGCTTGCTGTCAATGAACGGAAACCTCTTCCAGTCCGTCCTACGCTGTGGCCGAGTGACAGACGCATCGAGAAGGAAAAGCCGTGATACAATGTATCCAGGGCCGTATTTGCCACTAGGCACTTGAGGGCACGTACCTAGGGCGGCGGGATGCGGGGGGGGCGCACTTGAGCTAGGTTTTTTCTTCTTTTTTTTTTTTTTTAATAAAACTCCGGGGTCAAGTGCCCGCCCCCCCTCCTCCCTCCCTCCCTCCTTCCCGCCCCCTCCCTGAAGACGTAATACTCACCTTCCTCCAGCGGTGGCTGCAACTGCGTCTCAGCGCGTCCTGTCTTCAGCGGTCACATGGTACCGCTCACTAAGGTGATGAATATGTGCATATTCATCACCTTAATGAGCGCTACCACGTGACCGCTCATACAGGAAGGAAGATGCTGCAGAGATGCCGGGAAGTTCTGCGCCGCGCGGTGAGAGGTGAGTATGACAGGGAAGAAGGATGGGGGAGCCATGCACGCAGGGGAGAAGGATGGGGGAGCCATGCACGCAGGGGAGAAGGATAGGGGAGCCATGCACGCAGGGTGGGAAGATGGGGGAGCCATGCACGCAGGGGAGAAGGATGGGGGAGCCATGCACGCAAGGGAGAAGGATGGGGGAGCCATGCACGCAAGGGAGAAGGATGGGGGAGCCATGCACGCAGGGGAGAAGGATGGGGGAGCCATGCACGCAGGGGAGAAGAATGGGAGAGCCATGCACGCAGGGTGAGAGGATAGAGGAGCCATGCACGCAGGGTGAGAGGATAGAGGAGCCGTGCACGCAGGGTGAGAGGATAGAGGAGCCGTGCATGCAGGGTGGGAGGATGGGGAGCCGTGCACGCAGGGTGGGAGGATGGGGGAGCTGTGCACGCAGGGTGGGAGGATGGGGAGCCGTGCACGCAGGGTGGGAGGATGGGGGAGCCGTGCACGCAGGGTGGGAGGATGGGGGAGCCGTGCACGCAGGGTGAGAGGATGGGGGAGCCGTGCACGCAGGGTGGGAATATGGGGGAGCCATGCACACAGGGTGGGAGTATGGAGTATAAACATGGAGTATAAATACTGGGCCCTATAGGGGGGACACAGTGTAAGAGGACAGTGTGAAGAGGGGGCCGGTATAGAAAGGAGAGGTCAGTGTAAAGAGCATGTACCATAAGAGGGACAGTGTGGGGGTCATATTTTGTGCAGACAATATAGTGAGGGGCAATTTTTTATTCAGGAGCATTATAATGACACTTGTATCTTTAGGGGCGTCACGTGGAGACTTTCTGCAAAAGAGCGGAGAAGATGGAAGTCTGCACAGACGGCTGTGGATGAGAAAACGCATCATGGGATCTGGACAAGATGAAGAAAAGAAGAACGACTCCAGAGACGACGTCATCTATAAGGTACCTGGATATAAATGTTATTTGTGATACTGACTAACTCTCATGTTTTTATTTATGTTAGGAGCATTAAAGGAGATGTCCAGGTTTGTGATGAGTCTGCAGTCATTCTTTGTGACTGCAGACTTCTGAGGTCTCACAGTGCGCCCTGCACACTGTCAGAATTCTCTCGTGCTGGCGATTTACATACATGCGGTCACATGCTGACTAGACATGTGTGGCCTCCGTCAATGAAAATGAACTGAGCGAGGCCGGACACGTCTAGTCGGAATGTGGTCAGAAGTATACAAATCACATGCTTGTGCTGACATGACCGTCCACCTGCAAGGGAGAATCCTAAAAGTGTGCAGTGCATTCGTTGTGAGAATTCAGAAGCTGCGATGTCAGGATTCAGCTCTGCAGGTTCCAGTAGTCGTCACATGGACACTTCACTCATATGCGACTTTTACACTTATGGTCCTGTGACAACGAGCTTCTCTTCTGCTTCTCTCAGTTTTTCACAGAACATTGAGAGTATTAGGGAGAGGAGCTCGTGGGTACATGACTAAGTGTGCAAATCGCATATGTCCTTGGCGGAGGGGGGGCACCAAAATGAATTCTTGCCCCTGGTGCCAGAAACCCTAGATACACCTCTGCCGGTATGCCACTGCGAGCGGTGATTACGGGGTCCGGTGGAGGGAGGTCTGTGCACAGTGCAGCACAGGCAGTGAGGCAGGGACTGAGGGTGTGCACAGAGAGGATGGAGACCCGGAGACTGCCCGTCCCAGTCTACTCCGTAGCCTGGAGCCCTCATTATATGTCAATGGAATATGTCAGTTAATAAATTGTTTTTCTAAAGCTTTATAGTGTAGTTTTAGGTCAGGGAGGGATGGATAGGGATGAGCTAGCAAGGTGCAGGGACAGGTAGTGATGGCTACTTGTGGACATGTGCGGCAATTGCGGTTTTGCACTTACGGTGATACAAAAAACACTGCTTCCATTGCTACAAGTACCACATTTGTCGGATCGCTGCAAAACCGCAAGTGCCGCACATGTCTGCAATTCCCATAGGGAATGAATGAGGCCGAACGCAGTGTTGCCGTAAGTGATCTGTTACGCGGCAGATGCAGAAAAACTGCCCAATCTGCTGCAAAAGGCGACTTTCACATCAGCGATTCTTGCCAAAGTCACTGCCGATAGTGTCATACTCACCATAAAAGATTTTTGCAAAATTTGTTGATTGGTTCAACAATGTTAATTTTGAGCTATGTGTGAACCCTGCCTTAAAGGGCTTTTATATTGATGATCTATCCATCTATTGGTTGTGGTCTGACTCCCAGCATTCCTGGTGCCATAGTGAGAAGTGTCACAGCGCCAGACATGCTGTAGTGGCCGCAGACGGTAATGCAGCTCTAAGCCATCTATAATATAACGCTGGGAGCGTCACTCTGTCCGAAGCCTTTATAGACTGTGCAAGCGCCGGCGCAGTCTGGACCCCAGAGTGAAGCTCCCAGGAGATCGCGGTATGCGTAAGCGCTGAACGCACACCGCGATCTCCAACGGAGAAGCAGGGACGTGCCAGGAGGGCGAGTATGCAATACTTACCTGTCCCGTTCCACCGACGCGATTCCGGGCCGTGAATGTCCCCCTGCTCCCGGAATCGGCGCCTGCGCAGTCCGCGCTTTCCGGCGCCATTTTCTTGAAGACACACTGCGTGTCTTCAAGAAAATGGCGCCGGAAAGCGCGGACGCCTGTGACGTACAGTTCAGAGGGCGCGATGACGCGCTTAATGCGCGCCGCCCTCTGACTGAACAGTCACAGCCAGAGGACCCGGAAAACGGAGCGGTGGAATGGGGGGACAGGTAAATATAGCAAGTGCCGGGGGCCTGAGCTAGCGGCGACTCCGGCACCTGACCCCCACAGCGCGCCGGTGTCCCCGCCTGCTCAGGCCCCCAGCACAGCCACCCGCACTCTCACCACCGCCACGCACAGCTGCCCACACTCACCACCGCCATGCACAGCCGCCCGCACTCAGCACAGCCGCCCGCACTCAGCACAGCCGCCCGCACTCAGCACAGCCGCCCGCACTCAGCACAGCCCCCCGCACTCAGCACAGCCCCCCGCACTCAGCACAGCCACCCGCACTCACCACAGCCACCCGCACTCACCACAGCCACCCGCACTCACCACAGCCACCCGCACTCACCACAGCCACCCGCACTCACCACAGCTGCCCGCACTCACCACAGCCGCCCGCACTCACCACCGCCACGCACAGCCGCCCGCACTCACCACAGCCGCCCGCACTCAGCACAGCCGCCCGCACTCAGCACAGCCGCCCGCACTCAGCACAGCCGCACTCGGGCAGTAGAGCCGGAGAGAGAAAGATGGGAGCAACATATGGCAGAATGGAAACAGGAACAGGCAGAATGGGTGCAGCACATTACAACAGAATGGGGGCACAGGATGGGAGCAGCACATGACAGAATGGGGGCGCGGGATGGGAGCAGCACATGACAGAATGATTGCGCACGATGGGAGCAGCACATGACAGGATGGGGGTGCAGGATGGGAGCACATGACAGGATGGGGCGCAGGATGGGAGCTGCACATGACAGGATGGGGGCACACACATGACAGGATGGGGGTGTAGGATGGAGCAGCATATGACAGGATGGGGGCGCAGGATGGGAGCACATGGCAGGATGGGGCGCAGGATGGGAGCAGCACATGACAGGATGGGGGCACACACATGACAGGATGGGGGTGTAGGATGGAGCAGCACATGACAGGATGGGAGAGCAAGATGAGAGCAGCACATACCAGGATGGAGGCCATATACCAATATAAATGCTCGCCACCCGGGCGTAGAACGGGTTCAATAGCTAGTTCACTTATATCAGAGAGAACTTGCAGTACCATTCACTGCCACTAAACAATACACGGCGCTGTGCCACAGCACCTTCAACCTGCCGATCGCTGGGGGTAAAGGGGGTCAGACGGACCCCCACCAATCTGATAATGACAGGCCAATATTATTAAAAAAAAACTGGAAAACCCCTTTAAGGTCGGGGCCACCTTCACTCCGCTGATGGGTGGTGTGCCAGTTTGAACTCACAAGCATGTAGTGGCCCTTATCATGATGACCACATACCCCAGGACAATGTCCAGTTCTTCCACTGAGCCTAACAGGCATCCTAATGACATGTTCACACACACAGTTTTTGCAGTGTTTTTTTCTCTGCAAAAAAGAAACTGCTTTTTTCAGTACAAGCAAAAGCTCTGACGTTTTAGACGTCTCGTGCACGCGCTTGTTTTATTTCTTGACTAAATTTGAAAACTGTAGCGTTTGTTAAATCTGCAAGTTTGCTGCGTTATCTGTGAATAAAACTACAATTCATTAAACAATGTGAAGAAAGCCATGTAATCCCCACGCATGCAATCCCCACACATGTAATCCCCACACATGTAATCCCCACACATGTAATCCCCACACATGTCTTCTGCGCACGTGGAGTCCACACATACTGTATATGTAATCCGCGCACATGGAGTCCACGCACAAAAATAATAAGGGAACCCTGCATTTTGAACCCAGTGTTTTTACTGCCAATAGAGAAGATTTTGGCTGCAGAAAGAAAACGCCGTGTGTGAACGTCACCTCCTACTGGTTGGAGTCTGGCACTGAATACATTTTATTCCAGGCAAATCACAAACTTATTTTATATTTCTGGCAAATTCTGGACATAAAACTGCACAAGAAGAGACGTGTGTGTCCTACATCATCGGTCTCTGCTCCACTTCTGCATCGTATCCTATATACCGCGCTGTGCTTTATATATAGCAATACAACTGGGTCAGTTATAGTGGGAGAAACTGGGAGAAACCATGTTCCTCTGATTACACTCCATCCAGCACGGGGAGGTCGCAGATATAGCAGAGCCAGCGCTGTCATGGCGGCTCCGCTCTCACAGTATAGTGGATTGTCCTGCAGTTTTATCATCATCATCACTGTGGTATCACTGAGTGTAACACACTTAGCTCTGCTACATCTGTAACAATCCAGCTGATAAGTGTTAATATCGCCCATCAGGGGCCTCCAACCACTGGTGGGGCTAGAACACACAGCATCTCATAGGATTTGTAGAGGGGGAACGGCTGGAGAACTACAAGTTGCAAGTCGGATATTGAAAGTCCCACTGCAATAAGACCCCTTTGCCATTGTGGACCCACAGACGTTTGTCATGAGTGAAGAGTAATGGTCGGTGTGGTGACATCAGTGGGGGATTGAGAGCGATTCTGGCCCCTCTGCGGGGAACCGAATAAATTGCATTTTGGAAGTATTTCATTTTCAGATTCACAACTTAATATGAATGCGCTCTGGAACATTCTGCTGCAAAACATGTTTATTATAACGAGCTATTGTACTGGAAAGGGCCCTTATATTGCTCTCACACACTGGCCTTTTCTGTCTGACAGCCTCTATATATTGCTGGGTTTGTAAGTTCACCCACTGACAAAGACATGAACAGTCTATAATTTTAAGGGTGGGTTAATTTCAACAAAGAGCTAGAATATCAAAAATAATATCCAGAAAATCACATTGTGTAATTATTTCCTTCACTATATATGTGCACGGGTGTGAGTATATAGGTATATATATTTCAGGGATTGTACAGAATCAGAAAAACATGACTGCTTTCTTCCAAAAACAGCGCCTCTCCTGGCCACAGGTTGTGTGCGGTATTGCAGCCCAGCCTCATTCACTTCAATAGAGCAAATATCAGCCACAACCCATGGACAGGAGCGGCGCAGCTTTTCTAATCCTGACCCATGCCTTTATGGCAGTGATGTACAGTAGAGCAGATCTCCGTATATCACGGCGCTGACGTGTCCTGAGATAAGTGGAAATATAATGATACTACCAGGAGATACAATCTGTGGTGTAATAACCACGGCTGATAAAGCCCAGACGTAGCCGATATTTATACCTTTTATCACAGAGGAACATTTGTATCCTCCCATCCTTACTCTGCAGTGGAAGAGTTGATACAATGTTTCATATCAGCGATGAGAGAACGTTCATAAATCAGCACAGGCTGCTGGAGAACAGACCATGGATGGAGTCACTGTTTGGCTCCTGGTGGCCACGCGTTTCTCCACAATATCCTCATCTTTAGCTTATATGTGGATTCTGTTCTACTTTTTTTTTTTTTTTATAGAAAAAGAGTTTAGATTTTTTTTCTATGATTTTGATGACTTGTTTTGACTTCTTTTTATGACACATGAACCATGTTCAGTTTTCTTACTGATGATACTCAGCTTCTGCATTTAAAGGCTGGTATTTTATTAAACTTAGGCTCATAGGATGGTGAATGCACCGGCCAATTGTAACCTCTGTGATGGTTCTTGTCTTTTTTTTACCTGCTTCAGCCGCTGGGCGGCGCTGCACCTTTGTTGCGTGTGATGCTAACAGCATCGGTCCTGTTTAATTCCTGGGACTTTCGGTGCTGCTAGATCACGAAGCTATGGGGTTGTTGTCTCGTTTTTTATTACTCTTTTCTGAGAGCCCTGGGTGGGCTGCCTGCTTTTTAAACCCCCAGGTCTCTTACTCCCACTGCTAGTCAATTAGCTTTGGTACCTGACTTGTGATGGAGTCCTTGCTGCTCCACCTGTTGCTCCTCCTAGTGTTGTTGCTCCTCCTGTTTTCTGCTCTTCCACCTGTTGTTACTCCTCTTGTTGCTCCTCCTCCTCCTGTTGCTGCACCTACTGCTTCTTCTGTTGCTCCTTTTTGCTGCTCCTCCTGTTCTTGTTGCTCCTCCTCCTGTCGCTAATGTTCCTCCTCATGTTGCTGCTCCTCCTGTTGCTCCTCCTCCTGTTCCTGTTGCTCCTCCTCCTGTTGCTAATTTTCCTCCTCATGCTGCTGCTCCTTCTGTTGCTTCTCCGATTCCTGTTGCTTCTACTCTTGTTCCTTCTGTTGCTTCTCCTCCTGTTCCTTCTCCTCCTATTCCTGTTGCTTCTCCTCTGCTTCCTGTTGCTTCTCCTCCTCCTGTTGCTAATTTTCCTCGTGTTGCTGCTCCTTCTGTTACGTCTTCTCCGGTTCCTGTTCCTGCTCCTGTTCTTTTTGCTCCTTCTCCTATTGCTGCTCTTCTTGTTGCTCCTTCTCTTGTTACTGTTCTTCCTGCTGCTGCTCCTCCTGTTCCTGCTGCTGCTCCTCCCATTTTCTGACCTTGGCATGAATTTTGTCCATCCTCTTGTCTTACAATTCTGTTCCTGGCATTGCCACTTGTCCCTGACCCTACATGACGACCCTTCCTGCCTCTGGTTCGTTCCTTTGTATGCCAGACTTTTGTGGAAGCGATCCACTGGATCAGATCCCTGTACAGGGATGAAAGGATGAAGGTCGGGGATTCCTCTGGAATCTGTCAGATGGAGTGCTAAGCCTATCCAAGCCAGCCATTTTGAGTTGTGATACTATCACAATTACAATGTCCTTTACCTAAAATAATGTTTTCAGCCAGAAAAGTCAACAAAAAGAGCCGGACACTGGGTGGTTTACCGTCAGCACGCCAGTGTAATAAAGAAGTTGGCTTTCAGTTCAAGACTCACGAGCTAGTGGGAAAGAAAGTTCCAGCAGCTATAGTGCTGGTAGAATGCTGATGAAGAGCCAATGTCCTCTCAGAATGGGTGGATTGGAAATTAGTCTCCATTGACTCATCCACAGCTATTTTTCCATCTCAGTAAAACGGACTATTTTTCTTTCAATCGTCATCTGTTTTGTCTCCATGTTGCATTTGTTTTTTTCTCATCCATTTTTAAAACCTGAAGGAGATATAATTCATCCGAACATTTATTTATCCATTGTCTCTTAACAATGGATCAGTGAAAAACAGAAATAAAAATGAAATACAAAGTCTGACTTCTTCATAGAGTTGAATAACCGAGTCTGATCTGCAGGAAAGGATGAGAATACGAGGAGCACCGAGGCTCACGGGCCGGAAAGGATGTGTGTGGATCAATGAAACTCCATGGGTGATCTATCCGCTTTAAGAAAGGACAACACACAGACATGTGCAACTGATGTGTGAACGCAGCCCTACAAAGCAGGAGAATAGGGATAGTTCCGGTACATATTAGTCTGGTACGTGCACCAACAGCAGTTGTGACTTGTGGGGATGGGATCAGCACAACAATGAGGTTCTACAGGTTTTGTGTAAAACGTCAGGAACACTTTAGTTGTTTTCATAGTATCCTGTATAACATTGTATCCTTTGAGTTCTCTCATTATACTTGTGTTTTTTATGTGCACGGTCCTTTACTATGTTCCTTTTTTGTGACGTATTCGTGGCACTCCTCTCCTCCATTTCTGGCTTATTCTTCATCTCCATCATCGCCTCCTTCCATTTCTTTTACAACCGTATTTATCAATCAGTAGGATCCTCCCATCGTCTGGGATTAAGGCCGGCGTCACACTCGGCGTAAGACAATACGGTCCGTATTTTACGGCCGTAATACGACCGTAATACGGAGAAATGTTCCCAAAATAGTGATCCGTAGTCAGGGTGTGTCAGCGTATTTTGCGCATGGCATCCTCCGTATGTAATCCGTATGGCATCCGTACTGCGTGATTTTCGCGCAGGCTTGCAAAACCGACATCTAATGGATTTATGTGCTCAAATGTTCGGGAAAACATATATACAGTATATATATATATATATATATATATATATATATATATATATATATATACATATATACAGTATATATATATATATATATATATATATATATATATATATGTCATTGAGACACATATATATATATTCTGTATTTATATTTCATTCAGCGCGATATCTGTCAACAGCCGGTAATTCAATTGCTGGCTTTTCATTTCTCCTGCCTAAACCCGACAGGATATGAGACATAGTTTACATACAGTAAACCATCTCATATCCCCTTTTTTTTTGCATATTCCACACTACTAATGTTAGTAGTGTGTATGTGCAAAATTTCAGCGCTGTAGCTGCTCAAATAAAGGGTTAAATGGCGGAAAAAATTGGCGTGGGCTCCCGCGCAATTTTCTCCGCCAGAGTGGTAAAGCCAGTGACTGAGGGCAGATATTAATAGCCAGGAGAGGGTCCATGGTTATTGCCCCCCCCCCCCGTGGCTAAAAACATCTGCCCCCAGCCACCCCAGAAAAGGCACATCTGGAAGATGCGCCTATTCTGGCACTTGGCCACTCTCTTCCCACTCCCTGTAGCGGTGGGATATGGGGTAATGAAGGGTTAATGTCACCTTGCTATTGTAAGGTGACATTAAGCCAGATTAATAATGGAGAGGCGTCAATTATGACACCTATCCATTATTAATCCAATTGTTTGAAAGGGTTAAAAAACACACACACACACGATTTAAAAGTATTTTAATGAAATAAACACAGCGGTTGTTTTAATAATTTATTGCTCTCTCAATCCATTTGCAGGCCCTCGCTTGGCAAAATAATAAACGCACAAGATACATACCTTCTGATGTCCTATCACGTCCAACGAGGTAATCCATCTGAAGGGGTTAACTAATATTACAGGCACGAGCTGCGATAAACCACTCGCTCGTGTCTGTAATCCCCGGGTGCTGAAAGGAAAGCTGGATCTGTACTTACATTGAGTCGCGGTGATGCGCACCCTGCTGGATGTTCTCATGAACTGCAGCCTGGGAACTTTTTCCCACGCTCCAGGTCATATGAGGACATCCACCAGGGGGCGCATCACCGCGACTGAAGGAAATGTAGGTCAATGACCTAAATTTCATTCATTCGCCGGGGAATTACAAGCACGAGCACACAGCTGCATTAGCAGGGCTCCTGCTTGTAAATTATTTTAACCCCTTCAGATGGATTACCTCGTGGGACGTGACGGGTCAGCAGAAGGTATGTATATTGTGGGTTTATTGTTTTGCCAAGCGAGGGTCTGCAAATGGATTGAGAGAGCAATAAAATATTACAACAACCGCTGTGTTTATTTCATTAAAATACTTTTAAATCATGTGTGTGTGTGTTTTTTAAACCTTTCAAACAATTGAATTAATAATGGATAGGTGACATAATTGACGCCTCTCCATTATTAATCTGGCTTAATGTCACCTTACAATAGCAAGGTGACATTAACCCTTCATTACCCCATATCCCACCGCTACAGGGAGTGGGAAGAGAGTGGCCAAGTGCCAGAATAGGCGCATCTTCCAGATGTGCCTTTTCTGGGATGGCTGGGGGCAGATGTTATTAGCCACGGGGGGGGCCAATAACCGTGGACCCTCTCCTGGCTATTAACATCTGCCCTCGGTCACTGGCTTTACCATTCTGGCGGAGAAAATTGCGCGGGAGCCCACGCCAATTTTTTCCGCCATTTAACCCTTTATTTTAGCAGCAACAGCGCTGAAATTTTGCACATACACACTACTAACATTAGTAGTGTGGAATATGCAAAAAAAAAAGGGATATGAGATGGTTTACTGTATGTAACCATGTCTCATATCATGTCGGGTTTGTGCAGGAGAAATGAAAAGCCGGCAATTGAATTACCGACTTTTCACTAACACCGCTGCGTATTTCTCGCAAGTCACACTGCTGGTCCGTGTGGAATCCGTATTTTTCTCACCCCCATAGACTTTCATTGGCGATTTTTTTGCGCAATACGCTGACAAACGCAGCATGCTGCGATTTTGTATGGCCGTAGAAAGCCGTATATTACGGATCCGTAATATACGGCTGATAGGAGCAGCCCCATTGAGAATAATTGTGCCGTATGTTATGCGAGTTTTATGGACGTAGTTTCTGCGCTCTTACGTCCGTAAAACTCGCCAGTGTGACGCCGGCCTAAAGGGAAAGGTTGAGGATCAATTTGATGGAGGAAACAATTGTTCGTTGTCTTTTCATCCAAGGTCTAAACAGGTCCATTCTCCTGGTTAAACATTAGATACATTCGTCCCTTTCCATGTCGCAGAGCGCATGTATACAGCGCTGTCTGTACAGAGCCATGGTCCGGCAGAGCATGTCAGGAGGCGCAGTTCTCACAATGGCCAGAAATCCAGAGTCTGGAGATTATCCCGCTACGCCAATCTGCAGAATCTGCTCACCTGATGTACGCCTCTTAAAGGGACATTCCATGAAAAGTCAGAACTATTACTTATAGAAGAAGTGGAGTTATTATGGCAGCGGACATTTTCCTAAATTTCCTGTTACCAATGATACCAAGTATTGTAGTCCCCCACCCTTCAGTCCAAAGCGGCTGTTCCAGGTGCAATCAGATATCATGAAAGTGAATGGAAATAATCTGTGAAATATCAAAGGTTTAGTGCCCCTTTAAGAAAGTAGGACTCCTATGTCTAAGGGCTGTCCCACACGTCCAGATAATTCCGGTACCGGAAAAAAATCGGTACCGGAGTTATCCGTGTCCGTGTGCCAGTGAGCTCACGTAGGCCATACGTGCGGCACACGTGTGCCGCCCATGTGCCGAGTGGGTACCACACGGAGCGTGTGGTACCCACGCGTGTGGTACACTGCATCGTGCTGAAGCCGCGATTCATATCTTCTGTGCAGCAGCGTTTGCTGCATAGAAGATATGAATAATAGTGTTTAAAAGAAAGATCTATCTGTCCACCGCCCTCCCACCCCCTGTGCGCCCCCCCGCTGTTCTGAAAATACTCACCCGCCTCCCTCGCAGTGTCCTGGTCTGACCGCGCCTTCTACTGTATGCGGTCACGTGGGGCCGCTCATTTACAGTCATGAATAGGCGGCTCCACCCCTATGGGAGGTGGAGCCACATATTCATGACTAATCGGCGGCCCCACGTGACCGCATACAGGAGAAGGGGCGGCCAGCACAGGACACTGCGAGGGAGGCGGGTGAGTATTTTCAGAACAGCGGGGGGGGGGGGGGGGGGGCGCACAGGGGGTGGGAGGGCGGCGGAGAGATAGATCTTTCTTTTAAACACTATTATTCATATCTTCTATGCAGCAAACGCTGCTGCACAGAAGATATGAATGGCGGCTTCAGCACCATGTGGGGGGGACAGCGCTTACTGTAGCGCTGTCTCCTGCACGCCACAGGGACTGCACACGGAGACCGTCCGAGTGTGGTCCATGTTTTACACGGACCCATTGACTTTAATGGGTCCGTGTAATACATGCGCTCCCACGAACACTGACATGTCTCCGTGTTTGGCACACGGAGACACGGTCCGCAAAAAATCAATGACATCTGCACAGATGCATTGATTTTAATGGGTCTACATGTGTCAGTGTCTCCGGTACGGGAGGAAACTGTCACCTCACGTACTGGAGACACTGACGTGTGAAACCGGCCTAAGGAGTCTGGGGGGCGGAGTCATTGACTTGAAAGCCTCATTATTATGCACATTCAGACTCCTATTATATTAGGTTCTTACGTTTGTCAGGACCCAAGGGCACAAGTACGGGAAGTGCAGAGGCCGGTGGTACCCTAAGGAACATGTCGTCATTAGCAGAACCATTCTGCAGAATTTGCACTGGGACCCCAGAATTGCCCCTTGAAATGTCAGCTCCATTAGCTCAGGAGCCATCCCGTATTTTGGGGCGGCTGTCGCTTTAAGTCTTGTCCATTTTCTTCTCCTTTGGCTTCTTCTATCTTTTTAAATGATTTGTCTTGGATGGCTGCCAGGGACGATCATCTTCTGCGCGGAGTAAATGGCCTTCACTGGCGGTCAGCTTCTCCTCGTTGTGACCGATAATGCTGAAATGCAATTAGGAGATATTTGTGTTGTCTGATTGGAGTCTGGAAACCATTAATAAGAAGCGGAGTCTGAACTCGGATCCAAATCGCCAGAATCGGCGCAATTCTGCGCCATTTATACTGTGTAAATCTGTCAAGGCGATTCCTGCAGAAATGATAAAGGAACTCCCACAGCCACCTCCTAGAACCAGGCTCAGATTCTGATAACTGGGCTGACCATTCCTTAAAGGGATACTATCATCTTAAAGGGATTTAGAAGGACTCTTTCCATAAAGCTTTGGTTCATAGAGCAGATTCCCAAAATTCAAAAGGCATCCACCTGCCTAACCTCTGCCGCATTTGAGTCACCCTACCAGGGTCTGGGGTACTCGGCACCGGGTCCGGTCGCTATTAAAGGGGATGTCACGGTAGCTGCGACCCGGTCCGTGGCCTTGGGACTCACTGTAAAGGGGAACGGTCTTTAAAGGGGAATTGTGAATAAGTCTGTCGTGACGCCACCTGTGGTGTTCGGTCAATAGGGGGACCGACGCTGCTTTAAAGGGGTTCTCTGGGGGATGTTGCTGCAGCAATGATGGTGACGCTTCCCACAGGTGAAGCGGGGTCCCCAGGGCTCCTAGAGTGTATGGTGATGGTGTTTGCCGGTCAATGAGTAAAGGACACACGTTGTAAAGTCTTTACCTGGTTTACTGTAGTTGGCAGGCCACAGTCCAGGGTACCGGCAACAGGTACATTAGGAGTCCAGGCAGCCCAGAAACAAGTGGAATCCCTTTGGCAAGTCAGGTTGGGAGCCTTCCACTTTGCGCTTGCTATAGTCCCTTGCTGTCTGTAATGTCCGAACAAGGTCCTGGTTCCTTCCCCTGTCCTGGCAGAGGTACCTGTATGGTAAGCAGCTTGAGCTGTTCCTTCAGGGATCTTTGCACGGTGACTCCAGGCTCCAGGGTGCTGCTGTACCACAGGCTTAATTTGGGTAGTGTTGAGTCCTTCTCCGTCCCTGGCTTCCTGGATGGGATCCAAATAAATAACACGCAGCACAAAGGTTGTGTGTTCATAGACAGGGATAGCCCTGGAGCCCGCGCCTCTCCTCACTGGGCGCTCCCCCTTCTTTATATAGATAAAAAGTTTAGACATTTTACAGACATGCGCACAAGCGCTCATATTTCACAATCACTTACAAAGCAAATCTTATTCTAGTGAAAAAGTTACAATTATTTGGCATGTAGATAAAAAGCTACAATATCAAGGAGGAATGTGCGCGTGATTACTAACAAAACAAAGAAAATGTCAAGTTTGCAGAAATATTTCTTGTTGTATACCAGATTTCTCAGGAAGAAGACAAAATGGATTCCCCGGTTCAGTCTGATCTCCACAATTCCCCCCTTTGACATATTCTTTTTTTATTACCACAGGGCCAAAGACAAAGCCTTTATTTTTTGGTATTACACATGCACACACTTATATTATTAATAAGAGAATCAAATCTAGTATTAATTCTTCTATCGCAAATTATTTTCTTCTTTAGCAGTATACTAAAATATAAAAACAAAAATTAGTACGGTAATATTAATTAGAATCACTAGAGGATAACATAAGAATAAAGAAAAAAAAAAAAATTTATACTCTTGCATCTATTACACAAAATTTATCTGTGCATACTGAGATACCCTTGAGCACAATCTTGAATAATACATATATAATTACAATAATTATAACTATATGTATTATGCTCTGCATGATCCCAGCAACCCACCCACCGATCCCTCTGAACCAGTTGGCTGGGTGTTGTGAATTTGGATTCTGGGCTCCCCCGGTGGCCGCTTGTGGAATTGGACTTGTCATCCTCTTTCCTGTTTCACCTGATTCCATCAGTAGTGGGTGTTGCTATTTAAGCTCATTTCTCTGGTGGTTTCTTGCCGGTCAACAATGTTATCTGATGCCTCTCAGTGCTTGTTCCTGCTTCTAGACAACTACTGATAAGTTGGACTTTTGTCCATGTTTCGTTTGCCTATTTGTTCCAGTTCGCAGCTGAAGTTTTGTTACTGTGTCTGGAAAGCTCTCGTCGATCAGGGATTGCTACTCTGGCGTTATGAGTTAATGCCAGAGTTTAAGGTAATCTCTGGATGGTGTTTTGTTAGTATTTTTCTGCTGACCATGAAAGTATACTATCTGTCTTCTGCTATCTAGTAAGCGGACCTCAAATTTGCTAAGACTATTTTCCTGCTGCGTTTGTTGTTTCATCTGAACTCACCGTCATTATATGTGGGGGGCTACTGTCTTCTTTGGAATATTTCTCTAGAGGTGAGCCAGGTCTTATATTTCCCTCTGCTAGCTATTTAGGTCTTAGGCCAGAGCTGGGCATCTAGCGATAAATAGGAAATGCTACCTGGCTATTTCTAGTTGCGCGGCAGGCTTAGTTCATGGTCAGTATAGTTCCATCTTCCGAGAGCTTGTTCCTCTATAGGCTTGCTATGATCTCTGCCTGCAGAGATCATGACAGTTTGACCGGCCTAAAGTGTTAAAGACCCAGGTTGAGAAAGGAGAGTTATAAGAAGTCTGCTGGAATTTTTTTTTTTTTTTTTTTTTCCTCCAGTCTGCCTTGCTGCAGTCTTTTTTCTCTCTCTCCTCCTAATCTCTGTATGCGCTGTGTGCACCTGACAATAATGGATCTCCAGAGTGTAACTGCGGGTTTAAATAATCTCATCACGAAAGTACAAAATTTACAAGATTTTGTGGTACATGCTCCGGTATCTGAGCCGAGAATTCCTTTGCCGGAGTTCTTCACAGGGAATAGAGATAGCTTCCAGAATTTCCGAAATAATTGTAAGCTTTATTTGTCCCTGAAGTCTCGTTCAGCTGGAGACCCTGCTCAGCAGGTTAGGATTGTGATTTCCTTGCTCAGGGGTGACCCTCAAGATTGGGCCTTCTCATTGCCAGCAGGGGATCCTGCGTTACGCGATGTGGATGCGTTTTTTCTGGCCTTGGGCTTGCTTTATGAGGAACCTCATTTGGAACTTCAGGCAGAAAAAACTTTGATGGCACTATCTCAGGGGCAAGACGAAGCTGAAGTTTTCTGCCAAAAATTCCGTAAATGGTCTGTGCTTACTCAGTGGAATGAGTGCGCCTTGGCGGCAACTTTCAGAGAAGGTCTCTCTGATGCCGTTAAGGATGTTATGGTGGGGTTCCCTTTGCCTGCAGGTCTGAATGAGTCCATGACAATGGCTATTCAGATTGATAGGCGTCTGCGGGAGCGCAAACCGATGCACCATCTGGCGGTGTCTATGGAAAAGACGCCAGAAAGTATGCAGTGTGATAGAATTCTGTCCAGGAGCGAGCGACAGAATTTTAGACGGAAGAATGGATTGTGTTTCTATTGTGGGGATTCTACTCATGTTATATCGGCATGCTCTAGGCGTACAAAGAAGCTTGATAAGTCTGTTTCCATTGGCACTATTCAGTCTAAGTTTATTTTGTCTGTAACCCTGATTTGCTCTTTGTCATCCATTGCCACGGACGCCTATGTTGACTCTGGCGCCGCTCTGAGTCTTATGGATTGGTCCTTTGCCAATCGTTGTGGTTTTGATTTAGAGCCTTTGGAGACTCTTATTCCTCTGAAGGGGATTGACTCCACCCCATTGGCTAATAATAAACCACAATACTGGACACAAGTAACCATGCGTATCAATCCGGATCACCAGGAGATTATTCGTTTCCTGGTGCTGTATAATTTACATGACGATTTGGTACTGGGATTGCCATGGTTGCAGTCTCACAACCCAGTCTTGGACTGGAGAGCTATGTCTGTGTTGAGCTGGGGATGTAAGGGTATTCATGGGGACGTACCTTTGGTTTCTATTTCGTCGTCCATTCCCTCTGAAGTCCCTGAGTTCCTCTCTGATTATCAAGACGTCTTTGACGAACCCAAGCTTGGGTCGTTACCTCCGCACCGTGAGTGCGATTGTGCCATAGATTTGATACCGGGTTGTAAATATCCAAAGGGTCGTTTGTTTAATTTGTCTGTGCCGGAACATGCTGCTATGCGGGAATATATAAAGGAGTCTTTGGAAAAGGGACTTATTCGTCCATCTTCTTCTCCCTTGGGAGCTGGGTTTTTCTTTGTCTCAAAAAAAGACGGCTCTTTGAGACCATGTATTGATTATCGGCTTCTGAATAAGATCACTGTTAAGTATCAATACCCATTGCCATTGCTTACTGATTTGTTTGCTCGTATAGAGGGTGCTAAGTGGTTCTCTAAGATTGATCTTCGTGGGGCGTATAATTTGGTGCGGATCAGGCAGGGGGATGAGTGGAAGACCGCATTTAATACGCCCGAGGGCCACTTTGAGTATTTGGTCATGCCTTTTGGTCTTTCTAATGCCCCTTCAGTTTTCCAGTCTTTTATGCATGATATTTTCCGCGATTTTCTGGATAAATTTATGATAATATATCTGGATGATATTCTGATTTTTTCTGATGACTGGGACTCTCATGTCCAGCAGGTCAGGAGAGTTTTTCAGGTTCTGCGGTCTAATTCTTTATGTGTGAAGGGGTCTAAGTGCGTTTTTGGGGTCCAGAAAATTTCCTTTTTGGGGTATATTTTTTCTCCCTCTTCCATTGAGATGGATCCCGTCAAGGTGCAAGCTATTTGTGACTGGACTCAGCCCTCCTCTCTTAAGGGTCTTCAGAGATTTTTGGGCTTTGCCAACTTTTACCGCCGATTTATTGCTGGTTTTTCGGATGTCGTTAAACCACTGACTGATTTGACCAGACAAGGCGCTGATGTTGCTAATTGGTCCCCTCATGCTGTAGAGGCCTTTCAGGAGCTTAAGCGCCGTTTTGCCTCTGCCCCTGTGTTGCGTCAGCCTGATGTGAATCTGCCTTTTCAGGTTGAGGTTGACGCTTCGGAGATCGGAGCTGGGGCAGTGTTGTCGCAGAAAGGTTCCGACTGCTCCGTCATTAGGCCTTGTGCCTTCTTTTCTCGCAAATTTTCGCCCGCAGAGCGGAATTATGATGTTGGGAATCGGGAGCTTTTGGCCATGAAGTGGGCGTTTGAGGAGTGGCGCCATTGGCTCGAGGGGGCTAGGCATCAGGTGGTGGTATTGACTGACCACAAAAATTTGATTTATCTTGAGACTGCCAGACGCCTGAACCCTAGACAGGCGCGCTGGTCTTTATTTTTTTCTCGCTTTAATTTTGTGGTGTCATACCTACCGGGTTCTAAGAATGTTAAGGCAGATGCCCTTTCTAGGAGTTTTGACCCGGACTCTCCTGGTAATTCTGAACCCACAGGTATCCTTAGGGAGGGAGTAATTTTGTCGGCCGTTTCTCCTGATCTGCGGCGGTCCTTGCAAGAGTTTCAGGCGGATAGACCGGATCGTTGTCCGCCTGATAGACTGTTTGTTCCGGATGATTGGACCAGCAGAGTCATCTCTGAGGTACATTCTTCTGCATTGGCAGGTCATCCCGGAATTTTTGGTACCAGGGATTTGGTGGCAAGATCCTTCTGGTGGCCTTCTCTGTCACGAGATGTGCGAGTCTTTGTGCAGTCATGTGACGTTTGTGCTCGGGCCAAGTCTTGTAGTTCTCGGGCTAGCGGACTGCTGTTGCCCTTGCCTATTCCTAAGAGGCCTTGGACACACATCTCGATGGATTTTATTTCAGATCTGCCTGTTTCCCAGAAGATGTCTGTCATATGGGTGGTCTGTGACCGTTTCTCTAAAATGGTCCATTTGGTTCCTCTGCCCAAGTTGCCTTCTTCTTCTGAGTTGGTTCCTCTGTTTTTTCAGAATGTTGTTCGATTGCACGGTATTCCTGAGAATATTGTTTCTGACAGAGGTACCCAATTTGTGTCTAGATTTTGGCGGGCATTCTGTGCTAGGATGGGCATAGATTTGTCTTTTTCATCTGCTTTTCACCCTCAGACTAATGGCCAGACCGAGCGGACTAATCAGACCCTTGAGACATATCTGAGGTGTTTTGTCTCTGCTGACCAGGATGATTGGGTTGCTTTTTTGCCATTGGCAGAGTTCGCCCTCAATAATCGGGCCAGTTCTTCCACCTTGGTGTCCCCGTTTTTCTGTAATTCGGGGTTTCACCCTCGATTTTCCTCCGGTCAGGTGGAATCCTCGGATTGTCCTGGAGTGGATGCGGTGGTGGAGAGATTGCATCACATCTGGGGGCAGGTTATGGACAATTTGAAGTTGTCCCAGGAGAAGACTCAGCGTTTTGCCAACCGTCATCGTCGTGTTGGTTCTCGGCTTTGTGTTGGAGATTTAGTGTGGTTGTCTTCTCGTTTTGTCCCTATGAGGGTCTCTTCTCCTAAGTTTAAACCTCGGTTCATCGGCCCTTATAGAATATTGGAGATTCTTAATCCTGTTTCTTTCCGTTTGGACCTCCCTGCGTCCTTTTCCATTCATAACGTTTTTCATCGGTCGTTATTGCGCAGGTATGAGGTACCTGTTGTACCTTCTGTTGAGCCTCCTGCTCCGGTGTTGGTTGAGGGTGAGTTGGAGTACGTTGTGGAGAAAATTTTGGACTCTCGTGTTTCCAGACGGAAACTCCAGTATCTGGTCAACTGGAAGGGTTACGGCCAGGAGGATAATTCTTGGGTCAATGCATCTGATGTTCATGCTTCTGATCTTGTTCGTGCCTTCCATAGGGCTCATCCTGGTCGCCCTGGTGGATCTGGTGAGGGTTCGGTGCCCCCTCCTTGAGGGGGGGGTACTGTTGTGAATTTGGATTCTGGGCTCCCCCGGTGGCCGCTTGTGGAATTGGACTTGTCATCCTCTTTCCTGTTTCACCTGATTCCATCAGTAGTGGGTGTTGCTATTTAAGCTCATTTCTCTGGTGGTTTCTTGCCGGTCAACAATGTTATCTGATGCCTCTCAGTGCTTGTTCCTGCTTCTAGACAACTACTGATAAGTTGGACTTTTGTCCATGTTTCGTTTGCCTATTTGTTCCAGTTCGCAGCTGAAGTTTTGTTACTGTGTCTGGAAAGCTCTCGTCGATCAGGGATTGCTACTCTGGCGTTATGAGTTAATGCCAGAGTTTAAGGTAATCTCTGGATGGTGTTTTGTTAGTATTTTTCTGCTGACCATGAAAGTATACTATCTGTCTTCTGCTATCTAGTAAGCGGACCTCAAATTTGCTAAGACTATTTTCCTGCTGCGTTTGTTGTTTCATCTGAACTCACCGTCATTATATGTGGGGGGCTACTGTCTTCTTTGGAATATTTCTCTAGAGGTGAGCCAGGTCTTATATTTCCCTCTGCTAGCTATTTAGGTCTTAGGCCAGAGCTGGGCATCTAGCGATAAATAGGAAATGCTACCTGGCTATTTCTAGTTGCGCGGCAGGCTTAGTTCATGGTCAGTATAGTTCCATCTTCCGAGAGCTTGTTCCTCTATAGGCTTGCTATGATCTCTGCCTGCAGAGATCATGACAGCTGGGTTAAGAAATGAGAAGGTATCAGACCACCAGCTATCCTTATTCTGGTCATTGTCTTTGTCATACTGATCTCTGAGTCGTTGTACGTCCTTTAATTTAAATGTCATACTCATAGTACTATTCGGGTCTATATAATGACAGCAGGTGGGTCCGATGATTTGACACATACCCCCTTGTGAGGCAGTTAGGTAATCCAATACCAGGGTATGTTGGTTGACGACTATTATAAGCTGATTCTGTACAGCTATACTAGTGTTTAGTATATCCAATATATCCCAGATCTGATCATCTAGATAATCCGTGGCTCTAACTAATTTATCCCACATTTGTGTTAACATAGGATAAATAAAAATGGTACTAGCAATTTTGTTAGAAATTCCCATCTGTACTATATGTGGCCTTCCCGAAGGACGTGGTGAGTTATCTGCAGCTCTTTTATACAGTGTGTGCTTGGGCACGGCTTGCATATTCACTTGTTTATTTGAAATTATGAAAGTAGCCGGGGTTAGGCGTCCTAATGTACAAGTACCCTTTATACCTACGGGTAGCCATTTATATGCTCCTTCTCCGCATATCCAAAATGTACCTTCAGGCAGATCCCATAGAGCTGAGTGCTGCAATACCAATCTATGAGCCAAATCCACAAATCTAGATACATTCTGAAGCATACACCAAGAGGGTTTTTGTCCCAAGGGGCTACAGTACCCGGCTGCGGGATTCCCACACACATGCATTCCTTTGACATACTCATCGGATTCATTACAAATCAGGTTTCCTGGCTTACTTGTACAGCTGTTTGCATCACCTTGGGGGAACAACTCAGAATGTTCCCATTTTCTATTATGTATGTATCTTTCCAATACTACAGGTTTGAAGGCATCAGAGGAAGGGACGGTTGTACTGAAACTGAGCTGTAGATTTTCTGTGGGGACCTGTCCTAAATCAGTTAATCTAGTCTTATTTCTAGGTACCCATTTTCCTCCCCTGAATGCTAAATATTGTAGATGTGTATTACTCCCTGAGAGATTACCCTGCCACCAAGGAAATTCTACCCATCCCACAATTGGTATGGCGATTGTAGTATTCCACAGCCTAGTATTACCAGTTTGGTTGTTGGCCAGGTTGTCTGAACAATTAGGCCAAGCGAATATTTCTTCAACTGACACAGGAACTGCTAGAAAAGGTATACTTGTGGCTGATACCGGTGAATGGGTACAGATCCAACAATCTGCCAAAGGTTGCATATTATTTAACAAATCATGCACTAATTTTCTATGATGTTGTACGAATCTATTGTTCAAAGGGGTTAGAGAATTTAGTCTTTCCCATGCCTTCGTCGTGGTTAATACTATTAACATCAATATCATGAGTTTTATACTGCTCTTTTGCAATGGCTTGCATGTATCCATGATGCCTTTCCTTCAAGCTTGACTGATGTAGGTGTTGTCAACAGGACTTGGAAGGGTCCGTCAAACCTTGGTTCAAGAGCCTTTCTGGTGTGTCTTTTTACATAGACTTGATCACCTGGTTCCAACTTGTGACTTCCTTCAGTGTTGTCAGGATCTGGAAGGGAAGCAAAAACTTGTGCATGCACCTTAGTTAATTGTTTCTGAAGACTTTGCACATAAGAAGTCAATGACTCAATATTTAATACAAGTTGCTGTGGAAAATAACATCCTAAATTGGCAGTCCTGCCAAACAAAATTTCATATGGAGACAGTTTAGTCTTACCCCTTGGGGTATTGCGTATTGAGTAAAGGGCCAGTGGAAGGCATTCTGTCCAAGGCTTTCCTGTTTCAGCCATGGCTTTCTGTATTTTTAATTTTAAAGTTCCATTCATGCGTTCCACCTTACCGGAACTTTGAGGATGATACGGAGTGTGTAACTGACTTTCAACACCCAACATTTTCAGTACATTTTGAAATATTTCTCCAGTGAAATGAGTACCCCTATCTGACTCGATCACTTCAGGGAGACCGTAACGGGGCACCAGTTCGGCAACTAGCTTTACAGCAGTGTTTTTAGCTGAAGCCTTCCGAACTGGATAGGCCTCTGGCCACCCCGAGAACATGTCCACACACACCAACACATACTCATACCCATTACTTTTTGGCAGCTGGATAAAGTCTATCTGTAACCGCTGAAACGGGTAGAGGGGTCGGACGTGGTGTTTCATAGGGGTCTTTGTTGTCTGTCCGGGATTATGTGCCAGGCATATAGCGCATGCAGCACAATAGTCTCTTGCATAGTTGCCAAAACCTGGAGCCAACCAGACTTGCTTTGCCAGCAGTGTCATTGCATTTGCAGACACATGAGTAGGGTGGTGTAGTCCACCAACTACAATCGGGTACCAGGCTCTAGGTAGACATATTAGTCCATCTTTCTTCCAAATTCCCGCTTGTTCTTCTGCCCCTTCCTTTTTCCACCTGTCCCTCTCCTCTTCTCCTGCATCTTCCTGTGCTTGTCTCAGTCTATCTTCAGTATTTTCTGTGGGGTTTACAGTATGAACCTGTTGTAAGGGTTTAACTGCTGCTGCTTTGGCTGCTTTGTCAGCCCTATCATTTCCCCTAGATTCCCTAGTGTCAAGTCTCACATGTGCAGCTACCTTGATTACTGCTACTTCTTTTGTTTCTTGTACAGCCTCTAAGATCTGTTTGATCAGAGAAGCATGTTTTACAGGTTGTCCTGACGCTGTCATGTAACCTCTAGCTCTCCAGATTACTCCAAAATCAAACACAATACCATGTGCATACCTAGAATCAGTGTATATATTAGCTGTCTGATTCTCAGCTATTTTTAGCGCTTCAATTAATGCTGTTAGTTCTGCTTCTTGTGCAGACTGTTTTGGTGGAAGTGGTTCTGCTTTGAGAGTTTCAGATTCTGACACAACTGCATACCCTGTATGGAAGTTACCTGTGTCATCTGCAAACCTACTACCATCTATAAACAGCTCTAAATCTGGATTTTGAAGTGGTGTTTCGGATACATTGGGTAAGCCTACCGTTTCTTGTAAAATGAGCTCTGTACAATCATGTGTGTCTGTAGGGAAAAAATTTGCGTGTGGATCAGTGTCCTTATTCCCCCCTTCAGACTCGAGAGGTAGCAGTGTTGCTAAATTGAGAGTCTGAAGCCTTACAAATGTGATAGTAGAGGGGAGCAGCAAAGAACACTGCAGCCGCAAATGTCTGGCCATGGAAATGTGTTTTGGTTGGACTTGGTTTAATATCCCATAAACATCATGTGTAGTTTGAACTGTGAGTGGATGCTCTAGGACAATTTCTGATGCTTTGTCCAACAATAGTGAGACAGCAACAACTACACGTACACAGGTTGGCGTTGCCCTAGCTACTGGATCTAACCTTGCTGAAAGATATGCAATTGGTCTTTGTTTCCCTGCATGCTTCTGGGTAAGAACTCCTGTAGCATGGGAATCAACTTCTGCAGCCATAAGCTGAAATGGTTTGGTGTAGTCTGGTAGCCCTAACGCTGGAGCTGAAACAAGGGCATCTTTTAATTGTTGGAACGAAATCTGACCTTCTTTTGTCAACAAATAAGGTTCACTTTTTACACAGTCATACAGTGGTTGCATTAGTTGACTGGCATGTATAATCCATTGTCTACAATGAGACACTATTCCTAAAAATGCTCGTAGCTGTTTATGATTTTTAGGCTCATTCATCTGTCTTATTGCTTCAGTTCTTTGAGGTGTAAGATGCTTTTTACCTTGAAAAATGCAATGACCTAGAAAGACCACTTTGGTCTGACAAACTTGTAACTTTTGTCTATTCACTTTACACCCTTCTTTTTCTAGAAAACATAGTAAACTTACAGTGGACCTTTCTGCGGTTTCTAGATCTGGGCAGCAAAGTAGTATGTCATCCACATACTGTAAAATTACTACCTGTGGTTCGGGTTCAAACCTCTGAAAAACTGTTTGTAGGGCATTTGAATAAAGAGTAGGGGAGTGTATCATTCCCTGTGGAAGGCATGTCCACGCCAACTGTTTGCCCTTAAATGTAAATGCAAACAAATGCCAACTATCTTGGTGTAAAGGAACCGAGAAAAATGCATTTGAAAGATCTATTACAGTAAACACTTGAGAACTGGCTGGTATCTGTGATAGTAACGTATGAGGATTGGGTACAACTGGGGTGATTGGATCTAGAACTTTGTTTATTTCTCTTAGATCATGTACCATACGATATTTGGGCATAGAACTCTTATCAAGAGTTCTCTTCTTGACTGGATACAGAGGAGTGTTAGCAGGTGATTGTATCTCTACCAAAACTCCTTTCTCTCTATATCCCTCTATCTGTTTTGTAATCGCTAGTTCCTGCTGGGCACTCACAGGGTATTGTCTGAGCTGTGGGAGAACAGTTCCTGGTTGCACAGATAGTTTTACAGGAGCTATATGCAATAATCCCACATCAGTGTCACCCTGTGCCCACAGTGTTTCTGGGACCGTTGAGAGGTCTAGATCTGTGGTGTACTCTTTTTCTTCAGTATGATCCTCAAAAGCCTGAATTCTGACATATTGTTCTAATGTTTCTGCATCATCAGGGATAGTCAGCATAACTGTGCCATCTTCCCTAAAATTGATATTAGCTTTTAATTTCTTTAGGACATCAGTTCCTAACAAACATGTTGGGGCACCTCTGGCATACAAAAATCTGGATGCAAAACATTTAGGTCCTAATGAGACCTCTAGGGGCACAGTATATGGCAGTGTTCGAATTACCCCATCATAACCCTCAGCAAAAGTTGTTTGTTGTGAAATATCTTCCGGATTCGGAAGAAAATCTTGATTCAAAATTGAGGAAGTTGCACCTGTATCTATCAAAAATGGAATCTCTCTCCCCCCTACATTCACCTGTATCATAGGTCTTCTAGCTGGTAGGGAGGTTTGTAACACATCGAGTCAATCTGAATCTGGTATGGGACCATCTACGATGGTAGATTTCTGCTGGTTGTCCATTTGGGGAGGGTTATTTCTGGGAACAAATTTTCCTGACTTTATATCTGCCAACTTTTTCCTGCACTCTTTTTGGAAATGACCTGGCTTTTTGCAGTAATGACAAGGAAAAGTGTGTCTTGCTCTCCCTCCTGTTGTGTTTGCTTGCGCTATTCTGACAGGCTTATGATTTTCTCTTAAATCTAACTCTATCCCTACGGCTTTTTGCCTAGCCAAGTGTGGGTCTTCCAAGGTTCTCCAATCAGGAGTTGCGGCCTTAAGTTTCTCCTTTACTTTTGGAGACAATCCATCTATGAAGGTTTTTGTAATTAACCTCATCATTCCTGGAGTGGTCAGATCTATTCCTTCATCTCTAAAGCTATTTTCTACCCCTAGATAATACTCATCTACTGATTGACCAGGTTTCTGAGCCACCACTCCCGTTGTTCCTCTCTGCCTCTGTTTCTGCCTCATGAAAATTATTAAGTGGTCTACGAACTGATTGCCTGATTCTACCGTTTGTAGGGCACCTTCTCCTGCTTGTCCTACTTGTCCTGCCTGTCCCACTTGTCCTGCCTGTGGCCTATGTCCCTGTAGATATGCCAGTAATTCCTGGAAGAGACCAGGAGTCATTTTCATTCTACATAATTCCTCTCCATCCGCCCAGACTCCTGCGTGAGTCTGCATAATTTGCTGTATATATTGTGCAAATCTGACTGGAAACTGGGTGGGGTCTGGCGCGTTATGCAAGAGAGACATACCTTCAGCAGGGGACCAAGGGAAATATTGCCGAGTTTGATGATACCTAGTTCCCATTACCCCGTCAGCATTTGTTTCCCTAAAAGGTCTTGGTACTACCCTAACAGGAGCAAGTACAGTGCCATGTCTAGGCGCACCACAGGCTAGGCAATCATTCCTCCAATCTGGATTTTGTTGTCCACAGTGTGAACATACCCATCCTCCTACCCCACCAAGATTGGGATACAAGGCTGGAAATTGTTTTCCTCCTTCTGCTCCTCCAGATGGTACAAATGATTGGGCATTTGGATCTAGGTAAGAAGGTGGAATACATCCTTTCCTTCCTATAGACCATTTGAAAGTGTCTGGATCATATCTCCAATTTTCTTCTCTTGCTGTTTTTGAGACTTTTATCATGCAGTGCACAATATCTTCCCACCCATTATCTTTAACTATTCCTCCTCTTTCTTTATTTACTCTTTCCCATTCTGTGCTGAACATAAGTGCTTCTGAAATTCCCAATTTTTCTCTTACCCTTCTAATCTGCTTTCTGACTGTCTTTCCACATCTTTCCTGTATGATATCTGCTGCTTCCACTTGTCCTAAGACGGTTTTTGTCTGTTTATTTCCCATTTTTCTTTTCAATATTAGCTATGACTACCCTAGGTGACGTTTGGACAACCACTTCCTCTGTTGGTGGCGTCTCGTTGCCTTCTCTCCTAAGGAGCTAAAATATTGAAGGGCTTGTCTGCTCCGTTTTTTCTAACGTGTAAAACGTACTTGAGTGCTATTGCACATGCAAACAGACCTAGGAACACCATACAGATCACAAAACTCTCAGTTTCAGACATCATACTTGTCCCAGGCTCATGGGTCCGCGTCCTGGGCTCATTCTATCAAACCTTATCCAGAAATAAAGGGTTTCAAGCACTTAGAGAGAGTCAAGCATGGGTCTGAGGTCTCCCCGAAAGGACGCAACCACATGACCCAGTTAGGCTGACTTTCGTGTATAAGGCTTGTGTCCCAAATATTTTGGCTTATTGTTCTACGTACTTTTGCTCTTCTTTCACAACATGCCACAACCTTCACACTATTCACACACTGCCAGGGACAAGACAAGACTCATAAATCTATACAATATGGTAACCCGAGTTTTATAGGTATCTACTCACTACTAGACTAACCCAGCGTGACACGGCTCATAGAGATCTTTCGGATAATACAGGGCAGATAAAAGAGAACTAATAATGTCTCTTACCTGGCCAGGTTTTTTTTTTCAGTTCATTTGCCGTCCATTATCCCAGATCTCCGTTGTCCGTATCCGCAGGTGAATCTCGAGCAAATACTCTCGCCTCGGGTCCCTGTTCGGGCGGCCAAGAAATGTTGAGTCCTTCTCCGTCCCTGGCTTCCTGGATGGGATCCAAATAAATAACACGCAGCACAAAGGTTGTGTGTTCATAGACAGGGATAGCCCTGGAGCCCGCGCCTCTCCTCACTGGGCGCTCCCCCTTCTTTATATAGATAAAAAGTTTAGACATTTTACAGACATGCGCACAAGCGCTCATATTTCACAATCACTTACAAAGCAAATCTTATTCTAGTGAAAAAGTTACAATTATTTGGCATGTAGATAAAAAGCTACAATATCAAGGAGGAATGTGCGCGTGATTACTAACAAAACAAAGAAAATGTCAAGTTTGCAGAAATATTTCTTGTTGTATACCAGATTTCTCAGGAAGAAGACAAAATGGATTCCCCGGTTCAGTCTGATCTCCACAGGTAGTATACGTGTAGTTCTGTGCCCTCCGGTTCTGCTAGGTGTCCTACAGTTCCACTCTAGCCTCAGGCTCCCGGTTTCTGCGTTTTGGCTCAGCAGCCTCCTTGAGCCCCGAAATCTCTCTGTGTGCTCCTTTACTGTCTGTTCTCCAGACTGCACTCACTGGTCTCTCTGGACCAACTATCTGACTCCTCCTCCAAACCAGGATCTTTATCCAGGGAAGCTGCCCTAAAACAGGGTTTTTGAGCTCCCCCACCTGGCCTGGATTCAGAAGGTGTTGTGTGTGTGATTTACCTGCCAAAGAGATCCCTCTTGTTTCCAGACATAGCACTACCCTCCCCGAGAGGAAGGCAGCACTACTGTGGCACCCGAACTCCTGGGGTGCCACACATTCATTGCCTATGGGAGGATAACTTTCAATTCTGGAAACGCCCCTTTAGTTTCGCAAGGGCACAAAGCTCCAAAGTCCATGGAGAGATCCATATTTCATCGTGGGCAGGGACCCCTTTGTTTAGATGTTTCAATATTGCTGTGCAGGAGCGCGCCACCTCTTGGCTTCATGCTGCCCGGGAACAAGTATATTGCAAAGTTAACTCACAAAGGGTTTTCTGGGCAGATTCTGCGTCAAATCTGCATCACATTTTCCACAACACAAAATTTCTGCATGGATTCCTTTCTGCGGATAAAATCTTATGTGGCATGTAAGGCGCTTTCCCAGATTCCGGATTCAGCCCCATTGGATCAGTACTAATGTTCGTGCAGATCCACGACAGAAATCCTGAATGTCCACCCTGGATTTCTGCTCTGGATCCTCTATTAAATATGGAGCCAAATTAAACACGTGTGAACCTCCCCCTAAAGGAATGATCCACATCAGACAACTGCTACCCATACCCCCTAATTAGACACCCCTCTATAAAGGGGGAACCTCTCAATCCCCTATTTGGGGGGTCCGACCTCATCCAATCGTGCCCAATGATCTCAGTAGGTGCCATGTAACTCTTCATTCCCTCCAGTCCTGGACTCCAAAATGACCCAGAAAGGCTTTTCTAATGCAAATTACGATGTACAATACAATATAATATTTTGGTACCGTGTTGGCCAGAAAAAAACAAAAAAAAACAAACAGTTGATGTAGATACTTATGTCTCAAAAAATTAAGAAAAGTATTCAAGGAGTGATACCTTTATTGGCCAACCAGATAAATTACATTTGCAAGCTTTCATAGCTCAAAAGTCCCCAGAAAAATGGAGCTTTCCTTGAGTTGGTACACTTGCAGCTCATAATCGCATGTTCACATTGGCCATAAAACATATAAAACCTACAAGATAAAAAATTTGCAAAAAACCTGCTGTCACTAAGTAAATAAAAAGCAAAATGTGCATCTAAATAACACAGAGTTCTTATACTGTTTTTGATCCAAAATAGCATAAAAGCCATCCCACCACAACAAGGTGACTCTGATCAGGACGGTCCTACACTGTCTAATATTAAAACCTTACCATGTGCTGATGACTCTCAATTCTAAATATTTTTCTATCCACTGGTTAACATGAATCCAAGTGTTATATTGAGTCCTACTGTTTGAGGTTGAAACATATTTTTATTTGTATATTTGCATTGAAACATAAATATGCTTCAATCTCTAACAGTAGGACTCAATTTGACACCTGGATTCATGACTCGTTACATGGACACAGTTCACACCTCCACAAGAAGGTCTTCAGATCTAATAGATCACTTACACCTCATCTGCATGTATGACACAAACCTTAATCTGATCTCCTTGGCCAATCTGTAGCTAGCACCCCCTCATGTCCTTGTGTAATCCCCATTTAAATGTTGCCATCTTTTCTCAGTGATTCCCTTGTAATGGAGCCTGATGAAGGGGCCTTCTGAGCTCTGAAAGCTTGCGAATGTCATTTCTCTGGTTAGCCAATGAAGGTTTCACTCCTTGAATACTTTTCTCAATTATTTGGGGACATAAGTATCTACATCTAATGCAAATGACAAACTCTTCCATTTCTTGGTCTGAATCTGCGGACAATCGTGCAAAAATCAGGACTTTTAGCGAGTTTCCTTTTTGTGAAGTGAACAGAGGAGCGTGAGAGATTTTAAGCAGCGACCCCCCCCCCCATTAGTACATTTCCCTTTTCTCTCTTTTTTGGCTTCTTTTTATCCATCCTCCTAATAGATGGATCTTAGTGGATGAGACAGAAGCACATGAGGGGGGGAATGACTATGTGGGGGCATAATTAGCCCCGGCGTCACTTTCTCTACCAGCCCTATATTCCACCCTGTTAGTAAGAAACTCCTGTTCAGGTTCATAAACTGCTACGTCTGCAAAAATCAAATCTGATTTATTTCCCGAAACCCTTAAATGGCCTGTTCTCATGTGGAGTCACATCACCCCCGGCGGCTCCAGCTAATGTGTGACAGTGGAGAGCAGCGTGTGATTAGGGAAGGCAGCCAGCAGGAAGGCTGTAATGCAGCGTGCCCATCTCCTCCCGCTGCTGCCCAAGATGCTGCTGCGCCCCTTCTCTGTCTGCTCATTTATTCCTAATGTCCCCGCAGTGCCACCTGTGCTCGTCCTCTGCTGCCAGCCGCCTGCATCCTCTGCCTTATGTGATGAGCGCCCCTCCTGGTGGCGCACCGCCTCTGCACCTCTGTGGATTATTGCTTCCAGAATGGCAGGGAGTGACCCTCTAAGGCAGGGCCGGCTCCAGGTTTTTGAGGACCCCGGGCGAAAGAGTCTCAGTGGGTCCCCCCTTTAACACTTACCACGATTCATGATGCACAGATACAGCAGCGAAGTATAGGTATAGTACAATGCCAGATTTCACTTCTTACATGAGTGATAGCTATTGTAAATTGTACAATACCATACAGCAGAGGGGCTTTATATAAGTCAACCCCTTATATGCCAATTTGTGACCTACTCCCTCTTCCTCAGTTACCAGTAGGCATTTTATTATTAGCTAAACTTGCAAAGAAAAAACTGCATACATTGAATATGACAATTTTTTAATGGAAAACTTTTTAAAGTAAACATTAGAAAGTATTAACGTAGAACATTTGTAAAAGTGCAAAATGTGTAGCATATAGCACAGCCACGTAATATAAATAGCACAGCCACGTAGCATATAACACAGCACACATAGTATATAGCACAGCCACGTAGCATATAGCACAGCTACGTAGCATATAGCACAGCCATGTAGCATATAGCACAGCTACGTAGTATATAGCACAGCCATGTAGTATATAACAGCCATGTAGTATATAGCACAGCCACGTAGTATATAGCACAGCCATGTAGTATATAGCACAGCCACGTAGTATATAGCACAGCTATGTAGTATATAGCACAGCCACGTAGCATATAGCACAGCCATGTAGTATATAGCACAGCCACGTAGTATATAGCACAGCCACGTAGTATATAGCACAGCCACGTAGTATATAGCAGTGGGGGCACCATATCCCTGTTAAAAAAAGAATTAAAATAAAAAATAGTTATATACTCACCTTCTGGCGGCCCCCGGATCCAACCCAGGCCTTAGCAATGCTCCCGGCAGCTCCCGTTCCCAGTAATGCCTTTCGAGACAATGACCTGTGATGACGTAGCGGTCTTGCGTGATCCAACGTCATCTGGGGTCATTTCGCAAGGCATCATTGGGAACGGGAAAACCTATGAATTTATACTTCCAAATATATAAAAAAACTCCCCAAAACATCAATCGATGTATTCACATTTTACCTATCACCACATAGTCCTAGATTTGCCACAACATAATAATGTTGCTTAGTGCATCCCGGGCTATATAGATTGAAGAGGAGACCAAATAATAGTCTGTACGTTATATATATCAAAATAATACATAAAATCACATGGACAAGTCAAATACTGTGAGCAAGTACAAAGAAGGCAATCCAAGACAAACAACAACATCCACCATAGTGGGACTAGCCGGGGGTGCCAATAAGCCAAAGGTACTAGAGATGGAACACATGAAAAACCTCAATGAGAGGAAACACAAATATACCTATGGTGAAGTATATAGATAGCTGAGACCAGGGATATCAAATTATATCTACACAAGTGGAGAAACTATACCAACATATCATCATTAATATAGCATAAGTCCCTAACACAATACACAAATAGTGGAACTTATATGAGCCTATACCTAAGTATAGTCACCAACTTGTGAAAGAGTCACAACTGGTCATAGCACGAACAAATATTCATGTAGTACCTGTGGCCATAGCTAAAGCTGGTGCATCTCCCCTGCTGTCACGCTGGTGGGCACCTCAACGCGCGTTTCGCCACTAAGGCTTCGTCAGGAGGTGTGGCTAACATGAGGGAAGTGAGTTCCCTATATAGTGCCATCTATTAGAGTGTATATGGAGCTGGTGTGTAATTAGGGCATTAGTATGGGTATTGGCCATAGGGTCAGCATATTCAAAGCCATACATTTCCTTAGGATTTACTGGTTGCAAGGACCTTTTTAGGTCTCCACCAATAGGAGATCTCAAAAAGATCACATGATCTGGTCACATGTACCGGATAATAGTAGGTGAGTGTATGAAGGACCTTTGAAGGCTGAACCAATGGCCGTTCTGGATATGATCACATGTTGGCTATTTACAAAAAAAATAAAAAATAAAAATAAATAAATAAGCAAATAAAATAAATTGTAGTATAGTAATGCACCAATCGGCGTGCCTCCTCGTGATACCCCGCTCTCAAAACGGCCGACCCCGATAACCAGCACCCCACAGGATTGGAGAGAGGAAAAATATCATCTCCCCAATCCCCAGGGCAGCCGATCACGGGGCCGGACGCCGGACCGGGGCAGCGCACGCGCACGGCGTGTCTGGGAGCAATAAAGTAATTAAAGCAGCCATCATTGGGAACGGGAGCTGCCGGGAGCATCTCGAGGATTGGGAAGGCTGCGGGGGCCGCCGGAAGGTGAGAATAGCACGATTTTTATTTTTTTTTATTATTTTTAACATATCTTTTTACTATTGATGCTGCGTAGGCAGTATAAATAGTAAAAAGTTGGTCACACTTGCCAAAATGGGCCCCTCCGTCTCGCTAGGGCCCCGGCACTTGCCCGGGTGCGCCGAGTGCTGACGCCGGCCCTGCACTAAGGAATCATATTTTAAAGGGGACCTGACACCAAGCCAGTGAAAAAAATACAACTGCTAATGGGGCATCTTCTGGAGCTACAGGTGGAGGGGGGATGTGGAGTATCCACAGAGTAAGAGCCCCCCAGTAATGCTGTAGCTGTATAGCGGGGATAGAGGGGGCCGGTGCACAATTCGGGGGGGGGGGGGGTTCACAATGAACATCACGTATGCAGTGTAAGAGCCCCCCAGTAATGCTGTAGCTGTATAGTGGGGATAGAGGGGGCGGTGCACAATTCTGGGGGTTCACAATGAACATCACGTATGCAGTGTAAGAGCCCCCCAGTAATGCTGTAGCTGTATAGCGGGGATAGAGGGGGCGGTGCACAATTATGGGGGTTCACAATGAACATCACATATGCAGTGTAAGAGCCCCCCAGTAATGCTGTACCTGTATAGTGGGGATAGAGGGGGCCGGTGCACAATTCTGGGGGTTCACAATGAGCATCACATATGCAGTGTAAGAGCCCCCCAGTAATGCTGTAGCTGTATAGTGGGGATAGAGGGGGCCGGTGCAGAATTCTGGGGGTTCACAATGAGCATCACGTATGCAGTGTAAGAGTCCCCAGTAATGCTGTAGCTGTATAGCGGGGATAGAGGGGGCCGGTGCACAATTCTGGGGGTTCACAATGACATCACGTATACAGTGCAAGAGCCCCCCAGTAATGCTGTAGCTGTATAGTGGGGATAGAGGGGGCCGGTGCACAATTCTGGGGGATCACAATGAACATCATGTATGCAGTGTAAGAGCCACCCAGTAATGTTGTAGCTGTATAGCGGGGATAGAGGGGGCCGGTGCACAATTCTGGGGGTTCACAATGAACATCACGTATGCAGTGTAAGAGCCCCCCAGTAATGCTGTAGCTGTATAGCGGGGATAGAGGGGGCAGTGCACAATTCCGGGGGTTCACAATGAACATCACGTATGCAGTGTAAGAGCCCCCCAGTAATGTTGTAGCTGTATAGTGGGGATAGAGGGGGCGGTGCACAATTCTGGGGGTTCACAATGAACATCACATATGCAGTGTAAGAGCCCCCCAGTAATGCTGTAGCTGTATAGCGGGGATAGAGGGGGCGGTGCACAATTCTGGGGGATCACAATGAACATCACGTATGCAGTGTAAGAGCCCCCCAGTAATGCTGTAGCTGTATAGTGGGGATAGAGGGGGCGGTGCACAATTATGGGGGTTCACAATGAACATCACATATGCAGTGTAAGAGCCCCCCAGTAATGCTGTAGCTGTATAGCGGGGATAGAGGGGGCCGGTGCACAATTCTGGGGGATCACAATGAACATCACGTATGCAGTGTAAGAGCCCCCCAGTAATGCTGTAGCTGTATAGTGGGGATAGAGGGGGCCGGTGCACAATTATGGGGGTTCACAATGAACATCACATATGCAGTGTAAGAGCCCCCCAGTAATGCTGTAGCTGTATAGCGGGGATAGAGGGGGCCGGTGCACAATTCTGGGGGATCACAATGAACATCACGTATGCAGTGTTGACAGACGAGCCCATGATGCCGGATGAGCGATTAAGGCCACTTAATGCCATGGAGGAGAATAGTGGACGTGGCACCAGGGCGAATCTGCGCTCTTCTCCAATGCATGGATGGTGTATATTCACCAGGATGACATCATCGTACACTGCAGCTTGTGACATCATCAGTAGGGGCCATGGGTGAGCACACCATTGGTGCAACCTGTAAAGCCATACAGGGGCCCAAGAGGTAATGGGGCCCAATTTCACCATCACAGAAGGTGGAATTTAGCATTTTGGTGAATTATTGGATTGCACGTGGCCCCTATAGTGTTCTTGCTCAGGGGCCTCTCCTGTCTGTGTCCCCAAGTGACCAGGATCAAGAACTTCCAAGCACCTCTGAGGTGTCCAGGAGCCATCCCCTGAGCAGAAAGGTCTGATAATGACCCCTGCAGCCAATCATTGGCCTCAGTGGCAGCCCCGTCATGTGTTCTCTAGGCTAGATTCACCCATTCCACAGCCCTGAGTATAAGTATCCTGGCGCGGGGGGCGAGGTTTGGGCACCTTCCCCACCAGTCCTCCCGGCTGCACCCGCCCGTGAACGGTGATGGCCGCGTTTATCGCACATGTTCTTTGCTACTTTGTATCTCTGGCTCAGGATTTACCTGCCGGCTCCTTACAGTCATGGAAGTGCTCGGCTCATTATTGCATGCACAGATTGTGGCGTCGGCTCCATCTATTACTGTCAGGATCTCACACGCGGTAACGCACATAGCATTCTGCCGTATCACCACATTTGTTACTGTCAGCACATCGCACACGCTCAGCCAGAAAGCAACGCAGCAAATGCAGAGCCCTAATGCCACCAGAAAGAGCGGACGTCCTGTAGGGTTATTGTCCATTAATGACGCCACTCGCGGGAACACGGGACTGCGCCACCGCCGGCGGCACCGAAATACAGCGTCTGCGCCATGAGCTGTGACCCCAGAGGACTGTGCACTTCATGGACACATCTATGAGCTGGGCGATTATTCCAGCTCCCAACATGTGTCCTGGGATGGTGCACAAAGATTGGAGCAGTGATGATCCGACCACTGGGACCTCAACTGCTAGAAGACAACCATTTCTAGACCTCCCAATATGGTGACCCCCGATCAATGCACCATTATAGGAAGTACAGAGACAGGATTATAGAGAGCCAACAAAGAACAACGTACGTATATTAATAATCCATATAGTTTATGCTCCAGGGCTGCAAAATCTATTAAAGGTGCCTTAGGATGACTACCTGCAGCCACCACTAGAGGGAGCATATACATACATATAATGAACAAAAAAATTGCTCTGTATACAGGGAGCTCCCCCTAGTGGTGGCTGCAGACAGGATCTTATCATGTATCTCTGTATACAGGGAGCTCCCCCTAGTGGTGACTGCAGACAGGATCTTATCATGTATCTCTGTATACAGGGAGCTCCCCCTAGTGATGACTGCAGACAGAATCTTATCATGTATCTCTGTATACAGGGAGCTCCCCCTAGTGGTAGCTGCAGACAGGATCTTATCATGTATCTCTGTATACAGGGAGCTCCCCCTAGTGGTGGCTGCAGACATAATCTTATCATGTCTCTCTGTATACAGGGAGCTCCCCCTAGTGGTTGCTGCAGACAGGATCTGATCATGTATCTCTGTATACAGGGATCTCCCCCTAATGGTGACTGCAGACAGGATCTTATCATGTATCTCTGTATGCAGGGAGCGCCCCCCTAGTAGTGGCTGCAGACAGGATCTTATCATGTATCTCTGTATACAGGGAGCTCCCCCTAGTGGTGACTGCAGACAGGATCTTATCATGTATCTCTGTATACAGGGAGCTCCCCCTAGTGGTGGCTGCACACAGGATCTTATCATGTATCTCTGTATACAGGGAGCTCCCCCTAGTGGTGACTGCAGACAGAATCTTATCATGTATCTCTGTATACAGAGAGCTCCCCCTAGTGGTGACTGCAGACAGGATCTTATCATGTATCTCTGTATACAGGGAGCTCCCCCTAGTGGTGACTGCAGACAGGATCTTATCATGTATCTCTGTATACAGGGAGCTCCCCCTAGTGGTGACTGCAGACAGGATCTTATCATGTATCTCTGTATACAGGGAGCTCCCCCTAGTGGTGACTGCAGACAGAATCTTATCATGTATCTCTGTATACAGGGAGCTCCCCCTAGTGGTGACTGCAGACAGAATCTTATCATGTATCTCTGTATACAGGGAGCTCCCCCTAGTGGTGGCTGCAGACAGGATCTTATCATGTATCTCTGTATACAGGGAGCTCCTCCTAGTGGTGGCTGCAGACAGGATCTTATCATGTATCTCTGTATACAGGGAGCTCCCCCTAGTGGTGGCTGCAGACAGGACCTTACCATGTATCTCTGTATACAGGGAGCTCCCCTAGTGGTGGCTGCAGACAGGATCTTATCATGTATCTCTGTATACAGGGAGCTCCCCCTAGTGGTGACAGCAGACAGGATCTTATCATGTATCTCTGTATACGGGGAGCTCCCCCTAGTGGTGACTGCAGACATGATCTTATCATGTATCTCTATATACAGGGAGCTCCCCCTAGTGGTGGCTGCAGACAGGATCTTATCATGTATCTCTGTATACAGGGAGCTCCCCCTAGTGGTGACTGCAGACAGGATCTTATCATGTATCTCTGTATACAGGGAGCTCCCCCTAGTGGTGGCTGCAGACAGGATCTTATCATGTATCTCTGTATACAGGGAGCTCCCCCTATTGGTGACTGCAGACAGGATCTTATCATGTATCTCTGTATACAGGGAGCTCCCCCTAGTGGTGACTGCAGACAGGATCTTATCATGTATCTCTGTATACAGGGAGCTCCCCCTAGTGGTGACTGCAGACAGAATCTTAGCATGTATCTCTGTATACAGGGAGCTCCCCCTAGTGGTGACTGCAGACAGGATCTTATCATGTATCTCTGTATACAGGGAGCTCCACCTAGTGGTGACTGCAGACAGGATCTTATCATGTATCTCTGTATACAGGGAGCTCCCCCTAGTGGTGGCTGCAGACAGGATCTTATCATGTATCTCTGTATACAGGGAGCTCCCCCTAGTGGTGACTGCAGACAGGATCTTATCATGTATCTCTGTATACAGGGAGCTCCCCCTAGTGGTGGCTGCAGACAGAATCTTATTTAATTCATTGTCTATTCAGGAGATTTGGAGCTTTGTATGAGAAAAACTAAGCTCCAGCTGCTAACAATGTTTTTAATTAATTATCCTGTAGCGAACATGATGATAAAAAGTAGACCATTAAGTTTAACCTTATAACCTATTTACTTTTTATAACACTTTTCTTTGCTGTTTGTTTCTGTGATGTGGAGGAAACAATGTTCCTGCTTAAAAAAATAATTGGGAAAGTGAGAAAGAAAATCCAAACAGCACAAACATCTTCTTCACATACCGCAGCTTCCTGCATCTGTATGTCACATGGAAACTCTGCCTTTCAGGATTGCAGGAAAGTGGGGTGTTTTAGGACTGTGGGAGAAAATGTCGTCATGTTCTTTGTGTTCTCTGTGGGGTGTATAATATTTAGCATTTTCCAGGTTCTCGTCTTTTATCGGTTATTATGCTGCATTGCGGAACGTGATCATGAATCAATAATATTAATGATAAACCTTTAATACGCTCCGGTTACAGGAGCTATAATAATATACGTCCAATTCCTGGCCAGGCAATCTATTTGTTACTACAAAGCGGTGACACTCCAGGGACACACTAACCTAGCGGGGAGCCGGTGACAAGGGCTTTATCTGCAGCTGCCGGAGGTCACAGGGCAATGAGTCTGTATGATCACAAAGCAGGATAATAATTATATAGCCCCGGAGAGTGAGCCATGTCACATCACCTCTCCAGAAGAGAGGTCACCGGGCAACGAAAATGAGCTCTTACCCCCTGGATGTGACCCACCTACCAGACAGAAAGGGAGCGGGAAACAGAAAGCAAGGGCGCCCCCTGCAGGCCCAGCAGGAAACCGCAAATTACTGCAGATTTCCACCTTGGATTCCCAGAAAGGTTTAAAATATTATGAGCAAATATTATATTAAACAAAGAACTTGCTTAAATGGCAATTCCCTGACATAACGTTATTCAGCCTCATCTATGCATCATATGATGTTTGTCCACTGTCCAGACATGGCCCAGAGTCAGCAAACTATTTTTGACGTAATTCTGGCAAAAAGACCATTGTGGTAATATTTCTGTGCAACTTGTAGTTATCTGCCTCATAATACACCTCAGCTGCTGCAGAACCTCATAGTACACGTCAGCTGCTGCAGAACCTCATAATACACCTCAGCTGCTACAGAACCTCATAATACACCTTAGCTGCTGCAGGCCTCATAATACACCTCAGCTGCTGCAGAACCTCATAATACACCTTAGCTGCTGCAGACCTCATAATACACCTCAGCTGCTGCAGAACCTCATAGTACACGTCAGCTGCTGCAGAACCTCATAGTACACCTCAGCTGCTGCAGACCTCATAATACACCTCAGCTGCTGCAGAACCTCATAATACACCTTAGCTGCTGCAGAAACTCATAATACACCTCAGCTGCTGCAGAACCTCATAATACACTTCAGCTGCTGCAGAACCTCATAATACACCTCAGCTGCTGCAGAACCTCATAATACACCTCAGCTGCTGCAGAACCTCGTGATATACATTGCAATAGACGGGTTAGTCCCTGCCATCCTTGCCAGCACCTGTCACCCATCTCCATGCAGCAGTTCTCCGTCACTGCTGATCTGCGGCTTTCTGCCAAGTGAAGAATTTGCATTTTCAATGTTCAAACTTTTCAGGACTGACGCGGAGTCGCTCTTCACGTTGGCAGGTTTCTTCCAGCTGCTTTGCCTCCTTTTATTCCCTGGGGCAGCGCAGGGGCACAGACTGGATGCCAAGTCCTAAAATCAGAAGCTTAACCCTCTCCCTCCTGTGCTCAGCAGCCTCCCACGGGTCTAGAGAGGTGTCAGACCGTCGCCTCCCCCCGTATCCATGTACTTCTGCGGGGTCATCAGTCAGCCAGGTGGGCGCAGTGATCCGCCATCATACCATGGTCAACATTATTGAGACAGATTGCGGCACCTGCTTGTGTTGGCCGCTGAGCCCGGATTGTGATGTGGCCCCTGACATCGCAGACACAGCAGGATGGGGCCCGGAATAAGGCAACAGATTCAACTGAGGGGAACTCCAGCAAGCACAAAAGTCCATCATTACTCATTTATTATACCCAATCCTGTGCATAGGAGCCCCGATACTGATAGAACGATTACACACGACTCTTATAGAGGGGGTGCGATGTCCGCTATTAAATTGCACAGTGACTTTGCATAGACTGACTGACATCTACCCCCCTGAAGCCATGAACGTTCACACTTGGCTCAGTATGCGGGGCTCTGTCATTGGGGAGATGGAGATAAGCAGCTGTTGAACGCCTCTATTGGCTGCTTCTCTCCCAACAAATAAAGGACTGGACATATTGAAAACCAACATGTCGGATCTTTCACCCGATGTCTGCTGTCGGGAAGAGTTTAGGACATCCCCTTACACTCGGAGTAGTAACCTAATCCTTATCTGATATGTACGGGAAGACTTAAAGGGAACCTGTCACCTGAATTTGGCGGGCCCTTTTTTCGGTCAGATGGGCGGTGTTTTCGGGTCTTTTATTCACCCCTTCCTTTCCCGCTGGCCACACGCTGGCTGCAATATTGCCTTGAAGTTGATTCACTTTCCTCCATAGAACACGCCTGCGCAAGGCAATCTTGCCTTGCGCACGCGCAGTATGCTTTGCCCGACTGCGGGCAAAGCCAAAAAGGATTAGTGCGCATGCGCCGGCGCACTATGTCCCGGAAGTATTTAGCTGTGTTCCGGCACATAGTGCGCCGGCGCATGCACACTAATGCTTTTCAGCTTTGCCCGCAGTCGGGCAAAGCATACTGCGCGTGCGCAAGGCAAGATTGCCTTGCGCAGGCGTGTTCTATGGAGGAAAGTGAATCAACTTCAAGGCAATATTGCAGCCGGCGTGTGGCCAGCGGGAAAGGAAGGGGTGAATAAAAGACCCGAAAACACCGCCCATCGGACTGAAAAAAGGTCCCGCCAAATTCAGGTGACAGGTTCCCTTTAATATCCCTCTGATGACACGGACGTGACACAGCATGGAACAGGCAGTGTTGTCATGGGGTTTGGGCACAGAAATCTATAGCTATGGCTTGTAATAAAGCAGAGATGTGTAGCCCACCCTTGTTTATGTTGCGGCCCCTCTGTAAGTTCCATGCACTTGTGGGAACAACAGTTAAGGCCATCTTGGGCTGACTTTCCTTTCAATAGAAACCAGGAGATTTGCAAACATCATCTCCATCCCATAATCCGGTCTGCCATGGATTTACCGTTTTGGAGATGTCACTACAAAACCAGAACTGCTGGATCAACCCCTCCGATTGTTGGCCACCGATGGCACTGTTCCCAGGGGCCCCATTGCCACAACAAGTGCTGCCTCTATGGGGCCACCGGACCCCTCCAACATTCATAGATAAGTGCTCTTGTATGAGTGATGATATCACTCTTTATGCATTAAAGAATCACTACTCATCCTCCTCCCAAACTTTTATCCTCTTATATTACAGCCATCATATTATACAGCACTGTGCACTTACAATTGCTAATTTTGCCTTTCTACCCAGTTAATTCTTCTCTTTTCTCTGCTATGTGTAGAAAAAGGAAGTCTCTTGTCCCTGCATTTATCATCCCCCTCTTCATTTCCTGTCCCAGCTGCTCCCTCCTCCCCTTTCCATAGACTTTTGCAGTGACTGATGACTCATGCAGAGAAAATTGACCTCCTGTTGCTACATAGAGCCTAGAAGGATTCAGCTCATCAGTTATTAATCAAGTGATGCCATAGAAATAATGGAAAAGAGAAGAATTAACTGGGTAGGAAGGACGAAGAAGAAAAGGACAAGGAAGAGGAGGACAAGGACGAGGAAGAGGAGGACAAGGACAAGGAAGAGGAGGACAAGGACAAGGAAGAGGAGGACAAGGAAGAGGAAGGGGAGGAGCGCTTCTTTAACATTAACTTTTCAGCAGTTGTAGAAGGTGAATGGGGCAGATAACGCCTACACTAGATGTCATGAGCTGCCGCCAGTCGCCGGGCAGCTAGACGCGCAATGTACCCAGCGCCGGCACAGACTGACTGGCGGCTCAGTGATCTGCACATGTGCGGCACACAGACTGTCCTCTCTTTGTGAAGGTGAACAGGTTCTTATCACAAGAGATTTACATGAAAGAACAGGAAAAGAAAACATTATGTAGAGAAAGTCCCCTGTATAATGGGGTTATACCCTCATCTCGCGGCGCGCTATGGCGAGGGGCCGGGCCTCACCGGAGACCGCGAGTGCCAGGCGGGAACGCAGGGGAGAGATAAGGGATTGGGAGATAAGGGGATAGAGAGGAGTAGAGAGAAGGAGCAAAAATGCAAACTATAGGATCCTGCGAGCAAAAGACGGGAGATAATGGAGGAACCGGGGAAGCAGGCGCTACAAAGGAGAGAGATACAGACAGGAGAAGAAAGGAGGATTAGCCGAGGACGAGATAGGAGAGAACGCGGAGACGGAGAACAAAGCAAAGAACCAGAGTTCTAGAGAGGAGAAGAGCTGCACACATCCCCGGAGACGAGCGGCACAGACTGCGGCCACCGGCCAGCCCCGTGATTCATTAACACCGAGCCGGCGCTGCCCCATTACATAGAAATATAGCAGGTTAATAGAGCGCCAGCCAACAACCGGACAAGATTTAAGGACAGAGGCAAAATAGTCCAACGGAGGGAAGGACTGTGCGAAATGGGCAACTAATGGGATAATAAAGCCGCGCGGGGGATCGGTGGTGGGAAATATACGGCGGACGGTCAGGATAACTGTGGTACTGCCACACGGTGGTCATCCTGCTAAGAATCGCCATTAATGGGGGATCATATGAAGTGATGGCGTATGGCTGGATATCACTATGATTGGTGGGTGCGGACCTCTGGGACGGCAGCGCTGGTGTTCCCCTCCTGTGCAGGGACCTGCAGCTGATCCTGAATCACTTACATGCAGTTGTGCCGCAGTTCCCTGCACAGGGCAGGACGATGTTCGGGACTTGGAATCTTGGAATTTATTGCATCTGTGTATTGATACAAGTGCAAATGTAATGCACCAATGAGCAGCATGCAACCGGCGGCATAAATACTAATAATACCTGATACAGAGGTCCGAGGTCAACCAGTGACTACAAAGGGTCAGGAGCGCAGCCTGCGAAAAATCCAAGTGTAACTGAAGTGTTCCCAGTGTTAGAAACCAAAAAGTGC
Source organism: Ranitomeya variabilis (assembly GCF_051348905.1). Classification (NCBI taxonomy): domain Eukaryota; kingdom Metazoa; phylum Chordata; class Amphibia; order Anura; family Dendrobatidae; genus Ranitomeya; species Ranitomeya variabilis. The sequence continues at coordinate 232,298,003 of NC_135238.1, forward strand.
AGCAGCCTCTACAGTATGTGCACTAAGATATACTTATATACTACATTACCGCCATATACACTTTACTTATATACCGCATTACTGCCATATAGACTGTACTTATATACCGCATTACCGCCATATAGACTGTACTTATATACCGCATTACTGCCATATAGACTGTACTTATATACCGCATTACTGCCATATAGACTGTACTTATATACCGCATTACCGCCATATACTGTACTTATATACCGCATTACCGCCATATAGACTGTACTTATATACTACATTACCGCCATATACACTTTACTTATATACCGCATTACTGCCATATAGACTGTACTTATATACCGCATTACTGCCATATAGACTGTACTTATATACCGCATTACCGCCATATAGACTGTACTTATACACCGCATTACTGCCATATAGACTGTACTTATATACCGCATTACTGCCATATAGACTGTACTTATATACCGCATTACTGCCATATAGACTGTACTTATATACCGCATTACCGCCATATAGACTGTACTTATATACCGCATTACTGCCATAGGAAAAAAAATGGGAGGAAACAGGAGTGTCAGATAATTACAGTATAGTAAAAAATATATACATTTTATTACAGTATTTTTATAAAATGACAGGTAGAATGTCGAAATACATAAACAGACACATGAAACAGTGTGAAACATAAGAAAATGAGTACAGAGACATCAGCCATACGCTTACGGTGTAGCACAGAGCACAGCAGTGTCAGGCGGTATACCCCAGTAAGATCTCTGCCGATGGCTGAGGAGGGCCTGGTAATGAGAAATCTCAGTATAGTAACCAATGTACGGCGGGGAAGAGCTTACCAGGAGAGAAGAGAAGACCCTGATGGAAAAGACCCCAACGCACGTTTTGCGTGTTCCAGACCGCTAACTCAAGGGGATGCAATGAGATTGTGCAACAAGGACCTTAATGTAGCCATGGTGATTAGTCACATGATATATCACATGGTCCGTGTGGACCAATAGATGCGGCGCAGGCGCAATGTGCCCGGCGGGTCCCGGCAGCTAGGGCACAAGAAGTCCAGCGTCATTGCGCAGGCAGGTGGAAGGGGCATGCAGACGTCCGGCCTTGTGCGAGACACAGCAGCAGCCACTAAATAAGAATTTTCCGCACAGAATCTGCATCTCTTGGCAGAAAGCGCAGGCCATAATGGTTGCGGATTTAATGCGGAATTGATGCGGATGTGTTGCGGATTGTCATGCGTTTTTTGATGTGCGGATTTGCCTTACTTAATGTATAGTCAATGGGTGCAGAAACGCTGCGTTTCCGCACAAAGAACTGACATGCTGCGGGGGAAAAAAAGCAGCGAATCCCCAATGATTTTTGCGCAGAATGTGCTCAGCAATTCTCAAATCCCAATTTACTATCATTGTTACTGTCCTACACTGCGGATTTGATGCGATTCCGCGAGTCCAAAAACACTGGAAATGCATCAAAATCTGCAACGTGTGCACACAGCCGAAGTCCCACATGCTCGGTGCCTTGGGGTGATCCTCGACTCTGCCCTCTCTTTCAAGCCACATATCCATGTCCTTGTCTCCTCCTGCTGTCTCAAACTCAAAAATATTTCTTGGATCTGCACATTCCTTGACCACGAAACCAAAAAAAACCTAGTCCATGCCCTCATCATCTCCCGCCTTGACTACTGCAACCTCCTGCTCTGTGGCCTCCCCTCTAACACGCTCACACCCCTCCAATCTATTCTACACTCTGCTGCCCGACTAATCCACCTGTCCCCCCGCTATTCTCTGGCCTTTCCCCTCTGCAAATCCCTTCACTGGCTCCCCATTACCCAGAGACTCCAGTACAAAACCCTAACCGTGACGTACAAAGCCATCCACAACCTGTCTCCTCCATACATCTGTGACCTCGTCTCCCGGTACTTACCTACACGCAACCTCCGATCCTCACAAGACCTCCTTCTCTACTCCCCTCTTATCTCCTCTTCCCACAATCGTATACAAGATTTCTCTCGCGTATCACCCCTACTCTGGAACCCTCTACCACAACACATCAGACTCTCGCCTACCATCGAAACCTTCAAAAAGAGCCTGAAGACCCACCTCTTCCGACAAGCCTACAACCTGCGGTAACCACCGATCAACCAAACCACTGCACGACCAGCTCTATCCTCACCTACTGTATCCTCACCCATCCCCTGCAGACTGTGAGCCCTCGCGGGCAGGGTCCTCCCTCCTTATGTACCTGTATGCCTTGTATTGCTCATGTTTAATGTATTTGTCTATATTTGCCCCGTTCACATGTAAAGCGCCATGGAATAAATGGCGCTATAAAAATGTATAATAATAAAAAAGAGGCAAAGCAGAAGGTTACAAGTGGCTTAAAAGAGTAAAAACAACAAAAACAAGACAATATGGAAAAGTGACATAAAGCATGATGAAGAACGTGGACTCCGGACTGTGGAGCCTAGAATGGACCCAGGGGTCCATGGACCACAGATAAGGAGAATAGGCTTATAGAAAAGTTGCAAAACTAAGGAACTCGTTAAGGCCCATGGGGGCCACGGTATCTAAAGTAACAATCCACTTTGTTTCCCTCTGGGTAAGAAGCTTTTTGTTGTTCCCCTCTGACCCCCATATGAATAATATCGATGCCCGTACCCATAAGTGGGATATACAGGAGACTGGCGCATATCCTGTGACAGACACACGTGTATCGTGCAGCAGAACCAGTGTCATTTATCACGCTATACGTGGCTGCTCCAAGATCTACGCCGGTCTCACCTGTAGGGAACTAAGGGTGCAGGTGCGTGAACGCGTGCGGGACATTTGCGTGGCCAAGACAGTGGCCGACCCCTCTGAAAATGACTCCCCCCATTTTAAGGCATATGTATACCCCTCCTCACATGTAAAGCGCCATGGAATAAATGGCGCTATAATAATAAATAATAATTATGATGCCAAATCACTTATTGTTAGGAGTAACGATATTATAATAATTGGTGACTTTTCACCTTTCCTGTGTTTTACCGATGATTAGTTTGTGCGACTAATAAACAGTTCAGCAGTAAATATTGTAGCACAGAATATACAATGGATACACTAGAGACAAGATTTAAAGGGGAACACACATCTTAGCTGGAGCTATCTGTATGAAGGACACGAGGCAGCAACTTGTTTTTTTCCCTGTTTTTTTTATTTTTTTATGCATAAGAAAACAGAGGCAGCAGCGAGTGTCATCCATCACAGCCGTCGCCGTCCTTCAGTCACAGGTAATCTGCATCCACACCGTCTAATACATGACACACAGACAGGATCATCCGCTATCTTGTCACCAGCAAAGTTGTCTGCCGACAGGAGGTTCAAGCTGCCACCAGTCCGCGCTCAGAGGGGGGCGCCGCGAATCTCACGCTGAGAGACTCATGTATTCCTGCCTTCATTTCCTTTGTTGGAAGAATATTTAAATCCTGTGAACGGTGTCTGTGGATAGTAACGCTTTTAAAGGTGGTTCCATATATACAATATATACAATATATACAGTATATACAGTATATATATAGAGAGAGAGAATGAGGGAAAGAAAACTCTGAATCAGATCAGTATTCAGTGTGATGCCTTTAGACCAGATACTGATGATGGAGGCGACGGGCGGTCACCAGATACTGATGGAGGGGACGGGCAGTCACCAGATACCAATGCTGGAGGCGACGGGCGGTCACCAGATACAGATGCTAGAGGCGACGGGCGGTCACCAGATACTGATGATGGAGGCGACGGGCGGTCACCAGATACTGATGATGGAGGCGGCGGGTGGTCACCAGATACAGATGATGGAGGCAACGGGCGGTCACCAGATACAGATGCTGGAGGAGACGGGCGGTCACCAGATACTGATGATGGAGGCGGCGGGTGGTCACCAGATACAGATGATGGAGGCGACGGGCGGTCACCAGATACTGATGATGGAGGCGACGGGCGGTCACCAGATACAGATGCTAGAGGCGACGGGCGGTCACCAGATACTGATGATGGAGGCGACGGGCGGTCACCAGATACTGATGATGGAGGCGGCGGGTGGTCACCAGATACAGATGATGGAGGCAACGGGCGGTCACCAGATACAGATGCTGGAGGAGACGGGCGGTCACCAGATACTGATGATGGAGGCGGCGGGTGGTCACCAGATACAGATGATGGAGGCGACGGGCGGTCACCAGATACTGATGATGGAGGCGGCGGGTGGTCACCAGATACAGATGATGGAGGCGACGGGCGGTAACCAGATACTGATGATGGAGGCGGCGGGTGGTCACCAGATACAGATGATGGAGGCGGCGGGTGGTCACCAGATACTGATGCTGGAGGCGACGGGCAGTCACCAGATACTGATGATGGAGGCGGCAGGCGGTCACCAGATACTGATGATGGAGGCGGCGGGTGGTCACCAGATACAGATGATGGAGGCGACGGGCAGTCACCAGATATTGATGATGGAGACGACGGGCGGTCACCAGATACTGATGATGGAGGGGACGGGCGGTCACCAGATACTGATGATGGAGGGGACGGGCGGTCACCAGATACTGATGATGGAGGCGACAGGCGGTCACCAGATACAGATGATGGAGGCGACGGGTGGTCACCAGATACTGATGATGGAGGAGACGGGCGGTCACCAGATACTGATGATGGAGAAGACAGGCGGTCACCAGATACTGATGATGGAGGCGACGAGCGGTCACCAGATACTGATGATGGAGGAGACGGGCGGTCACCAGATACTGATAATGAAGGCTACGGGTGGTCACCAGATACTGATAATGAAGGCTACGGGCGGTCACCAGATACTGATGATGGAGGTGACAGGCAGTCACCAGACACTGATGAAGGCTACGGGCGGTCTCCAGATACTGATGATGGAGGTGATGGGCGGTCACAAGATACTGATGACGGAGGCAACGGGCGGTCACCAGATACTGATGATGGAGGCGACAGGCGGTCACCAGATACTGATGATGGAGGCGGCGGGTGGTCACCAGATACCGATGATGGAGGCGACAGGCGGTCACCAGATACTGATGATGGAGGCTACGGGTGGTCACCAGATACTGATAATGAAGGCTACGGGCGGTCACCAGATACTGATGATGGAGGTGACAGGCAGTCACCAGACACTGATGAAGGCTACGGGCGGTCACCAGATACTGATGATGGAGGAGACAGTCAGTCTCCAGATACTGATGATGGAGGTGATGGGCGGTCACAAGATACTGATGACGGAGGCAACGGGCGGTCACCAGATACTGATGATGGAGGCTACGGGCGGTCACCAAATACTAATGATGGAGGTGATGGGCAGTCACCAGATACTGATGACGGAGGCGACGGACGGCCACCAGACACTGACATTAGAGGCGACGGGTGGTCACCAGATACTGATGATAGAGGGGACAGGCGGTCACCAGATACTGATGGGATTTACATTTCTCATTCGTTCATTCATTTTGCATTTTGTTAATTGATAAAAAAAAATCTATTACCCCCTCCGCACACGGCCAAATCCTTGTTTTCCATCCATCGCTGTACTATTCTGAATCCTGTTAAGCCAGAACTGTCAATCAAGGTAGAAGAGGACGGAGATGGATGGAAAATATGTAGGCGGGAAGGTGCACTGATCTGCTCGTCCATGTTCGAGGTGCACCGAGCACCGCTCCTTGGTTTGAACAGTCATTTTCTGCTGATAGGATACATTTTTGATTTTTTCTTATTGCAGCCCTATATCACAATTACAAACCACAAGGCATCAATGTAAGATCAAAAGAGAACCATCTCCATAACATTGGTCCTGGGGCTTTAAGATTTGGGGTACTTTCCCTGTCTACTGATGGGCTCCTGCGGATTCTGGGTGGGTGGAGTCTTTATAGTGTGATGTCAGAGCTGTGCTATGTGCTCCAGCCAATCAGATGTCTCACTCCTCACACCCACCTCCCTGCTGTAGCCAATGAGGGAAGACTTGCAGCTTCATCTCCCTCCTCTCCTTAATGTTTTACACTAGATGGATATTTTGGGGGTTGGCTGAGAAGATTTCTGCACATTTGCAGAGATTCTACATGCAAGAAAGGGGAACTACAGGGAGGAAGGAGAGGAAGGTGTCATGTCCCTCTATAAAACTTCATGTATTCATATGTTCCATAGAGTTAGATAAACAGGTTAAAACAACAGATACATTTCATGGAAAGATTCCTTTATGAATATCTATATAAAAGAAACATTTTTAAATATATATAAATATATTGCTTTACTTATCTTTTACTGATAAATTATCATTACTCAGAGCTGAATTTACAATTCTGCTGTTTATTATTGGAAGCAGTAAAGTGTCAGTAGAGTCAATCCTAACTGATAACTGAGGCCTTATAATGCAGGGGGGCAGATAGTTGTTCCTAAATTCCCAGAATGAAAATCACCACAGTATATTATGGGCAGACCCTGAACAAGCAGGTCATGCTGGTGGACTTCCGCTCTGAAATATGCAGAATTGTACGCATTATTTTAAAGACTTTTTCTACAAATTCTCCAGTCAGGGTCGGACTAGCCCACCGGAGAACCAGACGATTATTCGGTGGGCCGAGACACTGACATCTGCTAGCATAGCATACAGGGCCGGCAGCTGCCTAGGGCCCCCGCTGCCCCAGTCAGGGAGGGCCGCCCGGTGCCAGTGGAGCAGCAGCGGGTGGCAGGAGGCAGGCTAAAGCCTTTGCCCACTGCTAAAGAGAAATGAATATTCACTGCTCCCCACACCCGCATGGGCATGGGAAGCAGTGAATATTAATTTCTCTTTAGCAGCGGGCATATGCTTTAGCTGCAGCTGCCGGCTCCTGGCTCCTGTCACCCCCTGCTCCACCACTGCTGCCCCCCAGCGCGCCCCGCATTCAACTGTATTGGCATCATAGATGCCGATACAGTTGAAAGCAATAATGGAGCAGAGGGCGTCAGCTGACGCACCTTCCCCCATCATTCCCTTCTTTGGCGTGGCTACATTATACCCTATGAGAGGGGATACATTATATTCTATGGGGGATTGCATTATACTATATGAGGGGGCTACATTATATTCTAAAGGGGGCTGCATTATACCCTAAGAGGGGGCTGCATTATACCCTAATGGGGTCTACATTATATTCTATGGAGGGGCTGCATTACACTATATCAGTGGGCTACAATATATTCTATAGGGGGCTGCATTATACCCTATGAGGGGACCACATTATATTCTAAGAGGGATACATTATAATCTATGTGGGTCTGCATTATACTATATGAGGGGGTTACATTATATTCTATGGGGGATTGCATTATACCCTATGAGGGGACTGCATTAAACCCCAATGGGGCAACATTATGTTCTGTGGGTGGCTGCATTATACCCTGATGGGGCTACATTACATTCTATGGGGGGCTGCATTATACCCTATGAGGGGGAGACATTATATTCTATGGGCGGGATTGCATAATACTATGTGATGGGGCTACATTATATTTTATGGGGCGATGCATTATACCCTATGAAGGGACTGCATTATATTCTATGGGGGGTGCATTGTACTATTTGAGGGGGCTACATTATATTCTATGGGGGGCTGCATTATAGACTACGAGGGGGCTGCATTATACCCTATGAGGGGGCTACATTGTATTCTATGGGGGGCTGCATTATACTATATGATGGGGGCTGCATTATACCCTATGAGGGGCTGCATTATATTCTATGGGGAGGGCTACATTATATTCTATGGGGAGGGCTACATTATACCCTATGAGGGGGCAGCATTATACCCTATGAGGGGGCTGAATTATACTCTATGAGGGGCTGCATTATATTCTATGGGGGCTGCATTATATCCTATGAGGGGGCTGGCATTATATTCTATGGGGGGCTGCTTTATACTATTTTAGGGGGGCTGCATTATATTCCATGGGGAGGGCTGCATTATACACTTTATACACTAGGTTAAATTATAACCTGATATTAGCATGTTGTACCGCACAGTTGGTGGTCTTGTATTTATTTCTATGTAGCTACATTGTGGGCCCCTTCCATGATTTTCTCTGGTGGGCCCAAGGTGCTCCAGTACAACGCTGTCTCCACTAATCCGGAAAGGTGAACCAGAGTGGGAATCCGACCACTGTGGTTGTGATGTTTATTTTTCGATCACAATAGATGTCTTGAAAGAAATTGCAAAAAAAAATTGCAGGGGAGCACTTAAAGGAACGTCTAGTTCTTATATCAGCTCACCCCACGCTGCACCTCCTGTCATAGTAAAGACTGTTTGCAGATTTTTTTATCTTCTTCTCCAAAGAAAAAAATGCATTTTCTATAAAGGACTATCTATTATTTTACTGCCCTTGAATGAACCCTTTCAGGGAGCTGCACACAATAAATGGCAGGACGTCAGATGATTGGCAAATTATTCTTATTAACCCCTTGAAGAAGTAGGTTTTTATTTTTACCCATTTGTCCATTATCGCCTCCCGAGAGGCTTTGGAATTTGTATATTAACTTTTAAGCCATTGAATTCAAAGTTTTGCAAAAACTTTATACATTTTAGGGGGGAGTTCAAAAAAATGTTTTGTAACTTTTGCACTGTATTTTTTTTATTTTTTGTCTCGCCTTATTCTGAGAGCCATAACTTTATATTCCTCTTTTCACTGCGCGTTGTGATATTTGCAGGGCGAGCTGTAGTGTCCATTGGTTCCCTTTCAGGGTAAACACAACTTTCTGATTAGTTTTTGATCCTGTGGATATGTGATACCTTGCAGAATTGGGACATTCCCTTTAAATCAGCTTCTCTCGGTGTAGGGTGCCCTTTAAATATCTCTCTTAGATGAGCAGTAAGTCCAATTAGGTGTTGTCTGTGTCCCGGTGTATATAAGTATAGTCCAGGAATCCTCCCATTATCGCTATTACCGCAGAGTTCAGGAACAGTTTCACAGGAAATAGGGAGAAAATGAGGGTTGTTGTGAGTCCCCCGCTGTGAATCATGGGGGGGGGCAGAGGTAAATTGGCAGGGGCTCCTGGCTAGATGACATGGTAAAGGGACTGGGCTCGGGGGATGAGGGGCAGGTGTGAGAAGAGAAGAGAAAAAAAATGAAAAATGATTATCGACTTTGAGACGCGAGCTGAGCTGTAATGAAAAGAGAGTGCGGAGCCGACAGAGGCGGCCGGAGAAGCCTGCGAAAAGGATATTACTGCGAAATTAAAGATAGCAGATACGGATGAGCAGAAAACATTAAGCCCAACCTTTGTGTTCATCTTGGGGATGTTTCTTCCATTTTTTTTCTTGTTAACCTCATGTCACAGTAAGGCCGGCGTCACACTGGCGAGTTTTACGGACGTATGAGCGCAGAAACTACGTCCGTAAAACTCGCAAAATAAACGGCACAATTATTCTCAATGGGGCTGCTCCTATTAGCCGTATATTACGGTTCAGTATTATACGGCTTTGTACGGCCGTACAAAATCGCAGCATGCTGCGTTTGTCAGCGTATTGCGCAAAAAAAATCGCTAATGAAAGTCTATGGGGGCGAGAAAAATACGGATTCCACACGGACCAGCAGTGTGACTTGCGAGAAATACGCAGCGGTGTTAGTGAAAAGTCGATAATTCAATTGCCGGCTTTTCATTTCTCCTTCCCAAACCCGACATGATATGAGACATGATTACATACAGTAAACCATCTCATATCCCCTTTTTTTTTGCATATTCCACACTACTAATGTTAGTAGTGTGTATGTGTAAAATTTCAGCGCTGTAGCTGCTGAAATAAAGGGTTAAATGGCAGAAAAAATTGGCGTGGGCTCCCGCGCAATTTTCTCCGCCAGAATGGTAAAGCCAGTGACTGAGGGCAGATATTAATAGCCTAGAGAGGGACCATGGTTATTGGCCCCCCCGTGGCTAAAAACATCTGCCCCCAGCCACCCCAGAAAAGGCACATCTGGAAGATGCGCCTATTCTGGCACTTGGCCACTCTCTTCCCACTCCCTGTAGCAGTGGGATATGGGGTAATGAAGGGTTAATGCCACCTTGCTATTGTAAGGTGGCATTAAGCCAGATTAATAATGGAGAGGCGTCAATTATGTCACCTATCCATTATTAATCCAATTGTTGGAAAGGGTTAAAAAACACACACACACATTATTTAAAAGTAGTTTAATGAAATAAACACAGCGGTTGTTGTAATAATTTATTGTTCTCTCAATCCATCAGGACCACCCTCGCTTGGAAAAATAATAAACGCACAAGATACATACCTTCTGGTGAACCGTCTCGTCTCACGAAGTAATCCATCTGAAGGGGTTAACTAATATTACAGGCACAGCTGCGATAAACCACTCGCTCGTGCCTGTAATCCCCAGGTGCTGAAAGGAAAGCTGGATCTGTACTTACATTCAGTCGTGGTGATGCGCCCTCTGGTGGATGTTCTCATGAACTGCAGCCTGGGAACTTTTTCCCACGCTCCAGGTCATATGAGGACATCCACCAGGGGGCGCATCACCGCGACTGAAGGAAATGTAGGTCAATGACCTACATTTCATTCATTCGCCGGGGATTACAGGCACGGAGCACAGCTGCATTAGCAGGGCTCCTGCCTGTAATATTAGTTAACCCCTTCAGATGGATTACTTCGTGGGACGAGACGGTTCACCAGAAGGTATGTATCTTGTGCGTTTATTATTTTTCCAAGCGAGGGTGTTCCTGATGGATTGAGAGAACAATAAATTATTACAACAACCACTGTGTTTATTTCATTAAACTACTTTTAAATAATGTGTGTGTGTTTTTTAACCCTTTCCAACAATTGGATTAATAATGGATAGGTGACATAATTGACGCCTCTCCATTATTAATCTGGCTTAATGCCACCTTACAATAGCAAGGTGGCATTAACCCTTCATTACCCCATATCCCACCGCTACAGGGAGTGGGAAGAGAGAGGCCAAGTGCCAGAATAGGCGCATCTTCCAGATGTGCCTTTTCTGGGGTGGCTGGGGGCAGATGTTTTTAGCCACGGGGGGGCCAATAACCATGGACCCTCTCCTGGCTATTAATATCTGCCCTCAGTCACTGGCTTTACCATTCTGGCGGAGAAAATTGCGCGGGAGCCCACGCCAATTTTTTCCGCAATTTAACCCTTTATTTCAGCAGCTACAGCGCTGAAATTTTGCACATACACACTACTAACATTAGTAGTGTGGAATATGCAAAAAAAATGGGGATATGAGATTGTTTACTGTATGTAATCATGTCTCATATCCTGTCGGGTTTGTGCAGGAGAAATGAGAAGCTGGCAATTGAATTACCGGCTTTTCACAGATATCGCGCTGAATGAAATATAAATACAGAATATATATATATGTGTCTCAATGACATATATATATATATATATATATATATATATATATATATATATATATATACTGTATATATGTTTTCCCGAACATTTGAGCACATAAATCCATTAGATGTCGGTTTTGCAAGCCTGCGCGAAAATCTCGCAGTACGGATGCCATACGGATTACATACGGAGGATGCCATGCGTAAAATACGCTGACACACCCTGCCTACGGATCAATATTTTGGGAACATTTCTCCGTATTACGGCCGTAGTACGGACGTATAATACGTGGCGTATTGTCTTACGCCCAGTGTGAGGCCGGCCTAATTGGACCAAGACTTGGTGGGAATTCCTGGCATTAAAGAAATCTCACAGGTTTAACCCCTTCCTGGCTCCGCTCCCCTGCATGGCGCTCTATCATCCCTGGTCCCCGAGGGTCCTGAATCCTACAGCCCCCTCTCCACGACATAAACTCAGTTAAACGCCCACAAAACCTTTTTATCCCATAAAGCTACATCATCATAAAAAAAGCAAATACCCCCTTCCTAATTAAGGTAATTTCATGCAAAATGAAAAGTTCTGAAACTTTTTTGTACAAGTTGCATTTTAATTCTTGTTTATATCCCACAGCTGAGAAACCCGTAAAGAACTACAACTTCTCACAGATGGGGATTTGCTACAGTTACATCCAGTTTAGACAATATTTTTGATTCGGAATCCAGACTGATACATTGTAACAAACTGTCAGGTCCGAAAGCAGATGTGTGCTGCTGATGGGTTTGGATTGCGGAGAATTTTCCAGGCTGGATACAATTGGAAGAAATCTCCAGCTGTGAGAACAACTTTGTCTCCTTTTCTTCTGTGGATGTAAGTGACAATGTTTCTGAAACAAATCGTGACAATCCTGAAAATCAAACTGTATTAAACAGTTGCAAAAGTTGTAAAACTTAAAAAACTACTTTGGATGTCACCTTGTGGATCCTCCTCTCCTATGCAGCATTTTATAAGCCCTCAGCCCTGCTCACAAGTAAATATATGATTCAGTGAGGGACCCTCTGACCTCCCCCAGCTATATAACTGCTAATAACTGACCCCCTTATATCTGCACCCCTCCCCCACCGCTTCTGCGCTATAATTTGCAGGTGCAGTAGACATGAGCGGCAGAGACCGGAGTCCTGTCACAAGTGTAATTATTTTACCTTGACGCTCCTGATTTCCTCGGCTCTCGTCCACATAAACATCTCCCAGGACCCAGATGTTGCAGTTCTCAGGGTGTTTAATTGGGTTGTTGACAAGCGGCTGCGTCTTCGTTACTTTGTCTCTTGCATTGATCTTTGTTTGTGACTCACTTTTGTCTCCTTTATTGCATTTTATTATTTCTGGTCTGTTCTTATTATTATGCTTGTTAGGTTTCTCTGCATCACCTTATTAAGGGAAAAGCTCCCTGTTACCAGAGGCGAAGATCGTCAGCCTGCGTCTACAAGTTATCAGCAAAACCTTAGCGAAAGAATTCACTTTATATCTGTCCTTCAAAAAAGAGGTGTCTGAATTAGGGGGGAATCACCAGTAGAATAGTGAGTGCAGCTCTGGGGTATAATACAGGATGTAACTCAGGATCAGTAATGTAATGTATGTACACAGTGACTGCACCAGCAGAATAGTGAGTGCAGCTCTGGAGTATAATACAGGATGTGACTCAGGATCAGTAATGTAATGTATGTACACAGTGACTGCACCAACAGAATAGTGAGTGCAGCTCTGGGGTATAATACAGGAGGTAACTCAGGATCAGTAATGTAATGTATGTACACAGTGACTGCACCAGCAGAATAGTGAGTGCAGCTCTGGGGTATAATACAGGATGTGACTCAGGATCAGTAATGTAATGTATGTACACAGTGACTGCACCAGCTGAATAGTGAGTGCAGCTCTGGAGTATAATACAGGATGTAACTCAGGATCAGTAATGTAATGTATGTACACAGTGACTGCACCAGCAGAATAGTGAGTGCAGCTCTGGGGTATAATACAGGAGGTAACTCAGGATCAGTAATGTAATGTATGTACACAGTGACTGCACCAGCAGAATAGTGAGTGCAGCTCTGGAGTATAATACAGGAGGTAACTCAGGATCAGTAATGTAATGTATGTACACAGTGACTGCACCAGCAGAATAGTGAGTGCAGCTCTGGGGTATAATACAGGAGGTAACTCAGGATCAGTAATGTAATGTATGTACACAGTGACTGCACCAGCAGAATAGTGAGTGCAGCTCTGGAGTATAAAACAGGATGTAACTCAGGATCAGTAATGTAATGTATGTACACAGTGACTGCACCAGCAGAATAGTGAGTGCAGCTCTGGGGTATAATACAGGATGTAACTCAGGATCAGTAATGTAATGTATGCACACAGTGACTGCTCCAGCAGAATAGTGAGTGCAGCTCTGGGGTATAATACAGGATGTAACTCAGGATCAATAATGCAATGTATGTACACAGTGACTGCACCAGCAGAATATGAGTGCAGCTCTGTGATATAATACAGAATGTAACTCAGGATCAGTAATGCAATGTGATAATTATAGGGGATAACTCAGGAGATTCTTTGCATGGAACAAGACAACTACAGGACACAGTTTTATAAGTGGTAAAGTCTATATTATCACACGGTGATTCAAACAGGTGCAGAGAGAAACTCAAGTCCACAACACTTGGTGCAAATATTAAACGCAGCTTAGCAGTCTATAGGAAACTTCAGAGGAAAATGCAATCAAGCAGAAAGTCTATGAAGCACAGTTATTCTTGAGGATACTTGACACGAATAAATCCTTGTCTTAGTCTAAACACAGGTAGATAAGCTTACAAGGCAGTTCAAATCATATCTTAGCTCAACAAGGGAGGCCTGGTTAATAGTCTCAGGTTTTTGCAGAGCAGAAACAGCTTACATGTCCAGCAAATGCAGGTGGAAGTAAACACGAGCAACAGATGAAGGAGGATTACTGGAAACCAATGTATGCAGCAGGAACTCAGAGCAGAGTAGCAGGATCACCACACAGGTTCACAGGAGCAGGTATATAGCCAGGGAGTAATCAGAGGTCAGGAGCTGGATGCAAGGCAGAATACTCTAGCACAGACTGAAGGCTGGGGTGGAGTTTTATAGCAGGAAGATACAGTGCACATGAAACCAAAGATGCCATCTTGGAAAAGGGCAGTAATGCACAAAAGGTAAAAAATGTTCAGAGTCCTGAAAAATGTATGTACACAGTGACTGCACCAGCTGAATAGTGAGTGCAGCTCTGGAGTATAATACAGGATGTAACTCAGGATCAGTAATGTAATGTATGTACACAGTGACTGCACAAGCAGAATAGTGAGTGCAGCTCTGGGCTATAATACAGGATGTAACTCAGGATCAGTAATGTAATGAATGTACACAGTGACTGCACCAGTAGAATAGTGCGTGCAGCTCTGGGGTATAATACAGGATGTAACTCAGGATCAGTAATGTAATGTATGTACACAGTGACTGCACCAGCAGAATAGTGAGTGCAGCTCTGGGCTTTAATACAGGACGTAACTCAGGATCAGTAATGTAATGTATGTACACAGTGACTGCACCAGCAGAATAGTGAGTGCAGCTCTGGGGTATAATACAGGATGTAACTCAGGATCAGTAATGTAATGTATGCACACAGTGACTGCACCAGTAGAATAGTGCGTGCAGCTCTGGGGTATAATACAGGATGTAACTCAGGATCAGTATTGTAATGTATGTACACAGTGACTGCACCAGCAGAATAGTGAGTGCAGCTCTGGGGTATAATACAGGATGTAACTCAGGATCAGTATTGTAATGTATGTACACAGTGACTGCACCAGCAGAATAGTGAGTGCAGCTCTGGGGTATAATACAGGATGTAACTAAGGATCAGTATTGTAATGTATGTACACAGTGACTGCACCAGCAGAATAGTGAGTGCAGCTCTGGAGTATAATACAGGAGGTAACTCAGGATCAGTTATGTAATGTATGTACACAGTGACTGCACCAGCAGAATAGTGAGTGCAGCTCTGGAGTATAATACAGGACGTAACTCAGGATCAGTAATGTAATGTATGTACATAGTGACTGCACCAGCAGAATAGTGAGTGCAGCTCTGGGCTGTAATACAGGATGTAACTCAGGATCAGTAATGTAATGTATGTACACAGTGACTGCACCAGCAGAATAGTGAGTGCAGCTCTGGAGTATAAAACAGGATGTAACTCAGGATCAGTAATGTAATGTATGTACACAGTGACTGCACCAGCAGAATAGTGAGTGCAGCTCTGGGGTATAATACAGGATGTAACTCAGGATCAGTAATGTAATGTATGCACACAGTGACTGCTCCAGCAGAATAGTGAGTGCAGCTCTGGGGTATAATACAGGATGTAACTCAGGATCAATAATGCAATGTATGTACACAGTGACTGCACCAGCAGAATATGAGTGCAGCTATGTGATATAATACAGAATGTAACTCAGGATCAGTAATGCAATGTGATAATTATAGGGGATAACTCAGGAGATTCTTTGCACGGAACAAGACAACTACAGGACACAGTTTTATAAGTGGTAAAGTCTATATTATCACACGGTGATTCAAACAGGTGCAGAGAGAAACTCAAGTCCACAACACTTGGTGCAAATATTAAACGCAGCTTAGCAGTCTATAGGAAACTTCAGAGGAAAATGCAATCAAGCAGAAAGTCTATGAAGCACAGTTATTCTTGAGGATACTTGACACGAATAAATCCTTGTCTTAGTCCAAACACAGATAGATAAGCTTACAAGGCAGTTCAAATCATATCTTAGCTCAACCAGGGAGGCCTGGTTAATAGTCTCAGGTTTTTGCAGAGCAGAAACAGCTTACATGTCCAGCAAATGCAGGTGGAAGTAAACACGAGCAACAGATGAAGGAGGATTACTGGAAACCAATGTATGCAGCAGGAACTCAGAGCAGAGTAGCAGGATCACCACACAGGTTCACAGGAGCAGGTATATAGCCAGGGAGTAATCAGAGGTCAGGAGCTGGATGCAAGGCAGAATACTCTAGCACAGACTGAAGGCTGGGGTGGAGTTTTATAGCAGGAAGACACAGTGCACATGAAACCAAAGATGCCATCTTGGAAAAGGGCAGTAATGCACAAAAGGTAAAAAATGTTCAGAGTCCTGAAAAATGTATGTACACAGTGACTGCACCAGCTGAATAGTGAGTGCAGCTCTGGAGTATAATACAGGATGTAACTCAGGATCAGTAATGTAATGTATGTACACAGTGACTGCACCAACAGAATAGTGAGTGCAGCTCTGGAGTATAAAACAGGATGTAACTCAGGATCAGTAATGTAATGTATGTACACAGTGACTGCACAAGCAGAATAGTGAGTGCAGCTCTGGGCTATAATACAGGATGTAACTCCGGATCAGTAATGTAATGAATGTACACAGTGACTGCACCAGTAGAATAGTGCGTGCAGCTCTGGGGTATAATACAGGATGTAACTCAGGATCAGTATTGTAATGTATGTACACAGTGACTGCACCAGCAGAATAGTGAGTGCAGCTCTGGGGTATAATACAGGATGTAACTCAGGATCAGTATTGTAATGTATGTACACAGTGACTGCACCAGCAGAATAGTGAGTGCAGCTCTGGGGTATAATACAGGATGTAACTAAGGATCAGTATTGTAATGTATGTACACAGTGACTGCACCAGCAGAATAGTGAGTGCAGCTCTGGAGTATAATACAGGAGGTAACTCAGGATCAGTTATGTAATGTATGTACACAGTGACTGCACCAGCAGAATAGTGAGTGCAGCTCTGGGGTATAATACAGGAGGTAACTCAGGATCAGTAATGTAATGTATGTACACAGTGACTGTACCAGCAGTATAGTGAGTGCAGCTCTGGAGTATAATGCAGGATGTAATTCAGCATCTGTACAGGATGAGTAGAATTGTATTACAATGTATTCTTTTTCTGTAGCACATATGTAGCACATAAATGTAAGATTGTGCACTCGGCAGTTTCCCTTCTTTTGCTCCTGGTAAATGCAGGCTATTTACCGCACAGACTGGCTTCTCACCTCTGTACACAGGAGTTTACACTTCTGCATGGATAATAATTACTCAGTGACAAAAGAAACTGAAATTCTTGCTGCTTTATACATTATTAATGAGATTCGATGTTTTCTGATGCTATTAAATGGCTGCAAACTGCATGAAAATATGAATAATGCAATTACAAGACTTTACGGAAGACAAAAAGGATAGATTCTCACAATTGTCCGGTAAAAAGCGATACGTTTCTGTGATTTTGCTGCCCTCTTCTTTCCTTCCTATGTATTATTGAGCAGGAGCTGTTCTTATCTGCTACAATCAATTGCTATTAATTATTGTTACATCGTTTGTTATTCTCCATACACAATCAGGGCTGTATCTAATTCAGCAGTGTATCTATTCACTATATAATAAAAATACTACAGATTGAGTTTTTTCATATCCAATACTCCATTCACTCCCAGAGCTGCACCCAACTCAATGCCCCAATCACCCCCTTCCCCAAAAGCCATTTTCCTGCAAGAACATAATAATAATAATCTTTATTTTTATATAGCGCTATCATATTCCGCAGCGCTTTACAGACATTATCATCGCTGACCCAGATGGAGCTCACAATCTACATTCTCTATCCGTATGTCTTTGGAATGTGGGAGGAAACCGGAGAACCCAGAGGAAACTCACGCAAACACGGAGAGAACATACAAACTCCTTGCAGATGTTGTCCCTGGTGAGATTTGAACCCTGGACTCCAGCTGTAGATTGCCTCTTGTAGGGCATAATATCCACCAGCAGGGGGCAGCAGTGAGGGGCCAGGTCACTGATCTCACTGTAAACCAGGAGAAATCTGAATGCAGCCCTGGAAGGAAAAAGAGAATAAAACAAGATAAAGTACAGCAAAGTATTTGTAAACTTGTCCCTAGCATTGTCAGTCAGGGCATGCTGGGAGTAGTAGTTTTACAACAGTTTAAAGCCACAGGTTGCAAACATTTAGCGTTATGCAAAGCCCAGATCCTATCGATCAGGCAGATTGGTGTAATTTGTGCTGCCCTTGGATATGACAGCGGAGCAGCTTAGAGCTGTCCATCATCTACAGGATTATCTATGCACACAAATAACCACTGCCACCAATGACAAACAATGCAGGGATCCTGTCTGATCATTGACTGCTCCTCCTCTGCTGCTGTCCATGGTGCTGAACTCCAGGACTGGCTTCATAGGCAGAGAGTCCACTGTCCACAGAGCTACAGGAGTCATTGCAGAGCATTGTGCAACAGCCAAGATCAGAGCTGGCTCCAATCCGGTCCGTTCAACAACTCAGATCGCACCATTAATGCTGCTCATGGCGCAGAACAGACCGCACAGAGGGAGAAGGCTCCATCTGTCACACCATCAGTACCCCAGACCGACGTCGCAGCGTGCTGATGGGTCGTCATGTACATAAACAATGGAGTCCAAATTCTGGAAAAGTTATAAATACCAGAAAATGAAAACAATTAAAACTACAAGTCAACTACTAATCAGGCCCTTTATAAACCTGTGTGATGGAAAAATACAATGTGTCAATGCAAATATGAATATTGGTGTAAAATAATAAAGGAAAAATGGGTTATTATTCAAATGTATAAAACAATAAAATATATCTATGTATAATGACCTTCAGAATAAATAACACCCAGACAAAAGACAATGACAGAATTCTAATTTTTTTATTTATATATACATATATTTATAAATTAACACTATCAATATGTTATACATTCTCTAAATTGATGCCAATAAAAAGCACGAGTCCGCTGCACAAACTTACAACCGAGTGATAAAAATCCGGTCTCCCTGCAGCCACCACTAGAGGGAGCTCACGGCATACAGTGTTATTACTGAATGCAATGTATAAAGAGTATGCAGTAAGCTCCTGAGCTCCCCCTGGTGGTGGCTGCCGGTAGTCAGCATCTTTTTGTTTTCTTTTTTTATGTGTATATTGGGGATTTGGAGCTCTGTATCGGAAAAACAAAAGTCTCATCTATATAAAAACATATTAAGAAAATAATCAATGCAGATGTTTTAGACTTTAAAGCAACACTATATGGATGTAGCCTCTAAGGGTATAACAGGGACAAAGACTTGAATTTTTTATTTGCAAAGTTGATGATTACATCAATTCACCTGAATTCAGAGACCTGAGATTTGGGGATTTTTTTTCCCTTTAGCGAAGACTTTCTCCAGAAATCAGCTGCATCCCGGAGAGAGACTCATTTTATAATATCGACATGCTTAATAAGTTGAGAGTTGCTGTTCCTGAGGCCGAGGTCTGCGGCCTCGTCTGACAGTGACTCATTTTGTGCTGCTGTTTGCAGATAGGGGAAAAAATATGAGAAAATAATGAATGTGATTTCTGCGGCTGATGAATGCATATGATATACATGAAGTCGCAGATTATTCGCCTGATTATCATCTCCAGCCGCGGAGCAGGCGTAGTGATCGCATAAAATGGGAGGCAAGGGTCGTTATGGCGCCACGATTCTAGATGACAGCTCCTAGGATCGGTATTAGTTGGCTCCGATCAATGAGGTCCTGACCCCCTTGGTCAGCAGGGAGGGGATTAGTGCTTTAATCCCTTTGCTAATGATATAGTTGTTAATGATAATCCGGTCTGGACGGGGGCAGCGTCAGTCGGGGGCATCACGGGGAAGAATCCTAATGAGGATTTTGCACCAGGTTTTTATTAAGCAAGTAAAAGTTTTGCAAGGAGATGATGGTGGTAGTTGTACTTTCCCTATCAGGGATGATTATCAGGCAGCTTTATGGGAAGGTCTATATCAGGGCATGCTGAGAGTTGTAGTCTCCCAACAGGAGCTCTCCAGCCTCACCATATCTGCTGTGTATTGGCCGATGACAAGGTTTTGGGGCTCAGTGATTGCTGGTCACATAGCGCCCTCTACTACGCTCTCCATCGTCTGTTGTGGTGTCGTAAGGGCAGAAGGCCATGATTATGGCTTCTGTCTGGCTAATGTTACCCTACGGACACGGCTCCTCGGCTCCCTCTAGTGGTGGCTAAAGGAAGACAGAATGTTATCATTTTAATAGTTTTGCACTTTGAAGGTAGATAAGTGCATCGAGTTCACCCTATAACCTAACGGTCACTTTACTGCAATGGATCTGGAGCTCAAAAATTATATTCTTCATTGGTATAAAGCGATATGAAGGCAGCGATCAGTACGGAATGACTGAGGGACCCATTCAACAAAGAAGCTTCAGTCCTGGTTTTTAAGTGTCTTGATGCCACAATAAGGGAAGGCGGCCATTATATAAATTAGCAGTGAAGATAGTGGCCAAGATCAGCCAGAATCAGCAGCAGAGTTAAGATCTAATTCAAGGCAGGTGGTGGAGACTGATGGGTGATATGTGTGAGGAGCCCGGAGAATATCCTCACTGAGAACATCTGACCTTACAAGCCAGCGGTGAAATAGTTAATCGTGTTCACTTTAAAATAGTGGAAGTCAGATCTGCTCCTTCTAGTCTGTTACCTCCAGGCAAAACCTAGGACTTCTCAACCCTGTGTCACACTGCCATCAAGTGGTCACCTGCGGAACAGCGAGCAGCAACACAGTGGCAGCATTGATGATATGGGAGTAGTAGTAGTGTTATTATATTTTGTATTTTCCTGCACATGTGATTAATCCTTCTCCTTTGGGATTCTCCAACCTCCGGTAAATAGGATTTAATGGACAGAAACTATAACAAAACAAATAGTATCAAAGTTTGTATCATCTATGACATTAGTGATGTTCAGTAATATATCTATATGTAACACGTGTCTATTGTGTGCACAGTATATACTGTATGTATTCATGTGTGCGGGTGTCCACAGTATGTGCCATGTGTATATGTGTTCATAATATATACAGCATATGGAGGAAAGTATGTGCCCCCTCCACATACACGTCTTATTCTCTGACCGCTCATGTCCCCCCCATGTCTGTATGGAGCTTGTGCACTGGGCGCAGTTATGGGGGGCAGATAAGGGTCTTCCCCAAACTGTTCCCACAAAGCTGACGCTATAATTGTCCATAATGTCCTGTGTTTAAGATGAAGATTCCCCATCACTGGAGTTGGGGGTCCGAGGCCGCCCCCTGATAACAGCACATAGCAGTATCCTCCTCCACCAAACAATGGACCCCAGATGTTATACAATGGGAGACAATGATGGAGCCGGATGTTATACATCCTTGGGTGATAGAGACGGATTTTATATACTGGGCGCAATAGGGCTGGATGCTATACACCGAGGGGGGAGGGGCTGGATGTTGTATACAGGACTGGTGGGGGCAATCTTGCCTTGTGCAGGCGTGTACTACGGAGGACAGAGAATGAACTTCAATCCAATATTGCAGCCAGTGGGTAAGGAAAGGGTGAATCAAACACCCGAAAACCCCGCCCCTATGGCTAAAGATTGTTCCCTCCAAATTCAGGTGACAGTGTCCCTTTAAATTCACTGATTAAGTCGCGGGGCCGGATACTCCTCTCCATATAGTGTCTGTGCAGCTTCTTGTGTTTTGCGTATATTACAAATGTACGTAAATATTTATGTATCTCTGTCTGTAGCGTTGTGTCTGTACAATGTACATATATACATATATATATATGTACTCCCTGCCCTGCTGTGATATGGAATCACGGGATGTTTTAATGTATCTCAGACTAAATAGCCATTCAGGAGTTTTGGAAAGCTGGGTGCCTTCCCCTGAGACTGATATAACTAGGACCAGTCTTCACCTCGATATTTGGTGCTCTGGTTCTTAACCCTTTATATTTTTCTGCCGGCTGTTGCGCCATTTCACTTGTGCTGTAACTTTTTTTTCCTGAACTCCATGAATCATTAATTGTTGGCACAACTTGAGAAAACTTCCGGTAAGTTTCTCCGAGGCGCTGACTGCAGACACATAAATTTCCATTGCTACATTTTACAGTGGGACATTAATCTGCGCTCTATTGCTGGGGCATCACGACGAGGCGCTGTTTAAGGGCGCCACTTAAATTTGGGACTCATTAAGTGGATGAATAAATGATAATGATAACTAATCCTCTGTGTATGTAAGAACCGGAACCAGCAAATGGAATATGCGCCGGTGGGGGAGGGGAAGATCAGCAGTGAGAGGGTTAACACTTCATTCCCGCATACTGCAAGATGCCGCGTTCCCTTCCAAGGATCGTCCGGCTCTTCCCGGCCACATCGACGCGTTCATTATGCAGCGAGCATTGTCCGGGACAATCAATATTTCATAATTAACACTTCACATTAAAGGATCGTTAGCATCACAATCACCAGAGAGAGTAGATCATACTCAAGGCTGCAAGAGCCGCGGACAAGGACACTGACCTGCACCCAGCCCATCCAAAGAGTGGCCCCCGGGGGCCTGATCAGGCCCCTGTGATCCACTGACAGGTGGGAAAGCTTTGGGCATGCTGGGAGTTGTAGTCACAACAAGAAGCAGACATTGACCTAAGAGATTGATGTGGTCTACAGCCTGGATTGTCCCATCTGTTGTGACACTACAACTCCCAGCAATGTTTCCATTCATTAACAGCAAGCAGAGGTATTAAAAGGGTGGAAAAATTGAAGAACAACGTCTATTAGAAAGTTAAAGGGATTGACTTATTCGCCTGAGGATTGGCTGAATCTGACAACCAGGCATCCGACACCCATCAGAAACAACGCTCTGGAGTAAGGCGCACTGCGTTGGTCATTAGAGGGTTAACAGGGGTAAAGAGGATTCTTTACTGTAAGAGCAGTAAAACTATAGAAATCTGTCCTCACTGTGTTGGGGAAGGAGCAATGTGGAGCTGATACCCGGGGAACCAGCCCTGTCCTCCTGGTGGGCAAACAATGGGGGGACTATGGGGACTATGCCCTTTATGCGTAGGGACAAGGACCTCTTTCCATCCCATGTCCCTGTGCAGACATCACACTATTCCTCATCGACAGTCAGCCTCACTCCATAGCCATAACACCGGGCCCAGCGGCCCATGACTAAAGTCCCCCCTGATGAATATTAGAAGATAAATCATTGGGCTTGAAGCATCTGCCGAGTTGTCAGCCCCCTATAGATACAATCACTGGGTTGTCAGAATGTATCGATCTGTTCATTTGCCCACAATGTATCACCCGGCCCCGTCAGAGTCGTTCCATCGCAGAGCTGCATTACCAGATGGCGCCAGCAGTTGGCAGCACTTATTCTCCCATTACTTTGTATCCACCTGGATGATTTCCCAATGAGATTTCTGAACAGTTTTCTGCCCGTTGTTTTATTAAACCAAATTAAATATAGATTTTAGATTTGTGCTTTCAGAAAAACTTTGCCGCGTTTCTAATTTTCAGTATTAAATCAGAAAGGTAACAAGTTTGTGTGGAGCTAACGCGTTCCATGTTCTTGGTCCGGAGCTGTGATAGCGGCTGGCTACTTATACTGGGGGAAGAGCGACAAGTCCGGCTACATTACCCATGATTCACCTGTGCAGCAGACCACATTTTTCATCAGATCACGGTGACTACTACTTGGCATTGTCAGAGCTGCACCCGTCACCGAACATTTCTGTCTTCAGCTTCCCTATAACTTATATACTCAACCTCATTTACAGTGCAAAACTTGGGATATGTAAAAGAATTTGTCAGCAAGTCTTTGCTCACCCATCTGAGAGCAGCATAATGTAGGGGCCGAGACCCTGATTCCACTGATGTGTCACTTACTGAGCTACTTGCTACAGTTTTGATAAAACCCCCATTTTTTCTGCTGCAGATCTTTCAGTTTTCCAATTGCTGTATTACCCGATCCACACCACTCATTGACAGCTGTATGTACACTGTGCATAGGCAGAAAGCTGCCAATCAGTGGTGAAGGCTGCATTATACAGACCAGGAGGACTATATGGCATGATACAACTGGTCCTCTAGTGATAATTTCCTTGTTTAGAAAGCAGTGCAGTTATCAAAACTACAGCAAGTAGCCCAGTTAGTGACACATTGCTGGAATCAGGGTCTCTGTCTCTACATTATGCTGCTTTTACATAGGGTAGCCCAAATCTGGTCACATATTCCACTTAAGTTCCTTCTAGGATCACCCACAAAATAGTCAGTAATGCCCCTATACCAGTCACTATTAGGCACAGATTTGTCAAACTCTGCCCCTTCGCAGGCCAGTTTGTAGAAACCCCCCCCCCCCCCCATTCCACACACGCATTTGCTGGGTGGGGAAGCTTTTCTTGCTTTATTGATGAGCTCTTGTTGCTGAGCCCTGTGCTCTGAGCCAGTTCGGTCTCCCCACTGACCCTCCTCTATTCGTTCCTTCAGGCTGCAGCTGCATCGCCCTCCTCTCCCTCCTCCCTCTCATGTATTTAGAGTTTCTCACTAAACTTTTTTCAATAACTTAGAAAGTTTGGGGATCTTTACAGAGAATTTACAAACAGACCGCACACATGAGATCTGTCAGGTACGCAGTATTAAATATGTTAACCTTTAATATACTAACGTTTTCTACTGATATCTGTAAAAAATATAATAAATTTGATTGGAAGCGGGTGTCCGTAAGGGGAACCAAAGCAGCACTTCATTTATTATGTGATGTTTTGGATTTCTGCAGGTATTTGGTTACAGAGGACGGGAATCCTGCTCACGACTGTACTCGGCCTCATGTCTGGAGCAGTAATACTTGTTGTTCTTCAAGCAGAAAAGCTGTCACTAGTTATGACGGTAATAAAAACACAGGAATGTCACTCTGACTTTGCCACACAGGATTTGATGCAGTGATGACCGACAGAAAATCCAAGGAAAGAGAAAAGGAGAAGAGAAAACGCTGGTCACACAATCCCAGAGAACAGCAAATAGCCGATATGGAAAGAATCTGATAAAAAAAAAAAGGATTCTATGTTTTTCAAATGGGCAGTATTATAGTAGTTATATTCTTGTACATAGGGGCAGTATTATAGTAGTTATATTCTTGTACATAGGAGCAGTATTATAGTAGTGATATTCTTGTACATTGGGGCAGTATTATAGTAGTTATATTCTTGTACATAGGAGCAGTATTATAGTAATTATATTCTTGTACATAGGAGCAGTATTATAGTAGTTATATTCTTGTACATAGGGGCAGTATTATAGTAGTTATATTCTTGTACATAGGGGCAGTATTATAGTAGTTATATTCTTGTACAAAGGAGCAGTATTATAGTAGTTATATTCTTGTACATAGGGGCAGTATTATAGTAGTTATATTCTTGTACATAGGGGCAGTATTATAGTAGTTATATTCTTGTACATAGGGGCAGTATTATAGTAGTTATATTCTTGTACAAAGGAGCAGTATTATAGTAGTTATATTCTTGTACATAGGGGCAGTATTATAGTAGTTATATTCTTGTACAAAGGAGCAGTATTATAGTAGTTATATTCTTGTATATCGGAGGCAGTATTATAGTAGTGATATTCTTGTACAAAGGGGCAGTATTATAGTAGTTATATTCTTGTATATAGGAGGCAGTATTATAGTAGTTATATTCTTGTACAAAGGGGCAGTATTATAGTAGTTATATTCTTGTATATAGGAGGCAGTATTATAGTAGTTATATTCTTGTACAAAGGGGCAGTATTATAGTAGTTATATTCTTGTACATAGGAGCAGTATTAAAGCAGTTATAGTCTTGTACACAGGGAGCAGTATTATAGTAGTTATATTCCTGTACAAAGGAGCAGTATTATAGTAGTTATATTCTTGTACATAGGAGCAGTATTATAGTAGTTATATTCTTGTACAAAGGAGCAGTATTATAGTAGTTATATTCTTGTACATAGGGGCAGTATTATAGTAGTTATATTCTTGTACATAGGAGCAGTATTATAGTAGTTATATTCTTGTACATAGGAGCAGTATTATAGTAGTTATATTCTTGTACAAAGGAGCAATATTATAGTAGTTATATTCTTGTACATAGGGGCAGTATTATAGTAGTTATATTCTTGTACAAAGGAGCAGTATTATAGTAGTTATATTCTTGTACATAGGGGCAGTATTATAGTAGTTATATTCTTGTACATAGGAGCAGTATTATAGTAGTTATATTCTTGTACATAGGAGCAGTATTATAGTAGTTATATTCTTGTACATAGGAGCAGTATTATAGTAGTTATATTCTTGTACATAGGGGCAGTATTATAGTAGTTATATTCTTGTACATAGGAGCAGTATTATAGTAGTTATATTCTTGTACAAAGGAGCAATATTATAGTAGTTATATTCTTGTACATAAGAACAGTATTATAGTAGTTATATTCTTGTACATAGGGAGCAGTATTATAGTAGTTATATTCTTGTACATAGGGGCAGTATTATAGTAGTTATATTCTTGTACATAAGAACAGTATTATAGTAGTTATATTCTTGTACATAGGGAGCAGTATTATAGTAGTTATATTCTTGTACATAGGGGCAGTATTATAGTAGTTATATTCTTGTACATAGGAGCAGTATTATAGTAGTTATATTCTTGTACATAGGGGCAGTATTATAGTAGTTATATTCTTGTACATAGGGAGCAGTATTATAGTAGTTATATTCTTGTACATAGGGACAGTATTATAGTAGTTATATTCTTATACATAGGAGCAGTATTATAGTAGTTATATTCTTGTACATAGGGAGCAGTATTATAGTAGTTATATTCTTGTACATAGGGAGCAGTATTATAGTAGTTATATTCTTATACATAGGAGCAGTATTATAGTAGTTATATTCTTGTACATAGGAGCAGTATTATAGTAGTTATATTCTTGTACATAGGGAGCAGTATTATAGTAGTTATATTCTTGTACATAGGGACAGTATTATAGTAGTTATATTCTTATACATAGGAGCAGTATTATAGTAGTTATATTCTTGTACATAAGAGCAGTATTATAGTAGTTATATTCTTGTACATAGGGAGCAGTATTATAGTAGTTATATTCTTGTACATAGGAGCAGTATTATAGTAGTTATATTCTTGTACATAGGAGCAGTATTATAGTAGTTATATTCTTGTACATAAGAGCAGTATTATAGTAGTTATATTCTTGTACATAGGGAGCAGTATTATAGTAGTTATATTCTTGTACATAGGAGCAGTATTATAGTAGTTATATTCTTGTACATAGGAGCAGTATTATAGTAGTTATATCCTTGTACATAGGGATAGTATTATAGTAGTTATATTCTTGTACATAGGAGCAGTATTATAGTAGTTATATTCTTGTACATAGGAGCAGTATTATAGTAGTTATATTCTTGTACATAGGGGCAGTATTATAGTAGTTATATTCTTGTACATAGGAGCAGTATTATAGTAGTTATATTATTGTACATAGAGGGCAGTATTATAGTATTTATATTTTGTATACAGGAGCAGTATTATAGTTTAATTTTGGAACCACAAAAACTTAACCATGAAGTGAAGAGCCCTGTAATGTTACAGGGCGGGGGCCGAGTGCTGAGGAGCAGAGGGCAGAAAAGTCACCACCGCTCTGCCCCCATAACTGCAGAGTCCAGACCTCCTCTGTTATCAGCACAAACACTGCGCCCCCTGCTGGGAGCTTCATGACCGAGCAGCTGCATGCAGCCGTACATCACCAAGCACAATGCCGAGCGTCGGATGGAGCGGTGTAAAGCCGCCACCACTGGACTCTGGAGGAGACGTGTTCTGTGCAGTGACGGATCGCACTTCTCTATCTGATGGAGGAGTCTGGGTTTGGTGATTCCAGGAGGACGTTACCCCCTGACTACATTGTGCCCCCTGTACAGATGGTGGAGGGGGAAGGGGGCCTTGGACCTTTAGTTTTAGTGAAGGGAAATCTCCATCTTCAGCACAGGACATTGTGAACATTTGTAGCTTCAGCTTTTTGTAAGGAATCTGAGGAAGGTCCTTCTGTTCCCCATGACTGTTGCACAAACTGTGGCCATAGTTGGGGGGGTCTGATGTGGAGCACACGACTTTCCTGCAGGAACCCCCATGTCGTGTGGTCTGAGCGCTCACCCAAGTGTCTCCGTGCTGTGAATCTGAAGATCTGCGGCTGTTGCTGCTCAGTCAGGAAAGGGTTACGCTGGTTTTAGTCTTTGCTGAACACAGAATTTTTCAGGACACTGAATCAATATCCCGGACTCCTACATAATGTAGGGGACAGGGACCTGGTGAGCTGTGCAGACGGGTGGAACCATTGTTGCCGGGAGTCGGGGTTCCGGGGGACGGATTTGAGGGGTGCATGGGAAGCCAGGCTCATGTGACAGGAGGCAGAGTGACGCAGGGAGAGGAGAGGATAAAAAGCAAAACGCGCGAAAGCAGGGGCAGAGAAGCGCGGGAAATCTCTGAGGAGAGGAAACTGCAGCGCAGTTGCTGTGAGTGTGCAGGCCGCAGTGAGACTTGCAGGAAGCAGGGGGAAAACGTGCAACAGACACTGCGGGCAATTACTGGAGCCCCCAAAAAGAGACGCATTCGTCGTCAGCGACCCCCCAGGCAGAGGGGTAGTGCTGACCAGCTCAGGGACAGTATTACCGCGCTCCCTGAGAGCACCTTGCCAGAGAGTGCTACAGACTCGCATGGTTTCGTCTCAGCTGTGACTGATACTGATTATTCTCCTAATCCTCCTCAAAAAGACTCTTCTCTGGACTGGGAGGCTGTTACCTCGGATCAACGTCCGCCTGCAGGAGGGAACGCAGCACCGCAAAAGACATTCTGGACTCGACTCTACGCCTGGGCCCGTCGCCAGAAGACACCTCCTTCCTCCGCCATCAGGACTACGGCGTTGTCGGAGCCTCCCCGTCAGGACTACATCGCTGAACCAGCACTGATAAGTGACCGTTGTTGACTTTATCTTAGTAGGGAGTCACTAGTGAGGCGCTGCCGCGTTCTACGGGTGTAGTTCAGGGCGGCCATATAATAATTGGGATTTACTGCGAGATTCTGTTCTTGTATATAAGTTCCCTGCGTGGAAAACGTTTGTTATCTTTTTGGTTGGAAGTTAAAAAGAAAGTTAAAAACGCTATTCGCTTTCTGGCTCCTATTTGTCCCTGCATCCTTCTTTACCTGCGGTCTCTACATTTGGCGTAGTCGGCAGGATGCAGGATCCAAAGAAGGAGCCAGAAGATACGGAGGATGGGGCTGGGCCTAGAGCTTCTCTCTCATTGGGGGCCATGTTAAACAATTTGCCCAAGTTTAATGGGAGCAACATGTTGTTGTGGAGCTGGACTGAGAGGATGAGGGGGCTGTTGAGAATGCATCCTATGACCCCAGCCCTGGAAGCTGAGGTAGCCATTATGGCATTAGACGGAGAGGCCCGAGATTCAGTGATGTTGAGACCCCCCACAGAGCGGAATACTTTTACCGGGGTGTTACATGTGTTAGAGGGGACGCACGGGGATCCCACCGACGTGGGAGAGCTGCGGGCCCGGTTGTTTGGACGGCGACAAAAAGAGGGCGAGACTGTCACTCAGTACATGAATGCTCTGCAAGAGCTAAACATTGCAATCGTGCGGAAAGATGGTATGGGGATGGGACATGTCGACGTGACCCTGCGCGACCAACTGGTGACGGGACTGCGGGATGAGTTGACCAAACAGGCTCTACGTGAACGAGTGCGGGTCGACCCGCGCCTGACTTTCTCCGACATAGGCAATGAGGCCCGCACCCGGGAGCAAGAGAGGGGGGTGACGGTCCTGACAGGAGAGGCTCGGGTTATCCAGACCGCTGCACCAGGAGGGGGTGAGCCGTCGTGGGTTCAGGAGATGCGGCAGGAGCTCAAACAAATCCGAGACGAACTGGCCGAAGTAAAAAAAAATGCGCGAAGCCCAAGGGAGCTACCCCGGGGGCAAGGGTCTGGGAGTCCAGCTCGTGGCGCTCGTTCAGGATATTATCCGGTCTCCGGTGCTTGCTATGGTTGCGGGGAGGCAGGACATTTCGCACGGGAGTGCCCCCGGAGAGGGAGGGCCTCGTCACGGCGGGCGTTAAACTAGAGGACTCCGAGCTAAGGGGACGACGCTCGGAGTCAGAATCCCCGCGGATGGGTGGTGAAAGTCCCGAAAATTTGATTGCCAGCTGCCCCCTGGTTTGGGCAGAGTTTGAAGGGCGGGCTGTACGTTGTCTGGTGGACACCGGATCTCAAGTCACGACTATGCCCGAGGCCTATTTTAGAAAACACTTCCCTGTGTCAGTCAGACCCCAATGGGGCCCCGTAATCCGGTTGCAGGCCGCCAATCAGCTGCCCATCCCAGTGGAAGGGGTCACCTGGATGCAAATATCTTTATGTGGGAAAGACCTGGGCCGCCGGGGGGTTGTGTTGACACGGGGGGATCCCAGCCCACAACATATCGTGACTTTGGGGATGAATGTATTGAAGGACTTTGGCAGTTTGCTGTTAGGGGAGACCACACAAGAGACACTCAATCAGTGGGGGACCAGTACACCTCAAGGCTCCGTGTTCAGACAGTTAGTGAGGGAAGTCCGTGTGCAAGAGACCTTTCAGGAGGGAGACATACTAGGGAAAGTAATCACCTCCCCGACAGCAGAAGTGACGTTTCCCCCAGGACAGACTGTTATATCCCTGCCCATCCGAGCTCGCATCCCTCTGGAAGGAGTGCAAGTGCAGGTTGAGCCCACCTTTATGTCCCCTTTGCCCACAGGACTGCTGGTGGCCCGATCTCTGGCTACTGTTAAAAATGGGGCCGTACCAGTGCGATGTGTGAATGTGGACGAACACGATGTCGTGCTACGGGTCCGAAGTGAGATGGCCAAAGTGTTACGACCGTTAGAAGTGATGCCTCCTCCAGATACTTTACAGTTAAAGGTGGATTCCCCTGATCCCTGGATGGTCAGTGTCCGGTCTACACAGGATCCTGAGCTGATAGCGTTACGAAAAGGTCAAACTATTCTGGAACATATGCGAGCAGAATTACCGGGTCTGGATCCATCACAAGTCTCGCGAGTGCAGCGGCTCCTTGGACACTATGCTGAAGTGTTTGCGCAACATGAAGATGATTTTGGCTGTACCACGGCCATCGAACATGGAATTCCGACCGGAGATACAGTGCCCATCAGGGAGCGGTACAGACAGATTCCCCCGCAGATGTACCAGGAAGTAAAGACGTTGTTAGGCCAGATGCTACAAAAGGGAGTGATCCGCGAGAGTCAGAGCCCGTGGGCTGCCCCGATCGTGCTGGTGCGGAAAAAGGACGGCACGCTCCGGTTCTGTGTGGACTATCGTAAGCTAAATGCATGCACCGTCCGAGACTCTTATCCACTTCCCCGTATCGAGGAGTCTCTCTCCGTGCTGGGTCGGGCCAAATATTTTTCCACCTTAGACCTAGCCAGCGGATACTGGCAGGTCCCGATGACAGAAGCAGATCGTCCTAAGACAGCGTTCATCCTTCCCATGGGACTATTTGAGTTCAATCGAATGCCGTTTGGGCTGGCCAACGCTCCAGGCACCTTCCAACGATTAATGGAGCGGTGTCTGGGGGATTTGAACTTCGAGGCCACTCTCATTTATCTGGATGACATTGGAGCGCCCCCACACCGCCGCAGGGCCGAGGGGTACCCGGAGCCGGGCCTCTAGGTCTCAGTCCTGGGGTTGTCACGGTAGCTAGACCCGGTCCGTGGCCCTGTCTGTCAGTGGGGGACGTCCGGTGCAATAAGTGATGTTGTAGCGGTGCAGTTGTGGGGTGCAGGTCGCGGTAAATAACGAGGACACCAGGTTGCAGTCTCTTTACCTCTTTACTGAAGCTCTCTGGGTCCTCAGTCCGGAATACGGCTCACCAGGCTGCGCAAGTCCGGCCGGTCCAATGGCACTTCCAGAGCTCTCCTTGCAGGTGGAAATCGGTGCCTTCCTTCTAGCGCTATGTGTTGCAGTCCTTCCCTGCTGTGCTTACGGAAAGTACCCCACAACTGTTGTGTCTGTTTCTCGTGTTCCCTCACAACAACTTAATTCGCAATGATCTTCCTCGTCCCTCCAGATACTATGGTAGGAACGCACCCGTATGACGGGGAGGCTCGGAGATCTTCCGGGACTCTATCTGCGCCCCTCTCCTGTTGGTACCCCCCTTTGCCTTCCTGGGTGATGCGTGAGACAGTCCGCCTCAAGCTAACTGCCCTGCCGTAGGTCTGAGGTATGGCTTGAAACTCTTTACCTCCTCGGCGTTCCGGCCACCGGTAGTGCGCCTCAGTAAGGTGCTGCCTCTTTCAGCACAACCCTCACTGGTATCTCCTTTCGCTTGATTTCGTTTCTCACTCAGCACAATCTATCTCGCTTCTTAGTCCTTCCTTGGGCACCGCCGCTATGCTGAGCAGGCACGGTCCCTTTACGTTCTTTCCATGCCAAGCCTCTGCCAGGATCCCACCCCTGGCAGAGACCCTACAGTCTCTCCCTTCACAACACCCTCTGCCACCAGGTGTTGCTCCGTTCAATCCCGTCAGCGTTCTCTCTCTAACTTCCTGCCTGACCCCCAGTTTACCCACTATGGTGGGGAGTGGCCTAATGAATAGCACCCTTAGCTCCCCCCGGAGGCCCAGCTGTGAAATGTATTGGTGACTGTGATACCTGCTCAGAGAACTCCTTCCGTGCCATCGAACGCAGCATGGCCCCCCTTAGTGGCTGAACCATGCTACTGCAACGACCAGGACTCTGGGGCGCTGCACTCCCCCCTGGTTAAACACAGTACTCCGGGACTGGGAAGAAAAACAACAATACAGGTTAGCAAAAAGACATACAATTTTGTTGAGTGCAAATAACAATAAGTATACTTAAGTAGGCTTCCCTTTATGGGAGGTGAGGACACTTGTAACGTTACAAACATAATTAACCTTATAATTTACAGAGTATAAATAACTTCTGTTACCCAACCGGGTATTCTATTTAGTGCAATTTTTGAAATAATAACTTAACATTGCCTTTAAGAAACTCACACTCTTAGTCTATCAAAGGCCTTCCTATAATCACATTATAAGGCATTTCAACTTTACATTCTCCTTCTTGTGAACCTGCAGGACCGCCTGTCCCTACGGCACCAGGCCTACTGCCTCTCCTTTCTTCTACAGGACCGCCCTGTTCAGCCAGGGCCTACTGCCTTTCGCTACTATACACAGTATAGACATAACATTCCTTTCGGTTGAAGAACTCTGAGCCAGCTCTACTCGGCCCCTTTAAGGACTCACTCTCTAACCCCTACGGGTTCACTCTCTGTCCTTAGCAATAAAGTAACTTTTCAATGGGGACGCAGGGTTTACCTTCTATCCTCACCCTCATTATTACTTCTCTTACTTTCAACTATGCAGACCTCTACTTCTACCCCTACGGGCTCTCTGCATCTTTCCTGTCTTCAAAACATTATTCAAATCTCACATTTTAACAAATTCAACACACATAACTTAGCATGTAAAACAGTTACATTTCTTTTCAAGGCATCATTATGGCATTACTGTTCTGCAACAGTATCTCTCTCAAGTTCAGTTTCTCACATCCCCTTTAAGAGGAGACCAAGTCTTTCTAAGGTAGCTCGTCTTCTCAGCCTACCAGCCCACGCAAAGGTTCCGGTATGGTATCTTCGCAAAGTGTCTTTAACTAGAACCGGTAGGAAAGGTATCTTCACAAAGTGTCTTTGGCTCAAACAAATAGGGCAAATATCTTCGCAAAGTGTCTTTGGCTAAAACCAGTAGGGAGCACCTTTAAGAAGGTGCAAACTATTTACAAGGGAAGTTCGAATCATGCACAGTCCATGATTTCTGCAGTTCTTTAAACTTGTGCAAAAATTTTAGGAAAACTCAGAACAAACACAGGGATCCCGGGTCAACAAAGGGATCCATTAACCCTGGGCGGGTTTAGCAGCAACTTAAAGGAATAAAAGACAAACAGTAACTATTTACATTTTCATGGTATCGAGGTTTATTCTTTTTCTGGTGGCTCGGGCTCCTGAACCCCGGCCACTGTAGCACGGACACCAGCGGCAAGCTCCGCAGGGACCACCTGGTCGCCTGCTGTCTGAATTTGAAGCCTAACTCTGTCGGCAAGTTCAGGAGCTGCTACAAAGCGTACAGTAGAAACAGTAACAAGATCTGGCAGCCCTGGATTGACCACAGTTGGGGCCGCAGGTGCCATTCTCTCAGACTCGCATCGCTGAACTTTCCGGGCACGCCATCCTTGTGTGTTCCAGTGGCGGGTATATGTCACCTGATCCCCCTCCCGGAGTGGTTCACCTTCTCGATCACAGCAGGGGGTCTCCACATCGTAGCCGGCAACGAAGATGCCAGTAGGTAGACCCGACTCCCAAATGGAACCCCACCCCTTCTTTGGGTGGAATGCCGCCACCGTCCCTCGCCTGACAGCATCCGTCCCAT
Source organism: Ranitomeya variabilis (assembly GCF_051348905.1). Lineage (NCBI taxonomy): Eukaryota > Metazoa > Chordata > Amphibia > Anura > Dendrobatidae > Ranitomeya > Ranitomeya variabilis. The sequence goes on from NC_135238.1 coordinate 232,332,922, forward strand.
CATAGATCATTTTTTTGCTCTGCAGTTCCCGTCTTTCAACTTCGGTGCGCTGTCCCCAATGCTGGAGCACGCATTGTTTGTATTGGTCCCAGGTAAGTATCGCAATAGTGAGACCTTCCATTGGAATCCCATCCTGCTCGACCCAGGGAACATCCCATCGGAACATCACCCCTCCTGGGTCCATTTCTATGGGCTCTCCCCACCTGGTTGGCAATGGTGGTAACAACTTCCCCAACGCACCGGGGGTGAGAACCGCTCGGTCGATTGTAAACGCGGGGTTACTGTTGTGGGGAGGATCGGTCGGGAGAGCAGAACCGTCCAGGGGAGTAGGGGCGCCGCCCATACCTGCGCCTGATGTGGTTCCATCGGTGCCGCTCCGGTCCGTTAACAAAGACGCTGGAGTCTGCTGCAGCCCGGACCGGGGCTCCTCCAATGGGATGCTCGGATTCGGCTCCGCTGGCTGTGGTTCCTCCTCCTCTAACTCCGAGGTCGGGATTGGTGAACGTAACTCCGCTGTCGGGTCCGCAGGCTTCCGGTCCATCTCCGGTGAAGAAGGGCAGGCCGGAACTGCTTCTTCCTCGCTCAGGCACTCGCCGTTCATCATCGCCGCCTGATAATCGCTGGCAGTGCATGCACCTAACTCCGCCATTTCTCTGAGGTCGGGCTTCTCCATCACCCGCTTCCCGCCGTTGCATCTCAGGGGGTTGTCTTCTGTTTTGGGGCAGGTCATCTCTTTGCAGCCAGAAGTGCAGGGGGCGGTAGCCATTTCTCGCGCCACACTGAGAGTCTCCGCCCATAACACACCCTCCTTCTCCTGGGGTGTAGCAATGGCGGCGCCTTTTGGCGGGAACTTCTGGCGGCCAATGGCGCAGCACAATCTTGCAATAAAGTACAGTAAATCACAGTCTCTAGGCACACATGACCTGATTCTTCAGGCTTAAGTAGATCCTGTTCGTGACGCCAAGTTGGAGCGCCCCCACACCGCCGCAGGGCCGAGGGGTACCCGGAGCCGGGCCTCTAGGTCTCAGTCCTGGGGTTGTCACGGTAGCTAGACCCGGTCCGTGGCCCTGTCTGTCAGTGGGGGACGTCCGGTGCAATAAGTGATGTTGTAGCGGTGCAGTTGTGGGGTGCAGGTCGCGGTAAATAACGAGGACACCAGGTTGCAGTCTCTTTACCTCTTTACTGAAGCTCTCTGGGTCCTCAGTCCGGAATACGGCTCACCAGGCTGCGCAAGTCCGGCCGGTCCAATGGCACTTCCAGAGCTCTCCTTGCAGGTGGAAATCGGTGCCTTCCTTCTAGCGCTATGTGTTGCAGTCCTTCCCTGCTGTGCTTACGGAAAGTACCCCACAACTGTTGTGTCTGTTTCTCGTGTTCCCTCACAACAACTTAATTCGCAATGATCTTCCTCGTCCCTCCAGATACTATGGTAGGAACGCACCCGTATGACGGGGAGGCTCGGAGATCTTCCGGGACTCTATCTGCGCCCCTCTCCTGTTGGTACCCCCCTTTGCCTTCCTGGGTGATGCGTGAGACAGTCCGCCTCAAGCTAACTGCCCTGCCGTAGGTCTGAGGTATGGCTTGAAACTCTTTACCTCCTCGGCGTTCCGGCCACCGGTAGTGCGCCTCAGTAAGGTGCTGCCTCTTTCAGCACAACCCTCACTGGTATCTCCTTTCGCTTGATTTCGTTTCTCACTCAGCACAATCTATCTCGCTTCTTAGTCCTTCCTTGGGCACCGCCGCTATGCTGAGCAGGCACGGTCCCTTTACGTTCTTTCCATGCCAAGCCTCTGCCAGGATCCCACCCCTGGCAGAGACCCTACAGTCTCTCCCTTCACAACACCCTCTGCCACCAGGTGTTGCTCCGTTCAATCCCGTCAGCGTTCTCTCTCTAACTTCCTGCCTGACCCCCAGTTTACCCACTATGGTGGGGAGTGGCCTAATGAATAGCACCCTTAGCTCCCCCCGGAGGCCCAGCTGTGAAATGTATTGGTGACTGTGATACCTGCTCAGAGAACTCCTTCCGTGCCATCGAACGCAGCATGGCCCCCCTTAGTGGCTGAACCATGCTACTGCAACGACCAGGACTCTGGGGCGCTGCAACATCATCATCTACGCCCCAACATTCGAGGAACATCTGTGCCGACTGGAGCAGGTACTAGACCGGTTGCTGAAATACGGGCTTAAGGTGAAGCCCCAGAAGTGTCACTTGTTCCGGGAACAGATCGAGTACCTGGGGCATGTGGTGTCCGCCGAAGGAGTCCGGCCATCGCAGGAGAAGATTGCTGCAATCCAGGAGTGGCCCACACCGGAGACCGCTAAAGATGTACGGGCGTTCTTGGGCCTCGCTGGGTACTACCGGCGCTTCGTGAAGAATTTTGCTCGCCGTTCTCACAATCTACAAGTCCTGCTGAAAGGAAGCTCCCCCAAGGAACGGGGAAAGAAGATACAATGGCAGGAGCCACAAGAAGCAGCGTTCCGGGACTTGAAGACAGCTCTCATGGAGCCGCCGGTGTTGGCTTATGCGGACTTTTCGCAACCGTTCATCCTACACACCGACGGCAGCTCTCAGGGATTGGGGGCTGTGTTGTCTCAGGTTCAGGATGGGCAGGAGAGAGTGATCGCCTATGCGAGTCGGTCTCTTCATGACTCTGAGTTGAACCCAGACAATTACAGTTCTTTCAAGGTGGAGCTGCTGGCCGTGGTGTGGGCTATGACGGAGCGGTTCGCTGAGTACATGGCCGGTTCCGAGGTGCTGATACGCACGGATAACAACCCATTGGCACATCTGGAAAATGCGAAATTGGGTGCCCTAGAACAGCGCTGGGTAGCCCGGATGGCCAAGTACAGATACCGTATCCTTTACAAGCGAGGAGCGGAGAATGTTCATGCTGACGCATTATCTCGTCTGCGGAAAAATCCCCCAAGAACTAACCGAGATGAGGAGCTGGAGGGAGAAGAAATCCCCTACGCCATTGGGGGCGCTGCTCAGACGGCTGTGAGCCGGGAACAGACCGGGAACGGAACGGCTGCAGGACTGTTGGTTCAGAGTCGGGACGAATGGATACGGCTACAACAGGAAGACCAGGAACTAGCTCCATTGCGACAGTGGATAACGAATGGTCTATTGCCCGTGAGAATCCCTGGACAAATTCTCCCGTCAGATCTGAACCTTCTTCTGCGGCAGTGGGAGCGCCTAACTCTTCAGGACGGGCTCTTATGCCACTTAACCATGGCTCTGGCAGATTCTGAGCCGACCTGGCAGATGGTCTTACCAGGGCCTGTGGTGGCCGCAGTTGCTAAAGAAGCTCATGAGTCCGGGGCACACTTCGGAGTGAAGAGGACGTTTAAGTGGCTGCAAACTCGGTTCTATCATCCTCGGCTGCTTGCGGAAGTACAAACTGCCTGTAGACAATGTCGACAATGTGAGCTAACCAAGTCACCGGAGGAAAGGGCGCCTGTGCAGAGCATCACGACGTCTGCCCCTTTTGAAGTATTAATGATAGACTACATTACCATTGGAGCAGCGCATCAAGGCTACGAACACTGCCTCGTTATGGTAGATCATTTTTCAAAATTCGCGGTAGTCATCCCTACCCGTGATCAGACAGCTGAGTCGGCGGCGAGCGCTATCTGTAAGAACTTTATTCAAGTTTACGGCTGTCCGAGGCGAATACATTCGGATCAAGGCGCCTGTTTCTTGGGCAAGGTCATGGAAGAGCTGCATCGCCTCTACGGCATTGATAAGTCACGCACCACACCGTATCATCCCCAGGGAAATGGGGCTTGTGAGCGGTTTAACCGGACTTTGCTTCAAATGCTGCGTGCGCTAGAACAAGATCAGAAGGCCCGCTGGCCGGAGTACGTGTCTGACCTAGTGTGGGTCTACAACAATAGAGTTCATCAAGTCACAGGACGCACCCCGTATGAAGTGGTCTTTGGGCGCCCAGGAAAAGGCATGACAGATCTGGAACTGTCTTCGGAGGAAGAAGGCCCCCGAACAGGGATGGCTTTGTGGGTGCGTGATCATCGGCATCGGCTGCAGACCTTACACCGACTGGTACACACTCGAATTCGGGAAGTGGAGCATCGGAGCACCCCTACAGCAAAACCCCCAGAGTTCCGGCCAGGTGATCGAGTACTCGTTCGAGAGCAAAGACCGCAAAACAAGTTAGACCATCGTTGGGAAAAAACACCCTATCGGGTGCTTCGCCGTATAGACCCGCATGGACCTGTATATGAAGTGCAGTCTGAGGCCCTCGGAAGTACAGGTACTCGCATTCTTCATCGCAACATGCTCCGGTTGTGTCGCTCTGTTGACTCGGACACCCCGGAATCCGCAATCAGGGAAGAGCCACCTACGACTGAGTCCCCCAACAACCATTGGTGGGATGAAGAAGATGATGAAGAAGAAGAACGGCGTCAAAATACTCCCCCTATCTCGACTACTACACTACCCCTGACCAGTCATCCTTCCGCTGACGACATTCCCCCAACACCCCCTACACAAGGACCCGAGCCACGACGTTCTGAACGTTCTACTGCCGGTAGACCCCCAACTCGCTACAGTCCTGACTTACACACTAGACAGACCCAAGTGTGGAACAATCCGTCAGGTGGGCGACCTGTCAGTGCGAAGGCCTCGCCCAGGGACTGGCGAGCATACAGGGTGGGGGAATGTAGGGGACAGGGACCTGGTGAGCTGTGCAGACGGGTGGAACCATTGTTGCCGGGAGTCGGGGTTCCGGGGGACGGATTTGAGGGGTGCATGGGAAGCCAGGCTCATGTGACAGGAGGCAGAGTGACGCAGGGAGAGGAGAGGATAAAAAGCAAAACGCGCGAAAGCAGGGGCAGAGAAGCGCGGGAAATCTCTGAGGAGAGGAAACTGCAGCGCAGTTGCTGTGAGTGTGCAGGCCGCAGTGAGACTTGCAGGAAGCAGGGGGAAAACGTGCAACAGACACTGCGGGCAATTACTGGAGCCCCCAAAAAGAGACGCATTCGTCGTCAGCGACCCCCCAGGCAGAGGGGTAGTGCTGACCAGCTCAGGGACAGTATTACCGCGCTCCCTGAGAGCACCTTGCCAGAGAGTGCTACAGACTCGCATGGTTTCGTCTCAGCTGTGACTGATACTGATTATTCTCCTAATCCTCCTCAAAAAGACTCTTCTCTGGACTGGGAGGCTGTTACCTCGGATCAACGTCCGCCTGCAGGAGGGAACGCAGCACCGCAAAAGACATTCTGGACTCGACTCTACGCCTGGGCCCGTCGCCAGAAGACACCTCCTTCCTCCGCCATCAGGACTACGGCGTTGTCGGAGCCTCCCCGTCAGGACTACATCGCTGAACCAGCACTGATAAGTGACCGTTGTTGACTTTATCTTAGTAGGGAGTCACTAGTGAGGCGCTGCCGCGTTCTACGGGTGTAGTTCAGGGCGGCCATATAATAATTGGGATTTACTGCGAAATTGTGTTCTTGTATATAAGTTCCCTGCGTGGAAAACGTTTGTTATCTTTTTGGTTGGAAGTTAAAAAGAAAGTTAAAAACGCTATTTGCTTTCTGGCTCCTATTTGTCCCTGCATCCTTCTTTACCTGCGGTCTCTACAATAATACCAATGAGATTATTGCCACAAATATGGCAAATCATCTGCTTCATTACAATCTCAGAAGCTGGAAAATTAACTGTCTGAAGTCAGGAGAGATCTGCAGATTATTGCACAGCCGCTCCCCCAAGAAACCAGACAGTGATCCTGCAGACTGTTACACCTGTGCAGAATGGAGGAGACGACGACTGCAGAACATCGCACAACCTGTAGAGCGGTGGAAGGGAATATGGCGGATGTAGTGTAAGAGGACGGCGACTTCACTGCTCACTCACTGCAGATGTCACACAGCCATTCCCAATAAGCAAGAGTGACTGCAGAGTATCGCACACTTCCCTTTATTAGCACACTGACTCTGCAGAATATCGCACACTTCCCTTTATTAGCACACTGACTCTGCAGAATATCGCACACCTCCCTTTATTAGCACAGTGACTCTGCAGAATATCGCACACTTCCCTTTATTTATTATACACACTGACTCTGCAGAATATCGCACACTTCCCTTTATTTATTAGCACACTGACACTGCAGAATATCGCACACTTCCCTTTATTTTTTAGCACAGTGACTCTGCAGGATATCGCACACTTCCCTTTATTTATTAGCACACTAACTCTGCAGAATATCACACACTTCCCTTTATTTATTAGCACAGTGACTCTGCAGAATATCGCACATTTCCCTTTAATAAGTATTAGTGCAGCGCCCCAGAGTCCTGGTCGTTGCAGTACTGTGGCTCCGCCACTATGGGGAGCTATGGTGCATCTGATGGCACTGAAGGAGTTCATCTGATCAGGTATCACAGACACCAATACATTTCACAGTCTGGCCTCCGGGGGGAGCTAAGGGTTCTATTCACTAGGCCACTCCTCACCATAGTGGGTAAACTGGGGGTCAGGCAGGAAGTTAGATGAGAAAGCTGACTGGGTTGGAACCAGGCAACACCTTGTGGCAGAGGGTGTTGTGGGGGAAGATACAGTAGGAGTCGTGCTGTGAGACCGAGGCAACATCCTACTGAGGCGCACTACCGGTGGCCGGAACGCCGAGGGAGTAGAATAACATTCAGCTTCAAGCAATACTCTAAACAGCGGCAGGACAGTCAGTCTAAGGCGGGCTGTCTAACTTTAATCACCTATGCAGTCTTGGGGGGCAACTTGTGGAGAGGGGCGACTCTAGGGTCCCGGAAGAGCTCCGAGCCTACCCGTCAAACGGGTGCCGTCCTAACCAGGACATCAGGGAGGGACGGAGGATTAGCAGAACATCATCTAATCGAGTTGTGAGGGAACTTAAGAAACAGACACAACAGTTGTGGGGTACTTTCCGTAAGCACAGCAGGGAAGGACCGCAACACATAGCGCTAGAAGGAAGGCACAGATTTCCACCTGTTAAGAGAACTCTGGAGGTGCCATTGGACCGGCCGGACTTGCGCAGCCTGGTGAACCGTATTCCGGACTGAGGACCCAGAGACCTTCAGTAAAGAGGTAAAGAGACTGCAACCTGGTGTCCTCGTTATTTAACCGCGACCTGCACCCCACAACTGCACTGCACCATCACAGCCTCACCACCACCGTCATCCGTCATATCATTTCTACTGTGCGCCCCTCGGCAGGGTCACGGACCGGGGCCTAGCCACCGTGACAACCCCGGAGCAGAGACTCAGAGGCCCGGTACCGGGTACCCCTCGGCCCTGCGGCAGTGGGGGCGCCACATTAGCACAGTGACTCTGCAGAATATCGCACATTTCCCTTTAATAAGTATTAGCACAGTGACTCTGCAGAATATCGCACATTTCCCTTTATTAAGTATTAGCACAGTGACTCTGCAGATTATTGCACAGTTCCTACTATTTATTACTATAGGGACTCTGCAGATTTTTGCACATTCCCATTTATTTTTATACGGAAAGTGAGACTATGCAGATTGTTTCCCTAGAATGCAGATTATTGCACATCTTTTCTATATAAAAAAAATTAACTCCGCAGACTATTGCACATCAACCAAAAATGGTGACGATCTCTGAAGATCACCTTTTTTTTAAATAAGGACTCTGCAGATTTTTGCCGATTATTCTGTAAAAACAAGAAATAACATTATACAAGCGCCCCCCACCCATCAAGAAAAAGACATGCAGATTCAAGACTGCAGACTATCGCATCTCTAAACTTTCCCTCCCTGCAGAGCGTCTCATCTTTACTTGTTGGGTTTTTTTCACAGTACTTGGCGGTCCTCAGTCCTGCGATGTCTCCCCCCGTGGTTCTCAGTGTAATTAATGAATTGTCATCCATTAATTATGAGCGGCGACGTATGAGAATTATCACTTTATGAAAACAGGCGCTTTAGGGGAAATCGTGTTCTCTGCGTAATTACAGAAACAAAGTATCAGCCGTGTGTCCGGAATGTGGAATGGAGACAATGAGAGAAAACTGTGGATCTGGGGGTTTAGGTGCGGACTTGGAGACACTTTGCATCGGCCAATCAGTCTTTAAAAAGAACCAAATGTCTTTAAGAAATTGCTTGATTTTTGTTTAACTCTACCCCGGCCCTGATAGGCAGAAATGTTACAATGATTCCATCCTCACTGTAAAGTACTGACTTCCTGCAGAGCTGCAGTGTAAAGCATGGGGGATAGATAAAGCCATTTCAGGATAAACTACACTTGTTACAACTGGAGCTAAACGTCCATCCAGGTTTTCAATTCTAATCAAAAACAGCTTTTTGCATTCTCTTCTTGATTCTTGATGAAGGAGTAAGATGCTCCGAGTTCATAAACGACATGTGCCTCTTAATGAATTTGCCGCCACTTTCAGGCGCTGAACATTTTTGCCGTAGTGTACGGTTCACGACACAAATTGTGATGAATTAGTCGCCTGCCCTCGGCCTCTTCCCCTCCCCACGAAGTTCCACACACTCTTCAAAAAGTTGTCTGAGTCGGTCAGAACTGTTGCAAAAACATCAAAAGTCACAAACCTGAAACATTTCAAACTGTTTTACCTTATAATTCTGGAAAATAAAACTGTTCAATGACTTGGGGCCTATGGCTGTAAACACGAAAGCCCCAAGCAGAGCTTCAGTGTAAAGCAGGAGAGACAATCAATACAACTGTATAAACAATCCCCATGTATGTGGGGGAGACAGGGCAAAAGCTTAGAACAAGAATGAATTCTCACCGCCACACAATAAGAGAAAAAAGAATGGATCTACCTATCTACCTGTGGCAATACATTTTTGTCTCCCAAATCATAGCATTATGGACATGAAATTACTTGTTTTAAAAGGTAACTTTAAATCTCAAAGAGACAGAAGGGTCTGGGAATATAAACTGATGACGACCTTTGACTGTCCTAGTGTAGGAATGAATGTGTCGCATGGATTTATGTCTTTTTACATCAAGTAAGGAACTTGCCCCTCAGATCATGTGGGGTCATCACAACAGAACCCGACCCCAATCAGAGGACAATAAAACATTCCTTATCTAAGAACTGGTCCAATAATTATGGACATAACTGTTTATCACTCATGGTAATTCTGCCTCATGTCGCCTGTCTTATCCATGTTTTTTTTTTGTTTTTTTTCTGTGCATAAATATGTGATTCTTCAGAATTTGTATTAGTCTTTGCCTGATGAAGAGACCTGTGTAGTCTCGAAAGCTGCAATTTGTTACCATCTTTTCAGTTAGCCATTAAAAGGTATCAACCACTGAGGACTCTCACGTCTAAATATTTTTCTAAACAATCCCCAAGAAGGCTTCGATCTGTACGGGGCGGCTTTGGCTATGTGCATACGTTGCGGATTTACCTCGGATCCGCAGCACTTTTTTCAGCGCAGAAACGCTGCAGATCTGCAAAGTGATTTACAGTACAAAGTAAATCAACAGGAAAAAAAAAATTCTGTGCTAATGGTGCGGAAAATTCCACATGGAAAACGCAGCGGATTGAAAGAAGGAGCATGTCACTTCTTTTGTGCGGATCTGCAGCGTTTCTGCACCCTTCCATTATAGAAGTCCGCAGGGGTAAAAAATGCATGAAATCCGCACAAAATCTGCAGCAAATCCACAACAAAAACACAAAATCCGCATAAAAAACGCATCAAATCTGCTTCTGCCAGGAGATGCAGATTTTGCGCAGAAAATTCTGCACCCAAATCTGCAACGTGTGCACAAAGCCTTTAAGTCTCCTCATCTCAGCATGCTTAGCATGTCAATCTCCGCAAGGAGAAACGATACTTCTTGGATAATGATAGCCTCTGGATACAAATAATGATGCTCCCATTCACTGACAGAAAGCAGGTGTATTGAAAATGGTGAGGAATATAAATGGAAGTCTACTGGAAATGTGCAGAACTTTTTATTATACGATGACTGAGCTTTATTTACAGACAACGGGGCGACACCTCAGATATTATTATTGGCTTTCTATGCGCTAATTGCAAAATGCCAGAAATGGATTGGCGCACACCCAGAACTACTCCCTTGTGGGGCAGATGCTGTGAGAGTAGTAGTTCCCATTAATTACTGGGCTTTATGGAAGGGAGGCAGTGCTAGTGAGCTCCCATTATAGCCTGCCCAGTCTGCGCTGTAACCAGTGGTCTCTGCTACATCGTGGGCTGTGCCCCCTAGCTGGCATCTGGCACAGCACTCCTGGGTTTTCCATCTATAATGGGGAAAGATTTGGATTTTGGGGATACTAAATTCGCTGCAAAAGCTACGGATAAATTCTTAAAAACCACGAAGATCCACGGGCTGATCCACCTACGGACCTCACGGCCCCTCAAGCACCGGCTGTTCTTTGGAGCCGTGTTCATGGTCTTGCTGGGGTTTGTCATCTCCTATTCCTTAGAACATTTCTTCTATCTAATGTCTCATCCCGTCCAAACGAATGTCAAGATGACGTGGGTGACGGAACTGAAGTTTCCAGCGGTCACTATCTGTAGGGTGCGGCAGCAGAAAGGAGTCACCCAGTACCCCAAAATGTCTTCTCCACCTGGGCATCAGATTGATGAGCTAGGACTTCCAATGTCGTCTAATGAATCGTGGAAAGATCTAGATAACATGATATTAAAATGTATCTACCGGGGACGTAACTGCTCGAGCCAAGACTTTACTCCCGTGAGTAGAACCTGACCTAAGAATCTTTATTTCTACCCATAGTCAAAGTTTTATCTCCATAAAAGTATCATGTAAAGTTCAACTCCTTACTATTTTAAAGATCTCTGCTTACTGTCTGTGAAATGTAACTCTTTTTTTACCATTCAGAACCTTTACAGATGTAATACTTCTCAAAGCCGAAGGTTTGTTTCAATTATATACAGTCTGAACAATAAACAATAAGTGAAATCCATCATCAGAAGCTGCAGAAGTCTCTCCTCTCCTGATAGTTTGCTACAATGTACCAGTAAAAAATACAGGTATCAACCTGGAGTCCAGATTGTGAATTTTCCAGATGATTATCCAGAGTGGATACAATTGTATCAAATCTTCAACTGAGAGAAGTAATACTGTCTGTCAGTACAGGCTTTTATAATGTTTACCATTCACAAAATGAAACATAACATATATTGTTACATTTGCAGAAATAGTTCCTGCCACATGCAATCACTTTGGTGATCTGCTATAATATTGTGGAGTATTATATGTACAGTATATATAATTACTGACTGTTTCCAATCACAGGGATGACACAAGGATGGAGGATAGGTTTGGAGTTGTCTTAGCATGCTTGGAGTTGTAGTGTTGCAGGGTGGCGAGTGCCCACATCATCTGTGACTTCCATGTCTATACACATATTAACCATTTCTTCTCCTTACAGGTTTACACCAGATATGGGAAATGTTACACCTTCAACGCTGACAAAAGGAACCCAAAAGTGACGCGACAAGGGGGGATGGGAAATGGACTAGAGATAATGCTGGACATCCAACAGGAGGAATACCTTCCCATCTGGAGAGAGACCAGTGAGTATCTGTGTCCTTAAAGGGGTCCTGAGTTTAGGAGTAAGAACACTACTGAACCCACCCTTTTATTCTTCCAATGTATCTAAAACAAAAATGTAAGCAATTATGCTAAAAGTTTTAATTCAAACTCTACCATTTTCTGTCTACAGCTTCTGTGCAGTTCTGTGTGTCTCCATGGTTACAGACTACAAACAAACCCTGTGTAGTCTGATAATGCCGTCCTGTTACTTTTCATTATCTGTTGTCTGTAGCTTATAAAGTGGAGGGAGCAGAGTACAAAGTAACACAACTACAGAATCAGGCGCAGGGATGGTTCATCTTCTCTTACCATGGAGACGCACAGGATTGCATAGGAGCTGTATACACAAATAACCAGAATAGACTTTATGGAAAGTTTCTTTTTTCACCTTAGATGCCCTGGGACAACAAATAGAATGTGGTGAAAAGTGTGTGTGTATATACCGTATATATATATATATTTGTTCTCCTTCTGAAGGACTTGGCAAGATCATGGTGACCATTAATCTCAATGGGCACAGTGTGATAAAGCAATATCCCTACAGCGAGCCTCCTGCTCATCATCTGGGAGAGCTGCCTTAGAAATGGGAGCTGTCATGATCTCACCACCCTCATTTGCCAATTTTACCCCTGAAATAAGCAAGTGAGTTTCCCTAGGCCGGGGTCACACTTGCAAGTGTAAAGCGAGAAACTCGCACGAGTCTCTCGCATCAATACCCGACACTGCCGCCGGCACTCGAGGTTTATCAATACTAGGTGCTACTGTAGCAAACTCCCAGCTGTAAGAAGTATAATTATTTTATTTCTTGTCATTCACAATAATTGAAGAGAAGGAATATAAACCAGCTCACCCGTGATGCATAAGCTGAGTTTCGGGAGCACGGACCCGCTGTGTCCAGGCGTGTAGAATCCAAAAGAAAAAAATGTCCATCTTCACCGAATCCGTGAAAAAAAGTTTTCTTTATTCACAAACTTAAACAATGGTTAAGGGAGCTTAGTCTCCAGAAACGCGTTGAGATTCTTACCCATATGGTTTGTGTTGAAGTTTGTATCCTCCATGTTTAAGTTTGTGAATAAAGAAAACTTTTTTTCACGGATTCGGTGAAGCTGGAAATTTTTTCCTTTTGGATTCACAATCATTTCTATTAAAAAAACCTGCACTGAATTCCTGCGGATCTTGTGGTTGTACACAGCTGCCAATCTGAGCAAGGAAAGCTGCAGTGCAAAGCATGTGGGACAAAATGTAGCAGTTTCCAAAATAGTAGCAAGTAGGTCCTGGATATAACCAAGGTTCTTACAATTCCAGGGAGTAGAGTCTATATATATAATTGTCTAAGGGGTACTTCCGTCTTTCTGTCCGCAACTTCCGTAACGGAAATCCCGCGTCGCTGATTGGTCTCGCCAGCTGCCTGTCATGGCTGCCGCGACCAATCAGCGACGGGCGCAGTCCGATTAGTCCCTCCCTACTCCCCTGCAGTCAGTGCCCGGCGCCCGCTCCATACTCCCCTCCATTCAGCGCTCACACAGGGTTAATGCCAGCGGTAACGGACCGCGTTATGCCACGGGTAACTCACTCCGTTACCGCTGCTATTAACCCTGTGTGTCCCCAACTTTTTACTATTGATGCTGCCTATGCAGCATCAATAGTAAAAAGATGTAATGTTAAAAATAATTTAAAAAAAACAAGACCGCTAAGTCATGTGGGTAATTTCGCAATGCATCCTGGGAACGGAAGATGGCGGCAGCCGCGCACGCATCGCGAGAGCTTCACAGGATCCCGGCGGGTGAGTATATAACTATATAATTATTTTTTTAAACAGGGATATGTGACCACACTGCTATAAACTACGTCAGCTGTGTTATATACCGCGTGGCTGCTATATACTACGTGGCCAGTGTTAGATACTATGTGGGCTGTGCTATATATTACATGGCCAGTGTTATATACTACGTCGCCTGTGTTATATACTGCGTGGCTGCTATATACTGCGTGGGCTGTGTTATATAGTACATGGGCTGTGTTATATACTGTTTGGGCTGTGTTATATACTGTGTGGCCTGTATTAACGCATCGGGTATTCTACAGTATGTATGTATGTATGTATATAGCAGCCACATAGTATATAGCACAGGCCACGTACTATTTGTCTGCTATATACTACATGGCTCCTATATACTACGTGGCCTGTGCTATATACTATGTGGCTGCTATATACATACATACATACATATTCTAGAATACCCGTTAGAATCGGGCCACCATCTAGTTTATAAAAACTTTATAAAAGTGAAGAATTGTAACATTATATAGAGTATATTAGAAAGTTGCAGAAGTTTTTATTATCCCACATTCTAAATTCTGTTTTCAGAAAAACAGAACACCCTTTTTAAGTTTTTCATGAAAAAGGCAGGATTCAGTGAATAGGGACAGGTGGAATATTAGGGGTTAATGTCTCAGGTCTGCGAGATTGATTTCGCTGATGAATAATTGAGTGTCGGTGATTACAAGAACACGAATTATCCCGAAGTGTCCAACAAACATTACAGAACTAAATGTAACCACAAGAAGCGAGCGAAGCTCCCAGGGACCAGACCAACCCCCATCTCTTTACTCCTCAGATGAGACGTCCTTCGAAGCTGGGATCAGGGTGCAGATACACAGCCAGGACGAGCCCCCCTACATCCACCAGCTGGGGTTCGGAGTGTCCCCCGGATTCCAGACCTTCGTCTCCTGCCAGGAGCAGAGGGTATGTATGATGATGAGGATCCTGCCGGAGTGCTCAGGATACACATAGGGGCGCAGTAAGGACCTAGGTGGGATCTGACCCAGAAATCGCACCCCAGGGTCTCATTCACTCATGGATCCGTAGTCTGCAGCCTGCAATAAATAGGTCTGTGCTGTCATTGGTAGAATGTTCTCTTCCCTTCGTTATTCTTTCCTAGAAGCAATCCTTTCCTGTTATATGGTGCACCATATGGCGGCACACATCCTGCCTGGCAGCGGTATATTATAAGGCAGGAGGAGCTGTATAGACTGATATATAGATTTGTGTGAAAAAAATCAGTAGTGTTTGTAATGTCTTAGTGCTGGTAACAAATCGATCTAATTCTGAGCTGATGAGTCCAGTGGGTGGAGTCACTCTGGATGTCAATCACAGTAGGACCGCCCACTGGACTCATAAGCACAGATTTAGACAACTTTCTATTTACACCAAATTAATCACTCCGGTCAGCTTCTCCTGCTCTATAACAAGCAGAAAATCTGTTTAATGTGACAGGTTCTCTATAAAGGAGAAACCTACAGAGAAATGTGTTACATTGTAAGCAAAGGTCTACAAAGCTAATTATTCACCACATTTAGGAACGGCATATTATTTACATACATTACGCGCATGGCTGTGCAAATGTAGGCATTGACTTTTGTGCTAATCCAAGATGCAGAGAAGTAAATCAATTTTTCAATGTCTAACTGGCCAGAAAATCAGCGCATTGGCTGAAAGATTAATCCTGAGGATAAATTATACTAAATTACTGAATCCTGATCTACCGTAACAGAGATTGTATCCAGTCCCCCATTATGACACACTGAGAATATACAAATCACACATATATGGTACTATTATCAGAGTCCAGCTACATTTAACTTTGAACTGGTCCATTAACAACCAGCAGAATAGTGAGTGCAGCTCTGGAGTATAATACAGGATGTAATTCAGGATCAGTAATGTAAAGTATGTACACAGTGACTGCACCAGCAGAATAGTGAGTGCAGCTCTGGAGTATAATACAGGAGGTAACTCAGGATCAGTAATGTAATGTATGTCCACAGTGACTGCACCAGCAGAATAGTGAGTGCAGCTCTGGGGTATAATACAGGATGTAACTCAGGATCAGTAATGTAATGTATGTCCACAGTGACTGCACCAGCAGAATAGTGAGTGCAGCTCTGGGGTATAATACAGGATGTAATTCAGGATCAGTAATGTAATGTATGTACACAGTGACTGCACCAGCAGAATAGTGAGTGCAGCTCTGGAGGATAATACAGGATGTAACTCAGGATCAGTAATGTAATGTATGTACACAGTGACTGCACCAGCAGAATAGTGAGTGCAGCTCTGGAGGATAATACAGGATGTAACTCAGGATCAGTAATGTAATGTATGTACACAGTGACTGCACCAGCAGAATAGTGAGTGCAGCTCTGGGGTACAATACAGGATGTAACTCAGGATCAGTAATGTAATGTATCTATACAGTGACTACACCAGCAGAATAGTGAGTGCAGCTCTGGGGTATAATACAGGATGTAACTCAGGATCAGTAATGTAATGTATGTACACAGTGACTGCACCAGCAGAATAGTGAGTGCAGCTCTGGAGTATAATACAGGATGTATCTCAGGATCAGTAATGTAATGTATGTACACAGTGACTGCACCAGCAGCATAGTGAGTGCAGCTCTGGAGTATAATACAGGAGGTAACTCAGGATCAGTAATGCAATGTATGTACACAGTGACTGCACCAGCAGAATAGTGAGTGCAGCTCTGGGGTATAATACAGGATGTAACTCAGGATCAGTAATGTAATGTATGTACACAGTGACTGCACCAGCAGAATAGTGAGTGCAGCTCTGGGGTATAATACAGGATGTAACTCAGGATCAGTAATGTAATGTATGTACACAGTGACTGCACCAGCAGAATAGTGAGTGCAGCTCTGGGGTATAATACAGGATGTAACTCAGGATCAGTAATGTAATGTATGTACACAGTGACTGCACCAGCAGAATAGTGAGTGCAGCTCTGGAGTATAATACAGGATGTAACTCAGGATCAGTAATGTAATGTATGTACACAGTGACTGCACCAGCAGAATAGTGAGTGCAGCTCTGGAGTATAATACAGGATGTAACTCAGGATCAGTAATGTAATGTATGTACACAGTGACTGCACCAGCAGAATAGTGAGTGCAGCTCTGCAGTATAATACAGGATGTAACTCAGGATTAGTAATGTAATGTATGTACACAGTGACTGCACCAGCAGAATAGTGAGTGCAGCTCTGCAGTATAATACAGGATGTAACTCAGGATCAGTAATGTAATGTATGTACACAGTGACTCCACCAGCAGAATAGTGAGTGCAGCTCTGGAGTATAATACAGGATGTAACTCAGGATCAGTAATGTAATGTATGTACACAGTGACTGCACCAGCAGAATAGTGAGTGCAGCTCTGGAGTATAATATGGGATGTAACTCAGGATCAGTAATGTAATGTATGTACACAGTGACTGCACCAGCAGAATAGTGAGTGCAGCTCTGGGGTATAATACAGGATGTAACTCAGGATCAGTAATGTAATGTATGTACACAGTGACTGCTCCAGCAGAATAGTGAGTGCAGCTCTGGAGTATAATACAGGATGTAACTCAGGATCAGTAATGTAATGTATGTACACAGTGACTGCACCAGCAGAATAGTGAGTGCAGCTCTGGGGTATAATACAGGATGTAACTCAGGATCAATAATGTAATGTATGTACACAGTCACTGTACCAGCAGAATAGTGAGTGCAGCTCTGGGGTATAATACAGGATGTAACTCAGGATCAGTAATGTATGTACACAGTGACTGCACCAGCAGAATAGTGAGTGCAGCTCTGGGGTATAATACAGGATGTAACTCAGGATCAGTAATGTAATGTATGTACACAGTGACTGCACCAGCAGAATAGTGAGTGCAGCTCTGGGGTATAATGCAGGATGTAGCTCCGGATCAGTACAGGATACAATTTAAGTAACTGTTATCGGTAAAGGTCTCACATTTGTATTGTTTTTGCACACAGCTGACCTATTTGCCCCAGCCGTGGGGTAACTGCAGATCCAGTGCACCGTCTGGTGAATTCCTTCCAGGTTACAGCAAATACAGCATTTCCGCCTGCAGATTGCAGTGTGAGAGAGAATCTGTAGTGAGGAGCTGCTCCTGCAGAATGGTCCATATGCCAGGTAACGGTCGCCTGCCGCCTTCTCTGATCATGAAAAGTCCAATCTGTACAGAACGTCTCCTGTCAGTGACTTGCAGAATTCCACCTACTGATGGGTTTGTCTCTTATTGAACAGTGACTCCTCTCCTGCTTTGCTACGTAGCTCTGACAGTCAGTAGTCTGGGAAAGCTGAGTGACAAATATTGTCTCCAGTGTTGCTTGAATCTAATACAGTTAGTTAGAAAACTACTAAATGACAGATACAATTTATTACCATCTAGATATTTCTATGTATACCATCAGTAAAGTTTATTAACCTCTTTTTTTCTGTCAATGTTTTAATTTCCATAGGAAATGAGACAATCTGCTCCCCCTCCAAGTACATCAACTGCGCTGACAACAGACTAGGTACGGAATCCCCCACAGTTCTGCCTGATTCCGTCCTCTGCTTGTCCTTATGATCGCCATCGATCCCGATCCCTCGCGGGTTTGTCTGACCGTACGTTTCCCCTACAGCGGCCACTACTGGTGGAATGTAGCATTACATGCTGGCGGCTCTAGCGGCTCTTCTCTGCCTTATAGAAGTGAGACTCTACAATGCCCCTAATAGGATGTATGGAAAGAGGTTTCCCTGATTATCCGCTCCTTTAATTATGTATTTGCAAAAATCCTCAAACCCCAATGTGCACTTAGTATTCGTGTATACAGTGTCCAGGTCCTGCAGAGTGCTCTCGTCTCTTCCCCTACAGATGCCATGGTAGAAGACAATAATAATAACTGCACTTGCCCCACACCCTGTGACATGACGCGCTATGGCAAGGAGATCTCCATGGTCCGGATTCCCAATAAAGGATCCGCTCGTTATCTGGCTAAAAAATACAACCGGAATGAAACGTACATTAGGTAAGAGAACATCTCGGAGTCTCCCCATATTCAGGCTCATTCCCTTCAGTCTATGGCTGGACGTTTTCATATCATTTTCCACTGAGGATTAGTTACGTGCTATCTCTCCATGTACTGAATCAAACGGACCTGCAGGATAAAGCATGGTGGAGAGAGACAAAAACAATAGCCTGGGTGAGCCGGGTGAACTCATGGACTAAATCTTTATGAAATAAGCCGTCATATACAGTGACAACCATTCATCAAGAAGATACAGATTGTCACCACCCTGCCCCCACACTCACTTTTGCTCCTCCCAGAAGTAGTTGTTGCCCCCACATCATCTAATGTATGTATAGCTGTCGCCTTCCTTCCCTTCTTCCATGGTCCCCTTACTATTCATTCCCTTTTCACTCCCCGTCCCAGCACATACAACATACTGACATTTCCTACTTTCTGCTTCCCTGTATAGACTGTGACAGAATGAGCAGAGTCCTGTCTTTATCATTAGAGGGCACGGCTTTAGAGTGTGTTCCAACTATGTTTATTGTATATGGTGGAAAATCTCCCGGTATAATTATTATAAGTATCCATGAACACATCAATATAGATTTTTTTTTTAGATAGGGCAGAAAAGAAAAAGTATATATACACACGGGTGAAGATCTGTATGCAGCTCCCAGATTACTACCTGGTTTCTGGGGCAGGGGCGGGAAAACGGTAAAACTCTATCACCCTTTTATTGCAGCAACCATAAAGCACAGACACACTGCCGCCCCCGGGGTTTATTACGGCCGCCCCAAGGGAAGATGTTAACATAAAAGTCTACATAGCTACAAAGTTTCATAAAAAAACACAATATTTGTCTCTATGCAGGATAATGACTAATTAAAGGAATAAAAAGTTACACACGAGACTTTCCCTTTAAGTCATCCATATTTTACTCCGCAGGGACAATTTCCTCATCCTCGACATTTTCTTTGAAGCCCTGAACTATGGGACAATAAAACAGAAGAAAGCGTACGACCTGGCCAGTTTACTTGGTAAGAGAATGGATCGGCAGATGATTTAGCCCTTTAGTTTTGCTTTTTTGATATCTTGCCCTTCTTGAAGGACGTCTCTATGACGAGCACCGGGTATAATGTATAAGACATGAATGTGTGTAGTACCGTGATGTAGGCCACGTCGGGCTGTCTTATCCTCACGTGGACATGTCCTTTTATCTCGTCCTTCAGGAGACATCGGAGGTCAGATGGGTCTATTTATCGGAGCCAGTATCCTGACCATCCTGGAGATCTTCGATTACGTCTACGAGGTGAGTTACAGTAGTCGGTGGTACTCCATCTCATCCCCCGTGGATCTGCTATGACGCGTGACTTGTATCTTCTACTCTGTAGCTGATACGTGATAAAGTGAACAAACTATTTCGGAGAAAACCCTCCCCCACCAGAAAGCCGAAAGAAAACATTTCAACGCTCGCCATGGATGACCTGAATGACCAGGTACGGAGCCGTGGCTACACAGGAAAGAATGGGGGGCACTCAGACATATAGGAAATATTGGAAGTGCTGCAGGTGGGGGGATGTTTGGGAAGTTGGGACAAGTAGAAGATCGATAACGGCTACTTCTCCAAATTCCTGCCAGTCCTGTATGCAACACTTACTCCTCTAGTTTATGGCTCTTCAGTCCTTGCCAAGAATAGTATATGGCTCCTCAGTCCTTGCCAAGAATAGTATATGGCTCCTCAGTCCTTGCCAAGAATAGTATATGGCTCCTCAGTCCTTGCCAAGAATAGTATATGGCTCCTCAGTCCTTGCCAAGAATAGTATATGGCTCCTCAGTCCTTGCCAAGAATAGTATATGGCTCCTCAGTCCTTGCCAAGAATAGTATATGGCTCCTCAATCCTTGCCAAGAATAGTATATGGCTCCTCAGTCCTTGCCAATAATCTTCTTGGCTGCCATCCTAGGTGGGTTGTGGGTTATTTGGTTGATTTGTTGTTCCATTGTTTGATTGTTCAGTTCGTAGATCCACTGGTTTGCCAATCGATTGGTTGAGCTAATTTCCAGGGGCTCATAAGAATGACTGCCCAGTATTTGTGTAGAAGAAGCTCAGCAATAGATGTTCTTTACTGATCATGCGATCATAGTGCTGGACATGATCACTAAAAGTAAATGCCACTGTCCGAAGAGGTGAGTCCACAGAAACACGTTGTCATGGATGTGTCAGAGGCTGCAGACCATTGCACTGCATCTGTCTGCAGAAGGTCTCAGCAGTTTGCTCTGCGACTTCTGACTGGTCATTCTGATACTAGGACCCATTGTCCACTTCCCCCATCTCTAATGGTCACACCTGGATCTTGGTGTTTATAACTCCCAACTTCCTGTTGGGAGTTGTGGGTGATATTTGCATTTCCCTGTTGAGGCTTGGAGCTGTAGCAGTCGGCTATCGTCCTCTCTGGAGTTTGGAGGACGTTGATGTTTCTCTCTTGAGTCTACTCAAGCTAAGCGTTCCCTTGTTTCATTTGTCTATCCCAGTTGTCTTTAGCAGTAGTGGGGATTGACTAGTGCGTATCCTGTCCTTCCTAGTGCAGGGCTTATCGCCAGGGTTAGGCAGGGATTAGGCATCCTGCTCGGCGATAGTTGCGGAACCTATATAGGGACGATAGGGCAGACAGGGTGACATTAGATCTGTCTAGGGGTCTCCACTCCCCCCCTTCCCTAGTGTTTGGTTCCCTTTCCCTTATCCCTTCATGTTGCACTTAGCCTTTCCTACACATATGATGTGAAATATTTTACATCGCCATTGTGCAACGTGTTTTTCTTGCACTGCATAAAGCTGATCTCTACATTTGTAGCATTTACCACAAGTGATGAGACCTTTTGAAATCGCAGAGGCACCTGAGCCCAGGTGTTGCTGCTTCCTCTGCACCCACTTATCCTATCTCCGGCCAACTCTACTCTAGTGATCATATTGGTTGTTTTCCACCTCACACCAGCATATAGTAGGATATGTAGTAGGATAGTCACACTATGTAATGTTGGGATGTGATCAAGCCAAAAGGAAAATATATTTCATGTATTGTTGATTTTAAACATTTTAAGACAATGGACTAGATAAACAATTTCTTGATTTCTATCTAGAGCTCCACCGAGACCCACGGACGACATCCAGAAGGAGCCTACGCCACCACGATGCTCCCCAACCATCATCGGCATTACACGCACCATGGTGTATTTGAGGACTTTGCCTGCTAGACACATAATGGTGAGGTTGTACCCACCAAAACCAACTTTTGTTTTCCGACTGAGGCAAAAACATATTATGATTCCTCTGAAGAAATCGGGAAATAACCCTAACACCTACGTTTGGATGAACTGGAATTTTCAAGTACTTATATAATGCAGGAAGATCTTAAGAACCTCCTTAGAGGGTGAGATATAACACCTGCGAATATCCAGGACATCATGATGCATCTTCTTTTTCTCCAGTCCGTAGAGTTCGTTCCTCTGCAGAGTTGGGTGGGTCGTCATTAAATCTATAGCACTGGTTTCAGATCCGGTCTTCTTTACTTGAGTTTTTACTCTTCGTCCATCTACATTTCACACTGAGGATTGGATGAAAACATCGAGGAGTCCACAATAAGAGTAAAGCAGGTTTAGATGTCACCATGTAATGTGCACAATGTATGGTATAGAGTTACGGGTCGCGACTGGTTTCAGAATATGATGGTTTGTAGATAGACTTCTCCGAGGAGCACAGTCACCAAATCGCCAGGTGTTTATTAATATTTATACTCATTTTATATAGTGCAAAAATCCAGGCACAATGACTAAACAGGTGTAACATTCAGAATATCTACACATAAAGCACACCCACTCCTCAATATACTCGAAAACTGTAAGAAAGATGGACAGTCCACCACCTCCTACCTTCATATCTATGGTAGGTTTCTCTTTCTTTGCAGGACCACCAATGTCTAGCTTCAACTAACAGGTTCCTCAAGTTTTCAATGCTTTCCAAGCTTTTCCAGACAAAAAATGAAATGGTGACCATCTACATATTTTTTTTAGGGACTTACATTCCCCCAAGACCCATTGCCAGCTACCTTATCCCTACCAATATACCACCACAGAAGTATGGAAATATAAATGTCCTACAGTCTTGGGAAAAGCTTTCCGAATTGTTAGAATTAGTTGGTAAATCTGTGGTAGGACAACTATGGTGAGACTATTAGAAGTCTTTAGATGTGTGGATGTATGTACCAATGTCGGAAGTTTTCAGAAGATGCTGAAGGACTCAAGGGTCACTCTCGATACATGATAGATAGGTCTTAAGTTGATAAGGAAGTACAATGAGAATGCAATGGCTAATAAAGAATTGAGAAATCAGTATAAGAAAGGTTAATGAGCTCCAAAACCAAAGAGGATTTATATCGATGGTTAAGGTTTCATGGACCATGAGTGTTGTACCATCATACACTAACAACATATAGATGAAAAGGTAGACCAATTACTAAAGGGGGTCCCATATTAATTGTAGAACAGGTGGAGAACCTTCACTGGAGAAGTTTGAATAGGCTTCACACTTGCCCAGATCACAAAGGCCAGTTCAGTAGAATGGGACAGTACTGGAGAAGAAGATACTGAAGAATGAGGGACTGGTGGGGACATGCATTTCAGAGAGGGCCCTGGTCTTTGGGTTATGGTGGACAGTTAGTGGAGATGTCGCCTTACAGAAGACATATTGGTAAGGGGTTTGCATTCTTCAGATGTGGCAGAATATTGGTGACCTACTGGAAGAACAGACATACGGACCTCTACTAGGTACATGGAGAGGTCAATAGACGGATTAGATGTTAAAGATGGTAACCAGGAAAAGACTGAGAGCTCGGAAAGCGCCAATGATGGTGGAGCAGTCATGTCAGCTAAAGAGCCAGAGAGTTGTAGTCAGTAAGGGTACAGGTAGAGGGTCTACATGTGACTTCGAAAATGACAGTGGTGGACTCATACAGATGGGCATGAGCGAAGCTAAGCATGTGGTAAACATAGCAGACAATGGGGGTCCACAAGTGGAGGTCAGGGACTTTTCTGCCTTGAAGTTGATGGAAGGTGCAGGAGAGGAGCCCCGGGCAGGGAATGAAGGTGGAGTCCCCAAATAGGCCACACATATCATGCCAACGCTGGTAAAGAATTGAACTTAACTGGAGAAGTCTGGAAAGAAAATGATTTACAGAAAGAAGGTCATTCTTTAAGAAATGTTACTAAATCTAAGTTATTGAAGTGCCTGGTTAGAGAGAGTAATGAACCAGACCCCAAAAACTAAACAGGGTCCTGAAGAACAGGAGAGCGGACGGCAATTCTGGGTGAAGTCCAATGGAAGCATAATCTCACATTGGAGACCAGGAGTTTGGGGTTTGGTAATTATGAAAATGTCTCTATATCCCATGGATGAAATTACAGATACAATCACCACAAATATATTTATTGCGACATTAAGATATATTTATAGAAAATATCGAGCATAAAAAAAAACTATAGATTTATATTTTTCACGCCTTTCAGAGGAGCTTGTCTATTAAGTGCGAGCTCTTTGGCCAATTTGGAGGAGAGGAACGTCCATTGGAAACATAGCCGGGGATTCGCTCCTGGTTTACAACTTTATCCAAGCTCCCCCTTCCTGTCGATACCCCAGGGAAAAAACTGAGGGGGCATCCTGATCTTTGCCCCAGTTCCTGGCACAGGGTCCATAGCTGGCCACATGGGCTAATCATACGGTATGTACATAGCTGGCCACATGGGCTAATCATACGGTATGTACATAGCTGGCCACATGGGCTAATCATACGGTATGTACATAGCTGGCCACATGGGCTAATCATACGCTATGTCCATAGCTGGCCACATGGGCTAGTCATACGGTACATACTCTGTCATGAAGGATATTTCCTCCGGTTGGAACTTGGCTCAGAAATTAATGTATTTTTCGGGGACGAAGTGGAAAAAAATTGTGATGGTAAGACGGGCATCTAAAGGGGTCTTTTTTTTCCCAAAACAGCGCCACACCTGCTCACAGGCTGAGAGAGGTATTGCAGGAAAGCGCCATTCATTTGCAGGAAGCTTAGCTGCAGTACCAGACTCAGCACGTAGACAAGTTCGGAGCTTTTTTGTTTTTCTAATGTTTAATGACCCCTGTAATTCTATGAGGAGGCAGGGAGGGTGGGCTAATATTCTGGACACAGATTCAGCTACCGTGGTCCATCTCGCTCATCCCCCGAGTGGTCGCCTGTCCGGTCCCATGTAATGACGGGGTTTGGAGTAAAAGACTTTGTTTTGATTGTACAATATTTTAATGTTAAAACTATAAAATAAAAAGTATTTTTAAGTGTTTATGTTTCCTATCATCATTTGTGTCTAATGGGTCACGTGTCCGATCAGAGAGACGCAGATCAGGTCACTTTTGATGACACATTCCCTTTAAGGCGATCATGTGTGATACCATCAGCTGACTTGTTGTATCTAAACCTATCAGATGTGATACTGTGTGCACTGCGCCTCCCGTATGACCTGGATACCAGGCACGAATGATATTTATGGACCACATATTGCACATTACAGACATCCCCTTTAAGGAAACCTTCCGTAGGATGAAAAGTAACAAATATTTCCATGTCCATAATGGATGCCAGTAAGTAAAGCACATAAACATCTTTCTTGTTTTCTGATTTCAGCTCCGGGAGATGGAGGTGATAATGAGGAATATCGATATAAATAAACTATTTGTTTACCGGGGATACAGAAGTATTATTAGAGGAGCAGATGTAGGGGGTGAAGAATTGGGGGAGGGGTTTCTATAGAAACAGTAGTAATAATCGGAATTAATGCATCATACATTGCACTTTGCACAATATTAAATAGTATATTTGTAGGTGCTCTACAGCATTTAAAAAAAATTGAGGAAACAGCGCCTCCCCTGTCCATAGGTTGTGTCTGGAAATGCAGTTTATCTCCAGCAAAGTGAAAGGTTCTGGGTTGCAATTCCACATACAACCTGTGGGCAGGTGTGGCGCTGGGTTTGGAAGAAAGCGGCCATGTTTTTTTCATTTACCCCCTCCACTTTGGTCCCTAGTTTACAATTCTGAAACCACTTTCAATAAGAAATGATGAGCAGAATAACTGTCCAGCTCAGCTGCATTGTGAATAGTAATCTGAAATAAATATATTCTCTCACTAGAGGCACAAACTCTTTCCCCCATGCTTTACACTGCAGCTGGGCTTCCACTGACAAGCAAAAGGGTGACAATGTTCTGAGCTTCTGACTTTCAGGCTCCAGATCTCATCATCCTCTACTGCTTCCATCATGAGACTTCCATCATTTTATAGACAATCATCGTTTCTATCTCATACATAAATGTGACTTCCCGCTATTTAGCGTATGATTAGTGATGCAGACTCTCGTCATGTCACTTCATTGTTACTGTTTTACTCCTAAAGATCTAAATTGTAGTTTTTAGTATTGTGTAATTCCACCTTTGGCTTTCACCGCTGTCTGAATCCTTCTGCTCCCGATCAGATTCAATCATGTCTCCGCCGACATCTGATCCCAGGTCTCTTCTCCACATTCCCCATGTTGGTGCCCACTGGTCACTTGGGTCTGTACACGGCTTATTCTTCACCTCTACCCAGAAGTGTTGGATTGGGTTGGGGTCTGGGGACTGTGGGGACAATCAGCACCTCTACTTCTTTGTCATTGACCCATTTCTGTGCCATGCTTTGTGTCTTTGTCCTGCCGGAACACGATGTCATCCTTTTCATATCCATAGTACTGGAGTGTACGAAGTAACTCGTCTTGTAGGATTCTCACATATAGCTCAGCAGTGAGATGACCATCGATCCTGGTCAAGTGTCCAATCCCTTTGGCTGTGAATCAACCCCATATCATCAGGCTTCCTCCACCGAAACTTGACAGTTCCTTCAATTTCTCGATCCTTTAGCTTCTTTTTCTCTTGTTTCTTCAACACCCATTTGCAGCCATCAGAGCCGTCTATTGACTTTCATGTTATCTGTCCAAATCCTCCGTCTCCAATCTTCTACTGTCCACTTTTCAGACTTTTTAGGAAATTCGAGCTGACACTTCTTATCATGATATCTAAGTCGAGTCATCTTTACCTTTCTTCGGGCCACCATTCTAGACTTGTGTAACGTACATCACACGGAGCTTCCATGGACGTCCATTACGAAGCATAGAAGCCTCCACTGCCGTGTTTGTTACACCAGAACTGACGGACCTTGTGATGAGCCGACTTGTTGGCTTCTGAACGGACGGATGGACTTCATTTCATATCTTCCAGCTGTCATGGCGCTCACATGATTCAGTTTGGCAATTTTCTTGGCCGATAGACCACCATCAATGAGCTGGATGATGCGGTTTCTTTTTCTTGGGAAATCTTTACGGCGGCTCCTCGATACGAACCATTGACCTTTCTCTTCGGAATCATCCTAATAACACACGGAGCTATTAGGGAATGTGAGAACAGGTTGTAATTTGTAATATTCAGGAAGAAAAAGATTTTTCCACCACCAGGAGCAAAACAATAACAATAACAATGCAGCGACATGATGAGAATCTCCACATTAATGTATGACATAGAAAAGATGATTGTCTATAAAATGATGGCGGTCTCATGTCAGGAGCAGTGGAGGATGGTGAGATCTGGAGCCTCAAAGTCAAAAGGTCAAAACACTGTTCCCCTTTTGCTCGTCACTGTACAGACATTACTGTTTAGCAGGAGAATTATAAACTACCGGCAGCTCCATCACCAATGACAGCGACTGCAGGATAATGTCCTTTGTTACGCAGAAGTAACTGCAGCCTTTACTTTGGAAGTCGTGTGTTCAGTCTCATCCGGAGCCAAAATTACGGTGCCTGCAACTTAATAGAGCGAGCACTGTACAGACACTGAGCCAGCAGGAGCTGCTATAAGGGGAGAACTCTGGGCTAAGAGCAAGCAAACGACTGTGGTACCTGACATCATATCAGCCAGTTTCCACTCTCTAGCTCAGAGACAACTGAAAATTAGAGATGCAGAAGGGAAAACTAGCGAGAAATGTAGAATGCAAGTCACACAATGGCCATAAATAGTGAAATTTTCTGCATTGATTTACCAATAAAAATTGTGAGGGGGGTATTATTATTTAGAAAGGTAAAAAAAAAAAAACATTTTAGGATTGCAGGTTCTAGCCCCACTGCCAGGATTTGAACTTGCGATCACTTGATCACTGGTACAATGCACTACACTACTTCTGTATTTCAGTGTATAGCCCAGTGAGCACTAACAAAGCAGACACTGACAGCCATGAAAGCCCACCTGTCACAGGGGCCTTCTCCGGTACGACACAATCAACAGAGCCAGCGAAGAGTGAACAATCCCAAGACCTTTATTTAGCCAAAAGTACGAAAGGTCCATATACGATCTACCACACAAAGAATAAAATATTCCAGAACACGAATGCAGTTCAGTAACAGAATAAAAGTCCAACAATCCAGCACAGACGATAACAGTCCATATTCCCTTCTTTCTCTCTCTGACGTGCTGATGGAGGTTGTGATGGTGTGATATGTTATGTGGGTATCATTTTGTGTATATTTCTATTTTACTGATTATCATGGTGTTCTCTTGTTGTATGAGTTATTTGCCAATTGATGAATTGCTGTTATTTGCCATCTGATATCAGCCCCCACATTCCTGTACTGTTATCTCTCCACAGGGTCAGTGAATAAACCTGTTTGCTAATATGATAATGACATATTGAACTAGCTTGTTGAAACAATGACCCCCTGTAGTGCATGGGAGGTCTCGGAACTTGGCCCTATATGAGTCTGGGGTGATAGCATGGTAATCCAGGATAGTCCGCTTTACAATGTTATAATCCCGGTTCTGCTGGGAGTCAATGGTTCGGTAAGCCTCCGCCATGCTAACATTCAGGAGTCCCACTAACAAACGCATCCAGCCAGAGTGGGGCACCTCCATCACAGCACACTGCTGCTCAAAGTCCTTGAAGAACCCCTCCATATCTCCAGAAGCCTCATCAAATGGCTTAAAGTCTGTCCGGGTGATCCGTACAGGCTCCCGGATCGTTGGGTTTGCATTCCACATTGCGTTACTCCCTCTTTCAAGCTCCATTGCTTCTTGTCTCCGCTGTGCCCAGCGGGCAGCCTCCTCCTTGTACTCCTGAGAGACGCCTGGGCCCAGAACCGCCATCTCTTCTTTGTACCACACCACCCACTGGCTTTTTGGGGAGGGGGTCTGTTATGACCCCAATGGCAGAGGGTCTCAGAAATAATTACTAAGTCTGCAAACACAAAAAACCAGCTCATAGGGCAGTGGTAACTGAGCTGACCATATATCTAATCCTAGCACCACAAATAGCAGCAGCCGGGGAACGTGCCTACGTTGGTTCTAGACGTCTCGCGCCAGCCGGAGAACTAACTAACCCTAGAAGGGAAAAGAAAGACCTTTCTTGCCTCCAGAGAAAAGACCCCAAAAGTTGGATACAAGCCCCCAACAAATAATAACGGTGAGGTAAGAGGAAAAGACAAACGTAAGAATGAGCTAGGTATTTAGCAAAGAGAGGCCCACTAGCTAATAGCAGAATATAGTAAGATGACTTATATGGTCAGCAAAAACCCTATCAAAATATCCACGCTGGATATTCAAGAACCCCCGAACCGTCTAACTGCCCGGGGGGAGAACACCAGCCCCCCTAGAGCTTCCAGCAAAGTCAGGAATCACATTTAGTACAAGCTGGACAAAAATAAGAGCAAAGCAATAACCAAAAAACAAAGAAGCAGGACTTAGCTTAATTTTGCACGAACCAGGACAGCAGACAGGAGCAAACCGAAAGGATCTGATTACAACGATGCCAGGCACTGGACTAAGGATCCAGGAAGTTTATATAGCAACACCCCTGGACTAAGGTGGGTGCCAAACTGAGGAAAGACAATCCCAGAGTCATATCACTAGTAACCACAAGAGGGAGCCAAAAAGTCTAATTCACAACAGGGGTCCTCGTCTCCAGTGCTCGTCCTTCAGACATATGGGAGTAGGTGGTCTGGCTGGCACCCACCAGTAGATCAATTAAGTCTTCTTTAGTCAGTCCCTGGTAGTTCAGGCCCAGGTCTCTGGCTCTCTCCTGTAAACTACATACAGTCCAATTTCTGTACTCACTCTGTGGGTGGTTCTCCATTAGGTTACGCTCTGTTGATCCCACCGCTGCCACCAGTTGTCATAGGGTCCTTCTCCGGTAGCACACAATCAACAGAGCCAGCGAAGAGTGAACAATCCCAAGACCTTTATTTAGGCAAAAGTACGAAAGGTCCATATACAATTCACCACACAAAGATAAAATATTCCAGAACACGAATGCAGTTCAGTTACAGAATAAAAGTCCAACAATCCAGCACAGAGGATAACAGTCCAATTCCCTTCTTTCTCTCTCTGACGTGCTGTCTTCACATCATGGGTCCACACAGGATCTGAATTCCCCCCAGCTCCTGTCCTCTCCTTATGTCCACGAGTAGTCAGACAGGTTGGGGTGGTTTTTAGGCCTCCCACACCTGGCAAAGGTGCCTGGTGGATTAAGGCACTACAGGGAGTCATTGTTTCAACAAGCTAGTTCAATATGTCATTAGCATATTAGCAAACAGGTTTATTCACTGACCCTGTGGAGAGATAACAGTACAGGAATGTGGGGGCTGATATCAGATGGCAAATAACAGCCATTCATCAATTGGCAACTAACTCATACAAGAGAACACCATGATAATCAGTAAAATAGAAATATACACAAAATGATACCCACATAACATATCACACCATCACAACCTCCATCAGCACGTCAGAGAGAGAAAGAAGGGAATATGGACTGTTATCCTCTGTGCTGTGACTTCGGTTCTCACTCTCCACAATATACTTTGCTTCGTGTCCTTTCTTAGGATGCTGCCGCAATGATGTGCAGGCGCAGCTCCGTAACGTTCTATCTCTTGCTAGACCTCTGTCAGGATCCCACCCCTGACAGGGACCTCTCTGGGTCAAACCCAGGCAGCTTCTCCCTCGATGTTATCTGGTCAAAGCCCAGTCAGCTTCTCTCTCACTTCCTATCCAACCCACCAGTTTTACCCGTGTGTGAGGAGTGCCCTAGTAGATAGAAGCTTTGCTCCCCCTGGTGGTCTGGTGTGTAAAGTGTAGTGTGTGACTGTGATACCTGGTCAGGTGAACTCCTTTAGTACCATCAGACGTAACATCACTCCCCCTGGTGGAAGAGCGACATTACTGCAACGACCAGGACTCTGGGGCGCTGCACATACTCTATGGGGTGTTAGCATTATACTCTATGGAGGGGCTGCATTAAACTCTATGAGGTGGCTGAATTATACTCTAAGGGGTGGCAGCATTATACTCAATGGACGGGCTGCATTATACTCAATGGTGTTGCAGCATTATACACTATGAAGGGGTTGCATTATATGGGGTGCATTATACTCTATGGGATTGCAGCATTATAATTTATGGGGTGGCTGCATTATACTCTATGGGGTGGCTGCATTGTACTCTGAGCGGGACAGCATTATAATCTATGAGGGAGCTGCATTATAATCTATAGGGTGGCTGCATCATACTCTTGGGGGAACTGCATTATACTCTTATTGAGGACTATAAGCAGTGCATTATACTATGTGTACAATATGGGACCTACATTATATTGTATCAAAGACTATGGGGATTGCATTATACTATGGGGAGATCATTGTACTACATGGAGAACTGTGAAGAGTGTATTATACTATATGGAGGACCATAGGGGGTGTATTATACGATATGGAGGACTATAGGGTGCCTTTTACTATGTGGAGGACTATGGAGGGCATTACACTAAACGAGCAAAATGCTGCCTATTTATTTATCGAACGATTGGATTGGTCATGCTGGAACAGAAATCCTTGTTCTCGGGAGCACTTCGTCCAGCGTAAACTGCAGACATGCTGCTGATAACATGATCTTGTAGGGGGACAGACTGATCTAATAGTGATTGTTCTGTGCCATCATTCTTCCTCAGCCGGTGCGAAAGAGGCGGGAAACAAGCAGCGAACGACTTTAATATTGTCAACCGCACCTGATTAACGGCCTGAACTCAGCGCAGGTAAATACAATCAAAATATTTCTGTGTGATGGTGCAATATATCATAATTTGGGACCCCAATTTAAACTGTTGCCCAAGGCCCCACTTTGCCTAAAACCGTCCCTGACTATAGGGGACAGCTGCAGAAATGCCTCCCCCACTTTAGCCAGAGCGCAGGAAAATTGGGGATCACTGACACAAGGCCCCCTAAAATCCTCTACTCTAGAACTATCCAATCTCCCTGGAGCAGAAATTAACATTGTGCCCGACAAAATTCTCTCCAAATATTTCTGGCACCAGAAGCCGCCACAGAATCAGCAACTTCTTGAAATAGTGATGAATATTTTATCACCGCAGACAAGATACAGCAACAAATCTCAGTCTTCCAATCTGGCTACAGCTGGCGAGCAATAAAAATTATCTACTCGAAAAAAAAATGGAATTTCTGCCAAACATACAAAATGTGGATACTTATCAAACCAATGGCAGCGTCCTGCAGGACAGACGAGCGGATCTGTGATAGAAACACCGAAGGGTTTTAGGTCGTTCATCAAAAGAACGTATTTCACTTTCTTGGATGAGAAACGATGTCACCGACACAAGGTCATTGACTGTCCGGACATAAAACTCAGCAACACAGACTACGCAATAGTAAGAAGTCATACAAGAGGCAAACATTTCTTACTGTTTATAAAGCATTGCCCCTATATACAAGATTACAACCACCATAATACTGCTACTATGTACAAGAAAATAACAATTATAATACTGCTCCTATGTACAAGAATATAACTACTATAATACTGCTCCTATGTACAAGACTATAACTACTATAATACTGCCCCTATGTACAAGAATATAACTACTATAATACTGCTCCTATGTACAAGAATATAACTACTATAATACTGCCCCTATGTACAAGAATATAACTACTATAATACTGCTCCTATGTACAAGAATATAACTACTATAATACTGCTCCTATGTACAAGAATATAACTACTATAATACTGCCCCTATGTACAAGAATATAACTACTATAATACTGCTACTATGTACAAGAATATAACTACTATAATACTGCTCCTATGTACAAGAATATAACTACTATAATACTGCTCCTATGTACAAGAATATAATTACTATAATACTGCCCCTATGTACAAGAATATAACTACTATAATACTGCTCCTTGTACAAGAATATAACTACTATAATACTGCTACTATGTACAAGAATATAACTACTATAATACTGCTCCTATGTACAAGAATATAACTACTATAATACTGCTACTATGTACAAGAAAATAACAATTATAATACTGCTCCTATGTACAAGAATATAACTACTATAATACTGCTCCTATGTACAAGAATATAACTACTATAATACTGCTACTATGTACAAGAAAATAACAATTATAATACTGCTCCTATGTACAAGAATATAACTACTATAATACTGCTCCTATGTACAAGAATATAACTACTATAATACTGCCCCTATGTACAAGAATATAACTACTATAATACTGCTCCTATGTACAAGAATATAACTACTATAATACTGCCCTTATGTACAAGAATATAACTACTATAATACTGCTCCTATGTACAAGAATATAGCTACTATAATACTGCCCCCTCTACACAATGATTTAACTACTATAATACTGCTCCTATGTACAAGAATATAACTACTATAATACTGCCCCTATGTACAAGAATATAACTACTATAATACTGCCCCTATGTACAAGAATATAACTACTATAATACTGCTCCTATGTAAAAGAATATAACTACTATAATACTGCTCCTATGTACAAGAATATAACTACTATAATACTGCCCCTATGTACAAGAATATAACTACTATAATACTGCTCCTATGTACAAGAATATAACTACTATAATACTGCCCCTATGTACAAGAATATAACTACTATAATACTGCCCCTATGTACAATAATATAACTACTAGAAGGCTGCTAATATGTACAAGAATATAACTACTATAATACTGCCCCTATGTACAAGCATATAACTACTATAATACCGCCCCTATGTACAAGAATATAACTACTATAATACTGCTCCTATGTACAAGAATATAACTACTATAATACTGCCCCTATGTACAAGAATATAACTACTATAATACTGCCCCTATGTACAAGAATATAACTACTATAATACTGCCCCTATGTACAAGAATATAACTACTATAATACTACCCCTATGTACAAGAATATAACTACTATAATACTGCCTCTATGTACAAGAATATAACTAATATAATACTGCCTCTATGTACAAGAATATAACTACTATAATACTGCTCCTATGTACAAGACTATAACTACTATAGTACTGCCCCTATGTACAAGAATATAACTACTATAATACTGCTCCTATGTACAAGAATATAACTACTATAATACTGCTCCATGTACAAGAATATAACTACTGTAATACTGCTCCTATGTACAAGAATATAACTATTATAATACTGCTCCTATGTACAAGAATATAACTACTATAATACTGCTCCTATGTACAAGAATATAACTACTATAATACTGCCCCATGTGCAAGAATATAACTACTATAATACTGCCCCATGTACAAGAATATAACTACTATAATACTCCCCCTATGTACAAGAATATAACTACTATAATACTGCTCCTATGTGCAAGAATATAACTACTATAATACTGCTCCTATGTACAAGAATATAACTACTATAATACTGCTCCTATGTACAAGAATATAACTACTATAATACTGCTCCTATGTACAAGAATATAACTACTATAATACTGCTCCTATGTACAAGAATATAACTACTATAATACTGCCCCTATGTACAAGAATATAACTACTATAATACTGCTCCTATGTACAAGAATATAACTACTATAATACTGCTCCTATGTACAAGAATATAACTACTATAATACTGCTCCTATGTACAAGAATATAATTACTATAATACTGCCCCTATGTACAAGAATATAACTACTATAATACTGCTCCTTGTACAAGAATATAACTACTATAATACTGCTACTATGTACAAGAATATAACTACTATAATACTGCTCCCTATGTACAAGAATATAACTACTATAATACTGCCCCTATGTACAAGAATATAATTACTATAATACTGCTCCTATGTACAAGAATATAACTACTATAATACTGCTACTATGTACAAGAAAATAACAATTATAATACTGCTCCTATGTACAAGAATATAACTACTATAATACTGCTCCTATGTACAAGAATATAACTACTATAATACTGCTACTATGTACAAGAAAATAACAATTATAATACTGCTCCTATGTACAAGAATATAACTACTATAATACTGCTCCTATGTACAAGAATATAACTACTATAATACTGCCCCTATGTACAAGAATATAACTACTATAATACTGCTCCTATGTACAAGAATATAACTACTATAATACTGCCCTTATGTACAAGAATATAACTACTATAATACTGCTCCTATGTACAAGAATATAGCTACTATAATACTGCCCCCTCTACACAATGATTTAACTACTATAATACTGCTCCTATGTACAAGAATATAACTACTATAATACTGCCCCTATGTACAAGAATATAACTACTATAATACTGCCCCTATGTACAAGAATATAACTACTATAATACTGCTCCTATGTAAAAGAATATAACTACTATAATACTGCTCCTATGTACAAGAATATAACTACTATAATACTGCCCCTATGTACAAGAATATAACTACTATAATACTGCTCCTATGTACAAGAATATAACTACTATAATACTGCCCCTATGTACAAGAATATAACTACTATAATACTGCCCCTATGTACAATAATATAACTACTAGAAGGCTGCTAATATGTACAAGAATATAACTACTATAATACTGCCCCTATGTACAAGCATATAACTACTATAATACCGCCCCTATGTACAAGAATATAACTACTATAATACTGCTCCTATGTACAAGAATATAACTACTATAATACTGCCCCTATGTACAAGAATATAACTACTATAATACTGCCCCTATGTACAAGAATATAACTACTATAATACTGCCCCTATGTACAAGAATATAACTACTATAATACTACCCCTATGTACAAGAATATAACTACTATAATACTGCCTCTATGTACAAGAATATAACTACTATAATACTGCTCCTATGTACAAGACTATAACTACTATAGTACTGCCCCTATGTACAAGAATATAACTACTATAATACTGCTCCTATGTACAAGAATATAACTACTATAATACTGCTCCATGTACAAGAATATAACTACTGTAATACTGCTCCTATGTACAAGAATATAACTATTATAATACTGCTCCTATGTACAAGAATATAACTACTATAATACTGCTCCTATGTACAAGAATATAACTACTATAATACTGCCCCATGTGCAAGAATATAACTACTATAATACTGCCCCATGTACAAGAATATAACTACTATAATACTCCCCCTATGTACAAGAATATAACTACTATAATACTGCTCCTATGTGCAAGAATATAACTACTATAATACTGCTCCTATGTACAAGAATATAACTACTATAATACTGCTCCTATGTACAAGAATATAACTACTATAATACTGCTCCTATGTACAAGAATATAACTACTATAATACTGCTCCTATGTACAAGAATATAACTACTATAATACGGCACAATATACAATGTGTGTGATGAGCTGTACATGTACATGTTGCTTCATTTGCCTGGTTGCTCTTTATCCGGCCGTATATAACATTTGTCCTCCGAGGTCTCGTGTTGACCTTGAATATATTTGTATACGGTAATTGTGCACTTATATAGGACGCTCTCTACAAATAACCAAACCAATTTAGCCGGGCTTTCTTTATGATTGAAGTCGTCCACTTTCTTTATTAATTTTGTTTCCGGTCACTGAACTCTGTCCAATTTCATTAGTTTTTTTTAATTTACGACTTGAAATCTAGAAATCTGACACGTTGTATGTTGAGGTTTTTTATTGTTTTTTTTTTTACATCCTATTACATGGAGGGAAATCATTCTTTAGCTTATTTTCTTTTACCTAATGAAGCAGGGGTGTAGCTGTGGCTCATGTGATGTGATGGTAGTACTTGAGTGCTGCCACGTAAAAAGACATAAGTATGTGCCCTTTATAAAAAATTAAAAAAGGACAAAAAAAAATATTGGCTGTGACTGGAGAACCCGGCACAAGTGTCCATCATGTCACAGTGTAAAACTTATATTCTGACTGCAGATGTGATTGTCGCAGATATTGACTATACAGGCGCAGGTCGCCCCCTGCTGGTACAGTTGGTGTAATACGGCATTGTGCAAATAATAACCGCACATATCAGATAATAATAATAATAATAATCTTTATTTTTATATAGCGCTATATTACGCAGCACTTTACAGGTTGCACACATTATCATCACTGTCCCCGATGGGGCTCACAATCTAAATTCCCTATCAGTATGTCTTTGGAATGTGGGAGGAAACCGGAGAACCCAGAGGAAACCCACGCAAACACGGAGAGAACATACAAACTCTTTGCAGATGTTGTCCAAGGTGGGATTGGAACCCAGGACTCCAGCGCTGCAAGGCTGCTGTGCTATCCACTGCGCCACCGTGCTGCCCAGATACTAGATGGAGGCCCGGTGCTATCACATCGAGAGGGCGGTAATGTAACGATGGGGGCAAGATTTGCAGCGTTGAGAATCCCCCCCATGTGCTCACCCACCTATCCACTCTCTCTTTCCCCATGTGCTGACTTCTCCCATCTGTGCTCTCTTCTTTGACATTGGTGTACTTTTTAGCCATGTTGGCTTTGATATTTGCTTTTTAAAGGGGTATATAGTGTGTGTGTGGTGCGTACGGCGTATACAGTGTGTGTGTGTGGTGCATACGGCGTATACAGTGTGTGTTTGTGTGGTGCATACGGCGTATATAGTGTGTGTGTGGTGCGTACGGCGTATACAGTGTGTGTGTGTGGTGCGTATGGTGTATACAGTGTGTGTGTGTGGTGCGTATGGTGTATACAGTGTGTGTGTGTGGTGCGTATGGTGTATACACTGTGTGTTTGTGTGTGGTGCATACGGCGTATACAGTGTGTTTGTGTGTGGTGCATACGGCGTATACTGTGTGTGTGGTGCGTACGGCGTATACAGTGTGTGTGTGGTGCGTACGGCATATATAGTGTGTGTGGTGCATACGGCGTATACTGTGTGTGTGGTGCATACGGCGTATATAGTGTGTGTGTGTGTGTGTGTGTGTGTGTGTGTGTGTGTGTGTGTGTGTGTGTGTGTGTGTGTGTGTGAAATACCCAAAAACATAGACCAATAAATATATAATGTGTATCTCCAAAATCAGCATGAACCAAAAAAAAAGGGAGTTACAAACCAAAAGTAAAGTTAAGAACAAAATATTTTTTGATAACAATTAAAAAGCAAAAAATAATATTTCATAGTTATACAGAAGGGAGATTGATACAAGGCAGAGTGAGCTCACGGTAATCCATATAGTAAATAATGTTGCATGGTAAATTGTGAAAAAAGTTGAACCAATGCAACAAATATAAGGCAGAAGTGCACCAGCAAGCTCTGGATTATAGAGGAAAATTTCCACAGAGTGGGCACAAGGCTGCCTACAAAGTGCGCAGGTATATAAAGAAAATTAAATATATAAATAACACCTATGTAAATCAATAAAAATATGTAGGTTACATATATAGTTACATAGTTAGTAAGGCCGAAAAAAGACATTTGTCCATCCAGTTCAGCCTATATTCCATCATAATAAATCCCCAGATCTACGTCCTTCTACAGAACCTAATAATTGTAAGATACAATATTGTTACCTCCAGGAAGACATCCAGGCCTCTCTTGAACCCCTCGACTGAGTTCGCCATCACCACCTCCTTATGTATTATACAATGTGCTGAATAAGGTCTATACCAAGACAGTATTAAGTCCAAGTAAGGTGCCAGTGCATAAATTAGACTAAGATAGGTATAGATATACATAGGGGATATACAACATATAATGAGAAGGTAGTGGCATCATATCATTACCTGCTGGTAGGTGGATCACTGCAAGGGAAATGGCCCCAGTGTGGGTGTGTGTGGTGCATATGGCGTTTATAGTGTGTGTGTGGTGCGTACGGCGTATACAGCGTGTGGTGCATACAGCGTATACAGTGTGTGTGTGTGTTGCATACGGCGTATATAGTGTGTATGTGGTTCGTACGGCGTATACTGTGTGTGTGGTGCATACGGCATATATAGTGTGTGTGTGTGTGTGTGTGTGTGTGTGTGGTGCATACGGCGTATACAGTGTGTGTGTGTGTGGTACATACGGTGTATACAGTGTGTGTGTGTGTGTGTGGTGCGTATGGCGTATACAGTGTGTGTGTGTGTGTGGTGCGTATGGCGTATACAGTGTGTGTGTGGTGCGTACGGCGTATACAGTGTGTGTGTGTGTGGTGCGTATGGCGTATACAGTGTGTGTGTGTGTGTGGTGCGTATGGCGTATACAGTGTGTGTGTGTGTGTGGTTGCATATGGCGTATACAGTGTGTGTGTGGTGCGTATGGTGTATACAGTGTGTGTGTGTGTGGTGCGTACGGCGTATACAGTGTGTGTGTGGTGCGTATGGCGTATACAGTGTGTGTGTGGTGCATACGGTGTATACAGTGTGTGTGTGTGTGGTGCATATGGCGTATACAGTGTGTGTGTGGTGCGTATGGCGTATACAGTGTGTGTGTGTGGTGCGTATGGCATGTGTGTGTGTGTGTGTGTGGTGCATACGGTGTATACAGTGTGTGTGTGTGGTGCATACGGTGTATACAGTGTGTGTGTGGTGCGTACGGCGTATACAGTGTGTGTGGTGCGACAGTGTTCTGCTGGTGGTACGGCGCAATAGGTTGGTGCCACCAGCAGTTTCCATATTGAGACACTCATCACTTGGGTGTCCCAATATGGAGGTCGGTGAACTTCCGCCACTTGGAATTCTGGGATCCGGACACATCTGGACGGAGCAGGATGTGAAGACATCACAAGGTAAGTCTCTCAGATATTGGGGGATAAACTAAGGCACTCAACTTATATGTAGTTTTTGCAATTTATTGTAGTCATCAAATAAACGTTTCTGCCCAAACACAGGGCCTTCTTCAGTAACAATAACTTCAGGGACAGCGGAGCGTTTTCATGAGCGAGCGGTGGATGCCGGCACATCTCCAGGGCTCCCCACTTATACTGGACACCCCAACGTGGACATTACACCTTGCTACAGGCATTTACTGCTATTGTGCCGCTGATACTCCATTACGTTGCCGCTCCTTTGTCCCTGAAGTTATTGTTACTGAAGAAGGCCCTGTGTTTGGGCAGAAACGTTTATTTGATGACTACAATAGATTGCACACACTACCTATAAGTTGAGTGCGGTAGTTTATCTCTGGTTTCGGACCCTACTTTGCCACCACCCCTGTAGTGCATACAGTTGTTCTTAGCATATCACATATTGGGGGCTCAGCTCCTTTTAACCCCATAAGGACTGTCTCCATTTTGGTGTTAACCCCTTCAACACTTAAACCAAATTGTATTTTTGAGTTTTCATTTTTCCCTGTCTCCTGCGGCTGGCGCTGCCGAGGACTCGCTGATCGTTGTGCCCTGTAGCTTTATTGCTCCCATCTCGGGGCGCATGTGACATTTTCATCCCTTTTTACTTTTTGGGAAATGCTGCGATCAATGACATTTTCATATTTTTTCTCTATGGCTTTCACCACGAGGCTTAAATAATATTATACTTTGGTAGATGGGACATTCATGGACGCGGCGGCGATTCCAAATATTATTATTTTTATTTATTACTAAATAATTTGGGGAATATTATATATAGATATATATATTTATTTATAAGAAAATCTTTTTAAGGGATTGATCAATAGGGAGAACAGCTGTGTGTGACCCCGGCCGTTGTAGCCGGAGCTGTCGGTCACCACCAGTTCTCTTGGCCGTGGACACTGTGTGACTTCACTGCAGGGCTGGTAGAGATCAGTGGTCTCTGACGTTGATCCGCCCTCAGAGATGCAGAGGAGACGCCATCTTTACTATGGGCAAAGCATCAGCCAATGAATGAGCAGGCACACACCGGAAGGGGCGTCACCGCTGCGTGCGCCTTATGGAAGCGGAAAGGAGGTCCCTGCAGTGACGTCACATCCGTTCTGGGCCTAACGTTCTTTGTGCAGCGGTGAGGAGGAGGACGGGGAGATCGGGGCTGGACAACGGCTGTGAGGGCGTCAGAGCCGCGGGGGGTCGGCGACTAAACACTGAGCTGATAGGGTATGGAGGAAGCAGCGTGTACACAAGCCGGGCAAACAGCGGGGGCGGAGGACGGGCCGCGGCTGATAAGGTGGTGGCACAGGATGTGGTGGCCGGGGGTGGAGGTTCAGCAGATGGGGGAGGGTTGGGGTGAGGCCAGGTGGATTGGGGGCTGGAGGACGGGCAGTTGGGCAGGAGGAGGAAAGAGCGGGAAGTCTGGGATCATGTGGTGGCGGAGAAGGGGCTGGAGGACGGTAGTCGGGGCGGGCAGGGGAGGATGGGAGGGAAGGTGGGTGAGGGACTGGAGGACGGATAGTCGGGGCTGGCAGTGTCTGGAGGATGGGAGGGCAGGTGAAGGTGGATGAGGGGCTGGAGGACGGATAGTCGGGGCGGGCAGGGGAGGATGGGAGCGCAGGTGAAGGTGGATGAGGGGCTGGAGGACGGATAGTCGGGGCGGGCAGGGGAGGATGGGAGGGCAGGTGAAGGTGGATGAGAGGCTGGAGGACGGATAGTCGGGGCTGCAGGATGGATAGTCGGGGCTGGCAGTGTCTGGAGGATGGGAGGGCAGGTGAAGGTGGATGAGGGGCTGGAGGACGGATAGTCGGGACAGGCAGTGTCAGATTGGAGGATGCTCCAGGTGAAGGTGGGAGTTGGGGCAGGTGGCGGTTGGGGGGCTACATTCAGGGACCCACATCTGGATGTGGGATGTAAACGCCTATTTCCAGTTCCGTTCTTGTTCTTGCAGGCTGAGGTTCTGCTGCCTCTGGAGATAATTATCTACGGACAGTCGTCACCAGGATGATGTGGAGCTAGAATTTATCGCTCTTGGTAAGTAATCTACTATTCTGCCAAACATGGTGCCCCTACCATAACCCGCTAGTCCTGGCACACAGTGACAATCAGCCGTCCTGGGATTTAGATAGTTTGATGCTCCTGTAATTTGTATTTTGTAGTTGAGTCTTGTGCAGCCTTTTTTCTTCTTCCCCCGCAGTGTCACCCAGCAGCATTTCTATGTGCTGCCATCTTGGGCCGTGTATCTGGATAGAAAGACTTGTCTTTGAGTGTTTTATAAGACGCCTGACTGCAGACCCTCGGAGGTGAGCATCTCCTACATGGATTAGTGATGGTCGGGAAAAAGCCAAACCCTGGGGCAGCACTGGGGAATGATGACCAAAAAGGCCGAATTGCAGCGTCGTCCTAAGCAGTTGACTCTCTGTGGGAGACGCCATGACAAATCATCCTGGAGCGAATTCATGGCTGACCTCTGCTGCCTCAGGGCTGGGCCTCCTGCTGGAGGCGTCTTGGGGTAAATGTTTCCATCTTTGAAGATAACGGCAGCAGCTTGCTGTCTTCCTGCAGAGGACATAGATGATAGATTTCGCCTCTCACATAAGACTCCGTCTCCTGTGTGTGGGGGTCTCTGTATAATGTTTTTCTGGCTTTCTCTCAGCAGATATCTGCGCTGATTCCCGGAGTTTCTCTTCCACAAAGTCTGTGATCAAAGGTAAAACTGCCCTTTATTAATTGTGCGTCTCGGTATAATCAGTGGGCGTATATTTAAAGGGATTTTTCCACCTGGGACATTTGATAAAGCATGGAGTATAAAAAAAACAACCTACAACTCCTATGCAAACTTGTCTCTGTGGTTACTGACCACACAAAACCATGAGTGTCTGATCCCGCATTCATGTGTTTCTAATCTATTGCATGTAACCATGGCGTTGCATTGATCTGCATAGGAGCTGTATACACAGAACACCTGGGGAGTTGTACAAGTTCGTCTTGTTCAGCAATGTTTTTAATCTTCACTTATATAAAATCAAATGAAGGCTGAGGAATGATGACATAAAAGGCCGAATTACAGTGCCCCCTGAGCAGCGCTCTGTGAGGGGCATAATGACAAAAACCCTTGAAGCGAAATCAAACTGACCTCGGCTCAGCCCAAACTGCTTTACTTCTTTGTCCAAACTGCATCTGTGATGTTCATGTCTTCTCTCCAACAGGACAGGGCTGATATAACCACTTATCCAGGTTGGGGCAGGGGGGCTGGAGGACGGATAATTGGGGCAGGCAGGGTCTAATTGGAGGATGGGAGGGCAGGCGAAGGTAGAAAAAGGGGCCGGAGCATGGGTGTTGGGACTGGGGGACGGATAGTCGGGGCAGGCAGTGTCAGATTGGCGGATGATCCAGGTGAAGGTGGGTAAGGGGATGGAGCATGGAAGTTGGGGCAGGTGGTGTTTGGGGGGGCCTATATTCATGGACCCACATCTGGACATGTGGATTTGGGATGTAAACGCCTATTTCCAGTTAAGTTTTTGTTCTTGCAGGATGAGGTTCTGCCTCTGGAGATGATGATAATTATACTGGTCTATGGGATATGACCAGTCGTCACAAAGATGATGTGGAACTAGAATTTATTGCTCTTGATAACTGATCTACTATTCTGCCAGATCTCGCCAAACATATTGCCCCTACCCTAACCCGCTAGTTCTGGCACACAGTGACAATCAGCCGTCCTGGGATTTAGATAGTTTGATGCTCCTGTAATATTTGTAGTTGAGTCTTGTGCAGCCTTTTTTCTTCTTCCCCCGCAGTGTCACCCAGCAGCATTTCTATGTGCTGCCATCTTGGGCCGTGTATCTGGATAGAAAGACTTGTCTTTGAGTGTTTTATAAGACGCCTGACTGCAGACCCTCGGAGGTGAGCATCTCCTACATGGATTAGTGATGGTCGGAAAAAAGCCAAACCCTGGGGCAGCACTGGGGAATGATGACCAAAAAGGCCGAATTGCAGCGTCGTCCTAAGCAGTTGACTCTCTGTGGGAGACGCCATGACAAATCCTCCTGGAGCGAATACATGGCTGACCTCTGCTGCCTCAGGGCTGAGCCTCCTGCTGGAGGCGTCTTGGGGTAAATGTTTCCATCTTTGGAGATAACGGCAGCAGCTTGCTGTCTTCCTGCAGAGGACATAGATGATAGATTTCCTCTCTTACATAAGACTCCGTCTCCTGGGTGTGGGGGTCTCTGTATAATGTTTTTCTGGCTTTCTCTCAGCAGATATCTGCGCTGATTGCCGGAGTTTAACTTTCTCTTCCACAAAGTCTGTGATCACAAAGGTAAAACTGCCCTTCATTAATTGTGCATCTCGGTATAATCAGATGGCGTATATTTAAAGGGATTTATATTTAAAGGGATTTTTCCACCTGGGACATTTGATGAAACATGGAGTATAAAAAAACAACCTACAACTCCTATGCAAACTTGTCTCTGTGGTTACTGACCACACAAAACCATGAGTGTCTGATTCCGCATTCATGTGTTTCTAATCTTCCTCTGCTCCTTTTTGGTAACCGACAGAAAATGATAAAGTATTGCATGTAACCATGGCATTGCCTTGATCTGCATAGGAGCTGTATACACAGAACACCTGGGGAGTTGTACAAGTTCGTCTTGTTCAGCAATGTTTTTAATCTTCACTTATATAAAATCAAA
The DNA here is from genome assembly GCF_051348905.1 of Ranitomeya variabilis. Lineage (NCBI taxonomy): Eukaryota > Metazoa > Chordata > Amphibia > Anura > Dendrobatidae > Ranitomeya > Ranitomeya variabilis. Next base: position 232,377,421 of record NC_135238.1, read on the forward strand.
TGAAGGCTGAGGAATGATGACATAAAAGGCCGAATTACAGTGCCCCCTGAGCAGCGCTCTCTGAGGGGCATAATGACAAAAACCCTTGAAGCGAAATCAAACTGACCTCGGCTCAGCCCAAACTGCTTCACTTCTTTGTCCAAACTGCATCTGTGGTGATCATGGGTCTTCTCTCCAACAGGACAGGGCTGATACAACCACTTATCCAGGTAAGAATGATGGGAGCCTGCCAGAGTCCATGGTGTCCAGAATCGGGGTGGATTTCCCACATGGCATTCTAAGGCCCCTTTCACACATCAGTTTTTTGCCATCAGTCACAATCCGTTGGCTCGACGGATCTGTCGCATATTGTGAAAAACTAATGCAACGGATTTGTTTTTTTTCGATGGATCCGGCGAAAATACGGATCGTCACATCAGTGTTTTCACCGCTTTTCGACTGATCCGGTTATTAAAAATGCCCAATGGGAGGCTCCTAAATGTTGTTGGCTACTGAAAACCTATGTTTACAGTGTTTCTGTATTATATCTACACTCCATCTTTGACAGGTTGTAGAGCAAGTGGCAAAAATGGAAGCTGTGATTGCAAACATTAACAAGGCCGTTGAGGATTTTATTATTGAGGCGAATCGTTTGAAAGAGATCGTTCTTGAAAAGGAGCGAAAATATGAGCGCATCATGCGTCTGCGCCGGCATCGTGCTTTGATCCACCGAATCACTGCACGGAGAATGACACGTGGGGTGTGTTCTACGTTATATATGGAATTGAGAGGAAACCCCGAGAAGTTTTTTAACTGTGTTCAGATGAAATCAGAAAACTTTGATATTTTGGTTGCACGTGTTGAAGACCTCATCCGTAGAAATGACACCTATTGCCGCTTCTCCATTTCACCGGCGGAGCGTCTGATGGTGACTCTTCGGTAAGTCCTTTTTATTGTATCTCCTACTGTTAAAGCACACTTATAACCAGGGCTGTGAAGTCGGTAGGCTAAATCTCCGACTACTCAATTTCCATGACACCGACTCCCACATACATGGCTCATGTTTAAGTGACAAATTTATTGTGGTTAAATGGTAACATCAGGCTTTAAATCATTATTATGATACAATAATCAAGTCATTTAGATAGAACATAAAATATGTTTATTGCAATACAACTTAAGAACAAAAAAACTTTTTCATATTTATTATTATACAGTCTGCAGTAAGTGTAAAAGAAGAAAAGTTATTTTAGGGCTAGAGAACAACGTCTCTTCCATAACTTGGGTTGGTGGCAAAGCAGTAACCACGTGGACAACATCTCTAAGTTTCAGGGTATGAAGGAATCGCCTCGTGCACAGTCAGTTTTGATGAACGATTGAACTCTTCTACTTTGAGAGCAAGTGAAAAACGTTGCTGAAATATGGTCAATCTGTTTTTTATGGGAGTGGAATCTTTTTCCCTGCAGCAACGCTTTGCCTGCTCCATATCGTTCAAATACTTGCCGAAATCAAACTCCTCATCTGATATGAATGAATGGCAGCAGCACTGGCAGGACCCGAGTCCTCTTGCTCTTGGCCGTCCTATAGCTCATTCTAACTGCTACCTCAATCAAAGCTTATTTTAGTTTAGTAAGCTACTGATCATCCAGCAACATAAGATGACTCTGGTCCACATAAACAGCTGCTAGAAGAGTTTTATTTTCTAATAGCAGTGTCTCTCTCCGTTTCATTGAAGCAGCAATGCCATCTTTGATTAAACCTCTTTGGGACAGACAAAACAACAAGTTCTTCCACTCCTTTATAAAAATGCCAGGAGTTAAATCCTCAGCTTGTAACTTTTTAGTCACTGTAAATGGGTGATGAAGAAATTCCTTCAGACACCGGTGTCCATTGACCTTCATGTAGTGTTACCTGAGGGTTGGCCATATCTACAAGGAAGGGTTTCAGCTCAAGCAATCGATCATTAAATATGTGCTGCCCCACCGAGTGGCTTGATCCACAATTGCCTCTTTTCCAGCACGTCTCTTCAAGATGGAATCAATTTTAGTGGTTCTGGCAGCAATAGCCAATTTCCTCTCTTTGCTAATCAGAGTCCCAGCTTGTCCCTCTTGCAGACTACCTCTTATTGCCAGCTGCAGCGTGTGCACAACACAGCGCATGTGATGAATAGGAAAGAGGTGTGAAGCAGCTTCAACAAGATTATCTAATTGTAAAGAATCATTTTGCTGTTCTTCTATAGTAATATCTGTTCCTCCATTTTGGGAATTGGACTGTGGCCTTCCATCTCCAACATACTGAATGTGAAATGTTCTTCTAGCTGCTGTTCACCTTCATTATTCTCATTCACCAGTTTAATTGTACTTATCATGTTTGCAGCATTATCAGATACACTAGCAAGAACCTGTTGTGTTTTTTTTTTAAAGTTAATAATCTTGCCGAACTTTTTCCACTAAGGTGTGGAGAAACTGGCTGCTGTGAAGAGCTTTAGTATCTTTTACTTTTTACTATTCATTGGTCGCGGCCTCTGTCTGTCACGGAAATCCAACTCGCTGATTGGTCGCGGCAAAACAGCAACAACCAATCGGCGACGGGCAAAGTCCGGCGCCAAAATGGCCACTCCTTCCTCCCCGCAGTCAGTGCCACTCCATAATCCCCTCCAGTCAGCGCTCACACAGGGTTAATGGCAGTGCTAATGGACTGCGTTATGCTGCGGTGTAATGCACTCCATTAACGCTGCTATTAACCCTGTGTGACCAAATTTTGACTATTGATGCTGCCTATGCAGCATCAATAGTAAAAAGATCTAATGTTAAAAATAATAAAAAAAAGTCATTATATACTCACATTCCAGTTCCTCGCGACGCTCCGGTGACTGCTCCATGCAAGCGGCAGGTTCCGGTGCCAAGGATGGTATGCAAGAAGGACCTGCCATGACGTCACGGTCATGTGACCGCGACGTCATCACAGGTTCTGCGCTCATACCAACCCTGGGACCGGAAGCTGCCGCGTGCACCGCACACAGGGCCAGGACTTCAACGGCACTTCGGAAGGTGAGTATGTGTTTATTTTAAGTTACTGGGCAATATACTATGTGGCTGGGCAATGTACTACATGGACATGCATATTCTACAATACCCGATGCGTTAGAATCAGGCCACCATCTAGTGTGTGTGTGTGTGTGTGTGTATGTATATATATATATATATATATATATATATATATATTATACACACACACATACACACACATACACACACATACACACACATACACACACATACACACACATACACACACATACACACACATACACACACATACACACACATACACACACATACACACACATACACACACATACACACACATACACACACACATACACACACACATACACACACACATACACACACACATACACACACACATACACACACACATACACACACACATACACACACACACACACACTCTGTTATAACCAAGATTTGAATGCATGTAAAACAGATTTCGTGTGTTATACCAGTAGAAAGAAGGAACTGGGGGCTGACATCTTGGTTTCACAGCAGTAGCACGACACTAGCATTGTCATTTTACGGCACCCCATGGACTTGGGGTCCGCGGCGGTCTATTATCTCCTATCTATAACATTGCAGCCACATCAGCAGTGAGCTGGGCACGCCTCTGTGGGCTGCACAACTCACTGCTGTAGGTGTGGCTGGCAGCCATTATACTATAGCCCAGTGCTATCTGCCCAGATCCACTTGCTCTCTATCGCTGCAGGACAGAAGCGCTGACTGGAGTGCGGATGATTCCTCCCTGCTCCTCTGTCTGTACTCCAGGCACTGCATGTTCTGAGCAGACATCCTCTGCTCTCACACGCTGCCCTCCCTGGGTGCTTCTCCTGCTATGTCTCCGCCTCCCCACTTGCACACAGTCCCGGAGATGTCCGGTAAGCTGCATTCTCTTCCCCCCTTGTCGCTCTTCCTCCTCTCCTCCCTGCATCCTCTCCCCGTGTCGCTCTCCCCCCTTCATTCTCTCCCGTGTCGCTCTCCCTCCTCTCCCCCCAGTCCCATCGGACGATGCCTGCTACACTGACAGTGATTGACACATTAGCCAATGATGGGACAGTAGTAGTCCCATCATCCGGCTAATGTGTTGAATGAAAAAAAAAAAAAAATGCTACATACATGCTACATACATGCTACATACATGCTACATACATGCTACATACATGCTACATACATGCTACATACATGCTACATACATGCTACATACATGCTACATACATGCTACATACATGCTACATACATGCTACATACATGCTACATACATGCTACATACATGCTACATACATGCTACATACATGCTACATACATGCTACATACATGCTACATACATGCTGCATACATGCTGCATACATGCTGCATACATGCTGCATACATGCTGCATACATGCTGCATACATGCTGCATACATGCTGCATACATCCATCCATGCTGCATACATCTATCCATACATACATACATACATGCTGCATCCATCCATCCATCCATACATACATACATACATGCTGCATACATCCATCCATCCATCCATACATACATGCTGCATACATCCATCCATCCATACATACATGCTGCATACATACTCACCATTACTTGTCATTTTGTTCCCCGAAGCCAGTGTCATCTGTAAAAAATATGAAAAAAACCCAACCAATATACTCCCTGTCCGCAGAAATCCACGAGTGTCCCACAACGATCTCCCATGGAGAGCAGCAGCATCAGATAATGCGACTGCTCTCCAGGGGCTCCAGGAACACAATGAGGGCAAGAACGTATCCTTCCACCACTGTATTCCTCCGCTGCTGTAAAAAAAAAAAAAGTCCCTAGTCTCACTTTATGGCATTGCTGTATGAGACATTTTCCCACACAGATTTTTGCCATAAAGTAAGACTTTGAACCTTAGTAACCTCTCAGTGATGCACTGCAGGAGCCATTGTCTCCTGTCAGTGTGTCACTGAGGGTCCTATAGAGCAGTGACATCACCCGATGTCACTGTTCTATAGGGGAGATCGTCGTGGGACACTCGTTATTAATTGGACTACGGCGGACAGGTAGTATACGGTTTATTATTTTACATTTTTTGCAGGCGCTGAAGTATGGCAAGTATGGTGAAATGAACAATATTAAAATATTTTTTTCCTAATGTGCGTGTTTTATTAACCCTTTCTTACTATTGGATTAATAATGGATAGGCGTCTTATTGACGCCTCTCCGTTATTAACCCGGCTTAATGTCACCTTACGATAGCAAGGTGACATTAACCCCTTATTACCCCATATCCCACCGCTACACGGGAGTGGGAAGAGAGGGGCTAAGTGCCGGAATTGGCGCATCTTACAGATGCGCCATTTCTGGGGCGGCTGCGGACTGGTATTTGGGTCATTCCATATCAAGTGATCCAAATATGAATATTTTTTTTACCTGACGTCTTTAGATTTTTTTTATTTTTTGTTTTTATGAAGTACAACTTTAGTTAATTACAAATTAAAAGTTTAGAATTTTTTTCTTCATCAGTTAATTTTTTACAGATTTTTAAAGTTTAAAAAAAGCGCAGATTTTGGCCTGGTATGGCTTTACATTTTTTATCATATCTCGGGCTAGAATTAAGATAAAGAGTTGGGAGAGGCATCATTTTTCTCAGAATGGTACCGGCTTTCATTTGATATGTCACAAGACTATGTTTCTTTATATTTTGTTTTGGTGAAATCAAATTAAACATTTTGAAGCGCAATTCTGAAAAAAACGTATGTTTTAAAATTGTGAAAACATGCATGTGTGTTACTTGTGTCCTTGTTTATATTTGTACAGAGATTCAACTTGGGACCTATCAAATTTGTATTTTTTTTTAAGCCTTGAATCATCTGATTTTATGTTTGTGTGAGTTTCTTCCCTTTTTCTTTTCAAATTACAACTTATTGCATTTAATATTTATATGTAACAATAAAGAAACGCAAAAAAACAAATACCAAAGTACCAGAATAAATGCATCTTAATCATCATAACATAACTTGCTCAGCATTTTCAACCTGAATTCATTGAACAAGCCAAAAGATAAAAGGTGATCACATCCTCAAGTGTGATTTTCTAAATACAGTCTGATCCTAATTATATGTTAAAAACAAGATTCAAAGAACCAATATTTCTACCACCTATTTATACATGGAACAATTTTTTTTCTACTATATCACTAAACATGTCATTTGTGAAGTGTTTAAGAAGAATAGTCCAGTAGTTAAATCCTCGCTCTATAAAATATGAACTAATCAAACAATAGTAGGTTTTTACACTGGCCTGTTATCATCAATGTGTCCCTTCTGGAGGATGAAATGTCATCTTGTCCATAAGCGCTCACTAGCAATGGCCGTTTCCTTCTGTGTCAGAGTATGTGCGGCTGTCATGGTGTTCGGCTCCACCTGAGTTATATCTGATTTTTGTTCACTTTTACAATGTCTGATTTTCTTGGATACACAAAGGACGGCGCTGGACCAGACGGTGCAGAAAAGTCCTTTCTACGTCTTCATTTTCACAATCTTTGGAGAGTCCAGTAGCCGCCAGCGCCAATCATATTCACAGGTCACATAGCCAGTTGTGTCATCCATTGCCGATCTTGTGCCGCCTTCTACCACGTCATGGACGTCACTGTCTTTATTTCCACTACATGAGATGACAGTCCGGTATTGCGGAGTCCCTGTGATGGGTTCTGCTTCCTGTAACTGATGTTATAACAATCTCTCCTCCTCCCCGTAGTCCTGGTTTGTACAATACATGAACTGGATGTTAAGAGTATTTTTCTCCCCCAATTTGAGGAGTTGCATAGGTGATAAGATTTGGTGTGAATACGGCCTCTGGAGACCCGAGCTGCCGGCCGGTCATCTGCTCTGCAGTCACCGTCTACCCCTGGTCATTCTCAACCCTAACAAAGCTTTCTCCTCTGTCCTCTCCTGCTTCTAAGTGGTAACATAATAAAATAATACAGGAATATCTAACAATCATGGATTATTTGGTAAATATGGACCCCACACTTCTACACCAGAGGCTGAACAGACCTGAAATCAAGATTTTTGAACTGATACTGTAATATTTTTATTTTTAAAAATATGATCCCATCAAGATCCCAGCTTGTGTTTTGGTACAGATGTGAATAGGAGCATAACAGGCATATGTGCAGTTTTTGAAATTTTTAAATTAAACGTTTTTTTCGGAAATGCGTTTTAAAGTTTTGCGCTTGCGTTCGCATAGGTAAAATATTATTAAAGATACTCTTGTGACATATCTGGTGAAAGCCTGCACAGTTCTGAGTAGAATGGTGTTTATTTTGTTTCTCTATCTTTTTTCTAGCCTGAGTTATGGGGAGAAATGTAAAGGCAGGCAACATCGAAATTCGCACTTTTTCCGAACTTTGAAAATCAATAAAAAATACAAAAAAAAATTCTAGAATTTTTTTTTTCTTCACATTTTGCATTCTCTGACACACTATTACCAAATAACAAAATCTCAAAAGAATTAAAAATATAGTGGTAAAAATCATTGGTTCACTTGACATGGAATGACCCATTTGTAGCCGGGGCGGGGGGGGACCAGTATCCATGGCCCCTCTCTAGGCTATGAATATCAGCCCGCAGCTGTCTGCGTAGCCTTTCTGGCTATAAAATATAGGGGGACCCCACGTAATTTTTTTTGGGGGGGTCCCCCTAGTTTAATAGCCAGTAAAGGCTATGCAGACAGCTGCGGGCTGATATTCATAGCAGGCTACAGATATTGGCCCCCGGCCGTCGGCTTTCCCCCTCTGGCGCAGAAAATTGCACGGGAGCCCACTCTTTTTTTTTTTTATTCAACGCTCATAAAGGCCTCTTTCACACTTGCGTCGGTACGGGTACGTCGCTATGCATCGGGCCGATGCACGTTGTGAAATTTGTGCCCGACGTGGGCAGCGGATGCAGTTTTTCAACACATCCGCTGCCCATTCTGAAGTCTGGAAGGAGGGGGCGGAGTTTTGGCCACGCATGCGCGGTAGAAAATGGCGGACGCGATTGACAAAAAAGTTCACTTGAACGTTTTTTCGTGCCGACGGATCCGTTGCACGACGGACGCGACGTGTGGCCATCCGTCACTAATACAAGTCTATGGGTAAAAAAAGGCATCCTGCGAGCACATGTGCAGGATCAGTTTTTTTCCGCCAGATCCGGGTGTTTCCGCCGGATCCGTTTTTTCAACTGGATCTGTTTTTTTCCACCAGATCCGTGTTTTCCCGCCGCATCAGTTTTTTTTTTTCCACCGGATCCGGGTTTTTTTCCCCGCTGGATCCTTTTTTTCAACCGGATCCGGGGTTTTTTCCCGCCGGATCAGTTTTTTTCCGCCGGATCAGTTTTTTTTTCCACTGGATCTGTTTTTTTTAATCTGATGCTGCTGCTTTCCGCAGGAGATCGTCGTGGGACTCTGGTGGATTTCTGCGGACAGGGAGTATATTGGTTGTTTGTTTTTTTTTCATATTTTTTATAGATGACACTGGCTTCGGGGAACAAAGTGACAAGTAACGGTGAGTATGTAATCTATGTTTAATGTACTGTATATCTATATGTATGTCATGTATGAATGTACTGTATGTAGTATGCATGTATGGAGCGTGTGTATGGAGCGTGTGTATGGAGCGTGTGTATGGGAGTATTTTTTTTTTTTTTTTATATTCAACACATTAGCCGGATGATGGGACTACTACTGTCCCATCATTGGCTAATGTGTCAATCACTGTCAGTCTAGCAGGCATCGTCCGATGGGCCTTGTAGTCCCGTCGGACGATGCCTGCACAGACGCAAAGACCCCCGGCAGGCCGTACAGACCCCCCAGAGAGGCCGTACAGATCCTCCGGCAGGCCTATGCAACATCAATAGTTAAAAAAAAATAAAAATGTAATGTTAAAAATAATAAAAAAAAACCTGCTATGCTCACCCTCCGTCGTCGCGTCCTCTCCTCGGCAGTGCAAGCGGCAGGCTCCAGTGCCAAGGATGGTATGCGAGAAGGACCTTCCATGACGTCACGGTCATGTGACCGCGACGTCATCACAGGTCCTGCGCGCATCCAACCCTGGGACAGGAAGCTGCCACGTGCACCGCACACAGGCGACAGGACTACAAGGGCTCCCTCGGAAGGTGAGTATATGTTTATTTTTTATTTTAACTCTTTCTTTAACCTGTTACATACGTGTCTGGGCAATATACTACGTGACTGGGCAATATACTACGTGGACATGCATATTCTAGAATACCCGATGCGTTAGAATCAGGCCACCATCTAGTACCATATATGTATATATGCCATGGATGAGGCCACAGTAAAGGGTATCTTTTTTTGGGACAGAAGGTAACTCACAGGTCATTGCAGATGATGATGATGATGATCATACAATTTGTCATTCCTCCTACACAGTCACATACCAGGGAGGAAGCCGCCCCAGCCAGTGTAATATTGCCCCTTTCTTTGGGTCACATGGTAACACATGTATTTATCTACAGTCCACAGACTCCATTCCACCTCTCTGCCGTCTGCTCCTCCCACGAGTCACAGTCACACTTCACAGCTGAATCTGAGAAGCTGCCAGGCCCAGACAAGGAAGAAAAAAACAAAACACTGGGCTCACTCACGCTGCAGAGCCGACTCCTTTCATTCACAGCAGGGAGCCGGCTCTTTGTGTTGGCTCCTTCACAAACGACACATCACTAACACACACACCACTTGTGTGATAGCAGATCACAGGGCAGTCACACACAAAATGGCTCTGCCCTGTGATGCTGCTCTTCATTCTGCCCCAGGGATATTAGACCACCCAAAAGGGGAGGGAAACGCTGATGTCAGCAGTTACTGCCCAGATTTTCCAGCTAACAGTAAAGCTGGTAAGTCTCACTATAGCTGCTTGAGGTCTAAAACGGAAAATGCTCCCCCTAGTGGTAAATATATATATTTGTAAGAAAATATATGTTTTTCATATAGAAATGTTTGCAAACATTGCATTAGTACATTTTATTTACTATTTTAAGCTTAATTTCATAAAAAAAAAAAGTCAAGAAAACTGGTGGCACCTTCCCTTTAATCCTGCTTTCCTGTTCACTGCAGAAGTTCTGAGATAAATGCAGGCATTCCTTCCCTGTGTTTTATTTTTCCCTTTATCTGTAGAGGAGCCTCACTACTTATCATGAACATAAACTGCAGCACAGATTCATCTCAGCTAAAAGTCTAGACCTTAGAAAAGGAATAGGAGAGACATCATATTTTCTTGTGAAAAAAAAAAAATATTCCCCCACAAACTGTATTGAACTACTGTATCCAATTTATTATGTATTTTAGGAGTCGGTCCATTTTATACTAACTCCACCAAAATGGCCTCCGACTCCACAGCCGTGCTTATAACTGTAATGTTGTTGCTGGTAGTTTGTAGTAATTATTGCCTTTTTTTTTTTTTTTTTTTTTTTTTTTTTTTTTTTTTTTACAGGTTCCTTGCAACTGGTGAATCCCTTTCCTCGCTCCAGTTCCAGTTCGGACTCGGGATTGCCACCATATCGGGGATTGTTAAACACACCTGCCGCGCATTGTGGGACTGTTTACATGAGGAATATATCCCACATCCCACAACGGAGAGTTGGCTGGACATTGCTGAAAACTTTCAAAAGATTTGTCAGTTTCCCAATTGCTTGGGTGCATTGGACGGTAAACGTATTCGGGTCGTCAAACCAGCTGCATCTGGCCCTGAATATCTTAATTATAAGAAATATTTCTCTGTCGTGCTGATCGCCCTTGCAGACGCACAATACAAGTTCACAGCGGTCGATATTGGGGCCTATGGCCTCTCCAATGACTCTCGAGTATTTAAATTATCTGCAATGGGGCGTTATTTATATGGAAACCGCTTCCAATTTCCACCACCAAGACCGCTTCCCGAAACATCTGGGCCACCAATGCCATTTGTGTGTGTTGGAGATGAAGCGTTCCAACTCTCGGAACACCTGCTGAAACCATACGCAAGTAGAGGCTTGACGCCAACGAAAAGCGTGTTTAATTATCGCTTAACACGAGCGCGAAGAACGGTGGAATGCGCTTTTGACATTCTCACATCCAAATGGCGAGTTCTGTTGACCACTATTAACCTGAAGTCTCACTCTGTGGATGAGGTGGTGAAAGCTTGTGTGGTCCTGCACAATTTCCTAATATGCAAGGAACAGATTGCCATGGATGACAACTTGGTAGAAACCTCCTTGTATGATTATCAGGATATCACTTTTCAAAGTCCTGTGGCAATTTCAAGAATAAGGGACACATTTGCAGAGTACTTTATTTCACCTCAAGGAAGAGTAGAATGGCAGGATGAGATGGCTTGATATCTTTGTTTTTTGATATAATGTATGTTGGAGTACCAAACTTATTGCAGTTTTCATATTTGTGATTACACCATGATTTTTCTTTGTTAACCAAAGTATTGTACCTTATCATTAAATAAATGAAAGACAACAAAGTTTTATGAAAAAAAATATTTTTATTAAATAATAAAGACAGTTTGGGGTGGAGATGGCACTGGAGGGGCTGACAGATCGGACCACTTCGACAGTGGGAGTATGGAGAGCGGATTGTGGTGGTGAAGGGGTGGAGAAACCCAAGAGGGTGGGTGGACAAAAAAAAAAAGAGTAGGGATGGGATTTGATTAGGCTATGTGCACACGTATTATAGAGGTCTGCAGACTTTCCGCAGCGGATTTGATAAATCCGCAGGTAAAAAGCACTGCGTTTTACCTGCGGATTTTGTGCAGATTCCACCTGCGGTTTTACACCTGCAGATTCCTATAAAGGAGCAGGTGTAAACCGCTGCGGAATCTGCACAAAGAATTGATATGCTGCGGAATGTAAACCGCAGATTTTCTGCAGCATGGGCACAGCGGTTTCTGTTTTCCATAGGTTTACATGGTACTGTAAACTTATGGAAAACTGCTGTGGACCCACCGCTGCGGATCTGCAGCAAAATCCGCAACGTGTGCACATACCCTAAGGTTTGAGGGGTGGAGTGGGGAGGGATTGGGAGACACAAATTGGTTAGTATACAACACATTACATCCTGCAACATAACTTACTGAACTGTGAATGCTTATGCGCTTGATTCTGGGCCCGAGCATCAAGGTCCTCCCAATCTTCAACAACTTCGTGGCACACTTCCTCCCAGAGCGGACAGGTCACAACAACATCAAAGTGGCGGCGGTCCCCCATGTTCCACAGCGGCTCCCGCTCTTGGACTAGATCGATAAGGAGATCGATTTCTAGACCTGCCTCCTCAGTCGGGAGCACTCTGTGAAGCCTGTTAAAAGACAAAAAAACCCAAAAACATTACACTCAAATCATCCACATGAAGTTGAAAAAAAAAAAAAGGTACTTACACTCTGCTGACCGCCTCGACGCTCACGCCGACGACCCTGGGAGGCGCTTTGAGGACCTCTACGTTGAGCCCCAGAATCGGAAGACTATAAAGAAAGAAAAATGTTTAGAATTGAGTCCTCAGTGGTTGATACCTTTTAATGGCTAACTGAAAAGATGGTAACAAATTGCAAGCTTTCTAGACTACAGTCATGGCCAAAAGTTTTGAGAATGACACCAAAATTATATTTTCCCATGATCTGCTGCCCTCTGGTTTTTATTAGTGTTTGTCTGACGTTTATATCACATACAGAAATATAATTACAATCATATTATGAGTACCAATAGGTTATATTGACAGTTAGAATGAGTTAATGCAGCAAGTCAATATTTGCAGTGTTGACCCTTCTTCTTCAAGGCCTCTGCAGTTCTCCCTGGCATGCTCTCAATCAACTTCTGGACCAAATCCTGACTGATAGCCGTCCATTCTTGCATAATCAATGCTTGCATTTTGCCTGAATTTGTTGGTTTTTGTTTGTCCACCCGTCTCTTGATGATTGACAAGTTCTCAATGGGATTAAGATCTGGGGAGTTTCCAGGCCATGGACCCAAAATCTCTATGTTTTGTTCCATGAGCCATTTAGTTATCACCTTTGCTTTATGGCAAGGTGCTCCATCATGCTGGAAAAGGCATTGTTGGGCGCCAAACTGCTCTTGGACGGTTGGGAGAAGTTGCTCTTGGAGGACATTCTGGTACCATTCTTTATTCATGGCTGTGTTTTTAGACAAGACTGTGAGTGAGCCGATTCCCTTGGCTGAGAAGCAACCCCACACATGAATGGTTTCAGGATGCTTTACAGTTGGCATGAGACAAGACTGGTGGTAGCGCTCACCTCTTCTCCGAATGTCCCAAACAATCGAAAAGGGGATTCATCAGAGAAAATGACTTTGCCCCAGTCCTCAGCAGTCCACTCCCTGTACCTTTTGCAGAATATCAGTCGGTCCCTGATGTTTTTTCTGGAGAGAAGTGGCTTCTTTGCTGTCTTCTTGAAACCAGGCCTTGCTCAAAGTGTCTCCGCCTCACAGTGCGTGCAGAAGCACTCCCACCATCCTGCTGCCATTCCTGAGCAAGCTCAGCACTGCTGGGAGTCCGATCCCGCAGCTGAAACAGTTGTAAGATACGGTCCTGGCGCGTGCTGGTCTTTCTTGGGCGCCCTGGAGCCTTTTTGACAACAATGGAAGCTCTTTCCTTGAAGTTCTTGATGATGCGATAGGTTGGTGACTGAGGTGCCATCATTGTAGCTGCGATACTCTTCCCTGTTAGGCCATTTTTGTGCAGTGCAATGATGGCTGCACGTGTTTCTTTAGAGATAACCATGGTTAACGGAAGAGAAACAATGATACCAAGCACCAGCCTCCTTGTAAAGTGTCCAGTGATGTCATTCTTACTTAATCATGACTGATTGATCGCCAGCCCTGTCCTCATCAACTCCCACACCTGTGTTAATGGATCAAGCACTAAAACGATGTCAGCTGCTCCTTTTAATGCAGGACTGCAATGATGTTGAAATGTGTTTTGGGGGTTAAAGTTAATTTTCTGGGCAAATATTGACTTTGCAAGTACAGTAATTGCTGTTAAGCCGATCACTGACATTCAGGAGTATATGCAAATTGCCATTAGAAAAAATGAAGCAGTAGACTTTGGAAAAATTAATATTTGTCTCATTCTCAATTTTTATCCATGACTACACAGGTCTCTTCATCAGGCAAAGGCTAAAAGAGATTCTGAAGAATCACATATTTATGCACAACATAGCACAGAAAAAAAAACATGGATAATGTTACCATCTTTTCAGTTAGCCATTAAAAGGTATCAACCACTGAGGACTCTCAATTCTAAACATTTTTTCTAAACATTTTTCTATCTACTGGCTAACACGGTACCAAGATGTATATCTTTCCTGTATTAAAAAAGAAACGTGCTTGGATGTAGGCTTATGTGTTGTGTGTACTATGATAATAATCTTTATTTTTATATAGCGCTAACCTATTCCGCAGCGCTTTCCCTTTCCAGTTTGCACACATTATCATCACTGTCCCTGATGGGGCTCACAATCTACATTCCCTATCAGTATGTTTTTGGAATGTGGGAGGAAACCCACGCAAAGACGGAGAGAACATACAAACTCCTTGTGATGATCTGTTTCTGCAATGCATGTAAGAAATTTACAAAATGCGAGCACGCTCCGGGTCTTTCTCCACCCCGTCCGTCTCCTGGAAGCACCTCTGATGCTGCAGCTTCCTGTTAAACAAGAATTAATGCATATAGGGTTATGTGTATAAAAAATGTTAACATCACAAAAAAGAAAAATATTTACCTCCGTTCACTGACGATGTAAAGGAGGGCTCCTAGAAGAGGATGTTTACTGAGGCTGGGTCGCTGGACACTGCAGCTCCTGCTGGCTGGACTCCCGCTGGCTTGCTTGCTGGGCATGGATGAGTGAAGCCCTACCTGGCAGGTTTATATACCTTTCCTAATTGGGGGCTGGATAATTGGATCCTAAATAAATTGGAGCATGCTCAGTTAAAAAAAAACAAAAAACAATCGGTCGCCCATAGGCTTCCATTCGTGCAAACGACGGACGTGACGGATTCGTCGCTGTCCGATTTTTCGAAGTACACAAAAAACGTTACTTTGCCGTCTCTGGCCGCCGGACAAACAATTTTCGACGGATCCAGCGAACGATGGATGAAACATGAGGCCATCCGTCACTAATACAAGTCGCTGAGAAAAAAACTAATCCGGTGGCATCAGTCGCCGGATTAGTTTTTTTCAAAATTCTACGGATTGTGACTTGTAGCAAAAAACTGATGTGTGAAAGGGGCCTTATTCGGCTACAAAGTGCATCAGGACAACGTCTACAAACCCTCAGGAATGGCCCCTAAAAGATGGGAAGGTGAACCATGAATATGGGTCCTAACCTTGTATATGCTGTTCTGTGTAATGTGAATAAAATGATTTTATATTTCTAACTAGTTGCCTGTTCTGGAATGTTTTTTCTGTAGTGGGAGACTTTAGATAATGGTTTGCATTGAGCTCCTAGTCGTGCTGGGAGGCAAAGTTAAAGGCAGTCTGCCATCAAAGATGTGCTGATGAAGCCACAGCCGTTTGCCTTTCTAGACATCTGTGATCGCTGGTCATCTAGGCAGTAATGACTGAGCATCCAGTCACTGGCCTGAACACACGTTCCCTCTACCATTGCACTGTCTATGATCAAAGTCTTTGTTGTTAAAGGGGTTAAGTGTTATCACTTAATCATAGAGTAGGTGATAGCTTAGATTGGTGGGATTCCAATTACTGGGATCTGCACCAATTGCTAAAATGGGGCACTTTTATTATCCCCGTTAGAATGGAGAAACAGTGCACATGTGCGACCGCAGGTCCATTCATTCTCTTTGGGGCTGCCATGTGTAGCCTACCTTATGGAATGAATGGCGCACTGACCCCCACGATCAGTGAGATATTGCCTTTCCTATGGCGAAGTGGTAACTGTCCCTTCACAACCAATATAAGACCCTTTCCTTACTGGGCAGTAACTCCAGGCTCGAAATCTATTAAATAGAATCTGCAGTATTTAGAAATCTTTCCATATTGGACCCGGGAATGCTGCTCGATTCAGACATAAGCCTCGGTTGGGCAGCACCTGGAGTATTTCAAGGCCTCATTTTTCATTTGCTGGATGCCTTAGGGTATGTGCACACGTTGCGGATTCCATTGCGGATCTTTTCGTGCGGATTCTACAGAATCCGCAGGTAAAATGACCTGCATTTTACCTGCGGATTTCACCTGTGTTTTCACACCTGCAGATTCCTATAATGGAATAGGTGTAAAAACGCTGTGGATTCCGCACAAAGAATTGACATGCTGCGGAAAATAAACCGCTGCGTTTCTGCACGGAATTTTCCGCAGCATGTGCACAGCGTTTTTTGCTTTCCATAGGTTTACATGGTACTGTACACCGCATGGATAACTGCTGCGCATCCGCAGCCAAATCCGCAAAGTGTGCACATACCCTTAAATTGCCAAAACGTGCATAGGGAGGGTATAACCCCCCCCCATATGGGGTATTACACCCTCCAGTCATACATCATGACCCCCTCCATCACCCGAGGTGCGATCCAGAAACTACAGAATTGTACAGTTTCCTCCCTTGTTGGGCCGGTTTCACAGATCAGTGTCTCCGGTACGTGTGGTTTTCTCACGTACCGGAGACACTGACACACACACACCCATTCAAATGAATGGGTCTATGCACATGTCAGTGTGTTCTCACGGACCGTGTGTCCGTGTGCAAAACACGCTGACATGTCCGTTTTTGAGCGACAGCACAGATTACACGGACCCATACAAGTAAATGGGTCCGTGTAAACACGTACTGCACATGGATGGCGTCCGTGTGCATTTTTAAAGTCATAGGGTTAAACTTGAAACTAATTGTTTCAATACATGGTTTTTCCGGTACCGGAAATATCAGGACGTGTGAAACCGGCCTTATGCAGCGTTCTCTCTGACTTGGATATACGGGTGCATCCTCTGCCAGGGCAGGTGATGTGATGCGTAGCCACTGACTCTAGCAACCACTCTGATCGCTGCTGTTTAACTATTTAGATGCCGCTAACCGACATTTAAATGGTTGTGATTGCGGCGATGACTCTCGCCATCTTTGTCGATGGGCCTTATAAGAGATCTTTTTTTTTTATCCTGTATACACTACAAGTGATCATAGCTGTAAATTCTTTTAGGGGGATGAAGAAATAAAGTAAAAATTAAAGTTTTAAAAATATTAATCAGTTAAAAGTGCCATTTCTCCAATTCAAAAATAAAACAACTCTTTGACCCCCTAATGACCAAGCCAAAGTTTACAATTCTGACCACTGTCACTTTATGAGGCTATAACTCTGGAAAGCTTCAAGAGATGCCACTGATTGAGACTTTTTTTGTGACATATTATTATTTATATATTAAATTTACATCCATGATCTTTTTGTTACTACCATACTTTCCTTCCTCGCCATCACCGAAACATGGCTCACCCCTTCTGACACAGCCTCTCCTGCTGCAGTTTTGTATGGTGGATTCCACCTTTCTCACACACCCAGCCCCTCAGCAGCATGCATGGCAGAGGAGTTGGTTTTCTCCTGTCAGATAACTGCTCCTTCACACCAATCCAATTACCACCCTCTGTTGCCCTCCCTTCCTTTGAGGTGCACTCTGTGCGCATCTACTCCCCCTCCAACTGGCTGTCATTTGCCGCCCCCCACCTTCTTTGACCACTTCACCACCTGGCTACTTCATTTCCTTTCTGCAGACATCCCCACTATCATCATGGGCGACTTCAACATCCCCATTGACACTTCCCTCTCAGCTGCCACTAGGCTTCTATCTCTCACTTCCTCCTTCGGCCTCACTCAATGGTCTTCTACAGCCACTCACAAAGATGGCCACACACTGGAACTCATCTTCACCCGCCTCTGCTCCCAATCTAACCTAACTCACCTCTTCCTGACCACAACCTACTCACATTCTCTTCCCTCTCCACTCCTTGTCTACAACCCCCAAATTTGCACACCCTCGCAGAAATCTTAAAGGGAACCTGTCACCCCCAAAATCAAAGGTAAGCTAAGCCCACAAGCATCAGGGGCTTATCTACAGCATTCTGGAATGCTGTAGATAAGCCCCCGATGTATCCTAAAAGATGAGAAAAAGAGGTTAGATTTTACTCACCCAGGGGCGGTCCCGGTATGATGGGCGTCCGGTCCGGGGCCTCCTATCTTCATAGGATAACGTCCTCTTCTTGTCTTCACGCTGGGCTCCGGCGCAGGCGTACTTTGTCTGCCCTGTTGAGGGCAGAGCAAAGTACTGCAGTGCGCAGGTGCCGGGAAAGGTCAGAGAGGCCCAGCACCTGCGCACTGCAGTACTTTGCCCTCAACAGGACAGACAAAGTACGCCTGCGCCGGAGCCGCAGCATGAGCCCTGGGTGAGTATAATTTAACCTCTTTTTCTCATCTTTTAGGATACATCGGGGGCTTATCTACAGCATTCCAGAATGCTGTAGATGAGCCCCTGATGCTGGTGTGCTTAGCTCACCTTCGATTTTGGGGGTGACGGGTTCCCTTTAAACACCTTGATCTACACTCACTCTCTGAATCCCTCCTCCCTCTCACAGATATACAGTGCCTAAAAGTCGTATTCAACCCCCTGCAGATTTATCAGGTTTAATAAGATGCAAATAAGTTAGAGCCTTCAAACTTCAAACAAGAGCAGGATTTATTAACAGATGCATAAATCTTACAAACCAAAAAGTTTTGTTGGTCAGTTAAATTTTTATAAATTTTAAACATAAAAGTGTGGGTCAATTATTCTTCAACCCCTAGGTTTAATATTTTGTGGAATAACCTTTGTTTGCAATTACAGCTAATAATCGTCTTTTACAAGACCTGATCAGGCAGGCACAGGTCTCTGGAGATATCTTGGCCCACTCCTCCATGCAGATCTTCTCCAAGTTATCTAGGTTCTTTGGGTGTCTCATGTGGACTTTAATCTTGAGCTCCTTCCACAAGTTTTCAATTGGGTTAAGGTCAGGAGACTGACTAGGCCACTGCAACACCTTGATTTTTTGCCTCTTGAACCAGGCCTTGGTTTTCTTGGCTGTGTGCTTTGGGTCGTTGTCTTGTTGGAAGATGAAATGACGACCCATCTTAAGATCCTTGATGGAGGAGCGGAGGTTCTTGGCCAAAATCTCCAGGTAGGCCGTGCTATCCATCTTCCCATGGATGCGGACCAGATGGCCAGGCCCCTTGGCTGAGAAACAGCCCCACAGCATGATGCTGCCACCACCATGCTTGACTGTAGGGATGGTATTCTTGGGGTCGTATGCAGTGCCATCCAGTCTCCAAACGTCACGTGTGTGGTTGGCACCAAAGATCTCGATCTTGGTCTCATCAGACTAGAGAACCTTGAACCAGTCAGTCTCAGAGTCCTCCAAGTGATCATGAGCAAACTGTAGACGAGCCTTGACATGATGCTTTGAAAGTAAAGGTACCTTACGGGCTCGTCTGGAACGGAGACCATTGCGGTGGAGTACGTTACTTATGGTATTGACTGAAACCAATGCCCCCACTGCCGTGAGATCTTCCTGGAGCTCCTTCCTTGTTGTCCTTGGGTTAGCCTTGACTCTTCGGACAAGCCTGGCCTCGGCACGGGAGGAAACTTTCAAAGGCTGTCCAGGCCGTGGAAGGCTAACAGTAGTTCCATAAGCCTTCCACTTCCGGACGATGCTCCCAACAGTGGAGACAGGTAGGCCCAACTCCTTGGAAAGGGTTTTGTACTCCTTGCTAGCCTTGTGACCCTCCACGATCTTGTCTCTGATGGCCTTGGAATGCTCCTTTGTCTTTCCCATGTTGACCATGTATGAGTGCTGTTCACAAGTTTGGGGAGGGTCTTAAATAGTCAGAAAAGGCTGTAAAAAGAGATAATTAATCCCAACATGTGAAGCTCATTGTTCTTTGTGCCTGAACTACTTCTTAATACTTTAGGGGAACCAAACAGAATTCTGGGGGGTTGAGGGGTTGAATAATAAATGACCCTCTGAAAAAACTTTTCACAATTTAAAAAAAAAAATAAACAAAGAAATAACATTCTTTTTTGCTGCAGTGCATTTCACACTTCCAGGCTGATCTACAGTCCAAATGTCACAATGCCAAGTTAATTCCAAATGTGTAAACCTGCTAAATCTGCAGGGGGGGGTTGAATACTACTTGTAGGCACTGTAAGTTCCCTACACAATGCGGATGATGCTGCCGCTCTATATAACACCACAATAGCTGTAGCTTTGGAATCTCTTGCCCCTCTCGCACATACCAAATCTCGCAAAATCAACAGACAGCCCTGGCACACCAGCCTGACCAAAGAACTGAGATGGGCTACCAGGGCTGCTGAGCGGAGATGGAAAAGATCCCACTCCAACGAGCACTTCATCGCATTCAAACAGTCCCTCACTACTTCCAAGATCACACTCACCACAGCTAAACAAACCTACTTCTCATCTCTCATATCCTCCCTGTCTCACAACCCTAAACAGTTATTCAACACCTTCAATTCTCTCCTCCGTCCCCCAGCACCTCCTCCCTCCCCACTCATCTCAGCCGAAAACTTTGCCTCATTTTTCAAGCAGAAGATTGAGAACATCAGAAACAGTTTTGGTCGACAAACCCCCAGAGCCCTTCCTCCCGACTTCCCAGCCCTCCACCTCCAAAACCAACTTCTCCACCATTACAGAAGATCAACTCTCCACTCTACTCTCAAGATCGCATCTCACCACCTGTGCACTTGACCCGCTCCCATCCCACTTCATCCCAAACCTCACCACAGTCTTCATCCCAACCCTAACCCATCTCTTCAACCTATCACTAACAACTGGTGTTTTCCCCTCAAGCTTTAAACATCCCTCAATCACACCTATCCTCAAAAAGCCCATCTTGACCCATCCTCTGTATCTAGCTATCACCCTATATCACTTCTCCCCTATGCCTCAAAACTACTGGGACAACACGTCTACCTTGAACTGTCCTCCCATCTCTCTTCCTGCTCCCTCTTCGACCGCTTACAATCTGGCTTCCGGTCACACCACTCCACTGAAACTGCCCTAAGGTCACCAATGACCTATTAACCGCCAAGAGCAAGCGGCACTACTCTGTCCTCCTCCTCCTGGACCTGTCCTCTGCCTTTGACACAGTGGACCATTCACCATTATTGCAGACCCTCTCATCCCTTGGCATCACAGACTTGGCCCTATCCTGGATCTCGTCATACCTAATTGACCGGACATTCAGCGTTAGTGATGAGCGAGTGTACTCGTTGCTCGGGTGGTCTCCGAGCAGCGTCGGACTGGAGCACCTTGGGCCCACCAGAGAAAATCAATCTTGGGGCCCACTATGTAGCTACATAGAAATAGATACAAGACCACCAATTGTGCGGTAAAAAGCACTAATATCAGGGTATAATATAAAGTAGTTCATCTCTTAATTATGTAGCAAGGGTTGGGGTAGCCCTCTCACAGAATATAATGTAGCCCCCTCATAAAATATAATGCGGTCCCCTCTCATAGAATATAATGCAGCACTCCACAAAATATAATGCAACCCCCTCAGGTATGACGCAGTCCCCACCATAGAATATAATGTAGCACCCCCATAGGGTATAATGCAGCCCCCCTCATATAGTATAATGCAACCCACCACTGAATATAATGTAGTCCCCTGAGAGAATGCAGTTCCATCACAGAATATAATGCAGCCCCCCCAAAGAGTATACTGTATCCCCCTCATAGTATGATGTAGCCCCATAATATAATGTAGTCTCCTGAGAGAATAATGCAGCCCCACCACAGAATATAATGCAGCCCACCATAGAGTATACTGTAACCTCATATAGTATGTAGCCCCCCATAATATAATGTAGTACCCTGAGTATAATGCAGTTCCCCCCACAGAATATAATGTAGCCCCCCCAGGGCCGTATTTAGAGTTTCTGCTGCCCTAGGCACTTTTAGTGCTGCCTCCCCCTTTGGTGAGTATGACACTATCGGCAGTGACTTTGGCAAGAATAGCTGATGTGAAAGTTGCCTTTTGCAGCAAATCCGGCAGTTTTTCTGCATCTGCCGGGTAACGGATCACTTACAGCACCACTGCGTTCGGCCTCATTCATTCCCTATGGGATTTGCAGCACTTGCCGTGATCTGGCAAATGCGGTACCATACCTCCCAACTTTAGAAGAAGGGAAGGAGGTATAAAGTTTGCGGCACGCGCAGTGTGCTGCGGCAAATTTTAGGCCACGCCTCTGACCACACCCATTTTACAACTAGTCACACCCATATCCACGTCCCAACCACAGCCATTTAGCACTGCTGATCACACTGTTTTATATACAATAATTATAAACAAAAAAAAATATGGCCACACAGTGCTCCATACTGTATAATGGCCACACATGATGCTCCATACTGTATAACGGCCACCACACATGATGCTCCATACTGTATAACGGCCACACACAGTTCTCCATACTGTATAATGATCCCACATGATGCTCAGTACTGTATAATGGCCACAAATGATGCTCCATACTGTATAACGGCCACACATGATGCTCCATACTGTATAATGTCCATTGGCCACACATGATGCTCCATACTGTACAACGGCCACACATGATGCTCAATACTGTATAATGGCCACACACAGTTCTCCATACTGTATAATGATCCCACATGATGCTCAATACTGTATAATGACCCCCCCCTCCTGTATGCATGGCTCATCTCCCTCCCATCCCATATGCATGGCTCATATCCCCCCCTGTATGCATGGCTAATCTCTCCACCCCCCCGCTCCCGTTCCTGCTCCCATATTGCATGGCACGCCAGCTTATGTCCTCCTTCATCCCCCCGTCCCTCATACTTACCTGTCCCACGCCGCGCCGACTCCTGGCGCAGCACCTTCTTCCTGCGTGAGCGGTCATGTGATACCGCTCATTAATATGTGCATATTCATGACCTTAATGAGCGGTACCACGTGACCGCTCATTCAGGAGCGCTGCAGACACCGAGACCAGGCATCGCTGGAGCAGGGTATCGTCTTCAAGGAGGGTGGGAGATAGGCGGGCGGGCGTCCAGGGGGGGCCCTGGAGCAGTGGGGGCCCTAGGCAGCTGCTGGCCAGTATGCCAGCAGGAGTCAGTGCCTGGGCCCACCGGAGAATCCTCCGGTTCTCCGGTGGGCCAGTCCAAGCCTGTCTCCGAGTATTTGTTAAGTGTTCGGAGATTTAGTTTTCATCACATCAGCTGAATGATTTACAGCTACTATCCAGGCTGAGTACATGTGGGGGTTGCCTGGTTGCTAGGGACTTCCCACATGTAATCAAACTGTCTAAAAGTCGCAAATCATGCTGCTGAGGCGATGAAAGCTTAATCTCGGTGCAGTTACAAATACTCGGAGACCACCCGAGCGTGCTCAAGAAAGCCCGAGCAACGAGTACACTCGCTCATCACTATTCAGCATCTCACACTCACACACCACCTCCTTACCTCGCCCCGTCTGAGTCCCGCAAGGTTCAGTCCTAGGGCCCCTGCTCTTCTCCATTTACACCTTTGGCCTGGGACAGCTCATAGAATCTCATGGCTTTCAGTATCCCCTCTATGCTGATGACACACAGATCTACATCTCTGGACCAGATATCACCTCCCTACTAACCAGAATCCCTCAATGTCTGTCCGCTATTTCATCCTTCTTCTCCACTAGATTTATAAAACTTAACATGGACAAAACAGAATTCATCATCTTTCCCCCATCTCACGCGACCCCCCCCAACGAACCTATCCATTACAGTAAATGGCTGCCCACTCTCCCCAGTCCCACAAGCTCGCTGCCTCGGGGTAATCCTTGACGCTGATCTCTCCTTCAAACCACATATCCAAGCCCTTTCCACTTCCTGCCGCCTTCAACTCAAAAATATTTCACGGATCCGTACATTACTCAACCAAGAATCTGCTAAAGCACTAGTCCATGCCCTCATCATCTCCCGCCTCGACTACTGCAACCTCCTGCTCTGTGGCCTCCCCTCTAACACCCCTCCAATCTATTCTAAACTCAGCTGCCCGACTAATCCACCTGTCCCCCCGCTATTCCCCGGCCTCTCCCCTCTGTCAATCCGTTCACTGGCTCCCCATTACCCAGAGACTCCAGTACAAAACCCTAACATACAAAGCCATCCACAACCTGTCTCCTCCATACATCTGTGACCTCGTCTCCCGGTACTTACCTACACACAACCTCCGATCCTCACAAGATCTCCTTCTCTACTCCCCTCTTATCTCCTCTTCCCAGAATCGTATACAAGATTTATCTCGCGCATCACCCCTACTCTGGAACCCTCTACAACACATCAGACTCTCGCCTACCATCGAAACCTTCAAAAAGAACCTGAAGACCCACCTCTTCCGACAAGTCTACAACTTGCAGTAACCACTGATCGACCAAACCGCTGCAGCTCTACCCTAACCTATTGTATCCTCACCCATCCCTTGTATACTGTGAGCCCTCGCAGGCAGGGTCCTCTCTCCTCCTGTACCAGTTGTGACTTGTATTGTTCAAGATTATTGTACTTGTTTTTATTATGTACACCCCTCCTCACATGTAAGGCGCCATGGAATAAATGGTGCTATAATAAATAATTTATTTATATAGCACCATTGATTGCATGGTGCTGTACATGAGAAGGGGTTACATACAAATTACAGATATCACTTACAGTAAGCAAACTAACAATGACAGACTGATACAGAGGGGAGAGGACCCTGCCCTTGCGGGCTTACATTCTACAGGATGGTGGGGAAGGGGACAATAGGCTGAGGGTTGCAGCAGTTCCGGTGTTGGTGAGGCGGTAGCTCCGGTTGTGGTGAGGAGGCAGCGGGGTCAGTGCAGGCTGTAGGCTTTCCTGAAGAGGTGGGTTTTCAGGTTTCGTCTGAAGGATCTGAATGTGGTTGATAGTCGGACGTGTTGGGGCAAAGAATTCCAGAGAATGGGGGATATTCGGGAGAAGTCTTGGAGGTGGGTTGGGTGAGGAGTAGTAATGAGCTAATATACTCGTTACTCGAGATTCCCGAGCACGCTCGGGTGACTTCCCAGTATTTTTTAGTGCTCGGAGATTTAGTTTTTCTTGCCACAGCGGAATAATTTACATCTGTTAGGCTACGTTCACATTTGCGTTGCGTCGGGCGCAGGTTCGGCGACACATGCGTCATGCGCCCCAATATTTAACATGGGGGCGCATGGACATGCGGTCTTGCGTTTTGTGACGCATGCGTCATTTTTGGCGCAAGCGTCAGGGCGCACAGGACGCTACATGTTGCATTTTTTTTGCGTCCAAAATCAAGCCAAAAATGGACGCATGCGTCACAAAACAATGCGTTTTTGCATGCGTTTTGCATGCGTTGTGCGTTGCGTCGCTGACGCAACGCCCAACAACGCAAATGTGAACGTAGCCTTAGCCAGCATAAGTACATGTGGGGGTTGCCTGGTTGCTAGGGAATCCCCACATGTAATTAAGCTGGCTAATAGCTGTAAATCATTCAGATGAGGTGAGGAAAACTAAATCTCCGAGCACTAAAAATTACTCGGAGGTCACCCAAGCGGGCTCGGGAAATCTCGAGTAATGAGTATATTCGCTCATCACTAGTGAGGAGCGTATAAGTGTGGAGGAGAGTAGGAGGTCTTGGGAGGACCGGAGATTGTGAGGGCAGACATCGGGAGATTAGTTCAGCGATATATGGAGGAGACAGGTTATGGATGGCTTTGCAGGTCAGTATTAGTAATTTGAATTGGATACGCTGAGGGAATGGGAGCCAGTGAAGAGATTTGCAGAGGGGGGAAGTGGAGGAGTAGCGAGATGAATTAGTCGGGCAGCAGAGTTAAGGATGGACTGGAGAGGTGCAAGGGTATTAGGGAGGCCACAGAAAAGGATGCTGCAGTAGTCAAGGCGGGAGATGATGAGGGCATGCACAAGCATTTTAGTAGATTGACGGTTGAGGAAGGGATGGATTCTGCAGATATTTTTGAGCTGGAGGCGACAGGAGGTGGACAGAGCTTGGATGTGCAGTTTGAAAGACAGGGCAGAGTCAAGGGTTACTCCGAGGCAGCGGACTTCCGGTACGGGGGAAAGCGTGATGTCGTTAATTGCGATAGATAGGTCAGGTAAGGAAGATCTATGAGATGGAGGAAAGATGATGAGTTCAGATTTGTCCACATTGAGTTTGAGGAAGCGAGAGGAGAAGGAGGATATGGCCGATAGGCACTCCGGGATTCTGGACAGCAGAGCGGTGACATCTGGGCCAGAGAGGTAGATCTGAGTGTCATCAGCAAAGAGGTGATACTGGAATCCATGAGACTTTGAGTTGTCCCAGGCCAAGTGTATAGATTGAGAAGAGTAGGGGTCCTAGAATAGAGCCTTGGGGGACTACAACAGAGAGAGGGTGGGATGAGGAGGTAGTGTGGGAGAAGCTGGAAAGGTACGAGGAGATCCAGGATAGGGCAAGGTCTTTGATGTCAAAGGAGGAGAGGATCTGTAGTAGGAGGCAGTGGTCAACTGTGTCGAAAGCAGAGGACAGGTCTAGAAGGAGGAGTACAGAGTATTGTCCATTAGCTTTGGCTGTAAGTAGGTATTAGTGATTTTGGTCAGGGCTGTCTCAGTTGAGTGATGGGGCGGAAACCAGATTGTAGATTGTCAAAGAGCAAGTTAGATGAGAGGTGGGAGGAAAGTTCAGCGTGGACATGCTGCTCAAGGAGTTTGGAAGCGAATGAGAGCAGCGATATTGGTTGATAGCTGGACATAGCAGTTGGATCGAGGGTTGGCTTTTTAAGGATAAGCGTCATTGTGGCATGTTTGAAAGCAGAAGGGAAGGTGCCAGAAGTTAGTGATAGGTTGTAGAGGTGGGTTAGGGATGGGATAAGAGTGGCGGTGAGGTTGGGGAGGAGGTGGGACGGGGTCGAGCGCACAGGTGGTGAGGTGCGATTTGGAGAGGAGACTATTAAGCTAACCTTCAGTGATGCTGGATAGGGAGGTTATGGGGTTTGGGCATTGATCTGGCATACAAAGGGATTGTGGTGGTTGAACAATGAAGACTTGCGTTGTTTGGTCGATCTTATTTTTAGGGCAAGTTCACACAAGTCGTTTTTGCTGCTTTTTTGTATGCTAATTTTGAGCTGCTTTTTACAATACCAGCAAAGCCGATGAGATTTCAGAAATCTCATGCACACACATTGGTTTTTTGTGTGATCAGTATTTTGTGCTTTGCTGTGTTTTTTGGACATAGAGCATGTCACTTCTTTCAGCGTTTTTTTCACCCATTGACTTGAATGGGTGTTGGAAAAAACGCAGGTATTATTATTTGCTGCTGAAAATCCATGGACATTAGCATGGGCAAAGAGAAAAAAACACACCAAAAAACACAGCAAATATGCAACAAAAAACGCAACAAAAAACACACCAAATACGCAACGAAAACACACCTAAACCTGCGTTTTTGACGCAGCTTCTTTCCTGCCAAGATGATCAGGTTTTGCTGCAGAAAAAAAAAGCAGCAAAAATGCTGTGTGAACTTACCCTTACAGTGTGTGGCAGAGTCCTCAGCAGAGATGAGGGAGTTTGTAGGGGGTGGTGGGGGGCGAAGGAGGGAGTTAAAGGGAATCTGTCACCTCATTTTGCCACTATAAACTGCAGCCCCGGCCATCAGGGGCTTATCTACATCCGGGGCCTCCCATCTTCATACGATGTCATCCTCTTCCTTGCTTCTGCCGCGGCTCCTGCGGAGGCGTAATTCTCTGCCCTGTTGAGGGCAGGGCTAAGTACTGCAGTGCGCAGGTACCAGGAAAGGTCAGAGGCCCAGCGCCTGCGCACTGCAGTACTTTACGCTGCCCTCAACAGGGCAGATAATTACGCCTGCGCCGGAGCCGCGACAGAAGCAAGGAGGATGACGGCATCGTATGAAGATGGGAGGCGCTGGACCGTGATGCTCATCGGACCGGACCGCCCCCCCCAGGTGAGTATAATCTAAAGCCCCCGTCATACTAAGCGAGGTCGCTAGCGAGATCGCTGCTGAGTCACAAGTTTTGTGACGCAACAGCGACCTCCGTAGCGATCTCGCTATGTGTGACACGTACCAGTGATCAGGCCCCTGCTGTGAGATCGCTGGTCGTGTCGGAATGGCCTGGACCTTTTTTTGATCGTTGAGGTCCCGCTGACATCGCTGAATCGGCGTGTGTGACACGGATTCAGCGATGTCTTCACTGGTAACCAGGGTAAACATCGGGTTACTAAGCGCAGGGCCTGCGCTTAGTAACCTGATGTTTACCCTGGTTACCCGGGGACCTCGGCATCGTTGGTCGCTGGAGAACGGTCTGTGTGACAGCTCTCCAGCGACCAAACGACGCTGCAGCGATCGGCATCGTTGTCTGTATCGCTGCAGCGTCGCTAAGTGTGACGGTACCTTAACTTGTTTCTCTTATCTTTCAGGATAGATCGGGGGGGGGGGGGGAACTTATCTACAGCATTCCAGAATGCTGTAGATAAGCCCCTGATGGCGGTAGCCGCAGCTTATAGGGCCAAAATAACGTCCCTTTAAAGGTTTTGAATAACGGTTTGGGGTTGTAGGATAGGGAGGATGCGAGGGTTGTGAAGTCGCCTGTTTAGCAGAGGTGAGAGCAGATTTGAAAGCGAGTGTTGCCTCTTTGATGCAGTGAAGTCATCTTGCAAATGTGTTTTCTTCGAACGCCGCTCTGCAACCCTGGACACTTGCCGGAGCTCTTTTGTTATTGTGCCAGGGTTGTCCATTGATACGTCGCACTCTGCAACTGTACATATTGTACTTCATGATAGTGGTAATATTTCGCTGTGACTTGCGTGTGTTTGTGGAAAAAAAAAAAAATTGGCGAAAATTCCTGAATTTTCAAACTTATAGGCTTAAGTCAGATATGTCACACAATAGCTAATAACATTTCCCACATGTCTACTCTACGTCAGCACAATTTTTGAATAAAATTGTATTTTTTGTTGGCAAGCTATAAAGATTAAAAGATGACCAGTGATTTCTCATTTTTACAACAAAATTTACAAAACCATTAATTTCAGAGACCACCACCCTATGACAGAGGTGTATATGACCGAGTCCCCAAAAGTGACCCCATTTGTGTCTCGGACATGAATTTCCTGACAGAAGAGACACGGCGTGGTCGGGGTTTTTTCTGAGCGTGTTCTCTGGGGTCTGTTACCCCTGGAAGCTGAGACCCCGGAGATTTTTCCGCCTCTGGGGGGCGCTACAGCCTTATTCCCGCTCGCCGCTTTCCTGTGTATTGGCGGTCACTAAAGGGTTAATCTCAGCACATCCGTAGGTCGGATCCAGCAAAGTATAACGCTACTTAACCCTTACAGTGACCTGTGAAGGAGGGGTCAGAATTGCCGGGTTTAGTTGCACCGACCCCAAAAATACAAAAGTGGTGAAAACAATTTATACACAAAGATGGCGTCACTGAAAGAACTCGCAACCTACAACAAAACCCCGCGGTGCCTCCGGGCGGCGCCAGAGAGCGCAGGGGCAGCGGCTCCTCCCTCCCCGCGGGCACACGGCTGCAGGGACACGGCGGAAGCTGTGCTGCCGACTAGTAACGGTCACTGGGGAAACATGCAGACTGCCAACCCCGGAAACGCTGCGGGGGACTAAGGGGTTAATGCTGACATAATGGAGGACGCCCCCGGAGCGGCGGCTGTCGCTGTCAGCAGCGGTGTCATCCCCTCACTCCCGCGCCCTCCTGCTGCCGCAATACTTCACTGTACACGCACAGACAGCAATGACGGCCGGCTCAGGGACCCGCCGCATCCGGTCACATGACCCAGCTGGAGCCGCAGACACCGTCACGTGGGCAGGAAGCGGTCGCGCTATGACGTCACTTCCGCTCAGCATCATAACAACAACATCCCGGCTGAGAAGAGTCACCGGAGCCGGGGGAGACTAGTCACCGGGGCTGTGAGCGTGGAAGAGCCGGGGAGGGAGAAGGGGGAAGCTAGTGAGGAGACACAGGGGCAGAGGATAGGGGTGTAACGTAGTGACCCCCGTACAGTCATGACAGGCATCAGCAGATAGGAAATAAGGCCAGAAGGGGCGATAGGGCAGGACGGGCAGCTGACACGTTCATGTAGTCAGGATGGGCAGCAGATAGGGGTCAGGGCAGGGGCGTAACTTGTGGCCGACAGAGAGCAGATAGGGGTGTGATTTGTGGATAACAGGACATAAGGTGAGGACGGGCAGCAGACCGGTGAAAGGTGACGACGGACAGCGGTGAAAGGCGAGGACGGCCAGCGGACGGGTGTAAGGTGAGGATGGGCAGCGGACAGGGGTGAAAAGTCAGGACTGACAGCAGACGGGTGAAAGGCGAGGACGGACAGGGGTGTAAGATCAGGACGGGCAGCGAACAGGGGTGAAAGGCGAGGACGGACAGGGGTGTAAGGTTAGGACGGGCAGCAGACGGGTGAAAGGTCAGGACTGGCAGCAGACGGGTGAAAGGTAAGGACGGGCAGCGGACAAGGGGTGAAAGGTCAGTACTGGCAGTGGACAGAGGTGAAAGGCAAGGACGGGCAGTGGACAGGGGTGTAAGACCAGGGTGGATAGGGGCATAAGGTGATGACGAGCAGCAGACAGCTTTGGACAGGGACATCCGGTTAGGAAAGGCAGCGGACAGAGGTGTACGGTTGGGGGGGTGTAAGTTTGGAGGTTCAGGTTAGTAAAGTTGTGGTCACAGATTACTCTGTTCTGGTGACACCACAATTGTTCTGGGACAATCATCTGCGCTGTGGTTAGTTTTTAATTTTGGCTACGGTGGAGGGTCAGTGATGATTTTGGTAATTGTGGCGCGTCATTTAATCGTCTTCATTTTGACATCTGTTGACAATATGTAGAAGGGGCCTCCGGCCACCCACACGTCTGACATTTGGGTTGGTGGAAGCTGCAGGGAGGGAATAGCATAACGGGTATGTTGCAGAGAGACTGGAGAGGAGCCGCATCGTGTCGGAGGATTGGCAGAGCGTTAGTCCTGTGGGGATATAGAAAGTGCTAGAAGACGACATCTGATTCACACATCAGATCACAATGAGCAGCGCAGCTGAGCCTTCAGCTCCTGGGCCAAGGAAGATGCCCAAAGAAGAAGTGGCACTTTGGTCTTCGGGAGATCCAGCTCAGGGTGACGAAAAAAGTGTCCGGGACTTTGGTGCCTCAGAGGAAGACATGAAATCTTTGGAGGCCAGTCTGCACCAGCAACTTAGCGAATGGGGCCCACTGATTACGGCCGGACAGCGGCTCTTAGTGTGGGAGCAGCCGTTGCCTAGTCTGCTGACGGCAGCTGCTCTGCATGGGGCTTTTTGGTGAGTCTTCCACCCCACCTTCTCACAATCAAAAATGGCTGATAACAGGGAACATTAAAATGCAACTGCATAGTGTCTCTGTGCATTTATAAAATGGGGGTACCTTTTTAAGTCTTATGTAGTCGTAGTTTTCTCTTCTTCACATCTGATGCTATTTCTTTGTCTTTCTTTCAGGTTATTTTCTTACCTGTCTCTCAGACCTGTTTTTTTATTGAGCTTCTTTCTGCTGTGTCTGCTGGGCGTGGATCGCTGGAAGCCGTGGCTGCTCCATCACTGCAGAGGTGATGCCCTCACATCTTGTGTAATGTGTGGAGCAATTGCATAATACAACACGTAGTAATAAAAAACAAACCCATTCCTGCTCTGTGCCATACTGCTTTGGCGGGTGGTACAGTGTTTGGATGGGACTGGATCAGAAACTGAAGTTGTAAGACGTAATATACCATTACATGCCATAGCAAATGGCAACTGCAGCCACTATGGTAGAAGGCCCTCAGCACCAATCTTTTGAGATTACATGAGGGCTAAGCTCTATAGGAGATTGCAGAGAATTATACAAGCAAGTAAAAGATTGCCGTTCCAATTCCCCAGTGGCGGATGGGCTATAAAAATGTTAAAATAAAAAAAGTAAAATAAACGTTCATATCATCCCCTGCTCTATCCCAAATAAAAATAACACTGAAAAAAACATATGAATAATTGCTATTATCAGTTTTCATTTGTCAAAATATAAAATTGTGTAACTCGCATGGTAAATACTATAGAGAAAAACTTCCTCCACTTAGAAGGAGGAATAAAAAGTGATTGAAACTGTTAAAGTGAAAATTGGCAGCAGCTGGAAGGGGTTAATATTCACTTAGAACAGAGCATAAAAGCCAACTTAGGCTACTTTCACACTAGCGTTAACTGCATTCCGTCACAATGCGTCGTTTTGCCGAAAAAACGCATCCTGCAAAAGTGTTTGCAGGATGCGTTTTTTCGCCATTGATTAACATTAAGCGACGCATTGTGACGGATTGCCACACGTCGCACCCGTCGTGCGACGGATGCGTCGTGCAGTGGCGGACCGTCGGGAGCAAAAAACGCTACATGTAACGTTTTTTGCTCACGACGGTCCGCTTTTTCCGACCGCGCATGCGCGGCCGGAACTCCGCCCCCACCTCCCCGCACCTCACAATTGGGCAGCGGATGCGCTGGAAAAATGCATCCGCTGCCCCCGTTGTGCGGCGGAGACAACGCTAGCGTCGGGAACGTCGGCCCGACGCTAGTGTGAAAGTAGCCTTAGGGATAAGGTGCAAGGTTGGAAAAGGAAAAAAGTTGAGGTATTGCATCATGGGGCCTAAAGCAGAGCAACAATGGAAGACGTATTGAAAATTGCTGTAATTTTCTCAATTGTTTAAAGATCTGTTTGCTGTCAAGAAAGTAGACGCTGCTGCAGTAGAAATTGGGATGGAAAACGGAGTGATAGTGCAGAGCTGGTTACAAAATTCCCTCTCTCGTTGTGTGAATGGGATCAGGACGGGTTCACTGTAAACCGGAATGAAAATAGTGAAATCTTTACAGATACTTTACAAATTGTTAACCATTTGAAATGTGTTGCTAAATCTCTACAGCTTTTATTAATCTCTACAGCTTTTATTAATGACGTGTCTTCTGTTTTACAGCTCAGTCTCGTGGAGATCCAGACCCTGACAGGTATAATGGTCTGATGTCATCTGTCCTCCTGGGGGCGCTGTGTCTTATTCTAGCTCCTGGGATACAGTGATCAAAAACTTTTAATTTGATGTTGAAGCAGACTGATTATCTGAGAAGCCGCCCATAGAGGGCGCTAAACACCACTGATATTCCCACTTCATAGATTTGTATTGCTATATATTGAGGCATCCCCAGTTTTTCCTGTAATTTCTGTTATGCAAGAATTAATCAGGTTTGTTGTCTGTTTGCAGTGAGACTACGGTTGGAGGGACGGGCCATCACCGCTTGTTGAGTCTACCGGAGCTGTGCCACTGTCTGGCCGAGACCTGGTTCACCTCGCAGCAGTTCCTCCAGGAGCTGCTGCTCTACAAAAAGCAAAACCCAGGAAAGGTGAGGAGAGAATCTGCAAAGGGAGGTTTACAAAAGCTGTATTCATTAATAGGGCAGAAAATTAAAGGGGCAAATTACATTGATGTCCCCTATTTCCATTTGTACAGTGGCTAATGGGGGGGTGTATCTGGAGTATGCTCATACCTTCTTACTTTTTCCCGTGCTGAGTTTTTTTTCACAGCAGGGCCTCAGAAAAATATTTCTGCTGTCCAGTCCTAGGGCCCATACTGACGCTAACAGCCTTGGGCATCAGGGCAAGAATCCTGGCTAATAAAATTAGTCTTTGATCCTGTGATGGGCATCACGACCGATCTTGGTATCATTGTAACAACTTTATTTCTCCGTCAATCATGCTCTTCTCACCCCTGTTACATCATGTGAGTCTCAATCTAAATTAAAAAAAAAAAAAACGCCCCTGTGGATGTGATTAGAGGAAAGGGCCACTGCTGAGATGAATGAGGCCCCCGGAGGCTGGTGGTTTCACTTCCACATGGAGGGCTTATTTGGTCTCTCTTCTTTCTCTGCAGTTCTGTGTGATGGTGTGCTCGTGCTGTGCCGTGCTCGCTGTTGTCGGACACTACGTTCCTGGCATTATGATTTCCTATATTATATGTAAGAACTGAGTATATGCCATATCTGTCCTGTACATGATGAGATGCACACGTGACTGCGGCTTTTTTTATTGCAGTACTCAGCGTGCTGCTGTGGCCTCTGGTCGTGTATCGGGAACTCATCCAGAGGATGTACACCGCTCTAGAACCCGTCCTCATGAAGTTGGACTACAGCATGAAGGGAGAGGACCTGCCACGTTCTCATAAGAGTAAGTGCCGGTGGTAGAAGGTGCAGTTATTCCTGTGATCCTAAATGTCACGCAACAGCTTTAAAGAGGTTGTCCTACTGGGGATCTTGTGGCATCTCAGAAGCCTTTTTAATATATACTAGCCAGCAAGTGAACGGACAGTTCTTGAAATTGAAGTGTTGGAAGCAGGACAAAAAGGCAAGAGTAAGGATCTCAGCGGCTGACACAGACCAAACTGTCATAGGCGGACGATTGCATCAGTGCATCTCCCAAACAGAAGATGTTGTCAAGTCTTCCCGGTATACGACGGGTCTTGTGTTATGTTCCTGGTGTACGGCGGGTCTTGTGGGGTGTTTCTGGTGTACGGCGGGTCTTGTGGGGTGTTTCTGGTGTACGGCGGGTCTTGTGGGGTGTTTCTGGTGTATGACGGGTCTTGTGGGGTGTTCCCGGTATACGGTGAGTCTGGTGGGGTGTTTCCGGTATACGGCGGGTCTTGTGAGGTGTTCCCGGTATACGGCGAGTCTTGAAGGATTTTCAAAGTGTAAAGTGACTCTTGTGGGGTGTCTCCTTATAAATCAAGACTTGTCTGGTGTTCCAGATATACAGTATTGGTATTTTACCAAATATCATCTAGGAAATGAGAACTTTAGGCAGGGTCGTGGGGTCCCTCATCGTATTGATGCTCCTTTATAATGACTGTGCCCATCTTGTCACATCCAGCAGTAGAGTGAATGTAGAGAAAATTACCAATCACACAGCATCGCAGCTTTGATAAAAAGATGTCAGGACACGTGGAATATTACACAAGGTGATTGTTTCCAATATCTAGACTGTTCATGTTTTATATTATTATTTTTCATCCTTTTTAGAAAGACAAACCAAGAAGGAGCCAGAAGAGGGACAGGAAGCGTCGGCGGATACAGACAGCGAGAGCGAGATTGAGCTGTCCGGCTTCTCTCCTGAGGTGGGTACACAGGATCACATCAGGTCCATCTTTTCTAATCTGCATCTGGCTGCACGATAGCAGCATTGAAGTGAACGTATGTCCTTGTCACTCATGGTCCCTCTGAGACCCCTAGTGCTCTATTTTTCTCAGAGCATTCAGGATGATTAACTGTTTATGTTCTTTTGCAGCTGGACGTGAGAATCACTGCCTTGGCCCTGTCCATTACCGACTCTGAATTGTCGGATGAAGAGGCTTCTATCCTGGAGAGCGGAGGATTCTCAGTATCCAGAGCAACGACACCGCAGCTGACCGATATGTCAGAGGGTATGATATTAGTGTATGGCAACATTAATGTCCTCCTACTATACATAGACTGCAGTACCTAAAGTGCAGCGCCTCCCGTTACAGTTTTGGAGATTCTGTTTCAACCTGACCAGAACCGCGGCCAAGGCAACAAACCGATACCCAAGCATTGTCCTAATCCAAATAATAGGACATGTGCATGATAGCTGCTGGATATCAGAGTCCTGCCCAGCATTTGTGGGGGAAAAAGAGGAGCTGCACCACCATATCAGATGGTTTATACTTAATAAGTCATACACAGCTCCAGGATGAGAAATGGGGTAAAATGTATCTGTGTGGCTGCAGATCAATGTAGATTGGGAAACTTGCAAATTGAATAGGGATGTTTGTAGTGTGTAACTAAGGAAACACATAAATCTGCAGCAGGGCTGTATACAGCAGACAGACTGACAATTAGAAGTCATTGTTAACAAAACTTGCAGAAGTGGACGTAGTCTTTAATTTTTTTCGTCATCTATTCCAATAATACCAGAAATAATCAGGCCACCAGCGTTCGCGCTACCACACAACGCCTGTCAGTGGTGGATTTGCAACCGGCGTCCTCATTAAAATTGTTTGGGGCTTTTTACTTAGCAGTTTCTCTTTTTTAGATTTGGACCAGCAAGGTGCCGTCTCTGAAGATTCCCCTCCTGTAGACCCTATAGAGTCCCCGCTGTGGCTGAGGCCTGGTGACAACGAAGAGAAGCGTTTACCACCTTCTGAGATGCCACCGCTTTTACCAGTGGAACAACTCACCCTACATCCAGAAGAGCTGTTGCCCTCGCTCACTTCACCCCTGCATTTTGTCAACACGCACTTCAATGGGAAAGGTCAGCCCCCCCAGCAGGAAGGTGAGATCCATCCCCCGATTGAGGACGTTGGTGGTGGAGCCATCGCCACGCCGTCTTTAGCCAATGTGGACCCTTCAGCTCCTGTAGAGCCTGGGGGAGATGGGGAGGATTTTGAGCTTCTGGAACAGGGTGAGCTCGATCTAATGCGAAAGGAGCTGGAGGAGGCCGAGAAGCAATTAACGTCTTCTAAATCCCATCAGCAAGGGCCGGATTCTTAAGGCCGCGAGGAGGAGCGAAAGTTTGTCTAACTTTTTTGCAAATGGCGTCCTCTGCAGCATGGAAGTGGTATGACATGTGGGCATTGACCTAAAAAAGCACAGATTATCGCCAACCATCTCCCTTGAGAAGACTCTTATCTACTTACTGCCCCCACCCCATCCCGGCCTTTTCATTTATAGTGTTATTGCATTAACTTACTAGGCTTGCTAACCTCCGAAGCAGCTGACAACCTCACGAGTTGAGAAAAAACCGCTGAGATATTGTACGAGTGTTACCTCGGGTTTGCACTTATTTTTTTTTTGTAGCATCCCTCCCTCAAAGAAGAAAAAAAAAAAAAAAGAGCAGCCGCTGTGTGATCACCCAACCCAGTTCCATCTTCTCCTGTTACTGTTATATTTTTAAATGCTTTCCACTATTGATCCTGAGTTGCATATCTTATACTCCAGTCACAACCAAGGCTGCAATCATTGGTAAATTTGGAAACTATCAGCACAAGTCTTGGTGTACACTTTTACATCCCCTGCAGTGCAGAACACCGGACAGTCATCCAACTAGAAAGATCCACATTCTGAATGCAGCTTTGGATGTGAATAAGGTACGGACTCCAGATCAAGTAACCTGCAAACCTAGTCGATAGTGTATAAATGGAAATCGTAAAGGGGTTTAAGGTCCCCTTGTGTGAGAGCAATACGCTACCCCATGAGTGTAACGGAGGCTGCGGGCACAGGACTGAGCACCAGTTGTCTACGTCCATCTTACATCCGCTCATCTCACTCATATTCTCCTGTGAGGATTTAGGACAATGATTACAAGGTCATGGGAATGTAGGAGAACGACCCCTCAGGATTCGCCCTCCTGATAGATCTAGTCTCTTCAGAGGAAGCGATGATCCTATTGGCCACTCTGTGCTGATCGCATCTTGTAAAATCCAATGTTTAAGAATAGTTTTTAGCATTAATATTTATTACAATGTTTTAGAGATACGGATCTGATTATGATGAGTTCTTGCAGCACCTTCCAATATGGCTCCATGAATACCGAAGACGCCTCAATAATGTTTCTTTTAAATCAGCCACTTTCTGAACACACGTGCAAGACTTGTGATTATTTACATGTAAAAAGCCGACATCCACCTGTGACTAGCACAGTTCACCTACAGATATAACCTACATGTAAAGTGCAGTCACTATGTACATTACTGATCCTGAGTTACATCCTGTATTATACCCCAGAGCTGCACTCACTATTCTGCTGGTGCAGTCACTGTATACATACATTACTGATCCTGAGTTACAGCCTGCATTATACTCCAGAGCTGCACTCACTATTCTTCTGGTGCAGTCACTGTGTACATACATTACTGATCCTGAGTTACATCCTGTATTATACTCCAGAGCTGCACTCACTATTCTGCTAGTGAAGAATAGTGAGTGCAGCTCTGGGGTATAATACATGATGTAACTCAGGATCAGTAATGTTATGTATGTACACAGTGACTGCACCAGCAGAATAGTGAGTGCAGCTCTGGAGTATAATGCAGGATCAGTAATGTGATTTATTTACAAAGTCCTTTATATTCGTCATACATTATGTCTGTATATGAGCTGTAGACAGGGTCAGAGGTGGGTAAAGCCTTTTAAGATGTAGGTCACTCTTTAGGGGTTGATAAGCCAATGTTGGGGTGTAGGTTTCCTCTCCTCCCCGGTGTGAGTGTATGTGGTGTGTGAGCAGTCGCATCTCTGTACTGTGTACATGTCTGTAGCGGTGACCTAGCTGTATCAGTAAGTCTGTGTGTAGGTGTGCGGCTATGGAAAAGTACAATTTCTATGTGTGTACAGTGTATAATAATATGATTAACACCCTCCCCACATACCCCCCCCCCACACCAAAAAAAGTGAAATAAAGAGCAATGTATTTAGCTTCCGCTCCTCTCAGAAGCCGCTGCATTGTCGTGTGACTACAACATCCTTCCTCAGATCTTTCTTTCGCTCTCTCTGATCGTGTGTCCGTGTGCGCACGATAAACCCCAAACATGATCCAGTACCAGTGTAATGATATCACAGGTGCCATGCTGGTCATTAAAAATCCTTTCCATTCATGAGACTGGAGGGATATTTTATTTTCTTAGCTGCTCATCGCCTAGGTTATTGGCCACTTCTGCAGTCTATCAGCAGTGGTTGGTTTCCTAGGCAAGAAAGACCCTAATTACAAGCTTTTTGTAAGTGCTGCTCTGCATCTGGTTGAGCTCTGCATCCGACCACCTTATACTGCAGCGGCAAAGCTGCTCCTGCTTACAGCATCGGAAAGTGCACCGCCCCGGCCGCCGGCTCTACCTGTCAATCATCAGGAGCACAGTGCTTTCCTGCAAGACGGAAGCCGACAGGCAGAGGAAGATTGATGATCACGTTTAATTCTGTCCGCTGATTGGCTGCAGAGGACATGAGACATAACCCCTGGAAATAGCTGCACTGACGTTGCAGAGGTGGCGCTAGTCTAGTACGTATGTACTTCTTATTTGCACCCACATAAAATGTAAAAATAAATAAGAAGTGGTGGACAATCCCTTTAAGCCTGTAGCTTCAAGCATGAAGCAGAAGTGTCACACTCTACAGTTAAAGGGGTATTCCAGTTACACATAAAAATGATCATTTGTAAAGTGAAAAGTTGAACAATTTCCAAGCAATGATTTTCTTATCAGCTCCTCATGGGTGTTAAGATCTCTGCTTGCTGTGAATCCTCCTGGAGGATTCTGTCCCAGCCATGTGATGTGACAATATACTAGGGACGTGACAGCAGGCGGCACAATAAATTTTATTTATTGGGGACATGCCTGATCTTATCACGATAGTGAGCGTGCTCGCTGAGTCGTGCTTCCGTTACTCTCACGCCTTGGTTAGTGTACTGCGTGGAGAACATTCAGATTAGCGGGAGCATTTTCTGGACTGGTGATTTCATCATTGCGCGTATGTCATCTGCCCCATCCTGATAAGGTAGTGACAGGGCGTGGACTGACGTCAGCAAATCCTTCCATGGAGCGGAGAGTCCAGCACGGCTGTGCTCATCAGCACCTGTACATGGGGGCAGATATATAATGCAGCTACTTTTTTGTCACTTGTTTAGGGAAAAAGAGGTTGAGTAAAGCCGGGATCAGAGACAACTCAGATCCCAGATGTTACTCCATGATTTTTTTTATTTTTTTTTTAACCCATAGTTAGCTGGCTCAGTTTGTGGTAAAAAAAATAAATAAATTACCATTTCCTGATCCAGCGTTGTTTCTCCCGTGGCGCCATGATCAATATTATTTGGGTGAAATGGTGACGACACTGCAAGCAATCACTGAGATTAGCAGCTTATGCCATCTACATCGGCAGAGCTTCTCGGTGATTGGCAGCAGCGCTGTCCACGTGACGTTAGTACAGTGTGTGTAGCGTACTGTACATGGATATTTGTACCTCCTAAATTATTTTCTGAAAAAAAAGGCATGGGATCCGCCTACATTTTATTAGCCAGCAGAGGGAAAGCCGACGACTGGGGGCTGATGTTTGCCTGGAAAAGGGGTTATACCTATGGAGCTTCCCAGGCTATTAATACCAGCTCACAGCTGTATACTTAGCTTTTACTGGTTACTAAAATGGGGGACCCCCCCAAAAATGACTTAGGGTCCCATATATTTAATCCCTTTACCCCCCCAAGGGTGGTTTGCACGTTATGGACCGGGCCAATTTTTACAATTCTGACCACTGTCCCTTTATGAGGTTATAACTCTGGAACACTTCAACGGATCCCAGTGATTCTGACTTTCTTTTCTCGTGACATATTGTACTTCATGATAGTGGTAAAATTTCTTTGATATTACCTGCGTTTATTTGTGAAAAAAATGGAAATTTGGCGAAAATTTTGAAAATTTCGCAATTTTCCAACTTTGAATTTTTATGCAATTAACCCCTTCCTGACATCAGACGTACTATCCCGTCGAGGTGGGGTGGGCCCGTATGACCACCGACGGGATAGTACGTCATACGCGATCGGCCGCGCTCACGGGGGGATCGCGGCCGGGTGTCAGCTGCATATCGCAGCTGACATCCGGCACTATGTGCCAGGAGCGGTCACGGACCGCCCCCGGCACATTAACCCCTGGCACACCGCGATCAAACATGATCGCGGTGTACCGGCGGTATAGGGAAGCATCGTGCAGGGAGTGGGCTCCCTGCGGGCTTCCCTGAGACCCCCGGAGCAACGCGATGTGATCGCGTTGCTCCGAGGGTCTCCTACCTCCCTCCTCGCCGCAGGTCCCGGATCCAAGATGGCCGCGGCATCCGGGTCCTGCAGGGAGGGAGGTGGCTTACCGAGTGCCTGCTCAGAGCAGACACTTGGCAAGCCTGCAGCCCTGCACAGCAGATCGTCGATCTGACAGAGTGCTGTGCACACTGTCAGATCAATGATCTGTAATGTCCCCCCCCTGGGACAAAGTAAAAAAGTTTAAAAAAAATTCCCCACATGTGTGTAAAAAAAAAAATAAAAAAAATATCCTAAATAAAGAAAAAAAAAATATTCCCATAAATACATTTCTTTAGCTAAATAAAATAAAAAAAACAATAAAAGTACACACATTTAGTATCGCTGCGTCCGTAACGACCCAACCTATAATACTACCCCACTAGTTAACCCCTTCAGTAAACACCGTAAGAAAAAAAAAAAAAAAGGCAAAAAACAACGCTTTATTATCATGCCGCCGAACAAAAAGTGGAATAACACGTGATCAAAAAGACGCATATAAATAACCATGGTACCGCTGAAAACGTCATCTTGTCCCGCAAAAAACGAGCCGCAATACAGCATCATCAGCAAAAAAATAAAAAAAGTTATAGTCCTGAGAATAAAGCGATACCAAAATAATTATTTTTTCTATAAAATAGTTTTTATCGTATAAAAGCGCCAAAACATAAAAAAAATGATATAAATGAGATATCGCTGTAATCGTACTGACTTGACGAATAAAACTGCTTTATCAATTTTACCAAACGCGGAACGGTATAAATGCCTCCCCCAAAAGAAATTCATGAATAGCTGGTTTTTGATCACTCTGCCTCACAAAAATCGGAATAAAAAGCGATCAAAAAATGCCACGTGTCCAAAAATGTTACCAATAAAAACGTCAACTCGTCCCGCAAAAAACAAGATCTCACATGACTCTGTGGACTCAAATATGGAAAAATTACAGCTCTCAAAATGTGGTAACGCAAAAAATATTTTTTGCAATGAAAAGCGTCTTTCAGTGTGTGACAGCTGCCAATCATAAAAATCCGCTAAATAACCCGCTATAAAAGTAAATCAAACCCCCCTTCATCACCCCCTTAGTTTGGGAAAAATAAAAAAATGTATTTATTTCCATTTTCCCATTAGGGTTAGGGTTAGGGCTAGAGTTAGGACTAGGGTTAGGGCTAGGGTTAGGG
This sequence comes from Ranitomeya variabilis, assembly GCF_051348905.1. Lineage (NCBI taxonomy): Eukaryota > Metazoa > Chordata > Amphibia > Anura > Dendrobatidae > Ranitomeya > Ranitomeya variabilis. The sequence goes on from NC_135238.1 coordinate 232,419,569, forward strand.
TTGGGGCTAGGGTTAGGGTTAGGGCTAGGGCAAGGGTTAGGGCTAGGGTTGGGGCTAGGGTTAGGGCTAGGGCTAGAGTTGGGGCTAGGGTTAGGGCTAGGGTTAGGGCTAGAGTTGGGGCTAGGGTTAGGGCTAGTGTTACGGCTAGGGCTAGGGTTATTGCTAGGGTTGGGGCTACAGTTAGGGTTGGGGCTAAAGATAGGGTTAGGGTTTGGATTACATTTACGGTTGGGAATAGGGTTGGGTGTGTCTGGGTTAGAGGTGTGGTTAGGGTTACTGTTGGGATTAGGGTTAGGGGTGTGTTTGGATTAGGGTTTCAGTTATAATTGGGGGCTTCCACTGTTTAGGCACATCAGGGGCTCTCCAAACGGGACATGGCATCCGATCTGAATTCCAGCCAAATCTGTGTTGAAAAAGGAAAACAGTGCTCCTTCCCTTCAGAGCTCTCTCGTGTGCCCAAACAGGGGTTTACCCCAACATATGGGGTATCAGCGTACTCAGGACAAATTGGACATCATCTTTTGGGGTCCAATTTCTCCTGCTACCCTTGGGAAAATACAAAACTGGGGGCCAAAAAATAAGTTTTGTGGGAAAAAAAAGATTTTTTATTTTCACGGCTCTGCGTTGTAAACTGCAGTGAAACACTTGGGGGTTCAAAGTTCTCACAACACATCTAGATAAGTTCCTTGGGGGGTCTAGTTTCCGATATGAGGTCACTTGTGGGGGGTTTGTACTGTTTGGGTACATCAGGGGTCTGCAAATGCAACGTGACGCCTGCAGACCAATCCATTTAAGTCTGCATTCCAAATGGCGCTCCTTCCCTTCCGAGCTCTGTCATGCGCCCAAACAGTGGTTCCCCCCCACATATGGGGTATCAGCGTACTCAGGACAAATTGGACAACAACTTTTGGGGTCCAATTTATCCTGATACCCTTGTGAAAATACAAAACTGGGGGCTAAAAAATCATTTTTGTGAAAAAAAAAAGAATTTTTATTTTCACGGCTCTGTGTTATAAACTGTAGTGAAACACTTGGGGGTTCAATGTTCTCACAACACATCTAGATAAGTTCCTTGGGGGGTCTAGTTTCCAATATGGGGTCACTTGTGGGGGGTTTGTACTGTTTGGGTACATCAGGGGCTCTGCAAATGCAACGTGACGCCTGCAGACCAATCCATTTAAGTCTGCATTCCAAATGGCGCTCCTTCCCTTCCGAGCTCTGTCATGCGCCCAAACAGTGGTTCCCCCCCACATATGGAGTATCATCGTACTCAGGACAAATTGGACAACAACTTTTGGGGTCCAATTTATCCTAATACCCTTGTGAAAATACAAAACTGGGGGCTAAAAAATCATTTTTGTGAAAAAAAAAAAGAATTTTTATTTTCATGGCTCTGCGTTATAAACTGTAGTGAAACACTTGGGGGTTCAAAGCTCTCACAACACATCTAGATAAGTTCCTTGGGGGGTCTAGTTTCCAATATGGGGTCACTTGTGGTGGGTTTGTACTGTTTGGGTACATCAGGGGCTCTGCAAATGCAACGTGACGCCTGCAGACCAATCCATTTAAGTCTGCATTCCAAATGGCGCTCCTTCCCTTCCGAGCTCTGTCATGCGCCCAAACAGTGGTTCCCCCCCACATATGGGGTATCAGCATACTCAGGACAAATTGGACAACAATGTTTGGGGTCCAATTTATCCTGATACCCTTGTGAAAATACAAAACTGGGGGCTAAAAAATCATTTTTGTGAAAAAAAAAAGGAATTTTTATTTTCACGACTCTGCGTTATAAACTGTAGTGAAACACTTGGGGGTTCAAAGCTCTCAAAACACATCTAGATAAGTTTCTTAGGGGGTCTACTTTCCAAAATGGTGTCACTTGTGGGGTTTTTTAATGTTTAGGCACATCAGGGGCTCTCCAAACGCAACATGGCATCCCATCTTAATTCCAGTCAATTTTGCATTGAAAAGTAAAATAGCGCTCCTTCCCTTCCGAGCTCTGCTATGCGCCCAAACAGTGGTTTACCCCCACATATGGGGTATCGTCGTACTCAGGACAAATTGCACAACAACTTTTGTGGTCTAATTTCTTCTCTTACCCTTGGGGAAATAAAAAAATGGGGGCGAAAAGATCATTTTTGTGAAAAAATATGATTTTTTATTTTTACGGCTCTGCATTATAAACTTCTGTGAAGCACTTGTTGGGTCAAAGTGCTCACCACACATCTAGATAAGTTCCTTAAGGGGTCTACTTTCCAAAATGGTGTCACTTGTGGGGGGTTTCAATGTTTAGGCACATCAGGGGCTCTCCAAACGCAACATGGCGTCCCATCTCAATTCCAGTCAATTTTGCATTGAAAAGTCAAATGGCGCTCCTTCCCTTCCGAGCTCTGCCATGCACCCAAACAATGGTTTACACCCACATATGGGGTATCAGCGTACTCAGGACAAATTGCACAACAATTTTTGTGGTCCAATTTCTTCTCTTACCCTTGGGAAAATAAAAAATTGGGGGCGAAAAGATCATTTTTGTGAAAAAATATGATTTTTTACTTTTACGGCTCTGCATTATAAACTTCTGTGAAGCACTTGTTGGGTCAAAGTGCTCAACACACATCTAGATAAGTTCCTTAAGGGGTCTACTTTCCAAAATGGTGTCACTTGTGGGGGGTTTCAATGTTTAGGCACATCAGGGGCTCTCCAAATGCAACATGGCGTCCCATCTCAATTCCAGTCAATTTTGCATTGAAAAGTCAAATGGCGCTCCTTCCCTTCCGAGCTCTGCCCTGCACCCAAACAATGGTTTACACCCACATATGGGGTATCAGCGTACTCAGGACAAATTGCACAACAATTTTTGGGGTCCAATTTCTTCTCTTACCCTTGGAAAAATAAAAAATTGGGGGCGAAAAGATCATTTTTGTGAAAAAATATGATTTTTTATTTTTACGGCTCTGCATTATAAACTTTTGTGAAGCACTTGTTGGGTCACAGTGCTCACCACACATCTAGATAAGATCCTTAGGGGGTCTACTTTCCAAAATGGTGTCACTTGTGGGGGGATTTCAATGTTTAGGCACATCAGGGGCTCTCCAAATGCAACATGGCGTCCCATCTTAATTCCTGTCAATTTTGCATTGAAAAGTCAAATGGCGCTCCTTTCCTTCCGAGCTCTGCCATGCGCCCAAACAGTGGTTTACCCCCACATATGGGGTATCAGCGTACTCAGGACAAATTGTACAACAAATTTTGGGGTCTATTTTCTCCTGTTACCCTTGGTAAAATAAAACAAATTGGAGCTGAAATAAATTTTGTGTGAAAAAAAGTTAAATGTTCATTTTTATTTAAACATTCCAAAAATTCCTGTGAAACACCTAAAGGGTTAATAAACTTCTTGAAAGTGGTTTTGAGTACCTTGAGGGGTGCAGTTTTTAGAATGGTGTCACACTTGGGTATTTTCTATCATATAGACCCCTCAAAATGACTTCAAATGAAATGTGGTCCCTAAAAAAAAATGGTGTTGTAAAAATGAGAAATTGCTGGTCAACTTTTAACCCTTATAACTCCGTCACAAAAAAAAATTTTGGTTCCAAAATTGTGCTGATGTAAAGTAGACATGTGGGAAATGTTACTTCTTAAGTATTTTGTGTGACATATGTCTGTGATTTAAGGGCATAAAAATTTAAAGTTGGAAAATTGCGAAATTTTCAAAATTTTCGCCAAATATTCGTTTTTTTCACAAATAAACGCAAGTTATATCGAAGAAATTTTACCACTATCATGAAGTACAATATGTCACGAGAAAACAATGTCAGAATCGCCAAGATCCGTTGAAGCATTCCAGAGTTATAACCTCATAAAGGGACAGTGGTCAGAATTGTAAAAATTGGCCTGGTCATTAACGTGCAAACCACCCTTGGGGGTGAAGGGGTTAAATCACAGAGATATGTCACACAAAATACTTAATAAGTAACATTTCCCATATGTCTACTTTACATCAGCACAATTTTGGAACCAAATTTTTTTTGTTAGGGAGTTATAAGGGTTAAAAGTTGACCAGCAATTTCTCATTTTTACAACACCATTTTTTTTTAGGGACCACATCTCATTTGAAGATATTTTGAAGGGTCTATATGACAGAAAATACCCAAGTGTGACACCATTCTAAAAACTGCACCCCTCAAGGTGCTCAAAACCACATTCAAGAAGTTTATTAACCCTTCAGGTGTTTCACAGGAATTTTTGGAATGTTTAAATAAAAATGAACATTTAACTTTTTTTCACAAAAAATTTACTTCAGCTCCAATTTGTTTTATTTTACCAAGGGTAACAGGAGAAAATGGACCCCAAACGTTGTTGAACAATTTGGCCTGAGTACGCCGATACCCCATATTTGGGGGTAAACCACTGTTTGGGCGCATGGGAGAGCCCGGAAGGGAAGGAGCGCCATTTGACTTTTCAATGCAAAATTGACTGGAATTGAGATGGGACGCCATGTTGCGTTTGGAGAGCCACTGATGTGCCTAAACATTGAAACCCCGCACAAGTGACACCATTTTGGAAAGTAGACCCCCTAAGGAACTTATCTAGAGGTGTGGTGAGCACTTTGACCCACCAAGTGCTTCACAGAAGTTTATAATGCAGAACCGTAAAAAAAAAATCATATTTTTTCACAAAAATGATCTTTTCGCCCCCAATTTTTTATTTTTCCAAGGGTAAGAGAAGAAATTGGACCCCAAAAGTTGTTGTACAATTTGTCCTGAGTACGCTGATACCCCATGTGTGGGGGTAAACCACTGTTTGGGCGCATGGGAGAGCTCGGAAGGGAAGGAGCGCCGTTTGACTTTTTAATGCAAAATTTACAGGAATTGAGATGGGACGCCATGTTGCGTTTGGAGGCACTGATGTGCCTAAACATTGAAACCCCCCACAAGTGACACCATTTTGGAAAGTAGACCCCCTAAGGAACTTATCTAGATGTGTGGTGAGCACTTTGACCCAACAAGGGCTTCACAGAAGTTTATAATGCAGAGCCGTAAAAATAAAACAAACATTTTTTCCCACAAAAATTATTTTTTAGCCCCCAGTTTTGTATTTTTCCGAGGGTAACAGGATAAATTGGACCCCCAAAGTTGTCCAATTTGTCCTGAGTTCGCTGATACCCCATATGTGGGGGGGAACCACTGTTTGGGCGCATGGGAGGGCTCGGAAGGGAAGGAGCGCCATTTGGAATGCAGACTTAGATGGAATGGTCTGCAGGCGTCACATTGCGTTTGCAGAGCCCCTAATGTACCTAAACAGTAGAAACCCCCCTCAAGTGACCCCATATTGGAAACTAGACCCCCTAAGGAACTCATCTAGATGTGTTGTGAGAGCTTTGAACCCCCAAGTGTTTCACTACAGTTTATAACGCAGAGCCGTGCAAATAAAAAAGAAAAAAAAATTTCCACAAAAATTTTTTTTTAGCCCCCAGTTTTGTATTTTTCCAAGGGTAACAGGAGAAATTGGACCCTAAATATTGTTGTCCAATTTGTCCTGAGTACGCTGATACCCCATATGTTGGGGTAAACCCCTGTGTGGGCACACGGGAGAGCTCGGAAGGGAAGGAGCACTGTTTTACTTTTTCAACGCAGAATTGGCTGGAATTGAGATCGGACGCCATGTCGCGTTTGGAGAGCCCGTGATGTGCCTAAACATTGAAACCCCCCAATTATAACTGAAACCCTAATCCAAACACACCCCTAATCCTAATTCCAACGGTAACCCTAACCACACCCCTAACCCTGACACACCCCTAATCCCATCCCTATTCCCAACCGTAAATGTAATCCAAACCCTAACTTAAGCCCCAATCCTAACTTTAGCCCCAACCCTAACTGTAGCCTTAACCCTAGCCCTAACCCTAGCCCTAATGGGAAAATGGAAATAAATACGTTTTTTTAATTTTTCCCTAACTAGGGGGGTGATGAAGGGGGGTTTGATTTAATTTTATAGTGGGTTTTTTAGCTGATTTTTATGATTGGCAGCCGTCACACACTGAAAGACGCTTTTTATTGCAAAAAATATTTTTTGCGTTACCACATTTTGAGAGCTATAATTTTTCCATATTTTGTTCCACAGAGTCATGTGAGGTCTTGTTTTTTGCGGGACGAGTTGACGTTTATATTGGTAACATTTTCAGCACGTGACATTTTTTTATCGCTTTTTATTTTGATTTTTGTGAGGCAGAATGACCAAAAACCAGCTATTCATGAATTTCTTTTTGGGGAGGCGTTTATACCGTTCCGCGTTTGGTAAAATTGATAAAGCAGTTTTATTCTTCGGGTCAGTACGATTACAGCGATATCTCATTTATATCATTTTTTTATGTTTTGGCGCTTTTATACGATAAAAACTGTTTTATAGAAAAAATAATTATTTTGGCATCGCTTTATTCTGAGGACTATAACTTTTTTATTTTTTTGCTGATGATGCTGTATGGTGGCTCTTTTTTTGCGGGACAAAATGGCGCTTTCAGCGGTACCATGGTTATTTATATCTGTCTTTTTGATCGCGTTTTATTCCACTTTTTATTCGGCGGTATGATAATAAAGCGTTGTTTTTTGCCTCGTTTTTTTTTTTTTTTCCTTACGGTGTTTACTGAAGGGGTTAACTAGTAGGACAGTTTTATAGGTTGGGTCGTTACGGACGCGGCGATACTAAATATGTGTACTTTTATTGTTTGTTTTCTTTTATTTAGATAAAGAAATGTATTTATGGGAATAATATATATATTTTTTTTCTTTATTTAGGATTTTTTTTTTTTTATTATTTTTTTACACATGTGGACATTTTTTTTTTTACATTTTTACTTTGTCCCAGGGGGGGACATCACAGATCGGTGATCTGACAGTTTGCACAGCACTCTGTCAGATCACCGATCTGACGTAGAGCACTGCAGGCTTACCAGCGCTTGCTCTGAGCAGGCACTCGGTAAGCCACCTCCCTCCCTGCAGGACCCGGATGCCGCGGCCATCTTGGATCTGGGACCTGCAGCGAGGAAGGAGGTAGGAGACCCTCGGAGCAAAGCGATCACATCGCGTTGCTGCGGGGGTCTCAGGGAAGCCCGCAGGGAGCCCCATCCCTGCGCGATGCTTCCCTATACCGCCGGCACACCGCGATCACGTTTGATCGCGGTGTGCCGGGGGTTAATGTGCCGGGGGCGGTCCGTGACGGCTCCTGGCACATAGCGCCGGATGTCAGCTGCGATAACGTCACGCTGGACGTACTATTCCGTCCTTGGGAAGTAGGGCCCACCCCACATGGAGGGAATAGTACGTCCAATTACAGAAAGGGGTTAATAACTAGCAAAGGCTAAGCAGACAGCTGTGGGCTGATATTAATAGCCTGGGAAGGGGCCATGGGTATTGCCCCCTACCAGACTAAAAACATCAGCTCTCAGCCTCCCCAGAAATGGAGCATCCATAAGAATAAAGTCCTTTAACTGGAAGATGAAATAGACTTCTTTTAATGAATCTAAATAAAACCATACGCCAACACCCTTTCCGCTGAAAGTAATATCCCCTGTAAAAGAATTAAAATAATAAACAACCCTATTCCTCACCTGTCCGACGAGAAGTATCCATTTGTCCCACAACGCATCTATCTCTGCTACATTTAGATGGCAGGCTGCATTGTTGCATGATGTGACTATACAGCCTGCCATCCAGCAGAGACACAGCTGTGAATGCTTGGTCAGCGCCTCACCGTGAACGCCATTCATCTCACTGACGGCACCGCAAGCGTGAGAACTTTCACAGCCAATTACCTCGGTTCAACTCACTGACGCCAGCGCGAGCGACTTTAGAACTCTTCCCACAGCGCTCGCGCTGACGTCAGTGAGTTGAACTGAGTTAATTGGATGTGAATTCCCAGGACCTTTCCGACGGCACTGCGAGCGTGAGAACTTCAGTGAGGTGAAAGGAGTTCACCACGAGACACAAAGCTGAGCAGGCACTCACAGCTCAGTGTCTCTGCTGGATGGCAGGCTGTATAGTCGCATCATGCAACAATGCAGCCTGAAGTTCAAGGTGCCAAGACATATACAGTGGTACACACAAAAAACACACTGGTCTATGAAATGCCTTAGGGACCTTCAGTCCTTTTCGAATGGCAGATTAACAGTCCTTGGTATCCTGTGGTAGCAATACCTTACTATAACTGTACACCCCCTAAACTTATGGCAGGAAGGGGATTTTATACCTTTGCATATAGATAGGTATATTGCAGGGTTGTTTGCATGGTAAGCCATTTTTCTTTTGCAACACCTGCAATATACCTATCAATATGCAAGCGTATAAAACGAATGCATGGATATGAGTTGGACATAGAGAAACGGTTTATTTATCCCAGTTCATATAACCTGCATTATTGTAGTGTTTGCGGTTTCGTAACTGGAATTTACACATGATCTGGTTGATTATTCTCACCCGCTTCTGAAAGTGGAGCTGTGCACAGTTAGAGTAAGGTATTGCTACCATATGATACCAACACCTGTTAATCTGCCATTCGAAAAGAGGACTTAGGGTCCCTAGGGTCTTTCATAAACAAGTGTGTTTTTTGTGTGTACCACTGTATTTGTCTTGGCACCTTGCACTTTAGGTTATATATGTATTTTATTATTATACTTATTAAAAGTTATGTTTTACTCCAAAACGCTGATTTTAATTAAGACTAGTTGGTCATAACCATCTGCTATATTCCAACAATGCAGCCTGCCATATAGATGTAGCAGAGCTAGACACATCGCGAGACAAATAGATTATTATCTTCTCGGCAGACAGGTGAGGAATATGGTTGTTTATTATTCTGTTACAGGGGACATTGGCTTCAGTGGACTGGGAATTGATGCGAGTATAGCCGGTTTGGTTTAATTTAGATTGCTTAAAGAGAATCTGTCACCCCAAAATCTATCAATAAAAAAGAGTATTAACCTGATCGCTAAACGGCGTAGTGAGAAGAAAAATTTGAAAAGCCAGAATTACATTTTTTTGGGTCGCCATGACATTGCATTAAAATGTAATAACGGGCGATCAAAAGAACGTATCTGCACCAAAGTGGTATCATTAAAAACGTCGGCTCACAAAACATAAGCCCTCACCTGACCCGAGATCCCGATAAATGGAGACGCTACGGGTATTGGAAAATTGCGTAATTTTTCTTTCTTTTTTTTTAGCAAAGTTTGGAATTTTTTTTTACCACTTGGATAAGACGTAACCTAGTCATGTTTGGTGTCTATGAACTCGTAATGACCTGAAGAATCAAAATGGCAGGTCAGTTTTAGCATTTAGTGAACCTAGCAAAAAAGCCAAACAAAAAACAAGTGTGGGATTGCACTTTTTTTGCAATTTCACCGCACTTGGAATTTTTTTCCTGTTTTCTAGTGCACGACATGCTAAAACCAATGATGTCTTTCAAAAGTACAACTTGTCCCGCAAAAAACAAGCCCTCCCATGGCCATATTGACAGAAAAATAAAAAAGTTATGGCTCTGGGAAGGAGGGGAGCGAAAAACGAGAACGCAAAAATGGAAAAGGGCAAGGTCTTGAAGGGGTTAATTCCTTAGTGTCTCAATTCTTTATACTGAATCCATTGTGGATTTCAGCCTTTGCAACGCAGTAAATCCGCAGCATTTCAGTAGTAAAAGCTGTGAGATTTATGGAGATCTGTTGGCAGAAGAGAAGCAGCGTCTTTTACCTTGTTTTTTATCAGGATACATTTGTTTCTTGTGCATGGTGATAAAGTTTAGTGGGGAAATAATCTGATTCTACTTCATCAGGTTTTGGCACAAAAAAAATGCAGCAAACCTGATACCTGCCTTTCTTTCTGCATTTTTTCACTACCCATTACTTTCAATGGGTAAAAACCACTGACATGCTCTATTCTGCAAAACCCAAGGAATTGCACACAAAAAAAAAAATCTGAGATTTCTGAAATCTCATAGCTATAGCTGGTACTGTAAAACGCAGCTAAAATTTGTATAAAAAAAAGCAGGTGGAAAAAAACGCACCAAATATGCATACATGTGAACATAGCCATAGGTGCAGATTTTGCTGATGGGATTTTCTGCAGCGGATAGGTAGATGTGACCGTACAGGAACCTCAGGGGTTGACATCCTGACTTCTGAATTGACCTACTTTTGCTGCAGAGTAGGATTGGTTGTCGCCCAGCTTTTCTGTACATATCGGAGGAGCGATCCGTATCTAATCCATTAGGATCCAGTTCGATATCTGGCTTGTACCAAGACAGGACGGAGATCGATGCCGGCTGCTTGTTACTGAGGGGCCATTACTGGTCACTTATAGGATGTGTCAATATCTGTCGGCTACAATGAAGCGGCAGAACCTCTGGCTCCAGATCCGGCTGCTTGTATCCCCTCCGACTATGAAGCATTCCACTATATTATCAGCAGATTTACCATCTATCATTCACAACCCCAAAACTCACAGCGAGCCTCCAGAAAATCCTCAAGGGCCTGACTCGTCATTCGTGGGGATCATTTTTAAATCCCTTTTCTTTTTTCTTTTTTTATTTCCTTGTATTCTTTGTCATTTTTAGAAACAAATTCTTCAAAATGTTTTTATCTTTTTCCTTTTTTGGTGTTTTTTTTTTTTTTTTTTTTTAGGACAAAAAGTCGTAGGATCTGTTAAAATGTTGCACACAACTGTTCACGTTTGCATCAAAATTTCTGGCCTATAGCAAGTTGTTCCAGGGGTGACTGGAGTACATTTCTGCAACAACAAAAAAAAAAAAATATTTTTTTTTTAAATTGCAAGTAATGAATGAGAAATAAATATAAATAATTAAAACCACCTCCACAATGACGAACAGAGAAAAAAGGACAAATAAGTAGGAAATAGACTTCAAAACTGGTGCAACTTAATAGAAGAATTTAGTGCAAAACGAAACAGCTTAGAACAAGAAAAATAACCACAAATGCAATAAATGAAGCCATTCAGTGCACACAAAGGATGAAATGTGCGGATTACCCCCATATCATTTCTGCAGTAATATCTGCAGTGGTGTTTGGCGCAGGTTCACACAGGAACGTATCCTAAAAGTTCTGCAACTTTCATCCTTTCATTTTTTGCTTTTGCAGTTTCCCTTTTTCCTCCAGGCATTACCGTAATTTACCATAATTTTAGATTTGTATTGACCAGACTTTTACGGATGTGGCGATACCGAATATATCTACTTTTTTCAATTTTTCTTATGTATTTTTGGTCTGGGAAAAAGGAAAGGATGGGCGGTGATTTCAAATATTATTTATTTTTTTTGCTACTTTTTGCATATTTATTTTAGTTCCCCTGGGGGAGTGGGACCTGTGAATCCTTGATTATTTGCAGCACGTTCTGAAATATTTTAGCATTGCAGTATATGGCGAAAGGAATGATCCCCAATAAACCCAGTCAAGATGGCGGCGTCAGGGTCCCTCAGTAGGATGTGTTCCCTCTGATGTGATGTGGCCAAAATGGTGCAGATGAGATTTTCCACATTCAGATTGATTATTAATGACCTCATAATTCAGTATTTCATCCATAAAACTGTGTAACCATTAACCCCTTCTTGTAAAGCAACAGCAATGAGCACAATGGCCGGGATTAAACAGAACTACAATCTTGACTGATTAACCCCCTTAGATGCTGTGGCCAAAAGCAACTGTAGCATCTACCGTAAGTGGTTCCACTGGAGACTCCAAAAAAAAAGATACATGAAAGAGTCCTTAGACGTGGATTTTAGCTTCCAGACTAAAATCCGTCAAGAAGTGACAGCTCAGTGATCTCTCCATTGTGAATTGAAAGCAAAGAGTTGAAAACAAAAATTCCATAGAAATCACCAGGGGTTGGATTTCAGTCGGAATTTACACTGATTTCAAATTATACAGCTGGCACTCTGCTTTATTAGCCAGGATCAGAGATAACGCTGATCCCAACGGCTTAAATGCTGACTGCAGCATCTAATGGGTTAAACGGGAAAGGGGCTTCCATTACCATCCCATGGACCTATGGGTCCTGCAGGCTCACAGATTTATGATAAAAGAAATGCTACAATCCAGAAGTAGTGCAATGGAACAGAGTCTCCATGGTCGGCGCTCGCTGCAGACAATGACCGGCCTTGCAAGAACACAATGGTCACCGCTGCAGTCCATCCCTGTGCTGGGATGGACATTCCCTTTAAACTAAAATATTTCCATTTACTGAGTGCAAGATGAGATTTTGAACAATGGGAGAATTTGGTACATAATTATTATTTATTTATATAGCACCATTAATTCCATGGTGCTGTACATGAGAAGGGGTTACATACAGGGTTATAGATACCGTTTATCGTTTACAGTAAACAAATTTACGACACACTGGTACAGAGGGGAGAGGACCCTGTCCTTGCGGACTTATATTCTATGGGATAGTGGGGAAGAGACAGAAGGTCAGGGGTGAGGCAGCTCTGGTGATGGTGAGGCGGCAGCTCTGGTGATGGTGAGGCGGCAGCTCGGGTGGTGGTGAGGCGGCAGCTCTGGTGATGGTGAGGCGGCAGCTCTGGTGATGGTGAGGCGGCAGCTCGGGTGGTGGTGAGGCGGCAGCTCTGGTGATGGTGAGGCGGCAGCTCTGGTGATGGTGAGGCGGCAGCTCGGTGGTGGTGAGGCGGCAGCTCTGGTGGTGGTGAGGCGGCAGCTCTGGTGATGGTGAGGCGGCAGCTCGGGTGGTGGTGAGGCGGCAGCTCTGGTGATGGTGAGGCGGCAGCTCTGGTGATGGTGAGGCGGCAGCTCAGGTGATGGTGAGGCGGCAGCTCGGGTGGTGGTGAGGCGGCAGCTCTGGTGATGGTGAGGCGGCAGCTCAGGTGATGGTGAGGCGGCAGCTCTGGTGATGGTGAGGCGGCAGCTCAGGTGATGGTGAGGCGGCAGCTCAGGTGATGGTGAGGCGGCAGAATGGTTATTTCAGGCGAGTAATTCTAATAATGATTTGGCTGAGTGGCTGTAGGGCATGCCATTGGCTGGTCGCACTCAGTGCTGGCTCAGGATGCCAGAGGGGGTCAGTGATTGATCGCATTGAGCCCCTGCAGAAGCTGAGTCACTGTACACAGAGGCTCCTGCTGAGTCATAGGCAACATGACGGGCGCAGGGACCCGGAGGCGCGCTGCCAGCTGCAGGAGAGCATGCGCTCTGCAAGTCAGTGAGACAGACACAGGCTGAGCCGGGGTCACAGAGACAGCAGGGAGGACGGGGCACGGGCATGCACTGCAGACAGGCGACTGCTGAACACTCTGCTGGATGCATGGAGACTGGGACAGGCTGAGAGACCGCAGCATGTGAACAGAGAGACTGCCCGAGACAGCAAGAGAGATCGGAGACAGTCACAGGATAAAGGCAAGAGACTGAAGCCTGAATGAGAGTGCTGTGCATCGAGAAGAAGGTCCAGGTAAGAGACAGCTCAGAGACTTCTGCATGGAAACACAGAGACAGACCTAGTTCATAGACTGCTGCATGGAAATAGACAGCTACAAACAGATCCAGCACATGACTGCTGTATGTAAATAGACTGCTAGAGACAGGCTGAGATCAGAGACTGCTGTATGTAAATAGACTGCTAGAGACAGACCCAGCTCAGAGACTGCTGCATGGAAATAGACAGCTAGAGACAGACCCAGCTCAGAGACTGCTGTATGTAAATAGACTGCTAGAGACAGGCTCAGATCAGAGACTGCTGTATGTAAATAGACTGCTAGAGACAGGCTCAGATCAGAGACTGCTGTATGTAAATAGACTGCTAGAGACAGGCTCAGATCAGAGACTGCTGTATGTAAATAGACTGCTAGAGACAGGCTCAGATCAGAGACTGCTGTATGTAAATAGACTGCTAGAGACAGGCTCAGATCAGAGACTGCTGCATGCAAATAGACAGTAGAAACAGTCCCAGCTCAGAGACTGCTACACTAGAGACAGACCCAGCTCAGAGACTGCTGCACTAGAGACAGACCCAGATCAGAGACTGCTGCACTAGAGACAGACCCAGATCAGAGACTGCTACACTAGAGACAGACCCAGCTCAGAGACTGCTGCACTAGAGACAGACCCAGCTCAGAGACTGCTGCACTAGAGACAGACCCAGGTCAGAGACTGCTACACTAGAGACAGACCCAGCTCAGAGACTGCTGCACTAGAGACAGACCCAGCTCAGAGACTGCTGCACTAGAGAAAGACTCAGATCAGAGACTGCTGCACTAGAGACAGACCCAGCCCAGAGACTGCTGCACTAGAGACAGACCCAGCTCAGAGACTGCTGCATGTAAAGAAACGGCTAAAGACTGACCAAGCTGAGAAACTGCTTTATTCAGAGAGACAGACCCACCTCAGAGACTGCTGCATGCAAATAGACAGCCCGAGAGAGTAGGACTATCTGACCACGTGAGACTGCTTCGCTGAGACCACCTTGCTGTTACAGAAGTGACCACTAACATCCCAGCAGCCTGATAGACTGCAGGTGAGAGAGACAAGGACACATAATGTTAATTATTATTTAAGGTATGTCTCTTAAAGGGACGTGTGGGCCGAGGGCTGTGTGAAGCGCATTCCTAGAATGTGTTTTCGGGGTTGGATACATTGTATCATTGTGTTGCTAGGTTACCGATTGTTGTCATGTTGGCATCTGTTCTTAAAAGGTAAAATAAAAAAAGTTAAAATGGCGCAGCGTAAGCCATCGCGACGCTCGTGTGTCCAGTGTATAAATCAGGAATAATGAACGACTTCCGTTTTCTGTGTCCCTTTATTATTGATGATGATGATGATGATGTGACTCGTGGACTAGTAATACAGCAGCAGCTCCTGTCTGTGAATGGCGCGGTCACATGCAGTTTAAAGACAGCACTTGTGTGAATTTTTGTGTCCGGGCTCTGCGGTAATGGTGCGCTGTGTGATTGTGGTAGAGTCGCGGATATAAAGTCGTACGTGTGTGAACAGCTCCAGGGACCGTAATGGCTGCGTGTACATCCGAGAATAACGGACGTCAGAGCGAGGTGAAGAAGGGTCCGTGTGAACGTGGCCTAATGGATGAACTGCAGCCTTGACCCCATAACGACCAGTCATGGCCCAGTGCAAAATGATTCCAGGGCGGCTGGAAACGCAAATGTGACTAATCTGTGACGCGCCTGCCACCTCTGTGATGGTAAACGTTGTCCCGCCAGTGTCTGGTGGCACCTAATCCAGTCAGGCTTGTGTGTGTGTGCGCTAGGCCTCAGTATCCTCGTCTCCATAGCGATGGGTCATCTCCCTTGTGCTGTGTAGCGATCACTATAATGTCGTAGACGTCGGCAGAATCTCTCAGCGTTCTGACATTGTGGGAAATGAACTATTTACTCCGGACATGATCAACCTAGTGATCCCCAAATTATAAAAGTAGAGTAACATATGGGACCCACCCTCCCCGGGTCCAGCACCAGTTCTCTGACGCTTCTTCTGTGACAGTGATGTGTGTTGTTGACATGACTTCAGTCACTTCACCGCTGCAGCCAGTCACTAGGACAGAAGCAGTGGTGGACAGCCGGTGCTGGACCCGGGGAGGGTGAGTAATATCTGATTTTGTAACTTTACATGAGTTCTATTTTTTGTGGACCAGTTTTGTTTTTTAAGTGAAAAAAATCTTGTTAACTGCATTATCACTGACATGGAGGATTGAGGGAAGAAACAAAACCAAAGAGGTCAACAGTGCAGTCTAGAGAGGAACTACATGCTCAACAAAGTGTAGGGGGTAATGCCGCGCCATCTGCTGCCAGGTCAGCCTAGCCCCTCCATAGCATAACCCTGCAGCTGTTGTATAAGGCTTCGTCCATTGGGCCCAATCTCTTCAGCCCAGAACGTCTCTCTGCACTCATGTCCTCAGTTGGGCACTACTGTAAGTCCATAGGGCTTTCATCAATGGAATGTCATATCAGTCTGTTTCGGTTGGGTTAACTCTTTGCATCCGTGCCAGTGCTGGATGTCCTTGGTTGTCATTCCTGGATTTCATTTTTTTTTTCTCTGCAGCCTTTATCCATTTTTTGGCTTCTCTTTGTGAGAGCTGATATGTCTCCCAAGATGTGGGTCGCTATACACTGACTGTGCTTTCTCTTGTTGAGACATGTACAGGTGATTTACTTTTTTGCTTTCCTCTTGTGAGAGACATACAAGTGGTTTACCTTTTATTAAAGGTGTACAGGTGGTTTACCTTTTATTAAAGGTGTACAGGTGGTTTACCTTTTATTAAAGGTGTACAGGTGGTTTACCTTTGCTTTCTCTTATTGAACGCTTTGGTTCTGTATCTGGGTCCGGTTGTATCTGCTCACTTGTAATTTTTGGTCTGGCAATGACTTCAGCCATTTGTTCAATAGGGCTAAGCAACAGCACATGTGAAATAGACTTGGGTACACTAATAGATCACAGACTGCACATGAGTCAACAGTGTGACGCAGCAGCAAAAAAGGCAAACACAATTATGGGTTGCAGTAAAGCGAAGTAATGATCCCCCTCTATTCTTCCTTGGTCTGACCTCATCTGGAATACTGTGTCAAGTTCTGTTTAAAAAAGGACATGAACAAACTAAAGCAAGTTCAGAGAAGAGCGACCAAAATGGTGAGCGGGCTGCAAAGTACGGTATGTCCTACGGGGAACGGTTAAAGGATCTGGGAATGTTTATTTTGCAAAAAAGAGGAGACTTAATAGCTGTCTGCAAATATCTGATGGGCTGTCACAGTGTAGAGGGATCATCCTTGTTCTCATTTGCACATGGAAACACAAGAAGCAATGGCATGAAACTGAAAGGGAGAAGATACAGATTAGATATTAGAAAAAACTTTTTGACAGTGAGGCTGATCAATGAGAGGGACAGGCGGCCCCGAGAGGTGGTGAGTTCTCCTTCAATGGAGGTCTTCAGAGGCTGGACAGACATCTGTCTGAGATGGTTTAGTGACTCCTGCATTGAGCCGGGGGTTGGACACGAGGACCCCGGAGGTCCCTTACAACTCTAACATGCTAGGATTCGGACGTCTTCTGATCACTGTCAGTTTTCTCTTCTTATTTCCAGTGACATCATCGCATTATCTTCCAGGTCCTCAGTGAAAGTAACAGCGCTGGGAATACTATTTTGTCTTGTTTTGGGGCTGAGGTTTCTGTATCATCTATAACAGTCTCTGTATCCATCAAAGATTCCTTCTGCTGCTCTGATTTGGAGTTTGATACACTTTTCTTCTGTAATGTAGACACATTTTCTGCAACTAAAAAAAAAAGTCTGTTTTGTGATTAAGCTGCGGTCACTGCGGATTCATCCCAATATTTTGCATACAGTCTAGAATCTATCTGCAGACGTCTGATCGTTACAGTCCGGGTTCGGGTCTTCCTTTCCATTACCCCTTATTTCAGGTGTGTATGGGACTTTGTATAGTTGTCCTGTCCCATATTGTTTTGGCTAGGCTTCCATTTGTTTTCGTGAATTTACCCCCATTATCACTTGTATGTGGGATTCCGCTGACACTTGTCACTTATTTTTGTTACATAGTCTCTTAGTATAGAGGGGAGTGAATACATTTGCAGAACTCTGGAGCAGCGTTCATGTGACCTCCAGGTGGGAGCGCTGTGATCCTCCTCCTGCCTGCGGGGGTCTCCGGCTCCTCTTCTGATTTGCAGCTTAATCTCAGGGAGACTAACTGGAGATGCCGGCAGTTACAGAGAGGTTGGCTGGGCTCCCATCCGGCAGCCACGGAATAATGTCGTGGGAATTTATTTACTTATTTCTATCTTTTAGTTTATGCAAAACGTAACGTTTTCATTACATAAGTGACTGTATCTTGGATAGTCCTCTATAAAGGTTACTATATACCCACTGCCTGCTGGTAAAGCTGCTGTATACTCCTACAGTCCATACACAAGCCGGTACCTGTGCCGGATCGGGGCTTTGGCTGCACGTATGGTAATGGGGGTGGGGGGGTTGGCACGGACGCAGTATTCGGCAGCAGTTATGTAATATCTGTGGCCAGGATTTGTCTGGGATCACATGCAGTAACACAATCTTTTGGTGAGTTCCCACCTATAATCCGGTTGCGAAAAAACGAGGTCACACAATAATAACATTACACAACCATGACGTGCCGCTGTATTGTTCACATAGTGAATTCCGCTAATGGCGTCCATATTACGTCCCTCCCCGTCCATGTAAAATGCTGACCTCATCATGACTGGTCACAAAATGCATCATCCTGGAGGGAGCGTTCTCCTGTTATCACTACGGGGAGAAAAAGCAAACACAAAATAGGAAATGTTAGCCTGTCTGGTCACAATCCATGTAATCACCATTATAGTCCGCATAGTGGTTCCTACAGAAGTGACGCTCACACAGACCGCTATGTCCGGACCTGCCGGGGGTCTCCTGACCTGAACGCCATAGTCTCTAGAGTACATGCCTATTGTCGCATGCCTCGCAGCCGGTCTGGACATCGCAGTCTGTACTCCAACCGTGAATACCGGACGGGTGAGACCGGAGTACAGGAGAGGACAGACATGGTAATAGAAGGGAAAAAAAGCCCAAACCTTTTCCAGAATCCACCTTCTGCTCCAGCACTGCTGCTCCAACCGTTTCCGCTGGAGCGCAAAAGATCACACCTCGACCACCCACAATGACCTGACCACTGAGGCCACTGATTGGCTACAGGTTCAGATGACTGGTGGTCAGGAGGTCGTCTCTTCTGGTCCGGCAGGCACCGCTGGAGCAAGGGGTGGGATTTTCTGTGCATGGCCTACAACTTTTAAGGTTGACATATGTAGTAAGTTTCGGCTTCATCTGGGAATTCTTAGATGTGTGTTCCTCTGGATAGGCAACCACAATGTTTCAAGTGGGTATCACAAGGCTCTGTCCTGTCCCCAGTGTTGTTCAGCAATTTTATAAATGATATAAATAAAAGAACTGAAGGTAAATGAATCAAATTTGCAGATGATGCAAAGCTAGGAGGGATAGCTAACACTAGAGAAGACAGAGAAAGGATTCAGAAGGATATAGATAATCTTGAACAATGGGCAGCGACTAATAGAATGGTATTTAACAAGAGAATTGCAAGATTCTACACCTGGGCAAGAAAAACAAAAATTACATCTAAAGAAAAAGACTTGGGTATACTAATAGATCACAGACCGCACAGGAGTCAACAGTGTGATGCAGCAGCAAAAAAGGCCAACACAGTTCTAGGATGTATTAAGAGAAGCATACAGTCTAGATCACGTGAAGTCATTATCTCCTCTACTCCTCCTTGGTCAGGCCTCATCTGTAATACTGTGTCCAGTTCTGGGCTTCACATTTTAAAAATACATTGAAAAACTGGAGCAAGGTCAGAGAAGAGCCACCAGGATGGTGAGCGGACTGCAAAGTATGTCCTACGTGGAACCGGAAAAGGATCTGGGAAAGCTTAGCTGCAAAAAAAATACTTTTCTAATATCTAATCTGTATCTTCTCCCTTTCAGTTTCATGCCATTGCTTCTCGTGTTTCCATGTGCAAATGGGAATAATGATGATCCCTCTACACTGTGACAGCCCTTCAGATATTTGTAGATGGCTATTAAGTCTCCTCTTATCCCTCTTTTGACATTGAGGTCCCTTCCAACGCTAACATTCTAGGATTCTATGTTGTGCTGTATATTATTCCTTTAGAATGGAAGTGAGCAGGCGACTTTGCCTACCGTATTCTATATGTCCTTATACTGGAGGTGTAATATAGGGCAATACTGCCAATATATACCGTACATCTGACAGAAGGCAGACGAGGAGGGAAATACCGAACACAATGTCCAAATGAAATAGAGAAAAAAAACAATACTTAGAAAAGTAAAACCACATACACACTGATATATAATATATTATAGCCATATGGAGATAAAATGGTACCAATGTGAGGAAGATTACTTGGGTGGTCAGAAAGGTGAGTGCGGCACACACCCCGACGCGCGTTTGTGATCAAGTCTGGCCTCTATCAAGGCAGGAATGCTTTTCTCCCACTGACAGCAAGCAGAGTTCTTGAAAATGGTGAGGATATTATACACAAGGTATAATGGAAAGTAGCAGAAACTTTCATTGTGCAAGACATAAACGTTTCTTTTTGTGTATATCCATAACTGTCACTTTAACATAACTAAGTAATGATACTTGTGTTTTTTAGGCATTTGACTCGTGTTGGAAGGATGGCAGCGCTAGGAAGTTACTGTGAGCACAATGGCAGCGTGTCCCAGGCCTGGATGGACCATGGACTGTCTCCTTGTTTTTACTTCACCTTGGTCCCATCTGTTCTTCTCAGCTTCTCTTTTCTTCTGGGGACCTTGCAGTCCGTCTTCTATGCCAAGCATAGCCGGACAATGGAGCCCAAGTATGTCCCCAAGTCGCGTCTGTACCGCCTGCAGCTGGCACTGACCGTTGTGCTGATATGCCAGGCCCTGGGAGGGCTGATCTGGCAGGCGGCCGGCACAGCGGTCCTGTATGGCTACATGATAGTCCACGGCTGCCTGTCCGCAGGGGCATGGGGCTTCAGCATCTGGCTGCTTCATTTGGAGCGGACTCGGGCCCTGGAGCGAGAGCGGAGCCGGGGCCACGGGGTGGTGCTGCTTCTGTTTTGGGCGCTGGCCTTTGCTGCAGAGAACTTGGCCTTTATATCGTGGATGAGTCCGCACTGGTGGTGGACATCGATGGACAACGTGCCCCAGAAGGTGAGTCCTGCAACCTCTATACATACATTACTTACAGATACAGGACCAGAGTATTGTAACTGCTACTTCAGCAATTGTAGCACAACAGCCACGTCCATAGGAGTACATTAAAGGGGTGTTCCAGTGCTGAGACTGATGACCTACCTTCAGGATCTCAGATCAGCGGAGGTTCATCACCCGCCACCTCCACCACTCAATGCACGCCTGGAGCCGCCATACCAAGCTCGGTCATCACAGCGCCATACACTGAGTAGTGGCCGCTCCTGGGTACTGCGGCTCAGATTACTGGAGGAACTGACATTGTTTTCATTTACAGGTGCAGTTCGGCCTGTGGACTCTACGGTACCTCTGCACGTTGTTCCTCTTCACACTGGGATTTATGGCCCCAGGACGACCACCCAAGCCATACATTATCCTCATCAATGAAGATGAAAGAGATATCGAGAACACTCAGGTGAGAAAAGACGATATAATATCACTGAATATTTGATGATCGTAATAGCGATAATCAAGAATATAGCGACTACAATACTGCCCCTATGTACAAGAATATAACTACTATAATACTGCCCCTATGTACAAGAATATAACTACTATAATACTGCTCCTATGTACAAGAATATAACTACTATAATACTGCTCCTATGTACAAGAATATAACTACTATAATACTGCCCCCTATGTACAAGAATATAACTACTATAATACTGCCCACTATGTACAAGAATATAACTACTATAATACTGCCCACTATGTACAAGAATATAACTACTATAATACTGCCCCTATGTACAAGATTATATCTACTACAATACTGCCCCTATGTACAAGAATATAACTACTATAATACTCCCCCTATGTACAAGAATATAACTACTATAATACTGCTCCTATGTACAAGAATATAACTACTATAATACTGCCCCTATGTACAAGAATATAACTACTATAATACTGCCCCCTATGTACAAGAATATAACTACTATAATACTGCCCCTATGTACAAGAATATAACTACTATAATACTGCCCCTATGTACAAGAATATAACTACTATATTACTGCCCCTATGTACAAGAATATAACTACTATAATACTGCTCCTATGTACAAGAATATAACTACTATAATACTGCCCCTATGTACAAGAATATAACTACTATAATACTGCCCCTATGTACAAGAATATAACTACTATAATACTGCCCCTATGTACAAGAATATAACTACTATAATACTGCTCCTATGTACAAGAATATAACTACTGTAATACTGCTCCTATGTACAAGAATATAACTACTATAATACTGCTCCTATGTACAAGAATATAACTACTGTAATACTGCTCCTATGTACAAGAATATAACTACTATAATACTTCTCCTATGTACAAGAATATAACTACTATAATACTGCCCCCTATGTACAAGAATATAACTACTACAATACTGCCCCTATGTACAGGAATATAACTACTATAATACTGCCCCTATGTACAAGAATATAGCTACTATAATACTGCTCCTATGTACAAGAATATAACTACTATAATACTGCCCCTATGTACAAGAATATAACTACTGTAATACTGCTCCTATGTACAAGAATATAACTACTATAATACTGCCCCTGCAGATAAGTTTCGGGGTCTCTGCACATGGAGGGGTCTCTGTAGTGCTGACAGTCCCCTCTATGGCTCGTGTCTTGCAGAGGGGATTATGTTGTTTTGCTATCGTCGGCACTACATCCCGGATAGAGCAGCGGTTGTAGCGCTCCAGTAGCGGTCCAGTTTTCAGCTGGATCATGGTGAGTGGCGGTGTTTTCTGGAGTTGATCTCCAATGACCTTGATACCAGGGCACCAGAGTTTCCTTTGTGTGTAGCTTGTCTTTGTCTATAAGAGTGGAGTTATTGGTTCGGCACATCGTTACATTGTTCTCCACCAGCGTTATCTTTCTTTCGTGTCCTGATGCGCAACATTACAAACTCGCCTCTGCTACGTGTGTGGCCGCTGCCTGATTATCGGTTTTCTCAGGTTACATTCACGTTGGATTTCTGGTTTCTCTTCATGTTGAGCGTCCGTTTCTGCTGGATGTGTCCAGTACGAATGTGACATAGCTTATTAGATGGGTGTGCTGTGGTTTTCTTGTGCTTGTAGCTATAATTAGCTGAACTGAAGAGCAGGGCTGCAGTGTAAAGCACGGTGGGAAGGACAAGGCAATAGCCTGTGAATGTGGGGAGACGGCGTATTAGTAGAAGTCACTTTTTTAGTGGACAGATCAGTTGTGGTGCGGGCCGAATAGTCATCACAGGTTGGTGGTCATCAAGCTGCGGCATTACAGAGGTTGGGATGGGGCCACTGAGAGCATGCTGGGAGTTGTAGTTTTATGACAGCTGCAGCAATGCCAGTTGCAAACCACGGTCATTATTTATTGTCTCATCTGCTATCATTCTCTTTTATCAGCCGCTCTTGAGAAACCCAAATGCATCCACGTGGCAGGATTTCTGGAAGAAGATCCGTCTCGTCGTACAGTACATGTGGCCTCGAGGGAACATTATGCTGCAACTTGTGGTTCTCTTCTGCATGGGACTGATGGGGCTGGAACGAGTCATCAATGTCTTTGTCCCTATATACTACAAGAATATAGGTGAGATGCCGCCATTGCTCCACTCTGATCTCTCCGCTCAGGATCTCTGCTCTCTGTCAGTGAATAGGCAACATTCATTGGTTACATTTAGAGACCGAAAACCCATCCTGATTGTGTCTCTGATACACTGTAACGAGCTCTGCACCTGTGTGAGCTGCACATTATCAGGAGCTGTTTTCAGCCTTTTGTATGTAAAAACTACATTGCTCAAAAAATAAAGGGAACGCTTAAAAAACAAAAGCACAATGTAACTCCAAGTCAATCACTTCTGTGAAGTCCGCCTGTCCAGTTATGAAGCATCACTGATTGTGAATCAATTTCTCCTGCTGTTCTGCAAATGGAACAAACAACAGGTAGAAATAATTGGAAATTAGCAAGACAACCCATATAAAGGAGTGGTTCTGCAGGGGGGTGTCCACAGACCATCTCTCTGTTCTCATCCTTTTTGGCTGTTGTTTTGGTCACTTTTGCATTTTGTCATTGCTCTCACCTCTAGAGGTACTGTACAGTAACATGAGGCGATGTCTACAACCCACACAAGTGGCTCAGGTAGTGCAGCTCATCCAGGATGGCACATCAATGCGAGCTGTAGCAAGAAGGTTTGCTGTGTCTGTCTGCACAGTATCCAGAGCATGGAGCAGACACCAGGAGACAGGCCAGTACACCAGGAGACGTGGAGGGGGCCGTAGGAGGACAATAACCCAGCAGCAGGACCACTACCTCCGCCTTTGTGCAAGGAGGAACAGGAGGAGCACTGCCAGAGTCCTGCAAAATGACCTCCAGCAGGTCACAAATGTGCATGTGTCTGCACAAATGGTTAGAAACTGACTCCATGAGGATGGTCTGAGTGCCCGACGTCCACAGATGGGGGTTGTACTCACAGTCCAACACCGGGCAGGACACTTGGCATTTGCCACAGAACACCAGGATTGGCAAATTCACCACTGGTGCCCTGTGCTCTTCACAGATGAAAGCAGGTTCACACTGAGCACATGTGACAGACGTGACAGAGTCTGGAGACGCCATGGAGAGCGATCTGCTGCCTGCAACATCCTTCAGCATGACCGGTTTGGCAGTGGGTCAGTAATGGTGTGGGGTGGCATTTCTTTGGGGGGCCGCACAGCCCTCCCTGTGCTCGCCAGAGGTAGCCTGACTGCCATTAGGTACAGAGATGAGATCCTCAGACCCCTAGTGAGACCATATGCTGGTGCGGTTGGCCCTGGGTTCCTCCTCATGCAGGACAATGCCAGGCCTCATGTGGCTGGAGTGTGTCAGCAGTTCCTGCAAGATGAAGGCATTGAAGCTATGGACTGGCCGCCCGTTCCCCAGTCCTGACTGACATTGATTATATGTATGCTCCGTTGTTCCACTGTAATGAATACAGATTTGTAACTGGAATATCTCAGTGATCTCTCGGATGTGGGATTTTACTGTTCCCCATATATATTTTTGAGCAGTGTATTGCCGTTCACTGACGATAAGTAGAGATCAGGAAAATGGTGAATATCTTCTGTCTCACACTGGAAAATTCCTCGGCACAGGCTTCTTCATAAAGGCTGGCACAGATTTGCACCTACTTTTGCGCTGCTTCACCAGCTTTTATAAAAAAAAAAAAAAAACGTAAAAAGTTGCAAATAATTGCATAAATATGGCGGGGCCAACAATATGCACCAATTTTAGCCAGAAATCTGTTGTAAGAGGGTTAAAAAATGTTGAGGTGCGTTAATAAGTTGCAAAACTTTCCGTCTGTGTGATGTAAGTGTGTATGTTCTGTCTCTTGTAACAGTGGACGAGCTGACGGATGGCTCGGCGTGGCACGCACTGGCCTTCACCGTCTGCATCTATGTCCTGCTGAAGCTGCTTCAGGGTGGAGGAGCAGGTAATGTCCAAGGCCGCGGGTGGAGGGGCGGGTAATGTCCGAGGCCGCGGGTGGAGGGGCGGGTAATGTCTGAGGCCGCGGAGGGAGGGGTGGGTAATGTCCGAGGCGGCGGGTGGAGGGGTAGGTAATGTCCGAGGCGGCGGGTGGAGGGGCGGGTAATGTCCGAGGCCGCGGGTGGAGGGGCGGGTAATGTCTGAGGCCGCGGAGGGAGGGGTGGGTAATGTCCGAGGCGGCGGGTGGAGGGGTAGGTAATGTCCGAGGCGGCGGGTGGAGGGGCGGGTAATGTCTGAGGCTGCGGAGGGAGGGGTGGGTAATGTCTGAGGCCGCAGGTGGAGGGGCGTTTAATGTCTGAGGCCGCAGGTGGAGGGGCGGGTAATGTCCGAGGCTGCGGGTGGAGGTGCGGGTAATGTCCGAGGCGGCGGGTGGAGGGGCGGGTAATGTCCGAGGCGGCGGGTGGAGGGGTAGGTAATGTCCGAGGCGGCGGGTGGAGGGGCGGGTAATGTCCAAGGCGGCGGGTGGAGGGGCGGGTAATGTCCGAGGCGGCGGGTGGAGGGCCGGGTAATGTCCAAGGCCGCGGGTGGAGGGGCGGGCAATGTCTGAGGCTGTGGGGGAGGGGCGGGTAATGTATCAGCATCTGATACAGTGTGACAATGCAGTGAGACATTGTAACCAATCACGCCTGTCTCACTGTAGGATGTAAGGGGGTCTGCATTCAGGTAAGCTGAACACCAACCATACATATTTCAGGTTTTAGAAATATTTAGGTCATCAAATAAGACTCCTAAACTCATTCAGGCCCTTAATCGGACCCCTAGAATTAATTAGACAAGACCTCTAAAAAGAATTCAACCCCAGATTGACCGCTAAAATAATTTACACCCCAGACCAGGGCCCTAAAATTAATCAGAACCCAGATCAGTCCCCTAAAATAAATGTAATCCCAGACCAAATTAATAAAATATTCAGACCCCTAACATTGATCCGATCCTGGAAGAGACGCCGACCCAAACCCCGGAAAAGAATCAGAACCCTAAAATTAATTCAACCCTAGACCAGAGCACTAATTTTTGGGGACTGGTGTCTAAATTATTTTTAATCCGGTTTCAGATCCCAGAAAATAATTTCGTTTTCAGACCGAGTCCCTAAAATTGATCAAACACCATAAATCCGAGTTGGGCTCTCAGGCCGGACCCCCGACAATATAATGACCATCTACTTGCCCCTTCACTTTCGGACTTGCTGAGGTTTTTGGCCCCTGATTTTTTTTTCCCTCCTTCTGTAGGAGCGACGGGTTTTGTCAGTAACCTCCGCACCTTCTTGTGGATCCGGGTGCAGCAGTACACAAACCGCGAGGTGCAGATCCGCCTGTTCGCCCACCTGCACGCCCTGTCTCTGCGCTGGCATCTCGGGCGTAAAACGGGTGAAGTGTTGCGCAGCGTGGACAGAGGAACCAGCAGCATCAATAGCCTCTTAAGGTAAGGACCCCGGAGTGTGGCTGTGGGGGGCCGCGTGGCCGGAGCCACATGTCAGTGACGGGGGATGTGTCTCTCTGCAGTTATATTGTGTTCAGCATCCTGCCCACCATCGCGGATATTATCATCGGCATCGTGTACTTCACCTCCTCCTTCAACGCCTGGTTTGGACTCATCATTTTTGTCTGTATGACCTTGTACCTGAGTAAGTATTTTGGAGATCGAACCCCCCATATCATTGACCCCAACATTTTTGGTAAAGGGGGCCGGGAATTTTGGACCGTCCAAATCTTATGCTTAAAGCAAGAAAAATAAATATTGATACAGCACCAATCCCCCAACACTTCTGCCCTGGTCCATCCCCGGTCTCTACCTTCTGTACCAATCACCTGACAGCACAGAGATACGTGGCCGCTGCAGCCAGTCAGTGTTTGCAGCGGTGACCTGCTACATGTCCGTTTTGAGACCATTGCTGCAGCAGGCGATAGACCCCAGTGGGGCGTCGGGGAAGGGAGTTTGCTTACTTTTGATCTTTCTTTATTTGATAATGATTTTCCCTCGATGGTCAGACCCTTTAGGGACCGGGGTTCACATGCCGTTAATTTGTATTCATTCAACAGTAGAAATTTCTAGACCCCCAAAATCACATACACTGGAGACATTCACGTTTTAGGTGATAAAGTTTAGATTAGGGCGCATTTATATGTAGCGATATCTGACCAATCTCTGTCCAACCAGACCAAAATTGGTGAGTGAAATGGGGAGATGATCTGCCTGAAATCTGTCTCAGAAAATTGACCTCACGTTCTTAATAATCTGCTCAATGCACCGAATGTGGCTGCAAATAATCTGCGATCTGTATGGGGCCCGAACAACAGGGTTTATATCTGGGGCCAAAATCGAGCAACGAAAGACTTCTGTAGAGCGACTTCATGCAGAAACCTATCTGTGACCATTGTCCTCATCTGTGATATTCAGGGGGCAATGGAGGCCGGGAGTCTCGGAGCATAAATATTAAGTGATGGGGCTGGGAAGTTTAGTCTCTGAAATCTAGAAGCCGGGAATATTACACTCAGTAAACGTTGGCAATTGTACTGGCGAGTCTTAGAAACGAAACTCCTGGGCAATGGGGGCTGATAATCGGGAAATCGGAGGTTATAGGCAATGGGGACTGGGAATTGTAGCTTCTTAATCTTTTTCTTTCCGGTTTTTAGCCCTGACCATCATCATCACTGAATGGAGGACTAAGTACCGGCGGGACATGAACACCAGAGACAACGAGGCCAAATCTCGGGCCGTGGACTCCTTGCTGAACTTTGAAACGGTGACCCCCCTCCTTCCCGCTGCTCTGTCTTGTCTCCGATCCTGCTGTCCATCCTCTGCTGCTCTGTCTTGTCTCTGCGGCCGGTTCTCCGCTCTGGGACCCATCCTTCCCACTGCTCTGTCTTGTCTGCAGCTGGTTCTCCACTCTGGGACCCATCCACCCCGCTGCTCTGTCTTATCTCTGCGGACGATCCTCCGCTCTGGGACCCTTCCACTCCGCTGCTCTGTCTTATATGTGCGGACGATCCTCCGCTCTGGGACCCTTCCACCCCCGCTGCTCTGTCTTATCTCTGCGGACGATCCTCCGCTCTGGGACCCTTCCACTCCGCTGCTCTGTCTTATATGTGCGGACGATCCTCCGCTCTGGGACCCTTCCACCCCGCTGCTCTGTCTTATATGTGCGGATGATCCTCCGCTCTGGGACCCTTCCACCCCGCTGCTCTGTCTTATATGTGCGGACGATCCTCCGCTCTGGGACCCATCCACCCCGCTGCTCTGTCTTGTCTCTGCGGACGATCCTCCGCTCTGGGACCCTTCCACCCCGCTGCTCTGTCTTGTCTCTGCAGACGATCCTCTGCTCTGAGACCCTTCCACCCCGCTGCTCTGTCTTATCTCCGCAGACGATCCTCCGCTCTGGGACCCTTCCACCCCGCTGCTCTGTCTTGTCTCTGCGGACGATCCTCCGCTCTGGGACCCATCCACCCCGCTGCTCTGTCTTATCTCTGCGGACGATCTTCCTCTC
Organism: Ranitomeya variabilis; assembly: GCF_051348905.1. Classification (NCBI taxonomy): domain Eukaryota; kingdom Metazoa; phylum Chordata; class Amphibia; order Anura; family Dendrobatidae; genus Ranitomeya; species Ranitomeya variabilis. The sequence continues at coordinate 232,448,375 of NC_135238.1, forward strand.
TGGGACCCATCCACCCCGCTGCTCTGTCTTGTCTCTGCGGACGATCCTCCGCTCTGGGACCCATCCACCCCGCTGCTCTGTCTTGTCTCTGCGAACGATCCTCCGCTCTGGGACCCATCCACCCCGCTGCTCTGTCTTATCTCTGCGGCCGATCCTCCGCTCTGGGACCCATCCACCCCGCTGCTCTGTCTTGTCTCTGCGGACGATCCTCCGCTCTGGGACCCATCCACCCCGCTGCTCTGTCTTATCTCTGCGGCCGATCCTCCGCTCTGGGACCCATCCACCCCGCTGCTCTGTCTTATCTATGCGGACGATCCTCCGCTCTGGGACCCATCCACCCCGCTGCTCTGTCTTGTCTCTGCGGACGATCCTCCGCTCTGGGACCCATCCACCCCGCTGCTCTGTCTTGTCTCTGCGGACGATCCTCCGCTCTGGGACGCATCCACCCCGCTGCTCTGTCTTGTCTCTGTGGACAATCCTCCTTCCCACTGCTCTGTCTTGTTTCCCCGGCCACTCGTGGCTGAGATCTATGTTACTCACTGTAAAGTGACCATATGAGCTGACGTCTCCGTCTTCTCTCCCAGGTGAAGTACTACAACGCTGAGTCCTACGAAGTGAATAGATTCAACGACGCAATAGTGAAATACCAGGTAAGGCCGCACCATCCCTGTAATCTGGTGCCGGATATCAAATCTTCAGCTCTCACTTTGCTTTGTTATTCCTGGAGCCTCGCTCTTTATTAATTCTGCTCCATCTCCAGTTTTACTCCAGATTATTTCAGTCTTGTGTCCTACATAAGTGTTGCCAGATTATCAGAATTTCTGGATTATTGGTTGTGAGAATAAAGACACTTTTTACAGTATTTGGTTATTTTTCATCCTTGCAGGTGTCGGAGTGGAAGGTTAACGCGACGCTCGCCTTCCTGAATCAGACCCAGAACCTGATCATCGGGCTGGGGCTGCTGGCCGGGTCGCTGCTCTGCGCCTACTTCGTCACGGAGAACAAATTTAAGGTAAGTGGTGTCATATTGAGCCGTGTTCGGTGTATCCCGCACAGCTGGACGCCGCTGACGTCGCCCTCTCGCCCGCACAGGTCGGCGACTACGTGTTGTTTGGAACTTACATCATCCAGCTCTATACTCCTCTGAACTGGTTCGGCACGTACTATAGGTAGGTGAGGTTTCCAGCCCCGGTATATAAGCACGTACAGAGCTGCAGTATAAAGCATGGTGGACAGAGCAGTAGACTGAGCCTCTGAGACAAGTGACTGAAGATTCTAACACACAATGCAGCTAAAGGTGTGAATGGCATGTGGGTGTTTTGGACTTTATATTCCTATATGTGCTGTAATTTGGGTTGTGGTCGAGTACGACTGTTGTTGGAAGGGTAGTAGGGTTTTTGATGGGGGAGGTTGGAGTTCAAATGTTCTGATTGAGATTTGCTGTTTTTCCTTCCTGTAAATTTTTTAGAATCAACAAAAATGTACTTGTTTAAAAAATAAATAACTAAAGTTGTAAATGTCATATATTTCATCAGGATGATCCAGAATTCCTTCATTGACATGGAGAACATGTTTGAGCTGTTCAGCGAAGACCAAGAGGTAAGTGGCCCCCGATCAGGGTGACCGGGTGGGTCCCTCGGGCTCTGGTCACGTCTGCGCCACAATGTGTTCAGCTCACAGAGGATTGTCCAGACTGGATACAATGGTAACAAGATGTCAGGAAGGATATTCAGCCTCGTGGTGTGGACAGCATCTGTGACTTCACTGCTGAGATTCTGACAATGACGAGGAAGTAAAAAGGCAAAGTTTATTAGAAGTTTCCGAAACTTTATAAAATCGGGAAACTCTTTAAAACGGGATCTCCGTCTTTTCTCAACTTGTCAGTTTGAGTTCCGTTCTCTGTTCCTCTTATAATCCAAATTGATCAGATCTTTAGTTTTATGTGCCCATATTATACGGATCGCTATAGAGGCGGCAATATTACACACGATTTGGAATCCCCCCGGGGTGGGGATCATTGGGCCCCATTCTGGAGATGATGAGGATCTGTATATTTATGTCCTGCAGATAAGTGATGACGTCCTGGACCTAGGGTGATGTTATTTGGATGGAGCAGCGCTCAGGTGCTCACACAGGAAGCGATCCCCGTGATGTCGGCTTATTTTTTTCACTTTCAGCTCAGTTTTCTCCTCCATTCCTCGTCTGCAGGTGAAGGATCCGGTGAACGCCCCGGGGCTGAGATTCCGTGTTGGAAAGATTGAGTTTGAGAATATCCATTTCAGCTACACAGACGGGTACGGGGTCTCCTCTATTGTGCCTTATGTCGTGTAATCTGTGTAATTCCTGCCGGTAATTCCATAAATCTGTAGAATGGCGTCCGCGTCTGATCCTGGCTGTGCGCTTATTTTATGGATTTTGTTTGTTTTTCTTCTGCTGGGCCAGTAAGAGTTACTGGTGTCGGTGCCGGACTACTGGGGATCTTTACTTTCTTCTATAAGACTCATTAATCTCCATTGTTTTTTTATACTGAAGGAGGGAGATTCTGCGCGACGTCTCGTTCACAGTGATGCCGGGACAGACAGTCGCACTGGTGAGCTGCTCAGTTATTACATGGTGTTCTTTACCCTGCTTAACAATAGTCAATACACCAATTACAATCTGCTGGATTTGGACATTCATTATTTAGTATAAAAAATTCATTAATATCCATCATCGTTTCCCTCTGTAATTGCCTGTAAGGGGTTCTCAGCTGTGTTTAAAACCCTCCATGTCAAAGGGTCCTTTCTGCTCAAATCTTATCACAAAGTGTTTCCAGTAATCAGCTGTAATCTGCTGGGGAGCCTGGCAGTTTCCCTGCAGCACCCCTACAGGAGAAATGATGCATTACACCGTGCAATGGGTTGTCTGTGTGATGTGGGACAGGACGGGTCCTCCGGAGCGACACACACTCATTGTGACTGATCTCCGCTCATCCTGAACGCAGGACCCCACTTCTTCTAGCTGCAAAGTCCCTAATAGGGTTGTGAAAATGGGTTTGGTGAACCAGACAATCCTTTTATTGATCAATGCACAAGGCAGCAGGATTAGACCAGTCCATCAGTACGATACAACTATGGAGAATGGCCCCTAACCCCATGTCACCATCACTAGGTGGGACCATCTGGCTCTGGAAAAAGCACCGTCATACGCCTGCTCTTCCGTTTCTACGATGTCAAAGGCGGCAGCATCCGAATAGACGGGCAAGACATCTCTACGGTAAGAGCAAAGCGTCAGTAACTCTCTCCCATACCATCTGTATATCCACCCTCACACACGTCTTCCAGGTGTTGCAGGCGTCTCTGCGCTCCCATATCGGGGTGGTCCCCCAGGACACCGTGCTGTTTAATGACACCATCCGCAACAATATCCGCTATGGACGGGTCACGGCTACGGACGAGGAGGTGGAGGAGGCGGCCATGGCGGCTGATATCCACGAGCGGATCCTTACTTTCCGCGATGGTGAGTGATCGACTACGTGAAGGCAGCGAGACTGATCCCTGATGGTTGTAGAGCTGGAGCAGATCAGGGTCCGCACTAGATGAGCCCCTCGTATATGTGTGAGCCGCTGATCCTGTATCCCCTCCGGAGATCACCTGCAGCGTCGCATTTATTGGCAGTCGAGTTTGCTGGAAGTTGCGAGATCTTTACAGAATCCTTCCCCATGTGCAGGTTACGACACACAAGTCGGGGAACGTGGGCTAAAGCTGAGCGGCGGAGAGAAGCAGCGAGTCGCCATCGCCCGCACCATCCTGAAGGCGCCACAGATCGTCCTGCTGGACGAGGTAAAGCTGAGCGTTTCACACCGGCGCCACGCTCCGCATTTTCTTATTGCATTGAGGAATTGCCTTGTGAGCAGTTTTTCTTCCTCCACTAATGGATTATGGGAACAATATACCGTATTAGGAAATTACGATTTATGCCTTTCCACACATAAGAATATAGCAGCTAGGATATATCTGGACGCTGATGTTCCCGGTTTACTCTTCTCAGGCCACCTCCGCCCTGGACACGGAAACTGAGCGCAACATCCAAGCATCGTTAGCCAAAGTCTGCGCCAACCGGACGACTATAGTGGTCGCCCATAGGTAAGAGATTGCAAGAAGAGACGTCACGTGTGGGGTCTCGGGGGACTGCGCTCGTCCTGGTGACTTTCACCCTTACTGACACTACACTTTAATAGTAAGTGGCTGCACCACGCGGTGCTATGACGGTGCTGCGCCCGTGCCATCTGCTTTGGGTGTCGGCTGTAATATATAGGGGACACCCAGCTGCAAACGGCATTAACTCCGAGCCCGATTGTTGCTGGTTGTGGCACCTTAAGTGGTTGACACATAATTGGGGCTCAGTCTGTCACCCCCGTCGGCCCCCCAATAGTTTGCTTACTGGGGCAGGAATGTGATCCCATCAGGCCCTCACGGAGACATAATGTATCGCAATACAGAAGTGAGGAAATGTATGGAAATGTGTTCTAGCAGTCGGCCCATGGTGGGATTAAAAGTGTAAAAAAAAAAGTTCAAGAGTTTTAGATATTTTTTTTTTTTCCCTTTCACGAAGCCCTTTAATTACTAATAAAAAATGTGAAAAATAAACAATTGATAGTTGGGCACCCATAGAGGCCTGGACCAGATCATTTACACATTACTCATTCTGCATGGTGGACATTATAAGAAAAAAAATGCTTTTTCAATCCATCCGGTCTGAACACCCCCCTCCCTCACAAAAACCAGTGAAGTGATCACAATGTTATATGTACCAAAAAAAATAAAAATCATCCTCCTACGGTTCAAGTGATGGACAGATAAATGTTTTAAATGTAACAATACAAAAGAAAGAAAAGAGTGCAGAAAATGCAAAAGAAAAAAAAAAAAAGGAAAAATAATAGTAATAATAATAAAAAAAAATTGGTAAATGCGCCCAATCAGCCCTCAGCTCCTACCAAAGGTAATGAGATCTGAGCTGCAGTACCAAGAATGACCAGTACACAGTGTGTGGCGCTGTTCTGGGTTCGTGCAGTCGCCGCTGAGAACAGCTGATCGGTGGAGGGGCCGAGCGTCGGACCGCTACCAATGTGCCATTGATGGCCTATACCGGCAGTACCTGGTACGTGATAGGTCATCAATTACGTCCCGGCGACCCCTTTAACGCATGAGCAGCGCACCTTATATATTAGTTTAAGACGTTTCTTTCCTAATTATAACTCTCATTTCCAGACTTTCCACCGTGATCGGTGCAGACCAGATCCTGGTGCTGAAGGAAGGGCAGATCGTAGAGAGGGGGCGGTAAGTGTGCTCGGTCTGTCGGGGGCTTGTGGCCGCGTCTTGGCCCCCGTACACCTGCCTGTAATCATCCAGGATGCGACCTCAAAAAGTGATCACTAAACGTGCGAAAACCATCGCTGCCCGCTTACTGAAGGCAGCCACTGGTGATTCCAGGGTATCTAGACTTCTGCAACCATTTTTGAATTGCTGCAAATCGGCTTAAATATTAAATAAAGTAACTTTTTATATAATCTTGAATTAATGCCGTTTTGTGTTCACATCTCCTTTGCTGATCTATGTGTCTCCATGACTACAGACAGACCCTATGTGCGTTGTGATCCCGTGGTCACATGACCGTTCTCTTACCTGCTAACCTTCGGGGGTCAGAATACTGCACAGAGGGTTTATTATTAGTCTGTGCCTTTGAGGACACATTGGTCCGCAGAGGAGCTGTATACACATAACAGAAAGTGATTTAAAAAAAAAAAAATTATTTTGCGCAAATGTATTGGAATAATTATAAATGGTTTCAAAAGTCTTCCCATCCTCCATGGTTGTAACATTTACTTTACAATTCTCCTTCTAGGCACGACGAGCTGCTCGCCAAGGGCGGCGTCTACGCGGGAATGTGGCAGAAACAGCAGAGCGGCAGCGAGTCGTCATCAGACTCGGAATCCGAGAGAAAGGACCGCGCTTCCGAGAAGCTACAGCAGCCGAAACCAGCGCTGAGGAAGCCTCATTAGACCCCAGAGACCCCCGGCCAGAGCCGCAGACCATGCCGGGGCCGCTACACTATAGCTTTCCCTCGGCATTCAGGACGGATCACATCTGATTGCTGCGGGCAGAAAATAGACCCCCAGGAACATCTCCTCCAAAGAAGTAACGTGTACGGGGGATTCGCTCAGACTACGGCCAACATAAGACACTAAACTGAAATAATTTTCTTATTTTGCACAGTTGAATGTAAGCTATTGTCTGCTGTTATCAGCCACTTCTGTCCGAGGGCGGCTGACAGTATTCTTCACAGGACTGACTGTTGAGAAGTGCATAAACTCTGTGCCCCCCGCTATCACTACTATCTCACATTTCTCTTATAATGCTCCACTTTCACAAACTTTTATAAACTTTTCGTGACCCTTTAGTGGCTGCAGAAGACTTCAATTACACTGCCACCCAAAGCCGACCATTACAGGGGGTGTTTGCTGCTTATATACTGGTGGTTTATCCTCAGGAGCAAGTCATTACTCTCAGATCGTGAAGGTCAGACACGCGGCCCCCCCAATCATCAACTTCTGGTGGCCGGGTGGAAACTCCGCGGGGGTGGGACAGCACAGCGCCGTGCACCGTGTAGTGGCCGCTGCTAGTACTGCAGCTTCAATCCCACGTAAGAGCTGAGCTGCAGTACCCATAAACGGCCACTACACAATGTGCGGCGCTGTGTTTTCTCTCCACGCAGTTCACACCTGGCCGCTGCTGGTTGGGGGGAGCGCTGAGCATCGGACCCCCTCTGATCTGATATTGATGACATATCCAAGTCATACAGTCCCCGGCTGCCATAGACGTAAGAGGAAATGTGTATTTACAGCGACCTGCCTTCTCCGTGAATCATCCTGGTTCCCCTTGATTGACGGCAGCAGGGGTCGCGTCCGTCACCAGCACTCGCTCTTCACATGGTGCATTGCAGCCGGTATAAAGGGGTCTCCACCTACATGATACCTCGTCCACGCTCGCGTGGCTCCGGAAGCGTCTCCCGTGACCTCAGGGTTAGATTTCTTTGTAGAGCCTCCTCCGCTTTTTTTAATTGATGTTTTGTATAATGACGCAGGTCGGGTGATTGCTCAGCGGAGGAGGGGAATGAATATTTATTCAATGGACACAATGGTGGATTGTATGATATGGAATAAAATGAGAATATTCCTGTGTTTCATCTCTCTGGTCCGATGTGTTATATACCGCAGCGCTCGGCTCTACAGACTGGGGGTATTACAGCTGTTCATCCTGAGCCTGCTGATTCATGACACTTGGAAAGCCGTAAAGCGGAGGACGCAGCAGCTCGGACTGGTTTGCTGGGTGACAGCTCTCACGGGCACTGAGGTCGCTGACAACTCATGTGACCGATGTGGAGCTAGCTAATCCCAGGTGAGCGCCACGATGATGCCGGTCTGCGATGTTAACCCCTCAGCTATCATAAAGAAGTAAGCATCACGTCCCCTTGTGTCCCACCAGCACCGGAATTAATGGCATCCTCTCCATCAGTCACAGGTACACGGATGGAAGGAGGATGTCCCCACTCCCCACACTTCACCTCCTCAATCCCTATTCTTTGCCCAATTTTAAAAAATCCCAAAAGAAAACTTTTAAGTCCTAACCTTGAGTCTAAAATCATTCCCATAGTAGAAATTGTGGTGCAGCCACGGTCTGCTCAGACCCTGCTACCTAAGGGGCCCAAAAAAGATCCCTGTGGCCCCTAGCAGAAGACCAATACTATTATTGGGGCCCATCAGGTTACGTCCCTCCTTGGATATTTCCGCAACTCTCGTATAATAGAAAGTAGAAAACTGCAAATGTCCATGGCCATTTCTCCATCTATTTCACGTCAGACCGGGCAGGACGGGGTTCGAGGGGCCCGATGGTCCCATAGATGTGTTCTTTCCATATATTATTTAAGCTGGACTAAAAAGATAAACTCAGGAAGGGGGTAATAACCTTAGAGAGATGCACATGAGATCTGGAGGGGCCACGCTTATTGAGACCCGGAGGAGCCGCGCTTGTGATGACCCGGAGGAGCCGAGCTTGTGATGATCCGGAGGGGCTGCGCTTGTGCTGACCCGGAGGGGCCGCGCTTGTGATGACCCGGAGGGGCTGCGCTTGTGGAAACCTGGAGGAGCCGAGATTGTGATGACCCGGAGGGGCCGAGCTTGTGGAGACCCAGAAGAGCCGAGCTTGTGATGACCTTTAGGGGTCGCGCTTGTGAAAACCTGGAGGGGCCGCGCTTGTGGAAAGCCGGAGGAGCCGAGCTCGTGATGACCCAGAGGGGCTGCGCTTGTGATGACCCGGAGGGGCTGCGCTTGTGATGATCCGGAGGGGCCGAGCTTGTGGAGACCCGGAGGAGCCGAGCTCGTGATGACCCAGAGGGGCTGCACTTGTGATGATCCGGAGGGGCCGCGCTTGTGGAAACCCGGAGGAGCCAAGCTTGTGATAGCCCAGAGGGGCCGAGCTTGTGGAGACCTGGAGGAGCCGAGCTCATGATGACCCGGAGGGGCTGCGCTTGTGATGATCCGGAGGAGCCGAGCTTGTGGAGACCCGGAGGAGCCAAGCTCGTGATGACCCAGAGGGGCTGCGCTTGTGGAAACCCGGAGGAGCCGAGCTTGTGATGATCCGGAGGGGCCGAGCTTGTGGAGACCCGGAGGAGCCGAGCTTGTGATGACCCGGCGGGGCTGCGCTTGTGATGACCCGGAGGGGCTGCGCTTGTGATAATCCGGAGGAGCCGAGCTTGTGGAGACCTGGAGGAGCCGAGCTTGTGATGACCCGGAGGGGCCGCGCTTGTGGAAACCTGGAGGAGCCGAGATTGTGATGACCCGGAGGGGCCGAGCTTGTGGAGACCCAGAAGAGCCGAGCTTGTGATGACCTGGAGGGGTCGCGCTTGTGGAAACCTGGAGGGGCCGCGCTTGTGATGGCCCGGAGGGGCCGCGCTTGTGGAACGCCGGAGGAGCCGAGCTTGTGATGACCCGGAGGGGCTGCGCTTGTGATGACCTGGAGGGGCTGCGCTTGTGATGATCCGGAGGGGCCGAGCTTGTGGAGACCCGGAGGAGCCGAGCTCGTGATGACCCAGAGGGGCTGCATTTGTGATGATCCGGAGGGGCCGCGCTTGTGGAAACCCGGAGGAGCCGAGCTTGTGATAGCCCAGAGGGGCCGAGCTTGTAGAGATCTGGAGGAGCCGAGCTCATGATGACCCGGAGGGGCTGCGCTTGTGATGATCCGGAGGGGCCGAGCTTGTGGAGACCCGGAGGAGCCGAGCTCGTGGAGACCCGGAGGAGCCGAGCTCGTGGAGACCCGGAGGAGCCGAGCTCGTGATGACCCGGAGGGGCTGCGCTCGTGATGACCCGGAGGGGCTGCGCTCGTGATGACCCGGAGGGGCTGCGCTCGTGATGATCCGGAGGAGCCGAGCTTGTGGAGACCTGGAGGAGCCGAGCTTGTGATGACCCGGAGGAGTCGTGCTTGTGGAGACCTGGAGGGTCTGAGCTTTAGAGAGGACTATCTGATTAGTCCACGTGACTGCAGAGAATTAGCCCCCAGCACTGATGGTTCTTAACATCATGAACACGAATGTTGTACCCAAAGGCGATCACAGGTTCTTTAACCCCTTCACGACGCGGCCTATTTCCTTTTTTTTTTCCTCTCCTTCCAGGAGCCATATGTTTATTTTTCCATCCCCAGAGCCGTATTGGGGCTTATTTTTTGTGGGACGAGTTGTACTTTTGAAAGGCGCCGTTAATTTTACCATATAGTGAACTGGAAAATGGGGAAAAAACTGCAAGTGCGGTGAAATTGTGAAAAAAAACCTATTGTGCGATTGTTATGTGGGAATTGTTCTTATGGTGCTCCCATTGTAGTAGAGACGACCTCGCGGTACGATTCTCCTCAGTGTGATTACGGTGACACCAAACACGTCCAGTTTTCTTTGTTTGTTTTTACCACTAAAATAATAAAAATCAGAATTTGTAACTAGAAGTTTCGGGGATGGTGTCGCCATTTGTATTTTCGGGTGATGGAGCCGTGTGCGGATTATTTTTTCAGGGTGAGACAATGTTTTTACTGATACCATTTGGGGTCAGAGGTGACTTTCATCACTTGTTTTCAGCCTTTTTTGTGGAATTGCGGCGTTCCTGAAATGTGTCCGTTTCCGGTGTTTACTGATCGGGTTGTTTTTATATTTTGATCGTCCTTTTCTGGACTTGCTGATAGCTCGTGTACTTTTATAATATCTTTATTTTCAATGGAAGAAAAGGGGGGGGGGGGGACATGAACATTTAAAAAAATTTTTTTTTCATTTTTAAAACATTTGTTTTTACTTTTCACTATTAGCGTTTGTCCCGATAGAGGACGTGAAGATGCGACTGTCCGATCGCTCGTGCTGGGTAGATTTGTGCTGTCACACCGCTGCATGTAGCAGAAATCACGGTCTCCTGCCACGGTCGGCCACAAGCGAGCTCTGTAATAACAAGTACAGGGGGCATCCGCTGACCCCCGGCTGCCAGGACAACCCATCAACGACTCGCGATGGCACCACAGTGCGCAGATGGGAGGAGAGAATAACGTGCGTGCGTTGGTGTCAGAGGGTGAGAGTGGCATTAACAGGTTAACAAATGTGTGGGGAAATCAGCGCAGCACCAGGTCCTGGCTGTAATACCCAGCTGTCACCTGCCGGGGATGGGGGCGACAGTGGCCCGCTCCTGATTAGATGGATGGCGGATGAAAGCTGCCGTCACCAGGGCAGAAGGCTCCTGTTTTTGCTGTTATTTTATTCCTTCTGCCTCATTTTATAAATCGGTCTCAGATTCGGCCCTTTTTGTAAGTTTTTACTGTCTTCACTGAGGGGGCGGTGCTTACAGGGTAATTATGCAGCTAAAGACCCGCCCCTGAGGAATCACTGCGAGCCACGCCCCCTCGTAAAGACAAGAAATGTAAGCGCCAAGCAAAAACAATGGCGGAAGTTCTGATTTACGGCGTCGTCTTTTGCACAAAATGGAGTAAAAACAAATCAAAGAGTCGTATGGACGTGAGGGGGAGACGATAAACCAAGAAACACAAGGCTCCGGCCAGGAGAATGACAGGCTCCGGTGCCCCTCAGTAATGCGGTACTGAGCGGTGGCTCCTGCCGGCCGCCGTACTGTAAGCTCCGCCCTCTCTCCGCACGCTCAGAGGCGGGGCTTCTCCGTGTAAACACGTGACGTCATCGCGCCGGACCCCGCCCCTTTCTCGTCTCCCGGAAGTGCCGCAGCAGGAGCGGCCTCGGATCAGCGGCGGTGACAGCCCCGGCCTCGCCGTAACCTAGCAGTCGCCATGGAGCGCAGAACGTCCGGCCGCCTGTGCGGTCCTCACCCCCGGGAGGAGAACGGCCGCTTCCAGCTGCCCGCACACGGCTTCATGGAGTTCCCGGTGAGTGAGGAGGCGCCGGTGTCCCGGGTGATGGACGGTGACGGCTCATTGGTAACCAGGAATCCTTTGTCTCCTGACGACTTAATATAAAGTTTTTTTTATCTTCTATATGTCCCTGGGAAAGCTGGGTGGTCACCAATATGGCGGCGGTCACGTGTCCCTGTCTTGTCACGTGACCCGTTGACTGCGCAGAGCTGTGAGGTCAGAGCCCTGTACTGAGGTGTAACCAGGGAGATCTGCAGGAGGAGGAGCAGCGATGTCTGTGGAGATGTGCACTGGGCGCAGTCATGGGGGGCAGATGAGGGTCTTCACCAAACTGTTCCCACAAAGCAGAAGCTACAATTGTCCACAATGTCTTGTGCTGAAGATGAAGATTTCCCATCACTGGAGCTGAGGGTCCGAGGCCGCCCCCTGATAACAGCCCATAGTATTATCCTCCTCCTCCATCTGTACAGGGGGCACAATGCAGTCAGGGGGTAACGTCCTCCTGGAATCACCAAACCCAGACTCCTCCATCAGATAGAGAAGTGTGATCCGTCACTGCACAGAACACGTCTCCTCCAGAGTCCAGTGGTGGCGGCTTTACACCGCTCCATCCGACGCTCAGCATTGTGCTTGGTGATGTACGGCTGCATGCAGCTGCTCGGCCATGAAGCTCCCAGCAGGGGGCGCAGTCTTTGTGCTGATAACAGAGGAGGTCTGGACTCTGCAGTTATGGGGGCAGCAGAGCGGTGGTGACTTTTCTGCCCTCCGCTCCTCAGCACTCGCCCCCCCCCTCTGTAATGTTACGGGGTCTCCGAGTTCCTGCGGTTCCGTCCACTTCTCAATAATATCATTCACAGGTGATGGGAGAAGACCCAGGAGGAAGAAATGTCATGGACGGACTTGTTTCCCCAGTGGCTCCTATTACAGGACTGCGCTGGTATCAGGGAGCTCTGTGCCATCGGCAGATCTGTCACATGTTAGAAAAGGCAAACGGCATGGCGGGGGGGGGGGGCGGCGGTTATATACCGGGAGCGAGGGACCAGAGATTATACACCTAGGGGAGGTGAGGTAATGATTGGGCCAGATGTTACACACCCGGGGGAGAGGGGACGGCGATTTTTTGGGGGGCGGATGTTGTACACCAGGGATGCGTGAGAATGGAACTGGCAATTATACATGATGGGGTCAGTGGTTATACACCTGCTTGGGGGGGGGGGGGGAGCGGCGGCAATGATGGGGCCGGTGGTTATACACATGGTGGGGGGCAATGATGGGGCCGGTGGTTATACACATGGTGGGGGGCAATGATGGGGCCGGTGGTTATACACGTGGTGGGGGGCAATGATGGGGCCGGTGGTTATACACGTGGTGGGGGGCAATGATGGGGTCGGTGGTTATACACGTGGTGTGGGGCAATGATGGGGCCGGTGGTTATACACTTGGTGGGGGGCAAAGATGGGGCCGGTGGTTATACACGTGGTGGGGGGCAAAGATGGGGCCGGTGGTTATACACGTGGTGGGGGGCAAAGATGGGGCCGGTGGTTATACACCTAGGGGGGGGGCAAAGATGGGGCCGGTGATTATACACCTGGGGGGGGGGGGGGGGGGGGCAAAGATGGGGCCGGTGATTATACACCTGGGGGGGGGGGGGGCAAAGATGGGGCCGGTGATTATACACCTGGGGGGTGCAATTGTGGGGCCGGTGGTTATACGCGGGGTGGGGGGGCAATGATGGGGCCAGTGGTGATACAGCTGGGGGGCAATGATGGAGCCGGTAGTTATACACCTGGGGGGCAATGATGGGGCCGGTAGTTATACACCTGCTGGGGGGGGGGCAATGATGGGGCTGGTGTTTATACATTTGGTGGGGGGTGCAATTGTGGGGCCAATGGTTATAGACCGGGGGGGTGGGGGGCGCAGTGTGGCTGAAGGAACCGGCTAGATTTAAATATTGTGAATTTGTGGCCTGACACTTTTTTCTCCGTGTAGTTTTTCGACCCTACGACTCAAAGTAGGAACATTTCTCACCTTCTTGTGATATTCTGGTTTGTTGTACTTGCTGCTTCATTTTTAGGTGAATCCTTATCAGTCACTTTGTGTTTTGCTTCAGTTTCTACCTGGACATCCCCAGCTGAGCGAGCGGGTCCGAAAGCGCCTGTATTATGGCTGGGAGGCGGAGTGTCCCATGGAGAACCTGTCCAGTCCTGTGGCCGGTGAGTGCAGCTTCTCTGCTCAGGCTGAGGCACTGTAAACACGAAACAATAGATTTTTCATTAAATTGTGTTGTTTTTTTTTTTTAATGGAGTAAATTAAGAAAGAATATGCTATAGTATACCTGCCCTTCCGAGGATACTTAGTGGTGATGCTGTCTGTAAGTGGCCCATTGGGTGCAGGCGGTCCCCTGTTCTCCCTGCACTAAGCTGATGCCCCCTCCTTACTCCTCTTCTGTCTGGCCATATTCAGACTACAGTCCTGTGTACTCAGCTACCTCGTCCCCGGGGTCTCTCTCATTTTGTGTCTCCCTTTTCTTACAGACATCGCTGTGGAACTGTTGCAGAAAGCTGCGCCCAGCCCCATCCGCCGCCTGCAGAGGAAATATGCGTCTCACGTGTCCAGGTGAGTGCTGGCTCCACATACATCCTGGAGCAAAAGATGAGGATTATATAAAAAAAAAAAAAAAAGTCTATGCCCTGAAACGGGAGAAGAGCCGGCCCCCAGAGCTCACACTGTATAGCAGCAGCCTGATTCTTCTGTGCTGCTGTCAAACTACAACTCCCAGCATTCTTCATTGTTCTTAGACATCGCGTTCAGTGGTAGGTTTTATGCGAGTGCTGGTGGAGTAGACTTCATTGTCTCATCAGTCATGACTCGATCTCAGCATGGATCAGACATTGTGACAGGAGGCCGGGCCGTAGTTACAGGACACTGGTGTGAACGCCACTGTGCAGCAAGAATGTGGAGCCATCGCCGTGTTGTCAGATGTGTAATCAGAAGCGCTCGTTATGTAACTTCCACCCTAATTGTATTTATGTGTATACTCACCTCAGCACTGAAATCACAACACGAAGAAGGAAAAGTGGTGGATGGAAATCGCCGGATGGAGATATTACTGATCTGCAAATGATGGAAACGGAACATCTGGATGTACTCAGGCTGGAGTCTGAGCCTTGTGCAGAGATTCCGGCACCTCCGGCCCCTGCTGCCATGACGGAGGTCATTAATGGTTGTCTGAGGAAGGTTCTGACACTGAATGTACCTCCCCGATGAGCTCAATGGAGTCCGGAGATGCTGCAGATTTAGGCCACGCAGGCTGCTCACATGCAACATGCGATCTAAGGTTGTCGTGCTCAAATAACGGCTCCTGGGACACTTTCCCTGGAAATGAATGGAAATGTGCTTATGGGAAGAGTATAGTACTGCTTGCTCATCTATTTCTGCAGTAGCCATAGACTGCAATGGGGAAAGCTGCTGCCCCCTCTTAGTAAGTGAATTAGTGACGGCGCCCCCAGGCAGATTGTAGAATTGTTTAGGCACGGATCTTCCTATCTGATATGAATGGCTGCCGGCCGGGGGGGGTTACAGGACCTCATGGGAAGCAGATCTTGCTATGGTGGACACGAGTCGTCTGTCAGGTCACCTGAAAATGGTATCCCCTCAGCTGTCAAAATGCTTAATGACTCTTTGTGATCACCTACCGTTTTGTGTCCACATCTCCTGTGCAGGCCTATGTGTCTCCTTGTCTACAGACCACAAACAAACCCTGTGTGGTCTGATCCTTCAGACGTATTCTTTCCATTTGCCAACATCCATGCTCTAAAGTGGTGTACGTTCACTCTGTCATGTCTTAAACACTCTGGAGCCGAACTCCCACCATTGCGTAATACGGAGGAGCCGCTGTGGGATTAGTGGGGGATGAGTCCTGAGACCCCACTAAACAAGGCACTGGAGAGATGACTGTGCATGCTCCATCCCTGCCCATGCAGTGGTCTCCTCTGCTGAGAACAGTAGGTAGCGGACCCTTGCTTTGACCTACTGGGGCGGGTCTTTGCTGTGGGACCACCGCAGTGAATGGCTCTTGCATAACGTGATTGTAGAGAACTGTGTTGCTGACTGGTGCGTGTCTTTGTCTCTAGGGAGGCCTGCATCTCTCCATGCTCTATGATGTTGGCCTTGGTCTACATAGAGCGGCTACGACACCGGAATCCTGAGTACCTGCAGCAGATCTCCTCCTCCGACCTGTTCCTTATATCCATGGTGAGCGATGGGAGCCGCAACAGTCACACGACTTGTTCTCTGGGTTTCATTGGCTGTGGGGCCGGATTTTCTAGTTCGTTGATTTGCAGTCCCCGGGGGCAGACGAATCGTACGTGTGATCCGGGGTGTGACCCAACCATGAGCAACTGTGCCGACTAATGTGTCACATCGTGGCAAGCGCATTAATCATATCGATCACATGGACATAGCAAGTCTGCGCCTGTAATACAGAGGGACACTGCTGTTCTAGCGAGGACATGGCTGTGCTGGGGATCAGAAGCTCAGATCTGCAGTACCTGGGAGTGGCCACTACACAGCGCTGCGGTGTCTTAGCCTTGTGCACTTCCGGCTACAAGAGCTGCAGGCAGCTGATCATTGGGGGGGTGCAGAGTACCAGACCCGCTGCTAATGTGATAGTGTAAGGATAAGCCATTAAGTAGTGGACAACCCCTTTAAGCCAAAGGAAACCCCATATTGTCATCGGAGGAGTTTTGTTTTTTTTAAGGTGGGCAAAAGGCTCAAAAAAGTAATTTAAGGCTGGTGTCACACTTGCGAGTGCAATGCGAGAAACTCGCTCATCAATACCCGGCACTCGGGACCGGAGTGTTCAGCTGCATAGAAATACATGCAGAGGCTCGCACGAGTTTCTCGCAAGTGTGACCCCGGCCTAACACCTTTAATCTCCTGCCATTCTGGGGGTCTCTGATGTCCGGCCAATCTGACAGCTGCACCCAGTCACTTACCGTAAGCATGTCCATCTTGTGACCACCAAGGCCAGTGGTTGGTTGCAGGGTTTTTTTGGGACTGACGGACTGGACATCATCACTTCTGATGCCTATAAGGACATTGGAGAAGTGACCTTTTTTGTGCCAAAACCTGATTCTTTAGGCTATGTGCACACGTTGCAGATTTGACGCTGCGGATCTGCAGCAGTTTTCCATGCGTTGTACAGTACCATGTAAACGTATGGAAAACCAAATCCGCAGTGCCCATGCTGTGGAAAATACCGCGCGGAAACACTGCGTTGTATATTCTGCAGCATGTCAATTCTTTGTGCGGATTCCGCAGCGTTTTACACCTGCTCCATAATTGGAATCTGCAGGGGAAATCCGCGGTAAAACGCAGGGCGATTTTACCTGCGGATTTTTCAGAATCTGCATGGAAAAATCCGCACACGAATTTGCAACGTGTGCACATACCCTTAGAATACAACTTTATCAGCATGCACAAGAGACAAATCTAGCATGCCAAAACCGCTGCAAAAAAAACGCAAGAAAAACCAAAGAAAGAAAACCTGTTTCTTTCTTGCCAAGAGATCCGGTTTTGCTGCAGGAAAAAAAAAAACCGTTGAAAAAATGCCTAGTGTGAACTTAACCTTTATAAGAAACTCCAAGTTTCAGAAAATCCCCCCCCCAAACTTCAGATAAATCTGACTGGCCACCCCCATTCCAAATGCAGGCAATCGGCCGACGCAGGCCGCACAGTTTGGCCACAGGAATGTCATCTGTTCACTTTGACACCCAACACATTCATTTTTTAAACATCGCTTAGAGTGTTCATGTGAGATTTTGGACTTGATTTTGTACCATAGATGGTAGCCAGTAAGTATCTGTACGATGAAGGTGAGGAGGAAGAAGTGTTCAACGACGAGTGGGGCGCAGCCGGGAGACTGGATGTCCAGACAGTCAATAATCTGGAGATGAATTTTCTCCGAGCGATCGTAAGTCTGTTGTGTGAGAGGTTTATGTTTTGTCTCTTTAGCAGGGTGTACAGCGTCCCAATAACTATATGTCTGCAGTGACCACTAGGTGGCGCTCACAGATTCTACATCTGACTCTGAACGGTCTTCAATAACTATCAGAGCTCCCCCTAGTGGTGGCTGTCAATTTTGAAATTGGAATTTCGACACATTTTGTGATTTGGAGCTTTGTCTCCTATAAAGATTGAGAATAAAGTTCAGTGCAGATTTCATTTCATAAAAATAAACTTTTGCTGCAAGAAAGTTTTTTTTTTTTTTAATTAGTTGCTATCAGTTATTCAATTGTTTTTCTTTGTCCTATAGGATTGGAGTCTTTACACTCACCCGAGGGAATTCTTTGAGGTGCTGCGGTGGCTGGAAGGCCGGTAAGTTAGGACGATTTTTATGTTCATATTATTCCCTCAGTGTTACTCTTTGTGCATGCTTTATGGTGTTTTTTTTGCATTACAAAATGCTGTTTGTAAAAGTGTAATAAAGGTGTGTATGTATATCTATCTATCTCTGCAACATTAAAGACCCATAGAAAGTCTATTCCACACAGTGTGCAGGGCGTTGTATGTACCCCAAAAGGGCACCATTAATATAACTAATAGTGATGATGATGTGTTGTATTATGCTGGTGGCTTCCCCCCAGTGACCCCCAAGTCTGGGTCAGACAGTTCCTTTTTCTTTTCTCTATTGCTGCATGGTGCCATTGGGTGGTACTAAGCATTGACTTCACCTGGTTATTGATGCCACTATGCTGCAGTTTTGATTACTAAGGGCACCATTTGCCACTGATGATACAAATATACCGTACACACTGTGGCACCATTAATATGGTCATTAATGCTTAGTTTTATTACAGGTTCGCTGGGTGGGCAAAGCCCAGTTTATGTCTCGTTATCTCCAGGCTTCACACAACTATGTAATGTCAGCGTTGTCCAAGGATGTCTGTTCAGCTCACTGCAAATGAAATGTAATACATCAGTTATAATGAGCACTTGCGTGTGTAGCTGTCTGTTATAGCGTACACCAGAGGTGTCAAACTGCATTCCTCGAGGGCCGCCAACAGGTCATGTTTTCAGGATTTCCTTGTATTGCACAGGTGATAATTTAATCACCTGCACAGAATGATTCCAGCACCTTGTGGAATGCTAAGGAAATCCTGAAAACATGACCTGTTGGCGGCCCTCGAGGAATGCAGTTTGACACCTCTGGCGTACACTTCTCGGTGGGTTTACATACCTTGCTATTTTCACTATCGTAACTACAAGTCGTCCTACAGCTGCGTCAGCAGAACACAGCCATGGAAAAAGTCTAATGTGCTTTACGGACTGCAGTGGACTCGATCCTGCTGCCATCTGATAACTTGTATGTATTGCATTACCACAGTATTACAGTGCAGAGCCATAATCATGGTCTCTTAAGAAGCCCAGCCCAAGGCATCACAGGATAATAATAATCTTTTATATAGCGCCAACATATTCCACAGCGCTTTACAGTTTAACAATTCATACACAACAGTTATAAGTAACAATGTTAAAGACAATACAATAATGAAAGCAAAATAAGATGACCCTGCTCGTGAGAGCTTACAATCTACAATGAGGAGTACCAATATGGCAGCCATGGTTGCCTTTAGTAGACTTCCCTGGCTCTCTGCGATTCCCGACTATCTCTGTGGGCGCTCTGCGATCCCTGGCTCTCTGCGATTCCCGACTATCTCTGTGGGCGCTCTGCGATCCCCGGCTATCTCTGTGGGCGCTCTGCGATCCCCGGCTATCTCTGTGGGCGCTCTGCGATCCCTGGCTATCTCTGTGGGCGCTCTGCGATCCCCGGCTATCTCTGTGGGCGCTCTGCGATCCCCGGCTATCTCTGTGGGCGCTCTGCGATCCCCGGCTATTTCTGTGGGCGCTCTGCGATCCCCGGCTATCTCTGTGGGCGCTCTGCGATCCCCGGGTTCTCTCCGTGGGTGCTCTGCGATCCCCGGCTATCTCTGTGGGCGCTCTGCAATCCCCGGGTTCTCTCCGTGGGCGCTCTGCGATCCCCGGCTATCTCTGTGGGCGCTCTGCGATCCCCGGGTCTCCGTGGGCGCTCTGCGATTCCCGGCTATATCTGTGGGCGCTCTGCGATCCCCGGGTTCTCTCCGTGGGCGCTCTGCTTTCCCCGGGTTCTCTCCGTGGGCGCTCTGCGATCCCCGGGTTCTCTCCGTGGGCGCTCTGCGATCCCTGGGTTCTCTCCGTGGGCGCTCTGCGATCCCCGGGTTCTCTCCGTGGGCGCTCTGCTTTCCCCGGGTTCTCTCCGTGGGCGCTCTGCTTTCCCCGGGTTCTCTCCGTGGGCGCTCTGCGATCCCCGGGTTCACTCCGTGGGCGCTCTGCGATCCCCGGGCTCTCTCCGTGGGCGCTCTGCGATCCCCGGGTTCTCTCCGTGGGCGCTCTGCGATCCCCGGGTTCTCTCCGTGGGTGCTCTGCGATCCCCGGGTTCTCTCCGTGGGTGCTCTGCGATCCCCGGGTTCTCTCCGTGGGTGCTCTGCGATCCCCGGGTTCTCTCCGTGGGCGCTCTGCGATCCCCGGGTTCTCTCCGTGGGCGCTCTGCGATCCCCGGCTATCTCTGTGGCCGCTCTGCGATTCCCCAGGTTCTCTCCGTGGGCGCTCTGCGATCCCCAGGTTCTCTCCGTGGGGGGCTCTGCGATCCCCGGGTTCTCTCCGTGGGCGCTCTGCGATCACCTTGCTGGGGATCACACACCTTAATTGCTGCTGTTAGAGCAGCATTGATGGGGTTACCATCAGCAACCTGTGTTTTTCTCCAACCACTGCTCTTATACAGCCGGCAACTGCGTGTAACACTGGAACTTGACATGGACAGTGGATGTTCTGAAGGGATTATTAAAATAACAAATATTTTTGTGTTTTAAAAAATCCCGTTTCTTTCCTTTGCAGAGTGGCGGAGCAGCAGGGGATGAAGCGCGGCTGGTTCACGTACACGGACGTCGCGGTGCTGCTGGAGCAGGAGCTGTGGCAGAAAGCCTTCAGTGACTTCTGCCAGCAAGTGACCAAGGTTCGAAGGCTTCTGGGCCTAGGGTGCTCTGCTGTTATGTGGATTACGCGCTGACCTTAGTTCTGTCTTCTCCCCTCAGCTGGCCTGTCTCCTCAGTCTGGTCTACCTCACAGGAGTTGCTACCTTCTTTGCCTCTGTTGCCGTCCTCCACAAGGCCACCGGCGAGATTAACGGCACAGCGCTTCTTCCCGCCACTGTCACGGAGTCGCCTTCAGATGTCTCTGTACCTCTTTTCATCCCGGTGCCACCCGAGGAGATCTCTGGTGCTGCCGTTCCTCCGTGCTTCCAAGAACAGGAGTCTGTAGAGTGGCGGTCAAGCGTCAGTGCTACAGCGTTGTATCTCTGGGGCTCGGTGCTGACCGCACTCACCTACAGCGATCCAGGGGGCGCTGTGAGCGAGGAGCCGCAGCCCCCCGACCAGTACTGTCCCTACTGCTCTAAACCAAAATCGTCGTCCTGGCCCAAAGCCTGCCGTCAGAAGAACGCCACCCGCTGCAGTGTACCCCGGCCAGATGTCCGTGCCTTTCCAGGACTCCACTACGATGGCTTCCATGACTCGCTACTGCGCTTCAGCTGCCCCAACTCCTGTGGCTCAGCAAACTCGGACTTGTCCAGAAACTTGGAGTTACAGATACATTTTTGCAGAGGCAGCAGCTTTGAGAGGTTACAAAGCTTCATCGTTCCAGGTTAACCCATATGCAAGGCGTCATGTCCTCCCCCGAACCCATGCCCTGGGATTAGGACCCCCCGATAAGAGTTCAGTCTACTATAGCTCATGCTTTTATTTTACTATGACATCGCTAACGTCCGTGTTCAGGTGCTGCTGCTTCTAGAGCTTGCTGTCTGTGAATGCAAACATTCATATTTATATCCAGAGGGTGAAAACCTGTCTAGACCTAATACTGCTGACAGCTGATGGTTTGTTACAATGGTATCCAGTCTAGATGAGCCTGTCGTACAAAGATCTCTCCTTTCATGATGGTTTGTTACAGTGAATCAGTGCAGGTAAAGTGCGTCAGGCTGAGGGTCTGGACCATTATTTAAGCTATTAAAAGGGATTGTCGAGGCTTTATTCATTAATGATTTAGTCATCGCTATCTGATGAGTTGGCGACTGACTCCTGGCATCTCCTCTAGTTTACTGTTGTTCGGATTGGATGTACGCAGCGTACGGTGACAGAACAGAGCGTCGGCTCCTCTCGCAGTGAATGTGATCTGAGCCTGCAGTACCTGTGTAGCTGACTGGTGGGAGTGTGGTGCGTCGGACCCCCAGCAATCTGTTGTTGATGACATATCCTAACAACAAGCATGGAAAACAAAAGAAATCCTCAGTTAATAACTTCCTATTTCAATGCTTTATTTTAACAATCTCTGCAGGCTGTCAGTGAATGGACATCAGGCCAAAACATTTTGCAATTTATTAAAGGGGTTATCGCGGACTTTGCTTATTTTTCCCTACATGACCAAGAACTTAGACAGGTAGTAACAAGCTACCTTCCTGCTCTACAGACAACTCCTGCCGACTATTTCCCAGATTCATTTCACCTCTCGTCAACAGAGCAGCTCTGTCTCTTCCATTCTGCTGATTGGAGAGCCGGCTGTCAGTCGGCACGACTTCTGCAAAGTTAGGCAGCAGAGACGCCCGGTCGACAGAGCAGAAAGGAAGAGATGTCATCAGAAGCTGCAAAATAATAATCTTTATTTTTATATAGCTCTAACATATTCTGCAGCACTTTACAGTTTGCACACATTATCATCGCTGTCCCCAATGGGGCTCACAGTCTAAATCCCCTATAGTGTGTCTTTTGGAATGTGGGAGGAAACCAGAGAACCCTGAGGAAACCCAGGCAAACACGGGGAGAACATACAAACTCCTTGCAGATGTTCTCCTTGATGGGATCACTTGTAGGACCAGTCTGAGCAGTACCGAGCACAACAAGCACGTGGGTAGCAACCACCTTCCTGTAAGTTCTTGGCCCCGAAGTAAGGAAAGTTCTGGATCACCCCTTAAAGACAGGAGAGATTTATGCTGCTGATGTGTTCAGACGATTGTCCATAGTGGATGAAATTGTAACAAACCTTCAGCAGTATGAATTAAAAAATAGATACTCGTCAGTAGCATCTGTCAGCCGTAGACTTCCATGTCGATTTAAGAAAAAAAAATTATGTTTTTAAAAATTCACGCAGAACAGAAATCATGTCCTGTTCGATGTAGAGATCCTTTGCGAGAACAGTCTCCCCGGCGCATGTTTCACCACCCATGGATGCGGTTTTAGTATACGGGACTGGGATGTTGCATGCAAAATGGCATAAAGTTGGAGTTTTGTACAGTTTTGCCTGTCTGGGACGCCATAAAACTGGCGGCTTTTGGGGGCAACAGTTTTGCCTGCTTTTAAAACTTGCTGACTTTCTGATCCTGATTGTTGGAGTTGTTAGTACTACATTGTCAAAGGCACAAGCTCAGCCCTGTCCATCTCACCCCCTGCATGGCCTGAATCGTCCTATAGCTAGAATCCCTATAATTGCCTCCCAATAGGAGTAAAGGGGTCACCATGGTAAAGCTGCAAAGTAGACGCCGACTCCTGTCCTAAAACGTCTTTACTGCACACTGGAAAGTAGAGAAAACCTTTCCACTGATATATATGAAGGAAGGGCGAAAAACGGCACCAAGTAAAACCCTCTCTACAACTAGATTAATAAATGGTAAATTACACTCCAGAGCTGCATTCACTATTCTGCTGCTTTTTATTGGAAACAGTGAGCTGCCGAAAAGGTAATGCCTTATCTGAGCTCCTATTAATAGTGAGTGCAGCTCTGGAGTATAATACAGCATGTAACTCAGGATCAGTAATGTCATGTACACAGTGACTGCACCAGCAGAATAGTATCTCCAGATTTAGGTAAGTAATGTGTGTAAGAAGTGACTATATGTAGAGTCATTCTGTATGTCACTATAAAAGTGCTAGTGAGGTGTATGCTTTTAAAAACAGATTTAGAATAATAAATTGTTCATGATAGGGGGAATATTTCCTCCTATAAGGAATCGTGTACACTTTTGCACTCTGCTCTCTTACCAGCAGATCTTAGTTTGCCCATCCACACAACCACCAGGGAAACTTCTCTAATTTGTTCAAAAGACACATTACCGTTAAAAATAATCTGTTACTGATTACACCTGGATGCAATCTGCGGCTTCACACATAGAATGTGCCTAGTTATATACTGCACTGAGCACTTATTTTAGGTATTTCATCTAATTAATTTGGTCAATTTAATTACTTCTATTGGTACATTATTTGCATGAGGTGACAAATATCACATTAATAACCACCGGGATGATTGGTTTCTCTGTAGCAAAAGAAAAAAAATAATTGTATTTCAGGGTTGTTGTTTTTTTGTACACATGTTCAGCTTCCATGTTACAGAATAAAAACAGAACTTGTTCTCACACATCGTCCATGTGTGTTATTCATGTCATATCCTATTACATCTGAGAATATAAGTGAAGAAAAGGTGAAAAGAATACTGCCCCTATGTATGAGAATATAACTAGTATAATACTGCCCCTATGTACAAGAATATAACTACTATAATACTGCTCCTATGTACAAGAATATAACTACTATAATACTGCCCCTATGTACAAGAATATAACTACTATAATACTGCCCCCTATGTACAAGAATATAACTACTATAATACTGCCCCCTATGTACAAGAATATAACTACTATAATACTGCCCCTATGTATGAGAATATAACTAGTATAATACTGCCCCTATGTACAAGAATATAACTACTATAATACTGCTCCTATGTACAAGAATATAACTACTATAATACTGCCCCTATGTACAAGAATATAACTATAATACTTCCCCTATGTACAAGAATATAACTACTATAATGCTGCCCCTATGTACAAGAATATAACTACTATAATACTGCTCCTGTGTACAAGACTATAACTACTATAATACTGCTCCTATGAACAAGAATATAACTACTATAATACTGCCCCTATGTATGAGAATATAACTAGTATAATACTGCCCCTATGTACAAGAATATAACTACTATAATACTGCTCCTATGTACAAGAATATAACTACTATAATACTGCCCCTATGTACAAGAATATAACTATAATACTTCCCCTATGTACAAGAATATAACTACTATAATGCTGCCCCTATGTACAAGAATATAACTACTATAATACTGCTCCTATGTATGAGAATATAACTACTATAATACTGCCCCCATGTACAAGAATATAACTACTATAATACTGCCCCTATGTACAAGAATATAACTACTATAATGCTGCCCCTATGTACAAGAATATAACTACTATAATACTGCTCCTATGAACAAGAATACTATAATGCTGCCCCTATGTACAAGAATATAACTACTATAATACTGACCCTATGTACAAGAATATAACTACTATAATACTGCCCCTATGTACAAGAATATAACTACTATAATACTACCCCCTATGTACAAGAATATAACTACTATAATACTGCTCCTATATACAAGAATATAACTACTATAATACTGCCCCTATGTACAAGAATATAACTACTATAATACTGACCCTATGTACAAGAATATAACTACTATAATACTGTCCCTATGTACAAGAATATAACTACTATAATACTACCCCCTATGTACAAGAATATATCTACTATAATACTGACCCTATGTACAAGAATATAACTACTATAATACTGCCCCCTATGTACAAGAATATAACTACTATAATACTGACCCTATGTACAAGAATATAACTACTATAATACTGTCCCTATGTACAAGAATATAACTACTATAATACTGCCCCCTATGTACAAGAATATAACTACTATAATACTGCTCCTATGTACAAGAATATAACTACTATAATACTGCTCCTATATACAAGAATATAACTACTATAATACTGCCCCTATGTACAAGATTATAACTACTATAATACTGCTCCTATGTACAAGAATATAACTACTATAATACTGCCCCTATGTACAAGATTATAACTACTATAATACTGCTCCTATGTACAATAATATAACTACTATAATACTGCCCCTATATACAAGAATATAACTAGTATAATACTGCCCCTATGTACAGGAATATAACTACTATAATACTTCCCCTATGTACAAGAATATAACTACTATAACACTGCCCCTATGTATGAGAATATAACTACTATAATACTTCCCCCATGTACAAGAATATAACTACTATAATACTGCCCCTATGTACAAGAATATAACTACTATAATACTGCCCCTATGTACAAGAATATAACTACTATAATACTGCTCCTATGTACAAGAATATAACTACTATAATACTGCCCCTATGTACAAGAATATAACTACTATAATACTTCTATATTCAACAATATAAATCACATGAACCCTTTCAATTTAAAATTCGAGCTGGTTTATTTCTCATAAACCGCATCACAGGAAAACAAATACAGATCCTGTTCAGCACAAAGTGAAAGATAACGTAAAAAGTCCATACACTAGTGTGGGTTTGCCCACTTCAGGTAGAGTCCATGTTCTTAGTCTTTTAGCAAAATCACACAATCCTGGAGGTCTGCAGGCTCTGATACATACAGGCCTCACTTTACAATGTGAACCACACCCAGGGGTGGAGAGACAGTGAGCAGCCATTCTGCCCAACTCTTCAGCTGCTCACAATCAATCTGCCATGGCCGATTATTCCCTGTTAGAGTAATGCTCTAGTACACATTACTAACTTCATATAACCGAGGACATCTGTGATACATATCTCCCATCCACTATATTTCCAGCAGCCACTTTACATACCTCCCACCTCTGCCTAAAGCCATGGGGCTTGGCACCTTCTACCATTAGACATGGAATTCTCAGGAGGGCATCGGCATTACCATGTAACTTCCCGGCTTTTTCCACATGGAATCGGAAATCCTGTAAAGTTAGAAACCAGTGGGAAAAACAAGCATTTTTCCCTTTTTTTTCTCCCTAATCCTTTTGAGGTGTCCGTCTGGAGTACAAATTTTTAAAGTCGAGGGCTACCAGGACTGGCTGCTTACAGAGAGATACTTTCAGTTCTTGAAAGGTTGTCTCCAACGTTGATATGGCCATAACTGATTTTGTTCCCTTATGGAGGTCGCTCAGAGGTGTGGCCACCATGGCAAAGTTTGGAATGAACCTCGTGTAGCATCCCACAATTCCCAGAAAGGCCCTAACTTGTTATTTTTGAGAGTGGTCTTGGCCAGTTATGGATTGAGTCCACTTTATTGATCTGGGGTTTGATGTCTCCTCTACCTAATACATAGCTAAGGTATTTTGCCTCCTCTTTCCCTATAGCACTTTTTTTTTTATAGAGCACTTGCCTGGAGCCGTTACTTCTCCAATCCAGACTGAAGAATACGATATCATCCAGGTATATCACAGTGTAATTCTTATAAGGTGCGAGAATCCGATCCATGCCCCTCAGGAAAGTGGCTGGAGCTCCATACAGTCTGAACATCATCCGGACGTATTGGAAGCACCCATCGTGCGTGGAGAAGGTTGTCTTCTACTTGACTGCTTGTGACATGGGGATTTGACAATATCCCTTTGTTAGATCCAATCCTTTATGTACCTTGCCAGCCCTAGTCAATCGATCAGCTGATCCACACGCGGCATCGGTTATGCGTTGAACCTGGAAACTTTGTTCACCTTCCGATAATCTTTGCAGAATCTCCATTTGCCATCCAGTGTTGGAACAAGGTCAAGAAAACTAGACCACCTGCTCTTAACTTCCTCATTGACTCCGAGATTCAGCATATGCTTCACTTCCTTGGAGATCAGTCTTTTGGTGGCTCTCCTGTTAAGTATGGAGAGAATACCCACCCACTGCTTTGCCGGGAGTTTCTCCCTATCAGCAACTGCTCCATAAAGGTTAAAAAGGCCCTGTGGTATGCATCATCACCCCTTCTCCTTGACCTGTGAATAATGGCTTGAAGAACAGTTGTGAACTATAACAACGGGATATTCCTCTGTAACAAGATACATCCAAGAGAACCAGGGATTCTGTACAAAAACAGAGCCAGTAATACGCTACAAGACAGCTGCCAAAACATCATGGCTCCATCACAAGGAACACAGATTTGACATTCTACAGGATGCCAGCTTAGGGGACCATGGCCCCTGCTGAAAGAATAACATCTGCCCCATTGAACACAACTGGTCTTGTACCTCAATGGACTGTCATCTTCCTAAGCTTGTCGCTACCTCCTCTCTCTGCGTGCCACAGGTGGGGTCAGTTGGCCCTAGAAGCTCTGAAGTCACAGCTGCTCTTATGCCGGTGATTCAGTGGACAACTCCGCGATCAACAGCAACTGATATTTGTACATAAACGTAATCTGATTAAAACCTCTATAATCTTTGCAAGAGTGGAGGGTCCCATCCCCTCTTTTAACTAAAAGAAGCCGACATCTGCTGGAGAACAGGACTTCTGAATGAATCCCTTTGCCAGATTCACCTTTACATATACGGACATGGCTACGGACTCTGCCTAAGACAGGGTAGGTACAGCCTTGTAGGGGTGGTGCTCCCAAAATCAGATCTATTGAGCAGTCGTACGGCCTATGTGGAGGTAGCATCTCTGCTTCCTTCTTATCGAAGACGTCCGCATACTAACAGTAGCCAGATGGTAATTCTGGCAGAGAAGATGGTGCTACCGGAGGCCGAACAGGTACAAAACATCTGTCATGACAAGACTGTCCCCCTGGAAGCACCTCTCTGGATCTCCAGTCAAGGACAGGTTCATGCACGTGGAGCCATGGGAGGCCCGAGAGAAGTGGATGAGACAGACTAGGGAGTACGCAGAATGTGATCATCTCACTATGCAGCATTCCAATCCAATACTTGCTCAATGACCACCTGGACAGCTTTGAATAGGGGCCTCCCCTCGATGGATGACACCCACAACTGATTCTGGAGTCGAACAGGGATCTGGTAACGATCTACCACTGCTGGATAAAATTCTCAGGAATCCAAGTACGCTGTTTCAATGAACCAGGAACCTCCGCATGTCACAGATATGGTCAGGATCGATGGTGGAGAGGGATTATTCTTTCACAGGGTAGCCTCTCCTACCAGTCCTAAGCTTGAGAGTTTCCTGACTTCATGGGACAAGAGATGAAGTGTCCTGTGCCTCCACAATAGAAGCACAGGCTTTTATCTTGCCGGATCTCCTGCTGTTGCTCTGCCACCTCCAAGCTGTCAACCTGCATAGGTTCTGGAGGATTTGTGCCCGTGGAAGGCTGAGGAATGAGTGGCATTTTGAAGGAGGAAGCCAAACCAAGAGGTCTTCTTTCACGTGCTGCCTCTCCGGGGCACTCCTGGAACCAGAGGTCGATTTGAATGTACAGGGAAACTAGATCATCCAGTGTAGTGGGAATGTCTTGACCGGCTAGCTCATCCTTGATCCTTCGGGACAATCCCTCCCTGAAAGAGTCTCCACTGCCTCATTGTTCCAGCCAAGTTCAGAAAACAGGTTACGAAACCACGTATTGGCCTACGGACAGACTGGAATGGCGCAGTCTCAGGAGAGATGGGGCAGCAGAGGTAATGCGGCCCGCCTTGTCATATACCTTGCGAAACGCCTCCAGGAAAGCCTGCAGATCCGAGATGATAGGGTCTCCTCTCTCCCACAAAGGGTTGAACCATGCCAGGGATCATCCCACTAGATGAGACATGAGGAATGCCTTCACCCGATCAGATGAAAACTGGTAAGCCAGCAATTCAAAATGCAAAGAACACTGGTTAATTACCTCTTGGCACTGTTTGGGATCTCTATTGGAGATGAGCGAGTTTGATCAGGACCCTGCTCATTCGGCAAGCTATAGCGCTTACCGAATAAGCTGCAGAGGGAATGTACCCTGTAGATTTTTTTTGTCCCCTTTTGTGAAACATTGACTCTCAATCAAATGGTAATCACCCATCCACCATAAATGGATGACACTCTTATGAGTCAATAATTCCTAGTAGCAAGTTCACATAAATAGGCTTTATAGAAGTCACATGTAGAAGTTTCATACAGAGCCACATAAATCATCTTACCAATTGCTGTCAGGCAAGTGACACAGACCTTTAACAACCCCGACGCGCGTTTCGCTTCGTTTACGCCATGCTTTCTCAAGGAAAGGTGTTCCCATGCTCCCAAGCAGGACCTTTTGCATTCCTAGTGACCGGTCACGTGTTAGTCAAGTGACGGGATCACTGACAGGCTGTGCTGACATGGCGCATGCGCCTTCAGCGAGCCGCGCCGCCACCACGCGAATAGGCAAGGCGTCTAAGAGCACGCGAGTGGGAGAGAGGCAGTTGCCATGACTCCCAGTCGGGTGCCGAGGACGCAATGTCGCCAGATGACGTGGGGCGGAGGCGGGCAGCAAGCGGGCGCATGCGCACCACAGCCAGAGCAAAGATGAGTAGAATTCCACCAACATTTCATCATATCAATTTTTAAGTGGAAAGAGAGGATTTCATATGAGTAAACAATATCCTGTTTCAGAAATATTCATCTGTATTCTGTTGATCCATTAATTATTCCTCACATTCACTTCTGGATATGAAGCCATAATTTAAGGATCTTTTGAGGGAAACGACCAATGTTTGATGGAACCATGCATTCCCAGAAAAATACCTTCAGAAGGGGCTAATTCCTAGGGGCTTAAGGGTGCAGGTGTTCCCATCCTTCCTTGTCGATGACACCAAATTCAGGTATAGATGGGAGAAATGTTCCGATAAATGCTCGATTGGGTTTATGGAGATCCTAAAGGAGATAAACTCACTGAGGGAAATGGAAATTGAAATAGAGACCTTACAAACTACCACCAAGAGTGAGATGTCAGGAGAAGCCTTAAAAAAAATGTAATAATGAGATGGACACTGAGGTACAGGAATGGGCTGAGGATATCCAGCAGACAAAATCTAAAAAGTTCCAACGAGATGTAAGTGATAAACAGCTGAATAGGACATATAAATGGAGAAATCAAAATTAAAGATCACGTCCCTGTTATAAAAACGGATCACCCTCACGATCTCGCTCAACATCATTTAGGTCTACAAAAAAAATCTACAGAGTACATTTTGCCAGTACAATTGATGAATTGTGACATATTGTCATGATCCAGTCCGGGTTTTTGACTCCTGTCTGCCATTTTCCCGGACTGATCATGTCAAGGGTTAACTTTGCTCTGCCTCATTCAGGGTTCAGGTTTGCTATTTACCTCCGCTGCATCCTGTAGGCGGTATCCGTTATCTTTTCCCCCTACGGCGTGTGTATCTGACTCTGGTTGTACCCTGATTGGTCCTGCTGTGCTTTCTGACCTTGCCCGTGTCTATTCCTCCTTCCCTGCCCGTCCTGTGTTAGTGTTTCCCGATTGCTGTTGGATTTCCCGGTGTTTGACTCGGCCTTGACTCTGACTTGACTTTGCCTCTGATCCCTGGTACTTCTGCCTTTTGTCTGGTATTGACCCTTTGGCTCTCCACTGACTCTGTGCTTGTTTTTTCCCTTTGTACTACGTGACGGTCTAGGTTTTGACTCGGCTTGTTTGACTATTCTGCTGCCATCTGGTGGTAATTTCGCTGCAGCACTGCAGTTCTTCTCTTGCAGACTTGTTACTATCCTTTCATTCTATTGCCATCTAGTGGAAGTTGCAGTTACCTGCATAGCTGCAGCGTGACACATATTGCTGGGCGTCACTACTGCGTCTCCTTATTTTGCACTTTTAATAAATGTCTTTTTTTCTATCTATTTAAATTGTGTTAATAAAGGTTTTTTTTATATTTTTATAAAACAAAACACACCTTTGTTCCTCCTTTTCCAAATATAGCTTATTCGGTAAGTGCTATAGCTCGCCGAATAAGCAGGGACCTGAACAAATTCGCTCAAATCTAATCTCTATCAAAATGTGGAGGAGCAGACAGATGGGGCCCTGGGCCTGGAATGTGACCGGCGGGCTGAACATTTTCTGCCGAGGTTGCTGCAGCAAGGACCGGAGCTGATGTGGCTACAGACGTCAGAGCGTCCAGTCGGGTGGTTACTGTGCACAGACATGACATGATTTTGTTGGTCTCTCTGACAGGTCCGCTCCTGGAAGAATTCCGTGACTGCAGGTACATGAGAGACAGTGGGTTCCATGGCTTAGCAAACTCTTACATGTGTGGTTGTGGAACCACTGAGCCATGGTTTGGGGAGAGCCTGGAGGGGCATAACTAAGCGACCACCTTGAACCCAGGTGGCCGCCAAGAGCTACTCCAGGACACCCTGAGCCACGGCAGCTGACCCCAAAGTGGCAGGGAAGCACGACTGGCTGTGAACTGGATAGCAGGAGGCATGCAGCCGGTGGACAGATGCTGCATCAGGCACAAGCAGGATAGGTACAGGAATACAGGACGTACTCGGGGGCAGGATCACAGGTGCTGGTTCATACTGGTATAGGTGCGGACAAGGCAGATCAGGCCCAGGACTGGCTAGCGGCAGGACGGGCAGGATCAGGTTCACACGGGACGGACAGGATTAGGGAGCAATAGGCCTCTCCCAGTTATTGGCTGAGAGTGCGCGCATCCTAACCATACTCCCAGGAGACCTGTGCGCAGGTCCTTGGAGGAAACAGATGCCGCGGGGACTGGAGCAGTGCAGGGTAAGCCTTTTCTTACAAAGAAAATCATCCAGGCCCGGCTATGTTCTGCAAAACTTCTCCAGAATTAGATGGAAGCCCTGGAGCAGCGCAGAGCGAGGCACAGCTAAGCCCAAGGGACAATCTGTGGTGACCTGAAGAGGGCGCTGTACACAGGAGATGCCCCCGCAATCTGTGGTGACCTGAAGAGGGCGCTGTACACAGGAGATGCCCCGCAATCTGTGGTGACCTGAAGAGGGCGCTGTACACAGGAGAGGTCCCCACAATCTGTGGTGACCTGAAGAGGGCGCTGTACACAGGAGATGCCCCGCAATCTGTGGTGACCTGAAGAGGGCGCTGTACACAGGAGATGCCCCCGCAATCTATGGTGACCTGAAGAGGGCGCTGTACACAGGAGATGCCCCGCAATCTGTGGTGACCTGAAGAGGACGCTGTACACAGGAGATGCCCCGCAATCTGTGGTGACCTGAAGAGGACGCTGTACACAGGAGATGTCCCTGCAATCTGTGGTGACCTGAAGAGGATGCTGTACACAGGAGATGCCCCCACAATCTGTGGTGACCTGAAGAGGGCGCTGTACACAGGAGATGCCCCGCAATCTGTGGTGACCTGAAGAGGACGCTGTACACAGGAGATGTCCCCGCAATCTGTGGTGACCTGAAGAGGATGCTGTACACAGGAGATGCCCCCACAATCTGTGGTGACCTGAAGAGGGCGCTGTACACAGGAGATGTCCCCGCAATCTGTGGTGACCTGAAGAGGACGCTGTACACAGGAGATGCCCCTGCAATCTGTGGTGACCTGAAGAGGACGCTGTACACAGGAGATGTCCCCGCAATCTGTGGTGACCTGAAGAGGGCGCTGTACACAGATGTCCCCGCAATCTGTGGTGACCTGAAGAGGGCGCTGTACACAGATGTCCCCGCAATCTGCGGTGACCTGAAGAGGGCGCTGTACACAGGAGATGTCCCCGCAATCTGTGGTGACCTGAAGAGGATGCTGTACACAGGAGATGCCCCGCAATCTGTGGCGACCTGAAGAGGACGCTGTACACAGGAGATGTCCCTGCAATCTGTGGTGACCTGAAGAGGGCGCTGTACACAGGAGATGTCCCCACAATGTGTGGTGACCTGAAGAGGGCGCTGTACACAGGAGATGTCCCCGCAATGTGTGGTGACCTGAAGAGGGCGCTGTACACAGGAGATGTCCCCGCAATCTGTGGTGACCTGAAGAGGGCGCTGTACACAGGAGATGTCCCCGCAATCTGTGGTGACCTGAAGAGGGCGCTGTACGCAGGAGATGTCCCCGCAATCTGTGGTGACCTGAAGAGGGCGCTGTACGCAGGAGATGCCCCCGCAATCTGTGGTGACCTGAAGAGGGCGCTGTACACAGGAGATGTCCCTGCAATCTGTGGTGACCTGAAGAGGGCGCTGTACACAGGAGATGTCCCAGCAATCTGTGGTGACCTGAAGAGGACGCTGTACACAGGAGATGTCCCCGCAATCTGTGGTGACCTGAAGAGGACGTTGTACATAGGAGATGCCCCCGCAATCTGTGGTGACCTGAAGAGGGCGCTGTACGCAGGAGATGTCCCCGCAATCTGTGGTGACCTGAAGAGGGCGCTGTACGCAGGAGATGCCCCCGCAATCTGTGGTGACCTGAAGAGGGCGCTGTACACAGGAAATGTCCCTGCAATCTGTGGTGACCTGAAGAGGGCGCTGTACACAGGAGATGTCCCCGCAATCTGTGGTGACCTGAAGAGGACACTGTACACAGGAGATGTCCCTGCAATCTGTGGTGACCTGAAGAGGGCGCTGTACACAGGAGATGTCCCCGCAATCTGTGGTGACCTGAAGAGGGCGCTGTACACAGGAGATGTCCCCGCAATCTGTGGTGACCTGAAGAGGACGCTGTACACAGGAGATGTCCCCGCAATCTGTGGTGACCTGAAGAGGGCGCTGTACACAGGAGATGTCCCCGCAATCTGTGGTGACCTGAAGAGGACGCTGTACACAGGAGATGTCCCCGCAATCTGTGGTGACCTGAAGAGGGCGCTGTACACAGGAGATGTCCCCGCAATCTGCGGTGACCTGAAGAGAGCGCTGTACACAGGAGATGTCCCCGCAATCTGTGGTGACCTGAAGAGAGCGCTGTACACAGGCGATGTCCCCGCAATCTGTGGTGACCTGAAGAGGGCGCTGTACACAGGAGATGTCCCCGCAATCTGTGGTGACCTGAAGAGGACGCTGTACACAGGAGATGTCCCCGCAATCTGTGGTGACCTGAAGAGGACACTGTACACAGGAGATGTCCCTGCAATCTGTGGTGACCTGAAGAGGGCGCTGTACACAGGAGATGTCCCCGCAATCTGTGGTGACCTGAAGAGGGCGCTGTACACAGGAGATGTCCCCGCAATCTGTGGTGACCTGAAGAGGACGCTGTACACAGGAGATGTCCCCGCAATCTGTGGTGACCTGAAGAGGGCGCTGTACACAGGAGATGTCCCCGCAATCTGTGGTGACCTGAAGAGGACGCTGTACACAGGAGATGTCCCCGCAATCTGTGGTGACCTGAAGAGGGTGCTGTACACAGGAGATGTCCCCACAATCTGTGGTGACCTGAAGAGGGCGCTGTACACAGGAGATGTCCCCGCAATCTGTGGTGACGTGAAGAGGACGCTGTACACAGGAGATGTCCCCGCAATCTGTGGTGACCTGAAGAGGACGCTGTACACAGGAGATGTCCCCGCAACCTGTGGTGACCTGAAGAGAGCGCTGTACACAGGCGATGTCCTCGCAATCTGTGGTGACCTGAAGAGGACGCTGTACACAGGAGATGCCCGGAAATCTGTGGTGACCTGAAGAGGGCGCTGTACACAGGAGATGCCCCCGCAATCTGTGGTGACCTGAAGAGGGCGCTGTACACAGGAGAGGTCCCCGCAATCTGTGGTGACCTGAAGAGGACGCTGTACACAGGAGATGTCCTCGCAATCTGTGGTGACCTGAAGAGGGCGCTGTACACAGGAGATGTCCCCGCAATCTGTGGTGACCTGAAGAGGGCGCTGTACACAGGAGATGCCCGGAAATCTGTGGTGACCTGAAGAGGGCGCTGTACACAGGAGATGCCCCCGCAATCTGTGGTGACCTGAAGAGGGTGCTGTACACAGGAGATGTCCCCGCAATCTGTGGTGACCTGAAGAGGGCGCTGTACACAGGAGATGTCCCCGCAATCTGTGGTGACCTGAAGAGGGCGCTGTACACAGGAGATGTCCCCGCAATCTGTGGTGACCTGAAGAGGGCGCTGTACACAGGAGATGTCCCCGCAATCTGTGGTGACCTGAAGAGGGCGCTGTACGCAGGAGATGTCCCCGCAATCTGTGGTGACCTGAAGAGGGCGCTGTACACAGGAGATGTCCCCGCAATCTGTGGTGACCTGAAGAGGGCGCTGTACACAGGAGATGTCCCCGCAATCTGTGGTGACCTGAAGAGGACGCTGTACACAGGAGATGTCCCCGCAATCTGTGGTGACCTGAAGAGGACGTTGTACATAGGAGATGTCCCCGCAACCTGTGGTGACCTGAAGAGAGCGCTGTACACAGGCGATGTCCTCGCAATCTGTGGTGACCTGAAGAGGACGCTGTACACAGGAGATGCCCGGAAATCTGTGGTGACCTGAAGAGGGCGCTGTACACAGGAGATGCCCCCGCAATCTGTGGTGACCTGAAGAGGGCGCTGTACACAGGAGATGTCCCCGCAATCTGTGGTGACCTGAAGAGGACGCTGTACACAGGAGATGTCCCCGCAATCTGTGGTGACCTGAAGAGGACGCTGTACACAGGAGATGTCCCCGCAATCTGTGGTGACCTGAAGAGGGCGCTGTACACAGGAGATGTCCCCGCAATCTGTGGTGACCTGAAGAGGACGCTGTACACAGGAGATGTCCTCGCAATCTGTGGTGACCTGAAGAGGGCGCTGTACACAGGAGATGCCCGGAAATCTGTGGTGACCTGAAGAGGGCGCTGTACACAGGAGATGCCCCCGCAATCTGTGGTGACCTGAAG
Source organism: Ranitomeya variabilis (assembly GCF_051348905.1). Lineage (NCBI taxonomy): Eukaryota > Metazoa > Chordata > Amphibia > Anura > Dendrobatidae > Ranitomeya > Ranitomeya variabilis. The sequence goes on from NC_135238.1 coordinate 232,484,631, forward strand.
AGGGCGCTGTACACAGGAGATGTCCCCACAATCTGTGGTGACCTGAAGAGGGTGCTGTACACAGGAGATGTCCCCGCAATCTGTGGTGACCTGAAGAGGGCGCTGTACACAGGAGATGTCCCCGCAATCTGTGGTGACCTGAAGAGGGCGCTGTACACAGGAGATGTCCCCGCAATCTGACATGTGGAGATGCTGCCAGGAGGAGTTGGCAAAGACCACCAATCCTAGATGTGCTGTGCTGATGGACCCCGACCCAAAAAGACTGAAAGCTGCGAGAAATTCACAGTGAACATCACAAAACTATTAGGCTATGTGCACACGTTGTGGATTTGGCCCTGCGGATTCGCAGCAGTTTTCCATGCAGTGTATATTACCATGTAAACCTATGGAAAACAAAATCCACAGTGCACATGCTGTGGAAAATTCCACGCGGAAAAGCTGCATTGTTTATTCCGCAGCATGTCAATTGTTTGTGTGGATTCCGCAGCGTTTTACACCTGTTCCATAATTGGAATCCATATGTGTAAAAACACAGGTGAAATCCACACAAAATCCGCAGGTAAAACACAGGGCGTTTTACTTGCGGATTTTTCAGAATCCGCGTGGAAAAATCCGCAATGAAATTTGCATCGTGTGCACATAGCCTTGGGTTAAGGATTTATGCAATCTTATAATTTTAAATACTTTTCTTTTTCCACCCGAAAAGATTTTAGTTTGTTTCTCAATGGATGTGATCATTAAAGGCAAAAAGTCCTGAAATAAATCTGGGATTTTATCAGGGGCTTGTAGACTTTACATATCCACTGTACAAAAGGATAACTATAAAACTGCTGGCTCAGTTTGTTTTTTCCTATATGTCTTTGTTTCTTCCTCTGTCTCTTCCCTTTGGTCTCTTGTCTTCCTCCATCTCTTCTCTTTTTCTGTCTCTTCACTTCAGTCTCTTTGAGGGTACGTTCACACAGGGCGTTTTTTTGCTGCTTTTTTAGGCCATGTTCACACTTTGCGGGTGACCTCTGTGGGTTCTCCCGCAGCGGATTTGATAAATGTGCAGGGCAAAACCGCTGCGGTTATCCCTGCAGATTTATTGCGGTTTGTTCCGTGGTTTCCGCTGCGCGTTTTCCCCTATACTATTGATGCTGCATATGCAGCAATATGCAGCATCAATAGTAATGTTAAAATAAAAAAAAAAAGTTTCTATACTCACCCTCTGATGTCTGGATCTCCTCGGCGCTGCACCCGGCGCTCCGGTTCCAAAGATGATGTGCGAGAAGAACCCTTCGTGACGTCACGGTCATGTGACCGCGACGTCACCGCAGGTCCTGTTCGCACAGCAACTCTGACCGGCCGGCCGCGTGCAGCGCTGAGAGGTGAGTATAACATGATTTTTTATTTTAATTCTTTTTTTTTTACACTATTTATGCTTCCCAGGGCCTGGAGGAGAGTCTCCTCTCCTCCACCCCGGGTACCACCAGCACATTATCCGCTTACTTTCCGCATCGTGGGCACAGCCCCATGCGGGAAGTTAGCGGATCAATGCATTCCTATGGGTGCAGAATCGCAGCGATTCTGCACAAAGAAGTGACATGCTGCGGAATGTAAACCGCTGCGTTTCTGCGCGCTTTTTCCCGCAGCATGTGCACAGTGGTTTGCGGTTTCCATAGGGTTTACATGTAAATGTAAATGCAATGGAAACTGCTGCGGACCCGCAGCATCAAAATCGCGGTGGTTCCGCGGTAAAAACCGCAAAGTGTGAACATGGCCTTATGCTAATTTTCAGATGCTTTTTACAATACCAGAAAAGCACACACATTGGTATTTTGTGTGATCAGTATTTTGTGCTTTGCTGCGTTTTTTTGGACATAGAGCATGTCACTTCTTTCAGCATTTTTCACCCATTGACTTAAATGGGTATTGAAAAAAAATGCAGCAAAAATATAACTAGAACACTGCGGGCTCATACTCTCTATAGCACTGCGGGCTCATACTCTCTATAACACTGCGGGCTCATACTCTCTATAGCACTGCGGGCTCATACTCTCTATAATAGTGCCGGCTCATACTCTCTATAACACTGCCGGCTCATACTCTCTATAACACTGCGGGCTCATACTCTCTATAACACTGCGGGCTCATACTCTCTATAGCACTGCGGGCTCATACTCTCTATAGCACTGCGGGCTCATACTCTCTATAGCACTGCTGGCTCATACTCTCTATAACACTGCGGGCTCATACTCTCTATAACACTGCAGGCTCATACTCTCTATAGCACTGCGGGCTCATACTCTCTATAGCACTGCTGGCTCATACTCTCTATAACACTGCGGGCTCATACTCTCTATAACACTGCGGGCTCATACTCTCTATAGCACTGCGGGCTCATACTCTCTATAATAGTGCCGGCTCATACTCTCTAACACTGCGGGCTCATACTCTCTAACACTGCGGGCTCATACTCTCTATAATAGTGCCGGCTCATACTCTCTATAACACTGCCGGCTCATACTCTCTATAACACTGCGGGCTCATACTCTCTATAACACTGCGGGCTCATACTCTCTATAGCACTGCGGGCTCATACTCTCTATAACACTGTGGGCTCATACTCACTATAACACTGCCGGCTCATACTCTCTATAGCACTGCTGGCTCATACTCTCTATAACACTGCGGGCTCATACTCTCTATAGCACTGCTGGCTCATACTCTCTATAGCACTGCGGGCTCATACTCTCTATAGCACTGCTGGCTCATACTCTCTATAACACTGCGGGCTCATACTCTCTATAACACTGCGGGCTCATACTCTCTATAGCACTGCGGGCTCATACTCTCTATAGCACTGCGGGCTCATACTCTCTATAATAGTGCCGGCTCATACTCTCTAACACTGCGGGCTCATACTCTCTATAACACTGCCGGCTCATACTCTCTATAACACTGCCGGCTCATACTCTATAACACTGCGGGCTCATACTCTCTATAGCACTGCGGGCTCATACTCTCTATAACACTGTGGGCTCATACTCACTATAACACTGCCGGCTCATACTCTCTATAGCACTGCCGGCTCATACTCTCTGTAATAGTGCCGGCTCATACTCTCTATAACACTGCCAGCTCATACTCTCTATAACACTGCGGGCTCATACTCTCTATAACACTGCGGGCTCATACTCTCTATAGCACTGCGGGCTCATACTCTCTATAGCACTGCGGGCTCATACTCTCTATAACACTGCGGGCTCATACTCTCTACAACACTGCGGGCTCATACTCTCTATAACACTGCGGGCTCATACTCTCTATAACACTGCGGGCTCATACTCTCTATAGCACTGCGGGCTCATACTCTCTATAGCACTGCGGGCTCATACTCTCTATAGCACTGCGGGCTCATACTCTCTATAACACTGTGGGCTCATACTCTCTACAACACTGCGGGCTCATACTCTCTATAACACAGCGGGCTCATACTCTCTATAACACTGCGGGCTCATACTCTCTATGTCTCCCTCTCTCTCTTCCCTTCTCCTATGTCTCCCCCTTCTGTAGCAGCGACTCCTCTATTCCTCCCTCGGTCTCTTTCTCATCACCAGGGGCGGATTATCAGAGGGTCAATATGGGCGGTAGCCCAGGGCCCAGTGGTGTGGGGGGACCCTGGGCTACCGCACAGATTGACCCTCTGATAATCCGCCCGAGTGTGACTGTGAATGCCCGCTGGCATTTATGTGCCCCCGGACCCGGTGGGCAGAGAGAGGGGGCCCGCACCGGGCCCCTTCTCATCTGCTCACCGGGCCCCTTCCGGCACTGCAGCAGTTTCCTATTAACGTGCGGGCGCGCGCCCGCACGTCAATAGTTAACAACAGCCGCCAGCCAATTGGAGGCTGGCAGCTGAAGTCGGCCGCAGCGCACACGTCGCCGGCGTCCGACGTCATTGTCAGTCGCCGGCGAGTGTGCGCTGCTGGAGGGAGCTCGCCGCTGGAGCGCTGGTCAGGTGAGGAGACTCTGTTTTGTTTTTTTTTGTTTTGTTTTTTGATAAGCTAACGGTGGACACACTGGGGGCAATGCTGGAGGACACACTGGGGCAATGCTGGAGACACTGGGGCAATGCTGGAGGACACACTGGGGCAATGCTGGAGACACTGGGGCAGATTGCTGGAGACACTGGGGCAATGCTGGAGACACTGGGGCAGATTGCTGGAGACACTGGGGCAATGCTGGAGACACTGGGGCAGATTGCTGGACACACTGGGGGCAATGCTGGAGACACTGAGGCAGATTGCTGGAGACACTGGGGCAATGCTGGAGACACTGGGGCAATGCTGGAGACACTGGGGCAATGTTGGAGACAATGGGGCAGATTGCTGGAGACACTGGGGCAATGCTGGAGACACTGGGGCAGATTGATGGAGACACTGGGGGCAATGCTGGAGGACACACTGGGGCAATGCTGGAGACACTGGGGCAGATTGCTGGACACACTGGGGGCAATGCTGGAGACACTGGAGCAGATTGCTGGACACACTGGGGCAATGCTGGAGGACACACTGGGGCAGATTGCTGGAGACACTGGGGCAGATTGCTGGAGACACTGGGGCAGATTGCTGGAGACACTGGGGCAATGCTGGAGACACTGGGGCAATGCTGGAGGACACACTGGAGCAGATTGCTGGACACACTGGGGCAATGCTGGAGGACACACTGGGGCAGATTGCTGGAGACACTGGGGCAGATTGCTGGAGACACTGGGGCAGATTGCTGGAGACACTGGGGCAATGCTGGAGACACTGGGGCAATGCTGGAGGACACACTGGGGCAGATTGCTGGAGACACTAGGGCAATGCTGGAGACACGGGGGCAGACTGCTGGACACACTGGGGCAGATGATTGCTGGAGACAGTGGGGCAGATTGCTGGACACACTGACGGCAATGCTGGACATACTGGGGCAGATTGCTGGACACACTGGGGGCAGGACTGGAGACATGGGCACAATGTAGACACGGGGCATGATTGGATACACGGGGCAGAATGAAAGACATGGGGCAGGATTGGATCATGGGGCAGGATGGATACGATGGAGACAGATGGGGCAGGATGGGGAGATCACTTGGGGTAGAATGGATACTAATGAGTGCAGGATGGGAGAACATATGGCTGGAGCCAGGAATGTGACACACGGGGCCAGGGTGGGGAATATTATTACCATAGGGGCTAATTAAGGGATATTATTACTGCAGTGATGTATTTATTTTATTTTTTGAGGACACTTTTAAATGGGGTTGGGGTGGTCCTGTTACTGTGCAGAGTGACACTATGTCGCCTTTTTTTCTTCATGTGGTGTAATGTAGAAGTTGGGAAAAATTAAGTAATGTGTTCTGCAAGCGGAGCTCGAGATAACAGTTATTTCCTGCAGAAACGAGTCCTGGCTGGAAGAAATGATGGCGGTCTGTGCTGGATGAAAGATGGAGGACTTCACCTAAAGACGTCACTGGTGAGTCAGTGTTACCTATACACTGACACTATACACTGTATACTATATACAGAGGTCCTGTGTACAATGTCACCAGTGATCACTGTATTACCTATACACTATATACAGAGGTCCTGTGTATAATGTCACCAGTGATCTCTGTATTACCTCTACACAGACACTGCATACTAAGTACAGATCTCCTGTGAATACTGGCACTTATGGTGATAGTATTGTGTTTTGTTTTATTATTACTGATCAGTATTGTAGTATTCAGTCACTATGTGGTGGTAATATGTGGTCTGGAAATGGTGTTGCGGTATTTGTTCCTTGAATGTGCTATTTGGTCACCAAGTGGTGGTAATATTTGGTCTTGACATGGTGCGGTGGTATTTGTTCCTTGTATGTGATATTATTCGATGGTTGTAATTTGTGGTCTGGTCATGGCGCGGTGGTATTTGTTCCTTGTATGTGATATTATTGGTCAAAATATATCTAAATTGTATTGCAGATTTTAACAAATATTTAATAGGTTACAGTAGAGTAGGGCCCGGCCATTTTTCTGGAATAATCTGGTTCGGGTATAACATGACCCCCGTCACATGACCGGGGGGGGGGGGGGGGGGGGGGGGGCCACAGTGTCTGAACAGCCCGGGGCCCTGGCTACCCTTAATCCACCCCTGCTCATCACCTGCAGGTCTCCTCCCTCTTTTCCTGTTTCTTCCTTTCAAGTCTCTCTCTCCCCCTTGGTCTCTGTCTCTTCTCCTCTATGTCTCTCCCCCTCTGTCTTTTCTCCTGTCTCTTCCCTCTTTTCCTCTGTCTCTCTTCCTCTTCTCCTGTCTCTCTCCCCAATCTTTTCCTGTCTGTCTCCCACTTTTTGTTTCTTCCTGTCTATTCCTCTATGTCTCTCCACGTCTATCTTTTCTCTTTCCCTTTGTCTCTTCTCTCTTTTCCTGTTTCTTCCCATCTCTTTATTTTCCTGTATCTTTCCCTCCGTTTTTCCCCCCCTCCCCGTTTGTCTCTTCTCCTCTGTCTCCCCCTTTGTCTCTTCTCGGTTTCTTCCTGTCTCCCCCTTTGTTTCTTCTCCTCGGTCTCCCCTTTTGTCTCTTCTCCTCCTCTGTCTGTTTCCCCCTTTTGTCTCTTCTCCTGTCTCATCTCCCCTGTCTCCACCTTTGTCTTTTCTCCTCGGTCTCCCCCTCGCTCTTCTCTTCTGTCTCTTCTCCTCTGTCTCCCCCTTTGTCTCTCCTCTGTCTTCCCCTTTGTCTCTTCTTTTCTGTCTCCCCTTTGTCTCTTCTCCCCCTTTGTCTCTTCTCCCCTGTCTCCCCCTTTGTCTCTTCTCCTGTCTCCCCCTTTGTCTCTTCTCCTCTGTCTCCCCCTTTGTCTCTTCTCCTCTGTCTCCACCTTTGTCTCTTCTCCTGTCTCCCCCTTTGTCTCTTCTCCCCCTTTGTCTCTTCTCCTCTGTCTCCCCCTTTGTCTCTTCTCCTCTGTCTCCCCCTTTGTCTCTTCTCCTGTCTCCCCCTTTGTCTCTTCTCCTCTGTCTCCCCCTTTGTCTCTTCTCCTCGGTCTCCCCCTTTGTCTCTTCTCCTGTCTCCACCTTTGTCTCTTCTCCTCGGTCTCCCCCTTAGTCTCTTCTCCTCAGTCTCCCCCTTTGTCTCTTCTCCTCGGTCTCCCCCTTTGTCTCTTCTCCTCGGTCTCCCCCTTTGTCTCTTCTCCTCGGTCTCCCCCTTTATCTCTTCTCCTCGGTCTCCCCCTTTGTCCCTTCTCCTCGGTCTCCTCCTTTGTCTCTTCTCCTCGGTCTCCCCCTTTGTCTCTTCTCCTCTGTCTCCACCTTTGTCTCTTCTCCTGTCTCCCCCTTTGTCTCTTCTCCTCTGTCTCCCCCTTTGTCTCTTCTCCCCCTTTTTCTCTTCTCCTCTGTCTCCCCCTTTGTCTCTTCTCCTCGGTCTCCCCCTTTGTCTCTTCTCCTCGGTCTCCCCCTTTGTCTCTTCTCCTCGGTCTCCCCCTTTGTCTCTTCTCCTCGGTCTCCCCCTTTGTCTCTTCTCCTCTGTCTCCCCCTTTTTCTCTTCTCCTCTGTCTTCCCCTTTGTCTCTTCTCCTCGGTCTCCCCCTTTGTCTCTTCTCCTCGGTCTCCCCCTTTGTCTCTTCTCCTCGGTCTCCCCCTTTGTCCCTTCTCCTCGGTCTCCCCCTTTGTCTCTTCTCCTCGGTCTCCCCCTTTGTCTCTTCTCCTCTGTCTCCACCTTTGTCTCTTCTCCTCTGTCTCCACCTTTGTCTCTTCTCCTGTCTCCCCCTTTGTCTCTTCTCCTCTGTCTCCCCCTTTGTCTCTTCTCCCTTTTGTCTCTTCTCCTCGGTCTCCCCCTTTGTCTCTTCTCCTCGGTCTCCCCCTTTGTCCCTTCTCCTGTCTCCCCCTTTGTCCCTTCTCCTCTGTCTCCCCCTTTGTCCCTTCTCCTCTGTCTCCCCCTTTGTCCCTTCTCCTCTGTCTCCCCCTTTGTCCCTTCTCCTCTGTCTCCCCCTTTGTCCCTTCTCCTCGGTCTCCTCCTTTGTCTCTTCTCCTCGGTCTCCCCCTTTGTCTCTTCTCCTCTGTCTCCACCTTTGTCTCTTCTCCTGTCTCCCCCTTTGTCTCTTCTCCTCTGTCTCCCCCTTTGTCTCTTCTCCCCCTTTTTCTCTTCTCCTCTGTCTCCCCCTTTGTCTCTTCTCCTCGGTCTCCCCCTTTGTCTCTTCTCCTCGGTCTCCCCCTTTGTCTCTTCTCCTCGGTCTCCCCCTTTTTCTCTTCTCCTCTGTCTCCCCCTTATTCTCTTCTCCTCTGTCTCCCCCTTTGTCTCTTCTCCTCGGTCTCCCCCTTTGTCTCTTCTCCTCGGTCTCCCCCTTTGTCCCTTCTCCTCGGTCTCCCCCTTTGTCCCTTCTCCTCTGTCTCCCCCTTTGTCCCTTCTCCTCGGTCTCCCCCTTTGTCCCTTCTCGGTCTCCCCCTTTGTCTCTTCTCCTCTGTCTCCCCCTTTGTCCCTTCTCCTCGGTCTCCCCCTTTGTCCCTTCTCCTCGGTCTCCCCCTTTGTCCCTTCTCCTCGGTCTCCCCCTTTGTCTCTTCTCCTCTGTCTCCACCTTTGTCACTTCTCCCCCTTTGTCCCTTCTCCTCGGTCTCCCCCTTTGTCCCTTCTCCTGTCTCCCCCTTTGTCCCTTCTCCTCTGTCTCCCCCTTTGTCCCTTCTCCTCTGTCTCCCCCTTTGTCCCTTCTCCTCGGTCTCCCCCTTTGTCTCTTCTCCTCTGTCTCCACCTTTGTCACTTCTCCACCTTTGTCTCTTCTCCTCGGTCTCCCCCTTTGTCCCTTCTCCTGTCTCCCCCTTTGTCTCTTCTCCTGTCTCCCCCTTTGTCTCTTCTCCTCTGTCTCCCCCTTTGTCCCTTCTCCTCGGTCTCCCCCTTTGTCCCTTCTCCTGTCTCCCCCTTTGTCTCTTCTCCTCTGTCTCCACCTTTGTCCCTTCTCCTCGGTCTCCCCCTTTGTCTCTTCTCCTCTGTCTCCACCTTTGTCTCTTCTCCTCGGTCTCCCCCTTTGTCTCTTCTCCTCTGTCTCTGACTCCGTCTCCTACTGCAGTAACGTCTCCTCTTTCCCGCGCTGCTCTCTCGGCTCCGCCCCGTCTGGTGGTAGCCCCGCCCCATTCCCGTGACGTCATGTGCTGGCGGCGGCTCCTCTCAGCAGCAGTCAGTGTCGCGTTGCTAGGAGAGCGGAGGCCGCTGAGCCGGGAGCGGACATTGTGCTCCGGTGCCCGCTGTGCTGTGGAGCGGGTGAGTCTCGTCCGGCGGCGGGGGACGCTCTGTGTGGCGGGGGACGCTCTGTGTGGCGGGGGACGCTCTGTGTGGCGGGGGACGCTCTGTGTGGCGGGGGACGCTCTGTGTGGCGGGTCCTCCCGGTGGTAATGGCGGGACATTCCCTGTGGTAATGGCGGGTCCTCCCGGTGGTAATGGCAGGACATTCCCCGTGGTAATGGCGGGTCCGCAGCCTGCTACCTTGTGCTCCGGTATTGGCCACGTGTGACTGACGTCTCCTTCCTGCCTGGCACAGTGTGGGCGCGCTGGGTCTTGTAGTACCACAGCCACTGCTATTCTGCCGGCTGTTCTGTGGTGTATTGCCCCTCTTTGGTCAGTGTGGGAATGCTGGGAGTTGTAGTTCTACCTGTGTGATAACTGATCCTGGCAAGCGAATGGGCGGGAACTACAACTCCCAGCATGTGGTCAGTCAGATGCGACCATTCTGCTGCGATATTGGGGTGACCCTAGAAGCAGGCGGGACTGAGCCCCTATTATTCCGCCTCCGGTTTGGGGCACACGGAGCTTTCATCGCCCAATATCTTCCCTGGGTCACACAATGTGCGGTGATCGGGGGCCTCTTCCCTCACAGGTGACGTCATCAGTGCGACCCTTCACCTCCACCGTCCCAGGGGTCCGTCACTGTCCGGTCCTTGTCTGTAGGGTTGGACCCCCCGTCACCGCCAGTCCTGTATGTGCGCAGCTCACACCGGACCCCAGTCCTTGGTGTTATTGGGGGGTGCAGTACTCGTACAGTTACCTGTGGATTTGTGGAGAAACCCCCTTAACTGTCCTGCCTGAGTCCTCCCGGATTTGTCACAGAACTACTACTCCCAGCATGCAGGTGAAGTGTTTGTAGCTGGGGGTCCGATGCTGAGACCCTCACAGTAGACGTGCACAGTTGGGCGCCGCTCTCGGCTGAAGGTCTCCGGACCCCACTGGGCCGATGTTTCCGACATGCAGAAAGTATTAGGTTCTTTTCATGTACAGCACCATGGAATTAATGGTGCTGTATAAATAAATAATAATAATAATTTACCTTTACGTAGACGTCTGCATTAAAGTCGCCCGGACCCTCTTTATAGGAACGGCTTACTCTGATAAAGGAGCGTTTGTTCCCGATCGCCACCCAGTGCTTGACCAGCGGGCGCTCTTCAGCCGCCTGATCGCATCTTTTATGTCGACGACCCCCCCTGCAGTCAGACAATGATCCAATGTGGAACAGTACAAGTTCCCCCTCTTCATCATTACCAGATCAAAAAGGTTCTTAAAGGGATTGTCCACCCCTTCTATTTACCCCATTTGGCCTGAAAAACATAAAAACCTAATGCACACTTGCCCAACTGCCTGCTAATCTCGCTATTGTATTTGAAGGTGGATGGCCCATAACCACGGCAGGCAATCAGCAGTCACTGATCGGCTGCAGCGGTCATGTGCCATCTGACACAGAGGAGTGAGGAAGGAAATTGTCCGATAGACGTCTCCTGAGCATCGGTCGCCCAGCGCCCTGTACACATTGGACCGCCAGCCGATCCCATCTAATGTATGTGGAGGCCTTTATTCTACGCTTCTAATTTGAAAACACATGCGCGCCCTGCTGAGGCCCTCGTACCGGAATATGGGGGTCCAGAGGGAGGGCTGTCGGCTGATTATTCAGTGCGAGGCTTGATGTAGAGCTCCTCTCCTGCCCTATATTATAGGCCGCCATCAATAGGGCCATGCTGTTCCCCCCCCCCCCCCTCCTTTCTGTGTATGCCAATTTTACCCATAGGTTATGCATCTGTGCCCGTACATGGGGCACGCTTTTTGGCTGCCAGTCTTAACGTCGAAGCACTTATGGGTGTAAATCTGGAACACGAACAAGAACTAAGGTCTGAACAGAGTTTAATGTTTTCTGCCACACTTTTTTTTTTCTCAGGAAGGCTGGGCCTCTGAGTAAATAAGCGCTACACTACAGAACGTAGCCCGATGAGTGATGTCCTGTGCACCGTACACAGCTGCTCTTCTGTTCCCCGGTTTGTTGCTCTGCACGGGGCGTTGTGAATTTTAGGGTGGTAACTGGAGACCCTGTAAATAGACCTTTGTGGTGACAGAACTGTGTCGCCTTGTTCAGGTCTGATGTGTTTGGCCGGGTCACGTTACAGAGCGGCACATGTCTGAGCTTGTTCTGCCCACCTGATACCAGGGCAAGTACAGAAGCCAAGCCGGTTATCAGATCGTAGTCAGGAAGACAAGAGGCGACTGCCCTGGTGTCCACAGCCCGAGAAACCAGATTGTCACCAGGGCGGCCTGGAGACCGCGGGGAGGAATTAATGGTCTACTGCAACCAGTCAGCAGCGCTCCTTCACTCGTAAATGAGTTATGAATGGAACTGAAATATGTTTCATAGGGGGTGATGTAACTTGTGATCTAGATTTGTCTGTTTCTAGTTCAAACCAGCAGAATAGTGAGTGCAGCTCTGGAGTATAATACAGGATGTAACTCAGGATCAGAACAGGATAAGTAATGTATGTACACAGTGACTGCACCAGCAGAATAGTGAGTGCAGCTCTGGAGTATAATACAGGATGTAACTCAGGATCAGTAATGTATGTACACAGTGACTGCACCAGCAGAATAGTGAGTGCAGCTCTGGAGTATAATACAGGAGGTAACTCAGGATCAGTACAGGATAAGTAATGTATGTACACAGTGACTGCACCAGCAGAATAGTACGTGCAGCTCTGGAGTATAATACAGGATATAACTCAGGATAAGTAATGTATGTACACAGTGACTGCACCAGCAGAATAGTGAGCGCAGCTCTGGAGTATAATACAGGAGGTAACTCAGGATCAGTACAGGATAAGTAATGTAATGAGTTTTCCTCACTCTATCCCCTGCCAGGCTGCATTGTTGCTCAGCTGTTTGGCGGCAGGACCATGTGACTGATGAACTGGTCTTCCATAGACATGGATAGAAAACTAACCAAAAAAAGTTAGGATCTCTCACAAATTACCTAGTTTTGCTCCTTTTCTGATTGGTGTTTTACCCCTTTAATACTGTACTATATTTGGCTCTCTTCATTCACGTTTTCGTTTTGTTGGTGACACATCACACAGATTCCTGCGTACATATCTCATCTGCTGGATGCGTGCGAGGACAGGGAGGGCCCTCATTATAATACTGATTTGTTCACCAGAGGAACCGAAGACTTCTAAGTTCACCTAGAAATTGTTTACTTATAACCTTGAGTTCTGCAGGTGGGCGATCTGGTGCTGGGGGGGAAGGGGGGCTATCCCCGAGTTCTGCGAGTGGGTGATCCTGCGCTGTGGGGGGGCGGGGGGGCTGAATAGCCCCAAGTTCTGTGGGTGGGCGACACTGAGCTGGGGGAAAGGTGCTGGCATTGCCGTGTGGTCACGTCATGAGAATTGCAGCAATGTAATCTGCTGAGTCAGAGGGCTGAGCAGCATTTAGTGCAGCGTCTGCTGATTCGTTTATTCCCTTCACCTCCCATTTCTTTTCTTAAGTGGTGTTAGGAGAAGCATATTTAAGGGGTTGTGCAGGTGAAAAAAAACAAAAAAACAATAGTTTTTAATGTGAGAGAAATAGGACAGAACTTGTTACATTATTTAAATTAAAGGGGCTGTCCCATTTTCTTCTAACACCTGGACACCAGATAAATGTATGATCGCTGGGACAGCCAATCGTTCATGAGAACAGGGGTCTTAAAGTAAGCATGTGCTCTGTTCACACAGCAACTTTCTATGTAAGTTGGGGTCCATCCAGCAGCTGGACCCCCAGCAATCATACATTTATCTCTTGTGGATAGGCAGTGGTTCTGTCCCTTCAAGAAATGTTCCCCCAATGACAAGATATACTGATGTCAGATGGCAAATGACCGCTGCAGCCGATCAGTGACTGGTGATAAAACTGTTTCTTCCCCACAGCTCTTTTGAAGTCTGGTTTGACCCGGGTAGCCAGGAGGGCCCGGCTGATGGCGGATTTCAACATGAGCCAGCCCCCTTCTTTGTAACTGTTGATGCATAGACATAGAGGGGGTCTGGCTTAGCTATTGAATGGGTTTCCAAAACCAATCTTTTATTTTTCCTAGTCAGTTATTGTGACTAGACACTTACGGAAACACTTTTTACATATCAATATTATCTACTAGCAATGTCTGATCGTGCCCGATCTGACCACAATCATAGCTACTGTTTTCACGTTCTCACGGTGTGCAATCTGACATACAGCCTAAACCATCTGTCTTCTAAAATAAGCAGACCGTTCTCTGTTTGTTGGTCAACAGATGGATGTGGTAAAACTACAAGAATACAAATAACAGGTATAAGGATTGAGCTTAGAATACAACATAACATGACATTTACAATTAACAGTGAAGGCACACAGCAAGGTGGATCTTGTACATGTGAACACGACTTAATAACAATCGCCGTCTGAATACACAATACCACAGAACAGAGTTCCCTTATCAGATAGATTTAATAAAGGATGATGGAGTTCTAGGTAACATATGGTAATGCAGAATGTTTTGTACAACTGTTCTGATAGACTGCTTCTTACAAAATGGCTGCTTCAGCAGGACCTTCTTACCCAAAATGCATTAGTTTCTCCCACAATGCAGTTGACAGCTTTACAGAAAAACAATGTAATACAATTAAACGTCACCAGATGATGCAATTACCATATTAGACGTCACCAGTTTTCAATATGTCAGGGGGTGCTGTTTCTAAAATGGTATAACACTTGGGGTTTTTCCAATATATGGGACCCCTAAAGTCACTTCAAACATGGATAAATCCGTAAAAAATAAATTTTGTAAATTTCATTGAAAAAAATGAAAAATGACTGCTACATTTTTAAACCTCCTAAAATGCTAACAAAATAAATTAACATTTTACAAATGGTGCTGATGTAAAGCCGACATGTGGGAAATGTTATTTATGTTTTGCTATGGTATGACCATCTGGATTACAGGGATAATCATTCAAAGTTTGAAAATTGCAAATTTTTTTACGTTTTTCTCAAATTTCTGATATGTTTTGTGTTTATTTAGAAAAAATATCAACCTAAATTTACCATTATCATAAAGTATAATGTCATGAAAAACAATCTCAAGATCACTGGGATTTGTTGAAGCGTTCCAGAGTTATTACCACATAAAGTGACACTGGTCAGATTTCAAAAATTTGGCTCTGTCACTAAGGGGTTAATGATGTTCCTGATCATGGTGAACCCCCTGCCATCTACTAACCCACAGAAGACCCATATTGATAGTGTTATATGCATACTTTGCAGTGATATATAGCGGCAAACTATAGCGTTTTTTGCAGCCTTTTCTGAGCTGACACCTGGGGATCATTTATTAGTACTAATGTAAAGCTTGTAGTTTATATAATTGCACACATTAATCATTTTATTAAAGTGTCTTTTTATCCCACTATGTTCAGAGAGAGGGTGATTGTGTGCTAGTCAGGTTCGTCGTATGACCCCCTCCCTAGACGTTTTGTCCGTTGCCTGGAAATCGACCCTCATTAATATGTCAGGAGCGGAGTAGAGAATTAATTAGTGTTACGCTGAGCTCGGCTTTGTGTAAGTCTCACCAATTGTTACGCTAATTGTCCTCCACTCCGGTTTCCTTCTGACTTGGCTACATATCGGATGCTTTGTAATGACTGATCCTCATAGATTGGCGGCAGGTGGACGTTTGTGTGCATGCATCTACAGTGCGTCTATAGAAAGGTCTTGCACCTATAGGGAGTCACCGAAAATGAAAACTTAACCTAGAAATGTAATGGGACTGGTATTTTCTGGGAAGACTGCAAAATTATTTTGGCGTATATATGGCTGCTCTTGTCCCTGACTGATAATAATTTTGCTGCTCTGATGTCTCGTCTTTTAGGGAAACATCACCCACTTTATTAACTGTTTCTGAAAGCGCTGAGAGAAGGGGGAAAAAAAGCTGCCAATTTTAGTGCAAAATTGAAACAAGCCAGTTAGCAAATGCCCCCGTCTGCTTTGTATTAATGGAGTGACACCATTACGTAGCTGCAAAGACTAAGACCAGGCCTTTGCATTATACATTTTTGACCACCAAAGTTGGGATCAGGGGCTTTTTTTTTAATTTGTTTACTCTGGTCAAGTGGTGGATCATTCCGCTGAGGATTTTACTCAGCAAAGCCCTTATCTGTTTTTAATCCTTCATTATCTATTATACTGTGATGTATTGTCAAATTGCAAAGCCCATCCACAACCTGTGGAGGTGTACCTGTCGTTTCAGGTGACTGTTAAGAATAAGTTGCCCCAAGTTCCTGATGAGTAACCTTTTCTTTGGCCATTTTATGACATGTATGCTGCGTTTTTCACCATTTTTCCCCTATGTAGACTCTGTCTTTAACTTTCAGTTGTCTCTGAGCTAGTGTATATAAACCAGCTGCTATGAAACCTCCCATACACAGCAGACAGTGACATGGGAGACTATTCAGAAGCAGCAACAGAATGGAGGGCGTTATACAGCAGTACTCAGCTGTGTATGTCTGCATCCAGCTCTGGGGTGATAAACACTCACTATAAAGCAGCATGGAGAATATTTGTACAGCAGTGTAGCTGTGAATCCAGCACTGGTACAGGCGAAAACAAGGCAAACCAGCAGGGCAGGTGTAAACTTGGATTGGGCTGTAGCATTAAACCATATCCCAGTACTATGGCACTATTTTAAGATCGTAATACCCCTTTAAACATATGGTAAGCATGCAGTGTGGTAGCATTACCCTTCTCTCTTTTTGATCATTGCAGATGAAACCATAGAACAATGAAGCCGTAAGAAACCTCGGTCACACTGGAGTGATTACTGGGAGACGGCCATTCATGGCCTCAGTCAAGACACTGGTGTATACTGCTGAGCCTAAGAAGCCGACTACTTCTCATCCAGACAGATGTAGAGACCCAAAAATTGTCGTTCCTGACTCAAAGCTGTCACTTCTCTGGAAGCAAGAGAGGGAACATGCTCATGATAGCCAATCCGCTCACTCCATGTTCCCTCGATCTTGCTGTTTGTCTGAGCCCCGCAGGACAACTCCACCTTTAGCACCGTCTCCTCCCTCGTCTGGACCCCGTTCATTACATGACAGCCTTGAAAGAACGTTGGTTTTCCGTAGAACTTCAGAAAGTCAGAGACATATCTCCACCCGCTACAGGTATCCACCAATCAGGCCTTTCCCTAAATCTGCCAAAACTGAAAGTGCCATGACGTCTTTAATGGTAGATCAGTTTTTCTTGCCGAGTGCAGCTGGTGAGCTCCCTGAAGTTGGCATTCGAAGACCTTCCAGTGTGGCCTCCAAGCCGACCTTGGATCCTTCCCGGCCAGCATTGGTTACCAACGCTTTCCTACGACCAAACAGCGCTAAAGTGCCTTTACATCCACATGTGGACAAGAAGACGGTGCCAAGCCCCACTCAAGTTGGAGCCAAGTCTGCTTCATGGCTCTCCGGTGAAAAATCAGACTTCGGCCAACTTAATGGGGCGGCTCCTTCACTGAATCACACTGGTATTCGCTCACGGACTGCGGTCGACAAAGCAACTTCTTCATCCACCATCATGGAGGGTTTGACCAAAGTTGAGGAGACGACCTGGCATATACTTGAAAATAACAAAGTTGGTTGCTCTCCCCATAGAGGAGTCCAACTTACAGAGGCTGTAAGGCGCTTGACAGGAGGTCATTTGTCCTCTGGCTGTGAAGCACAACTTGAAGTTTCTACCAAAGCTGTCTGCCAAAATAACGAGACGTGTGCCCTCAGTGCAACAGCACAATCGTCCTCCCTGGCAGCAGAGGGTCCATGCCTTAATGGTGACTTAAGTATTTCCAGGGGATACCATGCCAACATCTGCACCCAGCAAAACAGTGCCAGCCTTGATGCCATGGGGGGTGACTTGTGTCGCTTCGATACCTCTGCTTATCTTCCAACCTTGAAATGTGAACCATCTTCCCCAGCGACCAGCGAGCCGTCTCATCGAGGAAATATTACTGTGATGGCCTCTCAGATCTCAACCATGCATCTTAATAAACCTGGCAAAGCCTTAGAAAGTAACTTAGAGTAAGTCGTTTTCCTTCAAGGGCTCTACGGTCATAAGCATAGTGTATCAGATTGTCACAGAGATAGATGCCATGCAAGAATATGTAGTTTAATGGGTGCAGCCAGGGTTCTCCCATTTCTGCTAGGTTTGCTTACCTCGGTTTATGGGCAGGGGAAGGTCTGAGCTGGACCCAAAGAGTAAAGATGTGATTATACAAACTGTGTAGAGCAGCTCGCATCAAGAGTTATTTGTTAGGAAGAGGACCAGACCCCTAAATTTATTCAGACTCAGATAATTAAAAAAAAAAAAAAAAAAATGTATGTATGTAATATGTACCGCTCCTGGGTCCTCACTACTTATAGATGTTACTTATCGCCAGAGTCTTGTTTTTCCATCCTGAACAGTTCTGCTAGATGCTGTGATGGATACACTGCCGTCCTCCAATGCATCTGTGACTGCAGGTTTTAGGGGTCCAGTCAGCTGGTGTCCCCGTTGCTAATGTGGGCTGCCATTTTCCTTGTACTTGTAGTACAGTTCACTTTGTGCCATCAAGAAGGTTTCATCTGCTCTTCTGTTGGTGCGTCCGTACCTTTTTCCTAATGTTTTTCCCATCGTAGCATTACTGTGCCAAACTCTGAAATGGATGATGTTGAGGAGGAGCTGCCTGAAGGCTTAGATGACAGCCAGGAGGAAGAGGAGGATGAGGAAGGTCTGTATCTTCAGATTACTCTTTCAGCCCCATAACTGAACCTGTGAATTCTCCTGGCGCGATGGAGATCAGACCTGATATTCTTCTATTACATATTTGACGTCTTTTATTGCAGATCCCAGCATTGTCCAATCGCCCTCTACTACATCATTTGCAGAAGTTTCCAGGTATTTGGATTGTAACCTGAATTGGTTTCTTTTCTCACTTAAAGGGTTGTTTTGAAACTGACGACGTTGGATAGACCCCAATGTGGTTGGTAGACATCACTCGCCCATCCTTGCCATTAGAGCAGGAGACATGCACAATTCCTGACGACCTTACATGCGTCCTGGCAGGAACCTATTGATGTCGCTCCGCTCTCTGTGAAGAGACCAGAATATACTCGCTGAAGTATGAGCTGCGATCTTGGCACTTGTAGACATGGAGCGACCACATGGACACAGTGTTTTACCTCCATCCATTAGAATATGATGTACGCATTGCAGAGCAGTGGCTGGACCTGTGGTTGGACCTGTGGTGTGGGCGTCAAACCTGTCATGTATCTGTTATATTTTCCTCATTGAGTTCAAAGGAGAAATCAACATCTGCAAGAAACCCCAATTGTTGCAGATTTTGCTGCAGAGCTGTGGTCCGTCCACAAGTCCTGAGACGCGAGGAGGTGCGCATGTTGGTATAATTTTTCAGCTCTGCTGATTTCTGCAAAGAAATCAGTGGTAAAATTCGCACTACATACTGCAGATTTTCATGCGCCTTATGGAATGGCTCAACAAGAATTTCATCACATGTGGACACAATTTAAATGTTTGGACTTTTCACTTTCTTCTAGTAACTTTTGGTAGAGAAATAATGTTTTTGATCAGCTAAAATGCCATTGTTCATTTGTAGGCATTGTGCTCCCGTCATGGACCCGATGAACTCCAATATGGCTTTCAATGTTAGGCCTGCCCTCACCCCAAGCCTGTTTCCCAATACACCGCCCACTATTTATTTTGCCACCTCGGATGAAAAAGGTAAGATACAGCGCACGTATCCATCATGTTACAGAAGTAAGCTCTTGGCCCTACATGGCTGCATCTCTGGGGCATTGTGGGGCGACTTTTGTCTGTTGCTATCGTAGCACAAAATCCAAACTGGCTTGATTCCTGGTCACCAGTTGCACTTGACTTTACTTCCATGGACTTTACGCTGTGACTTGACATTCACCACATCTATAATAGGGTTGTTGTTCTTTTTTTCCCTACAGCTAAATTGCAACCTTATCTTGGTTGCATGACAGCAAGTCGTAGCAAGGTGTAGTTGCATGTACTTGTCTTGAGACTAGCTGTCAGTTGTAGCCCGAGCCTAAACATGTTCATAGACCTAAAATTACATCTCGCTGGAAAAAAAAACACTCGGAGGAAGCTACACAAAGTTTTTTGTATAATCCCCATCTTGCATTTCTCCATGACTATAGACTACACAGGAGCCCTGCACAGACTTCTTATCTACAGTGCAGAAAATAAGTATTCCCTTCATCTCTAAACTCCTGGAACGCTTGGTCCACTCCTGTCTAATCTGCTATCTCTCAGATAACTCTCTTCTTTACCCTCTTCAATCCGGTTTCCGCTCTTTACACTCCACTGAAACTTCTCTCATTTAAGTCTCTAATGATCTACTAACAGCTAAATCTACTGGTCACTACTCCATTGTAATTCTCCTGGATCTCTCTGCAGCATTACATGAACACCCGACTTATTTCGCTATGGTCGGTCAGAATAATGAAAGCAATTGTTACCATCCACCTCTTGGGTCTCCCCTATTTCCTCATAGATTAAGCTTGCGAGCAGCTGGGCCCTCATTCCTCTTGGTATCTGTGATTATTGTTACGCTGTAATGTCTTTCCTTGTCTGTTCAAGTCCCCTTTAAAATGTAAAGTGCTGCGGAGTATGTTGCCGCTATAGAAATAACATTATTTGATAGTCTGACGATTTTTCCATTTTTTTTTTCCACCTACAAGGAATGTAGAGATCAGTAATTTTTATTGTAGGTACACTTCACCTGTGAGAGTAAAAATAAAATCCAGAAAATCATTGTATGATTTTTACATTATTAAATTGCATTTTATTGCATGAAATAAGGATTTGGTCACCGACCAACCAGCAAGAATTCTGGCTCTCAGACCTGTTAGTTTTTCTGTAAGAAGCCTCCTACTCTGCACTCATTACTTGGATTAATTATACCTGTTTGAACGTCTTTACCTGTGTAAAAGACAACTGTCCTCACACTCCAACCTCTCCACCATGGCCAAGACCTAAGAGCTGTCTAAGGATAAGGGGACAAAATTGTAGAGCTGCACAAGGCTGTGATGGGCTATAGGACAATAGGCAATCGGACTGATGAGAAGGGAACAACTGTTAGCACAACTATTAGAAAATGGAAGAAACACAAGATGAATGTCAATCTTTCTCAGTCTGGGGCTCCGTGCAAAATGTTGCCTTGTGGGATAAGGATGATTCTGAGCAAGGTGAGGAATCAGCCCAGAACTACACGGGAGGACCTGATAAACGTCCTGAAGAGAGCTGGGACCACAGTCTCAAACATTACCGTTAGTAACACACTATGCCATCATGGATTAAAATCCTGCAGGGCACGCAAGGTACTCATGCCAGCTCATGTCCAGGAATGTTTGACGTTCACCAATGACCATCTGGATGATCCAGAGGAGGCATGGGAGAAGGTCATGTGGTCAGATGAGACCAAAATGGAACTTTTTGGTATCTACTCCCCCCACTTTCCATGTTTGGAGGAAGAAGGATGAGTTCAACCCCAAGAACACCGTCCCAACAGTGAAGCATGGTGGGAAACCTCACACTTTGGGAGTGCTTTTCTGCAAAGGGGACAGGGTGACTGCACTGTATTGAAGGGAGGATGGATGGGGTCATATATCGGAAGATTCTGTCCAACAACCTCCTTCCCTCAGTTAGCGCATTGAAGATGGGTTGGGGCTCGGTTTTCCAGCATGACAATGACCCGAAACACACAGCCAGGGCAACTAATGTAGTGGCTCCGTAAGAAGCATTTCAGGCTCCTGGAGTGGCCTAGCCAGTCTCCAGACCTGAACCTAATAGGAAATATTTGGAGGATGCTGAAACTCAATGTTGTCCAGTGACGGCCCCGAATCCTGCAAGATCTGGAGAAGATCTGTATGGAGGAGGGGGCCAAAATCCCTGCTGCAGTGTGTGTGAACCTGGTCAAGAACTACAGGAAATGTCTGACCTCTGTCATAACAATAAAGGTTTCTGGACCAAATGTTACGTTCTGTTTTTCTCTTGTACCAAATACTTATTTTCTGCAATAAAATGCAAATTGATTATGTAATCATACAATGTGATTTGCTGAATTTTTTAGATTGTCTCTCACAGGTGGTGTACCTACGATAAAAATTACAGACCTCTGCATTCTTTGTAGGTTGGAAAATTTGCAAAATCGGCAGTGTATCAAAAACTTATTTTCTGTATATTGCCTCCCATTTGTTTGCTGCTTTTTTCCAGTGTGTTTCCATGTGAGGTAAGCACAGATGTAGGCACATTACAGCAAGAGATCCCATGGAAGTGACTTTATCCTGAGGTTCACACTTCTGTATCTTGTTGTTTCTAGTGGAGCTGTTGCCTTGGGCTCAAAGAAAACTGATGAAGTGGAAAATGAGCACAGTGACCCCAAATGTAGTCAAGCAGACTGTGGCAAGGTCCCACTTCAGGATCACCAAAAGTAAGTAACCAGCCTGGCGTTGTGATTGTAAGACAAAAGAAAGCTGTTCCCCCAACTGCAGTTAGTTTAGGAAACACACTCTACTTTCTGCGCCCTCCCCGGATTTAGTGCCGAGTCTCCACCACTGCTACCAGTGTTTCTGGCCGCCTGTGGCACCGACTTCATGGCTGCAGCCAATGACTGAGTGCAGCGGCCAGTGTCGTCTGATCAGGCAGAGCTGATGATCGGTTTTTGGCAGAGGCGCTGTTGACATGACATTAAGCGGACATTTGGAAATGGGTACAGGGGGGGGGGGGGGGGGGGGTAAAGCACTTCAGTCTGAGATCAAGGCACATACCATGTAGTTCACACACTTGCAGGGCCCCCAGAGGCGCTCTGGCTAATGAGGAGGATTTGGGGTCATTATCTAATTAAGAATTTTCTGTGTACATATGAGAAACCTTGTGACTGATCTGATATCACTGTTTTATCCTTTACCATCCACCAAGGCTCCTTTTTATGGCACCTTCAGAGTCAGGGGGGTCCAATGCATTTTCACTGAGGGCCACACGTGCATTATGGTTGCCTTCAAAGGATCCATTGCAATTATAAGGCTCAAATACACATTGGTGAAAAGCGGTCCGAGCATGACCGGCGTTGCAGACTGGCCGCGGCTCTACCGACTTGAGCGTGATATTGTCTGAAGAATAAACCCTGCACGGGGGTCACCCGGTGCCCAACAGCCGGAGCGGGGTTCCTGCATGAACTTGTGGGTTTGGAGGAAACTATTTTTGATCACAGTGGTCATATGGACCTGTTTCCACCAGATCACTGGACTTCACTAACGTTAGAGCCGAATTAGAGACTTCTTTGCCTTTGGTCCTGAAGTTCAAGAAAGGACCCAGTCGCTGGCTATTTAATAAGCCTGCTGTCTGGGAACGTGCAGTGCTGTCATTGTGTTATACAGGAGAATTAATCGCTAAACTCTGCTGAAAATTGCTACTCTTACTGTAAGGTCAAATCCGTAAAAAAAGGTATGTCTGCTAAAAGACTTGGTGACAATTATGCCTCATAACAAACAAATCTTTCTTGCAGAGAATCACGACTGGCTGGGTTGCTGGGGTCATCACATGAAGTCCACAGGCTTTAAAGCCATCAGAGACTACCAGAAGGTACATTTCCCATAGTAAGGAGTCTACTAGTTGCAGCATTGTCTCATTTACTTCAATGGTGAAGCGATGACCCTTCAAATATTTAATCAGTAGGGGGTGCCAAGTGTCCGACCCCCTCAGTGTGATATTGATGGCCTGTTCACCATGGTCCTGGAACCCCTTTTATTTTGCTGCTGTCCTCATTTTTTTTTTTTTTTTGTCCGATCAGCTGAACCATTTTCCAGGCTCCTTTCAGATCGGAAGGAAAGATCGTCTCTGGAGAAACTTGTCCAAAATGCAGGCTCGCTTTGGAAGGAAGGAATTCAACTTCTTCCCCCAGTCCTTTGTGCTTCCACAAGACATCAAGCTCCTGAGAAAAGCCTGGGAAGAGGGGGGCACTCGTCAGAAATGGATCGTTAAGCCGGTACGGGATGAGAATAATTTAGCAATGGTGGATGCTGCGCTCAGTCATGGTCTCCAGGCTTCATACACACTGATGCATTACAGCTCAGAAAAACTATGGAGTGTTATTGGGGTCTTATTAACCCCTAATGGGCACTACTGTATCTTTGTACGTCCAGTACAGTCTTCCCATGGCTTGTTGGATGGTATAGCACTCCACACATCGGCTCGGGAGACTGCTCTGCGGATGAGGCCTGGAGCTGGACATGAATGATGCAAATATCAATAGTGATAATAGTAATTTTTATAAGTGCGTTAATCTGATTTCTGTATTTTTTAAATGACTATTTGCATTTATTTCAGCCTGCATCAGCCAGAGGAATGGGGATCCAGGTTATACATAAATGGAACCAGCTGCCGAAGAAAAGACCGCTGCTGGTACAGAGGTAATGGCTGTGTGTGCACCTGAATAGGGGACGTTGGTCAGATGGATCACCTCTCGTGCGTGCGTACTTGTTCTCACCACTATGGCCACCAGTACCACTCCCTGCTGCCATTTTGCCTACTTCTTTCCTGATCTTAAATTTCCCCAGCAAATCTGTTACTGGTGAAGGTGTGCATATGCCTTTTAAAGGGGGTTATCTCCGCATGATAAATGTTTAAAACTGTAAGGTGCGTGTAAATACTTGTTAAAAATCTTTGTTCTCAAGAATGAGGGGATTTTTTATTTGTATAGATTACTAATTGTCAATTAGATTGCAGTCTTGCACGAGCTTTGTGTTTCATAAAACTGTTTTGCTATAGAGTTTGCAAGTTCAGAGGATCACTGGAGCATGCTGTTAACCAGCGGTGTAGCTAAATTGGATGCAGGGGCCGCAATAACACCCGGGCCCCGTTGGTGCTTTGTATTGGCTAGCTCCTGACCCAGCGAGCTTTCATGGCCTCGTGCTCCTCTTGTGCAGAGAAAGTGGCCAATACCAGCAGCATCAGAAAGTTCACAAATTACATCAGTGGCTCAGCCCCAAACGAAACCTGACGGAGCAGTACCTGTATTTTCTGTGCACAACCCAGTTATGTTTATCCTTATGTTTTTTTTTGTTTTGTTTTTTTTTCTCTCCCCCTTAGGTACCTGCACAAACCCTACCTCATCAGTGGCAGCAAGTTTGACTTGCGGATCTATGTTTACGTCCCGTCGTATGACCCCCTCCGTGTCTACTTGTTCACCGACGGCCTAGTGCGATTCGCCAGCTGCAAGTATGTTCTGTATTGTGAGGATTTTAATTCCTGTAGATATTTCTTAGACCCTCTAGAGCAGCGTTCCCTGTCTTGAGGCTCACAAGATGTTTGCAAAACTTCAACTCCCATTATGCCCCAGCAGCCACGGGCCCGTTGTGGTTTTACTGGTTGGGGATCACCGCACCTGGTGTATTACACAATCACTCCTTGTAACTGCACTTAAGGAAACTTTTAAAGGGAACCTGTCACCCCGTTTTTTCAGTATGATATAAAAATACCATTAAATAGGGCCTGAGCTGTGCTGGTCAATAGTGTATTTTGTGTACCCTGATTCCCCACCTATGCTGCCGAAATACCTTACCAAAGTCGCCGTTTTTGCCTGTCAATCAAGGTGGTCTGGTCAAATGGGCGTGGTAAAATCGCTTCTTCTCCCCCAGATCTTGCTTATCTTTCCATTGGTGGCGTAGTGGTTTGCGCATGCCCAACAGCGGAATGCACTGCGCAGGTGAAGAAAGAGTGCGATCTGCGCTATTCTCCGCTTTTTCGCTGGCGGCGGCCATCTTCCTGAGGCCGCGCGTGCGCAGATGGAGCGCTCTGCTGCCCGGGGCTTCAGGAAAATGGCCGCCACGATCCCCATCTGCGCACGCGCGGCGTCCTGCGGCCATTTTCCTGAAGCCCCGGGCAGCAGAGCGCTCCATCTGCGCACGCGCGGCCTTAGGAAGATGGCCGCCGCCAGCGGAGAATAGCGCAGATCGCGCTCTTTTTCTTCACCTGCGCAGTGCATTCCGCTGTTGGGCATGCGCAAACCACTACGCCACCAACGGAAAGATAAGCAAGATCTGGGGGAGAAGAAGCGATTTTACCACGCCCATTTGACCAGACCACCTTGATTGACAGGCGAAAACGGCGACTTTGGTAAGGTATTTCGGCAGCATAGGTGGGGAATCAGGGTACACAAAATACACTATTGACCAGCACAGCTCAGGCCCTATTTCATGATATTTTCTCTATCCCCATGATGGCACCACGGAGAGAGGGGTCCGCCCCCAGGGACAGGAAACCTACAGGTGAAAAAGGGCGTACCTCTCTCCCACATCAGTTGGTTTCCTGTCCCTGACGGGGAACCTACAGCACGTACCTGAAGGATTCTTCGTGGAGTTCCAGGGGCTGATGCAGTCGACTTTCTAACAGGGGGCGCCCTGTTACGGCTGGATCAAACGGTTTTTTCCCTCTTTTTTCTCCCTTTCCTGAAGCACCACCACAGGGGTCGGCGGGCCTCATGGGTGAGTGGAGGAAGGCAGTGAAAGGATCCAGTCT
Source organism: Ranitomeya variabilis (assembly GCF_051348905.1). Taxonomy (NCBI): domain Eukaryota; kingdom Metazoa; phylum Chordata; class Amphibia; order Anura; family Dendrobatidae; genus Ranitomeya; species Ranitomeya variabilis. The sequence goes on from NC_135238.1 coordinate 232,510,507, forward strand.
GCCTTCCACAGAAAAAAAAAAAAAAAAGAGGGGGATAAGGAGCGGGTGACGGCGGTCACCGGAGGACTCTGGATGGTAATATGGGGGTAGCGGCGGCTATCCTACCATAAAAGCCCAAGTAAAAACGGGCCGGACCGGCGTCATTACCGGTAAATTGGTGTGGGCGTCGGTAATGGAGCGTCCCACCACATTCATTCCCTCATGTGAAGCTGACAGAGACCGGAAGTTGTGCGGGCGCATGCGCAAACCGTCACTTCCGGTTTCGCCGGCAAATGCATAAAAGAACGCCAGCATAGGGAAAAGGGTGGCAAATTCAAACTCCAAAGTGCACCAGACAGTGCGGAGGCCACCATGAGCGAAAGCGAGCAGCAGGTTATGCAGGAAGCTGTCCAGCGATCTCCTGAGCAGGCACAAGTGCAGCGGCGTCTGCACCCACAGCAGCAGCGCAAAGGAAACTCGTCCTCTGTACAGCGCAGCAGCAGCGGACGATCAGAGTCTCAACGCAGTCGGGGGTCTGCAAAAACCACACGGCCGGCGACGATTCCAGCGGATACAGTCCCCAGGCCCGAGACGGTATCTCTGATCCACAGGGGGTGAGTGATCTACGTGAAAGTGCTGAGTTTAATATAGGGCTCTTTTTGTTCTAGGGGAGAAAAAGTACAGCCAAAACTAAGCACAAAGAATGTGCCATATGTTCAGACGAGCTGCCTTCCTCCTGGGAAAAGAGACTATGCAGCGTCTGTATAAAAAAGACGATTCAGGAGGAAACTCCATCATTTGCATCCGAATTAAAGTCGTTAATAAAAATCCAGGTGGAAAGTGCCATTAAAGGCATTAAAGCCACAAAGAAAATACATAAGAAAACACCCGAGTCCCCCGTATCTAGTGCGGACGAGTCAGAGAGTGAATTATCTGACTCAAATAATTCGTCAGCCTCTGACACTTCTTCAGTATCCTCTGAGGGGGGGCGCAGTTGCTTCCCTATCGAGGAAACAGACGCTTTAGTGAAAGCAGTCAGAGCAACAATGGGGATAGTGGAGGAGAGACCTAAAAGAACAGCGCAGGACATAATGTTCAGCGGTCTGGAACAAAAAAGGAAAAGAGCATTCCCAGTAAATGAGAAAATTCACTCTCTAATTAAAAGAGAGTGGAAAAAGCCAGACAAAAAAGCTCTCCTCACCCCCAAAAGAAAATACCCATTTGATGACCCAGCATGCTCGTCCTGGAGTAAAGCACCAAAATTAGACGTGGCCATAGCAAAGGCCTCAAAAAAGTTTGCCCTACCTTTTGAGGACATGGGTACCTTAAAAGATCCGATGGACAAAAAAGCCGAGGTTTTCCTAAAAAACTCTTGGGAAGCGGCAGGAGGCGGGCTTAAACCAGCTGTCGCGGCCACCTGCACAGCTCGCGCGCTAATGGTGTGGCTTGAGCACTTGGATTCCCAATTAAAGGGAAGAGTCTCAAGAGACACAATTCAAAAATCAGTGTCTATAATGAAAGGTGCAGCAGCCTTTTTGGCGGATGCATCAGTAGACTCGGCCAGACTAGCAGCCAGGGCTGCCGCCTTCTCAAACGCCGCAAGACGTGCCCTGTGGCTAAAATGTTGGCCAGGGGACCTTCAGACAAAGACAAAACTCTGCTCAATACCCTGTGAGGGTGAATTCTTGTTCGGCGCAACGCTAGATGACATCCTCGAGAAAGCCGAGGACAAGAAAAAGTCTTTCCCTGGTTTCCCCAACCAATCATACAGACGTTCCTTTCGGAATAAAAAATTTATGCGGAGAAAACCTCCGAAAGGGAACAAAGAAACATGGGAGGAAAAAAGAAATAAAACCAGAGGGTTCCTATTCAACAAACCCACTCCCGACAACAAAAAAACTCAATGAAGGTGTCCCCTAGGTTGGCGGGAGACTGACAAAGTTTCTCCCAGCCTGGGAAAAAATTTCAAGCAGTCCCTGGATACTAGGCATAGTACGAGAAGGACTCAAGCTAAAGTTCCGCATTCCCCCCAACAACCTCTTCATGGTGACACCACAGAGACAGTCTCAAGAACAGTCGGCTCTTCAGGAAGAAATTCTAGGCCTAGTCCAGAAGGAGGTCCTACAGGAAGTCCCTCACCAGGAAAGAGGCATGGGCTTCTATTCTCCCCTCTTCCTCCGAAAGAAGCCAGATGGGTCATACAGGACAATAATAAATCTCAAAAAGTTAAACAGTTTTCTCGAGATCCCACACTTCAAAATGGAAACAATAAAATCTTGCGTAAAAATACTCTTTCCCAGATGTTTCATGACTGTTCTAGACCTACGGGATGCATACTATCATGTACTGATCCACAAGGATCATCAAAAGTACCTCCGGCTAGCAGTGAATATCCAGGGGGAGGTGAAACATTATCAGTTTCGGGCCCTCCCTTTTGGGTTAGCTATCGCACCCCGGGTTTTCACGTAACTAATGTCGGAAGTGATGGCGCATATACGAGAACAGAATATCCTGATAGTCCCCTACCTGGACGACCTCCTTGTAGCAGGGACATCATTCCATCACTGCAAACAGCAGTTGGATTTGGTTATGACTTCTCTGTCAAGCCTGGGTTGGCTATTGAACCTTACCAAATCCAAAGTAGTCCCATCACAGGTACAGGAGTACTTGGGGATAGTCCTCGACTCAACCACACAAACGTGTTATCTTCCTCAGGGGAAGATTCAGAAAATGACACAGGCAGCGGTACAGCTGTCAACATCCCCGGTCACCACACTCAGGAAAGCCATGTCCCTGCTGGGCTCCATGACATCCTGTATCCCGGCAGTGCAGTGGGCACAGTGCCATTCCCGGGACTTACAATGGGAGACTTTAAGTTCAAGCCTGTGTCTGGGAGGAAATTTAGACGGGCAGTTAAGCATATCTCCAACTACGATACACTCCCTACAGTGGTGGGCGGACCCGATAAATCTTACCAAGGGGGTCCCCTGGTCACTACCAACAGAAAAAATCCTAACGACGGATGCAAGCCCCTGGGGGTGGGGTGCTCATATAGACGGTCAGGTGACACAAGGGAACTGGGACAAAAATCAACAGCTGACCTCGTCAAATATGAAAGAACTGCTAGCGGTAAAACTCGCCTTAATGCACTTCCTAAAAATCATCCGCTCCCACCACGTAAAAGTCTTCTCGGACAATCAGGTAGTGGTAGCATACCTAAACCACCAAGGGGGCACCAGGTCACAAACACTGATGGAAGAAACCCGATCCATCTTCTACATTGCAGAACACAATCTGAAGTCCCTAACGGCCCTTTACATAAAGGGTTCAGAAAACCAGACCGCAGACTTCCTCAGCAGAACACGCTTGAAACAGGGGGAGTGGGAGCTGAAACAGTCGGTATTCAACCAAATAGTGAAGCGTTGGGGAGAGCCAGAAATAGACCTATTCGCGGACTATCAGAACCGGAAAGTGAGGAAGTTCTGCTCAATCGACCCCCGGGGAGGGCCAGTAGCTCTGGACGCTCTCACAGTCCCCTGGAACTATCGCCTCTCCTACGCGTTCCCTCCAATATCCCTTATTCCCCTAGTTTTGAGGAAAATTCGGGAGGAGGGGGCAACAGTAATAATCATAGCTCCATTCTGGCCTCGCAGAATATGGTTTTCTTGGCTCAGGAAGATGTCCTTAGACAGCCCGTGGGTTCTACCAGACACGCAAAATCTGTTATCCCAGGGCCCAGTGTGTCACCCCAATGTAAAAAGCCTACACATGACAGCTTGGCTTTTGAAAGGAAGCTATTAAGCAGCAAAGGGTTTTCGTCCAATCTGGTGTCCACATTACTACAGAGTAGGAAACCCGTAACCACCAAAATATATGGCAAAGTGTGGAAAAAATTCATGTCCGTATCGGGGGCTGACCCAAGGGGGGAGATCCCAATAGATAAAATCCTTGAATTCCTGCAAAAGGGGTTGGAGAAAGGGCTAGCTACAAGTACCCTAAAGGTTCAGGTAGCAGCCTTGGGAGCGCTGTATAATTGTGATCTAGCCAGAAACCGATGGATCGTGAGATTCATCAAAGCCTCGGGTAGATTAAGACCTGTTCCTTTGCATAATGCCCCTCCATGGGATCTAAACCTTGTTCTAAATGCACTAACCAAATCTCCTTTTGAGCCCTTGGCAGACGCACCCCTAAAGATACTATCTTTAAAAACAACACTCTTAGTGGCCCTAACCTCAGCCCGTCGCGTTAGTGACATACAAGCACTATCCGCAGGTCCTCCCTTCACTCAAATCTTTGAGGACAGGATCGTTCTAAAAACAGACCCGGCTTACCTCCCAAAAGTCGCGTCACAATTTCACAGGACACAAGAGGTCTCCCTGCCCTCATTTTGTCCCAACCCCAAAAATGAGGGAGAAAAGACACTACATACCCTTGATGTTAGGAGGTGCCTACTCCAATACTTGTCAGCCACTAGGGAGTGCAGGAAGGATAGGGCTCTGTTTGTCTGCTTCCAGGGTCCACGGAAGGGACAGAAAGCGTCAAAAGCTACGCTAGCGAGGTGGATAAGAGATGCCATCGCCCTATCCTACTCTTCCAGCGGGGCGGCCATCCCGGAGAATATAAAAGCGCACTCGACCAGAGCAGTGGCATCATCCTGGGCGGAAAGAGCGGGCGCTTCAATACAACAGATATGTAGAGCGGCCACTTGGTCTTCCCAGTCTACATTTTTCAAACACTACCGCTTAGACTTGACCTCCTCTGATCTCACCTTTGGTCGAAGGGTTCTAGAGGCAGTGGTCCCTCCCTAAAAAGTTACAATCTATGTAAATCTCTCCGTGGTGCCATCATGGGGATAGAGAAAATCGTAGTTACTTACCGATAACGGTATTTCTCTGATCCCATGATGGCACCCGTATATTCCCTCCCTTTTCACACACAGGTGTGCACATTATAATGTATAGTTAGTTACCCTTAGTCACGGTGCCTCTGTTAAGTAAAAATTGTTAAATTTAATTTGTGTAAACATTAAGTTGCAGCTGAAGTTCTGTATAAGGCTCTGTTAACCAACTGATGTGGGAGAGAGGTACGCCCTTTTTCACCTGTAGGTTTCCTGTCCCTGGGGGCGGACCCCTCTCTCCGTGGTGCCATCATGGGATCAGAGAAATACCGTTATCGGTAAGTAACTACGATTTTTCTCCTTCGCCTCATTGGGGGACACCGTGTATATGCTGCTGCCACTAGGAGGCTGACACTAAGTGATACAAAGAAAGTGATCTCCTCCCCTGCAGTATACACCCTCCTGCTGGCTCTCAGCTCCTCCCCTGCAGTGTACACCCTCCTGCTGGCTCTCGGCGCCTCCCCTGCAGTGTACACCCTCCTGCTGGCTCTCGGCTCCTCCCCTGCAGTGTACACGCTCCTGCTGGCTCTCGGCTCCTCCCCTGCAGTGTACACCCTCCTGCTGGCTCTCGGCTCCTCCCCTGCAGTGTACACCCTCCTGCTGGCTCTCGGCTCCTCCCCTGCAGTGTACACCCTCCTGCTGGCTCTCGGCTCCTCCCCTGCAGTGTACACCCTCCTGCTGGCTCTCGGCTCCTCCCCTGCAGTGTACACCCTCCTGCTGGCTCTCGGCTCCTCCCCTGCAGTGTACACCCTCCTGCTGGCTCTCGGCTCCTCCCCTGCAGTGTACACCCTCCTGCTGGCTCTCGGCTCCTCCCCTGCAGTGTACACCCTCCTGCTGGCTCTCGGCTCCTCCCCTGCAGTGTACACCCTCCTGCTGGCTCTCGGCTCCTCCCCTGCAGTGTACACCCTCCTGCTGGCTCTCGGCTCCTCCCCTGCAGTGTACACCCTCCTGCTGGCTCTCGGCTCCTCCCCTGCAGTGTACACCCTCCTGCTGGCTCTCGGCTCCTCCCCTGCAGTGTACACCCTCCTGCTGGCTCTCGGCTCCTCCCCTGCAGTGTACACCCTCCTGCTGGCTCTCGGCTCCTCCCCTGCACTGTACACCCTCCTGCTGGCTCTCGGCTCCTCCCCTGCACTGTACACCCTCCTGCTGGCTCTCGGCTCCTCCCCTGCAGTGTACACCCTCCTGCTGGCTCTCGGCTCCTCCCCTGCAGTGTACACCCTCCTGCTGGCTCTCGGCTCCTCCCCTGCAGTGTACACCCTCCTGCTGGCTCTCGGCTCCTCCCCTGCAGTGTACACCCTCCTGCTGGCTCTCGGCTCCTCCCCTGCAGTGTACACCCTCCTGCTGGCTCTCGGCTCCTCCCCTGCAGTGTACACCCTCCTGCTGGCTCTCGGCTCCTCCCCTGCAGTGTACACCCTCCTGCTGGCTCTCGGCTCCTCCCCTGCAGTGTACACCCTCCTGCTGGCTCTCGGCTCCTCCCCTGCAGTGTACACCCTCCTGCTGGCTCTCGGCTCCTCCCCTGCAGTGTACACCCTCCTGCTGGCTCTCGGCTCCTCCCCTGCAGTGTACACCCTCCTGCTGGCTCTCGGCTCCTCCCCTGCAGTGTACACCCTCCTGCTGGCTCTCGGCTCCTCCCCTGCAGTGTACACCCTCCTGCTGGCTCTCGGCTCCTCCCCTGCAGTGTACACCCTCCTGCTGGCTCCCGGCTAACCAGTTCTTGCTTAGTGTCTGTAGGAGGCACATGGGTCTGTTTCAGACCCCAACGTTTTTATTTTATTTTTTACTTTTCTGTACATTTTTATTTTTTAATTAACGGAGTGAAGGGGGCGACGGTTCCTTTCAAGGTTCCGATCTCCCCCGAATCATCAACAGGCGAGCACAGCGAGTATACCTCCCCGTACACTCTCCTGCGACGTGGGAAGCCATGCCTGAGCTCACTTCAGGGGAGACGGTTCCTTCACGGTCCCGATCTCCCCACACCAGCAGCAGGTGAGTGGATCCATCTGCAGAGGGATATCCACATGCTGACAGGCAGCCTCAGCCACTTTCCTGTGGCCCACCTCTCTGAGGTAACGCTCGGGCGGCTGCAAAAACTTAGCCCCCGGCTTCGGCCGATGTGTAGGCCGCATCCCGGAAGTCTCGCCTGGAACGCCCTGCTGGTGTCGCCCGCCGGCTACAGAAATTTAGGCCCCGGCTTGGGCCTATTCAACATCGTGTCCGTGGCTCCGCCCCCCGGATTGGCGCTTCTCGCTCTCTGCGAGATTTTATCAACTCTGCAACTCCCGGTGGCCATCTTGGTCCACCCGGCCGGCTCACACTGGGGCGACAGTTTTTTGCATTAAAGGGGCACATCCACTTTACATCAGTACCCGTGTAAGAAAGTACCAGATATTCCCTGGTCTTAAAGGCACACGACCAGTAGTCGCTGGTCTTAAAGGCATATGACCAGTAATTCCCTGGTCTTAAAGGCATATGACCAGTATTCCCTGGTCTTAAAGACGTATGACAAGTATTCCTTGGTCTTAAAGGTGCATGACCAGTATTCCCTGGTCTTAAAGACGTATGACCAGTATTCCCTGGTCTTAAAGGCAAATGACCAGTATTCCCTGGTCTTAAAGGCGCATGACCAATATTCTCTTTTCTTAAAGGCGCATGACCAGTATTCCCTGGTCTTAAAGGCGAATGACCAGTATTCCCTGGCCTTAAGGGCTCATGATCAATCCGAGGAGCCCTCCACCGCCAACCCCAGCTTATCCTCTAGTTCCCCTCAGTGGACTTCGTCACTGACCGCAATCCATGGTTCTCTGACCAAGAGATGGGGTACACGAAGGGATTCAATGTGGCTTGGAGTGCTCGCAGGACCGATATACATGGTCCCTATCCTACATGGGAGCCGTCAGCTAGCAGGGGCCGCAAGTATTCTAGAAACGTACAGGTGTCTAGAAAACGGAAGTTTTCATTTCCTACTCCCTCACCAATGATTTGATGACAACAAGTCTCTGAATATGGATTGGATATTGCCTGAAATTGGTTACTCTTCTCTGAAGCTCTGGCAATCTCGTTACATTGACGAAGACTCTGGTTCTGCTCTAGACTACGCAGTGTCCCTCAGAAGGAGACTAATCTCCCTCGTAGAGCATTTGCCATTCAGTTCGGATAAGCGATTCACTGGACAGAAGCCTCTACGTGTGATGCCATGCCTGGCCTGATTTTTAAGGGCGACGAGTCCTTTAAAGGGCACCAATCTCCCCACACCCCCCCTCTGCATCACCACTATTTAGCGGATGATGCAAGAAGGCGGACAATTCCTCTACACTTCCCTGTTAAGAGGTTGATGGATCAAGGGTTCCTAATTTTTTATCTCTGCACCGTCAAGAGAGCGGCGATGGCAAGAGACTATGACCTGCCGGATGCAGCCGCACATTCTGCCACGGGGCAGATTAACCGGGTAGAATCTCCTGTGGTATACCTACCAGTATACACACCGATGGGTCATCAATTACAAATACCACGGACTGTCAGACAGCAAATCTGGTTCGTTCCGTCTTGCGGCTTCAGGTTCAGCGCTCTATCCTCCCTAGCCGCCGCATGAATTGCTAGAGCAATGGTCTCCTGGCTGGAGACCTTAACTACCTTGATTCACACCAGTAACAACTGGCCAGTCAAATCTTTTGAGCGGGAGACTGACAAAGGATTGTATAAGGATTGTCCAGCACAGTCTAGATCTAAGGGATCTTGGTTCCAAAAAGGGGAACGAAAAGTAAGACCGACCCTGGACCTCCAACTTCTAACAACCTTTGACATGGTCCTCCTTCGGATGGAGTTCCTCCCCTCAGTCATTACTTCAACAGAACAAGGTGCAGTTTCCGACATCCATCGACATTCGGGATGCTTACCCTCTTCAAAAATTCCTTCGCCTTTGCATTCGTGAACAGCATTTTCAAGTTACAACCTTGTCCTTCTGCCTTGCTTCCGCACCCAGAGTGTTCGCACGGGTCATGGCTGATGTCATGTTTTCTCTTGCACCCTAGAGGCGTGCTCGTCCTGCCCTGTTTGGTCAACTGTCTAGCCGCCCTTCCAGGACTACGCTGAGTCGTCTATATCACTTGCGATACCCTCTCACCTAGGCTGGCAGCTACACTTAGACCTCCTCATTTCCAGCCCAGCAGTTATCCTTTTTTGAGGATGATCGTGCACACTTCTAGAAGGATGGTAATTCTCCCTCGAGACAAGGTCATGGCCCTTCAACAGGGAGCTCGTGCAAGGAGAGTTCTGAGGACTTCATTACTCTCCCCCTCATTTAATTCGATTTGCTAGGAGAGTTCTGAGGAAAAATGGTGACGACAATGGAAGCGGTTTCCTTCTCTCCGCTCGTTTTCAGCAAGTCAAACAGACTTTCAGACGATAGTCTCTGAGCCCCTTCTTCATCCAGGGCCTTTCTCCCGGTTCAATGGTTTAGTAACTACCAATGCCAGTCTTCTTCTCCCTATCATTGGTCTGGAGATCCGAACGGTAGTCCTACAGCAGGTCCACTGCCTTCTGGCGGGTCACCCCATCCGAATTCAATTGGATAATGCCACGGCGGTGCCATACGTCAATCATCTAACAGGTTCCCACGGTCAGGCGCCATGACCGAGGTACCTCACTTTCTCTGATGGGCCGAGATCTATCGGTGATCTCGACAGTATATATCCCAGGAGTAGAACTCTGGACGGCAAACAGATTCAGCCGTCTGGGTTTCGCCTCAAGTCAGTGGTAACTTCTCCCCGAGGTCTTCCATCAGATGTGCCTTCACTGGAGCTCTCCAGTTGTAGGTCGGATGATGTCCAGACTGAATCACAATGTACTCGTGTTCGTGGTTCAGCCTCGAGATCCAAGAGCCATCGCACTCCATGCTCTGGTTCTGTCGTGGTACCAGTTTCCATTCCTCCCCTTCCACTACTTCCGAAAGCCTTTCGGAAGCAGAAAGGGGCCCCAGTGATCCTCCGAGATCCGCACTGACCACGTTAGTTTTTGTTTGCGGTGCTAGTATCTTCCCACCTTATCGCAGCAAAACTGCAAGTAGGGACTTTCTCACAGGACGTTTTCACATGTAGTTCTTCCCTATCGCATACCGTTAGATCATTGAGACCTTAATGGTCCTAGGAGCCTTACAGTAGACTCCTTTTCATTCGGGCAGACTTTACTATCAGGGAAAGTCACCCCTTTTTTCTCTGCGATATCCTCACTCTGACGAGTCTTTGGAGCTAGCTGCTCTGCTCTTTCAGACTATTTTCCCTTATTACCTTCAAGGCAAGGTTGTCCTCAGACCATCCCCATCCCTTGTTACCAAGGTGGTAATGTATTACAACTGTTATGAGGGCATAGTTCTTCCCTCATCTCTTTCGACACCAGTCCACAAAATGGAATGAGTTCCCCATATTCTGGACGAAGTGAGTGCTCTGAGTAGGTACGTCTCGAGGTCGGCGTCCTTCCGACGGTTGGACGCTTTATTTGGGCTTCCTGACGGTAGAGGAAGGCTTCCTGACGTTTTCAGGAAGGGTTTAGCCGTTTCATCGGCCATAATAACATGGTGAATTTGTTTCACCATCCAGGAGTCCTTCCGTGCTAGAGGTCAGCCTATCTCCCTGTCTATCGAGGGTTCTAGGCACCAGGCGTCGGCAAGGCACGCCTGCAAGCTTGCGGATTCGTCCAGTCCGCATGCATTCCTGAAGCACTATAATTCCCACACTTCCACAGATGTGAGTTTGGGCAGGCGGACTCTGCAGGCCGCGGTGGCACACTTGTAAGTAGCGGTTACACAGGGCCTGATCTGATGTTGTCCCCACCCAGGGACTGCTTTGTGACGTCCCACGGTCTGTGTCCCCCAATGAGGCGAAGGAGAAATAGGGATTTTTGTGTACTCACCGTAAAATCCTTTTCTCCGAGCCAATCATTGGGGGACACAGCTTCCACCCTATTAGCTTGTGCTTGTTTTTATATTCTGACATGCTATACTCTCATATATAATATGACATGCTATACGCTCATATGTTATTGATCTCCTACTGCTTTTGCACCGAACTAGTTAGCTGAGAGCCAGCAGGAGGGTGTATACTGCAGGGGAGGAGCTAACTTTCTTTGTATCACTTAGTGTCAGCCTCCTAGTGGCAGCAGCATACACACGGTCTGTGTCCCCCAATGATTGGCTCGGAGAAAAGGATTTTATGGTGAGTACACAAAAATCCCTATTTATCTCATACTGAAAAAACGGGGTTACAGGTTCCCTTTAACATGTCTTGGAGATGCCAGAAGTTCAAATTGGAGAGTCCAAATGTCGAGACCCTCATCTGATGCTAAAACAAAGGAGCAGAAGAGCTTCCCCGAGGGCGGCTCTATTCTAAGATGTCTGAGTCCTGCAGCATCTTGCTAAGTGCAGATCTCCGTTCACTTCAGTGCCTCATAGCTCCTTAGTTTATAGTCCGTTTCTCGCCGTGCCCTCCATGAGTGAACTTGTTCTTGTCTACATTGTAAGTGCTCACAATTCTGACCATCTTCTATAACCAAAACCAATATGGCCTCCATTACAGACCCACCCACCAAAACTTCTGACATGTCAAAAGGTTTCTGAAACTGCAGTTAGACTTGTATAAATCTGAGGGATATTTATTTTTAGTGTGAGTTCCTGGATTATTGATTTTAGTCTATTTTTCTTTGGATATCTGTATGTAAATGACGTTAATTGCTATAATAGCGGCATAAATGTTTGTCAGTGTGTAACTACTTTTAATGAGGAACTCCAGTGGTCAAAATATAAAAATAAGTTTGTCCTAACTCAGGCCTGCCGATCAATGAGATCTGAGACTGGACAACAAGAGATCGGACCCCAGCGATCATCAAGTATTTTAACCCCTTAATGCTCCACGACAGATATATACGCCATTGATCATGTTAGGGTGTTTGGTGAAGGCTCAGTAGCTGAGCCTGCTTCACACAGTGCATATGGCGGCTATATTACATAGCTGAGATCAGCGCTATTGCCTTCGCTGCTGTTAACCACTTAATTGCTGCTCTCAATCACTGACAGCAGCATCAAAGCCCAATGATCTGGTCGGGGCAATTGTTCGGTCACCCAGTAAAAACTATGCAAACGTAATGTCGCTGTGATTGTACTGACCTGCTGGATCGTTTATACAGGAAAACCAACTTCGTAAAAAAAATATATAGATAGATATTATATAGATAATATCTATCTATCCTAAAAAAATGAAACCATGAAAACCGGTTACGTTAATTTTTCGTTCCGAATTTAAGTTTTTGTATTTTTTTTATTTCAGGTATTCGTCGTCCATGAAAAGCCTTAGCAACAAATTCATGCACTTGACAAACTACTCTGTGAATAAAAAGAATGTGGACTACAAGGCAAACGCGGATGAGTCCGCCTGTCAGGGCCATAAATGGTACGTGGAGATGGCGGGCATTGCGGGGGCGCAGATGTTGGGCTAATATCCTCAGGCATGTTGCAGGGCTCCTTTTTTAAAGGGTCTGAATTTTACTTTTAAAGGTAGCCACTTCCATAGGTGACCCCAAAGGACCCGCAATAGCTAACTTGCATACCTTTTTCCCAGTGAGCATTGCCTGATCTACGTCTCCCTAACTAGTGGTCTCTGCTAAGAAAACCAAGACCCTCCTAGATATGTGGACAGATTTCAAGAGGGAGCTCAGCTCATGCTCAGCCTCCTACTTCTTCATCTCTTGCCATCAGACTTTTCTCTAAATCTACAGGGACATAGCTGGTGGTGATGTGACTAATCTACCTGAACTCTCCCCACAGGGCTCTGAAAGCGTTGTGGAGCTACCTCAACCAGAAAGGTTTCAGCAGCGAAAAAATTTGGGAGAAGATCAAAGAGATGGTGATAAAGACAGTTATTGCGTAAGTCGTTAGTGGTGACTTCTTTCTGGGCTGAAAGCTAGAACGCTCCAATGGCTTTACTCATATTTTTTTTTTTATTTTTTTTTTTTTATTATTTGTATTTTTTTTTTTTTAACCTGGTATGATCTTTCTGCTCCATCTCTGCTTGCTGTCTTTTAAAAGGATCTGAATGTAAATCATGAGCTATTGTTTGACAGTCTGTTCCTTCTTGAAGGAGTTTTGTCATATTCTTAGTGGATTAGGGTCCCACGAGGCCCTGAAGTGCCCCATCTGTATGGAGAGATGCCACTTTGTGCACTGCCGCGCCTTTCATTGACCATGGGAGTGGCGGAGAAGCTGAACGGAGCAGTGGTGCACATGTGCGGCTATTGCACCACTCCTTAACCCTGTTCTTGGGATTGATGGGGGGTCTCTGTAATTTATCACTTGTGTTGTAGATGGGTTATAATTTGCAAAAAAAAAAAAGCAGAAAGCTACTAGTGTGGGTAGGCAGACCTGTGCAAAACTCTCTAGAATAGGTCAAACTATCCAGCAGGGAGTGGACTACATACTAAAATATAACTTTTAATCTGTAACAAACACCTAAATAAAATCAGCTGATTTTTATCTAGGTGTTTTCTACGTAAGTTCCAATATATTTTAGTATGTAGTTCTCTCCCTGCTGGATAGGTGATAATTTGCCAATTTGGGCCAACCCTTTCTTCCTACCCAATAACGTGCTCTCTAAAGTTTGGGCTCCCACGATGCGATAATGCACTGGATTTTCCTCTACGTATTCTCACGGAAAATCTGCATTTGGCAGCACCAGCAAAGTGCACATGATCCTAGGAAATCTCATGCACATGAAATATTGCCTCCGTATAAATTGACATGACGTTTGAGTTTGGAATCCTGTGGACGCTAATTGGCTGCAGCGCTTACACCGCTTGGATGAAACGCAGACATCCGGTGAAAGTGTGACCGCTGCTGCCCATCAGTGGTCATCAATAGGCTGCAGCGATTGCCTAGAACAACCATGTCAGCCAACAAACCTGTCGCCGACATCACTGGTACTGCAGCGGTGTAGGATGTGACTAGAAGATTATTATTTTCTATAGGGTGCCATTGCATTTAGGAAGGGTTGACAAGTCGTGGACAGCACCATTGATCTATTATTGCCTCTGGCTCATAAATTGCATGTAAAACTGTCGCAACTTGTGTGGTTTGTTTATTTTTTATTTATTTTTTTTTAACCTAAAAACACTGTCCTATGCCAGTGGTGCTGCGATACTTGCATTTTTGCCCCTTCAGAATATTTGCAGAAACTTTTTAAACTAATTAAATCTTTGTTCTGGCAATGGCTGTTGGTTATAATGAATGTTTGTCCACAGATACGGCGGCAAGAAAGTGTAAATGACGTCTTTCTTCTTTTTTTTTTTAAGGTCTGAGCCTTACGTGAACAGCCTTATGAAGGTGTACGTCCAGCACCAGTACTGCTGCCACGAACTGTTTGGATTTGATATCATGTTGGACGAGAACCTGAAGCCGTGGGTTCTGGAGGTGAACATCTCTCCAAGGTGACGCACTCGCCCTGTTTCTACACCCGCTATTACCGGTGCACCCAGGAACTACATCTCAGGGCCGATCTACATGACCATACAGCAGCCATATTTGATCATCTGTATTCTTGCCAAGTCTCAGCCCGTCGTGACACAAACTATCGTGTGTCCATCTCATGAGACGCATGGTTGGGCCGGGAATTGCAGTAGTTCTTTAAATGAGTAAAAACATCCGCTATACGGGGTGTGAGAATTGGCCCTTGACCCCTTCACTGTTACATGCAGATATGCCAGGTGAATAACACAGCTCCCCACATCCGCACCGGACTGGTGATGTACATGTGTCACATCGTGAAGTCTTTAAACGGCCATTTAAAAAAAATATAAAAATTAGTTTTGATGCAGAATAGATTGTATGAAGTTTAGTAAAGTCTCAGTACTGGAGATTTGTGACATAAAGTAGAGATTGTGGGGGCTGGGAGGTTTCTGTCCTTCCAGCCAGTAATACCAGTGGGGGGCGCTGCTGTGATCCTATCTGCTTTTTCAAGCAGAGATTGCATTCAACTGCACAGCAAATGGATTGGAGTAAAGCTGGATTTACACTGAAAGATTTCCTAATGACACTCGTTCCCCGATAATCGGGCAGTGTAAACGGGCTGCTCACCGCAAGGTGCTCGTTTGTCAGGTGAGATGATATTTTGGCTGGGTTGTCAGCAGCACGTGGTCCTTTGTAACCAGTATGTGCTGCCGGGAACAATGCAGCCTGTACACACAGAGCAATTTATTCCCGATCGTTCTGTGCATGTAGGAAATGCGGTCGTCCTGTGTAAATAACCATTAAATAGCCCCAATAAGCGAACAAGTAGCCAATCGGGGGTCGTTTAACGCTGTAAACCCAAATCCTATTTAAGGAGAAGGTGGGGATTCTTTAATCTGCAGAGTTGGAGGTTGTATAATGTCTTGTTTGGACATCTGTCCTGTTGGTACATGGAAATATCATCCTGCTGAGGTAATGAAAATATCTATCAGCTTTCAGCCACGCAGAGACTCCCAGATGTCCTGTATAGACTGTCAGAAACTCTCCAGCAATGTCAGCAATGCTGTATAGGATTTGCACTTAAAGGGCTAGGACTCGTCCGTGCTTCTAACCTATGTGCACAGTGGCTCTCGCATGTCGGCTTTCCTTCTTATTCACCCGCGGTCACGCTTTCTACATTGCGTTTGAGTTTGGTTATGTCCACATGACACCAAATCTGTTGTGGATCTGTGATAAAACCCTGTTGTATTTTATGCAAAAAATTTTTGGGGATTTGTTGTGAATTTTACAAAACCCACTACATCTGAACGAGCCCTCGGGATCTCCTATAAAATGGTTTTTACTATGTAGATTACCGCGGCTGCCCCAAATACTACAAGCATGGCACCTGGGAGAATTCTTGGCGCCCTTTTCCATCTCTCTTCGGCTCTTTGTCACGTTATTTTCTCTTTGCCACAGTCTTCATTCTAATTCTCCTCTGGATGTGAAGATCAAGGGTCAGATGATCCGGGACCTCCTGAACCTCGCCGGCTTTCTACTCCCTTCCAAAGAGAATGCAAACTCCAGCAACTCGACTCTGAGCTCCAGGTGAGTGCAAGGTGGCGGCCGACCAACGCCAAAGAGAAAACTCCTCCTATAAACCTGTAAGATCTCTGCGGACACGATGGCGTCAATGCGTCCAGAAGTGTATGAAAAGCTTTCTGACCTACTCCCGTAATGTGGCGGCAGGCGATCGGAGTGAGAAGAGGACGTTGGAGAGTTCATTTTTATAGATGTCGTTCTTATAGTTGCAATACATCTAAAATTAAATGAAGTAACTTTGCTAATTAAGATTTGATTTAAAAAAAAAAAATCTCATGTTTACAGCTCCTGTGCAAACCTGTCTCCATGGTAACAGACTACAAACATGGCTGGTGTAGTCTGATCCTGCAGGCATCTCCTCACTAGTCTGTCCGCTACAGTCAGAAGTCAGGCAAACAAAAGGCAAACAAAAGTGGAGTCTGACTGCAGGATCAGACTACACAGGGTTAGTTTGTAGTCTGTTACCATGGAGACACATAGGTCTGCATAGTACTGTACTCATAAGTTTAGGTGCAGATCGATTAGATTTATAGAATATATATATATATATTTTTTTTTTTTAGTGCGTTGGGGAAGGACCGTGGTCGCTCTGCAGAGATTGTGAACGAGGAAAAGATGAAGCGGGCACACTACCTCAGCCTGAAGGTGCCGGACAAGGTAACGCCAGCTGTTGTCCACATTTATCAGCCATGTTATCTGTAATATTTTGTATCATCTCGGCATCTTTGTAACCAAGAAGAAATCCCTCAATGGCCTGCAGCCCTGAGTCCCATCGGTCCCGTCTGTCTGTCCTGCAGGATCTCTATGCCACGGTCCTGGAGCAGCTGACTGCAGAGGACGTGCGGGTCCTAGTGGAGACTGAAGATGAGCTCTCGCGCTGTGGACATTTTGAGCGAGTTTTCCCTTCTGCCATCTCCTCGCGATATTTGCGCTTCTTCGAACAGCAACGGTATTTCAATATTCTCACCAACCAGTGGGAGCAGAAATACTATGGCGGCAGAGAGAAAGGTAGGCTCCCTGGGTCCCTGCACATCTGGCATTTCAGCCTCGTGTAGGCCACAGTAAATAGCGGCTGCGGCATCTAAGGAGTTTGACAAGGGACGGGCTTCTTCGGTCAGTCCATTGGTGCCTGTGCAACGCTGATTTGTTGCCGGCATTCCACAAGAGCCCGTTAGATCCTGCAAGAACATAATACACTGCATGTCTTCCACAGCCATCTAACGGGCATAGTATGTAGGGTCCGCTGAGATGGGGGAGGAGGGCGCCTTTTAACGGCAGCAGTTAAGGGGCCCTATTCCTCAGTGCTGCTTTTTAATGGCGCTGAGAAGAGAATAGAATCTGAATAGATTCCTAAAGAAACAAGTTTTGTAAATTTGTTGAAAAAATGAGAAATTGCTGCTAAACTTTTAACTCTTAACTCAGATGTAAAGTAGAGGTGGGAAATGTTGTTTGTTATAGGCTTGTACAGGTCCTTCTCAAAAAATTAGCATATAGTGTTAAATTTCATTATTTACCATAATGTAATGATTACAATTAAACTTTCATATATTATAGATTCATTATCCACCAACTGAAATTTGTCAGGTCTTTTATTGTTTTAATACTGATGATTTTGGCATACAACTCCTGATAACCCAAAAAACCTGTCTCAATAAATTAGCATATTTCACCCGTCCAATCAAATAAAAGTGTTTTTTAATAACAAACCAAAAAACCATCAAATAATAATGTTCAGTTATGCACTCAATACTTGGTCGGGAATCCTTTGGCAGAAATGACTGCTTCAATGCGGCGTGGCATGGAGGCAATCAGCCTGTGACACTGCTGAGATGTTATGGAGGCCCAGGATGCTTCAATAGCGGCCTTAAGCTCATCCAGAGTGTTGGGTCTTGCGTCTCTCAACTTTCTCTTCACAATATCCCACAGATTCTCTATGGGGTTCAGGTCAGGAGAGTTGGCAGGCCAATTGAGCACAGTAATACCATGGTCAGTAAACCATTTACCAGTGGTTTTGGCACTGTGAGCAGGTGCCAGGTCGTGCTGAAAAATGAAATCTTCATCTCCATAAAGCATTTCAGCCGATGGAAGCATGAAGTGCTCCAAAATCTCCTGATAGCTAGCTGCATTGACCCTGCCCTTGATGAAACACAGTGGACCAACACCAGCAGCTGACATGGCACCCCACACCATCACTGACTGTGGGTACTTGACACTGGACTTCAGGCATTTTGGCATTTCCTTCTCCCCAGTCTTCCTCCAGACTCTGGCACCTTGATTTCCGAATGACATGCAAAATTTGCTTTCATCAGAAAAAAGTACTTGGGACCACTTAGCAACAGTCCAGTGCCGCTGTTTATGGTTCAAAAGTGGCTTTACCTGGGGAATGCGGCACCTGTAGCCCATTTCCTGCACACGCCTGTGCACGGTGGCTCTGGATGTTTCCACACCAGACTCAGTCCACTGCTTCCTCAGGTTCCCCAAGGTCTGGAATCGGTCCTTCTCCACAATCTTCCTCAGGGTCCGGTCACCTCTTCTCGTTGTACAGCGTTTTCTGCCACATTGTTTCCTTCCAACAGACTTACCATTGAGGTGCCTTGATACAGCACTCTTGGAACAGCCTATTTGTTGAGAAATTTCTTTTTGGGTCTTACCCTCTTGCTTGAGGGTGTCAATGATGGCCTTCTTGACATCTGTCAGGTCGCTAGTCTTACCCATGATGGGGGTTTTGAGTAATGAACCAGGCAGGGAGTTTTTAAAAGCCTCAGGTATCTTTTGCATGTGTTTAGAGTTAATTAGTTGATTCAGAAGATTAGGGTAATAGGTCGTTTAGAGGACCTTTTCTTGATATGCTAATTTATTGAGACAGGTTTTTTGGGTTATCAGGAGTTGTATGCCAAAATCATCAGTATTAAAACAATAAAAGACCTGACAAATTTCAGTTGGTGGATAATGAATCTATAATATATGAAAGTTTAATTGTAATCATTACATTATGGTAAATAATGAAATTTAACACTATATGCTAATTTTTTGAGAAGGACCTGTATAACGGTCTTGTTTAAGGGCATCAAAAAAGACCAAAGTGCAATATGTCACAAAAAAAGTGTTAGCACATTATGTGACACTGGTCACATTTTAAAAACTTGTCCTGGTCAGGAAGATGAAAATTGGCTCCGTCACTAAAGGGTTAATGCCTTTTGTTTTTTCTTGATTAGGACAAGAACTGCTGAGGAGCCTGTGTCTCATGAACCATCACACCGCTTCTGCACCGCGCTCACCGCCGGTAAGGCCAAGTTCAGAAAGCCATGAGGTGGTCCGGTCACGTCTGCAGCCTGTGGCTGTAGTTGGCTCCTTTGAGCCCTGATACCGGGGGGGTGATGTCTGGCTGCTCTTGTTTCTCTCTGGGGTTTATAGTTGGCATTGGGAAATTGCTACTAATGTCACTACCATCATTCTCACAAGCTGCTGTTTTATTTCAGAGGTCGCCGCAGAAATCCAGCCCCAGTGCGACGAGTCTCAATGGCTGCAGCAAAAGTGAAGCCACAAACCCCCGGTCAGTGTGTGCAGGCGGTATTGTTATTAATGATGCCATCGCGTGCCGATCATGTCTTCCAGCGCACTTCTGTAGGAGTTTATATTAAAGCTAATTGTACATGGGGGGGGCAGGATTTTCCAGTGCAAATGATTGGAAATCTGATACAAAATCCCATTGACGTTGCTGGTGCTTTGTTACACTTTGGAGCCTTTGAAGGGAACGATCACAGATGGGCCCTCACATGGTTTACTGGATACTTGTAGTTGTGAGCAGCGCCTCATACAGCATATTCAGAACTCCTAAGCAAACAAGCCCTTAAAGGGGATGTCCAGCAAAGACCACTGGACACTCTATCCCCCGCAAAAGAGCGAATGCTCAACCTCCGCTCCATTCATTAGCTATGGGGCTGCTGGAAAAAGTGGAGCCCAGTGCTCAGCATATAGGCAATGAATGGAGGGGTGGTTGAGCGTGCGCTCTGCTGCGTCATTCTACCAGGGATAAAGGTTATTATGCGGAGTGGTGAGAGACCAGAGGTCGGACCCCATTGATCTAGAAGTTATCTTTACTAGACAACACCTTTTAAAAAAAAAAATAATAAAATATATATCTCTCCAAATGCTTGTGTAAAATAATAATTTCCTCAGGTTCAGCTCTGACACTGACGCTGACTTTGTCTCTGTTTTGGCTTCAGTGGTGAGGTCACAACTAGAGTGCCCAACTGCTGCAGCCAATCGCTAAGTTCTATCTACATTGCCAGAGTCGCTAAGGTCAGTGATTGGCTGCAGCAGTAAAGAGCACTGTAGCCGTGACATCATTGTCGCAGCTAGAACTCACTGGACCTGGGGAAGGCGAGGACCATCTGGTTTTATTTTACATGACTGCAATGTTTGGGGATGGGTTTGTTTTTTGTTTTTTTTTTGTTTTTTTTAAATGGAAATCCCCTTTAAATATGCATGTACCCCACATACCTACATGGCAGCTCTCGCTTAATACGTACGGGGGACCTTATCTGTGCAAGTCTTGCCTAAACTTGTGTCAAAGATAAACCTATAAAGCAATTTTGTACAAATCCTCAAAATGCATCAAACGTCTCTGCAGTCATCTTCTGACCTGGAAAGGAAAGGACCCCGGGGCGACTCTTCATTAATCCTGCCGAGTGCTGCTGTAATGGGTAAAAGTAATATTCTGTAGTAAGTTATATAACTCTATTTCTCTCAGTAGATTGCCTCTTTATCCAGAGGAACAACTGAGTCCATTCAAGCCTCCTCCTCTCCATCAGAGTCCCGTGATCCCTCCACAGCAGGAGCGCAGCACCGTCCCCATCTGCTCTCACATTCTGTCTGGTGCACCAGAGTCTGCCTTGGTCATGGGATGAACGCCGCCATCTCCTGCTCAAAATCTACCTCAACGCCTGACGTGGACGCCGACCAATACATCTGTGACACGGTGCAGGGCCGGGAGACCTCGCGGAGCCATCACTGAGCTTCCAGAAGAAAATGCAATACCCCAAGGAGCAATCCAAGATGCATCTATTTTTCTAAAGTGTTAAGTGCCTGGGATGAAAGTGTCCGATGAGAGTTGTGCTGCTCGTTAATAGTGAGCAGTGCGTTACTTGCCATGTTTTGGGTTATAGGAACCAAACGGTGCTGGAATCGTCCTATTCCTCTCACATCGGGGGGCCTTGGGTCCATGCACATCCCGGTCCAGGATTTCTGGTGTCTTCTCTGCTGTTTGTGGTTGAGTTTAGATTTTGCTAAAATAATATATTGTTAATAAATAATGATAAAACTGCTGCGAGGGCTGACACTTCTGACTCCGGCTGAGCTCCTCCAGCAGCTCCGTAAGCTCCTTGGTCCTGTAGTTAAATCCTGCGGTTATGGGGGTCCTCTGACGTCCTGGGCTGAGGCTCATGGCGTCCAAGACCGAGTTAAAGGCAATCGGTGATCATTGCCAGAAAGGTCTCAAATAGAAATGAAAAGATGCATTAAATACATTAATACTTCACAATTAGTTTTGATGTAATACTAGTGTCAGATCTGCCACTTTATGGGTGAAGATGTGTCCTCAGTGCGAATTCCCAAACTCAGGACTGCGATGTTGAGCTATGTGGCTGGGGGTCACTGGTTGGAGACCACTGATATGAGCGATCTCACGACTGCAGCTTATAGTCTCCCATAGTGGGTTAGTGACCCGGGATCCTTTCATCATGGATGCCTATTCACACAGTTACACCTCGTCAGCTGAGGGCTCGTTACAGCCCCTCGCCTGTCCTTCCGTGTTACCGTTCTGCTCAGTAAGCGGCTTTTTTTTTTTTTTTTAAGCTGTTCAGGCGGGGGCTCAGATTCAGTAGCGGCTCTACAGCTGACAATATTTAGCAAGTACCAAAATAAGACAGAGCAGTGACACCCCCCCCCCCCCCCCCCTCGCTCCCCCGCAGCTGGGGTGTCATATTGTGAGACCCCAGGATGCCAAGTCCTCCCAGGGAAAACTGCAGCTGTCACGGCACTGGGGACAGAATATCCCGGCCTGTACCATGGAGGGGAGCGCTCGCTGCAGGAACAGAGACCCTCAATGTGCCTGAGGGATCATTGCTTCCAAATTGTGCACTCACCTGCAGTTTTATTTATGTTCACACAAAATCCGCAGGTTTTTTACCTATGGATCCTTTGCATTGTGTGAAATCTGCAGAGAAAATCCTCAAGAACAAGCGTCCTGCAGATCTAAGGGTATGTCTCCACGTTCAGGATTGCATCAGTCTTTGGTCAGGATTTTATGCAAGTAAAAACTGCACCTGAGGTCACTGGCAGGTCACCTGTGGTGTACCTGCGTGTTTTGCTCATAGTAGCAACATGCAGCGTTTTTAAAAAACGCACAACGCATGCGTTTTCGCGGCAAAAACGCATGCGTTTTTAAACGCATAGTGGAGTCTGGATTTCATAAAATCCCATCCACTATGCTGTAACATCTGGACGCTGCGTTTTTGACGCAGCAGAAAAACGCAGCGTCAAAAACGCAGCGTTTCCTGAACGTGGAAACATACCCTAAGAATCCACAGAATGCTTTAACTTTTTTTTATTATTTTTTTCCTCTTTGGTTTTGAAAACTGATGTATGATTAGTACAGTGAGTATCTTCAGGATTCCTGAACATGTCCGGTGGGTGCACTGTAACCTATGATGGCGATACAGGGCCGACCCCCGAGGTTTCTGCTGCAGATTTGACCATACGCTTAGGATGACGCATACGGGGGCAGCAGCGGTGGTCCCACCTCTGGAATTCTCACCAATCCTGAGTGTGGAGGAGCAGTGAACTTGACTTTCCCCTGTAAAGTCGCCCCCGATCTGTGTTCCTTCTCTGAAGTGGCGATGGTCTGCGGACGTCTCCACTCCTGCAGGTTGATTGCAGCAATCTTCTGTGGAAGGATCCGTTGTCCATCCATAAGGTCGACTACTTTTTTTTTTTTTCCCCCTCTCCCTCGTGATGTCATTAATATGCCATAACCTCCCCAGGTCAAAACCTTCCACCGGGCTCGGTGCAGTTCTTCTTGCACGCCATGACACGCTCCAACCTCCAGTCTGGCCATTCTTAGTCCATTATAAACATATTCCACCAGCTGACCCCGACGAACACGATGGACAAGCCTAGGACTACCAGGTAGAATGACCACTAACTGGTTCTTCAGGAACTAGGAGTCATCCAACCATACACATTAATCCACTTCTTTGCACTCGTCTTTCCCCTCCTCTAATCCCCTGCTTGTATACGCATAATGCTCAGCAACAGGAGTGCCAGCTCACTGAGGGAGCAGATTACAGATGCCGATGGAGGTCTATAAAGTGTAAGGCTCATATTAATAAAAGTATGTATATATATATGTGTATGTGTATCCCCGGAGCTGGATTCACAGCTACACTGCTCAGAATTGCTGCATATTGTCCTCCATGCTGCTGCTTCTGAACATAGAGACAGAAGAGCAGGAATCCTCATTTGTGGGTGCTGTGTATAGGAGATACCATGGCAGCTTGTCTACACCCACTAGCTCAGAGACAACTGAAAAGTAGAGATAAAGCCTGGAGAGGGGAAATCTAGTGAAAATGCAGAATATCCGTAATATAATGAGAAGCAATAGGGATAATCCTCTTGTACGCACGGCTTATTCTAAATCAAACGTTTATCTCCTTCACACAACTCCCTCTCCTACGATGCGTAACATGGTGCTGACCGTACAGGATCTGTAGGTGTGGGGCCACATGATGTAGGGCTTAGAGCCACAGAAAATGAACATTAGCTTCAAATTAAATTCTTCTGAAATGTCCCATATGTAAAGAATTGTGTATAAATTGTGCTGTGGTCCTAGACTGACAACTTCCCCCATAAAAACTCTTGGTCTCGAAGAGAACCTTGTCGAAGTCATGGTGTCCTGTCATTCTAAGCTACCAACATTACACAATTAAAGTAAACCTGACAGCTGATAAAAACCCCTGAAGACCAAGACAAACCTGAGAATAGTAGGACAGGCAGGTTCCTGGTAGCTTAGAATATAACTTCTGACAATACTATATAATATATAATACTGACAATATGCACAAGAAAATTACTATAATACTGCCCCCTATGTACAAGAATATAACTACTATAATACTGCTCCTATGTACAAGAATATAACTACTATAATACTGCCCCCTATGTACAAGAATATAACTACTATAATACTGCTCCTATGTACAAGAATATAACTACTATAATACTTGCCCCTATGTACAAGAATATAACTACTATAATACTGCCCCCTATGTACAAGAATATAACTACTATAATACTGCTCCTATGTACAAGAATATAACTACTATAATACTGCCCCCTATGTACAAGAATATAACTACTATAATACTGCTCCTATGTACAAGAATATAACTACTATAATACTTGCCCCTATGTACAAGAATATAACTACTATAATACTGCCCCTATGTACAAAAATATAACTACTATAATACTGCTCCTATGTACAAGAATATAACTGCTATAATACTGCTCCTATGTACAAGAATATAACTACTATAATACTGCTATATACAAGAATATAACTACTATAATACTGCTCCTATGTACAAGAATATAACTACTATAATACTGCTCCTTATGTACAAGAATATAACTACTATAATACTGCCCCCTATGTACAAGAATATAACTACTATAATACTGCCCCTTATGTACAAGAATATAACTACTATAATACTGCCCCCTATGTACAAGAATATAACTACTATAATACTGCTCCTATGTACAAGAATATAACTATTATAATACTGCTCCTATGTACAAGAATATAACTACTATAATACTGCCCATATGTACAAGACTATAACTACTATAATACTGCCCCCTATGTACAAGAATATAACTACTATAATACTGCCCCTATGTACAAGAATATAACTACTATAATACTGCCCCTATGTACAAGAATATAACTACTATAATACTGCCCCTATGTACAAGAATATAACTACTATAATACTGTCCCTATGTACAAGAATATAACTAGTATAATACTGCTCCTATGTACAAGAATATAACTGCTATAATACTGCCCCCTATGTACAAGAATATAACTACTATAATACTGTCCCTATGTACAAGAATATAACTAGTATAATACTGCTCCTATGTACAAGAATATAACTGCTATAATACTGCTCCTATGTACAAGAATATAACTAGTATAATACTGCTCCTATGTACAAGAATATAACTACTATAATACTGCCCCCTATGTACAAGAATATAACTACTATAATACTGTCCCTATGTACAAGAATATAACTAGTATAATACTGCTCCTATGTACAAGAATATAACTGCTATAATACTGCTCCTATGTACAAGAATATAACTACTATAATACTGCTCCTATATACAAGAATATAACTACTATAATACTGCTCCTATGTACAAGAATATAACTACTATAATACTGCCCCCTATGTACAAGAATATAACTACTATAATACTGCCCCTGTGTACAAGAATATAACTACTATAATACTGCCCCCTATGTACAAGAATATAACTGCTATAATACTGCTCCTATGTACAAGAATATAACCAACCACAACAACTAAAGGCATGGACAGCCGAAAGAGTGTACCCACACAGGAGATCAGTATAAATAGCCTTTATTAAGGTGAAAGTGGCTACTTTGCATTCCGCACTTTATAGGTGTTTTCACTGGGCCCGTAGGTCTGATTTCTTATCTTGTGGCTCCACACACACACTAATCATTGTTTTTTGCACAATTTTTTGCAGCAACTATTGATGAACTTTTTTTAGTGAGTGTATCTACTTTTGCACTATTATATATATATATATATATATATATATATATATATATATATATATACACACACATATTTTTACAATTGGCATTTTTTATTGTTCTAATTATTTTCACTACTTTTGGCACATAGTCGGCATTGTCTATATTGGGGTCACCAATATCTATTGTGATATTTTTATATGAGATTTTTTTATAAATTTTCCTGTCATAAATTTGCGTACTACATCATTTTATATTAAATAATTATATTTATTTTTATTGTGCCACTTTCACCTTAATAAAGGCTATTTATACTGATCTCCTGTGTGGGTACACTCTTTCGGCTGTCCATGCCTTTAGTTGTTGTGGTTGGTTCTCCATCTTAGTGTTTAGTCACTACTTTCTCACAGAACACGATCACTATTTTAGTTTGAATAAACAGATATATATCTACTGATACACCAAAAATTAATCAATAAAGAATTGTTATATCTGTGTTTCTAAACGTAAGAATATAACTACTACAATACTGCTCCTATGTACAAGAATATGACTATTATAATACTGCCCCTATGTACAAAAATATAACTACTATAATACTGCCCCTATGTACAAGAATATAACTACTATAATACTGCTCCTATGTACAATAATATAACTACTATAATAAAGCCCCCTATGTACAAGAATATAACTACTATAATACTGCTCCTATGTACAAGAATATACCGTAACTACTATAATACTGCCCCTATATACAAGAATATAACTACTATAATACTACTATGTACAAGAATATAACTACTATAATACTGCTCCTATGTACGAGAATATAACTACTATAATACTGCTCCTATGTACAAGAATATACCGTAACTACTATAATACTGCCCCTATATACAAGAATATAACTACTATAATACTACTATGTACAAGAATATAACTACTATAATACTGCTCCTATGTACGAGAATATAACTACTATAATACTGCCCCCTGTGTACAAGAATATACTATAATACTGCCCCCTGTGTACAAGAATATACTATAATACTGCCCCTATGTACAAGAATATAACTATTATAATACTGCCCCTATATACAAGAATATAACTACTAAAATACTGCTATGTGCAAGAATATAACTGCTATAATACTGCTCCTGTGTTCAAGAATGTAACTACTATAATACTGCCTCTGTACAAGAATATAACTGCTATAATACTGCCCCCTATGTACAAGAATATAACTGCTATAATACTGCTCCTATGTACAAGAATATAACTACTATAATACTGCCCCTATGTACAAGAATATAACTATAATACTGTCCCTATGTACAAGAATATAACTACTATAATACTGCCCCTATGTACAAGAATATAACTATAATACTGTCCCTATGTACAAGAATATAACTACTATAATACTGCCCCTATGTACAAGAATATAACTATAATACTGTCCCTATGTACAATAATACAGTTATATGAAAAAGTTTGGGCACCCCTATTAATCTTAAGCTTAATGTTTTATAAAAATAGTTTATTTTGCCACAGCTATTTCTGTTTCATATATCTAATAACTGTTGGACACAGTAATGTTTCTGCCTTGAAATGAGGTTTATTGTACTAACAGAAAATGTGCAATCTGCATTCAAACAAAATTTGACAGGTGCATAAGTATGGGCACCTCACCAGAAAAGTGACATTAATATTTAGTAGATCCTCCTTTTGCAAAAATAACAGCCTCTAGTCGCTTCCTGTAGCTTTTAATGAGTTCCTGGATCCTGGATGAAGGTATTTTTGACCATTCCTCTTTACAAAATAATTCCAGTTCAGTTAAGTTTGATGGTCGCCGAGCATGGACAGCCCTCTTCAAATGATCCCACAGATGTTCAATGATATTCAGGTCTGGGGACTGGGATGGCCATTCCAGAACAGTGTAATTGTTCCTCTGCATGAATGCCTGAGAAGATTTGGAGCGGTGTTTTGGATCATTGTCTTGCTGAAAGATCCATCCCCTGTGTAACTTCAACTTTGTCACTGATTCATGAACATTATTGTCAAGAATCTGCTGATACTGAGAGGAATCCATGCGTCCCTCAACTTTAACAAGATTCCCGGTGCCGGCATTGGCCACACAGCCCCAAAGCATGATGGAACCTCCACCAAATTTTACTGTGGGTAGCAAGTGTTTTTCTTGGAATGCTGTGTTTTTTGGCTGCCATGCATAACGCCATTTTGTATGACCAAACAACTCAATCTTGGTTTCATCAGTCCACAGGACCTTCTTCCAAGAAGAAATTGGCTTCTCCAAATGTGCTTTTGCATACCTCAGCCGACTCTTGTTTGTGGCGTGCTTGCAGGAACGGCTTCTTTCGCATCACTCTCCCATACAGCTTCTCCTTGTGCAAAGTGCATTGTATAGTTGACCGATGCACAGTGACACCATCTGCAGCAAGTTGATGCTGCAGATCTCTGGAGGTGGATTGTCCTTGACTGATCTCACCATTCTTCTCTGCCTTTCTGATGTTTTTCTTGGCCTGACACTTCTGGCCTTAACAAGAACTGTACCTGTGTTCTTCCATTTCCTTACTATGTTCCTCACAGTGGAAATTGACAGGTTAAATCTCTGAGACAGCTTTTTGTATCCTTCCCCTGAACAACTATGTTGAATAATCTTTGTTTTCAGATCATTTGACAGTTGTTTTGAGGAGCCCATGATGCCACTCTTCAGAAGAGATTCAAACAGGAGAACAACTTGCACGTGGCCACTTTAAGTAGCTTTTCTCATGATTGCATACACCTGGCTATGAAGTTCAAAGCTCAATGAGGTTACAAAACAAAAAAAAGTGCTTTAGGAAAAGTCAGTAAAAAGTAGGTAGGAGTATTGAAAACAAGAAAATGATAAGGGTGCCCATACTTATGCACCTGTCAAATTTCGTTTGAATGCAGATTGCACATTTTCTGTTAGAACAATAAACCTCATTTCAAGGCAGAAACATTACTGTGTCCAACAGTTATTAGATATATGAAACTGAAATAGCTGTTGCAAAAAAAATAATTTTTATAAAACATTAAGCTTAAGATTAATAGGGGTGCCCAAACTTTTTCATATAACTGTATATCTACTATAATACTACTGCCCCTATATACAAGAATATAACTACTATAATACTGCCCCCTATGTACAGGAATATACTATAATACTGCCCCTATGTGCAAGAATACACAATACTGCCCCTATGTACAAGAATATACTATAATACTGCCCCTATGTGCAGTATTATAACTACCATAATACTGCTCCTATGTGCAAGAATATAACTACCATAATACTGCTCCTATGTGCAAGAATATAACTACTATAATACTGCCCCTATGTACAAGAATATAACTACTATAATACTGCCCCCTATGTACAAGAGTATAACTACCATAATACTGCTCCTATGTGCAAGAATATAACTACCATAATACTGCTCCTATGTGCAAGAATATAACTACTATAATACTGCCCCTATGTACAAGAATATAACTACTATAATACTGCCCCCTATGTATAAGAATATAACTACTATAATACTGCCCCCTATGTACAAGAATATAACTACTATAATACTGCTATGTGCAAGAATATAACTGCTATAATACTGCCCCTATGTACAAGAATATAACTACTATAATACTGCTCCTAAGTACAAGAATATAACTACTATAATACTGCCCCTATGTATAAGAATATAACTACTATAATACGGCTCCTATGTACAAGAATATTACTATAATACTGCCCCTATGTACAAGAATGTAACTACTATAATACTGTCCCCTATGTACAAGAATATAACTACTATAATACTGCCCCATGTACAAGAATATAACTACTATAGTACTGTCCCCTATGTACAAGAATGTAACTACTATAATACTGTCCCCTATGTACAAGACTATAACTACTATAATACTGTCCCCTATGTAAAAGAATGTAACTACTATAATACTGCCCCTATGTACAAGCATATAACTACTATAATACTGCCCCCTATGTACAAGAATGTAACTACTATAATACTGCTCCTATGTACAAGAATATAACTACTATAATACTGCCCCTATGTACAAGAATATAACTACTATAATACTGCCCCTATTTGCAAGAATATACTATAATACTACCCCTATGTGCAGTATTATAACTGCCATAATACTGCTCCTATGTGCAAGAATATAACTAATATAATACTGCTATGTGCAAGAATATAACTGCTATAATACTGCCCCTATGTACAAGAATATAACTACTATAATACTGCCCCTATGTACAATAATATAACTACTATAATACTGCTCCCCATGTACAAGAATGTAACTACTATAATACGGCTCCTATGTACAAGAATATAACTACTATAATACTGCCCCTATGTACAAGAATGTAACTACTATAATACTGTCCCCTATGTACAAGAATATACTATAATACTGCCCCATGTACAAGAATATAACTACTATAGTACTGTCCCCTATGTACAAGAATGTAACTACTATAATACTGTCCCCTATGTACAAGACTATAACTACTATAATACTGTCCCCTATGTAAAAGAATGTAACTACTATAATACTGCCCCTATGTACAAGCATATAACTACTATAATACTGTCCCCTATGTAAAAGAATGTAACTACTATAATACTGCCCCTATGTACAAGAATATAACTACTATAATGCTGCCCCTATGTACAAGAATATAACCTATAATACTGCCCCTATGTACAAGAATATAACTACTATAATACTGTCCCCTATGTAAAAGAATGTAACTACTATAATACTGCCCCATGTACAAGAATATAACTATTATAATACTGCCCCTATGTAAAAGAATATAACTGCTATAATACTGCCCCTATGTACAAGAATATAACTACTATAATACTGCCCCTATGTACAAGAATATAACTACTATAATACTGCCCCCTATGTAAAAGAATGTAACTACTATAATACTGCCCCTATATGCAAGAATATAACTACTACAATACTGCCCCCTATGTACAAGGATATAACTACTATAATACTGCTCCTATATACAACAATATACTATAATACTGCCCCCTATGTACAAGAATATAACTACTATAATACTGCTCCCCATGTACAAGTATATAAATGCTATAATACTGACCCCTATGTACAAGAATATAACTGCTTTAATACTGCCCCTATATACAAGAATATAACTACTATAATACTGTCCCCTATGTACAAGAATGTGACTACTATAATACTGCCCCATGTACAAGAATATAACTAGTAGAATACTGCCCCTATGTACAAGAATGTAACTAGTATAATACTGCCCCTATGTACAAGAATATAACTACTATAATACTGCCCCATGTACAAGAATATAACTACTATAGTACTGTCCCCTATGTACAAGAATGTAACTACTATAATACTGTCCCCTATGTACAAGACTATAACTACTATAATACTGCTCCTATGTACAGGAATATAACTACTATAATACAGCCCCTATGTACAAGAATATAACTACTATAATACTGCCCCTATGTACAAGAATATAACTAATACTGCCCCTATGTACAAGAATATAACTACTATAATACTGTCCCCTATGTACAAGAATATAACTACTATAATACTGCCCCTATATGCAAGAATATAACTACTATAATACTGCCCCTATGTATAAGAATATAACTACTATAATACTGTCCCCTATGTACAAGAATATAACTACTATAATACTGCCCCATGTACAAGAATATAACTACTATAGTACTGTCCCCTATGTACAAGAATGTAACTACTATAATACTGCCCCATGTACAAGAATATAACTACTATAGTACTGTCCCCTATGTACAAGAATGTAACTACTATAATACTGTCCCCTATGTACAAGAATATAACTACTATAATACTGCCCCATGTACAAGAATATAACTACTATAATACTGTCCCCTATGTACAAGAATATAACTACTATAATACTGCCCCTATGTACAAGAATATAACTACTATAATACTGTCCCCTATGTAAAAGAATGTAACTACTATAATACTGCCCCTATGTACAAGAATATAACTACTATAATGCTGCCCCTATGTACAAGAATATAACTGCTATAATACTGTCCCTATGTACAAGAATATAACTGCTATAATACTGCCCCTATGTACAAGAATATAACTACTATAATACTGTACCCTATGTAAAGGAATGTAACTACTATAATACTGCCCCATGTACAAGAATATAACTACTTTAATACTGCCCCTATGTACAAGAATATAACTACTATAATACTGCACCTATGTACAAGAATATAACTACTATAATACTGCCCCATGTACAAGAATATAACTACTATAGTACTGTCCCCTATGTACAAGAATGTAACTACTATAATACTGCCCCATGTACAAGAATATAACTACTATAGTACTGTCCCCTATGTACAAGAATGTAACTACTATAATACTGTCCCCTATGTACAAGAATATAACTACTATAATACTGCCCCTATGTACAAGAATATAACTACTATAATACTGCCCCTATGTACAAGAATATAACTACTATAATACTGCCCCTATGTACAAGAATATAACTACTATAGTACTGTCCCCTATGTACAAGAATGTAACTACTATAATACTGTCCCCTATGTACAAGAATATAACTACTATAATACTGCCCCTATGTACAAGAATATAACTACTATAATACTGCCCCTATGTACAAGAATATAACTACTATAATACTGCCTCCTATGTACAAGAATATAACTACTATGATACTGCTCCTATGTACAAGAATAAATCTACTATAATACTGCCCTTATATACAAGAATATAACTACTATAATACTGGCCCTATGTGCAAGAATATAACTACTATAATACTGCACCTATGTACAAGAATATAACTACTATAATACTGCCCCTATATGCAAGAATATAACTAATATAATACTGCCCCTATGTACAAGAATATGACTACTATAATACTGCTCCTATGTACAAGAATATAACTACTATAATACTGCCCCTATGTACAAGAATATAGCTACTATAATACTGCTCCTATGTACAAGAATATAACTACTATAATACTGTCCCCTATGTAAAAGAATGTAACTACTATAATACTGCCCCTATGTACAAGAATATAACTACTATAATACTGTCCCCTATGTAAAAGAATGTAACTACTATAATACTGCCCCTATGTACAAGAATATGACTACTATAATACTGCCCCTATGTACAAGAATATAACTACTATAATGCTGCCCCTATGTACAAGAATATAACTGCTATAATACTGCCCCTATGTACAAGAATATAACTACTATAATACTGTCCCCTATGTAAAAGAATGTAACTACTATAATACTGCCCCTATGTACAAGAATATAACTACTATAATACTGCCTCCTATGTACAAGAATATAACTACTATGATACTGCTCCTATGTACAAGAATAAATCTACTATAATACTGCCCCTATATACAAGAATATAACTACTATAATACTGGCCCTATGTGCAAGAATATAACTACTATAATACTGCACCTATGTACAAGAATATAACTACTATAATACTGCCCCTATATGTAAGAATATAACTAATATAATACTGCCCCTATGTACAAGAATATAACTACTATAATACTGCTCCTATGTACAAGAATATAACTACTATAATACTGCCCCTATGTACAAGAATATAGCTACTATAATACTGCTCCTATGTACAAGAATATAACTACTATAATACTGCCCCTATGTACAAGAATATAACTACTATAATACTGCCCCTATGTACAAGAATATAACTACTATAATACTGCCCCTATGTACAAGAATATAGCTACTATAATACTGCTCCTATGTACAAGCATATAACTACTATAATACTGCCCCTATGTACAAGCATATTACTACTATAATACTGCCCCTATGTACAAGCATATAACTACTATAATACTGCCCCTATGTACAAGAATATAACTACTATAATACTGTCCCCTATGTAAAAGAATGTAACTACTATAATACTGCCCCTATGTACAAGAATATAACTACTATAATACTGTCCCCTATGTAAAAGAATGTAACTACTATAATACTGCCCCTATGTACAAGAATATAACTGCTATAATGCTGCCCCTATGTACAAGAATATAACTGCTATAATACTGCCCCTATGTACAAGAATATAACTACTATAATACTGGCCCTATGTGCAAGAATATAACTACTATAATACTGCTCCTATGTACAAGAATGTAATTACTTTAATACTGCACCTATGTACAAGAATATAACTACTATAATACTGCCCCTATATGCAAGAATATAACTAATATAATACTGCCCCTATGTACAAGAATATAACTACTATAATACTGCTCCTATGTACAAGAATATAACTACTATAATACTGCCCCTATGTACAAGAATATAACTACTATAATACTGCTCCTATGTACAAGAATATAGCTACTATAATACTGCTCCTATGTACAAGAATATAACTGCTATAATACTGTCCCCTATGTACAAGAATGTAACTACTATAATACTGCCCCATGTACAAGAATATAACTACTATAGTACTGTCCCCTATGTACAAGAATGTAACTACTATAATACTGTCCCCTATGTACAAGAATATAACTACTATAATACTGCCCCTATGTACAAGAATATAACTACTATAATACTGCCCCTATGTACAAGAATATAACTACTATAATACTGCCCCTATGTACAAGAATATAACTACTATAGTACTGTCCCCTATGTACAAGAATGTAACTACTATAATACTGTCCCCTATGTACAAGAATATAACTACTATAATACTGCCCCTATGTACAAGAATATAACTACTATAATACTGCCCCTATGTACAAGAATATAACTACTATAATACTGCCTCCTATGTACAAGAATATAACTACTATGATACTGCTCCTATGTACAAGAATAAATCTACTATAATACTGCCCTTATATACAAGAATATAACTACTATAATACTGGCCCTATGTGCAAGAATATAACTACTATAATACTGCACCTATGTACAAGAATATAACTACTATAATACTGCCCCTATATGCAAGAATATAACTAATATAATACTGCCCCTATGTACAAGAATATGACTACTATAATACTGCTCCTATGTACAAGAATATAACTACTATAATACTGCCCCTATGTACAAGAATATAGCTACTATAATACTGCTCCTATGTACAAGAATATAACTACTATAATACTGTCCCCTATGTAAAAGAATGTAACTACTATAATACTGCCCCTATGTACAAGAATATAACTACTATAATACTGTCCCCTATGTAAAAGAATGTAACTACTATAATACTGCCCCTATGTACAAGAATATGACTACTATAATACTGCCCCTATGTACAAGAATATAACTACTATAATGCTGCCCCTATGTACAAGAATATAACTGCTATAATACTGCCCCTATGTACAAGAATATAACTACTATAATACTGTCCCCTATGTAAAAGAATGTAACTACTATAATACTGCCCCTATGTACAAGAATATAACTACTATAATACTGCCTCCTATGTACAAGAATATAACTACTATGATACTGCTCCTATGTACAAGAATAAATCTACTATAATACTGCCCCTATATACAAGAATATAACTACTATAATACTGGCCCTATGTGCAAGAATATAACTACTATAATACTGCACCTATGTACAAGAATATAACTACTATAATACTGCCCCTATATGTAAGAATATAACTAATATAATACTGCCCCTATGTACAAGAATATAACTACTATAATACTGCTCCTATGTACAAGAATATAACTACTATAATACTGCCCCTATGTACAAGAATATAGCTACTATAATACTGCTCCTATGTACAAGAATATAACTACTATAATACTGCCCCTATGTACAAGAATATAACTACTATAATACTGCCCCTATGTACAAGAATATAACTACTATAATACTGCCCCTATGTACAAGAATATAGCTACTATAATACTGCTCCTATGTACAAGCATATAACTACTATAATACTGCCCCTATGTACAAGCATATTACTACTATAATACTGCCCCTATGTACAAGCATATAACTACTATAATACTGCCCCTATGTACAAGAATATAACTACTATAATACTGTCCCCTATGTAAAAGAATGTAACTACTATAATACTGCCCCTATGTACAAGAATATAACTACTATAATACTGTCCCCTATGTAAAAGAATGTAACTACTATAATACTGCCCCTATGTACAAGAATATAACTGCTATAATGCTGCCCCTATGTACAAGAATATAACTGCTATAATACTGCCCCTATGTACAAGAATATAACTACTATAATACTGGCCCTATGTGCAAGAATATAACTACTATAATACTGCTCCTATGTACAAGAATGTAATTACTTTAATACTGCACCTATGTACAAGAATATAACTACTATAATACTGCCCCTATATGCAAGAATATAACTAATATAATACTGCCCCTATGTACAAGAATATAACTACTATAATACTGCTCCTATGTACAAGAATATAACTACTATAATACTGCCCCTATGTACAAGAATATAACTACTATAATACTGCTCCTATGTACAAGAATATAGCTACTATAATACTGCTCCTATGTACAAGAATATAACTGCTATAATACTGTCCCCTATGTACAAGAATGTATTAAATATTGTACGTTTTGGGTACAAAATGTCCGGGATGATGCGTTTCTGTACTATTTGCAGGATTGCCCAAAGTGGAACTGCAGTAACTTTTCGTTGATTGTCTGGTGCGCTGCCAGTAACATTTGGCTCCTATCCTGTTATTCCCTACAAGAACCAGAACATACTTTAACCCTTTCTTTTCTGCTTGTTGTTTTCTCCCTGAACTAATATAACAATGCTGAGCATGAGACTTCTCACTGACCATATTATCAGGGTCATTGTATGGCGGAGCCCAGTAATGACGCTTGTAGGATTTGCTCTTTCTGGCACTTTCTGGAGTTTGTATTTGTGATTTCTTCCTTTGTGATGTGACGTCTTTAGATCTCGTGTCTCATTATCAGGTTTTGCTGGAGATTCCTTGGTAACTAATACGATTTCCCAGTAGAGAACCCTGCGGCTGCGGCATTATTACAGATCAGGAGTATCTAACCCTGTCTTGTGTGATACTGTCTGCTGAGCCGTGTATCTAATCCTGTCCTGTGTGATACTGTCAGCTGAGCTGTGTATCTAATCCTATCATGTGTGATACTGTCCGCTGAGCTGTGTATCTAATCCTATCATGTGTGATACTGTCCGCTGAGCTGTGTATCTAATCATGTTCGATGCCATGAGCAAAGCCTATCCTGTTTGAGACAGTGATACAAAGCTGGTGTATCTAAGCCAATCGTGTGATACTGTCAGTTCCTTATTATATATTACTAGATAGTGGCCCGATTCTAACGCATCGGGTATTCTAGAATATGTATAGTAGTATATAGCACAGCCCATGCAGTACATAACACAGCCCACGCAGAACATAACAGCCCACGTAGTATATAGCACAGCCCGTGCAGTATATACCACAGCCCACATAGTATATAGCACAGCCACGCAGTATATTGCCCAGCCACACAGTATATTGCACAGCCACGTAGTATATAGCACAGCCCACATAGTATATAGCACAGAGACGTAGTATATAACAGCCCACGCAGTATATAACACAGCCCATGTAGCCCACCATATCCCTGTTAAAAAAAGACAAAATAAAAAAATTGTTATACACTCACCTTCCGGTGGTCCCCGGATCCAGCACAGGCATTTAGCGATGCTCCGGTCCCAAGAATGCATTGCGGCAATAACGAGACCGCTACGTCATCTCCGGTCATTGTCGAAATGCATTCTTGGGACCGGAGCGTCGCGAGGAGCGGGAAAGGCGCCGGAAGGTGAGAATATAATGATTTTTTATTTTTTTAATTAGTTTTAACATTATATGTTTTTACTATTGATGCTGCATAGGCAGCATCATTAGTAAAAAGTTGGTCACACAGGGATAATGGCAGCGTTAATGGACTGCTAAAACCCTATGTGGGCACTGACTGGAGGGGAGTAGGGAGGGGCCAATTCACGGCCGGACTGTGCCTGTCGCTGATTGGTCGTAGCCAGCCGGCCGCGACCAATCAGCGACCCGGGATTTCCGCGACAGACAGACGGAAGTACCCCTTAGGTAATTATGTATATAGATATCCTTATTTCCTATGTGACTTTTTGTTCTTGATCATCCAGTTCATTCCATATTAACATAAGACGCCGGGAACCAGTAATAATAATAAGTATCAGCCGCTCTGATTATTGAGCTGGAAAACAGGAGAACGAAGCGAAGGACAAGAACACGAGGTGAGTGCGGAAATCCTGGCTCCACATACACACAGGGCGTCAGTGAGATAAATCTACGTCTAATATTGAGTCATAAATGCTGTATAGCGTCTCTGTACAATAGTGTCATATGGTGAAAACATAACAGTGCCCTATAGTGCACACATAACACTATTTATTCCAGGTACATACATAATACCGCCATATAGTGTCTACACACAATATTCTCATTGAAAGCATTAACATAAACTATAGTGCACACATAATACCATCACACGTGTCTCTTTGTCTTCTGGTGTTTGCTCTAATTTTTTTGCATATACATGTTCTTAATGAATCCATACAATAACATTTTACTTTTTAAGTGATTCTTGTGATATATTTCATCCCCGGCACAATCTTGTTTTTTTTCTCGTTATTTAATTATTTTTGTGCCACATGGGGAAGCGCTATACGTTTAGGTTAATTGAGATATATTGGTAAAATCTTCCTTCAGTCCAATAGGTTATTATAAGAGACAATTCCACCTGATTTACCTCTTGGGCCCCAGGTTGCGCCAATGCTAGTCTGCCCCTGCACTGTACAATGCACCATCATGATAAGATACAATATTTGTCCTGTGTGTTACATAGTATTAAACATTGACTAAGAAGATACAATGTTGCAGCAGACACATCCATACAACAATGCTGCTCCCATTCTGCACTGCCCATACCGTTACAGCTGGGGCAGCATTTATTGCAGCACTCCTATATTGCATGCATGAAGGCCCCCCCATATGTGATGATTCAGCTGGGGGGGGTCATGTGAAATATGGGACTGGTAATGTGCTGCGATTATAGGGGGCATATCCACAGCAGGTGTGCGGCACAGAGCAGCCACAGCTGGGGGGCTACCCTGCACCAATGCACCCTGCCAAGCAGCCCAGCAATGACATTCTATCCTAGGAGCAAATGTTATCTCCACAACCTGCAAGGAGAGGGAGGGGGAGAGAGGAAGAGGAGGAATCAAGAGGGAAGGGACAGATTCAGAGGCTGAGGACACAGCCTGGGAGCCAAGAGAATGAGCAGAGGGTCTGGGGGGCACCAAGGAGCTGGGGAGCAGATATTACTGAGGAGCAAAGGGGGATAAAGCTTATAGATGGGGGAGGGGGGCTAAGAAGCAAGCAGCTGCCTGAGTGACCCATTTAGTGCATTGCTCTCTGGGACTGACACTTTGCTGTAGAAGAACTAGACCCACATAAGGAAAGAAGGGCTGATGTGTGTGCAAGGACCCAGGATGGGGTAGGATTGCAGCTCTGGAGGCAGCGGTGGTGACTGCACCCCATCCCAAGGCTTCAGCATGGAGATTATGGACCAGGATGACGCCCAACAGGTAATCCCTCCTGCACGGTTCTCATCACATTCCCCGTGTACAGATGTAGCGAATGCGCCAGGTAACTTTCCTAAGATGCACGGAGTAATGTCACCATATAACATGACAAACGCATTGTTGCTGCATGCGGCGGTGCTCCGCTCTGCTACATAGGCCGTACTCAGCGCAGCTCTGATACAGCACTCATTGCACTGGGACTTGTAGTTCTACAGAGCTGGAGACGTTCGAGTTGCCCGAGTTATGGCTGCTCTTCCCTGTGTGCCCGTTCCAGTGATATTTTGCCCTCCAGTCTGAAAGGATGATGTATATGGTGTATATGGTATATATGGTGTATATACTGTACATGTGCGGCTTATCAGAGAAAGGTCGAGCAAAGCATCAGATTCCGGCTCAGATGTTCGGCCGACAGTCAGTTATCTTTATGTGTGAAAGACGATCACCGATCCTGACAGGTGGATGAATCTGCTGGACGCTGACGGCTGAAGCATTTTTATTTATTAGAGAATCACACATAATCCATGGTGACCCCCAAACAAAACATTGCGTAAAAAACTTGTAGTCCATAAAGTAACTAAATCATAAATCATGCAGCACCGAAATAATGAAATTGTGCCCTGTATAGCGCTAAAATATTTCCCCAAAAACTCCCTACGCTGTGATGAAATAATGCTTCATACATTCCCCAAATAACTCCCTGTACAGCGCCCGAATACTAACCCATACCGCGCCCAAGTAATTGCCCTATATCCAATAATAA
Organism: Ranitomeya variabilis; assembly: GCF_051348905.1. NCBI lineage: Eukaryota > Metazoa > Chordata > Amphibia > Anura > Dendrobatidae > Ranitomeya > Ranitomeya variabilis. Next base: position 232,550,909 of record NC_135238.1, read on the forward strand.
ATTGTAAAGTCCTCAAATTATACTGCAAACTATGTCCAAAATACACCTCACACAACGCTCAGGTAAAGCCACTTACATTCCCATAATAGAGCCCCAAATAACGCAGTATAGTTCTGCTCCATTCAACTCAAAAATACACAGGCCAATTAAAATATCCATATGTTCCCCAAATATTACCCCTATACAATATATGAATGATGACCCCATACACTGCCCAAATATTACCCCCATACAGAATATGAATGATGACCCCATACACTGCCCAAATATTACCCCCATACAGAATATGAATGATGACCCCATACACTGCCCAAATATTACCCCCATACAGAATATGAATGATGACCCCATACACTGCCCATATATTACCCCCTACAGAATATGAATGATGGCCCCATACACTGCCCAAATATTACCCCCTACAGAATATGAATGATGACCCCATACACTGCCCATATATTACCCCATACAGTATATGAATGATGACTCCATACACTGCCCATGTATTACCCCATACAGTATATGAATGATGGCCCCATACACTGCCCATATATTACCCCATACAGTATATGAATGATGGCCCCATACACTGCCCATATATTACCCCCTACAGAATATGAATGATGGCCCCATACACTGCCCATATATTACCCCATACAGTATATGAATGATGACTCCATACACTGCCCATATATTACCCCATACAGAATATGAATGATGACTCCATACACTGCCCATGTATTACCCCATACAGTATATGAATGATGACTCCATGCACTGCCCATGTATTACCCCATACAGTATATGAATGATGGCCCCATACACTGCCCATATATTACCCCCTACAGAATATGAATGATGGCCCCATACACTGCCCATATATTACCCCATACAGTATATGAATGATGGCCCCATACAGTATATGAATGATGACTCCATGCACTGCCCATGTATTACCCCATACAGTATATGAATGATGACTCCGTACACTGCCCATGTATTACCCCAAACAGTATATGAATGATGGCCTCATACACTGCCCATATATTACCCCCTACAGAATATGAATGATGGCCCCATACACTGCCCATATATTACCCCCTACAGAATATGAATGATGGCCCTATACACTGCCCATGTATTACCCCATACAGTATATGAATGATGACTCCATACACTGCCCATGTATTACCCCATACAGTATATGAATGATGACTCCATACACTGCCCATGTATTATCCCATACAGTATATGAATGATGACTCCATGCACTGCCCATATATTACCCCATATAGTATATGAATGATGACTCCATACACTGCCCAATATATTACCCCATACAGTATATGAATGATGACTCCATACACTGCCCATATATTACCCCATACAGTATATGAATGATGGCCCCATACACTGCCCATGTATTACCCCATACAGTATATGAATGATGACTCCATACACTGCCCATGTATTATCCCATACAGTATATGAATGATGACTCCATGCACTGCCCATATATTACCCCATACAGTATATGAATGATGACTCCATACACTGCCCAATATATTACCCCATACAGTATATGAATGATGACTCCATACACTGCCCATATATTACCCCATACAGTATATGAATGATGGCCCCATACACTGCCCATATATTACCCCATACAGTATATGAATGATGACTCCATACACTGCCCATATATTACCCCATACAGAATATGAATGATGACTCCATACACTGCCCATGTATTACCCCATACAGTATATGAATGATGATTCCATGCACTGCCCATGTATTACCCCATACAGAATATGAATGATGGCCCCATACACTGCCCATATATTACCCCCTACAGAATATGAATGATGGCCACATACACTGCCCATATATTACCCCATACAGTATATGAATGATGACTCCATGCACTGCCCATGTATTACCCCATACAGTATATGAATGATGGCCTCATACACTGCCAATATATTACCCCATACAGTATATGAATGATGACTCCATACACTGCCCATGTATTATCCCATACAGTATATGAATGATGACTCCATACACTGTCCATGCATTACCCCATACACTACCCATATATTACCCCATACAGTATATGAATGATGACTCCATACACTGCCCATGTATTACCCCATACAGTATATGAATGATGGCCCTATACACTGCCCATATATTACCCCATACAGTATATGAATGATGACTCCATACACTGCCCATGTATTATCCCATACAGTATATGAATGATGACTCCATACACTGTCCATGCATTACCCCATACACTACCCATATATTACCCCATACAGTATATGAATGATGACTCCATACACTGCCCATGTATTACCCCATACAGTATATGAATGATGGCCCTATACACTGCCCATATATTGCCCCATACAGTATATGAATGATGGCCCCATACACTGCCAATATATTACCCCATACAGTATATGAATGATGACTCCATACACTGCCCATGTATTATCCCATACAGTATATGAATGATGACTCCATACACTGTCCATGCATTACCCCATACACTACCCATATATTACCCCATACAGTATATGAATGATGACTCCATACACTGCCCATGTATTACCCCATACAGTATATGAATGATGGCCCTATACACTGCCCATATATTACCCCATACAGTATATGAATGATGACCCCATACACTGCCCATATATTACCCCATACAGTATATGAATGATGACTCCATACACTGCCCATATATTACCCCATACAGAATATGAATGATGACTCCATACACTGTCTATGTATTACCCCATACAGTATATGAATGATGACTCCATGCACTGCCCATGTATTACACCATACAGAATACGAATGATGACTCCATACACTGCCCATGTATTACCCCATACAGTATATGAATGATGACTCCATACACTGCCCATGTATTATCCCATACAGTATATGAATGATGACTCCATGCACTGCCCATATATTACCCCATACAGAATATGAATGATGACTCCATACACTGCCCATGTATTACCTCCTACAGAATATGAATGATGACTCCATACACTGCCCATATATTACCCCATACAGTATATGAATGATGACTCCATACACTGCCCATATATTACCCCATACACTACCCATATATTACCTCCATACAGTATATGAATGATGACCCCATACACTGTCCATGTACTACCCCATACAGTATATGAATGATGGCCCCATACACTGCCCACATATTACCCCATGCAATATATGAATGATGACCCCATATATTAACCCACGCAGTATATGAATGATGACCCCATACACTGCCCATATATTACCCCTCGCAGTATATGAATGATGACCCCATACAATGCCCATGTATTATCCCATACAGTATATGAATGATGACTCCATACACTATCCATGCATTACCCCATACACTGCCCATATATTACCCCATACAGTATATGAATGATGGCCCCATTCACTGCCCATATATTACCCCATACAGTATATGAATGATGACCCCATACACTGCCCATATATTACCCCATACAGTATATGAATGATGGCCCCATTCACTGCCCATATATTACCCCATACAGTATATGAATGATGACCCCATACACTGCCCATATATTACCCCATACAGTATATGAATGATGACCCCATACACTGCCCATATATTACCCCCATACAGTATATGAATGATGACCCCATACACTGCCCATATATTACCCCCATACAGTATATGAATGATGGCCCCATACACTGCCCATATATTACCCCATGCAATTCTCTAATAATAAGTCCATACTGTATCAAATCAATAACCTATAAATCTACCAGATACAAAAATCCCATAACATCGCCATACAGCGCCCAGGAGGCAGATGCCGACATCACATTCCCACACCGTGCTGAAATAATACTGACAAAAATGTAATGCCAAAGTGTCCACATAATGTCATACGGTGCCCAAATAGTAATGTCAAATAGCGCCCAGGTAGCGTCATACAATGTGATATGTTGTTATACTGTAAACTGCTAAATGGCACCTATAGAATGCCGCCATATACTGTATAGATATAGATAGATGATGGATAATAGATAGATGATCGATGATAGATTAATATATAATAGATAGATAATAGATATAGATTATATTATAAACCTATAACTTTGAATTATTTGATGTCAGTAACTGTTTGTCTTTTTTTCAATAGGAAGAAATGTTCCTTGGCCCGAGTTTCCCGCTCCTCCCCCCTCCAGGTAATCGTTATCAGATGCCACTTGGGGGTCTCTCATCACAGAGAAGTACTAATCTTCTTTGTATATTAATCCAGGTGAAGACTCATACACCAGGGGTCCGCTGTGTAACATCATTGTCTTCGATCCTTCTATCAAATAAATGGTTATTGATAACATCCCTAGTGATATATAGTAGTGGAATATTGATAACATCCCTGGTGGTCTAGGGCATTGAATAGTTATTGATAACATCCCTGGTGGTCTAGGGCAGTGAATAGTTATTGATAACATCCCTGGTGGTCTAGGGCAGTGAATAGTTATTGATAACATCCCTAGTGGTCTAGGGCAGTGAATAGTTATTGATAACATCCCTGGTGGTCTAGGACAGTGCATAGTTATTGATAACATCCCTGGTGGTCTAGGACAGTGCATAGTTATTGATAGCGTCCCTGGTGGTCTAGGACAGTGCATAGTTATTGATAGCGTCCCTGGTGGTCTAGGACAGTGAATAGTTATTGATAACATCCCTGGTGGTCTAGGGCAGTGAATAGTTATTGATAACATCCCTGGTGGTCTAGGGCAGTGAATAGTTATTGATAACATCCCTGGTGGTCTAGAACAATGCATAGTTATTGATAACATCCCTGGTGGTCTAGGACAGTGAATAGTTATTGATAACATCCCTGATGGTCTAGGGCAGTGAATAGTTATTGATAACATCCCTGGTGGTCTAGGACAGTGAATAGTTATTGATAACATCCCTGGTGGTCTAGGGCAGTGAATAGTTATTGATAACATCCCTGGTGGTCTAGGGCAGTGAATAGTTATTGATAACATCCCTGGTAGTCTAGGGCAGTGAATAGTTATTGATAACATCCCTGGTGGTCTAGGGCAGTGAATAGTTATTGATAACATCCCTGGTGGTCTAGGACAGTGAATAGTTATTGATAACATCCCTGGTGGTCTAGGACAGTGAATAGTTATTGATAACATCCCTGGTGGTCTGGGGCAGTGAATAGTTATTGATAATATCCCTGGTGGTCTAGAGCAGTGAATAGTTATTGATAGCATCCCTTGTGGTCTAGGGCAGTGAATAGTTATTGATAACATCCCTGGTGGTCTAGGACAGTGCATAGTTATTGATAACATCCCTGGTGGTCTAGGGCAGTGCATAGTTATTGATAGCGTCCCTGGTAGTCTAGGACAGTGAATAGTTATTGATAACATCCCTGGTGGTCTGGGGCAGTGAATAGTTATTGATAATATCCCTGGTGGTCTAGAGCAGTGAATAGTTATTGATAGCATCCCTTGTGGTCTAGGGCAGTGAATAGTTATTGATAACATCCCTGGTGGTCTAGAGCAGTGAATAGTTATTGATAACATCCCTGGTGGTCTAGAGCAGTGAATAGTTATTGATAACATCCCTTGTGGTCTAGGGCAGTGAATAGTTATTGATAACATCCCTGGTGGTCTAGAACAATGCATAGTTATTGATAACATCCCTGATGGTCTAGGACAGTGCATAGTTATTGATAACATCCCTGGTGGTCTAGGACAGTGAATAGTTATTGATAACATCCCTGGTGGTCTAGGACAGTGAATAGTTATTGATAACATCCCTAGTGGTCTAGGACAGTGAATAGTTATTGATAACATCCCTGGTGGTCTAGGGCAGTGAATAGTTATTGATAACATCCCTAGTGGTCTAGGACAGTGAATAGTTATTGATAACATCCCTAGTGGTCTAGGACAGTGAATAGTTATTGATAACATCCCTGGTGGTCTAGAGCAGTGAATAGTTATTGATAACATCCCTGGTGGTCTAGGACAGTGCATAGTTATTGATAACATCCTTGGTGGTCTAGGGCAGTGAATAGTTATTGATAACATCCCTAGTGGTCTAGGACAGTGAATAGTTATTGATAACATCCCTGATGGTCTAGGACAGTGCATAGTTATTGATAACATCCCTGATGGTCTAGGACAGTGAATAGTTATTGATAACATCCCTGGTGGTCTAGAACAATGCATAGTTATTGATAACATCCCTGATGGTCTAGGACAGTGAATAGTTATTGATAACATCCCTGGTGGTCTAGGGCAGTGAATAGTTATTGATAACATCCCTGGTGGTCTAGGGCAGTGAATAGTTATTGATAACATCCCTGGTGGTCTAGGGCAGTAAATAGTGATTGATAACATCCCTGAGCGCACTGACTTAGAGACATTATTGTGCCAGCATTATATGTTCTGCATTGTATTCCGCTCAGTGAATGGCTCTGCCGCTCTCCCGCATACCGCGCACCCTCCATAGGAATCACCATGCAGAATCTGCCAAGCAGAGCTGGCACGTTAATGGCCCGGGGGGCAGGGGAGGGTAGTAAGTGCCGTCCATTATCTCTGGTGTACGGTCAGGCTTTATTTAGCCCTCGTTCACACTACCTTGTCATCCCGCTGATATCTGTTATGTGTGGATGACATTGCCGGGCAGCATCGGGGATTTTCAGATTTGCTGCCCTTTCTCTTTATGGATGTTAGTGCCACGTTTAAAAATGCATTTTATTCTATGAATTCCTTTAATCCAGAGTCTGATAATGCCGAGTCTGATAATGCCGAGTCTGATAATGCCGAGTCTGATAATGCCGAGTCTGATAATGCAGAGTCCGATAATGCAGAGTCCGATAATGCAGAGTCCGATAATGCAGAGTCCGATAATGCAGAGTCCGATAATGCAGAGTCCGATAATGCAGAGTCCGATAATGCAGAGTCCGATAATGCAGAGTCCGATAATGCAGAGTCCGATAATGCAGAGTCCGATAATCCAGCGCGCTCGCATTTCTGGAGGTTTTCTTTTCTTCCCTATGTCTCTGTGGATTATACAGGGGATTTTATCATCATATTTGTTTTATTTTGGACGCTGTCACTTTAGTGAACGGAGCTGGGATGTGTTGTGCGTGCCCCTGTCTGCAGTTGTATAGTCTGAACGTCCCCTAGCACACATATGGCGGTATTTTTCATGCTCTGTGATTTCTTCTCTTCTCTCCCAGCCGATCTCGGGGTGGACGCCGGGGTTTACATGGAGTTTATGATGAAGCGTCAATGCTATGATGCCATCCCCACAAGCTGCAAGCTGGTTGTGTTTGACACGTCGTTACAGGTTGGTCTATAAAGAAGTGGTGTTACTGGGAGTTCCCGTACTGTAGGGGGGATGACCGCTGATGAATACCACCGCCCCACTACACACACAATCCTCAACATCTCCTCCTGGATTCATCTTTCACCTACATGTAGCAGTATAGTTCATTTTCCACCGCAGCACTGTATGGCAGTATTATTAGGACACTGCTTGGCAGTATTATTAGGACACTGTATAGCAGTATTATTAGGACACAGCATTGCAGTATTATTAGGATACTGTATGGCAGTATTGATAAGACACTATATGACAGTATTATTAGAACACTGTATCACATTATTATTAGGACACAATATTGCAGTATTATTAGGATACTGTATGGCAATGGCAGTATTATTATAACACATTATTGCAGTATTATTAGGATGCTGTATGACAGTATTATTAGGACACAGTATTGCAGTATTATTAAGACACTATGGCAGTGTTATTAGAACACTGTAGGACCATGTTATTAGGACACTGGCAGTATTATTAAGACACAGTATTGCAGTATTAGGATACTGTATGGCAGTGTTATTAGGAAACTGTGTGACAGTATTATTAGGACACTGTATGGCTGTATTATTAGGGCACAGTATGGCAGTATTATTAGGACATTGTATGACAGTATTATTAGTACACAGTATTGCAGTTTTAGGATACTGTATGGCAAAGTTATTAGTACACTGTATGACAGTATTACACGTAGTCAGAGCAGTAGAATTATGTGGGTACTATAAGGTACAGCATTATGTAGGCACTATTATTTAGCATAGCATGTCATCTTGTTGCGGGCTCGGTATGACAATATAATGCAGGTTCACCATAGTGCTGTTATTTTGATGAGTGTGTTATAGTAACACATATATGTAATATATCAGAATAATATTTATACTACTTTATGGTATTATGGGGTACTGTATGGCAACCTGATGTGGGCACTATATAATACTGTGTGCTAGTATTACATATACTTAATGGATCAGAATGATGTCTATGGTGATGAACTGCAGTAGTATTTGGCACTATTATGTTACCACTATTATGAGGCACTGTGTGACAGTATTATTTAAGCAGTGTATGCTGCTATTATTCATATAATAATATGTTGATGCTATTAGGTACTAATATGTAGGCACTGTATAGCACTACTATTTTGCACTGTATAGCGCTACCATGAAACTGTTGTATAGTGGTATTAATGTGGCAATGTATTTTAGTATAAGATGGTAGAGAAAAATTATGCTGCCATTGTATGGCGGTATATTGTGGACACCATGAAGTACTCTCATGTTATTTAGAAGAGTGTTTTATTGCTACATATACCAGAATGATACATATGAACCTGTATAGCAGTACAACTTGGCACTACATGACAAACAGAGATATTGTGAAGGTGGTGTGTTGTGGTATTATGTGGCCACTGTATTGTACTATTATTGAGGCACTATATGACAGTATTATTCAGGCAGTATATGATGCCATTATTCAGACACTGAATGGCACTTTTATGTTGCCACTAATGTAAAGCCACGGTACTATATAGCACTGTTATGTGACCACTGTATAGCACTATTATTGTGGCACTGTATGGTAGCATTATACAGTCGAGAATTCTTTCTTGACCATGTTAATTGTATCATTACTGGATGGAGCCCCCACATATATATCCAGGACCCCCGGACCGGATCCGGCCTCAGCCTCAGTGTTTGTGTAAGAGCCAAGCACATTATAAATCATCCGTCCTCTTGAAAGTTATAACAAAAAAATCAGAAGTTCCTGATCCCGGCGTCTCCCGGCAATAAGACGACCTCGATTCTCTCTTTGTTCACGTTCTATTCAGCTTCTTGACTTCTTTCCATTTCTGTTTTTTTTTCTTCAACAGATTAAAAAAGCCTTTTTGGCGCTGGTGGCGAACGGGGTGCGGGCGGCGCCGCTCTGGGACAGCAAGCAGCACAGCTTTGTGGGTAAGAGTCCAAAATGAGGAAATGCGTTCTATCCTGGAGCCGCATCGTGTGTGAACGGAGACGTGACAGATACAATGTACAGGGTGGACCATTTATATGGATACACCTAAATAAAATGGGAATGGTTGGTGATATCAACTTCCTGTTTGTGGCACATTAGTATATGGGTGGTGACCGTTGTGGCCATTTTGAAGTCGGCCATTTTGGATCCAACGTTATTTTTTTCAATGGGAAGAGGGTCATGTGACACATCATCTTATTGAGAATTTCACAAGAAAAACAATGGTGTGCTTGGTTTTAATGTAACTTTATTATTTCATGAGTTATTTACAAGTTTATGGCCCCTTATAGAATGTGTTCAAAGTGCTGCCCATTGTGTTGGATTGTCCATGCCACCCTCTCCTTCACTCTTGGCACACTGATAAATGCTGGCACAGGCTTCCAGTATCCGTTATTTCAGATGCTGCACATCTCGTATCTCCACAGCATAGACAATTACCTTCAGATGACCCCAAAGATAAAAGTCTAAGGGGGGCAGATCGGGAGACCTTGGTGGCCATTCATCTGGCCCACGACGACCAATCCACTTTCCAGGAAACGGTTCATGTAGGAACTTTTATCTTTGGGTCCATCTGACGGCAATGGTCTATGCTGTGGAGATACAGGTGTGCAGCCTCTAGCTTTCTCTGGACAGTTTGCATTACTCTGCGCCGCTGCCGTAATTACCGACCGATTATCCGTGTGCCGGAGGCCATTATCGGTCTGACTAATGTGTCGTCCTTGGTTTTGCAGGAATGCTGACGATCACCGACTTCATCAACATCCTGCACAGATACTACAAGGCTCCGCTGGTACGAGGACGATAAGTAGAGCACATCCGGGGGCACCTATAGGTGCAGGTACACAGGAGCCCACCGCCAATCATATACATGGAGTCCGGCCGCTGTGATGGGGGCGACACATGGGGGGCCGGGGTTTATTCATATGGGAAAAAAAGAAGAAAAATAACAGTAAAAGTTTTCTAATAGCAAAGAGTTCCAGAACTGAGCGACAACCACAATCGCTGCTCCTGCACAGGTTGTCAGTCACTCAACTTTCCCACAGTCCTGAATGTAGTAGGATGATAACAAGTGATAGATAAGTGGAAAACTTCACAAAAGGTGTCTGACAACCCATAGAACCACCATTATAGCGTCCACACAGGTTGTCGGCCACTCAGCTTTCCTATATTACTAAATGGCAAATCTTCTGCGGCTGGATGGTAGCAGGAGATATCACTGCGCAGCTGCTCAGATTACTTACTCTGGAGTCTGGGAAAGATGGGTGACCACTAACAGGGCCCTCATTACATCTTACACCGAGGTTGTCAGTCACTCAGCTTTCCCTGAGTGTCCGTGTGAGAGCAGGGCCATCACTATGACACTATCCTGACTTGTCCAGGGGTCTGCGACAACCATTATAACCCCCATTTCTACTCCTGCAGAGGTTGTCAGTCCCAGATCTTGGGTGGGGACTGGACAGGAGGATATCACCCAGCTTTCCCGAATGCCCCTAGTCTCTTTGGCCCCTGCACAGGACACATCTGTAATAATCACTTGTGTGTTGTAGGTGCAGATATACGAGCTGGAGGAGCATAAGATAGAAACGTGGCGAGGTAAAGCATTAGTGTTCCTCGGCCGCCATTATTCCCCAGAGATCGGAGCCCCTCAGTGATTTTCTTGTCTTCTAGAGGTTTACCTGCAGAGTTCCTTCATGCCCCTGATCTACATCGCCCCCGGTGACAGGTGAGGGGATTGCACCCTGCAGTGCGGCCGGATCTAGTGACACATTACACACTGGATACATTGTGTCTCCTCCAGTCTCTTCCATGCCGTCTACTCGCTCATCAAGAACAAGATTCACCGGTTACCAGTGATGGAGCCCGTGTCGGGGAACATCCTGCACATCCTCACCCACAAACGCCTGCTGAAATTCCTGCATATATTTGTACGTACAGGACGTGGGGGGCACAAATCCGTCGTGGGGGGCTGCATTGGGTGGGACATATTAGTACAGGTAAAGGTTGTCTGGTTTACAAAACCCTTTGTCAGTAGGGAGGTCCCCGAATAAACTGCTGGAGCCCCCTGAACTCGCGCTATTGGTGCTAAATGAGCATTGAAAGACCCCCTGTCATTAATTCTGGTGCTTTGTCTAAATGAAGACCCTGCGGGGAGTAAGAGGCACCAAATTCATTAACAGGGGCGCGCCACCTAAAGACTTACACTGGGTTGATGTTATTCCGGTCCCTTACTAATTTCTGGTGAAATTTACACCAGTGAGTCTTAATCATATTCTCAGGTGGGCTTCACCTCGCTCCATCACAGTTTTGCCCATTTTTGGCAACTTTGATTTTTGCAAAATGTTGCAACATTTTAAGGTGTTTTTATACCAGAAAAGTGGTGAAAACGCCTCGTTGACCTAAGTTTTTTTTTTTTTTTTTAGACAAGAAGCCCGTATGGGTAACCAAGCGAAAAGGATTGTATAATTAGATAACCCCTTTAAGACTGCACTAGTGACAGAACCCCCCAAAAAGCGCCTATGACGACTAGTAATAGCCTTCCCTTTGGCCATTGATTTAAAGGGATAGTCACCCCTAAGATGTCAGCTTCAAAAAAGGACTTCTTAGAAGATGAAGTGTTAATATGTAAATGCATTAATGGCGCTGACGAGGGCGGCTGTTATGGGATAATATTGTCCCCTGCGGCCCTTCCAACATTGGGCACTCGGGACTTCTACATGCACAAACCAGGACACGCCACGAGCTAATGACTAAAGCATGGCCACAATGTATCTTTATCATCATAGTATGTGCTCCATGCGTTGGCTTTCTGCTCAGCTTGTGTGCAGTGTAAAGCATGGGGGAGAGACCGATTGGCAGCATGAGTCTTTGATTAGACAGAAAGTGGTTTTTTTTTGCAAATTCTTAAAATTTTAGATATAATTAGCACAAATAGTATAAAGAAAAAAAGATGCAATATTATATAATCCCATTCTGCGACAATTACAGTTATATCATTTTCATGTAGGAGAAATGTTGGTGCATAAAACGGTAACAAGCTCCGACAGATCAGCCAGAGCTAATAATCGGCTGCGCCATGGCCGCCTAACGACCTGTGTATATAGAATAGAGGCTCACGTGTATTCCCCTTCCACAGGGGGAGACCATTCCCAGACCCCGCTTCCTGCAGAGGACCGTCCTGGAGCTGGGGATCGGCACCTTCAGGGATGTGGCCATGATCCACGACACGTCGACCGTGTACAACGCGCTGGAGATCTTCGTGGAGAGGAGGGTGTCCGCGCTGCCCGTAGTGAACGAGGCCGGTGAGTGTCCGCGCTGCCCGTAGTGAACGAGGCCGGTGAGTGTCCGCGCTGCCCGTAGTGAACGAGGCCGGTGAGTGTCCGCACTGACGGCCAGACCCTCGCCAACCGCACACATCCCTAGCACCGCATGGCGGGGATAATAATTCTCCAACCGGTCAACACCCTATAGATATAAAACTTGCACCAAATCTGTCCTTCTGCCCCCACATCTGTCTGGACACCCCTACACCCATCAGCATTAAATGGGTCATCTGCAAAGCTACGGACGTGCCATACACATTAGATGGTGGTCCGTCCACTGTGAGGACCACCATACAGGACCACATATCTCAGCTACTTGGAAACCTAAAAACTGCACCCGGGATTTCTCTATAGGGCAGAAGGACTGATGTCTAAACTCTTTAAAGACTCTGCTCTTGTTTCCTTAATTCCTGATTTGAGAACCGGATTAAAGGCTTCCTGTCCAGGGAGGGAACATTTACATGGAAAGTTACTACAGGAAGCGCAGGAGTCTTCCAGCAGCGATGCAAGGGTTAATATCTCCACCGCAATCAAGACCATTCCTTATCCCATTCTTATGTGAAGTGGCAGCTCCTATGGGCACCACAAGGGGGCAGACTGTCACTCTGTGCAGGAGGGTGATGCACGGGGTTAATCGGCGGTCAGTGACCGCACAGGATCAGGATTTAGGGATTTGTATTTATCAGGGACCAGAAGAAAGTAACATTAAATATGAGTCTTACACCTGAACAGAGAAAGTTACATTCTTCACACAGAATGAGCCCCTGTAGCTGTTCCTCTGAGCAACTAGAATGTAAAAAACCGTCCTCAGTGCAAACTGGGTGGCCGTGATTGAAGTCCAGAAACTAGAGGAGGTCAGAACCCGTCCACCTAATCCTTCTACAGCTGCTATTTGTGACCACGTCCAGGCATTTACCACTAAAAATAACACAGCAAGTGCAAAGTAAACCAGAAACATGGTGCCCGCATACAGCCGTAATATCAGGAGGCGACATTATAGCCCTCATGTAAGTGAAGGTTTATGATCGTCTAAAATATGTGCCGCCCACTGAGCTTATGTCTTTCCAAGAATATAACTACTATAATACTGTCCCCTATGTACAAGAATATAACTACTATAATACTGCCCTTATGTACAAGAATATAACTACTATAATACTGCTCCTATGTACAGGAATATAACTACTATAATACTGCTCCTATGTACAAGAATATAACTACTATAATACTGCCCCTATGTACAAGAATATAACTACTATAATACTGCCCCCTATGTACAAGAATATAACTACTATAATACTGCTCCTATGTACAAGAATATAACTACTATAATACTGCTCCTATGTACAAGAATATAACTACTATAATACTGCTCCTATGTACAAGAATATAACTACTATAATACTGCTCCTATATACAAGAATATAACTACTATAATACTGCTCCTATGTACAAGAATATAACTACTATAATACTGCTCCTATGTACAAGAATATAACTACTATAATACTGCTCCTATATACAAGAATATAACTACTATAATACTGCTCCTATGTACAAGAATATAACTGCTATAATACTGCCCCTATGTACAAGAATATAACTACTATAATACTGCCCCTATGTACAAGAATATAACTACTATAATACTGTTCCTATGTACAAGAATATAACTACTATAATACTGCCCCTATGTACAAGAATATAACTACTATAATACTGCCCCTATGTACAAGAATATAACTACTATAATACTGCCCCTATGTACAAGAATATAACTACTATAATACTGCTCCTATGTACAAGAATATAACTACTATAATAATGCTCCTATGTACAAGAATATAACTACTATAATACTGCTCCTATGTACAAGAATATAATTACTATAATACTGCTCCTATGTACAAGAATATAACTACTATAATACTGCCCCTATGTACAAGAATATAACTACTATAATACTGCCCCTATGTACAAGAATATAACTACTATAATACTGCCCCTATGTACAAGAATATAACTACTATAATACTGCCCCTATGTACAAGAATATAACTACTATAATACGGCCCCTATGTACAAGAATATAACTACTATAATACTGCCCCTATGTACAAGAATATAACTACTATAATACTGTTCCTATGTACAAGAATATAACTACTATAATACTGCTCCTATGTACAAGAATATAACTACTATAATACTGCTCCTATGTACAAGAATATAACTACTATAATACTGCTCCTATGTACAAGAATATAATTACTATAATACTGCTCCTATGTACAAGAATATAACTACTATAATACTGCCCCTATGTACAAGAATATAACTACTATAATACTGCCCCTATGTATAAGAATATAACTACTATAATACTGCCCCTATGTACAAGAATATAACTACTACAATACTGCTCCTATGTACAGGAATATAACTACTATAATACTGCCCCCTATGTACAAGAATATAACTACTATAATACTGCCCCTATGTACAAGAATATAACTACTATAATACTGCTCCCTATATACAAGAATATAACTACTATAATACTGCTCCTATGTACAAGAATATAACTACTATAATACTGCTCCTATATACAAGAATATAACTACTACAATACTGCTCCTATGTACAGGAATATAACTACTATAATACTGCCCCCTATGTACAAGAATATAACTACTATAATACTGCCCCTATGTACAAGAATATAACTACTATAATACTGCTCCCTATATACAAGAATATAACTACTATAATACTGCTCCTATGTACAAGAATATAACTACTATAATACTGCCCCTATGTACAAGAATATAACTACTATAATACTGCCCCTATGTACAAGAATATAACTACTATAATACTGCCCCTATGTACAAGAATATAACTACTATAATACTGCTCCTATGTACAAGAATATAACTACTATAATACTGCCCCTATGTATAAGAATATAACTACTATAATACTGCCCCTATGTACAAGAATATAACTACTACAATACTGCTCCTATGTACAGGAATATAACTACTATAATACTGCCCCCTATGTACAAGAATATAACTACTATAATACTGCCCCTATGTACAAGAATATAACTACTATAATACTGCTCCCTATATACAAGAATATAACTACTATAATACTGCCCCTATGTACAAGAATATAACTACTATAATACTGCTCCTATGTACAAGAATATAACTACTATAATACTGCTCCTATATACAAGAATATAACTACTATAATACTGCTCCTATGTACAAGAATATAACTGCTATAATACTGCCCCTATGTACAGGAATATAGCTACTATAATACTGCCCCTATGTACAAGAATATAACTACTATAATACTGCCCCTATGTACAAGAATATAACTACTATAATACTGCCCCTATGTACAAGAATATAACTACTATAATACTGCTCCTATGTACAAGAATATAACTACTATAATACTGCTCCTATGTACAAGAATATAACTACTATAATACTGCCCCTATGTACAAGAATATAACTACTATAATACTGCTCCTATGTACAAGAATATAACTACTATAATACTGCCCCTATGTATAAGAATATAACTACTACAATACTGCTCCTATGTACAGGAATATAACTACTATAATACTGCCCCCTATGTACAAGAATATAACTACTATAATACTGCCCCTATGTACAAGAATATAACTACTATAATACTGCTCCTATGTACAGGAATATAACTACTATAATACTGCCCCCTATGTACAAGAATATAACTACTATAATACTGCTCCCTATATACAAGAATATAACTACTATAATACTGCCCCTATGTACAAGAATATAACTACTTTAATACTGCCACCTATGTACAAGAATATAACTACTATAATACTGCTCCTATGTACAAGAATATAACTACTATAATACTGCCCCTATGTACAAGAATATAACTACTATAATACTGCTCCTATGTACAAGAATATAACTACTATAATACTGCTCCTATGTACAAGAATATAACTACTATAATACTGCTCCTATGTGCAAGAATATAACTACTATAATACTGCCCCATGTATAAGAATATAACTACTATAATACTGCTCCTATGTACAAGAATATAACTACTATAATACTGCTCCTATATACAAGAATATAATTGCTATAATACTGCCCCTATGTACAAGAATATAACTACTATAATACTGCTCCTATGTTCAAGAATATAACTACTATAATACTGCCACTATGTACAAGAATATAACTACTATAATATTGCCCCTATGTACAGGAATATAACTACTATAATACTGCCCCTATGTACAAGAATATAACTACTATAATACTGCCCCTATGTACAAGAATGTAACTACTATAATACTGCTCCTATGTACAAGAATATAACTACTATAATACTGCTCCCATGTACAAGGATATAACTACTATAATACTGCCCCTATGTACAAGAATATAACTACTATAATACTGCCCCTATGTACAAGAATATAACTACTATAATACTGCTCCTATGTACAAGAATATAACTGCTATAATACTGCTCCCTATGTACAAGAATATAACTACTATAATACTGCCCCATATGTACAAGAATATAACTACTATAATACTGCTTCTATGTACAAGAATATAACTACTATAATACTGCCCCATATGTACAAGAATATAACTACTATAATACTGCTCCTATGTACAAGAATATAACTACTATAATACTGCCCCTATATACAAGAATATAACTACTATAATACTGCTCCTATGTACAAGAATATAACTACTATAATACTGCTCCCTATGTACAAGAATATAACTACTATAATACTGCCCCATATGTACAAGAATATAACTACTATAATACTGCTCCTTATGTACAAGAATATAACTACTATAATACTGCTCCCTATATACAAGAATATAACTACTATAATACTGCCCCTATGTACAAGAATATAACTACTTTAATACTGCCACCTATGTACAAGAATATAACTACTATAATACTGCTCCTATGTACAAGAATATAACTACTATAATACTGCCCCTATGTACAAGAATATAACTACTATAATACTGCTCCTATGTACAAGAATATAACTACTATAATACTGCTCCTATGTACAAGAATATAACTACTATAATACTGCTCCTATGTGCAAGAATATAACTACTATAATACTGACCCATGTATAAGAATATAACTACTATAATACTGCTCCTATGTACAAGAATATAACTACTATAATACTGCTCCTATGTTCAAGAATATAACTACTATAATACTGCCACTATGTACAAGAATATAACTACTATAATACTGCCCCTATGTACAGGAATATAACTACTATAATACTGCCCCTATGTACAAGAATATAACTACTATAATACTGCCCCTATGTACAAGAATGTAACTACTATAATACTGCTCCTATGTACAAGAATATAACTACTATAATACTGCTCCTATGTACAAGGATATAACTACTATAATACTGCCCCTATGTACAAGAATATAACTACTATAATACTGCCCCATATGTACAAGAATATAACTACTATAATACTGCTCCTATGTACAAGAATATAACTACTATAATACTGCCCCATATGTACAAGAATATAACTACTATAATACTGCTCCTATGTACAAGAATATAACTACTATAATACTGCCCCTATATACAAGAATATAACTACTATAATACTGCTCCTATGTACAAGAATATAACTACTATAATACTGCCCCATATGTACAAGAATATAACTACTATAATACTGCTCCCTATGTACAAGAATATAACTACTATAATACTGCTCCTTATGTACAAGAATATAACTACTATAATACTGCCCCTTATGTACAAGAATATAACTACTATAATACTGCCCCTATGTTCTCAGTAGTATATTCCTATATGACTGTAATTCTTACACTTTTCTCGTTACAGGGCAGGTGGTCGGGTTATATTCCCGCTTCGATGTCATTGTGAGTTCCCTTTGTTTTCACACTTTCTTTGGTTTGTTGGAATCGGCGTCTTCTTCTCCTGTGAAGTCTTTTCTCTTCTTCTGTCTGTGACTCTGAAGATCAGGTTTTTCTGTCTCCAGCAGA
Organism: Ranitomeya variabilis; assembly: GCF_051348905.1. Classification (NCBI taxonomy): domain Eukaryota; kingdom Metazoa; phylum Chordata; class Amphibia; order Anura; family Dendrobatidae; genus Ranitomeya; species Ranitomeya variabilis. Next base: position 232,569,824 of record NC_135238.1, read on the forward strand.
AGCTGCTGTTGCTGCTGACTAAAGAGTTCAGAAGTCACAGAATCCCCGATTTACCCTATATCGTGCTCTGCCATTATTCCCCGTCCTTTCTATTTCTATGTATTGACATATTGTGTCTGCTGCAGCGCCTCTTTATTGGGCTCGTTGGTTTGGTAATAGAGTATTCTCTCCCGGCATTTTCTTGCCCCGTATGTGAGTGTTACTTTCCTCCTCGATGCTGCAGCCGCATTCAGACATTATTGATTTTTTGGGTGTTGGTCACTTGGTTGCCGGATCTACAATTCTCTGTATTTTGAATGTTTATATTTTCTCTTCTTCTCGCAGCATTTAGCGGCCCAGAAGGTGTATAATAACCTGGATATCACGGTGGGGGAGGCGCTGCGCCAGCGCTCCTTGTGTCTGGAGGGCGTTCTCATGTGTTATCCGCACGAAACCCTGGAAGCTGTGATTGACCGTATAGTGCGAGAGCAGGTACTGTATGCAGGGGGGTATATAGGAGATGCCCAGGTTATACCAGCTGTGCATATATAATTATATACAGGAGATGCCCAGGTTATACCAGCTGTGCATATATCACTATATACAGGAGATGCCCAGGTTATACTAGCTGTACATATATAATTATATACAGGAGATGCCCAGGTTATACCAGCTGTACATATATAGTTATATACAGGACATGCCCAGGTTATACCGGCTGTACATATATAATTATATACTGGAGATACCCAGGTTATACCGGCTGTACATATATAATTATATACAGGAGATGCCCGGGTTATACCAGCTGTACATATATAATTATATACAGGAGATGCCCAGGTTATACCAGCTGTACATGTATAATTATATACAGGAGATGCCCAGGTTATACCAGCTGTGCATATATCACTATATACAGGAGATGCCCAGGTTATACCAGCTGTACATATATAATTATATACAGGAGATGCCCAGGTTATACCAGCTGTACATATATAGTTATATACAGGACATGCCCAGGTTATACCGGCTGTACATATATAATTATATACTGGAGATACCCAGGTTATACCGGCTGTACATATATAATTATATACAGGAGATGCCCGGGTTATACCAGCTGTACATATATAATTATATACAGGAGATGCCCAGGTTATACCAGCTGTACATATATAATTATATACAGGAGATGCCTAGGTTATACCAGCTGTGCATATATCACTATATACAGGAGATGCCCAGGTTATACTAGCTGTACATATATAATTATATACAGGAGATGCCCAGGTTATACCAGCTATACATATATAATTATATACAAGAGATGTCCAGGTTATACCAGCTGTACATATATAATTATATACAGGAGATGCTCAGGTTATACCGGCTGTACATATATAATTATATACAGGAGATGCCCAGGTTATACCAGCTGGACATATATAATTATTACAGGAGATGCCCAGGTTATACCAGCTGTACATATATAATTATATACAGGAAATGCCCAGGTTATACCAGCTGTACATATATAATTATATACAGGAGATGCCCAGGTTATACCGGCTGTACCTATATAATTATATACAGGAGATGCCCAGGTTATACCGGCTGTACATATATAATTATATACAGGAGATACCCAGGTTATACCGGCTGTACATATATAATTATATATAGGAGATACCCAGGTTATATCAGCTGTACATATATAATTATATACAGGAGATGCCCAGGTTATACCAGCTGTACATATATAATTATATACAGGAGATGCCCAGGTTATACCAGCTGTGCATATATCACTATATACAGGAGATGCCCAGGTTATACTAGCTGTACATATATAATTATATACAGGAGATGCCCAGGTTATACCAGCTGTACATATATAATTATATACAAGGGATGTCCAGGTTATACCAGCTGTACATATATAATTATATACAGGAGATGCCCAGGTTATACCGGCTGTACATGTATAATTATATACAGGAGATGCCCAGGTTATACCGGCTGTACATATATAATTATATATAGGAGATGCCCAGGTTATACCAGCTGTACATATATAATTATATACAGGAGATGTCCAGGTTATACCAGCTGTACATATATAATTATATATAGGAGATACCCAGGTTATACCAGCTGTACATATATAATTATATACAGGAGATGCCCAGGTTATACCAGCTGTACATATATAATTATATACAGGAGATGCCCAGGTTATACCAGCTGTACATATATAATTATATACAGGAGGTGCCCAGGTTATACCAGCTGTACATATATAATTATATACAGGAGATGCCCAGGTTATACCAGCTGTAGATCTATAATTATATATAGGAGATACCCAGGTTATACCAGCGGTACATATATAATTATATATAGGAGATACCCAGGTTATACCAGCTGTACATATATAATTATATATAGGAGATGCCCAGGTTAGGATATGCCCAGGTTATACCAGCTGTACATATATAATTATATACAAGAGATGTCCAGGTTATACCAGCTGTACATATATAATTATATACAGGAGATGCCCAGGTTATACCAGCTGTACATATATAATTATATATAGGAGATACCCAGGTTATACCAGCTGTACATATATAATTATATACAGAAGATGTCCAGGTTATACCGGCTGTACATGTATAATTATATACAGGAGATGCCCAGGTTATACCAGCTGGACATATATAATTATTACAGGAGATGCCCAGGTTATACCAGCTGTACATATATAATTATATACAGGAAATGCCCAGGTTATACCAGCTGTACATATATAATTATATACAGGAGATGCCCAGGTTATACCGGCTGTACCTATATAATTATATACAGGAGATGCCCAGGTTATACCGGCTGTACATATATAATTATATACAGGAGATACCCAGGTTATACCGGCTGTACATATATAATTATATACAGGAGATACTCAGGTTATACCAGCTGTACATATATAATTATATACAGGAGATACCCAGGTTATACCAGCTGTACATATATAATTATATACAGGAGATGCCCAGGTTATACCAGCTGTACATATATAATTATATATAGGAGATACCCAGGTTATATCAGCTGTACATATATAATTATATACAGGAGATGCCCAGGTTATACCAGCTGTACATATATAATTATATACAGGAGATGCCCAGGTTATACCAGCTGTACATATATAATTATATACAGGAGATGCCCAGGTTATACCAGCTGTACATATATAATTATATACAGGAGGTGCCCAGGTTATACCAGCTGTACATATATAATTATATACAGGAGATGCCCAGGTTATACCAGCTGTACATATATAATTATATACAGGAGGTGCCCAGGTTATACCAGCTGTACATATATAATTATATACAGGAGATGCCCAGGTTATACCAGCTGTACATATATAATTATATACAGGAGATGTCCAGGTTATACCAGCTGTACATATATAATTATATACAGGAGATGCCCAGGTTATACCGGCTGTACATATATAATTATATACAGGAGATACCCAGGTTATACCAGCTGTACATATATAATTATATACAGGAGATGCCCAGGTTATACCGGCTGTACATATATAATTATATACAGGAGATACCCAGGTTATACCGGCTGTACATATATAATTATATACAGGAGATGCCCAGGTTATACCAGCTGTACATATATAATTATATACAGGAGATGCCCAGGTTGTACCAGCTGTACATATATAATTATATACAGGAGATGCCCAGGTTATACCGGCTGTACATATATTATTATACACAGGAGATGCCCAGGTTATACCGGCTGTACATATATAATTATATACAGGAGATGCCCAGGTTATACCAGCTGTACATATATAATTATATACAGGAGATGCCCAGGTTGTACCAGCTGTACATATATAATTATATACAGGAGATGCCCAGGTTATACCGGCTGTACATATATTATTATACACAGGAGATGCCCAGGTTATACCGGCTGTACATATATAATTATATACAGGAGATGCCCAGGTTATACCAGCTGTACATATATAATTATATACAGGAGATGCCCAGGTTATACCAGCTGTACGTATATAATTATTTACAGGAGATGCCCAGGTTATACCAGCTGTACATATATAATTATATACAGGAGATGCCCAGGTTATAGCAGCTGTAAATATATAATTATATACAGGAGATGCCCAGGTTAGGATATGCCCAGGTTATAGCAGCTGTACATATATTAGTGGTGGCGTCCTGTTCTCTATGATTGTCCTTCCTTCTGCAGGTCCATCGCTTGGTTCTGGTGGATGAGGAACGTCGGCTCCTTGGGATCGTGTCCCTCTCTGACATCCTACAAGCCCTGGTTTTAACCCCCGCAGGTATTGACGCCCTTAATTCCTAACCCCGGAGGGCTCTTTTCCACCTTCACCCTGCACCTCCTTCTCCTCTCTGAGGCTCAGGTACGCCCCCTACAGTGTGAAGCAGGAGCAAACGTCCATGTGAGAATTGTCTGGAAAGCTCGTCCTTGCACTTTGCCCCCTGGACCCTCAGACAGTCGCATTTCTGCTGCCGCCAGGTTTTCTTCGCTGCCTGAATTTCTGCTTTCCTTTCTGTTTTTCCTCCTGAAGTGTCCCGGGCCGGCTGCTCTTTTCCTCTTATTCTTCTTTCTTTTAGTCTTTGGCAGAAGCAAAATAATCGGATTTTGCCATGGATCGTGGATGACGCATGTGAATTTGCATGCCCCAAAAAGAGATTGTAAAAGTTTTGTGACTAATTTGCAGAATAAATCTGGAAACTGTCCAGTTCAGAAAACCATCTGTTATCCCCCTATCGTGGAATTATCAGGAGGGTCCGCTGTTCAGAATCCTCATCTCTTGGGCAGAATTGAGATCTTTGGGGGTCTCCATGGGATGATGGGGGGCACTTTGTGATTCACACACTGAGGACCTCCCTAACAATTTAGGATTTGTAAAGTAGAGAACTCCATTAAATTGAAGGTCAATGTTTTTGCACAGTTGGGCTTATTACTTGTTGTACAGCTCTGCAGATAAGAGTATTTATATGTGAGCTGAATCCCGGCATAGAGCTAGTACTGCATGATAACATGTGGCTTCCTGTAGCCACCACTAGAGGGAGCTCCCTGCACACGGTAAACAGTAAGCTCCTGGGCCCCCTCTGCTGGTGGTGGCTGGTAGTGTGAGCTTGCATAGGAGCTGCCTGTTTCTGCCTCGTTATGAACAACAGGATCTGAAGTGTCACACGGCAGACGTGGGGTAATTTCCTCATCTTGACAGGATCATTAGGCGCCAATTAGTTTGCCACGGCTGCAGGAGACTTAACAAGGACCTGAAGCTCAACCATGAGCAGGCAAAAGCCCGTTTTATATTCTGCTGGGAGGTAGGGAGTCTATGGAGAACAGCAGCAATGATGGGAGTCATTACTATTTTGACTTCTTCTTTCCAGATAAATTCTGTAAAGTCGTTCAAAACTGAAAAAGTATTTAAAAAGTTAATTCTGGGTCCAAATCAGAAAATTAGCCCAGAAATAACCCCTGAGTTCCCGTGTCGTCCCCTGTGGCCTGCACGCGCGTCTCCGTCTTCCTGCACAGCGTAAACCCTGCGACTCAGCGATGACATCTTCTCGGGCTGCCATCCTGAACCCTTTCTCTGCTTTCAGGGTTTACTCCACGGCTTCTGTGTTCTCTGTCGCCCGTCCCGCAAACTCTTCCTTTATTTCATGATGTTTCTTTTCCTTTCTTCCAGGTCTAGACCGCAATTCCTTGTGATGCGAGACCACGAGGACGCACGCCGTCAGCCACATGCAGGAGTGATAGGACATTTGTGGCTGGGGGGCGCTGTGCCATCACGGACAGGAGGATGGCGGTCATCGGAGGGGTCACCTTGAAGGACCCTCGTTTTCTTCGAGTCCTGCCTGTTCATTGTGAATATTAGGATCTATGATAGACCGTACTTTCTGCTTATGAGAGTTTTACAGACTAGAGCTGGACCGTTCGCGGACCTGTGAGCAGGACTCATCATTTTGTGACTAGGTATATGCCGTTTACACAGTGCACACTTATGCATATATCTCATCCTGTGTAATGTAATAATGGCGGACATTCAGTTCTCTGCGCCGGACACAGATCTGTGCAGTAAATGTTGTCATTTTGTGATTATAAAGGTGTGACCAGCGAGCAGTTACGAGGAGCGTCTCTCTCTGGTGGACCCGGCAGGTCCATGCGTTACACAGACAAGCCAGTGATTTCATTAGACATCCAGTGCAATACATCATTACTCCTGCGGGGGTGCTACAGATAAATTAAACACTTGCTGCCAGGTTCTCTCTCCAATAACTGCAGGTTGCTGGGGGTCTCATTAGCAGGATGTCTTGAGATTACTTTATTTTGGGGGCAGCTTTTCTAATATAAGATGATTGTTCAAAGTGGATAATGCATTAAAGGCTATAGACACATTGTAAATGGAAAAAAAAAAGATTTTTACATATGTTACTGGTTAACTATAGCTAATTACTGTCTGCAATCTTCATTCCTTTATTGATTTTCTGACCCATTAATGGGCAATGTGCTGTGTGTTCCAAGTCTCAGATATTTCTCTTGTGGGAGTGTCTCTCCCAGTAATATAGGCTGGATGTGAGGTCTGTGTGTCTCTCCCAGTAATATAGGCTGGATGTGAGACCTGTGTGTCCCTCCCAATAATATAGACTGGAGGTGAGGTCTGTGTCTCTCCCAGGAATATAGGCTGGAGGTGAGGTCTGTGTGTCTCTCCCAGTAATATAGGCTGGATGTGAGGTCTGTGTCTCTCCCAGTAATATAGGCTGGATGTGAGGTCTGTGTCTCTCCCAGTAATATAGGCAGGATGTGAGGTCTGTGTATCCCAGTAATATAGGCTGGATGTGAGGTCTGTGTCTCTCCCAGTAATATAGGCTGGATGTGAGGTCTGTGTCCCTCCCAGTAATATAGGCTGGATGTGAGGTCTGTGTCTCTCCCAGTAATATAGGCTAGATGTGAGGTCTGTGTGTCTCTCCCAGTAATATAGGCTGGATGTGAGGTTTGTGTGTCTCTCCCAGTAATATAGGCTGGATGTGAGATCTGTGTCTCTCCCAGTAATATAGGCTGGATGTGAGATCTGTGTGTCTCTCCCAGTAATATAGGCTGGATGTGAGATCTGTGTGTCTCCCAGTAATATAGGCTGGATGTGAGGTCTGTGTGTGTCTCCCAGTAATATAGGCTGGATGTGAGGTCTGTGTGTCTCTCCCAGTAATATAGGCTGGATGTGAGGTCTGCGTGTCTCTCCCAGTAATATAGGCTGGATGTGAGGTCTGTGTGTCTCTCCCAGTAATATAGGCTGGATGTGAGATCTGTGTGTCTCTCCCAGTAATATATGCTGGATCATTAGCCTCTTTGCTTTACCCTGTTCCACACGCTGTATAAATCTTTGTACAACCATCTCCACGTCTTTTCTGCTATCTCTATAACTGAGTGAAGGGAGGGTAAAGAGCCATGAGGAGCAGGAGCTCTGATGGATTTGTAACTTTTTGTTAATGTTTTCACCTAGTTATTATCCATACAGACTCTCTGCAGCGGCCAAACGGTAGAATATTTTTTAACAAAGACTATGTAGAAAGTTTCTTAACTGTGCATTTAGGAAGTAACAATAAAACAACGTGTTAGAATGGGTACATATCCTGTAAGCTCATTGGGTGTCCTGGGGTTGGACACTTTCTGCTTCCTTTTAGTTCTTTTAGCCATAGTAAAAATAAAAACATTTTAGAATTATTTTGCAATATAAAGTGAAATCGCTTGTCACAGAAAGTGAGTGCAAACTATTCGCAGAATGTATCTGGGAATTGCTTGTCCATTTTACAGAGCTCATTATATTCCCTCTTATAGAATGAATAGTGGGGTCCTCTGTTTAGGATCCTTCTTTCAACCCATTGATACGTATGGTCACTATGTAATGCTTAATTTCTCCTTTGGGGGCGCCGCAGAGACATTAAGCACTCGCAATCAGGTTTTCTGGCAGACGACTACTGCTAACTGAGAATCCTTACATGGGGGACACTTTATGATTGGCCTATTGCAAAGGACCCTTCTAAGGCTACGTTCACATTTGCGTTGTGCGCCGCAGCGTCGGTGACGCAACGCACAACGCAAACAAAAACGCAGCAAAACGCACGCTAAAACGCTGCATTTTGCGACGCATGCGTCCTTTTTGGCCGAAAGTTGGACGCAAAAAAAATGCAACTTGCTGCGTCCTGTGCGCCCTGACGCGTGCGCCGCAAAAAACGCATGTGTCAAAAAACGCATCACAACGCATGTCCATGCGCCCCCATGTTAAATATAGGGGCGCATGACGCATGCGGCGACGCATCGGCGCCCGACGCTGCGTCGCACAACGCTAATGTGAACTTAGCCTTACAAGTTGGGATTTGGAAAGTAGAAGATCCCTTTAAATGAATCATCCAGTGCATTTATTACTTACTAGGGACTGGCTGGTTTCACACTTGCGTTTTAGCGCTAAAAAACGCATGCGTTTTTTTTCTATACTTAACATTAAAAACGCATGCGTTTTGACGCGTTTTTGGCAACGCATGCATTTTTTTTATGCTTGCGTTTTGTTGCAGAAATGCAACCTGTAGTAATTTCTAGCGGCGTTTTTTTGCCGCAAAAAAACGCATGCTTTTTTTTGCGGCAAAAAAATGTATTGCTGTCTATGTAAACGCATGCGTTTCTATAGAAAAACACAAGAAAACACAAGAAAAAACAAGAAAACCCTAACCCTAACCCTAGGGTTACTAGGGATCCTAACCCTAACCCTAAGGTTAGGATCCCTAGTAACCCTAGGGATCCTAACCCTAGCTATTTCTGTTTATAGTGGGTTTTCTAGTTGATTTTGATGATTGGCAGCTGTCACACACTTCTCAGCATGCGTTTAAAAAGCGCAAACGCAGGAAAAAACGCATGTAAACGCGGCAAAACGCCGCGTTTTTTTTCTGCATGCAAAAACGCATGTGTCTAAAAAACGCAGCGTTTGCACGTTTTTTTTTTAAACGCTGCGTTTTTAAACGCAAATGTGAAACCAGCCTAAACCACATGAGCAGAAAAATTGTGTTATTTCACATACACATTAGGTCTCTTCGGTGCACACTGCCACACACGCCACCCAGCTTTCCTGAGCACCTGCCCGGCACACTGCTTGCCTACATGCATACACAGGGTGACATAACCAGGCTGTACTTTCCCTCTTCATGGTTGTGGGTACGTACAGAGCTTAAAAAGGAAATAAAATGACATAAAAGGCAAAAACAATGCAGAAATAAAAGACATAAATACAGAAACAGATTTGAGACCTTTTAGATGGCGGAGTCGCCGTGGACATTAGAAGCGGTCTCTAATTCTCGTTGTGTCTCATGGGTCTGCAATGAGCTTTTCTGAAGTCCCATCCCGGCCATGTGATGTCCCTGGTGCTACCTTAGGGGCAATTATCATTCCAGGATATGTTATTTATTTTACTCACTTATACAGCACCATTAATTCCACAGCGCTTTACAGACATTGTCATCACTGTCCCCATCGGGGCTCACAATCTACATTCCCTATCAGTATGTGTTTGGAATGTGGGAGGAAACCGGAGAAATCAGAGGAAACCCACGCAAACAAGTGGAGAACTTACAAACTCCTTGCAGATGTTGTCCTTGGTGAGATTTGTATTGAGGACCCAGAGCTGCAAAGCAACAGTGCTAACCACTGAGCCACCGTATAGTGCTAACCACATAAAGTACAGTGCTAATCACTGAGCCACTGTATAATGCCAACCACATAGATACCGTACAGTTCTAACTACTGAGCCATTGTACAGTGCTAATCACTGAGCCACTGTACAGTACTAACCACTGAACCATTGTACAGTGCTAACTACTGAGCCACTGTACTGTTCTAACCAGAGCCATTGTACAGTGCTAACTACTGAGCCATTGTACAGTGCTAGTCAGTGAGCCACTACTGTGCTAACCACTGAGCCATTGTACAGTGTTAATCACTGAGCCTCTATGCTGCTCATATTAGCACTTCTTTGCTAGGGATAAAACGCAGAGAGCACTTGGTCTCCCTGTGGACTGACACACTGCTAATTTGTCTGGGGGATCAGGATAATTATTATGGTGGATGGTGGCAGCTCGCGGTGCAGGAGGATGTCTGCTGCCATTCCACTAATCTGCAGGTACAAATATATATTCCAGAATAATAATAATAATAATTCCATATTGTGGAAGAAGTGCTTTTTTGTTTCTTTTGCATTTGCACCTAGCGCCCCCTGCTGTACATCATGATAGCTGCAATTTACAGGGATGTTTCAAATAATAATAAGCTCCTTGTTCTTTTTTTACTTTGCCTTGTCTTAGTTGTCATAATATAACATCTTCTCTATTCACAATCAAAGCTGCATTTTTCTTGGTAAAAAAATATCTTTTTTTCAAGGGTTGTACTATAACCGAACTCAGAGATGTGAACAAGCGTCTAAGTCCTAACTGTAGCCATCATCTGTACACCCACTGACGTAACTGGAAACCAGCAGCTTTGGATGTGACTAGAGGACGACAACACCTCATGTCCTTGATGTCACACTCTGGCACTACTTACTATGTTATCACTCGTGCACTTTTCAGAATTAGGTTATATTCACTTTTGGCGTTTTTGCAGCGGGGTTTTTTTTTTATTTCTGAAGCCAAATTCGTAAAAATTTGTTTTTTGCTTTTTTTTATTTTTTTGCTGCATTTTTTTTCTGTGATTTTTTTGGGTGCTTATTGCATGTGTGATTTATCCACAGTGCAAGTTTAATAAAGTTAGAGTTATTCATCAAAAACACAGTGGGAAAAAAATGCTACAAAAGCACAGCAAAATTGGGTTCCTGTGTTTTTTTGCAGCGGTTTGCACTTTCTCATTGCTTTCTATGGGTGATATTATTTTGCAGAAATGCTGAAAGAATTAACGCTGCAGATGTAAAAAATGCTTCAGTTCCAACATTCAGTCAGGAAAAAATATATATTTGTGCACAAGATTTCCATGTTGATGATTCAAAGTTAAGCAGGATAACTAACACTATAGAACACAGAGAAAAGATTCAGAAGAATCTAGATAAGCTTGAACAATGAGCAGTAACTAATAGAATGGTATTTAACAGGGAGAAATGCGAGAGTCTACATATGAGCGAGAAAAACAAATGACATCTACAGAATGGAAGGAATAGAACTAAGCAACAGCACGTGTGAAAAAGACTTGGGTATACTAATAGATCACAGACTGCACAGGAGTCAACAGTGTGACGCAGCAGCAAAAAAAGGCAAACAGTTCTAGACTGTATTAAGAGAAGCAATGAGTCTAGATCACGTGAAGTCATTATCCCCCTCCACTCCTCCTTGGTCAGGCCTCATCTGGAATACTGGGTCCAGTTCTGGGCTCCACATTGTAAAAAAGACATTGAAAAATGAGCAAGTTCATAGAAGAGCCACCAGGATGGTGAGCGGACTGCAAAGTATGTCCTACGAGGAACGGTTACAGGATCTGGGAATGTTTAGCTGCAAAAAAGAAGAGGAGACTTAATGGCTGTCTACAAATATCTGAAGGGCTGTCACAGTGTAGAGGGATCATCATTATTCGCATTTGCACATGGAAACACGAGAAGAAATGGAATGAAACTGAAAGGGAGAAGATAAAGATTAGATGTTAGAAAAAACTTTTTGACAGTGAGGACGATCAATGAGAGGAACAGGCGGCCACGAGAGGTGGTGAGTTCTCCTTCAATGGAAGTCTTCAGAGGCTGGACAGACATGTGTGTGAGATGTTTAGTGACTTGAGCAGGGGGTTGGACACGAGGACCCCGGAGGTCTCTCCCAACTCTACCATTCTACGATTCTTCATTGCTTTAATTTGCGCTTTATTCATTATTTTTCACCTTTTTTAAGTTAACTTCACTTGGTTTCATGCTGTTGTTTTTTTCATTATTATTTGCATCTTTTTCCTTATCCACATGTTTTAGCCTAATTTATCATTTGTGACATTTAAAAAATTTTGTGACAGAGACAAACACTGTGATACATAGAGGCTGACAGAGACAAATACTCCATATTTTTTATTGAAAATCGAAAACAAAATGATTTTTAAACCAAACGTGCCCTCATTAAGTTTACAAAAAATACTCCTGAAAATGTCAAAATCTTTAAAGTTAAAATATTATTATTATTAAATTCCCTAAGTTGCTATAACATTAAATATGCAACAAACCAAGGTTGTAGAACTTTCCAAACTTCAGTTCCTACTCGGTGACAGCGCTAGCTGCATGCATGGTCATACAATGGATCAATCATTCTGTGACTCCACCCACCGGACTCCTAAGAACAGAACAAGCAGGGAATTTAATCAATATGTTAATGCAGAATGTTTTTACCCAAAACTATTTATACATCCGTCCGCTCAGCTCCTTCTTCTCTGTAACTTGCCGCTGGTAGATTGGGTGCATTTTTATGGTGACAGACGCCTTAATGAGTAGTTAAATGATCAAGTGGGTAAATATTCGCAATTGTTTGACCCCTATGGGCAATGAAAATCATTAAAGGATATAGACACCTTTGACTTTGAGAACATTATTGCCACTCGTCCATGTATCAGCGCAGCTTCAGTCCTGGACTGATTTCTCTTCCTGCAGCCTATGATGGATCTTCTCTCCCTGGTGCTGAAAGTCATTAATGCTGAGGATTTTCCCCATAGAGTTTGCAGCAGTTTCTCTCTGTTTTTCTAAACAGGTACACAACCTATGTGATTCCTTCTGTGCTTTCTTGCCTATCTACGACCTGTGTGATCTGCCCTCCTTGAAGACATGGATGCATTCTCCCCTCTCCACTCTCCGATCTGCCATGTAAAACCTTCTCTGCTGCGTCTAACACAGAGAAAAAGCAGAAGCAGAGAGAAGAAAGCAGACACCGTCAGGAGCAGTATGCGACAGTATACAATATATCAGCAGGACAACCAGCTAAGTGAAGGAGTTGTACAGGTTCTACAGCTGCAAAAATTGTAGAAAACTGAAAAAAATCACAGCATTGAGCTTCAGAAATAATCTAACAACACATGATTCTAAATATACAACAGTGGCATAAAGTGACCACATAGCGCTTTATTCCGCTAACATGATAGAGTATAATAGACCCCACATGGTAATGTGATGGCAGCTGATTATAAAGTTAGTGCACCCACAGTGCAGCACGGCGGCTGAGACCCCCAGGGGCATTCGCCCCATTTTCCTATGTTATAATCAGGTCCTTTTTTTGTTGCATTTGACTTTTACGTTCTATAACCCCCATTTTTGTTATTAGAAGGACCCTTGTATCCTCTTCCGGGGCCCAGCTGTATCCTACAACCTCCCGCCACGACATTGTGAACTCGCTGATACCTGGCGAGTTCCTCGCGCACACCCATAATTCATGGTATCCTGAGTCCCTAGATCCACGCGTCCCGCACGAGAGGCTCAGTTATTGGAAAACCCTAGAGCAAGGAAGCAGAACACCGAGGTTAATGGATGACAGACGATGAAGGAGCAGATCAAGGTTGTGCTGACCCCTGGGAAGAGTCTTGTCCCTCTTCTTACCTGCAGGGACCGGTGGGCTCAGCTGTTCATCAATGTCCCCATAGAAGCGGCTCCGACCTGGCACCGAGATGTCCATCATCTGCTGTGGGACCAAAAGGACCCGGCAAAAGTCCTACCGGCCGCAGGAGACCCCACCATGGCTGCTCAGCTTCTTCTTCGCACTCCAGGTAATGGGTGATACATACTCTGACGTGATCAGATCAGTGTTGCAAAACTGCACCTCCCATCATGCGGCTGTCATAGGATGCTAGGAGTTGTAGTTTTGTAACAGCTGGAGAGATGAGTAACCCCGTCTAATGTACGGCTCCATGGAATTAATGGTGCTATATAAATAAATAATAATAATAAGTAAATAACTTTGGGACAATGAACTTGATATTTTACTATTGCGCTCCCCTGCAGCACCTCTTGGTCCAGACGTCTCTGCTCTGCACCTGTCACAGCCTCTTCCTGCAGCATCGTCCGCTGACACCCCAAGATCAGAGTCGTTTCTTGGCCCGGAGCCTCTTCGTCTGTGGCATCAGCACCAGTTTACAAAGTAGTCTGGGAACAAGGTATCATGGCGCGACACCGACATGCTGCAATGTAACGGGGAGTCCAGAGAAACAGTTATTGTTTACAAGGCCGATATGCTTTTCAATATCTCTGCTTGCTGACAGTGAATATAGATATTGTAACTTAAGCAGCAGGGAAAACGGACTTTTAAATGGAAGGAGATTAATACTCGTGTTGTTAGTGTTGCGCATTTTTTGCATTTGTGGTATTCTGGGTGAGCGGCGCAGTCAGATGCGCCAAATTAATTAAGAAATGTGTGCCTTCTAAGTGAAATGGGCGCATCTTATAACTGCCATGCGGCACTGCTGGAAGTGTTCGTCCGCCAGGCACTGATGTACGGATCCGCGGTACTTTACAGCACATGGTGGAGGATCTGTCACCAGGTCAAGAGTGTCCAGTTTTTGCTCTTATTTTATACCATACGGCCCCAGAGAAATGGGACTTTTTATTTAGTGCTACTTTTAATGGTCTTTACTAAATAAACGTGGCTCCCAGGGTAATTATGCAGAGCATCATAAGGACACGCCCCCAGAGAATATATAAGACACGCCCCATTTATAATGCAATAAATCAATAGATTGTATAAATCTGGGAACCATTATCATCCACAAAATAATGGGTCACTGCGTTGAGTTTTCCTCCATAAATATATCCAAAATACCGGTATATGGAATCTACTACCATGGAAAACATTAGGACTGAAGTGGATTTAGTTGAGTGTACATAAAAAATTAGTGTCCTACCATTTTGTATACACAGCTACTCTGCAGAGCTACCTGTTTTTCTCTTTACATAGTACTGAATGTGTCAAATATGTGAAAAATGTGCAGCCCGCGCTCCACAGATTAACTATTCTGTTTACGAATAAGCAGAGGATCATGTAACGCTCTCAGGATATTATGTCACTTGTGCAGGTTACATAATACATTATAGGACTTCTGATTGATTGTGATGTCCCTAAGCTGTATAGTGAACAATCAGAAAACAAAAGATAGGGTTTTACTAGACCCCATGGCGGTTCCTCTACATCTGTAACATGTGGCTTCCAAACTATTACGAAATTACATATGACTCCCAAGTTATATTTCCAGTTTTTTTTTCCACTATTTTAGTGGCTAAATGTGAATTTTTCATTTTTCTATTCATGGAGCTGGGCGAGGGCTTGATTTTTTTTGTGGTGAACTGTATTTTTTAAAAGTAACATTTTGGACACATATGATGAAAAAACATCATATGTGCCCATTATGATTTATATTGCATTTTTCATGGATCAAAAAAAAATAAAATTTTGGTGTTTGCTTCTGTTGACGGCATTTAACAGGGAATAAATACTTTTATAATGCCATAGATCTTGCTCTTACAGAAGTGGCTAGTGAGAAATATTTTTTTTTAATTAATGTTATAATTATAATTATTTTATTATTATATATAATAATATATATATATATATATATATATATATATATATATATATATATATATAATTATATATGTATATATATAATATTATATTATTTTATTTTATTATTTTATAATTTATAATTATTTTTATATTTATTTTTAAGTGGGGAATAGCAAGGGATTGGGGGATTGTTTTTTATTTATTTTTTTACCTTTTTTTTTACTTTACAGTTTTTTTCTAGCAACCTTGCTCCTGTACAGTAATGCAGCATATAGCGAAAATGACGGTTGTTTCTGAAGCTCAGCTTGTTGTTGGATTTCACATCAGTGCCAAGATGGCGATGACTGGAGCCTTCAGAAGGAAGAACTGATGGGGGCCCGAATAGTTGCGCAACTGGGATCAAACAACTTGAATGCTGCGGTCATAGATTGACACTGGTATTAGGGTATGTGTACACGTTGCAGATTTCGTTTAGTTCTGTAGCAGAAACGCTGCAGATAAGCAAGTGATTTACAGTACAATGTAAATCAATGGGAAAAAAATGTTGGTGCGGAAAAATCCACACGGAAAACGCAGCAGATTCAAAAAAGGACCATGTCAATTCTTTTTGCGAATCTACAGCGTTTCTGCGCCCATTCCATAATAGAAATCCGCAGGGGTAAAAAAACGCATGAAATCAGCACAGAATCCGCAGAAAAAAACGCACAAAATCCGCACGAAAAAAACGCGCAGATTCTGACCTGTGTTTTCTGTCAAGAAATGCAGAATCTGCACAGAAAATTCCACAGTCAAATCTGCAACGTGTGCATATACCCTTAGGTGGTTTGATTACTGCTGGTAAATACCGGCTCTGACAGTATAGCAGAGACGGCACCTGCCCGTGTATGGAGTAGGCACAGCTCCGGAGCCGCTCCGTAACCTCGGCCTGGTCTCTAGAGTGACGCCGGTCCCAGAGATGGGTCTTGTCTTTTGAGGTTAAGTCCCTTTTAATCTACTGCAGGATGATTCTGGTGTCACAGTGACTTCTCTATAATACAAAGGTCGTACTATCACCCAACTTGCTTTGTCAGTAGACTGTCCGCACTTTGTGCCGCGCTGTAGTTTTCCTCTTGTGCCTTTGTTTTGTGGGCACCTTTCCTGTACGAGGGTGAACACAATGCAGGATCTACAGAGTTGGTGTGTACTGTACATCATGACTGCACACATCTGTATGGAATCTGAGACACTGGGTCACCTATAATGAATGGTGCATTTGGAGCAGAGAAGGCACCGCATTGTAACCCATGACGGTACCCAATAGTTTTATTAATATTATTGAAATATAGTCTTTCCGTCTATTAGATATTTTCAATGGTTTTCTGTTTGGGTTGCAGATGAGAATCTGATTTATAAAGTTTTGGTCTAAAACTTGTTCTGTTTTGTGTATGCAGCTCCTATGCATAACAATATGACTTCTCTTGTTACAGACTATAAACAATTCCCATGTACTAATATTATATTAGGATCTAGCTGTCTTCTAGGGTTGATAAAGTAAATGCAACTTTTTATGCTTTGGTCTTGATTCTAAATGAATTACCGGTTTGTGTATGCAGCACTTATGCAGAACTATGTGACTCCTTGATTGCAGACTATGAATAATCTGTGTGTAGTCAGTACTGTAGTGATATTTCACCATCCATCTACATCACATGACCTGCTAACTGTACATTAGCAAGAAATGCTGCGCGCAGAGAAAGGATTGTAGCTGCTTGGTCAGACTAAAGAAAGCTTGTCTGTGATGACACATTGTTGTGCATAGGAGCTGTGTACATGAACTGACTGATAATCATGACTACTTGCAAGCTCCTTTTTATTACTCCATGGAGATTGGAACCTCAGACGCAAAAATCTCTCTTCTTTCCTGATGCATTTTTTTTGCTATAATCTATCATGTTTAACAAAATCAATGAGCCGAAGCATAAGTTGGCATACATGCATTGTATAGGAGCATGTTCACACTGTGGTCATTTAACAGACAAAACCCAAGATAGAAACCAACTGAACATATACTCGGCTGTAAGTAAATGGTAATAGTACATGTAAATAACATAGGGGACTTAGTAAACACCATTTTTTATTAAAAAAAAAAAGAAGCTTAAAAGCCATCCCACCGCGACAAGGTGTACCCCAATCGTAACCGTAGGTCTGGATTCACAGCTACTTAGCTCAATTGTAACAAAACCTCAGCTGTCAGAAATCTTAACTCTGGTCAGGTTTTGTATTAAAAAAAAGTGTTCCTGTTCATTGACAGCAAGCAGAGATCTTGAAAATAGTGAGAAATTTAAAGCCATATATTAAAAAATTATATGAGTTCGTCAAATGTTCTCATGAAGGTATTTCATGGCTCGCTCATCTTTGGGGTAGGGACTGACGAGAGCGGATTAGTGGTCCGCAGAGTATGAGCGATGATTGGACGGGACTGGTGCTGACTATCTATATTTCCCAGGTTACCCTTGGTGCAGACCCCGACCTTCGAGCTGCTCATCCCGGCCATAATCCTCAGCAAATACAACGCTGGGAGTGACGCAGGAATGGGTGAGTCTCATGTATCACTCCATGTAACACTGAGATAACATGATACATTGTGTCACCACCCAAAAACTACAAGACTACAATCCCCAGCATTCCCTGCCAGCCCAGTATGGACATGGGCACAAATTCATCCCATTTCCCATCATGTTGCTGAACTCTGTTCCTACAGATGATCGAGGTCCGGTGCATTGCACAGAAATCCCATGTGAACCGCGGGACAATGTTCTCCGGCCAATCAGAGAGGTCAGTGAGACCTTTCTATCAGTTAGAACATTTCTTTTTATTTTTGTAAGAAAGTTTAAATATTTATGAAAACTAGATGTAAACAGTGAATGAAGCAGAACAGCACAGCGCCACACACCGTGAAATGGCCGTTCTCAGGTACTGCAGCTCTGTTCTTATTGAAGTGAATGGGAGCTGATCTGCAGGCCCTGGCCGGTGCTGAAGTCTGCAGGCCACTAGTACAATCTGTTTTCTGCAGGTGTCGGGGGCTCTGCTTGTCTCTGGACTCCTGCAGGTTCTCTTTGGAGTTTCTGGACTCTGGGGTTGGATTTTGCAGTTCTGTGGCCCTATGGTTCTTGCACCAGTGCTCTCCATTATTGGACTTTCCTGCTACAAACCTGCGGCCATACTCTGTGCCTCCAACTGGGGGATCTCCATGAGGTGAGTGCTGAAAAACATTTTCTGTTAGCACAAGAAGGAGGATTTATACTCTAGTCCCATCCAGAGCTCCATTTAAAACTTCTGTAGCTGCAAGAAGAAATTATTCAGTTGCTTCCTATCATTTATTCTAGTCACATCCAGAGCTGCATTCACAGTTCTGCACTTAGATTACATCTTCTACTTTAGTGACATCCAGAGCTGCATTCACAATTCTGCTTTTACATTGTATCGTATTATCCAGTCAAAAGTGCAATTACAATTCTGCAGTGACATCATATCTTTTACTGAAGTCACATCCAGAGCTGCATTTCAAATTCTGCTCTCATTATGTCTTCTACTTGAATGACATCCAGAGCTGAAGTCTGAATTCTGCCGCCCCTGCTGATAATGTGCTGCTTATACATGTCACTTCACACCACCTGCATCTCCAACAATACGGTGCTGCCGGCGATGACAGATTTCTGAATGATGTTTCTTATGTTGCAGCCTCATTGCAGTGAGTGGACTGTTGTCACAAACGCTCCGCTGTGTGCACCTGCCGCTGTGTACCGGGGCCGGGGTGGAGAAGAGATATGCGCCGGTGCTCCGCATGCTCTCCGTAAGTCCGCAGGTTACCGCATGATCCGCACGGGACATTACTAGTGTCATATAGACCTCACCGATTTCTGCTGCTTCTCAGCTGTTCCTCCCGATCTCCTGCATCTGGATCGTCTGCAGCTTCTGGGCTCCTGACCCCGTGGAGTTTCCTAGTGACGTCCGTCAGGTCCAGAACACGCCGGTGGTCACTACGGAGAATCCACAACAGACGCAGTCGGCACCGACAGGGAACCTCACTGAACCGGCACCATGGTTTTATTTCCCATATCCTGGTAGAATAAACCTGTCCTGTGATACTGTCTGCTGAGCTGTGTATCTAATATCCTGTGATACTGTCTGCTAAGCTGTGTATCTAATCCTCTCCTGTGTGATACTGTCTGCTGAGCAGTGTATCTAATCCTCTCCTGTGTGATACTGTCTGCTGAGCCGTGTATCTAATCTCATCATGTGTCATACTGTCTGCTGAACTGTGTATCCAATCATACCCTGCGTGATACTGTCTTCTGACCTGTGTATCTAATCTTGTTTTGTGTGATACTGACTGCTGAGCTGTGTATCTAATCCTATCCTGTATGATACTGTCTGCTGAGCTGTGTATCTAATCCTATCCTGTGTGATACTGTCTGCTGAGCTGTGTATCTAATCCTATCCTGTGTGATACTGTCTGCTGAGCCGTGTATCTAATCCTATTCTGTGTGATACTGTCTGCTGAGCCGTGTATCTAATCCTATTCTGTGTGATACTGTCTGCTGAGCTGTGTATCTAATCCTATTCTGTGTGATACTGACTGCTGAGCCGTGTATCTAATCCTATCCTGTGTGATACTGTCTGCTGAGCCGTGTATCTAATCCTATTCTGTGTGATACTGTCTGCTGAGCTGTGTATCTAATCCTATTCTGTGTGATACTGACTGCTGAGCCGTGTATCTAATCCTATCCTGTGTGATACTGTCTGCTGAGCCGTGTATCTAATCCTATTGTCATGACACAGTTGTTGGGTGACCAGAGGCTCCTTCCCTGTCTCTGGCTCTAGGGGGCACCCTAGCTCGCTCTATTCCCCGGGATACTTTTCAAGGTGAAGATACCGGGGCCTCCTCCCTTGCCTTAACTCCTGAGTTAGCCCTCTGTCAGTTCTCTTCCCCCACCCAGGGAAGAGGGGCGCTACCGTGCAATGTAGTACACCAACCCGACAAATAAGGCTACACAAACGAGGATTAACAGAAAACACCAGGCATACAAATATTCACTCACATATAACAGAGGAATGCATCGGGGCGTGGAGGACGGGGGAATAAACCAAAGTAGCGGAGAGAAGGGAATTATCACACATACAAACCACACAACAGTCACAGATAACTCCTCCAGAACTCCTTCTCATATGAACACCTCTACTCCTAAGCCATGCAGCATAAGCTAACTCTGACATGAATCTGAATCAGATCCCAGATTATAAAGGGAATGGGAGTGGCTAACCGAGCTCAGCTGACAGCTCAGAATTTTCCAACATGGCCGATTAACCCCTGTTCTGCCAAAAGGAATAAACACATTTAGAATGAATAAGTGCTTCTTCTAAGCGCAGGGGTAGAAGCAATCAGACGCCGCAGTCTTCTGTCTCCTCTCTTTTGCGGAAACCCCATGACACCTATCTTGTGTTATACTGTCTGCAGAGCTGTGTATCTAATCCTATCCTGTGTGATACTGTCTGCTGAGCTGTGTTCCTATAGGTGCCCACACACTTTTGATAACTGCTGGCTAAACCCAGTGATCACTATTCCTCCTGACATCCCCCATAAACACTAACCTCTGATCTATGACACTGACTACACAGGAGCCCTGGGGTGGCCGCATCTAAGTCTGGAGACGGCCGCTGTGGGTGCAGCAATGGCCACGATTAGCAGCCTTTCTTCTCTGGGATCTTACATCCTATGTGCTCGGTTGTTGAACTGTCCACCGCTCCCTCCACATTCAAGTAATCGAGGGATCAGTATGGAGGGGATTGGGAATATCTTATCTGGAATTATAGGCAGCGTCTGCGGAACAGGATCCAATATTCCCAGTGCTGGAATCACAGGAATCACACAGGTAACGTGAGCAGCAGCTGTGAAAATAATCCAACTGATACGTGCACATAGGGGCAGTATTATAGTAGTTATATTCTTGTACATAGGGGCAGTATTATAGTAGTTATATTCTTGTACATAGGAGCAGTATTATAGTAGTTATATTCTTGTACATAGGGCAGTATTATAGTAGTTATATTCTTGTACATAGGAGCAGTGTTGTAGTTATATACTTGTACACAGGAGCAGTATTATAGTAGTTATATTCTTGTGCATAGGGGGCAGTATTATAGTAGTTATATTCTTGTACATAGGGGCAGTATTATAGTAGTTATATTCTTGTACATAGGGGCAGTATTATAGTAGTGATATTCTTGTACATAGGAGCAGTATTATAGTAGTTATATTCTTGTACATAGGGGCAGTATTATAGTAGTTATATTCTTGTACATTGGAGCAGTATTATAGTAGTTATATTCTTGTATATAGAGGCAGTATTATAGTAGTTATATTCTTGTACATATGGGGCAGTATTATAGTAGCTATATTGTACATTGGGGCAGTATTATAGTAGTTATATTCTTGTACATAGGGGCCAGTATTATAGTAGTTAAACTCTTGTACATTGGGGCAGTATTATAGTAGTTATATTCTTGTATATAGAGGCAGTATTATAGTAGTTATATTCTTGTACATGGGGGCAGTATTATAGTAGTTATATTCTTGTACATAGGGGCAGTATTATAGTAGTTATATTCTTGTACATAGGAGCAGTATTATAGTAGTTATATTCTTGTACATAGGGGCAGTATTATAGTAGTTATATTCTTGTACATAGGAGCAGTATTATAGTAGTTATATTCTTGTACATAGGGGCAGTATTATAGTAGTTATATTCTAGTACATAGGAGCAGTATTATAGTAGTTATATTCTTGTACATAGGAGCAGTATTATAGTAGTTATATTCTTGTACATAAGGGCAGTATTATAGTAGTTATATTCTTGGACATAGGGGCAGTATTATAGTAGTTATATTCTTGTACATAGGAGCAGTATTATAGTAGTTATATTCTTGTACATAGGAGCAGTATTATAGTAGTTATATTCTTGTACATAGGGGCAGTATTATAGTAGTTATATTCTTGTACATAGGTGCAGTATTATAGTAGTTATATTCTTGTACATAGGAGCAGTATTATAGTAGTTATATTCTTGTACATAGGGGCAGTATTATAGTAGTTATATTCTTGTACATAGGAGCAGTATTATAGTAGTTATATTCTTGTACATAGGGGCAGTATTATAGTAGTTATATTCTTGGACATAGGGGCAGTATTATAGTAGTTATATTCTTGTACATAGGAGCAGTATTATAGTAGTTATATTCTTGTACATAGGGCAGTATTATAGTAGTTATATTCTTGTACATAGGAGCAGTATTATAGTAGTTATATTCTTGTACATAGGAGCAGTATTATAGTAGTTATATTCTTGTACATAGGGGCAGTATTATAGTAGTTATATTCTTGTACATAGGAGCAGTATTATAGTAGTTATATTCTTGTACATAGGAGCAGTATTATAGTAGTTATATTCTTGTACATAGGGGCAGTATTATAGTAGTTATATTCTTGTACATAGGGGCAGTATTATAGTAGTTATATTCTTGTACATAGGAGGCAGTATTATAGCAGTTATATTCTTGTACATAGGGGAAGTATTATAGTAGTTATATTCTTGTACATTGGGGCAGTATTATAGTAGTTATATCCTTGTACATAGGAGCAGTGTTGTAGTTATATACTTGTACACAGCAGTATTATAGTAGTTATATTCTTGTGCATAGGGGGCAGTATTATAGTAGTTATATTCTTGTATATAGGAGCAGTATTATAGTAGTGATATTCTTGTACATAGGAGCAGTATTATAGTAGTTATATTCTTGTACATAGGGGCAGTATTATAGTAGTTATATTCTTGTACATAGGAGCAGTATTATAGTAGTTATATTCTTGTACATTGGGGCAGTATTATAGTAGTTATATCCTTGTACATAGGAGCAGTGTTGTAGTTATATTCTTGTACACAGGAGCAGTATTATAGTAGCTATATTGTACATTGGGGCAGTATTATAGTAGTTATATTCTTGTACATAGGAGCAGTATTATAGTAGTTATATTCTTGTACATAGGAGCAGTATTATAGTAGTTATATTCTTGTACATAGGAGGCAGTATTATAGTAGTTATATTCTTGTACATAGGAGCAGTGTTGTAGTTATATTCTTGTACACGGGGTCAGTATTATATCAGTTATATTGCACATTGAGGGCTGTTTTATAGCGATCCTGACACCCTTTGCCTTCCAGGTGGGCTCACGCCACTCAGCTCATCTTTGTGCGCTACTCTTCATCTTCTTGGGCTGTTCGCCACGGATGTCTCAGGTCCTACTGACGATCCCTTCTGCTGTCCATGGTACGATTACCTTGTAGAATGACCTCCGGGCCTTTGTGCTGCAGATCTCGGGTGATTATGTCTCACAACCCGAACATATTGTTTTATATGACGGAGTTTGCTGGATCACCAATCTAAAGGATTGTGGCTCAGGGTGTGATTTTCCTTGCAGGGGCCACCCTTTCCCTGACGTTCTCCATGGCCGTGGGTGGTGGAATTTCTTTCTTCCAGTATGCGGACATTGACTCAGGAAGGAACATCTTCATTGTAGGCTTCACCATGTTCATGGCTTTGCTGGTTCCACGCTGGCTTCATGGTGTGCCAACAAAACTGGACACAGGTGAGGTCAACGCTTTGTCGTGTGGCTCTGTGTGTAAAGTGACCTGTGGCCGCTCAGGTTTTGGTGTCGCTCTTCTCTCGGCTCCAGGTTCCCCAGCGCTGGACATGCTGCTCCTGTCGCTTCTCACCACTCCGATATTCCTGGGAGGAATATTCTCATTTATTTTGGACAACACAGTTGAAGGTGAGAATAGACAAAGTACAAATGAATCATAAAACCTATACATTACACAGAAGATCCAGGGTGGTCACCACTAAAGGTCTGGTCTTCACTGGTTTGGCTACATTATTGCAGCTCTCCCATCTATTTCTAATGATACAATGGAAAATATATTTTGTTTCTTTCACTTATGTCCAGGAACTGTGCAAGAAAGAGGACTAAAGTCAAACGTCTTCTCCTGGGACCCAGCATCCGAAGAAGAACCACACAGGAGCCTAGAGAGAGAGCTGGCACAGACATATGGACTCCCCCCAGTCCTGGCGTGCCTCGTACCAGCCACATATCCATTCACCCAGCTGTGCCCTCCACCAACTAAGAACATCGTGATTGCAGAAGGAGAAGATGGCAAACTGCTGTCAGGACCTGGGAGAGATATAGAGCTGGGATGTGTCGGGAGCCCGGACAGTCACGGGGCCTCGTCATAGTCATTACAGCAGTATATAAGTGGTTTTTAAAGGATTAAATGTGATGAGTCATGTCCGTCTCCAATAGCATCTTCCTCTAAGGTTCTTCATCACTGAATAGACATCCAGAACTGCAAGGAAGACTGACACATGACTAAAGAAGCAGGAGAAAGGAGAAGAACACAAGCCTGTATTATACTCCAGAGCTGCACTCACTATTCTGCTGGTGCAGTCACTGTGTACATACATTACATTACTGATCCTGAGTTACATCCTGTATTATACTCCAGAGCTGCACTCACTATTCTGCTGGTGCAGTCACTATGTACATACATTACATTACTGATCCTGAGTTACATCCTGTATTATACTCCAGAGCTGCACTCACTATTCTGCTGGTGCAGTCACTGTGTACACACATTACATTACTGATCCTGAGTTACATCCTGTATTATACCCCAGAGCTGCACTCACTATTCTGCTGGTGCAGTCACTGTGTACATACATAACATTACTGATCCTGAGTTACAGCCTGTATTATACTCCAGAGCTGCACTCACTATTCTGCTGGTGCAGTCACTATGTACATACATTACATTACTGATCCGGAGTTACCTCCTGTATTATACTCCAGAGCTGCACTCACTATTCTGCTGGTGCAGTCACTGTGTACACACATTACATTACTGATCCTGAGTTACATCCTCTATTATACCCCAGAGCTGCACTCACTATTCTGCTGGTGCAGTCACTGTGTACATACATTACATTACTGATCCTGAGTTACATCCTGTATTATAACCCACAGCTGCACTCACTATTCTGCTGGTGCAGTCACTGTGTACATACATTACATTACTGATCCTGAGTTACATCCTGCATTATACTCCAGAGCTGCACTCACTATTCTGCTGGTGCAGTCACTGTGTACATACATTACATTACTGATCCTGAGTTACATCCTGCATTATACTCCAGAGCTGCACTCACTATTCTGCTGGTGCTGTCACTGTGTACATACAATACATTACTGATCCTGAGTTACATCCTGCATTATACTCCAGAGCTGCACTCACTATTCTGCTGGTGCTGTCACTGTGTACATACATTACATTACTGATCCTGAGTTACATCCTGTATTATACTCACTGTCACAACACATGCATGGAGAGCCTGTGTGTTGTATGTGCAGGATCAGTAATGTAATGTATGTACACATTGACTGCACCAGCAGAATACTGAGTGCAGCTCTGGGGTATAATACAGGATGTAACTCAGGATCAGTAATGTAATGTATGTACACAGTGACTGCACCAGCAGAATAGTGAGTGCAGCTCTGGAGTATAATACAGGATGTAACTCAGGATCAGTAATGTAATGTATGTACACAGTGACTGCACCAGCAGAATAGTGAGTGCAGCTCT
The DNA here is from genome assembly GCF_051348905.1 of Ranitomeya variabilis. Lineage (NCBI taxonomy): Eukaryota > Metazoa > Chordata > Amphibia > Anura > Dendrobatidae > Ranitomeya > Ranitomeya variabilis. Next base: position 232,596,174 of record NC_135238.1, read on the forward strand.
GGGGTATAATACAGGATGTAACTCAGGATCAGTAATGTATTGTATGTACACAGTGACTGCACCAGCAGAATAGTGAGTGCAGCTCTGGGGTATAATACAGGGTGTAACTCAGTAGTAGATATATCATATATAGATATATTTGCTTATAGATGATATCCACAACAGAGGTTTTGTGTCAATCATTGACTTTTCTTCTCTTCTGTTCTTTCATGAACTATGGGGTTGTTTTGTTTTTTATATATATGTGCTGCTCCTGTGACATGGACCGGGGATTCCTTGCTAATATTTACTATGTATTTATTGCTACCTTTGTAAAATAAATAACCAACTCCTCTGGTGTGACGTCTCTTCGTGCCTTCTGGGCTGTTAGTATTTGCCATTTGGTGGCTGCCCACTCACAGAAATCCTCCGTGCGCCCCTCCATGGTGCAGATCCTTCTAATTGAGCTTCTTTTATGGAGATGGGCCGGTGTTCACTGGAAAAACACATCAGCGTCAGTTCTCTCTGGAGTATTGCGCCTTCTCCTCTGTGTTAGTTAGTAAGCCGGTGTTCTGTGTTCAGCAAGTTCTACTCTCCCCCACTTGCTAGCTAGCTAATGCACAAACCGGTTTACTATGTGCGCGTCTGACCTCTTCCGGAGGCTTTCTACAATATTATTGGGCACTGAGGCGCTTATGACACTGGCCTTGTGCTCCTCTTTGACTCTTTTTACCAGTATATAAAAATCTAAAGGATACAGCACATAACCCTCACTCCCACTGACTTCACTACGGCCGCTCAGTGATGCCCTGTATGATGACTTGACCTGCGGAGTTTCTCCTTTATACTCTGATGTCACCATTTGCTCACATCGCACTTCACAGTTATTGCAGCGCACAAATACAAAGAATAGCATAAATGAACATCAATTTAGTGTGATAGTGCGCACCTAACTACAGAGTAATATTACCCGCCAATAATCTACACTGCTGGGGGTGTGCAGCACCTGATGCTCTCTGACCTGCACGGCGGTGTGCAGCACCTGGTGCTCCCTGACCTGCACGGCGGTGCGCAGCACCTGATGCTCCCTGACCTGCACGGTGGTGTGCAGCACCTGATGATCCCTGACCATCACGGTGGTGAGCAGCACCTGATGCTCCCTGACCTGCACAGCGGTGTGATGCTCCCTGACCTGCACAGCAGTGTGCAGCACCTGATGCTCCCTGACCTGCACGATGGTGCGCAGCACCTGATGCTCCCTGACCTGCACAGCGGTGTGATGCTCCCTGACCTGCACAGCGGTGTGCAGCACCTGATGCTCCCTGACCTGCACGATGGTGCGCAGCACCTGATGCTCCCTGACCTGCACGGCGGTGCGCAGCACCTGATGCTCCCTGACCTGCACGGTGGTGTGCAGCACCTGATGATCCCTGACCATCACGGTGGTGGGCAGCACCTGAGGCTCCCTGACCTGCACGGTGGTGCGCAGCACCTGATGCTCCCTGACCTGCACAGCGGTGTGATGCTCCCTGACCTGCACAGCGGTGTGCAGCACCTGATGCTCCCTGACCTGCACGATAGTGCGCAGCACCTGATGCTCCCTGACCTGCACGGTGGTGCGCAGCACCTGATGCTCCCTGACCTGCACAGTGGTGTGCAGCACCTGATGCTCTCTGACCTGCACAGCACGATATGTATCCCCACTTATAGCAGAGGAATAACATATTGATCTCTCCTTAGCTACATGGACAATGGTGACCGTCACAAGCAATAAGGGAGGGTTGACTAATCACAGTGGGTTTCAGGTGGAATTATTCTTTCATTTTCGCAGCAGGGCGGCAGAATCACTTTTCAGCCCCCTCACAATGAGCCTCCTCTCGACACCAATTTATTTGCATTTTTAGTTCAGTTCTAGGAGAGTGGCCGATAGCCATCCATTCAGAGCGGCCGGGTGTGATGGTGGATCCTCCACAAAGTCCTAATATCCGATAGGACATTGGAAAGGCATGGCGTGGACCTCTATTGGTCAAAAAGGACAAAAAATGGGTAGACGTGGATTCACTCTGCGCTGCTGAATACGTGAAAGTCCAGACGTATGTCATATAGGATGTGGCTTTATTCAACGCGCTTCGGAGTTCTCAGACTCCTTCATCAGGAAAACACGACAGTTGTACATCCAACCTGACGGGACTGGAGAGGATCTGCAGGGAAGAATGGCCGAGGATCCCCAAATCCAGGGGTGAAAAACTTGTTCCATCATTCCCAAGAAGACTCAAGGCTGTACTAGCTCAAAAGGTGCTTCTACTCAATACTGAGCAAAGGGTCTGAAGACTTATGACCATGGGAGATTTCAGGTTTTTTTTTTATTTTATAAATTTGCAAAAATTTCTACATTTCCGTTTTTTTTTTTCCAGTCAAGATGGGGTGCAGAGTGGACATTAATGAGGAAAATGAACTTTTTTTTATTTTACAAAATGGCTGCAACTAAACAAAGAGTGAAAAATTTAAATGGCTCTGAATACTTTCCGTACCCGGTGTATATTCTTGATATTAAATTGAGCATTTTATGAGTCCGGGTGGAGAGCGAGAGAGTCTAATGTATTCAGTATCCACCCACCCAGCCTGGCTGTCAGCTGCAGCTTGTACTGAGCAGTGGGAGACCTCAGCAGCAGCAGGAAGGATGGACACTCAGGAGCTGCAAAATAGGCAAAATTAAGATTAAATATATATTTTTTAAACGATATATACAGCTATTTTGTAATGGAATTTCAAGGTAAATACAACAGCCTCATCAGGTCTAAGGGATTTATTAAACAATACATTCAGTTTGTGTTGAGAAATCTGATTAATGAAAAATAACAGAACAGTGAGACATTTCCACTGATACAGTCATGTGATCTGCTGTGCCAACTAGTGACAGACAGGAGCATTACCTGAAAAAAATCACATTGCTGGAATTATGTAATTTAGTGAGAGCAGCACAGAGTATTTCAGGAGAGGACTGTGCTGATATTGGGGAATGGGTGTGGAGAGAGGAGCAGTAACCTAAGAGTCTATGATATATGATGTTTTCTTTCCAGGAATGAAAGTGTCAAGAAATTATTTTTTTTCTTTTAAAAGCTTAAATAATGGATGTTCTATACAGAAATCATTTTAGATATGTAGGCATAATTAATCATTCCTTAGAATTAACAATGAGGAAAATTAAAAGGCAATTATATCACACATCAGTGACATCAGGGTAAATGTATCATGATCAAAGAGATGATGAGAAAGTAAAAAGCTTCAGAAGCAGGGACTGCACTGCTCAGAACAACCACTAGATGTCACTATTACGGCGTCACTCTCCTCCCCGGGAACATCTGTTGTCTGCTCTGTTTCCGGGGGGAAGGTTGGAAGAGACGGACTGGTTGGCAGCAGCAGGTAGGAAGATGGGAAAGTGGTTCTGGATGTAGGAGGGTGTCAGTGCGGGAAGTAATGTAACCCCAGAGTGATCCACCGTGATCGCAGACCGACCCACTATAACCGCAGAGGGATCCACTATAACTCCAGAGCGACCCACTGTAACCTCAGAGCGACCCACTGTGACCGCAGAGCAACCCACTGTGACCGCAGAGGGATCCAGTGTGACTGCAGAGGGATCCAGTGTGACCGCAGAGGGATCCAATGTGACCGCAGAGGGACCCACTGTGACCGCAGACCGACCCACTATAACCGCAGAGGGATCCACTATAACCCCAGAGCGCCCTACTGTAACCTCACAGCGACCCACTGTGACCGCAGAGGGATTCAGTGTGACCGCAGAGGGATTCAGTGTGACCGCAGAGGGATCCAGTGTGACCGCAGAGGGATCCAGTGTGACCGCAGAGCGACCCACTGTGACCGCAGAGGGACCCACTGTAACCTCAGAGGGACCCACTGTAACCTCAGAGGGACCCACTGAAACCTCAGAGGGACCCACTGTGACCGCAGAGGGATCCAGTGTGACCGCAGAGCGACCCACTGTGACCTCAGAGGGACCCACTGTAACCTCAGAGGGACCCACTGTAACCTCAGAGGGACCCACTGTGACCTCAGAGGGACCCACTGTGACCTCAGAGGGACCCACTGTGACCGCAGAGCGACCCACTGTAACCTCAGAGGGACCCACTGTAACCTCAGAGGGACCCACTGTGACCGCAGAGGGACCCACTGTGACCGCAGAGGGATCCAGTGTGACCGCAGAGTGACCCACTAACCTCAGAGGGACCCACTGTGACCGCAGAGGGATCCACTATGACCGCAGAGCGACCCACTGTGACCGCAGAGCGACCCACTGTGACCGCAGAGCGACCCACTGTGACCGCAGAGCGACCCACTGTGACCGCAGAGGGATCCACTGTGACCGCAGAGCGATCCACTGTAACCGCAGAGCGATCCACTGTGACCGCAGAGGGACCCACTGTGACCGCTGATAGACCCGCTGTGACCGCAGAGGGATCCACTGTGACCGCAGAGTGACCCATTGAGGCCACAGCGATTCACTGTGTGGAGGGACCCACTGACTATATATGGGTTCATAGAACGGTGTACAGACATTTACACTGAGTGACCGCTATTGCTTGATGTTATCAGCTCACGTGAAATCTATTTTTAGAGGAGCTTAATTTTATCTAATAATTTCTCCCGACAGGACGAGTATTCGACCACCATGGCGCTGTCACAGGACATGGACGTTCTCCTCCTAAAGCTTCCCTGGCAGATCCTGCACATCGGTGACTGTAGATTCTTCGCTAAAGTTAGTTTTACAGATTCCTCATATTGTTTCCTCCTGTCCGACCTCAGTAGCGTCTGGTGTGAGGAGGCGGCAGCAGATGTTATACAAGAGAGGTCAAAGGTGAGGAGCAATAATGGTTACCTTTTTCTATCCGGTACATTATATAACTGATCCTGAGTTACATCCTGTATGAGGCTGCCGTCACACTATCAGTATTTGGTCAGTGTTTTACATCAGTATTTGCAGCCAAAACAAGGAGTGGAACAATTAGAGGAAAAATATAATAGAAACATATGCACCACTTCTGCATTTATCACCCACTCCTGGTTTTGGCTACAAATACTGATGTACAATACTGACCAAATACTGATAGTGTGACGGCAGCCTTAGGGTATGTGTCCACGTTCAGGATTGTATCAGGATTTGGTCAGGATTTTTCATCAGTATTTGTAAGCCAAAACCAGGAGTGGGTGATAAATGCAGAAGTGGTGCATATGTTTCTGTTATACTTTTCCTCTAATTGTTCCACTCCTGGTTTTGGCTTACAAATACTGATGAAAAATCCTGACCAAATCCTGATGCAATCCTGAACGTGGACACATACCCTTATACTCCAGAGCTGCACTCACTATTCTGCTGGTGCAGTCACTGTGTACATACATTACATTACTGATCCTGAGTTACATCCTGTATTATACCCCAGAGCTGCACTCACTATTCTGCTGGTGCAGTCACTGTGTACATACATTACATTACTGATCCTGAGTTACATCCTGTATTATACCCCAGAGCTGCACTCACTATTCTGCTGGTGCAGTCACTGTGTACACACATTACATTACTGATCCTGAGTTACATCCTGTATTATACCCCAGAGCTGCACTCACTATTCTGCTGGTGCACTCACTGTGTACATACATTACATTACTGATCCTGAGTTACATCCTGTATTATACTCCAGAGCTGCACTCACTATTCTGCTGGTGCAGTCACTGTGTACATACATTACATTACTGATCCTGAGTTACATCCTGTATTATACCCCAGAGCTGCACTCACTATTCTGCTGGTGCAGTCACTGTGTACACACATTACATTACTGATCCTGAGTTACATCCTGTATTATACCCCAGAGCTGCACTCACTATTCTGCTGGTGCACTCACTGTGTACATACATTACATTACTGATCCTGAGTTACATCCTGTATTATACCCCAGAGCTGCACTCACTATTCTGCTGGTGCAGTCACTGTGTACATACATTACATTACTGATCCTGAGTTACATCCTGTATTATACTCCAGAGCTGCACTCACTATTCTGCTGGTGCAGTCACTGTGTGCACATGATGTAGATGCATTGTGTGATTTCTTTCATTCGTCTGTGCAGGAACTGAACAAGCGTCTGACCGCTCCCATCTCTTCGTTTCTCAGCCATCTGTCTCAGTTCATCCGTCCACTATTGGATTCTATAGAGAAGACCCCACACTCACTATCTTGTTCCCGCGCCCCCGATCGCCTCCTGCTCCATGTGAAGAGTCGGCTCTCCGGGCTCCCGTTTTATTGGGACTTCCATTTTAGAGAGGCCGATATCCGCACGGTGAGATGAGAATGTGACTGACAGCGATGTAAACATATAAAATAATGAGGAGTCGTCCTGAAAATCTTGTATGATAGGATCGTCTTCCCGTCACATTCAGAGCTGCATTCAGTATTCTGCTAGCTGCTACTTCACATGGTGGCTCAGTGGCTAGCACTGCATGGTGGCTTAGTGCTTAGCACTGTACTGTATAAAGGGGAACACGGTGGGGCTCAGTGGTTAGCACTTCATGTTGGCTCAGTGGTTAGCACTGTATTGTATACAGGACATAACGATGGCTCAGTGGCTAGCATACTGTGTATAGGGCAGCACAAGTGTATCAATGGTTAGCACTGTACTGTATATAGGGCAGCTCTGGGGCTCTGGTTAGCACTGCATGGTGGCTCAGTGGTTAGCACTGTACTGTATATAGGGCAGCTCTAGGGCTCAGTGGTTAGTACTGTATGGTGGCTCAGTGGTTATCCCTGTACTGTATATAGGGCACCTCTGGGGCTCAGAGGTTAGCAATTTGTGGTGGCTCAGTGGCTGCAAAAAATAAATTCATGTTTTTATGGCCATGTACTCTGGTATAAGAGGTGTTCACAAGTGCCTAAAGCGTTCACCTGACAGTCTTTCTTAACATTCTCAGTGTTTTTCGCCTAATTTTAATTCGCACCTATTTCGTTATATTTGCGCTTTTTTCTATTTTACACGGCTTTGCAGTTTTTTTGTCTTCGAATATTCATCATTGTGAACGGAGTTTGAGATTTTCAGATGTTTTTTGCTGGTTCATCAATTGTAACTTTCTAAAAAGTAAATAAATTTTGGTGCAAACATCCCACAGCTAGCCGTTTACATTTTTTTTGTTCTAGAAATCTAAAAAATAAAGATAGTACCGTAATTTTATTATTTGATTCTCTCGGCTGAGTCACTCTAGATGCCCTTGTGATTTGCTATACGAGCACTAGATGGCGCCATTTCTCCAGCTTCATTCCATGGAGTGTGACTGCGTCTGTCAGTCATCAGAGCTGCCTCAGAGATTTCATCCCTTCAGAGTCTATAGCAGGGAGTCGGCTGGTGAGATTTCCTGGGACTTGTAGTTCCACACAATGCAGGACTGAAGAGGAAATCATAGTTGCTCAGTGGCTAGCACTGTACTGTATATAGGACTGCATGGTTTCTCATTGGTTAGTACTGTATGGTGGCTCAGTGGTTAGCACTGTAGTGTATACATGGCAGAATGGTGGCCAAGTGGTTAGCACTGTACCTTTTTATATAGGGGAAGCACAGTGGGGCTCAGTGGTTAGCCCTGTATTGTATATAGGGAAGCATGGTGGCTCAGTGGGTAGCACTTCATGGTGGCTCAATCTATAGAACTGTACTGTATATAGGGGAGCACGGTAGCCCAGAGGTTAGCATTGTATGGTGGCTCAGTGGTTAGTATTGTAGCCTTGCAGCACTGGGGTCCTGGAATCACAACACACCAAAGATTACATGTTCTCCCTGTGTCTGCGTGGCTTTACTCATGGCACAGTTGACTAATGATTGGATTTGCAGCGTTTCTCCGCACACGTGATACATATTTCTCCCCCAGATGAGAAGTGGCGTTTGCTTCGGCTGCACCTGTAATACGGAAAGGTTCTGAGATTCCTGTGTTTGATTGACAGTTGTGCCGCCACTTCCTGCAGCCTCTGATCTCCATGTCTAAGGCTTTGGACGCTCAGTGTCAGGAGCTGTGCACGTTACTGCGGAGGAAGGATGAAGAGATTCAGGATTATCAGGAGGGCGGCGCAGTGCTCTCCCGCGGTAAGAACTGACCTCTTACAGCTAGGATTGCACTGGATGAGGAAGGCATGGCTGGTATAGCCTAGAAACAGCGCCACCCCTGCCCACAGGTTGTGTTTGGTACTGCAGCTCACTTCTATTAAAATGAATGGAGCAGAGCTGCAATTCCAGATACAATCTGTGGGGGGTGCTGTTTTTGGAAAAAAGCAAACATACTTTTCTAATCCTCTACAACCCCTTTATTATATACATATTTGCATCCTGAATGACTTTTCATGAACGTTTGCTGCTCTTCCTACAAAATTAACATTTATTGTAATCTGAAAAAGAAAAAAAAACAACCTTTTATGATTCCCTAAAGTTTCATCTTCTTTATTGGCCCCATGACAACACTCCTTGTAGTGTACTCTCATTTTTATCATAGGGACATGGGGAGAGATTTTTTTTAACACTGTCCTACATTTAGGTGGTGTCTTCCTGGACATTATAGTCACTTTCTCTGCACCAATATTTTGCACCAAAGTGCTGTCTCTCGCCACTAAAACTAGCTGCATTTTACAAAGAACAGAAATAATGTTTTTGGCGCACGGCACAAGCACAACTTTCTGGTTTTTCTTAGTAAATCTCCAAATTGTGCTGACCCCAAATTGCCATCTTCATCACTGTCCGCCGGCTCGTGAGCTGGACTAGTGGTAGTCATTGATGCCAAGTCTCAGAATATTTCACATTTATTACTGATCTTTCTACAGATCGGCTCAGGACGGAGACTTTTGATGACAATGCCTTCTACAAGACTTTCATCAGTAAGGTAGGTCTCCATTCTCCAGGTGGGCTTCGGGGTCAAATCAGACCGCAAAGCCTGGACTGGGGGTCACAAGCTTAAAAACATTGTCCCAAATTGCGAAGGTGTCAGCTATGCCGATCACTTGGGGTCGCAGCGATCCATAAGGAGGGGCCGTCCATGTGCACCGACGCTTCACTCACGGGGGGAGCTGCAATTTCTATCCATAGGGGGCTCTGCAGAGGAAAGACCCCATCAATGCAAAAACACTTAAGTGAGCGGCTCCAAGGCCGCAGCTATTGCACTCCGAGGGGTAAATGGCTTTTTAGTCCTGGTTCTGGGAATTGATGGCGATGTATGCAGTGTATTTGAGGTGGCACCCGTTGGCACCAGCTTGGCGTTTCCTGGTATGACTTCAGCACACGCCTTATACAAGGTGTGTGTCTATAAACACAGAGGGCTGCACAGACTTGCCTCCTGCCCGCGCGTTCCCATAGCCTGGGCGATCATTATGAGACGGAGGTCGCATTTATTTAATCGCCACGTGTCAGATACTCAACAAAGTGCAAAGATTCTACGAGCGATGGAGAAGCTGCTAACCGCTCTGGATGGGAACAGATAAAGCGGACGACAATGCTGCAAGTTAATGAAAACTGGGGGGCGATCAGCTCTATGAAGGGCGCAGTAAACCTGAGCAACAATGCAGAGTGGTGAAGAGTTAATGTCAGCATCCCTAGTGTTGTGGGGCAAGGAACTAATTAGTACTACCATCCCTGGTGGGCTAGTGCAGGGAAAAGTGTAATGCCAGCATTCCTGGTGGTCTGGGGTAGGGACGGAGTTAGTACTACCATCCCTGGTGGGCTAGTGCAGGGGAAGCATTAATGGCAGTATCCCTGGTGGCCTGGGGTAGGGAAGGAGTTAGTACTACCATCCCTGGTGGGCTAGTGCAGGGGAAGAGTTAAGGCCTGCATCCCTGGTGGTGTGGAGAGGTTAGGGCCTGGTGGTGTGGAGTAGTGGAGGGGTTAGGGCCTGGTGGTGTGCAGTAGTGGAGGGGTTAGGATCTGGTGGTGTGGAGTAGTGGAGAGGTTTGGGCCTGGTGTTTCCATCTAGGAATCATGTAAATAAGTAACATTTTTAAAATCGACACAGGGAGAAATCCTCATACAAATTTTCTCTAGCTTGTGGACTAAGGTAGCTGTGGTGTAAAGTGGACCTCCCCTTTTTTTTAAGCCACGACAACTGGTAGTGCAGATAAGACATGCATGTCTGTTATTTTCAGTCATATCCACCTGTGAACCAGGGATGGGATGCTAAACAGTACTGCTGAGACTTGTGGTGCAAATGATTGTGCTGTGTTTGTTTATATATTAACATGTACGTGCATAACGGAGGAAATTTGAAATTATTGAACCAGGATTAGTTCAGAATTCTGTACATACATTACTGATCCTGAGTTACATCCTGTATTATACCCCAGAGCTGCACTCACTATTCTGCTGGTGCAGTCACTGTGTACATACATTACATTACTGATCCTGAGTTACATCCTGTATTATACCCCAGAGCTGCACTCACTATTCTGCTGGTGCAGTCACTGTGTACATACATTACATTACTGATCCTGAGTTACATCCTGTATTATACTCCAGAGCTGCACTCAATATTCTGCTGGTGCAGTCACTGGGTACATACATTACTGATCCTGAGTTACATCCTGTACTATACCCCAGAGCTGCACTCACTATTCTGCTGGTGCAGTCACTGTGTACATACATTACATTACTGATCCTGAGTTACATCCTGTATTATCCCCTAGAGCTGCACTCACTATTCTGCTGGTGTAGTCACTGTGTACATACATTACATCACTGATCCTGAGTTACATCCTGTATTATACTCCAGAGCTGCACTCACTATTCTGCTGGTGCAGTCACTGTGTACATACATTACATCACTGATCCTGAGTTACATCCTGTATTATACTCCAGAGCTGCACTCACTATTCTGCTGGTGCAGTCACTGTGTACATACATTACATTACTGATCCTGAGTTACACCCTGTATTATACTCCAGAGCTGCACTCACTATTCTGCTGGTGCAGTCACTGTGTACATACATTACATTACTGATCCGGAGTTACATCCTGTATTATACTCCAGAGCTGCACTCACTATTCTGCTGGTGCAGTCACTGTGTACATACATTACATTACTGGTCTTGAGTTGCATCCTGTATTATACTCCAGAGCTGCACTCACTATTCTGCTGGTGCAGTCACTGTGTACATACATTACATTACTGATCCTGAGTTACATCCTGTATTATACCCCAGAGCTGCACTCACTATTCTGCTGGTCTAGTCACTATGTGTGTTCTTGTGATCCATGGTAATCATACATTTGGGGTATTGCACTTTCATCAGCCTTTCTCCGGTAATAATCCTCTGGATGATGTGATGACGCAGGTGTAGATCTCGTTACCTGGCAGAACTGATACTTTGTAACAAGCCATTCATACGTCCATGTGACCAGCACAACAAGCAGTGATCCAGTGATCTTGAAAACTATGAGGAATTGATACGGAAAGTGTTTTGATGAATTGTATCACTTTCTGCACAATGATGAATCTTTCTTTGCACACACTGGAGTATAAGAAACCTCCTTTTTGTGGTGAACGCTGGAGCAGCCGAATAAGCAGACGGGTTCGGTGCAGGTATGAGAATATTGTGCCGCTCGGATCGGGGCCTGTGTGTGGGCACTAATTAAACACTTTGTTTGGAAAGTAAGCAAATAAAAAAAAAACTTCATAGCTGCCGCACCAACATTAACAGCTGGCAAAATGTTAATTAGCCCTAGCAAAATTACTATTCCGTCCCCAGATCACCTGGGCATTAAAGGGGCCGCGCGTAGGTTTGTTGTTGACGGCGACGTCACTTGTTATTTTTGAAGTGTGTGAATCGAAGCTTGCCCCTTTGGTCTCGGCCGCCGTTCCTATTATTCCTAGCTCCTAATTCTTTTTTATCTCTCATCTTGAGGCGTTAGAAGCAGCGTCTAATTGTTTGTGTTGTGGGGAGATCATTAAGGTCTCACAACATTGTCAACCACACATGGAGCTGGCTGCCGCCCAACGTATCGCGCATGAGGGCGGCATGTGGACTACAATGTAACCTTTCTGCCGCCATTTAGGTTCTTCTTTTACACGTGATTTCTCTCTTTTTGGATTTTTTTCATATTTTTGTGATTTTTGTACAGCGTTGTTGTTGTGATGTTTTTGGATATCACTCGTCTCACATACATAAATTTCTCTCTTGATGATCTGTACTCAGGATTTACTGAGCAAAATTCAAAAGAATTCTGCTTCAAATTGCGCATTTAAGTCATGAATGATATCTGTAACTCTGTTTGTAACCCCTTTCTCATGTACAGCACCATGGAATTAATGGTGCTATATAAATAAATAATAATAATAATGAATGTCATGTGCCAAATATGTCCTCTATTTATGATTTTGAAATCTTTCTAGAAAAAAAGCTACAAATTTATGTTTCACTTGCGCAGAGAAAGGTATCAAGCAGACTTTCCCAAATTTATGGTAGGTTCACTCAGGTTTTCTGTTTGATATGGATTCTGTGATAAAATCCACTATTAACACAAATAGACACTTCAGATCTGCTTGTTCTAAGTTGAGAAAACTCCTTTTTTATACGCACTTTTTAACTTATTTTACAAATTACATCATGACAATTATTTCTTGCATTTTCTGCAAGTAAATTGTGGCCAAATGGTCCTTTTACTGCTGTGTTTTATGCTTTTTTTTTAATAGGAAAACTGCCAAAAGTACCCTATTGGTAAACCCCATGTTATGTTTGAAAACTTATTAAAACTATATGGGAAAAAAAGTGTCAAAAAGTAGTTTAAAACAATGAAAAAAAAATGGTATTTCAAAATTGCATGTTTCCTACAATTGTTTTTTTCTGGCTGAAAAATCCACGTTTAAAACTCAGTGTGATGTTTCTGTGTGTTTCTGTGAATTCCTAAAACCCTTAGGCCTTATTCATGCAGCAGGGTTTTTTTTAATTGTGTATAAGGGAAATCTGATTTTTTGTTCCATGTTGTTTTTTTATCAGATTTTCATTTTTTATTTGGGTAAAATTTTCTCACCTCAAAAGAAAATACAGTATTTCTATGAGCTTAGATTAGTAGGATCTGATCAATTCTCGATTATCGGATAGTTGTGGGAAGATATTTGGTAGATGCCAGATTATCAAATATTTTGGATTATTTTAAATTGGTGAGAAAAATAATGGCACCTGACAGGTGCCAGATTATTGGACCTTCTTGGGGGAATTTATATTGGATTTGGTATTTGCAGGACTGAGATATTCTGGATTATAGGACCATCATGGACAAGTACCCAGGATTTGATAGTTGTTTAAACATGAGAAATTGAGAATTATCAGATAGTCACAGGAAAGCTTTTAGGGCCTTATAAGCGCCGTGTTATCAATTATTCTGGATAATAGGACAGTCTCAAGAAAGTATTTTGGTGGATTAGTAATTATTCTGGATTTTCAGACAGACATGGGGGAAAGTGAGATCTGATATGTGCTGGATTATGAAATGTTTTTGATTATTGGCATTCATGGGAAAGTATTTGGGACAAGAAAGGTGCCATATTATCAAAAATGTTGGATTATCGGACAGTCATGTGAAAGTTGGACCTGATATGTGCTAGATTATTGAATATTCTGGATTATTGGACTGCCATGTGAAAGTAGGACCTGGTATGTGCTAGATCAGAGGTCCCCAACGTTTCTGACCTTAAGAGCCACATTCAGCTCTGAGAGAGGGTCGCGAGCCACATTCAGTTCCCGCCCCCCACACAATACTGGTAACCAAAGCTTTTCCACAAAAATCAATCACCCCAAAGCAGTATACAAAGATCCATGGGTTCCTACCATATCCCAATTCAGTACCCTCCTATAAAGCACTCCCAAGTCACTGTCACATCCAGCTTCAAACACCTCCTCTTAAATCATCTCAAAACCCCTAAGACCAGTAAATGTGCATCCAGATCAGCTTTTTTGTGCACCGCTGCTCACAAAATTCACCATTTTCAGATGTGCTCTTCCTAACGGTTTGCTACAACTGGAGCTAAGGCACCAAGCTGACAGACAGCCGCGAGCCAAAAATCATGGTACCGCGAGCCAAAATTCATGGTACCGCGAGCCACATGTGGCTCCCGAGCTACAGGTTGGGGACCCCTGTGCTAGATTATTGAATATTCTGGATTATTGGACTGTCATGTGAAAGTAGGACCTGATATGTGCTAGATTAATATTCTGGATTATTGGACTGCCATGTGAAAGTAGGACCTGATATGTGCTAGATTATTGAATATTCTGGACTATTGGACAGCCATGTGAAAGTAGGACCTGTTATGTGCTAGAAGATAATTGAATATTCTGGATTATTGGACATTCATGGGGAAGTATTTGGGACTTGAAAGGTGCCATATTATCAAATATTTTGGATTATCGGACAGTCACGTGAAAGTAGGACCTGATATGTTCTAGATTATTGATTATTCTGGATTATTGGATTGCCATGTGAAAGTAGGACCTGATATGTGCTGGAAGATAATTGAATATTCTGGATTATTGGACATTCATGGGGAAGTATTTTGTACTTAATAGGTGACAGATCACCAAATATTCTGGATTATTGGACACTTATGGAAAATCGTATTGCAGTTGCCTCCTATACGATACATTCTGTTCAGTCTTCAGTGTCTGGATATGTGAAATTCCGAGGTGGAAACAACTGGCGGATTATGAGATGATTTTCTGGATTATGAAATGCTGACTAAAAGGCATAAATGAGCGGAGAGATGCGGAGTGGGATGTGAGTCCCTATGTGCCTGATGCCGCTGTGATTTTACTGCAACCTTTTCGACTTCAAAGACTTAATCTTTGGTTAAGAAAAAATGGACGCCCTCAATTAAACACCGCCACGAGCAAACCTTCGACTAATCTCGGAAAATAAGAACCTTCTATTTCATATTTTAATGTGTTAAAAAAAAAAACTCCTTGTGATGGTCGATAATCTGTTTGGCCGTTTTCATCCTTCTTCTCGGTGCCGTCTCTGTTAACGCTTCTGTCTATTTATTTGCGTCGGCGGAGAAGCTCGGGCCATTCATGTAAACCATAAAACCATTAAAATAGCCACGTATCCATATTTAGCCGCGCGCCGGGGCCGACAGGTAAAAGCTAATAGAGGCCTAAGTGATGTTTTTGGCTTTGGAACGACTTTAAAAGTTGTTCTCGAGGAGTGAAAAAAAAAAATAGCGAAGAAAAAAAAAAGGTTCCTGGCTCGAAGCCGAAGCTACTGTACAAACTGTTAATAAAACTCGGTGTGTATGTGTCTGTATGTATATAAACGTATATAAATTTTATTAGTTAAAGGAGCCGGGGTAAAGTATGTGCCGCTGGCGGATCGAGGACTCCGACCTTCAGAGGAATAGCTGGCTGCCCAGTAGCCGTCAATTAGTCGCTGGAAGGAGACACGCTGCTAAGTCAACAAATTAGAGAGAGTCAAAAAGTGAATGTAACAGTCTGCCGAAACGCTCCCCCGAGGCCGAGGCGACAGAAAACAGTTGTTACAATGTTACACAGAAATAGATTTAGAAAAGGGAGGGGGGCACATAAATTACTTTTAGTTTAGAAAACTTCTGTCCATCATGAAAGTTTTGTTCGCCCCTTTCACAAGTACAGTAAGAGACAAGCAGCGTTATGCTTTTATATGAAGGTGGGCTCCACCGGTTTATGTACGGCGGGGTCCTGATATTGGGGGGTGCAGTCCCTTGTAGGCTTATTATCGTCAGCTCTTTAGGTTACACATAGAGCCAAGCAGAGCTGCAGTGTAGAGCATGGAGGAGGAAATGGGACAGGGCGCCTAAAATGAGGCAACATGGTGGATTGTACAACTACCCTAGACTCTCGATAGACAATGCAGCTGAGCTGGAGACTCGGATTATAGCAGGAGGAGCAGGACAATAGGTGGAGGAGAAGGAAGATTCAGATGCCTCAGAGTAGAGAGCGGACAGAGTCACTAAGATACCCGCACTGGGACAGTCAGACAATGCATGTTGTACAGGGTCATCTATCCATTTGGATGACTTGTGCAATACTAGATATTTCCTGCGGGAGCGCTGTGAGCCCATGTGTGACTCCCGCCTGAAATTTTGGCTGATTGCATGGGGTTTTCTACAGCTTTAAAAGTATTTCCTTCTGAGAAAAGTGCTAGACTGTCACTATGAAAGGCGATCGTTATGTGATTGGTGTGGGGTCCGGTCTCTACGATCCTGTGGTTGACACCCCATTTAAGTGAATGGTACCCTAACCCCAGTGGTCAGGAGATGCCGCTCTATGACCCCAATGTAGACCTTTAATTCTGAGAGGTCAGCATCCCACCGATCATAAACTGATGGTACGTTCTGGTGTTTTAAAACTGCGAGAAGTGCAAACCAGGGATAAACCAATGAAGTAAATGGGGAGGGGGGGGGGTCATGTTGTGTCATTGTGAAGTTACCCTTTAAGTGAAAATCTTGGCTGTGCCTTATGTACTTTTCTGTCCATTCGAAACCATTTATAATCTGTGGCCTCTTGTAAAAAAAAAAAAAAAAAGTCTGTGATGATATTGGTGTACGCGAGCGGTTTGGCGCGGTTTGGACGCGGCCGTATGTAATGAAGGTTGTGGCGTTACCGGACAGTAATAAATACCCCACCTGCTGTTTACCGTCTGGGGACTCAGGGAACATCCTTGTTACTTTCCCTCTTTTGGCCTTGTTTGCGGCGACCCACATTTTCCTAAAAGGCGCTGGGCTGTGAGTCACCTCTGTGTTTACCCACGGAACGGGCCCAGAATAGGCAGCGAGCTTCCCCCACACACACCTCTTTATATGCCTCGGCTCCGGGCCCGAGCTGCCACTTCATTGCTTGGTACACAATGTGCATGCGAGTCTCCATCACACCCCATAGTGTTACCCGCACCCAAAAAACGCCTTCCGGGAGCAACGCCCATCACCTGGCTGAAGGCTTCTGTGTATAGGACGGTCATAGAAGCCACTGTATTTATTTATAAGGGTGATATTGTGGCCCTGTGGCCCCTACAGATCTAGAGCTGCCCCACAGTGGATGCTAACCCTGTGTCTTTAAGGGTTTGGTCCTTGGACAGTGCATCATCTCTCTCTCTGCCTGCTTGACCCTGCCCAGGTATGACGATAGGGGTGTCCTAGGCCAATCAGATCTCTCCTCACTTTTGCTCCTCCCACCAGGTGCAGCGTCACAAACAGAGAGAGGGAATCTGCAGGAGAGCATGTGAAAGAGGGTTTGAGATCTACATGCTGCCTATTATGGCGCCACCTGGTGTTCAGAATGTATAGCTATGTGCATGGTCACCTAATGAGAAGATCTCTTCCGGACACACTCTCCCCATTGCCCGGTCTCTGATTAGTGATCGTCTGTGCCCTGCAGGGTAGCCAGCGGCAATAGCTTTCTGTATATTTATCTGCAGTAGCATAGTGGTATAGCTGAAACACTCCTTATGTAAGAACGAAGTAAGGAAAAACTACATTGACAGCTGCCAGAGGGGCTAGGAGATTGAATCTGTGCAGAGGATGTGGAGTTCTGAGCACTATAAAGCTAAATTAAGAAATAATACTGAGAGGTCACTTTAAGAGAAAGATTAATTCTGCAGGAAAAGTATGCAGAGACCATATTTTCAGCTGCCAGATGGGGAAGGAGACTGATTCTGTCCAGAGGGTGTGACGGTCTGAGAACGGTACTAAAAAGCTCTATGAAGAAATAAAACTGAGCCGTGACTTTATGTGGAAGACTGCTTCTTTAGGGGACTATAGGGGGTAAAAAGGAACATATTAGGGAAAATAATGTGAACTGGCTACTCATTACTTTAGGCTCAGACCTCAGAGTATGGAAATTCGGGGCCCCAGCTTGCAGCAACGCTAGGGACGTAGGGGCCACTGTGCTGTCCAGTCTCAGTGCAGCTTCAGGCCCAGAGAGTAAAATCTAGAAAGAGAAGATTCAGTGTTTGACATCCTGGAAAAAGAAGAAACCTCGGAGAGTTAAAAACAGCATCACAGTAAACAGTGGCGGCAGCACAGACCCTTTATTAATGCCGCTGTGACCGCCCTCATCAGCTCCGGCCGGGGACGGATTTAGCACCCCCACGTTATGTGCCCGTATCTGTCATTGGGCTGCAGCAGTGTATATTATGTATCACAGTCAGAATCTTATTATTATTGTTTACAGCTGGAGAATATGCCGCCTTAAAGGGACAGTACACTTAAACGCAATTCCAGGCTGAGGTTGCTGCCTGTCGGGTTCTCCTATGAGAAGGGAGATTCCTAAAATGGGAACTAAAAGTGAGGTGCAACATGCGCCATGAAAACTTTTCTCCTATTCCTCACCTATATTGGATACGTCCCAAAACGATGGCGTTATAATATCAAATACTACTTTTAACCCCTTCAGTACACTCTTGAATAAATTCCTACCATAAACCAGAAAGCCTATCGTATACCAACCCAAGTCCAGATCCAGTCTGTATATAGAGGCCATACCAGGCCCCTTCTGGTAACAAACCCCAGACCAGACCCCTCACTATATGTAAGCCACACCCTACACACAGCTCCCTCTATAGAGATCCTAGACCAGGCCCCTTTGTGCACAGATAGCTTTCCTATTGTATTCAGACCCCAGACCAGTGATTTCCTGTATACAGACCAAAGACCAGACCCTGCTGTTTTCAGACGCCAAACCAGACCCCTTTTTGCATACAAGACCCCAAGACCAGACTCCGCATTATTTTCAATCCGTAGACATCCAAAGAACCTGTATTTAGACCCTGGACCAGAGTTGTTTTTTTTACACAGAACATAGACTAGACCCATCTTTTCCTGTATATTAACCCAAGACCAGACCCCTTTTTTCTTTAGACCATTGACCAGACCCTCATGTTGTCAGCCCACCAGATCAAATCCCATTTGTTCCACTACTCACTTTTTTCCATTTTTGTGCTTCATTTTTATGGAGAGAAGGGAATGAAAGTCATGAACGGGTAACTGAGCATTTGTTCTGAGGTCTGTATACAGCGAAGGGGCCTGGCTGGGGGATCTGCAAACAGTGAGTGGGGTCTGGTCTGTGCCCTATGTGAAGTGGCTGGTCTAAGAGTCTCTATATTGGGCAGGTCTGGTTCTCCCTTGTTCGGGAAGTCTCGCAGAAGTTCTCGGAGAGTAAGGCAGCATAAGCTTCTGAGTTTTCCTATTTGCTTCTCCCATCTTTCCCAGGTTTTTGAATCTTCCTAGTTTTTGTCCCCCCTGTAATATTAGGCAGATTAGTTTGTAATCCGGCTTTCTCGAAAATGAAGCTATATCTAAGAGAGGACTGAATAGAATTTATCAGAAACTGATGACTGAAGGGCTTCTATTGACTGGGGAAAATATTGGATTGAGACAAATGTACTTGAAATATCCGGTCAGTGATCACGTCATTATATAGTTATATTAGCGCAATCGCCTTTATATATCAATATCCGCAGTCGTGTAGCCAAAACAAGTGTAGTTCTGCGGCTGCAGCGTCCGTGCATTTCTGTCATCCCTGTGCCGGGCGACCCTGCGCTTGTGTTTATTTGGCTGCTGTTTCCCTGTGATAATGGGATGGATACAATAACAGGGCTGTGGTTACTCCACCAGGGTAAGTGGTCAAAGTGACAACACAGTGAAACGATTTCAAACCCATTGTGGCGATCAGCATCATGTTCTGCATGTTACACGACCAACACCAGACCTGCCTTATACCGTGTCCATCATCTCTATCCACAATCCTAGAATTGGCATCTCCTGATACATTGTTGCAGATTCTATTATTTTGTTTCAATATTTATCTTTTCAATACACACTAAGGCTGCTTTTACACTTGCCGTTGTTTTGCGGCCCCAATAGATTCCTATAGGGCCGCAAAAACGGGCCGCATTAATTTCATGGTGCGCCGTATGGCCGTGAAAAAAAATCGAACCTGCTTGATCTTTTTCACGGCTTACAGACATGGCCCCCATTGAAAATCGATGGGGCTGCAAAAACAATGGAAGTTTGTTTTTGCGGTGCACCGTGACTTCTGGTTTTGCGGAACACCGGTTTTTTTTTCCCAATACTATTTCCATAATATTGGAAACCTGAAAAACAGCGATCTGCAAGTATTTTGCGGTCCATTATTGCGGCAGGCCATGAAAAATGTGGCGATACGGCCCGCAATAACGGACCGTAAAAACACGGCAAGTGTATAAGTAGCCTAATAATCCATTAATGCAGCACCTGGTGATCCAGATTATGACAGGACTGAATAAAGACAAAAGAACAATTAGTATTCCGACTGACGGGTGGTAAGCCACAATCATGGCTCAGCCCGTGCCCTACAGTACGGTATTATGGAGGCTAAGTACGGAATGTGAACATGGTATGAGGAAACTTCGATCCATCGGCAGCAAGTTGTGTATTGTGTAAAATTGCAAAAAGAGATTTCAAAGAAGCAGAAAAGTCTTCTGGATCTTTTATTTTCTGATTTTAAAGCCAATATTACAAGGTGACCTTCAAGAAAAGTGTTTTTCCCACCACGGTGCCATATTGCAGGGACTGTAAGAGTACTGACTGCCGGGATCTTCCAGATCCTTAGAATAAAGGCATCTAATCCCGGACAACACCGGCTTAACGCCATGTTCACACAATGCAATTGTCCCAAATTTGGGGTAAAGTAACAGCATATGCAGTGCATCCGCGTGTCAACATACCTTGAATCTTCCCTTAAAGGAGTTGTCCAACTAACTAAGTACATTCTAATTAAGAGATCTTGGACTATAATGCTCTTGCGCTGAGATAATCCTATAAATGCGCCCCTGCTGTGTACAGTGTAATGGCCGTGTCTGACTACGCAGAGCTGCTCCAGTTCTTGGTCCACATGTACCACAACTCCTGCCCTGGGGGGGGGGGGGGGTTCAAAGGGTGGAATAAGGAGCTATCAACCTCAACTAGTGGTGATATATTTTTCCCCAAGAACAAAAGGTTTGGACATATTAAAATCCAATATGCCTGATGTTTTTCTACCATGACATTAGGAGTTGAGGTCTCCTTACACATAGATGTTCGGCCCATCCCAGCTCAGTCCATTTATCTATTAAGTGTGCCATATTGGGTCCCTTTAACCATGTACTTCATAAATCTGTAGGGGACATGCGCGCTCGCCTTGTTTTTAGTGACAGCGGATGCCGGCTTGCATTGCTGGAAGTGAGATGCTTTCTCCAAACTCCCTTGTTTATGGCAGATAACCCAATGGCCCCAACACTGTCCTTTATCTCAACTCTAAAGCTCTGAACGATGGGACTTGGAAAGCTTCCGAGGTTGACCCGTCTATAAGACATTGCTCTTCCTTTTAGGTGGGGGTCCTCCCCGGCACATTTCTCCGATGAGCTGAAATATATCGGACCTTCTCGCTCATTGTTTGTTTAATATGCCCGGAGGCCGACTGACCTGGGAGGAGATGGGTTGGCAACCGGCATTGTGTTCTAGGCAAAAAATAACTGCGAGTATTCTTAGAGAGGCAGGAAACGCTCGTACTAAGTGTATCCGAGGCAGAGGGGACCTTATGTCACCACCAACCCGGCCTCTACTCTAGAGAGAGTGTTGGAGTTCAAGCAGAAGCTTAAGAGAAAGGATGAAAGGATGATCCTCCAGTGTCCTCTGCCCTACTCCTGGAGGAACTGACTCTTATTACTGCTTGAATTGGCTCCATGTAGTGAGCCTGGAGTCAGCTGGAGACTTAATAATAAATCCTGTTCTGACAGTACATTACAAAACCACAGTAGTCAATTGTATGGACAACTTGTGGTGTAAAATAAATAATAAAAAATATCACTGATCCAGAGTATTAGGACATTTATCTCAGCCAAAATGGACATTGAGTATATCACATTGATTGATAAATACCGTAGTTTATATAGTGCAGTATTATACCTATTATACTGCTGCTCTCTATTTAGGAGAATATAGCTACTATAATATTCCTCCTATGTACATGAATATAACTACTATAATACTGCTCCTATGTACAAGAATATAACTACTATAATACTGCCCCTATGTACAAGAATATAACTACTATAATACTGCCCACTGTGTACAAGAATATAACTACTATAATACTGCCCCTATGTACAAGAATATAACTACTATAATACTGCTCCTATGTACAAGAATATAACTACTATAATACTGCCCCTATGTACAAGAATATAACTACTATAATACTGCTCCTATGTACAAGAATATAACTACTATAATACTGCTCCTATGTACAATAATATAACTACTATAATACTGCCCCTATGTACAAGAACATAACTACTATAATACTGCCCCCTATGTACAGGAATATAACTACTATAATACTGCCCCCTATGTACAGGAATATAACTACTATAATACTGCCTCTTATGTACAAGACACTACACATTATTCCTTGGCACCTTATTGCAGTTTTCCTTTTTCTGGTCTATCAACCATGACGTCATGTCAATTACAGTATTTACATCTTTGGCTTCTTTGGAATCATCTGTTCTTGTAAACAAGGGAGTTTTCGTCCACACGACCCACATCCCCTGTAAAGGTTACCCCCTTATTGCCTGAACCATCTTCTGGAACCTTGGAACAAGCCTTGATGCAATTATGGTTTAGCGGGAGTGGTCGTCGCTTACCATTAGGGATAAGGTCAACATGTGACTCCTTGGAATCACAGTTTGCAGTTATTGCATGGAAAGCAAACAAGGCAAAGGTCGTCTTGTTCTTAGATCTGTTTGTGGCCACCTAAGGTCAGAGAGGTGATTTGTCTTTGAATCACAGTGACTTAGCGGTGAGTCCTTGTCCTTCTTTCCTCCAGTCATCTTGTTTGTCCATCTTACTCATTTCCAGTATCGGTGGATCTGTTCTATGTACAGTCTTGGGCTTGTCACGGCCGACACAAACAATCTCTTCCTGTGCTGTGTCACTTTGCGATTTCTTAATTAAGGAAGTTTTGCCCTTAAAATTCCGAGATTTCTCCTTGAACTTGTATCAATATGTTAAAAATAGTTTTCAGCCACTCATTACACTGATCTTCATCTATGCCTACACTACAATTTGGCACCTTTGGAAAACTTTGCCTCTTTTTGGATATATTTTGGGTGCTTACAAATTGTCCAGTTGAAGTTCAGCTCATCTTAATTTTTTCTAGTGTTAAATCTTCTGGGTATAATCCACCATTAGACCGACAGCAATGAGCGGCCGAAGTCTGCAGTCCACAGTACAGTCAGTGAAGTCAATGAAGTCCTGACGTGATACAATGTATTTATGATAGAGATACATTTCCCCGGCAACAACTAGTCCCAATGCCGTAGAAAAAGGAGATAAAAGGCTACTAGAAGCTCTTTGAGTTTTCAGGGGCGACCATCAATGACACTGATGAAAACAGTGTATCCAGTGCTCATTTCTTGTAAGCATGAGATAGTCAATGACCAGATAATGAAGACATGGAGGTGATATCTGGTGGCATCTCCGGCACAAGCAATTGTCTAATCAAATACATGGTTTATCCTGTTTGTTTCATGCTTCAATGTTTTATGGCATTTTATACTGATTATGCAGTGGCAATGTTTTCCATGCTTTTCTTAATCCAAACAGTATAAAAAAGGTACTAACCTTCTCAAAAATGTCAGTAAGAGATAATAGACATATGGCTAGCGGAATTCATTTTTAAATCAACCTCCCGAGTTCTAGCG
This sequence comes from Ranitomeya variabilis, assembly GCF_051348905.1. Taxonomy (NCBI): domain Eukaryota; kingdom Metazoa; phylum Chordata; class Amphibia; order Anura; family Dendrobatidae; genus Ranitomeya; species Ranitomeya variabilis. The sequence goes on from NC_135238.1 coordinate 232,619,933, forward strand.
GCCTACGTGGAGCAGGAATGATAATATGGTCCCACTGATGTTGGTCGATGCCATCACACCCCACAACATATTGGTATTGGCCCATGCTATCACATCCCAAAATATGCTAATGTTGGTCCATGCTATCACATCCCACATTGTTCTGGTCCTGGTCTATGTCATCACGTTCCACATTGTAATGGTGCTCGTCCATGCCATGACATTCCACATTGTGTTGGTCCACGCCATCACATCCCATATTGATCAAAGGACAGAACGCGGCAACACTCACCGATCCTGTGGTCAAGGCTTGTCTTTATTGAAGCATACGATAAAACATCTTCACGGCACGGGGAAGTGAAACGAAAAGTGAGGTGAGCAGGAGAGGACGACGGCCGTTTCACGCCACAAACAGCGCTTCTACGAGATGGACCTGTAGAAGCGCTGTTTGTGGCGTGAAACGGCCGTCGACCTCTCCTGCTCACCTCACTTTTCGTTTCACTCCCCCGTGCCGTGAAGATGTTTTATCGTATGCTTCAATAAAGACAAGCCTTGACCACAGGATCGGTGAGTGTTGCCGCGTTTTGTCCTTTGATCACTACATGGTTTTATTTGCTTTACACGTGAGCACCTCCCGATATCACCGGGTTCATAGTCTAGGAGACTGATTACAGATTGGATCTCTATTGTAAGCGGTGCTGCTCTTCTTTTTTCTCTTTTTTACATCCCATATTGAGCGGGTCCATGCCACCATATTCCACATTGCGCTGGTTCTGGTAGTTTCACCACATTCCACATTGCGCTGATGCTGGTCAATTACATCACATCCCATATTATGCTGGTCTATGTTACCGCATCCCATATTGTGCTGGTGCTGATCCATGTCCATGATGGTCCACATTCATCATTGTGCTGGTCCATGCTATCACATCCCATATTGTGCTGGTGCTGGTCCATGTCACCACATTCATCATTGTGCTGGTCCGTGCCATCACATCCCATATTGTGCGGATTACACATATGTATTAGTAAACTCTACATAGACGTTATAACAGGACTGGTCACACTAATGTTTTGGGTGCCCGAACCCCTTTGGCACTTCTTAGAGATTTCCATGCGGTAACTCTTTTTGTTGGATCTTACCTGTGGTGCAAACCTGAGTGGTGCTATAAGGGTTCGGACAGTGTGGTCCCCTAGGAGGAACTTTTTGGGTCCGGTTAGAGGAAAAGTTAGGATATCACCTTTACGATACTTTGTTTCTGGCTCCCGATGAGAACAAGGAATATCTGTACAGAGGGTTAATAATTCTGCAGGTTCTGAACCCGCTGACTTGTGGTGATTGTTGCAGGATGATCCGGCTTCCTGGACGTAGGATTTTCTGTGTGATCAATGTTTGCTTTTGTGCACAACTTTCTGTTTCCCAATTAGTGTAATTGCACATCGGGGTTTTTGTTTCCTATGTGTAACGCTTGGCAGTTAATATATGGAGTGGTGCACACTTGACTCTCGCTCTCCCGTCATGTGGCATGGCATGAGCTCAGAGCAGCCAGATAGGAGGACTGCGCCGTGGTTTCTGGCCGGGCCTTTTTGTCTCCCCTCGTAAGGAAGCAGTGAACTTAAAGCAGATGCTGTGCGACAGAATGTCAGTGCGGTGTCTGCACCATGAGCCCCATAAAGCAGCCCTGTAATCACCCTGCCTGCGCCGTTCTCCTGCCTTGTAATAAACACACCCTATATTTGTCCTCCTCGCATCCTCCTCTGTAATAACACCATGGCACAACGCAAGTATTTGGCATTTTTGGTCAAATCTGTTAAGCATTTTGAGGGGAGACAAAGGTAAACAGATCAAAATTTCTGCAGATCCCGCTGATGTTTTTTTTTGCCAAAAGCGAACTGGATACAGATGCGTCTGCAGGACTGGGCACGTGACATATATGTGGCCTGTAATCCATCGTATACATCATATGTCGGGGAGCTTGGCATGTGTCTTCTACAACTCGTACATCTATATTTATCTGATGTAGCAGAGCTGACTTTGTCATTGTGATTTTAGCAATGAGTTTTTATTCGTGCGGACCCAAGGAGGTAATTGACACTTTTAGCTCTGCTACATCCGTAAATGCGATTCAAAGACAAATTAATTTCCAAAAATCACATTTAGTTATGGGAGGGGGAAAGATGCCTGATGTTTTGATACCATTTATTCATTGTTGAGAAATCCAGGAGACAAGAAGCGCAATGGGGTCTTATCCGATGGTGCAGATAAATAAGAGATGTGGAACCACTCACCTGGCATGGTTGCAAGCTAGCAACATGACACAGGTATATATATATATATATATATATATATATATATATATATATATATATATATATATATATATATACAGCTGCCCCAAGTAACAGATCGGAGAAAGACCAGAAAAATAGAAGTTAAGGCCGGTGGTGTATTTCACTTGCACTGCTGATAACACTCAAGGCAGAGGTACAATCACAAAAGTTAAGTATTACAGGTTTTAAAAAGTCAACGCATTTCAAGGTTCTACATGACTTCTTCATCTGGTCACTTCCCCACTTGATAGAGAATGATCTCTCCTAACCTGCGGGATTTAGTGTCAGGGTTTCGCCTAGTACATCAGTTTTTTGCCATCAGTCACAATCCATTGAATTTTGAAAAAAACGGATCTGTCGCAGATTGTGAAAAACTGATGCGACTGGTCAGTTTTTTCACCGGATCCGACTAGCTGATCCAGCTAATTGGATCCTAAAAAAATCGGAGCATGCTCAGCAAAAAAAAAAAAACGGAATCCGTCACCAGATTCCATCATTTGACGGATCCGGCGCCAAATGCTTCCAGTCTAGCAAACAGACGGCGACGGATCCGTCGCTCTCCGTTTTTTCGACGGACACAAAAAACGATACTATGTCCGTTGTCTCCGGCCACCGGATAAACAATTTTCGACGGATCTGGGGAGTCTCTGCAGCCGGGACCCCAGACTGTAGGGAGCTGGGCACCGAGAGTGACACAGCAGAGAAGAGCTGCATCGGGAGATACAACGGGTAAGTGATTGACCAGACATAGATGGGAGTGCAGCACTGGGGCCAAAGTAAAAGAAACGGCGAAAGAAATGTGAGTACTTAACGTAAAGGGTCACCTGTGGTGAGGATCGTCCTAAAATACAGTTATATGAAAGTTTGGGCACCCCTATTAATCTTAAGCTTAATGTTTTATAAAAATTGCTTTTTTTGCAGCAGCTATTTCAGTTTCATATATCTAATAACTGTTGGACGCACTAATGTTTCTGACTTGAAATGAGGTTTATTGTACTAACAGAAAATGTGCAATCTGCATTCAAACAAAATTTGACAGGTGCATAAGTATGGGCACCTCACCAGAAAAGTGACATTAATATTTAGTAGATCCTCCTTTTGCTAAAATAACAGCCTTTAGTTGCTTCCTGTAGCTTTTAGGATCCTGGATGAAGGTATTTTTGACCATTCCTCTTTACAAAACAATTCCAGTTCAGTTAAGTTTGATGGTCGCCGAGCATGGACAGCCCTCTTCAAATGATCCCACAGATGTTCAATGATATTCAGGTCTGGGGACTGGGATGGCCATTCCAGAACAGTGTAATTGTTCCTCTGCATGAATGCCTGAGAAGATTTGGAGCGGTGTTTTGGATCATTGTCTTGCTGAAAGATCCATCACCTGCGTAACTTCAACTTTGTCACTGATTCATGAACATTATTGTCAAGAATCTGCTGATACTGAGAGGAATCCATGCATCCCTCAACTTTAACAAGATTCCCGGTGTCGGCATTGGCCACACAGCCCCAAAGCATGATGGAACCTCCACCAAATTTTACTGTGGGTAGCAAGTGTTTTTCTTGGAATGCTGTGTTTTTTTGCCGCCATGCATAACGCCTTTTTGTATGACCAAACAACTCAATCTTGGTTTCATCAGTCCACAGGACCTTCTACTAAAAAGAAATTGGCTTCTCCAAATGTGCTTTTGCATACCTCAGCCGACTCTGTTTGTGGCGTGCTTGCAGAAACGGCTTCTTTCGCATCACTCTCCCATACAGCTTCTCCTTGTGCAAAGTGCGTTGTATAGTTGACCGATGCACAGTGACACCATCTGCAGCAAGTTGATGCTGCAGCTCTCTGGAGGTGGCCTGAGGATTGTCCTTGACTGATCTCACCATTCTTCTTCTCTGCCTTTCTGATGTTTTCTTGGCCTGCCACTTCTGGCCTTAACAAGAACTGTACCTGTGTTCTTCCATTTACTTACTATGTTCCTCACAGTGGAAATTGACAGGTTAAATCTCTGAGACAGCTTTTTGTATCCTTCCCCTTAACTATGTTGAATAATCTTTGTTTTCAGATCATTTGACAGTTGTTTTGAGGAGCCCATGATGCCACTCTTCAGAGGAGATTCAAACAGGAGAACAACTTGCAAGTGGCCACTTTAAGTAGCTTTTCTCATGATTGCATACACCTGGCTATGAAGTTCAAAGCTCAATGAGGTTACAAAACCAAAAAAAGTGCTTTAGTAAGTCAGTAAAAAGTAGGTAGGAGTATTTAAAACAAGAAAATGATAAGGGTGCCCATACTTATGCACCTGTCAAATTTTGTTTGAATGCAGATTGCACATTTTCTGTTAGAACAATAAACCTCATTTCAAGGCAGAAAAATTACTGTGTCCAACAGTTATTAGATATATGAAACTGAAATAGCTGTTGCAAAAAAAACTATTTTTATAAAACATTAAGCTTAAGATTAATAGGGGTGCCCAAACTTTTTCATATACCGTAACTATATGTAGAAAGAGAAGCTGCAGTGAGGATGCTGACGGACCAGGATATTGTCATTGTCTCTGTAACCAGTGTTACTACATTCTATAAGTCAGGGATAATACTAGGAATTCTCCAATCTCTTTTAAGTCCAACAACCCCACTTGGCTACTGGAATTTCATTTTTTCCAGTTTTCTCCAGCAGAATACAGGCTGCTGTAATCGGCGTCCAGACCCTACAAAGCGAAATACGAGCAGCTTAACCCCATGCACCCAGGCTAGGTAATGCTATGCATGCTCCTGCTTGCAGAAAAACGGCTCTATCTGTGACCCTGTATTAGGTAATTGCTGATTGAGAAGTTTTCTAATATAATCCTTAAAGGTACCAAGCCTATAGTTTGTCTTGGTGCTCTCTGGACTTGTTCGGGGGTTGGATGTAGTAGAGGTATAATTGCGCCGGCTCTCAGTCGTTTCTGCTGCCAGATACTCGGGCAGCCGCTGTCATCCCCCATAGTCTAGTGCAGCAGTGAGCGGGTTAATTTCCCCACCTTGCGTCACAGTGTTGTGTTTTGGTGGAGTGAGTGAGCTCCAGCCGCTGACCAAGGCTTATTTTGGCCCATTCCCAGCTGGGAGCACAATGGGCGTGAGTGTGATATGCCAGGAATGCTGTTTTAAAACATTAGAAGAAGGAACACAGGGATGGTCAACCCATTAAAAATAGCTCCGGCCCCGGCTGGCATGTCAGTGTTGTGGTTATCCTCTGCGAGTAGATGGCACAGGAGCGTGCACTGAGAGCGGTGGGCACCAGGCTAGCACAGAATACAGGAATACAGAGGTCTGTGAATGACGGCTGGACGTGAAGGGGTATCCTAGCCAGACGAATCTAGCGGCTATCCACTCGACAAGTGCTCGATCGGTGGGGGACTGACCAATCACCAAAGCTCATGAGCACCCTCTGAAAACACCACTCGCTCGACAACTGCTTCATTAAAGTCTATGGTGATGAATGGGGGTCCCCCAGCATTTGGTGCTAGCCATTATCACACATCGGTGGATAGTAAATGCTTCCGGCTGGGACGCTCCTTCCGCTCTCCTCACAGGTCCATTTATTTCTTCACTTTCCTTAGGACTCTTCTTTCTACCGTTTCTGTTATTTATCGTAGAAAAAGGTAGAAATAAACTGACAACTGGGAGTTACCATTTCCCTAAAAAAATGCAAAAAATAAGATTTTATAGAGTCTTTATTCTATACCAAAGACAGACGTGTCAGGAGGGCTAACAAGTTTGCTAAGATGGTTCTGAAAACCCAAAAATCGTTGGTGCAGCAGCACCTGCTGAATGGCTCAGTCAGTCAGAAGTGAGCCCACCCCTGAGTACTAAGTAACCCAACTCGTCCTGGGCGGGTGGGACCACTATGGACTCTGTTTTGGATGTGTTCTTTCATTTTGGAGGGGCTGAGGACCCCTTCAGACATCAGGGCCTTGGTGTGACTGCTTGTTCTACACCGCTTGCTCAGATTGCTTAGGCCAGCCTCCAATGTATTATACTGGCAGGTGACATCACTGCGGGATCTTTATGATGTCACTGGACTGGTTGTTTCTGGTGAGACCAGTGATGTCACCCTTCCCATGTGATGATGTCATCTTATGTAAGTCACGGAGCAGATCAGCCGGCCAAGCGTCCAATACTGGTGCCGTCCACTGACTTCTTCACATGGGGTCCTCTCCGGGGCCCCTCATCTCCATCAGACAGAGGGATCCGAGAAGATTAAAGGCTCCTGAGGAATAAATGACTCCGACATGTCAATGCTGCTCCAGAAGACTGCTCCATGGCACCGAGGATCTGGCCGCCCCCTCTGCGGTTTCTTGCTATTACTGCCCTGGTTCGGCTTCTGATTTCCAAAGTGAGGAGCAGATGAAAAGCCCAAGTCATGAGGGCGAAGGTAGAATTAATGGGCGCAGTGTGGCTTCATTAAGCCGCACGGTGCTCACCTGGCTATTCATAGCAGCCCTTTCATGAGAGCCTGTGCCTCACGGTCCTTTAGCCCGGAAAGGTTGGTGGCCGCAGTGTCTGAGAGCCCACATTGGGCCCCACTGTTTTCCTTGGTGTTTACTGTTCTCTGTGGGATGTGGGGTTGGCCCTGAGGACGGAAGACTTGTAGAATTAGGGGTGAGCGGAGAAGGTAACACACAAACACACAGTCCTTGTAACTTCGACGGGATGTGCAAGGAATAGCTCTGACAGACCAGATAAATCACCGGGCGGCAGGACTGCAGGTCACCAGGGGTCAGCAAGGAGCGCACTTCTGGAAAAGCTCCAGGTCTGTGCCAGTCAGCCCGTCTGAATGCAGCGTGTAACACTGAGCTACTGTGCGGGCACAGCGCGAGGGTCCGCACGGACGTCTGCGACATTTATTGGGTGGACACTGCCCTGAAAGCTTCTGACATTTTTTGCAATTATCCTCACTTTCTCCATCCCCTGAGTCGCTCTTTTCTGCCCAAAATCTTTTCCAGCAGTTTTTAGTTATATATGTTTCTGGAAAAGCTGGGTACCCACAGCTTTTATGACCTTCGTAGTTCTGGACTCACCTGGTTAGTCTTTGACATGTCCCATAGTGCTCATTACTAGACAGATGTGCAGGGGTCTGGAAAAGCTAGGTGACCACCAACGGGAAAGCTGAAAGACTCACTGCCATGAAGGAGGGTGTGGGGTCTGTACAATGAAAAGTCACGGGTGCGTGTCGCATCCACATGATGCCAAGACCCGAGGCTTCCAGCAGAACATCGCCCCATCACTGCATCCTCCAGCTCGTCTGCTTCTCATAGAGCATCCTCGTGCCATGTCTTCCCTGGCGAGTGACACACCGGCCGTCCAAATAGTGGAAAACCACTTCCATGGCTCCATTGTCCAGTTCTGATGCTCATGTGCCCATTGTAGGATTCAGGGGAGTGCAGGTGTCAGCAGGGGCACGCTGACCACTCTGGAGGTACACCGTCCCATACACAACAACATGTAATGCACTGCATCTTCTGACACTTTTCTATCAAAGCTGAGAAGACCCTGTCAACAGTTCGCCTTCATTGGACCATGTTTGGTAACTAATAACCGGTGCATATCCATAACTCCCCAGAAGATGCACCATATTTAGAGAACATCCCTCAAGACCTGCCGTATAACGGGAATACCCCATAAGGCCCATCGTATAGCAGGATCTCCCCACAAAGCCCACTGCATACAGGAAGCACACCACAAGACCCGGCATATACTGGGAGCACCCAGAAAACCCTCCGTATACCGGGAACACCCCACAACACCCACCGTATGCCAGGAACACCTCACAAGACCCGCTGTATGCCAGGAACACCCCACAAGACCTGCCTAATACCGGGAACACCCCACAAGACCCGCTGTATGCCAGGAACACCCCACAAGACCTGCCTAATACCGGGAACACCCCACAAGACCCACTGTATTTTGGAAACATCCGAGAAGATTCACTGTATACTGGGCTGGGAACACCCGAGGATCCGCTGTATACCAAAAATACTGCACAAGACCTGCTGTATACCAGGAACACCCCACAATACCCACTTTATGCTGGAAACACCCCAGAAGAACTGCTGTATACTGGGAACATCCCATAAGATCCGCTGTTTACCACAAACACCCCACAAGACCTGCCGTATATCGGGAACACCCCACAAGATCCGCTGTATATTGGTAACATTCTATAAGATCCACTGATTACTGGAAACACCCCACAAGACTCGCTGTATTCTGGAAACACCCCACAAGACCCATCACATAACAGGAACATCCCACAAGACCCACCTTATACCGGGAACACCCCACAAGACCCACCATATACTGAGAACACCCCACAAGACCCACCGTATACCGGGGACACTCCACTAGGCCTACCATATACCGGGAACACTCCACTAGGCCTGCCGTATACCTGGAACACTCCACTAGGCCTACCATATACCGGGAACATCCCACTAGGCCTACCATATACCTGGAACACTCCACTAGGCCTGCCGTATACCTGGAACACTCCACTAGGCCTGCCGTATACCGGGAACACTCCACTATGCCTGCTGTATACCGGGAACACTCCACTAGGCCTGCCGTATACCGGGAACACTCCACTAGGCCTGCCGTATACTAGGAACATCCCACAATACCTGCACTATACCGGGAACATCCCACAATACCTGCACTATACCGGGAACAGCCCACAAGACCTGCAGTATACCGGGAACACTCCACTAGGCCTGCCGTATACCGGGAACACTCCACTATGCCTGCTGTATACCGGGAACACTCCACTAGGCCTGCCGTATACCGGGAACACTCCACTAGGCCTGCCGTATACTAGGAACATCCCACAATACCTGCACTATACCGGGAACATCCCACAATACCTGCACTATACCGGGAACAGCCCACAAGACCTGCAGTATACCGGGAACACTCCACTAGGCCTGCCGTATACCGGGAACACTTCACTAGGCCTGCCGTATACCAGGAACACTTCACTAGGCCTGCCGTATACCGGGAACACTCCACTAGGCCTGCCGTATACCGGGAATACTCCACTAGGCCTGCCGTATACTGAGAATACTCCACTAGGCCTGCCGTATAGTGGGAACATCCCACAATACCTGCAGTATACCGGGAACATCCCACAAGACCTGCCGTATACCGGGAACACTCCACTAGGCCTGCCGTATACCGGGAACACTCCACTAGGCCTGCCGTATACCGGGAATACTCCACTAGGCCTGCCGTATACCGGGAACATCCCACAAGACCTGCAGTATACCGGGAACACTCCACTAGGCCTGCCGTATACCGGGAACACTCCACTGGGCCTGCCGTATACCGGGAACACTCCACTAGGCCTGCCGTATACCGGGAACACTCCACTAGGCCTGACGTATACTGAGAATACTCCACTAGGCCTGCCGTATACTGGGAACATCCCACAATACCTGCAGTATACCGGGAACATCCCACAAGACCTGCCGTATACCGGGAACACTCCACTAGGCCTGCCGTATACCGGGAACACTCCACTAGGCCTGCCGTATACCGGGAATACTCCACTAGGCCTGCCGTATACCGAGAATACTCCACTAGGCCTGCCGTATATCGGGAACATCCCACAAGACCTGCAGTATACCGGGAACACTCCACTAGGCCTGCCGTATACCGGGAACACTCCACTAGGCCTGCCGTATACCGGGAATGCTCCACTAGGCCTGCCGTATACCGAGAATACTCCACTAGGCCTGCCGTATATCGGGAACATCCCACAAGACCTGCAGTATACCGGGAACACTCCACTAGGCCTGCCGTATACCGGGAACACTCCACTAGGCCTGCCGTATACCGGGAACACTCCACTAGGCCTGCCGTATACCGGGAACACTCCACTAGGCCTGCCGTATACCGGGAACACTCCACTAGGCCTGCCGTATACCGGGAACACTCCACTAGGCCTGCCGTATACCGGGAACACTCCACTAGGCCTGCCGTATACCGGGAACACTCCATTAGGCCTGCCGTATACCGGGAACACTCCACTAGGCCTGCTGTATACCGGGAATACTCCACTAGGCCTGCCGTATACTGAGAATACTCCACTAGGCCTGCCGTATACTGGGAACATCCCACAATACCTGCAGTATACCGGGAACACTCCACTAGGCCTGCCATATACCGGGAACACTCCACTAGGCCTGCTGTATACCGGGAACACTCCACTAGGCCTACCGTATATTAGGAACATCCCACAAGACCTGCCGTATACCGGGAACATCCCACAAGACCTGCGGTATACCAGGAACACTCCACTAGGCCTGCCGTATACCAGGAACACTCCACTAGGCCTGCCATTTCTGAGGTCCACAGACCCAGCCGTCTAGTAATCAGTTTGGTCCTTGTCGCTCACATCCTTACACTTGTGCATTTATTTGCTTTTAAAACAAAGTGTGACTCTTTGCTGCCTATTGTGTTGCACCCTGGCAGTTCGTTTGTGCTCAGGAACCCCCTAATTCTGCATAACCCTCACCCCAGCCCCCTTCACTTCTGCGACCCTAGATCTTGAGGACTACATTTGAGTTAATAATCACTGAACGTAATCCTACAGCGCAGTTTATCATGACACGGACGCACAGAAGACTGGCTGAAAATCTGCCGTCATGTGGTGTAGATTGGATAAAATCCGCCATCTGTCTACATTGTGCTCAGAAGGACCCTCACCTCATTATACCTAAAAGCAGCCTCTCGTACTATTGGTTGGCACGGAGGATTAGCCAGGAATGTGTCTCCCTCTCTAATTACCGCTCATTCAAAGCGAGCTGCCTTGCTCTATCTTTCCCCTCGTTCTTACTTCTTCCTCTAGTGGCGGAAAGCGATTAAGCTGTGGTTTGCGTCCCGCTCTCCTTTTTATGTTGGGCACATGGCCGGCTTATTTTTGTAATGCATAGGTCTTGGAATGATGGAATTCCTCGCCCTGCCCGCACTCTAATGTAGCTGCCTTTTTCAAGTGGTTTCAGCGTTACAGGTTTGAGGGCACAGGCCGCTGTTGCAGTTAGATTTAATTACAGGGGCTCGTTCCTTTGCTCCCATTACTCACAGGCTTTCTATATGGCCTTTCAATTTTTTTTTTCCAGTTCGTTTGGGGCTGAATGGAGCTTTCTCTAGTCAGAAGTTCGGGGGCTGCAGAATCGGATTCAGATCTCACTTGATACCAGTGTATCAATCTAGGGACACAATAGATGTGCCAAGGGAGGGCGAAACCAGCATGCAATGCCAATTGGGGCCAACAGGGGGCATAATGTTGTGAGGGCTGCAGGAAGAAGGCAAAAGGCATAATCATTTGGTGCCAGAGGAGGCGTAATGTTATGGAGGCTGTAGGATCATTTGATGCCAGTAGCATTATTGGGCGCCACAGAAAGAAACTATCATCCAAGGTCATTTGGTGCCCACAAGGGGTATAGTATTATGGGAGCTGCAAAAAAAAACCCAGTGTGCCAGGTGGTGCCAACAGCAACCTTGGTGTTATGGAAGCTGCAAGGGGAACCCAATGTGCTAGGTGGTGCCAGCATGCAGAATAATGTGTTGCCAACCTGCAGAATAATGTCATGCCAACGTGGATCATACTGTTATGGAAGGTGCAGGAAAAAAGCAGTGTGCCAGGTGGTGCCGACCTGCAGAATAATGTGGTGCCAACAGGGACCATAATGTTATGGAAACAAACTAGGTGTTGCCGACCTGCAGAATAATGTGGTGCCAACAAAGATCATACTGTTAAGAAAGCTGCAAGAAGAAACCAACATGCCAGGTGATGCCGACCTGCAGAATAATGTGCTGCCAACAAGGACCATAATATTATGGAAGGTGCAGGAAAAAAAGCAGTGTGCCAGGTGGTGCCAACCTGCAGAATAATGTGGTGCCAACAAGGACCATAATGTTATGGAAGGTGCAGGAAAAGTGCAGCGTGCCAGGTGTTGCCAACCTGCAGAATAATGTGGTGCCAACAAGGACCATCGTGTTATGGAAGCCATAAGAAGAAACCAGCGTGCCAGGTGGTGCCAACAGGGGCTAATCGTGTTCTGGAAGTCACGGGGGAAAAAAACAAAATGCAGGGAAAGTTGTGGCTACAGAGGACGCAGTGTTATGGGACATTTGGTGCCAGCACCCTGCCCCCTGTTGGCACCATATTACCCTGCATGCTGGCTCATTTAGTGCCAGGAAGCTGCAGAAAGAAAGCAACATGCACAATAATGTGGTGCTAACATTACTGGAGCTGCAGGGAGAAACCAAGATGCAGGGTCATTTAGCTCCTACAAGGGGTGAAGTGTTATGGGGGCTGCAGAAAGAAGACAGAATGCAGGGTCTCTTGGTGCCAATAGGGCGTGCAGTACTCTAGGAGCTGCAGGAAGAAACCAACGTGAAGGGTCACGTTTAGCCGCACAGGCCATAGGGGCATGGGATGTGGCTCTAGCTATTAAGGTCTAAAGTTTCCAATTTTTACAAATTATAACATTTTTGAGTCAATAAATAGAAATATATCGTTCATGTTCAAAGGCCAAAAATCTTTTCCCACCTTGTGCTGCTGGCACAGCTGCCGGCCCGTATGCCCATGTCCTATATCACGGTGTAACCAGGCATACCTTGGCGATTGCATATGATCCTGGCAGCCTTATTGACCATCACCCAATTTTCTCAGTATCAGATGTAAAGACATGATGGTTTACACGGGTGCAGAGTTTTTATTTTTGCTTGGTCCGTCCATGGATGACAATGAACCATGTAACAGAAAGCTCCGTCTGTATCAGATCGTTTTCTCTAAAACCATCGGAATCCACAAAACGCCTAAAGTGAAAGCAGCCGCCGGTGTGTGAACAATTTGATATTTAATCTGTATACATTTCTGTATATATTTCAACCCGTACCCATCAATTTTCTGTCGGCCACAACCATGCAGTAATAAGGTGCACACAGACGGGCTGCACGGATACGTTAACCCTGTCTGCGCTGAGCGGTCTGACCGTTCGTTTTGCACACATAACCATGTAATATATGTATAATATATATATAATTTCCTTGTCGTGATGCAGCCTCTACGGGTTATTATGTACCTGCCTCCTCCCCGACATGCGGCCATCGGGGACTCTGTGCCTTTTTCCGGTAATTATTCCAATGACCAATCTGTCTGTGGCTTGCCCCGTGGTTTGTCCACACTGTTGGCTTCAGCTTTCTCCTCACCAGATGCTTTTGTGGGTTTTGCTTTTTTTTTTTCCCAGTGGTCCGAGCCAGACTCTTAACCCCAGAGAACAAACAAGCCTATCACAGTCCGATGACGGCCCATGGGGGACAAGCTAAACAAATATTGATTACAGTGTGACGATAACTTGTGGTCTTGGTAGCGGAGGAGCCGCGTCACAGACCTCATGACATTTGTCTTGGTTATTTTGGAGGCCATTTAATGATATTAGTTTTCCAAATTTGAAATCCTTGGAAAAGGTTTTTATGGCAAGGACAGGGTATGAGGTGCACAGACAGTAGAATTGTCGTCTTTGTGCCCGGTGTGTAGCGAGCGGTCAGATTGTGGGGGCGTTATACCACAATGTGTATGTCTTGCTCGAAGCGCGTGGAAGAAACCAAGATGCACACTCCTTGGAGTGTCTCTGGACACCGAGTCCTGGCCATGCTTCATTTTTGTATCACAGAGAAGCCATAGTTGGTAGGATGATGATGATGGGCAATCAGACTTGTCGTAGGCTCCGATCCATTTGCTATGAAAGCAGTCTTCTCTAGAAGATCTCATGTTTTGTGTTTCACCTTTTGGACACTATTTCAATAAATAATTTTGGTTGACCACCTTGAAATTAGACCTTCTGGTTCCTCGTACAGATAGAAAGATGTTTTCTTCTTTTACGGCTTCCACTGACTCATTATTGACGTTGACATGGATATACCCATAATTATGGGTTTCAGGACGGTTTACCTTTACATACCAACATCCATACCTACACTTGTACTCACTAATTTTCCCCCAAGAAGCGCCAGTGAGAAGACATGAGCGTCAATCTCCTTCCCCTCACAACCCCTTAGAAACAGGGCTCGTATTTGGGACGAAGGCTTAGTAGGGGAGCAATTTTGAGATCCTTACTTTTAAAGTGAAGTCAGTGTTTGAAGTGAAGAAGGTTCTGTTTTGGATGCCCAACATTGTGAACTCCACCTTTATGTTTAAAGAGGAAACCCAATGTGTCACAGCCAGGATTGTCTTCAGACACAGAGTCCTTTTTTGAATCAGAAATAAGACATTGTTGATCGGATGATGGTAGTCAACTTGTCGTTCCTGCTCCATTTTGGTTGGTGGAGTGTTTCCAAATTTTGGACACTTCTTTGGTAAACAATTTTGGTTAACTGTTGTGAAGTTAGACCTTTTTGGTTGGAACAGATGTTTTCTTCTCTTGCATCTTCTACTGACCCTCTTATGACGATGATGGTTCCTTACCTATAATTATTGGACCAAGCTGACTCCATGACCGGTTGACACATTTGTACCAGCTGGTAAGCGCGAATAACCCTCAATAAAATGACAGACGGCACTTGAATCAAACCCAAAGCTCCCTAAACAGGACTCATTCCTGCAAGGACGACTTGGCAGAGAGGCATCAGAGATGTCATAATTCACATGTTAGTTCTCCTAGATTCAGTTATCTTTGGTATCCTTTTTTTAGGTGAGGTTGGTGTTTGAGGTGGGGGGGTGATGGTTGTATTTTGGATGTTTAATCTAACATTGTGAAATCTACCTTTACAATTAAAGAAGAAACCCAATTCCTCACATCTTGGATAGTCTTCAGATGGACATACTTCTTTTTTGAATGGCAGAGAATACATAGATGGTGGGGTCATGATGGGTAGATCGGCTGGTCATCAGTCCCGCGGTATTCATTATGAATATCTCAGGTTTTATGTGGTAGATTTGCCAAGTTTTGGATAATTCTGTATAAAATCAGACTTTCTATCTATTGTTTAGATATTTTCTTTTTATGCGGCTTCCGATGACCCTCTAGTGATAGACATTGCAATATCTATTACTAAGCATCAGCTAGTTTTGAAGGCAGGCTACCTTTTCATTATGGTTTGTACCTACTGGGTAGTACATCAGTGTTCACTTATGGACCCTGGTCAGCAGTTTGGTTTTAAGGTGAAGTCAGAGAAGAACGCCAATTCTTCACACCTAGGATTGTCTTCGGGCACTGTGTCCCAGCGGTGCTTGTTATTTTAAGTGCATGGAAGACATAGTTGGTAGGATGATGATGGACAGTTATCCGGTCACAGGTCCTGTCCATCCTCTAACAATGTGGTCATCTCTAGAAAATGTCAGGTGGAAAGTTTTAAAGAATTTTTCAGTAAACAACTTGGTGGTTGGTCACCTTGAAATTACTCGTCTTGGTTTATCGTTTTCTTGTGGCTTGTACTGATCCTCTTATGAACTTGACATTGCTCAACCTACAATTATGGACCTGTCTCCAAGACAAGATGGCTTCACATTACTACATTTGTACCAGCTGATAAATGACTTTGTGCTTATTAATTGGCCCCAATAAAGTGCTGGGATGAAGGCACGAGGATCATACCCTACCACCAAACACCAGGACTCTGTGCTGTGATGACGACTTCTTGGAGGAGCATCAAACATGTTGTCTTTTTTTATGATTCCTCACATCTAACGATGATATCTCAGGACACACAGTCCTTGCCTCGAGTAATTTTTCAATCAAAGAGAAGCCATTGCTGTTAGGATGATGACCGGTGGTTGGCCTGGTCGTAGGTCCTGCTTCATTGACAATCTTCTTTGTAGTGTTTCTTCTGGGTGGACTGCTGTATAGTTGGACCTTTTTTAATCCTTGTACAGATAGAACGATGTTCATTTTTTTTCTTGTGGCTTCTACAGAACGTCTTATGACGTTGACTCTACCTAGTAAAGGATCCATCTATCTTGGAGGAACTTGCAGTACATTTCTTTGCAGCTTTTGTGTATTGTGCTGTTGACTTAGCATATGACCACGTGAATGGAGCGGCTAAAGTGCGGCTGTAAGCACGCCCCGTGAACATTGATTGACAGCTCACCCTGCAAAGATATGCTGCAGAGCAAGCTGTCAATCAAATTGCCGGGGTGTGCTTACAGCCTACATGGCTGAATGTTTGCGTGGAAGTCAGTTCAATTTCTCCTGGTAGCTGCACTTTCAGTAGGGCAGGAGGGCAGCATTGTAACACTATTTACCTGCAGATTAACCCTATATCTGCATGTTAGTAGCATTTGTAGACATGACCATATGTAAGGGAAAACCAACTATTTCCACCCAGCTGTTTCTAGACACCCAACGTATTTTTTTAAACTATGTTTTTTTTCGTAATGGACAATTTTCCAAGTTGCTGGCTTTCGCCAGGTGGACATTAAGAAGCTTGCTTAGGAGAAGGAGTTCTGAACCACATCTTCAGCCGACAGTTTGACGTATCTCCTTGATGGCTTGATGGATCAACTTTTACTGTCGAGATGGCTGGAGCTGTAATCGAATGTTCACCCCAGCAGGACAGGTTGTCAATCATCATATCTGCATGATGTCCTACCAAAACTGATCCATTGGGAGCAATGGCACCTGCTAAATGTATCCCAGACATGGAAATTAGGATTCTCCATCCTGTGATCTAGTGAATGGTTGAAAAAGTTTACAGATTGATGGAGAATGTGTAACAAGCTGCTTTCCAGCTCCTGACTGGCCCTTGAGCAGGTCATTCGTAGACCCCATTGGGCATCATTTGTGGTCCTCATTCTTATGCAAAACTCTAAATATCCAACATGGACCCCGGCTGATGAATCCTGTGTGAGGTGTTTTTGCTTTGAGCCATTTCAAGTGGAAAATTTCCAAATGTAATGACCTCATTCTTATCATTGGAGCACGGAACATGCAGAATGAGAAAAGGAACGAAATTGGCGGAAAATTAATTGCGATTTGTTTCTATATTTGGTTTCTCGGCTTTAATTATTAATTTAGTTAAATTTGTTCTTGGTGTCTGTTTGTACTGAGCACAGAGACAATGACTTTTTTGTTCCAGCTTCTTCATTTATTATCTGATACATGGCGGTTACAGAGATCACAGCGCCGCGGTCCTGTGTTACAGGGCGGGAGTCAGGCTGCGATCTGTGGCCAAACTCTCCAGCAAGTGTGTAATTCTCCTGCAGCGCCCCCGCAGATGAAACCATGTATCACACGGTAAATCCAATACACAGGCACTTGTGTCCTCCAGACAGCGCTGCGATGGCAGATACAACCTGTGGACGGGTGTGGCGCTGGTTTGGGAACAGAGCTGTCATGGTTTCCTAATCCTCGACAACACCTTTAAGAGTACGGTAACTACACTTTAAGCTAGAAACGTAATTTGGATACTTTCTGTAAATGGGTTAATTACCCTATCTTGCTGCCTTCATGGAGACAATAGGTGCTACACTTTGCTCTACCAAGTGCACAGACCTGCACTCGATATTGGAGTGCGGGGGGCACAGCGTCTCCATCACGTGCAGGCGGTCACTGTGTATAGTGTGACCGTAGCATATTGTCCTTTACACAAGGGTGTATAGTTAAGAGCGCATGGCAGTGACCGTGACCACGCTCCCTCACCCCTCTCATTGTGGGCCCCTGATGAAGCAGCAGGCGAGACACGTCTGGGTACAGTGTGGTGTTTGGCAGGCGTGGCTCATGGTTGCCATGGGCTTTTATTTTTGGCTTTACTGTTAGTATTTATATATGAATTTGGATTGTCATGTAGATATAATCTTGTATGAAGGGGGCCTTATTACTCCTATCTGCACTTATCACCTTCCATAATATTTATTCCCTTTAGTAACTTTATTGTATACCTTGTATTAAGCCTGCGGCCTGGAACTGATGGCCACAGTGTACAATACTGTATTAAGCCTGCGGCCTGGAAACTGATGGCCACAGTGTACAATACTGTATTAAGCCTGCGGCCTGGAAACTGATGGCCACAGTGTACAATACATTTTTTAATGGACTTTTTTTTGCCTGTTTTTGTATTTTGTGTTTTTGTATATTTTTGATCAATAAAGGAGATTTATACTACTTTTATGTATGTTTTCACTCCTCTCACTGTGACTTGTTGCACATTATGGAGCCTCTGCTCCTCCCGCTCTCATAGTTGGAGCTCCGGAGATGGAGTACGGCTCCATGCACTTAGTGGAGCACACTTTAGCACCTATTTTCCCTATGAAGGCAGTAAAATGGGGTAATTAGTGCTGTTATTAAATCGTATCCAAATTATATTAGGTTTAAAACAAAAAGTTTAGTTACTCCTTAAAAGGAATCTGTCACCATTTTTTTGCCACCTAATCTGAGAGCAGCATAATGTAGGGGCAGAGACCCGGATTCCAGCGATATGTCACTTACTGGGCTACTTGCTGCAGTTGGGATAAAATCACAGTTTTATCAGCAGGAGATTATCACTAGAGGACTAAGCAAGCCTGCAGACTTCTAGACCAATGCCGCCCCCAGCTCTGATTGGCAGGTTTCTGCCTATGTACAGTGTACACAGAAAGCAGCCAATCAGTGGTGTGGGCGGTGTTATGCAGAGCTTAGCATTCAGAGAACTGGTAGATCTGCCTTGCTTTACACTGCAGCTCTGCTTCTTCAGACTGAATGTTAAGTATTAGTATTACCATACAAGGAAATCCGTAAATGAAGAGTTGATGTTCATTACTTTAAGGGGAGAATCAATATATCAAGTGAGTTACTAAACTGCCAAAAAGTAACTGCTGCAAAGACTGAGAGGAGGGGCCATAATGAGGGGGAGGTGCCTGTAGATCTGATTTTCTATCCTTCCAGATAATTTCTTGTTTTATCTTCGTCATCTTCACATTGGTGCTGTTCTTCCTCGGCCAATGAAACCTCATGTAGAGAATTCCTGGCATCTGAGAGCCGCAGCAGAACATGCCGGATGCCCTGACACGTGGGTGTCCTGTGTATGACCCTCTCTATTGTTCGCTGGTGACAGCCCAGCCACCTTTCACCTTCCCGGCTGCTGCTGTAGACTCCCCTGAGACAGATCCGTCCTTCTGGCCTAATAATCCCGTCAGCTGGAAATATTCCTGGATCTTCTCGCCCTGTATCTGTGCAGACTGGACTATGTAAAAGTTATCTGGCGCCCGGTGTATTTTATTTATTTTTTTCATTTGTTGGTACGGTGCTGCAAAATTGAGGAGGGAGATATTGCTGCAATGAGCTTCTAGGACTTGTGTAGGATAAAAAGTCCCCCCAAAGGAGCAGAAGTCCTGATGTAAAAGTTGAACTTGACCCCCACCTGTCAGAAAACCAAAATCTCTTCTCGTATTAATGACATAAGTAAAACTCCTGTACTTTGGAGAATAACCATATGGTGAACATATAACTAATACCGCTATACAATGTATAGAAATCATACTGCCATATAGTATACACACAGATATCACCTGCTCAAGCTGTACAAGGCCAAAAGTCACTCTCAGTTGTGATGCGGGGACCTGCCTGCAGTTAAAGAATAAGCTGTTGTGTGAACGCAACACTTTTTCTGGCCATTATCTGTCACTATGCAGCACATGCTCAGAAGTGTCAGCACTATAAAGAACATTATACAGCAATACTGAGCAGTGTAGCTGTGAATCCAGATCTGGGATGAGATAACAGTTACTAGAAAGCAGGAGCACGGAGGACATTATACAGCAATACTTAGTGTATCTGTGAATCCAGCACTGGGGTTGATATAAAACATTAGAACGCAGCAGCACAGAGAATGTTGTACAGTAGTACTTAGCAGTGTAGCTGTGAATTCAGCACTGGTGGATGAGCTAAAAAACTTACTAGAAAGCAGCAGCACTGAGGACATTATACAGCAGTATAGCTGAAAATCCAGCACTGAGGATTGAGATAATATATTTAATAGAGAACAGCAGCATGGAGGACATTATATAGCACTACACTGCAATGCAGCTGTGAATCCGGCATTTGAGGTTGAGATAGTACACTTACTAGAAAGCAGCAGCATGGAGGACTTTATACAGCGGTAATTAGCAGGGTAGCTGCGAATACAGCACACAGGGTTGATATAATACATTTACTAGAAAGCAGTAGCATGGAGAACAGATAAGAGCAGTACTTAGCAGTGTAGCTTTGAATCCAGCACTGTGATGAGATAAAGCCCTTTCTAGAAAGGTGATACACTCTCCCCTTAGTCTCTTTTCTCCATATACTTCAATAGTCACACAGCTTTATTTGAAGGGGTTCACTCAGGTGCAAAAAAAAATAAAAATTCAGGAAGTTGCAGTTTAGGAAATCATCATTTATCATTTCCTTTTTTGCATCTGCTAATCCAGAATGGACAGTTGACACTTTTTAGAATCACAAAGTGTAACAGCAGCACAGAGTATTTCTGTACAGTAATGTAATGTTTTTGATGAAAGGAGGGAAGAGACAAGTTGGGGGTCACATACTGAAATTTACATTGTGGAAGGAGCGCCTACCAGCAGCACAGAGTGTTTCAGGGGACGAGTCTTCTGATATTGTGATGGCTTATGGCTGCTTGTAAGTGAAGCTCTAGTACAATGTGAGGAGGGGGCTGGAGATAAATGAGGATGAAGAATCATGCTAGAAAGCACGATACCCCACAGCAGCACAGAGTATTTAAGCAAACAATTGTGCTGATTTTATGGGGGACGTGATGATGTTAGTGAGGACAGGACGGCATGTGACTGCGGCAGCGCCATGGTGCAAGAATGGGGATAAACACAAGTGGAAGATCAGACAGTGAAAACAACGTGATCCCCAGCAGCACAGAGTATTTAAGACATTTCAATGCTTAGGATCATGGCTATTATAAAAGCTGATTTTTTTTTTTAATTTTTGTTTTTATAATTTACAAGGATGACTTCATGATATTTTTACAGCTGGGGGAAAACGTTTCCTTCAGCGCCGACTGCACTGACCTTGAATATATTTGGATAAAGTTATTATATGCACGAAGATGGGACTATTTTCATAACCGAGATTTCCCTCCTCCTTGTTGCCGTCTGTCCCTGAATAACACCCACTCCCTCGATTGAATTGAATTTCACACTTTATTCTTGGAGACTCTTACAGTTGATTTTTATGATCAATTCTATTTTGGTGGCTTTTGCGGCACCTGACTGACATTGAGCACAGTCTCACCACTTTATTTAAAGGGGTTTAGCTTCTAAGGCCATGAATCCGGCTAGTCGGACGTCACAACGTTTCAGCACACAGGTCTATCGCAGGTCACTGAGCTCGAGAAATGTCTGTGTGCATTTGTGCTGCATGATACAGCAATGAAAAATTTGTAACAGTGCAGAGACAATGCACACAGTGATGTCATAGTACAGGGATAATACACACAGTGATGTCACAGCACAGGGATAATGCACACTGTGATGTCACAGCACAGGGATAATGCACACTGTGATGTCACAGCACAGGAATAATACACAGTGATGTCACAGCACAGGGATAATGCACACTGTGATGTCACAGCACAGGAATAATACACAGTGATGTCACAGCACAGGGATAATGCACACGGTGATGTCACGGTACAGATATAATGGACACGGTGATGTCACGGTACAGATATAATGGACACAGTGATGTCACGGTACAAAGAATACCCACAGTGATGTCACAGCACAGGAATAATACACAGTGATGTCACAGCACAGAGATAATGCACACTGTGATGTCACAGTACAGGGATAATACACACAGTGATGTCACAGTACAGGGATAATACACAGTGATGTCACAGTACAGGGATAATGCACACAGTGATGTCACGGTACAGATATAATGGACACAGTGATGTCACGGTACAAAGATAATACACACAGTGATGTCACAGTACAGGGATAATGCACACAGTGATGTCACGGTACAGATATAATGGACACAGTGATGTCACGGTACAAAGAATACACACAGTGATGTCACAGTACAGGGATAATGTACACAGTGATGTCACAGTACAGGGATAATGTACACAGTGATGTCACATTACAGGGATAATGCACACAGTGATGTCACAGTACAGGGATAATACACACAGTGATGTCACAGTAGAGGGATAAGGCACACAGTGATGTCACAGTGCAGGAATAATACACAAAGTGATGTCACAGTACAGGTATAATGCACACAGTGATGTCACAGTAGAGGGATAATACACACAGTGATGCCACAGTACAGGGATAATACACACAGTGATGTCACAGTAGAGGGATAATACACACAGTGATGCCACAGTACAGGGATAATGCACACAGTGATGTCACAGTACAGGGATAATACACACAGTGATGTCACAGTAGAGGGATAATACACACAGTGATGCCACAGTACAGGGATAATACACACAGTGATGTCACAGTAGAGGGATAATACACACAGTGATGCCACAGTACAGGGATAATGCACACAGTGATGTCACAGTACAGGGATAATACACTCAGTGATGTCACAGTACAGAGATAATGCACACAGTGCTGTCACAGTAGAGGGATAATGCACACAGTGATGTCACAGTACAGGGATAATACACACAGTGATGTCACAGTACAGGGATAATGCACACAGCGATGTCAAACTACACGGATAATACACACAGTGATGTCACAGTACAGAGATAATGCACACAGTGATGTCACAGTACAGGGATAATGCACACAGTGATGTCACAGTACAGGGATAATGCACACAGTGATGTCACAGTACAGGGATAATACACAGTGATGTCACAGTACAGGGATAATGCACACAGTGATGTCACAGTACAGGGATAATACACAGTGATGTCACAGTAGAGGGATAATACACACAGTGATGTCACAGTACAGAGATACTGCACACAGTGATGTCACAGTACAGGGATAATGCACACAGTGCTGTCACAGTAGAGGGATAATACACACAGTGATGCCACAGTACAGGGATAATGCACACAGTGATGTCACAGTACAGGGATAATACACTCAGTGATGTCACAGTACAGAGATAATGCACACAGTGCTGTCACAGTAGAGGGATAATGCACACAGTGATGTCACAGTACAGGGATAATACACACAGTGATGCCACAGTACAGGGATAGTACAGTGATGTCACAGTACAGGGATAATGCACACAGCGATGTCAAACTACACGGATAATACACACAGTGATGTCACAGTACAGAGATAATGCACACAGTGATGTCACAGTACAGGGATAATGCACACAGTGATGTCACAGTACAGGGATAATGCACACAGTGATGTCACAGTACAGGGATAATACACAGTGATGTCACAGTACAGGGATAATGCACACAGTGATGTCACAGTACAGGGATAATACACAGTGATGTCACAGTAGAGGGATAATACACACAGTGATGTCACAGTACAGAGATACTGCACACAGTGATGTCACAGTACAGGGATAATGCACACAGTGCTGTCACAGTAGAGGGATAATACACACAGTGATGTCACAGTACAGGGATAATGCACACAGTGATGTCACAGTACAGGGATAATGCACACAGTGCTGTCACAGTAGAGGGATAATACACACAGTGATGTCATAGTACAGGGATAATACACACAGTGATGTCACAGTAGAGAGATAATGCACACAGTGATGTCACAGTACAGAGATAATGCACACAGTGATATCACAGTAGAGGGATAATGCACACAGTGATGTCACAGTACAGGGATAATACACACAGTGATGTCACAGTACAGGGATAATACACACAGTGATGTCACAGTACAGAGATAATACACACAGTGATGTCACAGTACAGAGATAATGCACACAGTGATATCACAGTAGAGGGATAATGCACACAGTGATGTCACAGTACAGGGATAATACACACAGTGATGTCACAGTACAGGGATAATACACACAGTGATGTCACAGTACAGAGATAATACACACAGTGATGTCACAGTACAGGGATAATACACACAGTGATGTCACAGTACAGGGATAATACACACAGTGATGTCACAGTACAGGGATAATGCACACAGTGATGTCACAGCAGAGGGATAATGCACACAGTGATGTCACAGTAGAGGGATAATACACACAGTGATGTCACAGTACAGGGATAATACACACAGTGATGTCACAGTACAGGGATAATGCACACAGTGATGTCACAGTACAGAGATAATGCACACAGTGATGTCACAGTAGAAGGATAATACACACAGTGATGTCACAGTACAGAGATAATACACACAGTGATGTCACAGTACAGGGATAATACACACAGTGATGTCACAGTACAGAGATAATACACACAGTGATGTCACAGTACAGGGATAATGCACACAGTGATATCACAGTAGAGAGATAATGCACACAGTGATGTCACAGTACAGGGATAATACACTCAGTGATGTCACAGTACAGAGATAATGCACACAGTGCTGTCACAGTACAGGGATAATACACACAGTGATGCCACAGTACAGGGATAGTACAGTGATGTCACAGTACAGGGATAATGCACACAGCCATGTCAAACTACACGGATAATACACACAGTGATGTCACAGTACAGAGATAATGCACACAGTGATGTCACAGTACAGGGATAATGCACACAGTGATGTCACAGTACAGGGATAATGCACACAGTGATGTCACAGTACAGGGATAATACACAGTGATGTCACAGTACAGGGATAATGCACACAGTGATGTCACAGTACAGGGATAATACACAGTGATGTCACAGTAGAGGGATAATACACACAGTGATGTCACAGTACAGAGATACTGCACACAGTGATGTCACAGTACAGGGATAATGCACACAGTGCTGTCACAGTAGAGGGATAATACACACAGTGATGTCACAGTACAGGGATAATGCACACAGTGATGTCACAGTACAGGGATAATGCACACAGTGCTGTCACAGTAGAGGGATAATACACACAGTGATGTCACAGTACAGGGATAATACACACAGTGATGTCACAGTAGAGAGATAATGCACACAGTGATGTCACAGTACAGAGATAATGCACACAGTGATATCACAGTAGAGGGATAATGCACACAGTGATGTCACAGTACAGGGATAATACACACAGTGATGTCACAGTACAGGGATAATACACACAGTGATGTCACAGTACAGAGATAATACACACAGTGATGTCACAGTACAGAGATAATGCACACAGTGATATCACAGTAGAGGGATAATGCACACAGTGATGTCACAGTAGAGGGATAATACACACAGTGATGTCACAGTACAGGGATAATACACACAGTGATGTCACAGTACAGGGATAATGCACACAGTGATGTCACAGTACAGAGAATGCACACAGTGATGTCACAGTAGAAGGATAATACACACAGTGATGTCACAGTACAGAGATAATACACACAGTGATGTCACAGTACAGAGATAATGCACACAGTGATGTCACAGTACAGGGATAATGCACACAGTGATGTCACAGTACAGGAATAATGCACACAGTGCTGTCACAGTACAGGGATAATGCACACTGTGATGTCACAGTACAGGGATAATACACACAGTGATGTCACAGTACAGAGATAATACACACAGTGATGTCACAGTAGAGGGATAATACACACAGTGATGCCACAGTACAGGGATAATGCACACAGTGATGTCACAGTAGAGGGATAATGCACACAGTGATGTCACAGTACAGGGATAATACACACAGTGATGTCACAGTACAGGGATAATACACACAGTGATGTCACAGTACAGGGATAATGCACACAGTGATGTCACAGTACAGAGAAAATGCACACAGTGATGTCACAGTAGAAGGATAATACACACAGTGATGTCACAGTACAGAGAATACACACAGTGATGTCACAGTACAGAGATAATACACACAGTGATGTCACAGTACAGGGATAATGCACACAGTGATGTCACAGTACAGAGATAATACACACAGTGATGCCACAGTACAGGGATAATACACAGTGATGCCACAGTACAGGGATAATGCACACAGCGATGTCACAGTACAGGGATAATGCACACAGTGATGTCACAGTACAGGGATAATGCACACAGTGATGTCACAGTACAGAGATAATGCACACAGTGATGTCACAGTACAGGGATAATGCACACAGTGATGTCACAGTACAGAGATAATGCACACAGTGATGTCACAGTACAGAGATAATGCACACAGTGATATCACAGTACAGGGATAATGCACATAGTACTGTCAGTGTATTAGATGTTTAGTTTGTGCCCCGTTATACGACGTCTCTGATTTTTGGGTTTCATCTCTTCCTGTTTGGGTTCTCTTTCCGTCACTAATTAGACATTTTTTATATTCTACCATGAACTACATAATGTCAGATTAGAAGGGTTTATTGGGGTCTTTCTCTGTTCCCCCTAGATCTGATCATCCGTCACCTCTGTGTGGATCAGATTGCGCTCGTGTCCAGGTGTTAACCTCACTTTTCACCTCGTTTTCCTGCTATATCCCTGGCTGTTTTTACATGGGACTGCAGATCAGTATCTTCTTGGATGCTACTTTGCAGTCGGATTGGACTCTACAATGACAGATTCGCCTCTGCCACTTCTGTATGTACTGCGCTCTGCCCGTGTGTCCGATAGTCTTCGCTGCTCCACAGTTCCCAGCTTTGTTAGGGCAGATAATGGGGCATTGATGCCCGCTGTGGTGCCACGCTCTCTTGTATGGCGGTGTCACCCGCCGGGCACAGGGCTTGTGTATGTATACGAGCCTTTGTGGCACTGGGCTAGTCAATGCCCTCTCTTTGGTGGCTTGCGCAGACTGCTCCTCGTACTGTCTCCATTCCCCTTCCTGTCCTGTGCTCCTTACCTCGTAAAATATACAGTAGCCGGCATTGTTTCCGCTGCGCTAAACCTATCGCTTCCCTGACGGGGGTCTGGCTGCGCCCCCTCCCTCCGCTACCTGTATTGCGGTGGCTCCCGTGCTTCTCCGCACTTGGAATGCTGATCCCTGATTGGCTAGTCTCCAGCGCAAACATCCCATTCTCACTTCACGGGGCCATCAAAGGGCCAAATCCCCCCCAAGCCCCCAAATCCTCCATACTAATGCTATGATCCCATGTGGCACAATCCAGGAGGCTTCTGGTCCCTTTTTTGGCCGCACCGTCCGCCCGCTCTCCCCTTCTTTATCGGTCCCTTTCCAGCTGCTCCCTGGGCTGAGGGTAATAAGGGGTCTGGCCGGCCGCTCTGACAGGCGGGCGCTTTCACCTCACGGCTAACCAGAGTTATTTTCGCATGAATACCGGGGAGTGTCTCACCTTTTATTATGTTTGTTTTTCTGTTTGTGCGTGCGAGGGTATTTTTAGTTTTAAAAGACGGAAAAAAAAAAAAAAATAGTGAAAAGTCCCCCTTCTTACACAGGGCCTTACTCAGTCGGATTTCGAAGGTCGGTCCCCATGGACTCCGAACCCGAGAGTCAGGTTTCTCAATAAAACGTCGCGGCTCTGTCCCCAGCAGCAGCCAGACCAGGAGCTCGGAGAAAAGCTGGGGCCAGACTCCTGGAAGCCCTTCATCTCCCCCCATAAAGCCGCCTCCTGATAATGGCACACAATGTAATCATTAGACTTCCTCCGCTGCCGGGCGAGACGGGGTTAAAATTCCTTCCAGGAGACGTTAAACTCCATCGCCCCAAGTGCGAAAGACGCTAAACCCGAAAGCGACAATGTAGTGGCAGCGACGATCAGCGTATACAATGGCCATGGGTCCTGTGGCTGATAACAGAGAGTAATAGATTGCACTCAGCTGCAAACACTCCGATTCATCGATGCATCTGCTCCTCTTGGTTTTGGTGATTTTCACCCGATTCTTTTCATTTGCATCTTTTCCATGGTCTGTTTTAGAAGTGTTCACCTGTTATCTTTTTCGTTCTCCATTGCGGGGGGAGGATTGGATTTTCCAGATATTTGTGGCTGATTAATCAGACACAATATTTTGGAGCAAATATAGTCCATTCTTCCCCCCCGGGGTGATTTTATATGCCCCCAAAGAGTTGGCAAAACTTTGTAACATTTGAGCAGAAGGTGCGACCTTCGTGCACTAAAAAGTTGCAAATTACATAAAAGACAAAAAGGACATATTTGTTACTAGTTTTTTTCCCCGAGGAATTAGGCTCCAAAAATGTTGACGGATGCGACAAGACCTAAAAAAAGAAGGGACTTAGCGCCCCCCCCCCCCCCCAAAATGGTGAATCAGGGCGAAGAATTTGTTTAATATAAGGCTACTTTCACACTAGCGTTAACTGCATTCCGTCACAATGCGTCGTTTTGCCAAAAAAACGCATCCTGCAAAAGTGTTTGCAGGATGCGTTTTTTCACCATTGATTAACATTAAGCGACGCATTGTGACGGATTGCCACACGTCGCACCCGTCGTGCGACGGATGCGTCGTGCAGTGGCGGACCGTCGGGAGCAAAAAACGCTACATGTAACGTTTTTTGCTCCCGACGGTCCGCTTTTTCCGACCGCGCATGCGCGGCCGGAACTCCGCCCCCACCTCCCCGCACCTCACAATGGGGCAGCGGATGCGCTGGAAAAATGCATCCCCTGCACTCGTTGTGCGGCGGAGACAACGCTAGCGTCGGGGACCTCGGCCCGACGCACTGCGACGGACCGAGCCCGACGCTAGTGTGAAAGAAGCCTAAGGTATTTTAAAAAGGGAATTCTTTCAGCAACAGAAATTATTAACTTCTTCATAGGACAGGGCAAAACCTCGGGCAGTTGGGCGGGCGCTCCACCGCACCAATCATTCTCTGCGGGACCGCTGCAGACAGTCTTTAGAGAATGAACTGTACTTGATCCAGTGCCTCAAATGGGACAGAAGTTCTGGTGGATAGGTGGGGGTCTCAGGGATCAGACCTCAGTGGTCTGCTAATTCTTGCCAAAATATACCTTTTATTAGGCAAACTCATACCTGGCAGCAATATTTAAAGACAGGCCCCTTTAAATCACAGTAATTATGAGATATCCACCTCTAGGTGCATCTGCAGATTTAAGGTGCGACCTTTTATATTTGGATAGGGATCATTGTACCATGCAATATATTGCTTCAACAGTAAATCTTTGCATCGATCCTATGGATTTACAAGGACAAACTTTTTTGGTTTGCCGCTCCTATGCAGACCTATGTGTCTCCATGGTTACAGACTACAAACAGATCCTGCCTTACTCCACTCCTCTTCTTGAAGATGCAGCAGATAGAAGAAAGTAGCACAAGTTTGCCAACTCTGCCAGGAAAACCAAGAGAGCTCCTGACTGCCGAGAGAGATGTGAAATCTCCGGGGTATCGGCAAAGTCCCCGAAAGTCAGGGCTTCCTGCAGTTGTTTTGGACAGATCCCGGTGTCCAATCACCTATTCTGGTGGAGGGGCATGAAATGAGAAAGAAGAGATCTGTGAGACAACCTCCAACATCAGTCTGGCATTCGTTGGCAAGTACGGACTAACACACGAGGCTACACCCAAGGCTGCTCTGTACAGCAGCGACATACACATAACGGTAGGAGATTATTTCCAGGGCTATTTGAAAAGTTACATAATTTAATAAAAGTCAATATAATGGTTGTGAATCTGTACTGAGCCTCTAAATAATAAGATTCTGCCTGCTTGTGGCCACCACCAGGGGGAGCTCTGGAGCGTGTAACTCAGTTTTCTAATGCTCCCCCTAGTGGCAGCTGCTTACACTACAGTCTCCAGTGCAGGGAAGCGTCTACAAGTGAAAAATTCCTGCAGCATTGTACCTGATCTGTGTCGGTGCGCACAGCGGTTACATGTGATAACATTCTGCTACTTGATACATTTCTACAGGTTGTAACATTGACCTGTGACCTCGCGAGGGCACCCGGCCCTGTCGGTCGTCTTTCCTTACCTGTATGACAATTCCTGCACACACGGTTGCAGTTTATGAGTTTTCGACACTCAGTAAAACGTGTGAAATTTCCATGCGTCTGATCCGTTAATATGATGTGTAAATCTGCAGGTGCCAAAACTAACATATAATATGCTGGAACAAGCTATAAGCCGATTACTGGCCCGCCAGCCCTGACTGCAGCCATAAAAGCCATGTGCTCCCCCTAAAGGATTCAAAGGGACGCTAATCCTAAGACCGGCAGCTTATAAATGTGCAGCATCAGAGCGGGTGACAACAGAAAACAATAGACTCACATGCACCTATGGCAAGCGTGGACACAAGAGAGACTTTTGGTTTAGGCTGCGTGCCCACGATTAGGAACAGTAGCTGCGTTCCACATTACAAGCACATCGGATGGATTTCTGTAAATCCCGCACCCACCGCGCTTCTTTCCAATGCTGCGGACACTGACCTGCGGCTTAACGAGCCGCAGCATACCGTGCCGCAGCATACCGTGCCGCAGCATACTGAGCCGCAGCATGTGAATTTCTGCAGCGGAGAC
Organism: Ranitomeya variabilis; assembly: GCF_051348905.1. NCBI lineage: Eukaryota > Metazoa > Chordata > Amphibia > Anura > Dendrobatidae > Ranitomeya > Ranitomeya variabilis. The sequence goes on from NC_135238.1 coordinate 232,650,811, forward strand.
GCTCGTCTCCTCCCTACTTTCCCTGGATACACTGTCAGTACATGCAGTAAATCCGCAGAGATGTAACAAAGTGCGTAATGTAGACCGCAGCGTCCAAAGCGCGACTATTCCTGATCGTGGGCACGCAGCCTTAGTGTCCCAGCATTTCCACTTCTCCTCCATTGCTCCTTGTCTGAGCCCCCATCACTATCATAATCTTTACCCAGGAACCAGATCTGAAATCTGAGCGTCTCTCTTCTATTCTCAGATCTGGGCTGATACATAGTAACAAACCTTCAGCTGTATGAGCAGTTCTAGGGAAGACGTTTGCAACCACCTGATGTGAGCAAGAATGTGACTCTTCACTGACAGCAAACAGAGTTATTGAAGATGAAGAGAAATCGTGAAACCAAGTGTTCTAGAAAGAGTAAGAACGTCTTATTATGCGATGAAAAATGAAATCACCAGGAGATACAGATATAGCAGAGCCGAATGTGCATCACGGTGATCCTGGATAATGAGTCCTATGTAAATACCGATGACAGACTAGGCTCTGCTACGTCTATGATGGATGATGAGTCTTATGTAAATACTGATGACCAATTCGACCCTGCTACATCTAGGATGGATGATGAGCTATATGTAAATACTAAAGACAGACTCGGCTCTACTGCATCTATGATGGATGATGAGACCTATTTAAATACCGATGACAGACTCGGCTCTGCTACATCTCTGATGGATGATGAGTGCTATGTAAATACTGATGACAGACTAGGCTCTGCTACGACGGATGATGAGTCTTATGTAAATACTAATGACCAATTCGACCCTGCTACATCTAGGATGGATGATGAGACCTATGTAAATACTAAAGACAGACTCGGCTCTACTGCATCTATGAGGGATGATGAGTCCTTTGTGAATACCGATGACAGACTCAGCTCTACTGCATCTATGAGGGATGATGAGTCCTTTGTGAATACCGATGACAGACTCGGCTCTGCTACATCTACGATGGATGATGAGTCCTATGTGAATACCGATAACAGATTCGGCACTGCTACATCTAGGATGGATGAAGAGTCCCATGTAAATACTGATGACAGATTCGGCTCTGCTACATATATGATGGATGATGAGCTCTATGTAATTACTGATGACATACTTGGCCCTGCTACATGTTTGATGGATGATGAGTCCTTTGTGAATACCGATGACATACACGGCTCTGCTACATATATGATGGATGATGAGCTCTATGTAAATACCAATGACAGACTCGGCTCTGCTACATCTATGATGGATGAAGAGTCCCATGTAAATACTGATGACAGATTCGGCTCTGCTACATCTATGATGGATGATGAGCTCTATGTAATTACTGATGACAGACTCGGCCCTGCTACATCTCTGATGGATGATGAGTCCTATGTGAATACTGATGACATACTCAGCTCTGCTGCATCTATGATGAATGATGAGCTCTATGTGAATACTGATGACATACTCGGCTCTGCTACATCTTTGATGGATGATGAGTCCTATGTGAATACTGACGACATACTCGGCTCTGCTACATCTCTGATGGATGATGAGTCCTATGTGAATACTGATGACATACTCGGCTCTGCTACATCTCTGATGGATGATGAGTCCTATGTGAATACCGATGACATACTCGGCCCTGCTACATCTATGATGGATGATGAGTCCTATGTGAATACTGATGACAGAATCGGCGCTGCTACATCTCTGATGGATGATGAGTCCTATGTGAATACTGATGACATACTTGGCCATGCTACATCTCTGATGGATGATGAGTCCTATGTGAATACTGATGACATACTCGGCTCTGCTACATCTCTGATGGATGATGAGTCCTATGTGAATACCGATGACATACTCGGCCCTGCTACATCTATGATGGATGATGAGTCCTATGTGAATACTGATGACAGAATCGGCGCTGCTACATCTATGATGGATGATGAGCTCTATGTAATTACTGATGACAGACTTGCCCCTGCTACATCTCTGATGGATGATGAGTCCTATGTGAATACTGATGACATACTCAGCCCTGCTGCATCTATGATGAATGATGAGCTCTATGTGAATACCGATGACAGACTCGGCTCTGCTACATTTGTATTCTGTACATGTAATATTCCTTATTCCTGGAATTTTGCGCCGTGATCTCAGTAATAAGCGGCGTCCCGTCTGTTTACTTGCGCTCCTTTTATATCCAGTCCATATAAATGGCGGCTTTTCTTTTGCCGTCCGGCGGCCGTGACTCAGCCGTGATCCTGTTTATTGGACATAATCTACACTTGTAATACAGCAGTGTAAATGTGTGTGCGCCCTCCACCGCCTCCTGCGGTGGCACCTCGGTGACAGGGTGCCGGGCTGCCGTCTGATTGGCCTGGTCAGCTCCGGGGGTCCCAGATGTTTCATGTCAGCCCTGACCATGGGGAGCAGGTCCGGCCCGTGCCAAGCCGCAGTCAGCAATGTACATATTCTGGCCGTGCAGGAAGCGGCATATTTTAAGGTGAAGCCTCTGAATCCCCCCGTTGTGATCGGGGGTCACGGCCTTAGGCTACCTGAGAAGGTGCTCTCTCTCTCTCTCTCTATTCCTCGGCTCTGACCTACTTAGTAAGCTCTGATTGCTGGCAATGAAACGTCCCGGCCCCTGGGCTGCATCCCCTCGCCGTCTGTGTACGCAGCCCCGCTGACGACTTCCACCTTGCCTTGTCAGGCTTCTGGCTCTTCACAAGGTGACACCAAAGAACTAATCTCATTTTTAGGCCTTCGTTCTGAAATATCGTATGTGACTGGCATTCATAACGGTAAAAAACGGAGCGCTTTTGATGATGGTGTTGTTTAAAACTCTCCTGCCGTTATGTGTACACAGCTAATATGCAAAGCTATGTGTCTCCCTGCTTACAGACTATACAAGAAGCCCTGTGATTCCACAAATCAGAGTTATCTCCTAGAACCACAATGCACTGGAAGACCAAGGAAAGACCCCCCAAAACCGCTAGTTCTGACCCATAAGATGCGCAGTCGAGACCCTGCGCAGTACCTGGGGGCCCAGGTTGCTTAGGGGCACTAGAGCCCCCCACTCTGACCTTCACTAGACACATTCTGGAGGCTAAAAGTCAGTCTTCTGATATTCCATAAATGTTACTCCCCCCTTTAAAGGTCACTTCCCCTTTAAGCCCCTTCAGACATACTGCTTATTATTGTTATTGGTCTGGTGCATCTAAAATGAAAAATAAAGCGATTTAATGAATAATTTAGATTAAACATCTTTTTGTTTCTTGTATACAGCTCCTTTGCAGAACCATGCGTCTCCATGGTTACAGACTACAAACATACCTGGTGTAGTCTGACCCTGCAATTATGTGTTACTCTTCTGCTGCCTGTGGGTTATCGAGAGGAGGCAGAGTGAGCAAATATAGGACTGCAGGATCAGACTACACAGGGTTTGTCTGTTACCATGGAGACACATAAGTTGACACAGGAGCTGTGTACACAAAACGGTAGTATTTGAAATGAGGACTTTAGCATTTTATAGGCATTGGCGCATAAGTATTAATGTCGCGTGAAAGGGAATCTTAATGTTAAAATGTTTGGAAAATGCTCTGATACACTGTAACGAGCCTGCATGTGTGTGAGGATGGGTTTTAAAGTCATGCACTTTCAGAAAAGTTGTGATCCGTGGATGTCCGGGACCCCAGTACTGAGAACAGACCCCAAAGACTTTCTAGTCTGTCCATCTTCAGTATCGGAGGAGGGCAGCGATTCTGCCCTATCGTGTTGACTATTGCTGCGGGTCTCTGCACTTTGACCCTAGTCTAGAACCGACCTTAGAACTTAGTCACAAGTTTTCTGAAAAGACAGCTACATTTTAAGCCCGGAGAATTAAATCGACAATTCTTCCATTCACTGACTGCAAGCAGTGATCTTGAAATCGATGCAGAAATTATATGTGCCACTTTGCAGAGCTTTTTCTTGCAGGGCGAGTGGCCTTGTTAATGTCCGGGATTAGTGGATTTAGCCGCGGCTGAGGAGCGCAGAGCGCGGGCCGGGCAGGATCTGCAGCCGGAGCGGGATTACTGGAGATTACGGGCTTTAGGATACAGTTACTTTAGGAAATGGAGGCTCCGGATTAGGAAACGCTCACTTCCCATATGAGGGAGCACTTCCAGCGCTCGCCGGTCACTGCCCTACTGCTGAGGGATCATCAGGAATGTGTCAGCGCCAGTGCCCCCTGGCACACGGGGTAGATGGCACGCTACGGGCTGCAGCCGGGGCCGCCGAGCCGGGTCACTCCCAGAAGGAAGAATAACATGTAGGCACTGAAAGATTCCTTCATCGCTGCCGGAGACACTGCCAGGAATGACACCCGCCGGGAAGAAAGGCGAGCCTGTGACTGCGCCGCCGTGCCAGCCCTGCAATCCCCGAAATACAGCGACAAGTGGCAAACTACAATCAAAGGGGCAGGAGAACGTATCACAAGGGCATCTCGCCCCTGCTTTATGGGAACCACTATACACTCACCGGCCACTTTATTAGGTACACCATGCTAGTAACGGGTTGGACCCCCTTTTGCCTTCAGAACTGCCTCAATTCTTCGTGGCATAGATTCAACAAGGTGCTGGAAGCATTCCTCAGAGATTTTGGTCCATATTGACATGATGGCATCACACAGTTGCCGCAGATTTGTCGGCTGCACATCCCAAAGATGCTCCATACAAGGCAGGATGGATCCATGCTTTCATGTTGTTTACACCAAATTCTGACCCTACCATCCGAATGTCGCAGCAGAAATCGAGACTCATCAGACCAAGCAACGTTTTTCCAATCTTCTACTGTCCAATTTCGATGAGCTTGTACAAATTGTAGCCTCAGTTTCCTGTTCTTAGCTGAAAGGAGTGGTACCCGGTGTGGTCTTCTGCTGCTGTAGCCCATCTGCCTCAAAGTTCGACGCACTGTGCGTTCAGAGATGCTCTTAGGCCTACCTTGGTTGTAACGGGTGGCGATTTGAGTCACTGTTGCCTTTCTATCAGCTCGAACCAGTCTGCCCATTCTCCTCTGACCTCTGGCATCAACAAGGCATTTCCGCCCACAGAGCTGCCGCTCACTGGATTTTTTTTCTTTTTCGGACCATTCTCTGTAAACCCTAGAGATGGTTGTGCGTGAAAATCCCAGTAGATCAGCAGTTTCTGAAATACTCAGACCAGCCCTTCTGGCACCAACAACCATGCCACGTTCAAAGGCACTCAAATCACCTTTCTTCCCCATACTGATGCTCGGTTTGAACTGCAGGAGATTGTCTTGACCATGTCTACATGCCTAAATGCACTGAGTTGCCGCCATGTGATTGGCTGATTAGAAATTAAGTGTTAACAAGAAGTTGGACAGGTGTACCTAATAAAGTGGCTGGTGAGTGTATGTGACCGATGCAAAGGTTACATCCAGAGCTGCACTCAGAATTCTGCTGGCCGACCCACGAGCTCTTCTCTCATGTGAACCTTTTAATATTTTTATCTACTTCTGTGGAAGTTGGGTGACAGGCTGCCCGACGGTACAGCTCCCCAATTGTGTCACATCCAGAGCTGCAATCTGAATTCTGCCAGATGCCTCTTCAGTCCGTAGTAAAAAGTAGCCATTGATTTGTCGTTTGCCAGCTTGTTAACAATTACCGTTATCTGTGTCTGGGAAAGCTGGGTTACATCCGATATGGCGGAGAGTACAGCTTTTCAGACAATTGTATTAGAAACCTGCAGAATTCTAAAATAATACAGTCCCCTAGATCTATGCTCCAGTCACATCCAGAGCTGCATGCAGAAAGCAACAGACTGGAATCCCTGAGTACATGCGTGGCCCTTCAGTCATACTCTCACATATCTCTACTGATCTTGAGTTAACATCATATACTCCAATCACATCCAGAGCTGCATTCATAATTCAGCAAGATGCCTTTTGGAGCACGGCCAGTAAATATAAGCCGTTGAGACAATCTCCTGGTATACACATCCATTTACTTCTATATCTATAGCTGATCTTGTTGAGAGAATATCATAAACTCCAGTCACATCCAGAGCTGCATGCAGAATTCATCAGGGTGCCCCTTGGATCCCTCTAGTAAATATAAGCACGGGGGTCGACCACTCTTGCGTCCTAATAACACATTGCTCTACCCCCATATCTATAACTGATGTTACGTCATATACTTCAATCACATCCAGAGCTGTAATCAGAATTCTGCCTCTTGTAGTAGGAGAAGCAATGGTGTTGGCTGTAGGAGACCCTCACCCTACATAGACCCAGCTGGGATACCCAGGGGCAGTTTGTCTCCCCCTGGTGGCAGGTACACACGGCTGCCGCTGGTGGGCACAAAGAAGTCTTCACACCCGTTTCTGGCAGTCAGACCTTGACCTTCTTGCCAGTAGTCTAGTGTTGGATGGAAGCTGACGAGCAGATCATTATCTGTGGTGGACAGATGATGAGACAGAAGTGCGGTGCCCACATGGCCCGGGCCCGCGGGCAGACGTCTGAGGGCACCGATGTCTCGATCCGTTGTTAGCCCACCGGCCACTTCAATCAGGAGGCTGCAGTCTGATGGCGCGAGCGCCCCGGCCACATGGCGCAGTGTAAAGTTTGGTTTAAGCAATTTGTTTTCTCATTTTGGATAAATATAAATTTTGGAGAATATTTTTAGATTTGTGGGGTCGATGATCGCTGACTACATCCAATTCTACACCCAGGGGGGCACTTATTTATAGCAGTCACCAAACTGAAGCAGAGACTAAATGATGAGTGAAGCTGCAGAATAAAAGAGAAAACTCAGCAAAATCGTCTCTGGTCTCCGGTCACATCCAAAGCTGCAGTTAGAATTCTGGGAATCTGAATGCAGCTCTGGAAGTGGCTGGAGTAAAATACAAGACCACCCTGCCCATACACCCCATTATAGCATATGAACAACATAGAGGGGGTCTCCCACTGAGCCAGGGCCTGTACCAGACATGGCTGACTATTCTGAGGGCTGACATGTAGTACTGCATTTACCATGCATGTAATGATCCTTAGCCCTCATATTAAAGCTGTTGTTTTTATGGGACAGCACCTTAAAGAAGAACTTTAACTGCCGTGTCACTCCAGCAGAATAGTGAGTGCAGCTCTGGAGTATAATACAAGATGTAACTCAGGATCAGTAATGTAATGTATGTACACAGTGACTGCACCAGCAGAATAGTGAGTGCAGCTCTGGGGTATAATACAGGATGTAACTCAGGGTCAGTAATGTATGTACACAGTGACTGCACCAGCAGAATAGTGAGTGCAGCTCTGGGGTATAATACAGGATGTAACTCAGGATCAGTAATGTAATGTATGTACACAGTGACTGCACCAGCAGAATAGCGAGTGCAGCTCTGGAGTATAAGACAGGATGTAATTCAGGATCAGTAATGTAATGTATGTACACAGTGACTGCACCAGCAGAATAGCGAGTGCAGCTCTGGAGTATAAGACAGGATGTAATTCAGGATCAGTAATGTAATGTATGTACACAGTGACTGCACCAGCAGAATAGTGAGTGCAGCTCCTTATATCACATGATTAACATTTTTTTCAGCAGAACTGGAAATTCTCTTTAAACACCATTTACCAGACTCAAGAAACTTGTCATAGAGCAATGATAAGCGGAGAGTGCAGCTCTGGAGGGCACACAGCAGCGATCAGGACAGACCCTGCAGTCCATTAGCTGTAGACACGGCCTTACTAATAATGACTTGGTGACTACAGTAGTAATGAATCTATAATGTCAGCGCCCTGTATGTGCTGCATACATCACAGCCGGCTAATGTGGGGAACTGGACGGGATCATCATATTAAATGAAGATTAATGACTCGGTTAATTATGGACTAGAGCGGTATTTGGCCTTCAGTCTATTCACATAGGCACAAGCGTTCTTCAGTTTGTTGATGCTCATTGACTGCCAATTGCAGGATTTTATTTAATAATGGGATCATTATAGGACCATTACAGGGACCCAACAAATCTACAAGGCGGAATGGTAACACCCAGTTGTCAGTGTATTCATACACATCGCGGAGGAATAACAGAGAAGTCCCGGACATGTCAGGAGAGCTAAAGAAACGCAGGGTCCATCAATGATTAAAAGGCCTTTTCAGAATCAAACTACCAAGTGCCAAAAAGCTGTCTTTGCTGAAAGCGCCCCCTATTGGCCGCTGTTTGTCCTGTTACCCTGCTTTATGCACAGAGCATGGATTCTGCGTGCGCCTATTATTCATATTGGTTGGCCAGAATTAGAAAAACATGGGTCATTTCATTTATACAAACGGCGTCACTACTGTCCACAGGCTCCGTGTGGTAATAAACCTCTTCCCCATTCACCGCAACGGAGCTTAGCTGCAATACCAGACACAACCTGTGGACAGGTGTGGCGCTGTTTCTTAAAGAAAGGAGTTGCATGTTCCTATTTGTCCGGATCCCTGTTTGTTGGATCCAGCAGTTCCCCATTAACAGGTCATCTGAGCGTCTGCTTTCCGAGATCACGGCTGTCGGAGGCTTTTGTGCTTCTATTCTATGATAATTATAGTACGATTTCTTTACATCCAGTAATCCAGAAAGGTTAATAATCTGCTATTTTTTTTCCATCTTTGAAGTTATAGAATCAGATTTTAGGGGTAATTTATCAAGACGGGTATTTCACACATCAATTTTTGTCTTTCTCACTCTCTTACCAAAATCTTTTATAGACACCTGCAATCTGACTCCTCAGTGAGCTGCCATTCCCTCTTGTCTAGATTTTAGCAGTACTTCAAAGTGAATGATTAGCTTACAGACAGGAAGAAGGGAAGGGGAGTAAAAAGGGCTCATACGTAGATAAATAAGTAGTTTTCTCTAGTTATTTATATTTCAAAATTTACATTTCCTTGTAATATTGATTTTTGCAGAGTTCATTGAAATGACATTGACCATTTAATTACTCTCACTGTCTAATAAGCCCGAACTTATAAAATTTAGACTGAATTAAAGGTAATTCACAGAGTTTTTAGCATAAAAATAGCTTTTTTTTTTTGCTACCGTGAGAGCAGCTCTGGATAGAGTCAGTGTCCTTCCCCCTCTGGAAGCTGACTGTATAGCACCTCCTCTGTAGCTATGCTCTGCTCCTTCCCAGACAAGCAGGCAGCTATTTCTATTGGTCGCCGCCTCGTTACTGCAGACACCGATGGCTGCTAAAGTCATATTTGTAAGGATGGAATTCAGATTTCAGGATCCTTTCACTTCCTTAGTTCATTGCATTCAATTCTTGGTCAGCACTTCATTTGTTAATAGAAAAAAAATTGATAGTGAAGTAGATTCTGGAGTATAGAGGAAGACGGAGCCCTCAGGAAGCCGTGTCTGCTGCAGATCAAAGGGCCGTGGCACCATGTAACGGTGACTCAGCAGAGCGGGCAGTGCCATGCAGTCTGAGTATTATTGAAGCGGTTTCCAATTTTAGTTAAAGTTGAATTTCTTTATAAAGTTCTATGACTTTGTAATATAATTTGTGCATTACATTCTTCCCATTTTCCATATCTGCTTGCTGTTAGTACATTCGGCAGCAGTACACCTGTGCACAGCTAGCCCTGCTCTCAGCGGAGAAGTGGATACAATTGTATCCAGTGTAGACAAACAGCAGCGCTGCACAATGTCTCTGCTGCTTTGCCACAATGTATCAGTCTGGAGTGGCAGAACACGGTCTACACTGGATACAGTTCTATCCACCCCCCTGACGAAGGCAGATGCCGAAACGTGCGTCGGGGCAGGGAGCATCCAGGGGACGTCTCTCACATTAGTAACAGGTAATTATCATGCGGCCTTATGTGGGACTTATTATAAGTCTCTAACACACAATTATGTCCACCTCTGTTTGATTATGTAGTGGCTGCTTTGGCCATTAGTAGGTCTGCACTCGCACTTTATTTATCTACCTCTACATATGAATATACCTGTTACATTACTATTTCATTGATTTTCTATTCTGGCTGTGGTATTAATATATGTGAATAATTATTTGGCTATATGAATTTGCCATTTGATGAAATATTTCATATAATTCTCATGCGTTACCACATTTTTTCGTAATTAATTTTGTCGTCCCCTGGCATAGTGCCCTTTCTTTGGTATTTTGTTCCCCCCTCTACCTCATGTTGTTGCATATCCTCAATCAATATTATCTAGCAAATTATTGGACATTATTTTGTTTGTTTTTTTGTTTATGTACACAGTATACACAGTGGAAATTTTTCCACCCCTTTTTCTAATTTTTTCTAAAAAAAAATTCTGATTATTTATATGTATACGTTGCCTTGAGATTCGTGTCTTTTGCTTTGCCACAATGTATCAGTCCAGAGTGGCAGAACACTGTCTACACTGGATACAGTTCTATCCACTTCTCAGCTGGGGGCAGGACTGACTGTGTACAGGTGTATTGCCTCTGACCATAAAAAAGTTCGCATTCACAGATAGCAAGCAGAGATCTTGAAAATATATAAATTAATTAAACTCTTTCAGCATAAAACATGAAAACTACTTGAATAACTCTAGATCAGTCATTGCGTTGAATTAGGTGTAGACTGGGAGGAGGGACCAGGGCCATGCAGTTCTCTGGAGCCTGAGTGATACCTTCGTAGCCATGAAAAATGGTGGCTGTAGCTCAGCAGAACCCGGGAGTCTAACTGGCCGACCTAGGATGTGCTGTAACGTTTTTTTCTGCTTGATATCCCACCTCCCATCGTGCCCACTGGCACTGAGCCGCACACACAGGTGAGGAGGGGTTAATCTTTGTTTGCGGTGAAAATAGCCCAGAGCGGAGATGGATTTTAATGTTGCACAGAGATACTGGAAGAAGGGGGGAGAGTAAGGCCCAAAATACTCCTCATGCTGCCCAGAGGACACATTAGTGCAAGACGACGGCTTTAATGTGGGAAATGGAACGGCAGATGCTGTTCTGTGCCTGACATTTCTGATGTAAGCGCTGGCACTGGGCATGGAGCGAGGCAGCGGCTCCCAGTAACGGCACTGGGTGTCAGTGACCGCAGGATGATGGCTGTCTGCAGGCAGGTCATTGCGGAGATGTTTAGGTCGTGGTTGTCCCATTATTGGAGCATATAAGGAGGTGGCGCTAGAAGCTATGGAACATGGGGCACAAATGGAGCAGATACATTGTAGTCAGCGGCCACACAAGTACGCACTGTAACGTGAAGGGAAACCATTACTATATGGCCTGTAAATGAGATTTGGGTCACCATATTCCAATAAAGGAGAAACCAAAGTGGCAGAACTAGCCCGATTATTAAGAGCAAACTCCGCCAACGGCAGAAAGGCAACCCAATCATCCTGATCCGCAGACACAAGACACCTCAAATAAGTCTCCAAAGTTTGATTAGTTCGCTCCGTCTGGCCATTGGTCTGAGGATGGAATGCAGACGAAAAGGACAAATCAATGCCCAACCTGGCACAGACTGCCCGCCAAAATCTAGACACGAACTGGGTACCCCTGTCAGAAACGATGTTTTCCGGAATACCATGCAAGCGAACCACATTTTGAAAAAACAGAGGGACCAACTCAGATGAGGAAGGCAACTTAGGCAATGGCACCAAATGAACCATTTTAGAAAAACGGTCACACACCACCCAGATGACAGACATCTTCTGAGAAACAGGGAGATCCGAGATAAAGTCCATAGAGATGTGCGTCCAAGGCCTCTTCGGAATAGGCAAGGGCAACAACAACCCACTAGCCCTAGAACAACAAGGCTTGGCCCGAGCACACACATCGCAAGACTGCACAAAAACACGCACATCTCGAGACAGGGAAGGCCACCAGAAGGATCTAGCCACCAAATCTCTGGTGCCAAAAATTCCCGGATGACCTGCCAGAGTAGAAGAATGAACTTCCGAGATGACTCTAGTGGTCCACTCGTCAGGAACAAACAGTCTACCAGACGGACAACGATCAGGTCTATCCGCCTGAAATTCTTGCAAAGCACGTCGCAAATCTGGAGAGACAGCAGACAAAACCACTCCATCCTTAAGGACACCAGCAGGTTCAGAATTCCCAGGAGAGTCAGGCTCAAAACTCCTAGAAAGAGCATCTGCTTTCACATTCCTAGAACCCGGTAAGTACGAGACCACAAAATTAAACCGGGAAAAGAACAACGACCAACGTGCCTGTCTAGGATTCAGGCGCCTGGCAGACTCCAAATAAATTAAATTCTTGTGATCAGTCAAAACTACCACCTGATGTCTGGCACCCTCAAGCCAATGACGCCACTCCTCAAATGCCCACTTCATGGCCAAAAGCTCCCGATTACCAACATCATAGTTTCGCTCGGCGGCCGAAAATTTTCGCGAAAAGAACGCACAAGGTCTCATCACTGAGCAGTCGGAACTTTTCTGCGACAAAACCGCCCCCGCTCCGATCTCGGAAGCATCGACCTCAACCTGAAAGGGAAGAGAAACATCAGGCTGGCGCAACACAGGGGCAGACAAAAAGCGGCGCTTAAGCTCCCGAAAGGCCTCCACGGCAGCAGGGGACCAATTGGCAACATCAGCACCCTTTTTAGTCAAATCCGTCAGAGGTTTAGCAACGCCAGAAAAACCAGCTATAAATCGACGATAAAAATTAGCAAAGCCCAAGAATTTCTGGAGACTCTTCAGAGAAGTAGGCTGCGTCCAGTCGTAAATAGCCCGAACCTTGACAGGGTCCATCTCAATAGAAGAAGGGGAAAAAATATACCCCAAAAATGAAATTTTTTGAACCCCAAAAACACACTTTGAACCCTTTACACACAAAGAATTCTCCCGCAAAACCTGAAAAACCCTCCTGACCTGCTGAACATGAGACTTCCAGTCATCAGAAAAAATCAAAATATCATCCAAGTACACAATCATAAATTTATCCAAATATTCACGGAAAATATCATGCATTAAGGACTGAAAGACAGAAGGTGCATTAGAAAGGCCGAAAGGCATTACCAAATACTCAAAATGGCCCTCAGGCGTATTAAATGCGGTCTTCCACTCATCCCCCTGCTTAATTCGCACCAAATTATACGCCCCACGAAGATCAATCTTAGAGAACCACTTAGCCCCCCTTATGCGAGCAAACAAATCAGTCAGCAAAGGCAACGGATACTGATATTTGACTGTAATTTTATTCAGGAGACGATAATCAATACAAGGCCTCAGAGAGCCATCCTTTTTAGAGACAAAGAAAAAACCGGCTCCTAAAGGTGATGAAGAAGGACGAATATGTCCCTTTTCCAGGGACTCCTTAATATACTCGCGCATAGCAGCATGTTCAGGTACAGATAGGTTAAACAAACGACCCTTTGGAAATTTACTGCCAGGAATCAGATCTATGGCGCAATCACAATCCCTGTGAGGAGGGAGTGAACCAATCTTAGGCTCTTCAAAAATATCACGATAATCAGACAAAAATGCCGGAATCTCAGATGGAATAGATGACGAAATGGACACCATAGGAGTGTCCCCATGAGCCCCCCGACATCCCCAGCTTAGCACAGACATAGCCTTCCAGTCAAGGACTGGGTTATGAGACTGTAACCATGGTAATCCAAGCACCAAAACATCATGTAAATTGTACAACACAAGGAAGCGAATCACCTCCTGATGGTCTGGAGTCATACGCATAGTCACTTGCGTCCAGAACTGTGGTTTATTACAAGCCAAAGGTGTAGAATCAATACCCTTCAGAGGTATAGGGACTTCCAGAGGCTCTAAATCAAACTCACAGCGCCTGGCAAAGGACCAGTCCATAAGACTCAGAGCGGCGCCAGAGTCCACATAGGCATCCACGGTAATAACTGATAATGAACAAATCAAGGTTACAGACAAAATAAATTTGGACTGTAAAGTGCCAATTGAAATGGACTTGTCAACCTTCCTAGTACGCTTAGAGCATGCCGATATAACATGAGCAGAATCACCACAATAGAAGCATAACCCATTTTTACGCCTATAATTCTGCCGCTCGCTTCTGGACATAACTCTGTCACATTGCATTTTCTCTGGCGTCTCTTCAGAAGATACCGCCAAATGGTGCACGGGTTTGCGCTCCCGCAAACGCCGATCAATCTGAATTGCCATTGTCATGGACTCATTCAGACCTGTAGGCGCAGGGAACCCGACCATAACATCTTTAACGGCATCAGAAAGGCCCTCTCTGAAATTTGCCGCTAAGGCGCACTCATTCCACTGAGTAAGCACAGACCACCTACGAAATTTTTGGCAGTATATCTCCGCTTCATCTTGCCCTTGAGATAGAGCTATCAAAGCTTTTTCAGCTTGAATCTCCAAATTAGGTTCCTCATAAAGCAACCCTAAAGCCAGGAAAAACGCATCCACATTGAGCAACGCAGGATCCCCTGGTGCCAATGAAAATGCCCAATTTTGAGGGTCACCTCGCAGCAAAAAGATTACAATCTTAACCTGCTGGACAGGATCTCCTGAGGAGTGAGGTCTGAGAGAAAGGAATAATTTACAATTATATTTGAAATTCAAAAACCGAGATCTATCTCCGGAAAACACCTCTGGTGTAGGGATTTTAGGTTCAGAAATAGGAGCATGTATAACAAAATCTTGTAAATTTTGAACCTTCGTAGCAAGATTATTTAAACCTGCAGCCAAACTCTGAGGATCCATCTTTAAACAGGTGAGATCAGAGCCATTCAAGGATTATAAGGAGAGAAAGGCAAAGGCTGTAATTAAAGCTGAAATACAACTGATCCAACTATGGAGCAAGCATAGAGGAAAAAGGGGAAAAAAAAAAACAAAACAAATTTACAGACTTCTTTTTTCTCTCCTTTCTTCTGCCAATAAGTTTAACACAGGCCGGTCATACTGTCATGGTTCCCAATGGCAAGGGAACGTAAGAAACATATAAGTAACGAACGAGCTCTCGGGTGATGGAAACTCGAGTTGACCGTGAGCTAAATCTACCACACAACTAACAGTAGCCAGGGAGCATACCTACGGCTTCCTATATGCCACGCGCCAGCCGGAGGACTAACTACGCCTGGTAGAGGAAGAAACAGACCTGGCTTACCTCTAGGGAAATACCCCAAAAGATGATAGCAGCCCCCCACATGTAATAACGGTGAATTAAGAGGAAAAGACATACACAGTATGAAAGTAGATTTAGCAAAGAGAGGTCCACTTACTAGATAGCAGAAGGATACAAAAGAGGACTTCACGGTCAACTGAAAACCCTTTCAAAAACCATCCTGAAATTACTTTAAGACTCCTGTGTCAACTCATGACACAGGAATGGCAATTTCAGCCCGCAAGAGCTTCCAGCTACAGAGAATTACAAAAACTGCAAACTGGACAAAAGGTACAAAACAAAAGGACAAAGTCCACTTAGTGATCAGCAGACTAGTAGCAGGAACATGCAACCGAAGGCTCTGGTTACAATGATGACCGGCAAGGAAATGACTGGAGAGCAAGGCTAAATAGGAAACTCCCAAACACTGATGGAAGCAGGTGAACAGAAGCAGCAAAGTGCAAACAAGTCACCAGTACCACCAGCAACCACCAGGGGAGCCCAAAAAGTGGATACACAACAGGGGGCGCAGTGTGAAGCCTGCTGGAGGCGCAGTGTGAAGCATGCTGGAGGCGCAGTGAGAAGCATGCTGGAGGCGCAGTGAGAAGCATGCTGGAGGCGCAGTGTGAAGCATGGTGGAAGCGTAGTGTGAAGCATGCTGGAGGTGCAGTGTGAAGCATGCTGGGGGCGCAGTGTGAAGCATGCTGGGGGCGCAGTGTAAAGCATGCTGGAGGCGCAGTGTGAAGCATGCTGGAGGCGCAGTGTGAAGCATGCTGGAGGCGCAGTGTGAAGCATGCTGGGGGCGCAGTGTGAAGCATGCTGGGGGCGCAGTGTGAAGCATGGTAGAGGCGCAGTGCGAAGCATGGTGGAAGCGTAGTGTGAAGCATGCTGGAGGCGCAGTGTAAAACATGGCTGAGGCACAGTGAAGCATGCTGGAGGCGCAGTGTGAAGCATGCTGGAGGCGCAGTGTGAAGCATGCTGGAGGCGCAGTGTGAAGCATGCTGGAGGCGCAGTGTGAAGCATGCTGGGGGCGCAGTGTGAAGCATGCTGGGGGCGCAGTGCGAAGCATGGTGGAGGTGCAGTCAGTGAAGCATGCTGGAGGCGCAGTGTGAAACATGCTGGAGGCGCAGTGTGAAGCATGCTGGAGGCGCAGTGTGAAGCATGCTGGAGGCGCAGTGTAAAACATGGCTGAGGCACAGTGAAGCATGCTGGAGGCGCAGTGTGAAGCATGCTGGAGGCGCAGTGTGAAGCATGCTGGGGGCGCAGTGTGAAGCATGGTGGAGGCGCAGTGTGAAGCATGCTGGAGGCGCAGTGTGAAGCATGCTGGAGGCGCAGTGTGAAGCATGCTGGAGGCGCAGTGTGAAGAATGCTGGAGGCGCAGTGTGAAGCATGGTGGGGGCGCAGTCTGAAGCATGGTGGGGGCGCAGTGCGAAGCATGGTGGAGGCGCAGTGCGAAGCATGGTGGAGGCGCAGTGCGAAGCATGCTGGAGGCGCAGTGCGAAGCATGCTGGGGGCGCAGTGCGAAGCATGGTGGGGGCGCAGTTGGAAGCATGGTGGAAGCGTAGTGTGAAGCATGCTGGAGGCGCAGTGTAAAACATGGCTGAGGCACAGTGAAGCATGCTGGAGGCGCAGTGTGAAGCATGCTGGAGGCGCAGTGTGAAGCATGCTGGAGGCGCAGTGTGAAGCATGCTGGAGGCGCAGTGTGAAGCATGCTGGGGGCGCAGTGTGAAGCATGGTGGAGGCGCAGTGCGAAGCATGGTGGAGGTGCAGTCAGTGAAGCATGCTGGAGGCGCAGTGTGAAGCATGCTGGAGGCGCAGTGTGAAGCATGCTGGAGGCGCAGTGTGAAGCATGCTGGAGGCGCAGTGTAAAACATGGCTGAGGCACAGTGAAGCATGCTGGAGGCGCAGTGTGAAGCATGCTGGAGGCGCAGTGTGAAGCATGCTGGAGGCGCAGTGTGAAGCATGGTGGAGGCGCAGTGTGAAGCATGCTGGAGGCGCAGTGTGAAGCATGCTGGAGGCGCAGTGTGAAGCATGCTGGAGGCGCAGTGTGAAGCATGCTGGAGGCGCAGTGTGAAGCATGCTGGAGGCGCAGTGTGAAGCATGCTGGGGGCGCAGTGCGAAGCATGGTGGGGGCGCAGTTGGAAGCATGGTGGAAGCGTAGTGTGAAGCATGCTGGAGGCGCAGTGTAAAACATGGCTGAGGCACAGTGAAGCATGCTGGAGGCGCAGTGTGAAGCATGCTGGAGGCGCAGTGTGAAGCATGCTGGAGGCGCAGTGTGAAGCATGCTGGAGGCGCAGTGTGAAGCATGCTGGAGGCGCAGTGTGAAGCATGCTGGAGGCGCAGTGTGAAGCATGCTGGAGGCGCAGTGTGAAGCATGCTGGAGGCGCAGTGTGAAGCATGCTGGAGGCGCAGTGTGAAGCATGCTGGAGGCGCAGTGTGAAGCATGCTGGAGGCGCAGTGTGAAGCATGCTGGGGGCGCAGTGTGAAGCATGCTGGAGGCGCAGTGTGAAGCATGCTGGGGGCGCAGTGTGAAGCATGGTAGAGGCGCAGTGCGAAGCATGGTGGAGGCGCAGTTGGAAGCATGGTGGAAGCGTAGTGTGAAGCATGCTGGAGGCGCAGTGTAAAACATGGCTGAGGCACAGTGAAGCATGCTGGAGGCGCAGTGTGAAGCATGCTGGAGGCGCAGTGTGAAGCATGCTGGAGGCGCAGTGTGAAGCATGCTGGGGGCGCAGTGTGAAGCATGGTAGAGGCGCAGTGCGAAGCATGGTGGAGGCGCAGTTGGAAGCATGGTGGAAGCGTAGTGTGAAGCATGCTGGAGGCGCAGTGTAAAACATGGCTGAGGCACAGTGAAGCATGCTGGAGGCGCAGTGTGAAGCATGCTGGAGGCGCAGTGTGAAGCATGCTGGAGTCGCAGTGTGAATCATGCTGGAGGCGCAGTGTGAAGCATGCTGGAGGCGCAGTGTGAAGCATGCTGGGGGCGCAGTGTGAAGCATGCTGGGGGCGCAGTGCGAAGCATGGTAGAGGCGCAGTGCGAAGCATGGTGGAGGCGCAGTTGGAAGCATGGTGGAAGCGTAGTGTGAAGCATGCTGGAGGCGCAGTGTAAAACATGGCTGAGGCACAGTGAAGCATGCTGGAGGCGCAGTGTGAAGCATGCTGGGGGCGCAGTGTGAAGCATGGTGGAGGCGCAGTGCGAAGCATGGTGGAGGTGCAGTCAGTGAAGCATGCTGGAGGCGCAGTGTGAAGCATGCTGGAGGCGCAGTGTGAAGCATGCTGGAGGCGCAGTGTAAAACATGGCTGAGGCACAGTGAAGCATGCTGGAGTCGCAGTGTGAAGCATGCTGGAGGCGCAGTGTGAAGCATGCTGGGGGCGCAGTGTGAAGCATGGTGGAGGCGCAGTGTGAAGCATGCTGGAGGCGCAGTGTGAAGCATGCTGGAGGCGCAGTGTGAAGCATGCTGGAGGCGCAGTGTGAAGCATGCTGGAGGCGCAGTGTGAAGCATGGTGGGGCGCAGTCTGAAGCATGGTGGGGGCGCAGTGCGAAGCATGGTGGAGGCGCAGTGCGAAGCATGGTGGAGGCGCAGTGCGAAGCATGCTGGAGGCGCAGTGCGAAGCATGGTGGGGGCGCAGTTGGAAGCATGGTGGAAGCGTAGTGTGAAGCATGCTGGAGGCGCAGTGTAAAACATGGCTGAGGCACAGTGAAGCATGCTGGAGGCGCAGTGTGAAGCATGCTGCAGGCGCAGTGTGAAGCATGCTGGAGGCGCAGTGTGAAGCATGCTGGAGGCGCAGTGTGAAGCATGCTGGAGGCGCAGTGTGAAGCATGCTGGAGGCGCAGTGTGAAGCATGCTGGGGGCGCAGTGTGAAGCATGGTGGAGGCGCAGTGCGAAGCATGGTGGAGGTGCAGTCAGTGAAGCATGCTGGAGGCGCAGTGTGAAGCATGCTGGAGGCGCAGTGTGAAGCATGCTGGAGGCGCAGTGTGAAGCATGCTGGAGGCGCAGTGTGAAGCATGGTGGGGGCGCAGTCTGAAGCATGGTGGGGGCGCAGTGCGAAGCATGGTGGAGGCGCAGTGCGAAGCATGGTGGAGGCGCAGTGCGAAGCATGCTGGAGGCGCAGTGCGAAGCATGCTGGGGGCGCAGTGCGAAGCATGGTAGAGGCGCAGTGCGAAGCATGGTGGAGGCGCAGTTGGAAGCATGGTGGAAGCGTAGTGTGAAGCATGCTGGAGGCGCAGTGTAAAACATGGCTGAGGCACAGTGAAGCATGCTGGAGGCGCAGTGTGAAGCATGCTGGAGGCGCAGTGTGAAGCATGCTGGAGTCGCAGTGTGAATCATGCTGGAGGCGCAGTGTGAAGCATGCTGGAGGCGCAGTGTGAAGCATGCTGGGGGCGCAGTGTGAAGCATGCTGGGGGCGCAGTGCGAAGCATGGTAGAGGCGCAGTGCGAAGCATGGTGGAGGCGCAGTTGGAAGCATGGTGGAAGCGTAGTGTGAAGCATGCTGGAGGCGCAGTGTAAAACATGGCTGAGGCACAGTGAAGCATGCTGGAGGCGCAGTGTGAAGCATGCTGGAGGCGCAGTGTGAAGCATGCTGGAGGCGCAGTGTGAAGCATGCTGGAGGCGCAGTGTGAAGCATGCTGGAGGCGCAGTGTGAAGCATGCTGGAGGCGCAGTGTGAAGCATGCTGGAGGCGCAGTGTGAAGCATGCTGGGGGCGCAGTGTGAAGCATGGTAGAGGCGCAGTGCGAAGCATGGTGGAAGCGTAGTGTGAAGCATGCTGGAGGCGCAGTGTAAAACATGGCTGAGGCACAGTGAAGCATGCTGGAGGCGCAGTGTGAAGCATGCTGGAGGCGCAGTGTGAAGCATGCTGGAGGCGCAGTGTGAAGCATGCTGGAGGCGCAGTGTGAAGCATGCTGGAGGCGCAGTGTGAAGCATGCTGGGGGCGCAGTGCGAAGCATGGTGGAGGTGCAGTCAGTGAAGCATGGTGGAGGTGCAGTCAGTGAAGCATGCTGGAGGCGCAGTGTGAAGCATGCTGGAGGCGCAGTGTGAAGCATGCTGGAGGCGCAGTGTGAAGCATGCTGGAGGCGCAGTGCGAAGCATGGTGGAGGCGCAGTTGGAAGCATGGTGGAAGCGTAGTGTGAAGCATGCTGGAGGCGCAGTGTAAAACATGGCTGAGGCACAGTGAAGCATGCTGGAGGCGCAGTGTGAATCATGCTGGAGGCGCAGTGTGAAGCATGCTGGAGGCGCAGTGTGAAGCATGCTGGAGGCGCAGTGTGAATCATGCTGGAGGCGCAGTGTGAAGCATGCTGGAGGCGCAGTGTGAAGCATGCTGGAGGCGCAGTGTGAAGCATGCTGGGGGCGCAGTGCGAAGCATGGTAGAGGCGCAGTGCGAAGCATGGTGGAGGCTCAGTGTGAAGCATGCTGGAGGCGCAGTGTGAAGCATGCTGGAGGCGCAGTGTGAAGCATGCTGGAGGCGCAGTGTGAAGCATGCTGGAGGCGCAGTGTGAAGCATGCTGGGGGCGCAGTGCGAAGCATGGTAGAGGCGCAGTGCGAAGCATGGTGGAGGCGCAGTTGGAAGCATGGTGGAAGCGTAGTGTGAAGCATGCTGGAGGCGCAGTGTAAAACATGGCTGAGGCACAGTGAAGCATGCTGGAGGCGCAGTGTGAAGCATGCTGGAGGCGCAGTGTGAAGCATGCTGGAGGCGCAGTGTGAAGCATGCTGGGGGCGCAGTGCGAAGCATGGTGGAGGCGCAGTGCGAAGCATGGTGGAGGTGCAGTCAGTGAAGCATGCTGGAGGCGCAGTGTGAAGCATGCTGGAGGCGCAGTGTGAAGCATGCTGGAGGCGCAGTGTGAAGCATGCTGGAGGCGCAGTGTGAAGCATGCTGGAGGCGCAGTGTGAAGCATGCTGGAGGCGCAGTGTGAAGCATGCTGGGGGCGCAGTGCGAAGCATGGTGGAGGCGCAGTCAGTGAAGCATGCTGGAGGCGCAGTGTGAAGCATGCTGGAGGCGCAGTGTGAAGCATGCTGGAGGCGCAGTGTGAAGCATGCTGGGGGCGCAGTGTGAAGCATGCTGGGGGCGCAGTGTGAAGCATGCTGGGGCGCAGTGTGAAGCATGGTGGGGGCGCAGTGTGAAGCATGGTGGGGGCGCAGTGTGAAGCATGGTGGGGGCGCAGTGTGAAGCATGGTGGGGGCGCAGTCTGAAGCATGGTGGAGGCGCAGTGTGAAGCATGCTGGAGGTGCAGTGTGAAGCATGGTGGAGGTGCCAGTGTGAAGCATGGCGGAGGCGCATGGTGGAGGTGCAGGCGCAGTGTGAAGCATGCTGGAGGCGCAGCGTAAAACATGGTGGAGGCGCAGCGTGAAGCATGGTGGAGGCGCAGCGTGAAGCATGCTGGAGGCGCAGTGTGAAGCATGGAGGCGCAGTGTGAAGCATGGTGGAGGCGCAGTGTGAAGCATGGTGGGGGCGCAGTGTGAAGCATGCTGGGGGCGCAGTGTGAAGCATGGTGGGGGCGCAGTGTGAAGCATGGTGGGGGCGCAGTGTGAAGCATGGTGGGGGCGCAGTGTGAAGCATGGTGGGGGCGCAGTGTGAAGCATGGTGGGGGCGCAGTGTGAAGCATGGTGGGGGCGCAGTGTGAAGCATGGTGGAGGTGCAGTGTGAAGCATGGTGGAGGTGCAGTGTGAAGCATGGTGGAGGGGCGTTGTGAAGCATGGTGGGGGCGCAGTGTGAAGCATGGTGGGGGCGCAGTGTGAAGCATGGTGGGGGCGCAGTGTGAAGCATGGTGGGGGCGCAGTGTGAAGCATGGTGGAGGTGCCAGTGTGAAGCATGGTGGAGGTGCAGTGTGAAGCATGGTGGAGGTGCAGTGTGAAGCATGGTGGAGGTGCAGTGTGAAGCATGGTGGAGGCGCAGTGTGAAGCATGGTGGAGGTGCAGTGTGAAGCAGCCTGTGATGAGGGGGGTGGATTTCAGCCTACCACAGGCACTTATAGACTATTCATCAGATCTGGAGCCACAAATCAGAGAAGGTTGAAAACAACATAAAGCTTTGACCGATTTCTTCTTTTTTCACGTCCAAAGATTAAGAATAATGTCAGCCGTCATTCGCTCCCTCAGGATGGTCATGTCCCATTGGCTTTCACCTTGACCTCTACGCTCCCATGATGCACTGCAAATGATCACATGAAATTGGGGCAAGATAGGGAAAGTGTTTATTGTGGGGTTTTCTTTATTTTTATTTATTAACCCCTGACTTCCCAGCTGCTTTACATGTGAAGAGGGTTTACGTACAAAATCCAGGTATAAAGGACCGTAACAGACTGGTACAGAGGGGAACAGAGCCTGGCTCAGGGGCAGACGATGCCCAGGGCATCGGGGAAGGAGCCAGTGACGTCCTCTACATCTGGCGCAGCATCGGCTCCTCCAGTCGTCGGCGTTATCAGCTCTTACGTCTTTTACACAACCTTGAGTCGCTGTTTGTAGAGAAACATTGTCCTATCTTCATTCCCCGTCACAGAGGATCCTAGATATAAAGCTGCAGACCCCAGGAGTGGCCCATGGTCCTTAAAGGTTTTTTTTGAATCAGTACAGTATAAGTGTTAAGTGTCTACTCTCTGGGGGTCCCACCGCTGAGAACCAATAATGAGAACGAAGTTCCTGTATCCTCCTAGTGGCGAACACTAAATGTACAAATCTCGGCTAGAGAAATCCGACTATAGCGCTCGTGTTATATCTCATACTCATCACCGGGGCTGTCCTGCTGGCTCAGTGGTTAATTCAGTCCCCTGGCATCACTGGGGCTGGCCTGCTGGCTCAGTAGTTAGTTCAGTCCCCTGGCATCACCAGGGCTGCCCTCCTGTCTCAATGATTAGTTTGGTCTCCTGGCATCAACGGGGCTGCCCTACTGGCTCAATCATTAGTTTGGTCTCCTGGCATCACCAGGGCTGCCCTGCTGGCTCAGTGGTTAGATCAGTCCACTGGCATCACTAGGTCTGTCCTGCTGGCTCAGTGGTTAGTTCAGTCCCCTGGCATCACTGGGGCTATCCTGCTGAATCGGTGGTTAGTTCTGTCTTCTGGCATCACCGTGGCTCTCCTGCTGGCTCAGTGGTTAGTTCAGTCTTCTGGCATCAATGGAGTATGTCTGCTGGCTCAGAGGTTAGTTTGGTCTCCTGGCATCACTGGGGCCCTCCTGCTAACTCAGTATTTAGTTCACTCTTCTGGAATTACCAGGGCCCTCCTGTTGGCTCAGTGGTTAATTCTGTCTCCTGGCATTACCGAGGCTGCCCTGCTGGCTCATTGGTTAGCTTGGTCTCCTGGCATCAGTGGCGTTCTCCTGCTGGCTCAGTGGTTAGTTAGGTCTCCTGGCATTACTGTTGCTCCTCCTTGTTGTCTCCTTAAGTGGCTCAGTGGTTATTACCTCTAGATCTTGTCTTTAACTTTAGTGTGAAACTCTACATATGATTTGTTTTACTTAGTCCAGATATTTTACCTTCTTACCAAAATCTACAAATATCAGGATTTGGCTGTTTGTGCCTTTTCTGCCCCCACTTTTCCTGATTACTTCAATCCATATTGGATCTTCAGACTCTGACATTTATATTATGTTGTTTCAGAATATTCCGGAGCAGCGCGGACCGTCGGCGCTCAGCGATCGGCTGCAGCAGTTATACCGCGATGTGGTTGTCATTCAGGAACAGCAGGAAACTACAGGTGAGTTACCCGGCATCAACCTGAAAACCTGCCGCTCATCGTCTGTGTCACCGAGAGGGGAGGCACGGACGCTACGCTCCACGGCACAGTAGGGTGCGTCCTGAATGGCATGTAATGTAAGTCCGTATAACCGAGGTCTGTAATGCCCCCACAAGGCTGCCAATAGTCTCCAACTTCTGAGAATATGCCCATTTATATAGGGCACCCCTCCCCCGATCTACAGCAATCAGTAGTGGTATGCATGGTGCCCACAGAGGACCCCAAACAGAGCAGACCCTCACTTTATACAGACTCCAGGCCGTACTCTTCTTTATACAGACCAGGACCCCTATATAAAACCCTCCCCCACCTCATTTACAGACCCCAAACCCCAGACCAGACCCTTCTTTATACAGACCCCAGCCCTGAGCCCACTTTATACAGATTCTAGGAGAAATTCTATACCAACCCCAGACCCCATTATGGAGACACTAAGAACAGGACCCATTTATAGAAATAATACCCCCTGTATACAACCCTATTCCCCTCATTTACAGACCCCTCCTATTTATAGACTCTAGACCCCTCTATATCACCTTTATATTGGCACCAGACCACGTCTCTCCTCAATACAAACCTACACATTGCAGACCAGACCCCTCGTGTCTACGGGCCCCTCGCGTCTGCAGAGTCCTCCCATTAGCCCCCTGTAGGTGAACCGCTTTAAATATAGACACTAGACTAAGACACCCCCACCTGATTATAGACCCCCCAAATTGCAAACTCCATGAGGTCTCCCCTGCTTGCAGTCCCCAGAACAGACTCCTCCAGCAATGCAGAATAGTGTAGGAAGGAGACGTGACTCTGCGCCACTCGTGGGGGATAGGACGTCATTGCTGCAGTGCACGGTGGCCATTAGAGTGTCGGCCCCCCGTGGTTAGACCCGATTCAGATGTTTGTCATCATCTGCAGGTGATGGAGTCCGGCCGCTGACAGAACAGTCACATGATGGTGACGGCCACGTTTCTGCTGCTCCGGACCCTTCTACAGATCAGCAAGGTGTGGACGATGGAGCCACACAGAAGCCCTCTCAGGTGGGTTGTGATCTGGGCAGCGGACTACTACTCCCATCATCTGCTGTGCAAGCACACCTCAGCACTAACAGGAAACTAATAGAATTATGCTCCATACACATCCAGAGCTGCATTCATTACTATTTGCAAAAACAAGCAAAATCCCCTTTTACAGGGAGGAAAACATTTAAAGTGACGGTTCAGCTTCTCAGGTGTGGGGGCCGCAGCGTTTTGAGCTCTTGCGACCCCGGAGCTGCACTTCTCCAGCAGTATATCTGAGGTTGTGACATCACTTGTGATGTCACTGTATGATGTCATCGGCGCCTCACCGCTGCACTGTTGTGTACTCTGAATAGGACGGTGACTGCGGAGCCAGGGGAAAGCTGCGAGGGTTTTTGCTCTGCTGATCAGCAGCTGCATGCAGTGGGAACACGGTGACCCGCGAGATCCTTTGATCTGATGCCCACTACTGTCTTGTGACCTCCTGCGCTCGCTGTACGGCACCAGTCAGGTCACTGTGCTCAGAACACACCGACATGAGCCGATCAGTGACAAGCACGGCCCTTTATAGGAGCCCAGCCACATAAAGAAGTTAGGGCATGTAGGTCGTGTCCACACTATGCAATTAGGTGGCATTTTTTGGCGCTACGTCACTGTTCCCACCCAACAATCTGGAGGATGGGCCTCTAAAAATGGCCAATCAGAATAGAGTGGCTTATAGGATGGTCAAAGATGGCGGCGCCCTGTATTTGGCTTCTCTGGATGGTCGCTGGTCCTTTCTCCACCGATCATCTGCCCAGTTTGGTGATGCCCCCTAATTTCAAATCCCCCATTGCACGGTTCCCACTCTGACACCTGTGGATGAGGGATTTGGGGAGTGCAAACTTTCACAATTACTTTTATGGATTTTCTGGTATCATGCGTTTTTCTCAGCTGAGGGTTTGTTACAATAAACATTCTAATTAGAGATGAGCAAACCCGAACGTAAAAGTTGGGGATTCGTACCGCACTAAACACCGAACTCGGACTTCTCCTGGACGTCTGTTGCAAAGTTTGGGGTCCCGGGGGAAGTACGATGAGAGAGAATTTTTTTTTTCCCAGATCCAAAGTTCGTGTCTCCATTGTTTTCAATCGGGTTCTGGTACCAGAACTCAAACTTCACGGGTTCCCTGATCCCTAGTTTTAATATAACTTGCTTCATCGTCTGAACATTTTCAATACCTCGACTTGCTGTCAGAGAATGGGAACACTCCTGACTCCATTTAGAATTTAGAAGCTGACATTATCTACTCACAGCTCAGGGTTTGTTACTATTGTATCCACTCTAGACAGTTCTCCTAAAGCTAAACCCAACAGCAGCACAGCTCTTTCACCTGTTCTCATAGTTTGTTACTATGTATCGGTGTGGAAAACATATTAGTCTGCGGTGGAAACTATTTAGATCACAGAGGATACATTGTAACAAACCCATTGCCTGTAGATGACTGAAAGAATGCTTCTATTCCCTGACAGCAAGCAGAGATTTTGAAAATATTGACATAATCAAAGTTCTATTAGTAAATTGCAGAACTTTGCATATTGCGGATGTTGTTTTTCACAGGTTCCTCTGGATGACGTCCTGTCACTGACACAGCGCCCCCCGATTGTCATATCCAAGGCCAAGAAAAGGAAAGCTAAGGGGCTGTTCACATGATGAACCTCGGCAAGAGGGGGCGACACTACCCAGGACAGGAGCCGAGGCCCCCACAGCATCAGCTCTGCCATTGATTCACTGCAGAGTACAGGTTCCCATCTGACAAGCTGTGGCCCCCTAGTGGTGAACATGCAGATTACACCCTGTATGTGGGGATTCGGCCACCAGGAATCTGCTGCAGACTAAACGCAGGAAGTCGTCTACAAGTTTATATTTAATTTAGAAGCGATAATTTCTAATAAATGTGTTTTCTTACAGATCTGCCCCTTTATTATTTCAAGCACACTGGGATCGTCTGCAGGTTTATGGATTTTTAAAGGTTTATAATACAGGGAGCAGCTGAAAACTGACTGACCTGCCGAGAAAATAGTCCGACCCAGCACTGATCACCGAGGGGAATTGCAACCCCTTTAATTAAACACATCTGAATTCTACTCTATTTTCCCCATACACTTTCTGCACTGACTACTGAATATGGACAGCACTGATATGGTGCACCAGCAGAATAGTGAGTGCAGCTCTGGGGTATAATACAGGATGTAACTCAGGATCAGTAATGTAATGTATGTACACAGTGACTGCACCAGCAGAATAGTGAGTGCAGCTCTGGAGTATAATACAGGATGTAACTCAGGATCAGTAATGTAATGTATGTACACAGTGACTGCACCAGCAGAATAGTGAGTGCAGCTCTGGGGTATAATACAGGATGTAACCCAGCATCAGTAATGTAATGTAATGTATGTACACAGTGACTGCACCAGCAGAATAGTGAGTGCAGCTCTGGAGTATAATACAGGATGTAACTGAGGATCAGTAATGTATGTACACAGTGAGTGCAGCTCTGGAGTATAATATAGGAGGTAACTCAGGATCAGTAATGTATGTACACAGTGACTGCACCAGCAGAATAGTGAGTGCAGCTCTGGGGTATAATATAGGAGGTAACTCAGGATCAGTAATGTATGTACACAGTGAGTGCAGCTCTTGGGTATAGTACAGGATGTATTCAGGACTGTGGTTACAATGTTACTTGTACGGAGGACTTCTTGGTGTGGAATTTGTTCACTTTGAAAAATTAGAGCAGGCCGATGGGCCAATTAGCTCTGTGTTATAATTTTGGAAAAGTACAGATGGAAATGTGTTACCAGCATCAATAATAATAAAGATTTGTCCGCGCCAGACACATCCGCTCTCTATTCACAAAACGTCATAAATGATCATTAACACAAACTTGCCATGAAAAATTAACTGTGCAGGAAACTAACAGAGATACAGCGGAAAAAGCTGAAAATATTCAGAAAAGTCACAAAGGCTGACATCTCATGGTCTGCTGCTCCATCTCATACTCCGGCACCTTTCAGCATTCACCAGGAGCTGCAGGATCATACTGCTAAAAAAAAACCAGCAGAATTCTGGATGTTTTTCTTGAATCTTCCTCATCACCTGGAGAATCTCAGAACATAAGGAAATTCCCAATATACAGTGGTCCTTAACACTGGTTTCAGTTGAGTTCCATTTCTGACATGGAGTAAAATTCTGAAAATCCTGATTGCCTGCAGCCACCACTAGGGGGAGCTCAGGAGCCGACTGTCTACACATTAACTACTTCCATACGGCCTAGAGACTTTAAACATCAGGGAGATCCATGAATTACTCTGCAGTGACTCTAAAACATGACAGTCAGCAAATACATGGAGATCGTGCAGGAGCAGGAAGTCAGACACAGCCACACTCCCCAAAGAGAAGACAGAAATGGTTTATTATCATCTCTGCTTTCTTGATCGTTACATACACAGCATGCGACAGCACTTCTTCCTCTGGACCCAGTGTTCATGTGATCACTGGGTGTCAGGAGGGAGCAGGAGCTGCTGGGTCTTAGCAGATGTCATCCGCGCAGCCAGGAAGTTTCTTTTCCCCTGTAACTTGCATGAATATAGCAGCCCCAGTTACAGGAAAAGTCAGATATATAAAAAAAAGTATCAAAATATTGTGATACTGAAAATGACCCTGTTGTGAAAATTAAAAAGGAAAATACAATTAAGAATGTATTTTAGTGGTCATAAAAAATGTGAAAAACACATTTCATTACATATTTATTTTCTTTTAAAGGAAAGTAAAAATTAACCTCATGTATCACGAAGAGGCAAAAATTATTTCATTATCTGAAGGTAAAATCATTTTAGAGGTCTAAATACTCCCATGTACGAAAAAACGTGAAAATGGGCGATCCTTAACGAGTTAAAGGGGTAATAGTAATGAAATCGTTCACGACTGTCTATTGTGCCATGTATGGTCTCTAACTGCTTCCTCTAATTATTATTGGATTCAGTATATTAATTGTATACACGATGCTCCTGAGCTCCCCCTGGTGGTGAGTGCAGGTGGGCAGAATTCTGCCATTTACCTCTGTGTCTATGCAGGGGATTTGGAGCTGATAATTTGCACTTTATCTAGTAAAATGTCCTCCATCATCTCCAGCCCAAGCCCAGGCAGGTACAGAATAGCGAGAAGGAAATATCTGGCGGAATAGTCTGCGGTTTGCACAGAGAATGAGGCAGCACAGTGAAGGAATTGAATTAAGTTTAGTACAGACTTTAAAATGAAAATAAAAAAATCTGTGGAAGGTCGGACGGACGAGAGAAGCGAGATCTTAAATCAGATACTGACACTGAAATGGGGAAAATCAAATATACTGATGGGTGTCAGATTCAATGTAAACCCAAATGACGGGAGGAATGTGCGGCTCAGGGAGGAAATGTATTCACCCCGGTGCGGAGCGGCATCGTACAGCTCGAGGTGCGACACTCATGATATATATATGTGTGAGTGTGTGTGTGTGTGTGTGTGTGTGTGTGTGTGTGTATATGTATATATATATATATATATATATATATATATATATATATATATATATATACATACATACATACATACATACATACATACATACATACATACATATACATATATATATACACACACACACATATACATATATATACTGTGCCTTGCGAAAGTATTCGCCCCCCCCTGGAACTTTTCAACCTTTTCCCACATATCATGCTTCAAACATAAAGATGCCAAATGTAAATTTTTGGTGAAGAATCAACAAGTGGAACACAATTGTGAAGTTGAACGAAAGTTATTGGTTATTTTACATTTTTGTGGAAATTCAAAAACTGAAAAGTGGGGCGTGCAATATTATTCGGCCCTTTACTTTCAGTGCAGCAAACTCCCTCCAGAAGTTCATTGTGGATCTCAGAATGATCCAATGTTGTCCTAAACGCCTAATGATGATAAATATAATCTCCACCTGTGTGTAATCAAGTCTCCGTATAAATGCACCTGCTCTGTGATAGTCTCAGGGTTCTGTGTGAAGCACAGAGAGCATCATGAAGACCAAGGAACACAACAGGCAGGTCCGTGATACTGTTGTGGAGAAGTTTAAAGCCGGATTTGGATACAAAATGATTTCCAAAACTTTAAACATCCCCAGGAGCACTGTGCAAGCGATCATATTGTAATGGAAGGAGTATCATACCACTGCAAATCTACCAAGACCCGGCCGTCCCTCTAAACTTTCATCTCAGACAAGGAGAAGACTGATCAGAGATGAAGCCAAGAGGCCCATGATCACTCTGGATGAACTGCCGAGATCTACAGCTGAGGTGGGACAGTCTGTCCATAGGACAACAATCAGTCATACACTGCACAAATCTGGCCTTTATGGAAGAGTGGCAAGAAGAAAGCCATTTCTCAAAGATAACCATAAAAAGTGTCGGTTAAAGTTTGCAACAAGCCACCTGGGAGACACCAAACATGTGGAAGAAGGTGCTCTGGTCAGATGAAACCAAAATCAAACTTTTTGGCAACAATGCCAAACGATATGTTTGGCGTAAAGGCAACACAGCTCATCACCCTGAACACACCATCCCCACTGTCAAACATGGTGGTGGCAGCATCATGGTTTGGGCCTGCTTTTCTTCAGCAGGGACAGGGAAGATGGTTAAAATTGATGGGAAGATGGATGGAGCCAAATACAGGACCATTCTTGAAGAAAACCTGTTGCAGTCTGCAAAAGAGCTGAGACTGGGACGGAGATTTGTCTTCCAACAAGACAATGATCCCAAACATAAAGCAAAATCTACAATGGAATGGTTCACAAATAAACGTATCCAGGTGTTAGAATGGCCAAGTCAGAGTCCAGACCTCAATCCAATCGAGAATCTGTGGAAAGAGCTGAAAACTGCTGTTCACAAACGATCTCCATCCAACCTCACTGAGCTCGAGCTGTTTGCCAAGGAAGAATGGGCGAGAATTTCAGTCTCTGGATGTACAAAACTGATAGAGACAAACCCCAAGCGACTTGTAATCGCAGCAAAAGGGGCGCAACAAAGTATTAAGCTAAAGGGGCTGAATAATATTGCACGCCCCACTTCTCAGTTTTTGAATTTCCACAAAAATTTAAAATAAACAATAAATTTAGTTCAACTTCACAATTGCGTTCCACTTGTTGATTCTTTATGTTTGAAGCACGATATGTGGGAAAAGGTTAAAAAGTTCCAGGAGGCCGAATACTTTCGCAAGGCACTGTGTGTATAAATATTTTTATATATACATACATATATATACATACAGTACAGACCAAAAGTTTGGACACACCTTCTCATTTAAAGATTTTTCAGTATTTTCATGACTATGAAAATTGCACATTCATACTGAAGGCATCAAAACTATGAATTAACACGTGGAATTATATACTTAACAAAAAAGTGTGAAACAACTGAAATTATGTCTTATATTCTAAGTATATAATTCCATATGTGTTAATTCATAGTTTTGATGCCTTCAGTGTGAATTCACAATTTTCATAGTCCTAAAAATACAGAAAAATCTTTAAATGAGAAGGTGTGTCCAAACTTTTGGTCTGTACTGTATGTGTATGTATGTATGTATGTATGTATATATATATATATATATATATATATATATATACATATATACACACACACACGAGACGTAGAGCGGACTACAGAGAGAAGGACGGACAATCGGATGTCGGATTATTACAAAGGAAGGAACACGAACTGCACAAATACAATCTGTATCATCATTGCAATTATGTATCACTTGAGAAAGTGTCCGCCATTTTTATCCAAAACGTCGTGTGGGCTGGTTATAATTCATTTTTTCCTCATCTGATTTTGGAACGCTGCCCCCATTTATTGGATCTTGGGTTTTGGTGATAATCTTGGAGGCTTTTTACCGGTCTTAGATATGAGATAGATGCAGCATATTTCCATTCAAAGATTGATACGGTAGTTACATAGACACATAAATACAAAGATACTTTGTATCCAAGTGTAAGTATCTGCTTGTATCTATCGATCTTATATACTATAGAAATTTAGATTTATGTAAGATCCATAGATACTAACAGAAACATAGACACTTTGTATGTATTGATCTTTGATAATGATGATAGTTAGATCTTTCTAATTAAGATTGATAGATACAAATTATCAATGTATTTGTTTGTATCTCTGTCTTCCTATGTATCTATTGATTTTAGATATGTAGATATATAAATACTTAGATCACTATATCTGATTGTTTGATACATATTTCGTTATCAATTTAGTATCAATCTCCTTTCCTTTTACAATTTTCCTTCTCTGTACATCACCCCAGATTATTTCTTATATATCCACCACTTGGTGCTGATACATTTTGTACATTACTCTTGCCTTGCATCATTCTGCACTGCCTGTATTATACATTATATATATATATATATACATATATATATATATATATATATATATATATATATATACACACACACCCCTTCTAGTGGGTCAGATAGTGGCAGTATACAGAGATATACACTGATATATGGGACTTCTGTCTCTTGCAGGATCTGATTAACCCCTTGTGAGGGTGTCATTGTTGGCAGCGGTGCTGGGTTCGCCTGGGGTTGTAAATAGTGACTTTTCTGCCTGCCCTGTACTATAGCTGTGCCCCACCTGGATAATTTGTCACTTTTTTTTTATCGGTGGTTTTGGGGGAGCCAGGCTTGTGTAAAGGCCTCTTTGATTGGCCCGGGAGTATTTTTAGAATGGGGATAACAAGGGCAGTGAATGAACAAGGCTTGCAGAGAGTCCGTCTAGCTCCTGGCGGGACCTGGTGTCCCCATCTTTCATTAGTGCACCCCCCTCCTCCTCAGTCGGAGACAGTGCGACTGGCACTGAGGGGCTTGGATGTAGCGTATGGGGGCACCACAACGCAGAGGTCAAGGAGGGTTTTATTAGGGTTAAACCACAGTTTATAATTAGCTGTCGCTGTAACGGGGCGCGTTATAACCCTTTCATGCCTACATGGGTCAGGCCAGTGCTGCAGTGAAGTGCGGCATTACAGTTCAATCAGGTTGTACAAGAAATAAAATCAGTGGGTCCCTCAGCAGCGCAGAGTATTTCAGGAGAGAGTTGCGCTCATCGTGTGGAAGTTAGCCCTTGTTTGCTGGATTGAATGAAGAGAAAACGTTAGCAAATCAGGATGAAAGCTCTTGGAAGGGATGGGGGCTCGAAGCAGCACAGAGTATTTAAGGAGAGGAGGGTGTTGATATTTTTGGGGGGCCATGACCCATCCATTCAGGTGATGATGTTAGTGAGAACTTAGGAGGGGGTGGTGGATCGAGACAAGTGGGAGATGATTGACAGATTAAAATTGAATAGTGAAGGGGTTTCCTCCAGCAGCATTTTAGGAAAGGAGCATGATGATCTTTTGGGAGATGAAAGAACAAGACCGATATTTAAAGGGATAGTTCCTCCATGGAGGGAGAGCGGCCGTGATATCTGCTGGGTCACATTCGCAGGGGGTCACATTCGCAGGACTATCACTTTGACTTCTTTAGTCAGTAGCTACATTGAGGTTTTGAAGCATTTCCTGCCGGCGCTCCAGCAGGCGATCAGATGCTGCCCACGGGCCGACGCCAACCTCACGGGGACAGACAACTGTTCCTGCCGCCATTGATCAGGACATTTGATTTTTGTTTTGAAAAATTTTTTTTTTCCAGAAGGTCTAATTTTATAAAAGTGTCTGTAATTTGTGGTGCAGACGGTTCATATATGTGTTTTCCCCGAGTACAAGGTGCACATACGCTGAAAAATGTGGGACTAAGAGGCAGCATCTTCAGCAGCACAGAGTATTTTAGGACCGTGTGCTGATCTTAGGGAACGGGTTGAAGAATCAGGGTGTCTGCAGCACAAAGTATTTAAGGAGGAGAGTGTCTCTTTGTAGGAGATCACAGAATGAGCATTACAGGAAAGAAATATATCTTGGTACCGTGTTAGCCAGTAGATAGAAAAATATTTAGAATTGAGCGTCCTCAGTGGTTGATACCTTTTAATGGCTAACTGAAAAGATGGTAACAAATTGCAAGCTTTCGAGACTACATACGTCTCTTCATCAGTCTTTGCCTGATGAAGAGACGTATGTAGTCTCGAAAGCTTGCAATTTGTTACCATCTTTTCAGAATGAGCATTATAATTTTATAAAAGGTCTCAGAATAGAAGAAGAGTTATATAGCGGACGGAGTAGGGCCCCACAGCAGCACAGAGTGTTTCAGGGGAAGGTCCCAGGGTGACTGTAATGCCGCCTGCTCACTGAGCCTTCACTGCCCGTTCTGGGTACTCAGCTCCTGCACCCACATCAGGCTTTATTACAGGTCACTGTACAATTCCTGCTCGGGACGGACGTAACGCTGCGATGACATTATTTCCTTCCTCCTGTGCCACGTCTGCCCGTGTCCTGCCCTCGGTGAAGTGCCAGCACTATTCCTCTGGCAACATCAGTAATTAGTATTTTCCCATTTGCAATCAGTCCGTGATGCCGCGCTCTGGTTTTTGCGCACGGCTGTGCATCATTTTCGGGCGTATAGACCTACCGGAGGAGGACACTCGGAAGGACTATACTGCTGCCCACCTCCACGTTCGCTCTGCCGGCACCATTATAGTCTATGGCCCCATCGGCGCAGACATCCACATCCCATTTTGCGGGGGAGGGTGGGGGCAACGAAAGTGGAGAAAAGCGCAATGTGAAAAGACTAAGGATGAAGGCAACATCAGGGGCTTGAAGGGAAAGTCCACTTTTCTGAACTTTTTATTGTTCCTCTGCTTCTAAAATAGGAAATAAGGTGCCCTTGTCTACAGTACACAGCTCCTGTGCAGACCTATGTGTCTCCGTGGTAACTGACTACAAACAAACCCTGTGTAGTCAGGCCCTACAGTCACATTGTCCCCTGCCTCTTATTAGTTGACCCAGTGTGAACCAGTGAGATGTCTGATCCTCGCTCGCTGAGGGTTGTTCTGCAAGTCGCTCATCTCTGGTTACATCTGATGTGTCAGGAACGTTGTTGTTGTCGTTGTGGTTTTCCATCACTTTGATCTCTTCTCTAAGGAATATTAAATATGGTATTGAAGCAGACAAGACGCTATTGTCCTCCCAGGTGACAATGGTACGACATAAGCTTGGAGCATCTGGTTGTACCAGCAGGTGGGGACTACAACGAAATTCCTTTCGTCTGGCACTCCTTCCGTGAGACACTCGAGGAACAGCCTAAAGCCGCAGAGGACGGACCCTCCTCCCTGGCATTAGATCTTACAAGATCATGATCAGCTGGAAAACCAATGGCTGCGGTGTAGTCCGCGCCCAACTGTACATGGAGCCAGAGTGCCGCAGCTTTGGTCACTCATCAACTGTACATGGAGCCGGAGTGCCGCAGCTTTGGTCACTCATCAACTGTACATGGAGCCAGAGTGCCGCAGCTTTGGTCACTCTCTCATCAACTGTACATGGAGCCGGAGTGCCGCAGCTTTGGTCACTCATCAACTGTACGTGGAGCCGGAGTGCCGCAGCTTTGGTCACTCATCAACTGTTCATGGAGCCAGAGTGCCGCAGCTTTGGTCACTCTCATCAACTGTACATGGAGCCGGAGTGCCGCAGCTTTGGTCACTCTCATCAACTGTACATGGAGCCGGAGTGCCGCAGCTTTGGTCACTCATCAACTGTACATGGAGCCGGAGTGCCACAGCTTTGGTCACTCTCTCATCAACTGTACATGGAGCCGGAGTGCCGCAGCTTTGGTCACTCGTTTATCAACTGTACATGGAGCCAGAGTACCACAGCTTTGGTCACTCGTTTATCAACTATACATGAACCCGCAGTGACACAGCTTTGGTCACTCTCTCATCAACTGTACAAGGAGCCACAGTGACACAGCCTTGGTGACAAGGTCATCAACTGTACATTGAGCCAGAGTACCAGAGCTTTGGTCACAAGCTTTGGTAACTCATTTATCAACTGTACATGGAGCCGGAGTGCCGCAGCATTGGTCACAAGGTCATCAACTGTACATGGAGCCGGAGTGCCGCAGCTTTGGTCACTCTCTCATCAACTGTACATGGAGCCGCAGTGCAACAGCCTTGGTGACAAGGTCATCAACTGTACATGGAGTCAGAGTGCCGCAGCTTTGGTCACAAGGTCATCAACCGTACATCGAGCCAGAGTGCCGCAGCATTGGCCACAAGGTCCTCAACTGTACATCGAGCCAGAGTGCCACAGCCTTGGTCACGAGGTCATCAACTGTACATGGAGCCAGAGTGCCGCAGCTTTGGTCACAAGGTCATCAACTGTACATCGAGCCAGAGTGCCGCAGCATTGGCCACAAGGTCCTCAACTGTACATCGAGCCAGAGTGCCGCAGCTTTGGTCACAAGGTCATCAACTGTACATCGAGCCAGAGTGCCGCAGCATTGGCCACAAGGTCCTCAACTGTACATCGAGCCAGAGTGCCGCAGCCTTGGTCACGAGGTCATCAACTGTACATGGAGCCGGAGTACCACAGCATTGGCCACAAGGTCATCAACTGTACATGGAGCCAGAGTGCCACAGCCTTGGTCACAAGGTCATCAACTGTACATGGAGCCAGAGCGCCGCAGCATTGGCCACAAGGTCATCAACTGTACATGGAGCCAGAGTGCCGCAGCTTTGGTCACAAGGTCATCAACCGTACATCGAGCCAGAGTGCCGCAGCATTGGCCACAAGGTCCTCAACTGTACATCGAGCCAGAGTGCCACAGCCTTGGTCACGAGGTCATCAACTGTACATGGAGCCAGAGTGCGGCAGCTTTGGTCACAAGGTCATCAACTGTACATCGAGCCAGAGTGCCGCAGCATTGGCCACAAGGTCCTCAACTGTACATCGAGCCAGAGTGCCGCAGCTTTCGTCACAAGGTCATCAACTGTACATCGAGCCAGAGTGCCGCAGCATTGGCCACAAGGTCCTCAACTGTACATCGAGCCAGAGTGCCGCAGCCTTGGTCACGAGGTCATCAACTGTACATGGAGCCGGAGTACCACAGCATTGGCCACAAGGTCATCAACTGTACATGGAGCCAGAGTGCCACAGCCTTGGTCACAAGGTCATCAACTGTACATGGAGCCAGAGTGCCGCAGCATTGGCCACAAGGTCATCAACTGTACATGGAGCCAGAGTGCCACAGCCTTGGTCACGAGGTCATCAACTGTACATGGAGCCAGAGTGCCGCAGCATTGGCCACAAGGTCATCAACTGTACATGGAGCTGGAGTGCCGCAGATTTGGCCACAAGGTCATCAACTGTACATGGAGCTGGAGTGCCGCAGATTTGGTCACAAGCTCATCAACTGTACATGGAGCCGGAGTGCCGCAGCTTAGGTCATGAGCTCATCAACCTTTTTCTGCCACAGCTGTTTTTCATTTTTGCACTTCCACTTTTTCCTTCACATGTTCCAAAACCCATAACTTTTTTATTTTTCCATCCACATCACTAGTTTTTTGAGGGACGGGTTATAATTTTGAATGGCACCGTTTATTTTACCATATAACGTACCGGGAAAGTGAGAAAGAAATTCCAAGTGTGGTAAAATGGTGAAGAAAAGGAATTCTAAGCTGGATTTTGGGGTTTATTGTGCAGTATATATGACCTGATTCTCTGGGTCATTACGGTTATGGTGAGAGCAAACTTGTCCAATTGTGTTTATTATTTTAGTGGTGTAAAAAAAAAAAAAATCAGAAATTTGTAGAAAAAAAAAATTCCCAATTGCTTCATTTTTCAATTTTTCCACCCAATGAGCTCCCTTTGTTAAATCTTTTTTACACTCTGACAATTATATTGGGACCATTTTTGGGTACATGCGATGTTTTGATCATCTTTTATTGCAGAGATTTGACAACTAAAACTTGGCAATTCTGGTATTATGATTTTTACGCTGCGACGTTCACCCTACTGGTTAGATCATTTTATATTTTGATAAATTCGCATTTTACAGATGTGGCGTTACCAATTATTTTTTTTAAGCCTTATGTTAATAGGGGTTGATTCAAATAATATAAATATATAATATACCGTATATATTTACAATAGGTGAAATAAGTATTTGATCCCTTGCTGATTTTGTAAGTTTGCCCACTGACAAAGACATGCACAATCTATCATTTTAAGGGCAGGTTAATTTTAACATTGAGAGTTAGAATATCAAAAATAAAATCCAGAAAATCACACTGTATAAATTATATAAATTTATTTGCACTTTGCAGTGAGAAATAAGTATTTGATCCCCTACCAACCATTATGAGCTCTGGCTCCTACAGACCAGTTAGATTCTCCTAATCAACTCGTTACCTGCATTAACCCTGCTGTTGTCTTCGGTCAAAAACGACCGATTTTGAACTTTAATATTTTTTAAAAAATTCAACATGCGGTTCTGAAACTTGTGGTTGATTGACTTTTCCTCATTTGAGGGGTTCTTACTATGCATATTTTTATATATATTTTTTTTTATGTTTACTTTTTGCTCCACAATTTTTTATACACTTGTACTCTTCGGTCAAAAATGACCGATAGCCTTTTATAGTGATCTCCAGCCATTTTGTGAGTAAAATAAAGGAGCTATAATCTCATTTTGGACTATATATTACATCTACTACTATTTATCAATTTATTTAGGTCCTTTTGGTCCATGCAGATTTATACATACATTTATTGTTTTTAGTTATAGTTTACAGTTGGATGAATCATTATTTTTGTATGTGCAAATATGTAATATGCATAAATATTCCAATAAAGCCATGTTAAATGTTTTGACAAAAAAAAAATTAAAAGTAAGTTTTTCTTTCCATTTTTCATTTGTTTATAAACAACCAGGTTCACATACAATATAATACTGCATAAATTATTCAATTAAAACACTTAAATTAGCTAAAAATCAATACTTTATTAGGTCCGGTCAAAAATGACTGGAAGATAACAAGTGTATAGTGGTAACCAGGAGAATAGCAGGGTTAAAGACAGCCGTCTTACATGGTCACCTTTATAAAAGTCTCCTGTCCACAGACTCAATTAGTCAGTCAGACTCTAACCTCTACAACATGGGCAACACCAAAGAGCTTTCTAAGGATGTCAGGGACAAGATCATAGACCTGCACAAAGCTGGAATGGGATTCAAAACCATAAGTAAGATGCGGGGTGAGAAGGAGACAACTGTTGGTGCAATAGTAAGAAAATGGAAGAAATACAAAATGACTGTCAATCGACATCAATCTGGGGCACTGTCCAAAATCTCACCTCGTGGGGTCTCCTTGATCATGAGGAAGGTGAGAGATCAGCCTAAAACTACACGGGGAACTTGTTAATGATCTCAAGGCAGCTGGGACCACAGTCACCAAGAAAACCATTGGTAAATGGTAACACATTACACCGTAAAGGTTTACAATCCTGCAGTGCCCGCAAGGTCCCCCTGCTCCAGAAGGCATATGTGCAGGCCGTCTGAAGTTTACCAATGAACACCTGGATGATTCTGTCAGTGATTGGGAGAAGGCGCTGTGGTCAGATGAGACAAATATTGAGGTCTTTGGCATTAACTCAACTCGCCGTGTTTTGAGGAAGAGAAATGCTGCCTATGACCCAAAAAATACCATCCCCACTGTCAAGCATGGAGGTGGAAACATTATGTTTTTGGGGGTGTTGCTCTGCTAAGGGCACAGGACTACTTCACCGCATCAATAGGTGAATGGATGGAGCCATGTATTGTACAATCCTGAGTGACAACCTCCTTCCCTCCGCCAGGACATTAAAATGGGTCGTGGCTGGGTCTTTCAGCAAGACAATTACCCAAAACATACAGTCAAGGCAACAAAGGAGTGGCTCAAAAAGAAGCACATTAAGGTCATGGAGTGGCCTAGCCAGTCTCCAGACCTTAATCCCATAGAAATCTTATGGAGGGAGTTGAAGCTCCGAGTTGCCAAGCAACAGCCTCAAAATCTTAATGATTTAGAGATGATCTGCGAAGAGGAGTAGACCAAAATTCCTCCTGACATGTGCGCAAACCTCATAATCAACTACAAAAAATGTCTGACTGCTGAGCTTGCCAACAAGGGTTTTGCCACCAAGTATTAAGTCTTGTTTGCCAGAGGGATTAAATACTTATTTCTCACTGCAAAATGCAAATACATGTATATAATTTATACAATGTGATTTTCTGGTTTTTGTTTTTGATATTCTATCTCTCAATTATAACATTAACCGACCCTTAAAATTATAGACCGTTCATGTCTTTATTTTATTGTAGTTATCTGAAAATCAATCAGTGAGCTCCTTGAGATAAGTGAGTTAATAACTCTTCTGAGCGCTTCTCAGCTGGTTTATGACCATGTAAAAGTTCAATTCTCCTTTGATGTGGTTCCTAGTCATAATTGTGTTGAAAGGACCTCAAAAAGATAAATTCCAATCAGAAGCAGCTCACTGATGAAATCTTAGTCAACTCATTCTGCAGTCAGCATTGTGCAGGTAAAAGAAAGAAAATAAGTTCCCTTTAAAAATGTTGAACTGTTAGAATCTTTCCCCCCAAACCATGAACATATTTGTGTAGTACTTTAATAGATTAGTCAATCGATCCCTTTATAACCCCAAAGTCCTGCTTCAGCATTGGGGGAGATGATGCACTCGC
Organism: Ranitomeya variabilis; assembly: GCF_051348905.1. Lineage (NCBI taxonomy): Eukaryota > Metazoa > Chordata > Amphibia > Anura > Dendrobatidae > Ranitomeya > Ranitomeya variabilis. The sequence continues at coordinate 232,691,412 of NC_135238.1, forward strand.
AGCTCCGCAGCCTGCGCTGCATTCCTGGACTCTCCTCTCGCTGATTGACATGTTACACTGGAGGCTTTTCAGGAGGCTTTTGGGTCCACTTCAAAAATGCCCCTCAAAACTCACTAAAAAACGCTTAAAAGCCTCGTCCTATACATTGTTAGTGAAAAGCACTTTGTCGTTCACATGTTCAGTGCTTTAAGTGCTTTTCTTTCTGTTCCATGTTTTGAACAACGCCTGGTGGGAAAAAAATGGGGGTGCAGTCTGTTCAGGAGCTCCTGATGGAATCTGCTCCAAACCAGGCTCTGTCCAATCAAAAGGCTGCAACAGAGGGGAAAAAAAAACAACATAAATTCTTCACTTCAGGAAATAAAATAAAAAACTCCTCCAAAAACTCCACAAAGAAGGAGCATAGCCTAAGATGTTTCACTAGAAAACCCATCGTTTTTGACTGCTTCCTAAAAAACCTTAGTGTACACAGAGCCTAAGTCAGTGTCCGGATAATAAGTCGCTGCCAACACCCATCCGATTCTGAGAAGTTTCTCCAGTCATACGACAAACACTATGTGAGACAGCAGGTCACCGGTGCGGTGCCGTGATGCTGGACCGGTGTTGGAAACCAACGAAGATGGCGACTAAAAGGATGTGACTGGTAACAGAGGGACAAAAGTCACCGTATTGCTGCCTCCAACACATGAGAGCAGGGAGAGAGTTTTCTTCCTTCTGGAAGAAAGCTCATTTGCATGTTTTTTCCCAGGGAGCATTGCCTGACCAGTAACACGTCCTACACCACATGAAGATCTCATAAGACTGACTGAAAGGGCAGGAAAACTGAGAAATGGCATTAAACAGATCCCAGATTTCTTATATTTGATGATTTTGTTAGTTTGTAATAAGTTCGCTTTTAACTTTTTTTTCTGAACTTGTGAAAGTTACAAGAAAAGCAGCAACTTTCACAAACTTTCTAAGGCTACGTTCACATTTGCGGCCAGCGCCGCAGCGTCGGGCGCCGCAGCGGCGCCGCATGCGTCATGCGCCCCTATATTTAACATGGGGGCGCATGGACATGCGGCGCACTTGCGTTTTGCGCCGCATGCGTCGCTGCGGCGCCCGCGTCGGGGCGCAGAGGACGCAGCAAGTTGCATTTTTGCTGCGTCCAAATTCAATGAAAAAAACGACGCATGCGGCGCAAAACGCAGCGTTGTGCATGCGTTTTGCTGCGTTTTTGTTTGCGTTGTGCGCTGCGGCGCCGACGCTGCGGCGCACAACGCAAATGTGAACGTAGCCTTAGTTGAGTATTCGCAGTATAACTGGCTCCCAGGTTTGTGTACACAGTGGACACTGGAATCTGCTACACTGTATCTCTTCTGAGAATGAATCGCTCGCTGCAGGATCTGATACAATGTATCTCTTCTGAGAATGAATCGCTCACTGCAGGATCTGATACAATGTATCTCTTCTGTCCATGAATCGCTCACTGCAGGATCCTCGCTTCCTGGGATCTCTAGAACACAATCTGATCTTCTAGAAGATAAGTCTTCCCACTAAAGACTTTTTTTATGTCTGATTTTACAAGGGCATTTTGCCAATTTATGTTATTTCCACATCTTCTATGCCCCCCGGCCGGCTGATTGCACTTTATATAGACAGTGCGCTTAAGGACAAAGCTTCAAAGTCTTCATACAGGAGCAGTGTGTTATCACAGCACGGTTGTCACCAGCAGCTCAGATGTGTCTACGCCTGGTATAATCGGTGTGAACATCTGTGCTGCACAATGCAAACATTTATACCAGCCTCCCGTCATTGCAGGGTGTGCTGAGAAATATCACTGCAATCAGTGACATCACAGCGAGCGTCCGTCCACTGCCGAGACTGCATCACCGGGACGGGCTTCTGCTCTACATTACAGCTCTAGTGTCTGGGCTCATCTGCCAGGCTCAGTCCTGTTAGTACTGTACAGTCATGACCAAAAGTGTTGGCACCCTTGAAATTGTTCAGGAAAATTAAGTATTTCTCCCAGAAAATTATATCAATTACACGTTTATTTCCTTTTGTTTATTAGAACAGCACAAAAAAAACTGAGAAAAATTAGCCATAATTTCCAAAAAATAGGCTGGAAATAATTGTTGGCACCTTTCCAAAATTGTGGGTAAACCGTTTTGTTTCAAGCATGTGATGCTCGATCAAACTCACATGTGGCAAGTAACAGGTGTGGGCAATATGAAAAATCACACCTGATACCAGATAAAAGGGGAGAAGTTGGCTGTCTGCATTTGAAAAAAATGAAATGCTATGGCAGGAAACCCAGAAGGACCCCACTGCTGACATAGAGACATAAAGAAGCTGGACTGCAGTTTTCCAAAAAATAAATGAGTAAGCCTTCTGGGAAAGCGTACTGTGGACAGATGAGACCAAGCTAGAGCTTTTTGGTAAAGCACATCATTCTACTGTTTACTGGACAACAAATGAGGTAAAATAAAAAGAACACCATACCTACAGTCAAATACGGTGAAGGATCAAAGATGTTTTGGGGTTCTTTTGCTGCCTCTGGCACTGGGTGCCTTAACTATGTGCAAGGTATCACGAAATCTGAAGATTACCAAAGGATTTTGGTGGTCAATGTCAAAAATTTGGGTTTGCATCCTTGATCATGAGTCTTCCAGAAGAACAATGGCCACAAACATACTTCATGAAGCCCCCAGAAATGGATTGACACAAAGTCCTGGAGAGTTGTAAAGTGGCAGCAATGAGTCCGGGTCTAAATCTCATTGATCACCTGTGGAGAGATCTTAAAATTGCTGTTGGGAGAAGGCGCCTTCATATATCAGACCTGGAGGAGGTTACAAAAGAATAGTCCTCCAAAGCTCCAGCTGAGAGCAGTAAGAAGCTTGTTGGTGGTTATAGGTATGGATTGATTGCAGTTATTTATTCTAAAGGGCGTGCAAACAAATATTAAGATGACTTTTTGGCCATGAGGAGACTACTCGCTTCCCTAAAGGGGTTGTTCAGAATTCGGAAATCATAGTTGCTTTCTGCTAAAAACAGAGCCATGGCTGTCCATAAATTGTGTCTGGAATGGCAGCCCAGCTCCTTTAGAATGTGTGGAGCAAGGCTGCAATACCAAATACAACCAATGGACAGGTGTGGCACTGTTGTAGGAGTGCATCAGGTTGGATTTAAACATGCACAATACTTTGTTACAACAGATAAGTGTTTCCCTATCAATTGGGTAGCTACTTCACTTTAATTATGGCAGTAAACATGCACACAGGAAAATTAGCATTGGTGGCTGAAAACTGGAGGCTGCAACCATTTGTAATAAATATTAGTAGATGCTAAATACTCACTCCTGCCTAAATTCTATGTTCAGCAGGTTGGAGAGAACTGGTTGGTGAAAACCCCTCTGTATTATACTCAAGAGCTGCACTCACTAGTCTCCTGGTGCAGTCACTGTGTACAAAACATATATTACATTACTTATCCTGTATTATACCCCAGAGCTGCACTCACTATTCTCCTGGTGCAGTCACTGTGTACATACATTACATTACTGATCCTGAGTTCAGCTCTGAAGCCTGCAGAATTATAAATACAGCTCTGAAGTCTGACATGTGAAAACTGTGAGGGTTACAAGGAAGCTGGTTTTGGCAGTCATACTGCCCCATTTGTGCCACACTCCAGCACCTCCAGTTTTGAACTAGTTAACATGTTGCACTGCCTTTATATCACAGAACAAGGGTGTTTTAGTATTATTTTTTCACGCTGGCAACTCTAAAGGGAAGCCCATCCCTGCCCAGTATTGTTGTTTGACAGAGTTAATCAGATCATTTAATCCTGTTGTGGAAATATTGGGCCTCATATCAAAACAATAGAGACCGGAGCCTGTTCTGGTTAAACTTCAACCAGCAAGTAACAGCGCAGGCGGCCTTAACCTTTATCCCAAAGGAGCAGAGTCCCTTAATGTTGTGTCTGTTGCCGTGATAAGGGAGGTGCTGCTCAGTCGGAGGCCAAACTTCAGATTGATTCTAGATGCCCTGTACCCGCTGCACCCAGGGACAGATAGGGAGAATGACCCAGGACCTGCCCAATGACTCAGGACTTCCTCGGCAGACAGGAGCTGAACATTCAGGACCATGATGCTTTCCACTAGGCGCCACATTCAAAGTAAGGAGGAGAGAACTGACCAAAGGAATCTGCACTGACCTCCAAAAATAAAACAATGATGATACCAGTAAAAAAATCAGAAGTGACAAGATTTGTAATGTAATGTTCTCATTATTTACCTCCACTGATTAATGTACAAAAGATATAACTAGTCTAATACTGCCCCATGTACAATATTATAACTGCTATATTCTTCTACATAGGGAGCAGTATTATAGTAGTTATATTCTTGTACATAGTGGGCAGTATTATAGTAGTTACATAGTTATTAAGGTTGAAGGAAAACTTTAAGTCCATCTAGTTCAACTGCTATAATACTGCCCCTATGTACAATAATATAACTACTATAATACTGCTCCTATGTACAAGAATATAGCTACTATAATACTGCCCCTATGTACAATAATATAACTACTATAATACTGCTCCTATGTACAAGAATATAGCTACTATAATACTGTCCCTATGTACAAGAATATAATTACTATAATACTGCTCCTATGTACAAGAATATAACTACTATAATACTGCTCCTATGTACTATAATATAACAACTATAATACTGCCCTCTATGTACAAGGATATAATTACTATAATACGGCCTCTATGTACAAGGATATAACTACTATAATACTGCTCCTATGTACAAGAATATAACTACTATAATACTGCACTTATGTACAAGAATATAACTACTGTAATACTGCTCCTATGTACAAGAATATAACTACTATAATACTGCCCCTATGTACAAGAATATAACTACTATAATACTGCCCCTATGTACAAGAATATAACTACTATAATACTGCTCCTATGTACAAGAATATAACTACTATAATACTGCCCCTATGTACAAGAATATAACAACTATAATACTGCTCCTATGTACAAGAATATAACTACTATAATACTGCCCCTATGTACAAGAATATAACTACTATAATACTGCTCCTATGTACAAGAATATAACTACTATAATACTGCCCCTATGTACAAGAATATAACTACTATAATACTGCCCCTATGTACAAGAATATAACTACTATAATACTGCCCCTATGTACAAGAATATAACTACTATAATACTGCCCCTATGTACAAGAATATAACTACTATAATACTGCCCCTATGTACAAGAATATAACTACTATAATACTGCCCCTATGTACAAGAATATAACTACTATAATACTGCTCCTATGTACAAGAATATAACTACTATAATACTGCCCCTATGTACAAGAATATAACTACTATAATACTGCCCCTATGTACAAGAATATAACTACTATAATACTGCCCCTATGTACAAGAATATAACTACTATAATACTGCCACTATGTACAACAATATAACTATTATAACACTGCCCTCTATGTACTAGGATATAACTACTGTAATACTTGAAAAGAAATGACAATGTCTAAGTGGGCACAACCGTTGAAACGCGTATGATTTTAATGCACTTTAAGCCTGTGACTGTCACTGGTAGGAATCACCCGTTTTTTTGTCTCTGGATATAAAAAAGGATTTTGGACTTATGTGCTTTTAATGAAAATGGAATTAAAGGTATTTTTTATGGACATCACCCACGCTGGACTTATGCTTCACCTACTATAATACTGCTCCTATTTACAGGAATATAATACTGCTCCTATGTACAATAATATAACTACTATAATACTGCTCCTATGTACAAGAATATAACTACTATAACACAACATAATAATTCTACCGAGTAATGTATTGGGGCCACACTTTGTCAGCAGCGGATACCTTGTGTAGATTATCATCACTGTAGATCATTTTCCTCCAGTTTAAAAGTCCTGATAAAACTGCAATTAAATAACATTGTACAATGTGTGGAAACAGACATAGATGCATTTGCTATTGACTTCCATCATTCTAGTCGTCCTCTACCTCTGGATCTCCAGCCGTGAAAAACCTATCACTCCCAGTTGGGTACATGCTGGGGGTTGTATTTGCATACTTTGGGTACCAGTGATTTAGGTCTTTTCTTTGCCTCGAGCTAATGTGGAGTTTGCAATAATTCTCTCCACTTTATGGCAATCATCCATTGACCGCCATCCTCACCCATCTCTTGTTGGCTGATAACAGGGAGCAATAGACATTTTGTGGATTGGGTGACCCCGGGATGCTGTGTCTGACTCCATCCTGTTCTCACAGACTTGGTCACACTGACAGATCCATAGAACAGCAGGCAGTGGAGGGAGCAGCGGGCAGGACAGGGAGAGGTCTCCTCAGGGGTCTCATCTCTCCAGCCAGTAATAGAACATAACCAAAGGGGGTTAACCCTCTCTTGACTGTGATTATGAATAAATTCCCATGCTACAGTATGTGGTTCCTCAAGCTCATGGACAGTGACCAGCAGCTCCCAGTATAATTTGCATGCACCAGTCAGGAATAACCAGTGAGTATCACTGCCACTTCCACCACCTGTCCATAACTGCACAAAATGGGGTTTAACAGTGAAAAGCAAGAATGATTGGAAACGTGCATAGTTTGTCAGCGTTGGTTTCATTGTCTGGCAGGGCAACATGGGTCTTCTGGTTCTACATTGTGCCACCAACAAAAGTATATTGTAATCAACAGATCTTGGAATAATAAATATTTCCACAATCGGATGTGTTTATAAAAAAATGTTCCTGTGCTGAGATAATCTTATACATGTCCTCTGCTGTGTACTGTGTAATGGCCGTGTCTGACCATGCAGGAACATAGTCTGATCACACCACAGCTCCCGGGCAGGGGAGGACGCCGAAGAGTATACAGACAGGACAGCCGGGGATCGCAGCAGATGCTTTTTGTGAGATAAAGCATTTCCCTGCCTGCTTTTAAACAATATGTTACCACAAAGAAATAATCAGCTGTGATCCCGGCAGTCCTGTCTGTAAACTCTTCTGCGTCCTCCCCCGCCCAGGAGATGTGGTATGATCAGACCATGTTCCTGCACGGTCAGACACGGCCATTACACAGCACACAGCAGGGGACATTTATAAGATTATCTCGGGACAGGAATATTTTTCTAAACACATCCAATTGTAGAGTTTACTCTTATTCCAAGATCAATTGATTAAAATAGTGGTACAACCCCTTTATTGTAAAAGAAAAGCCAAGATGCCCCACAGTGATGCAAAGTATACGTGGTATGTTCTGTGCCAGGAGCCCGCTCAGTGCAATAATGCATGGTCAGCACGGTGGCTCAGGGGTTAGCACTGTTGCTTTGCAGCTCTGGAGTCCTGGGTTCAAATCCCAGCAAGAAGAACATCTGCAAGGAGTTTGTATGTTCTCCCCGTGTTTGTGTGGATTTCATCCGGGTACTCTGGATTTCTCCCACATTCCAAAGACATACTGATATGAAATCCAAATCGTGAGCCCCATTGGGGACATCGATGATAATTTATGTAAAAATGTATCAGTGGTATATTATGCACCAGGTGCCCCCTCAGCTAATCAAATTTACAGACAATGCAAAGCTATTAGGGATAGCCAACACTAGAGAAGACAGAGAAAGGATTCAGAAGGATCTAGATAATCTTGAACAATGAGCAGAGACTAATAGAATCGTGTTTAACAGGGAGAAATACAAGATTCTACATCTGGGCAAGAAAAACGAAAATTACATTTATAGAATGGGTGGAATACAACTAAGCAACAGCACGTGTGAAAAAGACTTGGGTATACTAATAGATCACAGACTGCACAGGAGTCAACAGTGTGATGCAGCAGCAAGAAAGGCAAACACAGTTCTAGGATGTATTAAGAGAAGCATAGAGTCTAGATCACGTGAAGTCATTATCCCCCTCTACTCCTCCTTGGTCAGGCCTCATCTGGAATACTGTGTCCAGTTCTAGACTTCACATTTTAAAAAAGACATTGAAAAACTGGAGCAAGTTCAGAGAAGAGCGACCAGGATGGTGAGCGGACTGCAAAGTATGTCCTACGAGGAACGGTTAAAGGATCTGGGAATGTTTAACTACAAAAAAAGAAGAGGAGACTTAATAGCTGTCTGCAAATATCTGAAGGGCTGTCACAGTGTAGAGGGATCATCCTTATTCTCATTTGCACAAGGAAACACGAGAAGCAATGGCATGAAACTGAAAGGGAGAAGATACAGATTAGATATTAGAAAAAAAATTTTGACAGTAAGAGTGATGAATGAGAGGAACAGGCGGCCCCGAGAGGTGGTGAGTAGTGATCAGCGAATATACTCATTACTCGAGATTTCTCGAGCACGTTCGGGGGTCCTCCGAGTATTTTTTAGTGCTCGGAGATTTAGTTTTCGTTGCCGCAGCTGAATGATTTACATCTCTTAGCCAACTTGATTACTTGTGGGGATTTCCTAGCAACCAGGCAACCCCCACATGTACTTATGCTGGCTAACAGATGTAAATCAGCAGCGGCGATGAAAACTAAAAAATACTCGGAGGACCCTCGAGCATGCTTGAGCAATCTCGAGTAACGAGTTTATTTTCTCATCACTAGTGGTGAGTTCTCCTTCAATGGAAGTCTTCAGAGGCTGGACAGACATCTGTCTGGGATGAGTTTGTGAATCCTGCATTGAGCAGAGGGTTGGACACGATGACCCTGGAGGTCCCTTCCAATTCTAACATTCTATGATTCTCAGTGATACAATGTATGGGCAGCACGGTGGCTCAGGGGTTAGCACTGTTGTTTTGCAGCTCTGGGATCCTGGGTTTAAATCCCACCAAGGACAACACATCTGCAAGGGGTTTGTATGTTCTCCCCGTGTTTGTGTGGATTTCGTCCAGGTTCTCCAGATTTCTCCCACATTCCAAAGACATACTGATAGGGAATCTAGAGTGTGTCCCCAATGGGGACAGCGATGATAATGTCTGTAAAGCGCTGCGAATGATAGTGCTATATAAGTAATATATAATAAACAATCAGTGGTTTATTCTACACCAGGTGCCCCCTCAGTGGTGTATTCTGCACCAGGTGCCCCCTCAGTGGTGTATTCTGCACCAGGTGCCCCCTCAGTGGTGTATTCTGCATCAGGTGCCCCTCAGTGGTGTATTCTGCAACAGGTGCCCCGTCAGTGATGTATTCTGCACCAGGTGCCCCCTCAGTGGTGTATTCTGCTCCAGGTGTCCCCTCAGTGATGTATTCTGCACCAGGTGCCCCCAAAGTGGTGTATTCTGCACCAGGTGCCCCCTCAGTGGTGTATTCTGCACCAGGTGCCCCCTCGGTGGTATATTCTGCACCAGGTGCCCCTCAGTGGTGTATTCTGCACCAGGTGCCCCCTCAGTGGTGTATTCTGCACCAGGTGCCCCCTCAGTGGTGTATTCTGCACCAGGTGCCCCCTCAGTGATGTATTCTGCACCAGGTGCCCCCTCAGTGATGTATTCTGCACTAGGTGCCCCCTCAGTGGTGTATTCTGCACCAGGTGCCCCCTCAGTGATGTATTTTGATCCAGGTGCCCCCTCAGTGGTGCATTCTGCACCAGGTGCCCCCTCAGTGGTGTATTCTGCACCAGGTGCCCCTTCAGTGTTATGTTCTGCACCAGGTGCCCCCTCAGTGGTGTATTCTGCACCAGGTGCCCCCTCAGTGGTGTATTCTGCACCAGGTGCCCTCTCAGTGGTGTATTCTGCACCAGGTGCCCTCTCAGTGGTGTATTCTGCTCCAGGTGCCCCTTCAGTGTTATGTTCTGCACCAGGTGCCCCCTCAGTGGTGTATTCTGCACCAGGTGCCCCCTTAGTGGTGTATTCTGCACCAGGTGCCCCCTCGGTGGTGTATTCTGCAACAGGTGCCCCCTCGGTGGTGTATTCTGCTCCAGATGCCCCCTCAGTGTTATGTTTTGCACCAGGTGCCCCCTCAATGATGTATTCTGCACCAGATGTCCCCTCAGTGGTGTATTCCGCACCAGGTGCCCCCTCAGTGTTATGTTTTGCACCAGGTGCCCCCTCAGTGATGTATTCTGCACCAGGTGCCCCCTCAGTGTTATGTTTTGCACCAGGTGCCCCCTCAGTGATGTATTCTGCACCAGGTGCCCCCTCAGTGTTATGTTTTGCACCAGGTGCCCCCTCAGTGATTTATTCTGCACCAGGTGCCCCCTCAGTGATTTATTCTGCACCAGGTGCCCCCTCAGTGATGTATTCTGCACCAGGTGCCCCCTCAGTGTTATGTTTTGCACCGGGTGCCCCCTCAGTGTTGTGTTTTGCACCAGGTGCCCCCTCAGTGGTGTATTCTGCACCAGGTGCCCCCTCAGTGGTGTATTCTGCACCAGGTGCCCCCTCAGTGATGTATTCTGCACCAGGTGCCCCCTCAGTGTTATGTTTTGCTCCAGGTGCCCCCTCAGTGTTATGTTTTGCACCAGGTACCCCCTCAGTGATGTATTCTGCACCAGGTGCCCCTTCAGTGTTGTGTTTTGCACCAGGTGGCCCCTCAGTGGTGCATTCTGCACCAGGTGTCCCCTCAGTGGTGTATTCTGCACCAGGTGCCCCCAGGGTGGTGTATTCTGCACCAGGTGCCCCCCTCAGTGATGTATTCTGCACCAGGTGCCCCCTCAGTGATTTATTCTGCACCAGGTGCCCCCTCAGTGATTTATTCTGCACCAGGTGCCCCCTAAGTGTTATGTTTGCACCAGGTGCCCCCTCAGTGATGTATTCTGCACCAGGTGCCCCCTCAGTGATGTATTCTGCACCAGGTGCCCCCTCAGTGATTTATTCTGCACCAGGTGCCCCCTCAGTGATTTATTCTGCACCAGGTGCCCCCTCAGTGATGTATTCTGCACCAGGTGCCCCCTCAGTGTTATGTTTTGCACCAGGTGCCCCCTCAGTGATGTATTCTGCACCAGGTGCCCCCTCAGTGATTTATTCTGCACCAGGTGCCCCCTCAGTGATGTATTCTGCACCAGGTGCCCCCTCAGTGTTATGTTTTTCACCAGGTGCCCCCTCAGTGTTATGTTTTGCACCAGGTGCCCCCTCAGTGTTATGTTTTGCACCAGGTGCCCCCTCAGTGTTATGTTTTGCACCAGGTGCCCCCTCAGTGGTGTATTCTGCACCAGGTGCCCCCTCAGTGGTGTATTCTGCACCAGGTTCCCCCAGGGTGGTGTATTCTGCACCAGGTGCCCCCCTCAGTGGTAGGTTTTGCACCAGGTGCCCCCTAAGTGTTATGTTTGCACCAGGTGCCCCCTCAGTGATGTATTCTGCACCAGGTGCCCCCTCAGTGGTATATTCTGCTCCAGGTGCCCCCTCAGTGGTGTATTCTGCACCATGTGCCCCCTCAGTGGTATATTCTGCTCCAGGTGCCCCCTCAGTGGTGTATTCTGCACCAGGTGCCCCCTCAGTGGTGTATTCTGCACCATGTGCCCCCTCAGTGGTATATTCTGCTCCAGGTGCCCCCTCAGTGGTGTATTCTGCACCATGTGCCCCCTCAGTGGTATATTCTGCTCCAGGTGCCCCCTCAGTGATGTATTCTGCACCAGGTGCCCCCTCAGTGGTGTATTCTGCACCAGGTGCCCCCTCAGTGGTATATTCTGCTCCAGGTGCCCCCTCAGTGGTGTATTCTGCACCATGTGCCCCCTCAGTGGTGTATTCTGCACCAGGTGCCCCCTCAGTGGTGTAGTCTGCACCAGGTGCCCCCTCAGTGGTGTATTCTGCACCAGGTGCCCCCTCAGTGATGTATTCTGCACCAGGTGCCCCCTCAGTGTTATGTTTTGCTCCAGGTGCCCCCTCAGTGTTATGTTTTGCACCAGGTACCACCTCAGTGATGTATTCTGCTCCAGGTGCCCCTTCAGTGTTGTGTTTTGCACCAGGTGGCCCCTCAGTGGTGCATTCTGCACCAGGTGTCCCCTCAGTGGTGTATTCTGCACCAGGTGCCCCCAGGGTGGTGTATTCTGCACCAGGTGCCCCCCTCAGTGGTAGGTTTTGCACCAGGTGCCCCCTAAGTGTTATGTTTGCACCAGGTGCCCCCTCAGTGATGTATTCTGCACCAGGTGCCCCCTCAGTGATGTATTCTGCACCAGGTGCCCCCTCAGTGATTTATTCTGCACCAGGTGCCCCCTCAGTGATTTATTCTGCACCAGGTGCCCCCTCAGTGATGTATTCTGCACCAGGTGCCCCCTCAGTGTTATGTTTTGCACCAGGTGCCCCCTCAGTGATGTATTCTGCACCAGGTGCCCCCAGGGTGGTGTATTCTGCACCAGGTGCCCCCCTCAGTGGTAGGTTTTGCACCAGGTGCCCCCTAAGTGTTATGTTTGCACCAGGTGCCCCCTCAGTGATGTATTCTGCACCAGGTGCCCCCTCAGTGGTATATTCTGCACCATGTGCCCCCTCAGTGGCATATTCTGCTCCAGGTGCCCCCTCAGTGGTGTATTCTGCACCAGGTGCCCCCTCAGTGGTGTATTCTGCACCATGTGCCCCCTCAGTGGTATATTCTGCTCCAGGTGCCCCCTCAGTGGTGTATTCTGCACCATGTGCCCCCTCAGTGGTATATTCTGCTCCAGGTGCCCCCTCAGTGATGTATTCTGCACCAGGTGCCCCCTCAGTGGTGTATTCTGCACCAGGTGCCCCCTCAGTGGTATATTCTGCTCCAGGTGCCCCCTCGGTGTATTCTGCACCAGGTGCCCCCTCAGTGGTGTATTCTGCACCAGGTGCCCCCTCAGTGGTGTATTCTGCACCAGGTGCCCCCTCAGTGGTGTATTCTGCACCAGGTGCCCCCTCAGTGATGTATTCTGCACCAGGTGCCCCCTCAGTGTTATGTTTTGCTCCAGGTGCCCCCTCAGTGTTATGTTTTGCACCAGGTACCCCCTCAGTGATGTATTCTGCACCAGGTGCCCCTTCAGTGTTGTGTTTTGCACCAGGTGGCCCCTCAGTGGTGCATTCTGCACCAGGTGTCCCCTCAGTGGTGTATTCTGCACCAGGTGCCCCCAGGGTGGTGTATTCTGCACCAGGTGCCCCCCTCAGTGGTAGGTTTTGCACCAGGTGCCCCCTAAGTGTTATGTTTGCACCAGGTGCCCCCTCAGTGATGTATTCTGCACCAGGTGCCCCCTCAGTGATTTATTCTGCACCAGGTGCCCCCTCAGTGATTTATTCTGCACCAGGTGCCCCCTCAGTGTTATGTTTTGCACCAGGTGCCCCCTCAGTGATGTATTCTGCACCAGGTGCCCCCTCAGTGATTTATTCTGCACCAGGTGCCCCCTCAGTGATGTATTCTGCACCAGGTGCCCCCTCAGTGTTATGTTTTTCACCAGGTGCCCCCTCAGTGTTATGTTTTGCACCAGGTGCCCCCTCAGTGTTATGTTTTGCACCAGGTGCCCCCTCAGTGTTATGTTTTGCACCAGGTGCCCCCTCAGTGGTGTATTCTGCACCAGGTGTCCCCTCAGTGGTGTATTCTGCACCAGGTGCCCCTTCAGTGTTATGTTTTGCTCCAGGTGCCCCCTCAGTGTTATCTTTTGCACCAGGTACCCCCTCAGTGATGTATTCTGCACCAGGTGCCCCTTCAGTGTTGTGTTTTGCACCAGGTGGCCCCTCAGTGGTGCATTCTGCACCAGGTGTCCCCTCAGTGGTGTATTCTGCACCAGGTGCCCCCAGGGTGGTGTATTCTGCACCAGGCGCCCCCCTCAGTGGTAGGTTTTGCACCAGGTGCCCCCTAAGTGTTATGTTTGCACCAGGTGCCCCCTCAGTGATGTATTCTGCACCAGGTGCCCCCTCAGTGGTATATTCTGCTCCAGGTGCCCCCTCAGTGGTGTATTCTGCACCATGTGCCCCCTCAGTGGTATATTCTGCTCCAGGTGCCCCCTCAGTGGTGTATTCTGCACCAGGTGCCCCCTCAGTGGTGTATTCTGCTCCAGGTGCCCCCTCAGTGATGTATTCTGCTCCAGGTGCCCCCTCAGTGGTGTATTCTGCACCAGGTGCCCCCTCAGTGGTGTATTCTGCACCATGTGCCCCCTCAGTGGTGTATTCTGCTCCAGGTGCCCCCTCAGTGATGTATTCTGCTCCAGGTGCCCCCTCAGTGGTGTATTCTGCACCAGGTGCCCCCTCAGTGGTGTATTCTGCACCATGTGCCCCCTCAGTGGTGTATTCTGCTCCAGGTGCCCCCTCAGTGATGTATTCTGCTCCAGGTGCCCCCTCAGTGGTGTATTCTGCACCAGGTGCCCCCTCAGTGGTGTATTCTGCACCAGGTGCCCCCTCAGTGGTATATTCTGCTCCAGGTGCCCCCTCAGTGGTGTATTCTGCACCAGGTGCCCCCTCAGTGGTATATTCTGCTCCAGGTGCCCCCTCAGTGGTGTATTCTGCACTATGTGCCCCCTCAGTGGTATATTCTGCTCCAGGTGCCCCCTCAGTGGTGTATTCTGCACCATGTGCCCCCTCAGTGGTATATTCTGCTCCAGGTGCCCCCTCAGTGGTGTATTCTGCTCCAGGTGCCCCCTCAGTGGTATATTCTGCTCCAGGTGCCCCCTCAGTGGTGTGTTCTGCACCAGGTGCCCCCTCAGTGGTGTGTTCTGCACCAGGTGCCCCCTCAGTGGTGTATTCTGCTCCAGGTGCCCCCTCAGTGGTGTATTCTGCACCAGGTGCCCCCTCAGTGGTGTATTCTGCACCATGTGCCCCCTCAGTGGTGTATTCTGCTCCAGGTGCCCCCTCAGTGATGTATTCTGCACCAGGTGCCCCCTCAGTGTTATGTTTTGCACCAGGTGCCCCCTCAGTGTTATGTTTTGCACCAGGTGCCCCCCCTCGGCTCACATGTGGCAGCACACACTGACAGCTCCGGTGACAGCTCAGTGACATCCTCCGGCTGACTTGCTGCTGCTGATGCTGGAGCCCCCGCCCGCCCTGCAGAGGTGACCCGGCGGCCGCACGGATTATTATAGGTGACGGGTGAGAGGAGCAGTGGGCGTGAGAGTGAGTGCGAGCTCCGCAGACCCCGGTATATAGAGCGCCCCCTCCTCCCGTGTGATCCAGGTGCCAAAACAAACCGCCTGAACTATTTATTACGGGCGGACAGTGCAGAGCGGCACAAGAGCAGAGCACAGCCCGACCTGAGGAGCGCAGACCCAGGAGCGCATTACCCGGAGCGCATTACCAGGAGCGCAGACCCCGGAGCGCAATACCAGGAGCGCAGACCCCGGAGCGCAATACCAGGAGCGCAGACCCCGGAGCGCAGAATTACCAGGAGCGCAGACCCCGGAGCGCAATACCAGGAGCGCAGACCCCGGAGCGCAGCACTGGGGCGCAGGCAGAACCCACTGGACTTCGCGCCGGACGCAGAGACTTCGCCGCTGACCGGAGATCACAGGAGCGGGAGTGTCGCTGGGGGCAGGAGCGGCGGATGGAGCTCCCGTGATCCAGGGCAGCCCCAGGGAGCACCGGACGCCCCATGCAGCTGCCCCCCCTGCTCGTGCTGCTGCTCTGCGGCGCTGCGCTGCTCCTGAGCCCGGCGGTGCACGGCTGTGGGCCGGGCAGGGTGGTGGGCAGGAGGCGAAGACCTGCCAAGCTCAGCCCGCTCTCCTACAAGCAGTTCAGCCCCAATGTGCCCGAGAAGACGCTGGGGGCCAGCGGGAGGTACGAGGGCAAGATCGCCCGCAACTCGGAGCGCTTCAAGGAGCTCACCCCCAACTACAACGCGGACATTATCTTCAAGGACGAGGAGAACACGGGGGCAGACAGACTCATGACCCAGGTGAGGGCACAGGTGTGCGGGAGAATGGCACATAGGACGATGAGACGGGCACAGGTGAGGGAGAATGGCACACAGGAGGGAGATGAGACGGGCACAGGTGAGGGAGAATGGCACACAGGAGGGCGATGAGACTGGCACAGGTGAGGGAGAATGGCACATAAGATGAGACTGGCACAGGTGAGGGAGAATGGCACATAGGATGAGACTGCCACAGGTGTGCGGGAGAATGGCACATAGGACGATGAGACTGGCACAGGTGAGGGAGAATGGCACATAGGAAGGCGATGAGACTGGCACAGGTGTAGATAGAGAATGGCACATAGGAGGGAGATGAGACTGGCACAGGTGAGGAGAATGGCACATAGAAGGGCGATGAGAATGGCACAGGTGTGAGGGAGAATGGCACATATGAGGGTGATGAGACTGGCACAGGTGAGGGAGACTGGCACACAAGAGGGCGATGAGATTGGCATAGGTGAGGAGAATGGCACATAGGAGGGCGATGAGACTGGCACAGGTGAGGAAGAATGGCACACAGGAGGGCGATGAGACTGGGCAGCTGTGAGGGAAAATGGCACAGGAGGTTTATGAGATTGGCTCAGGTGTGGATAGAGAATGGAACATAGGGCGATGAGACTAGTAGGGGTGTGACAAGCAGGGGGGACGTTGGCACTTATTAGGTTATGATGGAGCACATGTGGAAGGTTCAGGTTGGCACAGGGCAGGGGCACAGGTCTGGGATGAGAACATTGGCACATATAAGACTGATGGTAGCAGAAAATAAGTGGTGAGACTGACAGGTGAAGGGTGGCAATAAAGACTTGCATTGTAATGCATAAAATAGGGGATAAGGCTGGCACAGATGGGGCACATGTGTCGGAAGTGACCAATGAGAGGGAGAATGGGGGCACTTATGATGTATTGATAGTAGCACTAGGGAAGGGATGTGATTGGCACAGGTGGGGAGATGAAGATCACAGGTAAGGATGGGTTCAGGATAAAAGTAAGAGTTTGAGACTGGCAAAGGTGAGGGTGACACTAATATGGTGGTGCAATCATGGCAAGTAGGCAATGAATGGAGCTTAGGCTACAGGTGACTTCTATGGATGATACAGATGAGTGAGATCCTAACACCGGTGACATGGGCTACAGTGGGCACAGGTGACATGGGCTACAGTGGGCACAGATAAGGGTGGGCACAAGTGACATGGGTAAGGGTGGGCACAGGTGACATGGGTAAGGGTGGGCACAGGTGACATGGGTAAGGGTGGGCACCAATAGGTGACATGTGATAACTTCTTTACATGGGCAAGATCCTAAACAGTTTGATGGTGTGAGGCTGACATGTGCCATGGCAATGATGTGGTTGAGATTGGCGCTACCCAGGTGATAAGGCAGAGACAGCACCTGGGCACAGTTCTGAGCAGTGGATTGGGCTCATGACAGGTGGCAGAAATGTGGGGAGAAGCTGAGGACAGTTTATGGCAGAGGTGCCGGATTATGGGATCAGCCCATGATGGGGATCAGTGTACAGCGGGGAATGTTGCGGATTTATGTATCATCCAGGTGATGCCATGCACACAGTGACTACATTGTAACAACCTGCAGATCTGCAGCACATCCACTTAGTTCTGCTGATGTCCAGGGAGGGGGTTTGGTGGCTAATGGTTCCTGCACTCCGTAATTACAGGGGAGTCTCTCTCTTCCTATATGATGAGGGGTCTTCTAGCTGCTCACTGGTTATTTTGGGATTTAATTGCAGTTTGACAAAGTATAGAATGGAGTCTGCAATGTAAAGCTGTACGGTCTCGCCATGTAATATCACTCTGGGCATAGGCAGGCTACCTGTTGCTTTTCTTTTGCTGTGGCACTACAAATATCAGCAAGTCCTCCATTGGCTCATTAGAATAGCTGCTTTAAGACTGTAGTCAGTAATCGGAGGTTCTCCAGCTGTTTGGAAACCACAACTCAACTCCCAATATTGCCTGGGAACTGCAGGAAACTCCCACCAAATGTTTTTACACCTTCAGACTTGTGAGCAGTCATGCTGGGACTGGTAGTTCACCTCCAGCTCTGATCTGCAGATTGCAGACTAGTGTAGTGTTGTTACTGCCGTCATGTGCCATTGAGCTCTGCGCTGCAACTTGTAGTTCCCCAACAGCTGCAGACCACTGTGACGTTACATTTCAGTCTTACTGCAGTCATTTGTCATTTTGCTTTAAATTTTAATTTGCCAAATTAACAGTAATTAGTGGATTTAAATGGTTTTACATGGGACTGCTGCTTTTCTGTACTTCAAGTGCATAGGGATGGGATGTTTGGCATCTGGTCAGATCCGATACTTATCTACGACCCTGCTTGGATAATGGGCACAATCTCCTCCGTCCTGATGGATTCACAGATCACCTGCAGATCTGCAGCTGGAAGAATTGGTCACAAATTGTCACTTGTACTCTGAGATCTGATTGTCACGTGGACTTTGATCTGGTTGTAAATTGCCAACAAATTGTCCCGAGAGCAACAACCAACAGCAGGTTCACTCCAGGGAGGTTACAGGCATGATAGAAAGATAGTGATACGATCCCATATAGTCACGGGAAGCTGAGATATCGGGAGGGATGAAAATCCCTCTGCGGAACCTGACAAACAGCCCCCAATATCTCAGCCCCCTCTATAAGGCTGGATTCAGACAGCTGTAAGGTAGCTGCATTAATCACCAGCCCCTCTCTGTGGTTCTCCAGATATCCCCTATAGATCTCTATCAGGGTGTTGGTTTGGGTCAGAAGTCCCCGGGGGTCCTGGTAATACAGAGGCCAAGATGCTTAATTATGGTCATATTCCCAGATATCGGAAATGCTGCATTTTTTGTGCAGAAAATCTGCTGCCGTTTATCAGTTCAATCAACATAGATGTGAGTTTATGAAGAGGTGTGTTGCTCTTGGTGAGTTTATTCCTTTGGCTTCTATGGAGAGCCTGATAAATGCATGTAAAAAATGCAATCGCTATTTTATCTGCACAGTCCCAGTGTTGCTGCACTAAAAATGCACAAAAACTCTGCTGTGTCAAAACTGCTCAAAAAATGTCTAAAAATAAGGAAAAACTAACAAAAAATGCCACTAAAACATAGTAATGAGAGCAGATTGCTATTGTGCATCTTGGTGCAGACACTTGCAGGAAAAGACGCAGCATTTTTGCTCATGTGAACATAGCTCAAGCGTGTGCGTAGAGCTCGGGGTTTACTGCGGTCACTTCTGCGTGCACACAGGGGGATGTTGGGGGCTATATAGTATATATAGTGATTTACATACAAAATGACGAGTGTATGATGAGCAGGTAACGGGGAGCAGCGCTGGAGGTTTTTTCAGCTCACATTATGTGGACTTGTGGAGGACACGGTCCAGTTCTTGCTTGATAAAAATGATAAGAATTAGCACTAAATGATAAGACTCTGGCACCACATGGTGCAATAAACAAAAAGGACACTCAGGGGAGCAAAAACCGCACATCTTTAACCTGGAGAAAGCGCCTCTTTACACTCCACCTTACTAAAGCCATGCAGTGAAGAGGTACAGGGGGCAGTCTACGAACTGTTGGGGGTCCCAGCAATCAGGCATTTATCAGCTGTACTGCAGAGTTGTGGAAAACCCCTTTAAATAAGTCAATGCAAGTCTATAAAAAGTGATGGCTCAGGAGGGGAAAGTCACCATCCGGACAAAATCTTGAGGGTTACGATGAATTTCTGTATCCCAGCCTATACTGAGACTCACGAGCACAAGAAGTTCTGCATCTTTTACTTCTACCTCCTGCCAGATTTAGGCTATGTCTCCACGGTACGGATGGGCGGCGGTATCGCCGCTCGGCGCTAAGCCCCGCCCCCTTAATGGGACGCGATCATGCCGGATGTGTTAACTCTTCACATCCGGGATGATCGCTCGCTCCCATAGGGCCCTGTGATATGCCTTGCGGGGACGCTGCGTCCCCGCAAGGTGTACAGACATGCTGCGATCTGAAAAGACGCGCAGCATGTCCGGAGTCGCAGGGCCGCCGCGTGCGGGTTTCCACGCATAGTGGAGACAGGATTTCATAAAATCCCCTCCACTATGCTGGAACATCTGGACGCTGCTTTTTTGACGCTGCAGCTCTGCGCAGCGTCAAAAAAGCAGCGTTTCCTGACCGTGGAAACATACCCTTACAATGATGAGAGTTTCTCCCAAGTTCCATTATTCGGGGTCATTCCTCTCTGTCCATGTGCACCAATTTCATGATAAATTTCGGTAGCTTATAACTATCAGATCATTACCGCAATAAAAATCAGACTTGAGAAATCTGACTGCTTAAACAAAGAATTCAGAATCCGGGGCCGACTTCTGGCACCTCATTTGGAACTGTAGGATTATACGGAGATATTGGTGTGAGGTTGTAAATACATTGGAGCCGATAATGGGGATACCGATCGAATGTGGACCGGAATTGTGTATTCTAGGGGCCGCGGATGAAGAGATGTGGGCCCATCATGATAGAATATTTCTTAGGGAGGCTGTATTTTTGGCTAGGAAAGCGATAGTATTGAGGTGGATGGGAGGGAAATCTCCCTCGATTAATCAATGGAAGAAGCTTGTGAATGATATAATTCCTTATGAAAACATACTATACAGAAACAGAGGATGTCCTCAGAAGTTTCAGAAGATTTGGGACAGGTGGTGTGACTCGCCGTTGACGCACCTGACCCCTGGCTCTATGGCCTCTTCAATCTCGCGATATAGTCCCCCCTGATGTGTAGACCTATACTAGGTTGGGAATGTGATGATCTATGTGGGATTACTAACAAATGTCTAGAATGACCTGACTTGATGAGAATTTAAAACACTTGTTGAAGACCCGTTGATTAGGAAGTGCAGCGCTTAGTAAAGTGTATTATACTCAATGTTATGGTTTATGTGTTTGTTTGCTTATATATTTTATTATTGAAGGTATTCTGTCATATTTATGCCAATTTAAATTTGAGATGTGGATTACTTTGATGCTATGTTATGATATTATATGTTTGTTATCTTATATTGTGGAATCCTTCAATAAAACGAGTTTAAAAAAAAGCAAAAACACAGAATTCAATGTGAACAAGCAGAGCAGTAATGTAAAGCATGGAGGACGGAGCAGCAGCCTTCATCTTCGATGCAACAGGGCATATTTCAGACTACCTTAGACTCGCAGGCAAGCTACAGCCATTGATTACACAGGTCAACAAAAAAAATTTTTTTTTCTGGTGTCCAAAATATTTTAATGAATTTGGGGTGCTGATTCTGAATATGCTATCAGTTTTGCCAGATTGGCTCAAGTTTTTGACATTTTTGGTATCTTATTTATAGCACTTGTTGGTAAATGCGACGCATCATCTCATTAATTTCTTTGGATTAGTACTTGAACTGAGCAGTTCTCAATATAGTTTTGTGTTAATTAGTGTTCTAAAAGTTTGTTCATAGCTTGATTTTTGCACTAACTTTATGTTGTTGTCTGTTTTCCAGTGAAAAGCATGAACTCATCAAGAAGAAGTTGTCTTAACGATCCAGACTCATTCTGTTACATTTGTGGTGAATACACACTGCCAAAACATAGAAGAAACATAACAGACTTCGTAAAAAAAGTGTATTTTGCCTATTTTGGGGTTATGCTTGGGGACCAAGACAAGTTTTGGGCACCACACATAGTGTGCAAAGCATGTATCGAATTATTACGAAAATGGAGCAAAGGACAAAGAAAAAGCTTCAAATTTGGTGTTCCAATGGTGTGGAGAGAGCCAAAAAATCATCATGATGACTGTTATTTCTGTGCAGTGCAAGTGCAAGGATTCAATAAGCATAAGAAACGAAAATGGGAGTAACATGGAATCTGCAAGAAGGCCTGTCCCTCATTGTGAAGATGTGCCTGTACCTGTGTTTACCATAAATAACAGTCATCATGATGATTTTTTGGCTCTCTCCACACCATTGGAACACCAAATTTGAAGCTTTTTCTTTGTCCTTTGCTCCATTTTCGTAATAATTCGATACATGCTTTGCACACTATGTGTGGTGCCCAAAACTTGTCTTGGTCCCCAAGCATAACCCCAAAATAGGCAAAATACACTTTTTTTACGAAGTCTGTTATGTTTCTTCTATGTTTTGGCAGTGTGTATTCACCACAAATGTAACAGAATGAGTCTGGATCGTTAAGACAACTTCTTGATGAGTTCATGCTTTTCACTGGAAAACAGACAACAACATAAAGTTAGTGCAAAAATCAAGCTATGAACAAACTTTTAGAACACTAATTAACACAAAACTATATTGAGAACTGCTCAGTTCAAGTACTAATCCAAAGAAATTAATGAGATGATGCGTCGCATTTACCAACAAGTGCTATAAATAAGATACCAAAAATCTCAAAAACTTGAGCCAATCTGGCAAAACTGATGACATATTCAGAATCAGCACCCCAAAAATACCCTAAATTCGATGAAATATCTTTGGCACCAAAAATGCTGTTGACCAGTGTTATAGATACGTCTTCTAAACCCACTATAAGGGCTGTCCCACACGTCCAGATAATTCCGGTACCGGAAAAAATCGGTACCGGAGTTATCCGTGTCCGTGTGCCCGTGAGCTCACGTAGGCCATACGTGCGGCACACGTGTGCCGCCCGTGTGCCGAGTGGGTACCACACGGAGCGTGTGGTACCCACGCGTGTGGTACACTGCATCGTGCTGAAGCCGCGATTCATATCTTCTGTGCAGCAGCGTTTGCTGCATAGAAGATATGAATAATAGTGTTTAAAAGAAAGATCTATGTGTCTGCCGCCCCCCCACCCCCTGTGCGCCCCCCGCTGTTCTGAAAATACTCACCCACTTCCCTCGTAGGCTGTCGATGCTTCCTGGTCTGACCGCGCCTTCTACTGTATGCGGTCACGTGGGGCCGCTCATTTACAGTCATGAATAGGCGGCCCCACCCCTATGGGAGGTGGAGCCACCTATTCATGACTCTAATCGGCGGCCCCACGTGACCGCATACAGTAGAAGGGGCGGGCAGCACAGAACACTGCGAGGGAGGCGGGTGAGTATTTTCAGAACAGCGGGGGGGCGCACAGGGGGTGGGAGGGCGGCGGACACATAGATCTGTCTTTTAAACACTATTATTCATATCTTCTCTGCAGCAAACGCTGCTGCAGAGAAGATATGAATCGCGGCTTCAGCACCATGTGGGGGGGACAGCGCTTACTGTAGCGCTGTCTCCTGCACGCCACACGGACTGCACACGGAGAAGGTCCGTGTGTGGTCCGTGTTTTACATGGACCCATTGACTTTAATGGGTCCGTGTAATACGTGCGCTCCCACGAACACTGACATGTCTCCGTGTTTGGCACACGGAGACACGGTCCGCAAAAAATCAATGACATCTGCACAGATGCATTGATTTTAATGGGTCTACGTGTGTCAGTGGCTCCGGTACGTGAGGAAACTGTCACCTCACATACCGGAGCCACTGACGTGTGAAACCGGCCTAAAACAGATTTTGATCTGCATATGGTAAATATAGGCAGTAAGACACCTCGGTGTAAGATTTTGACCGCTCCCCCATCCTGATATATGTATTCAACCTCAAACACACACGTATATATCTATCCACCCTCACACACATCATATAAATATATATATATGCACATACATACATACCCACATTATATATATATATATATACTAGCTGTACTACCCGGCTTCGCCCGGGTTAATGACTGCTGTTAGCAAAATAGAATGTGTTAACAAAAATTTATTCTGCACACAAAAACCACAAAACAAATAGATAGAAATGTAATTATTAAAAGGCAAAAACTAAGCAAATAGAAGCATTTCACAACATATATTAGCTTTGTTATACTGAGAATGTCTTTGTTGCCTATATTAACCAATCAGAGCTCAGGTTAATTAACTGTAGCAAAATAGAAGCTGAGCTGTGATTGGTTGCTATTGGCAGCCTGATAAATCCCCAGCCAACAGGAAGCCCTCCCCCCTGGCAGTATATATTAGCTCACACATACACATAATAGACAGGTCATGTGACTGACAGCTGCCGTATTTCCTATATGGTACATTTGTTGCTCTTGTAGTTTGCTTATTAATCAGATTTTTATTTTTGAAGGACAATACCAGACTTGTGTGTGTTTTAGGGCGAGTTTTATGTGTCAAGTTGTGTGTGTTGAGTTGCGTGTGGCGACATGCATGTAGCGACTTTTGTGAGATGAGTTTTGTGTGGCGACATGCGTGTAGCAACATTTTGTGTGTTGAGTTGCATGTGACAGGTTAGTGTAGCAAGTTGTGTGCAGCAAGATTTGTGCATGGCGAGTTTTGCGCGTGGCGAGTTTTATGTGTGGTGCATTTTGAGTATGTGCAAGTTTTGTGTGAGGCAACTTTTGCATGTGGTGCAACTTTTGTACATGTGGCAATTTTTCTGTGTGTGCAAGTTTTGCATGAGGTGAGTTTTCCATGAGGTGAGTTTTGCACGTGTGGCGAGTTTTGCGTGAGCCTAGTTTTGCATATGGCGAGTTTTGCATGTAGCGAGTTTTGAGTGGTGACTTTTGTGTTTCGACTTTTATGTGGCGAGGTTGGTGTGTGTGTGTGGTGAAATGTGTGCTGAGGGTGGTATATGTGTTCAAGCACGTGGTAGTGTGTGGCGCATTTTGTGTTTGTGTTCATATCCCCGTGTGTGGTGAGTATCCCATGTCGGGGCCCCACCTTAGCAACTGTACGGTATATACTCTTTGTCGCCATCGCTCTCATTCTTTAAGTCCTCATTGTTCACATCTGGCAGCTGTCAATTTTCCTCCAACACTTTTCCCTTCACTTTTTCCCCATTATGTAGATAGGAGCAAAATTGTTTGGTGAATTGGAACGCGCGGGGTTAAAATTTCACCTCACAACATAGCCTATGACGCTCTCGGGGTCCAGACGTGTGACTGTGCAAAATTTTGTGGCTGTAGCTGCGACGGTACAGATGCCAATCCCGGACATACACACATACATACATACACACATTCAGCTTTATATATTAGATATACCTGTATGTAATCTCCTGTATATAGTATATACCTGTGTGTCATCTCACCTATATATAGTATATATCTGTGTGTCATCTCCTGTATATAGTATATACCTGTATGTCATCTCCTCCTATACATAGCATATACCTGTGTCATCTCCTCCTGTATATACTATATACCTGTAGGTAATCTGCTCCTGTATATAGTATATACCTGTGTGTCATCTCCTCCTGTATATAGTATATACCTGTATGTCATCTCCTCCTGTATGTAGTATGTACCTGTATGTCATCTCCTCCTCTATATAGTATATACCTGTGTGTCATCTCTCCTGTATATAGTATATATCTGTGTGTCATCTCCTCCTGTATATAGTATATACCTGTGTGTCATCTCCCCTGTAAATAGTATATACCTGTGTGTCATCTCCTGTATATAGTATATAGCTGTATGCCATCTCCTCCTGTATTAGCCCTCGTTCACACGTTATTTGGTCAGTATTTTTACCTCAGTATTTGTAAGCTAAAATGGCAGCCTGATAAATCCCCAGCCAACAGGAAGCTCTCCCCCCTGGCAGTATATATTAGCTCACACATACACATAATAGACAGGTCATGTGACTGACAGCTGCCGGATTCCTATATGGTACATTTGTTGCTCTTGTAGTTTGTCTGCTTATTAATCAGATTTTTATTTTTGAAGGATACCAGACTTGTGTGTGTTTTAGGGCGAGTTTCGTGTGTCAAGTTGTGTGTGTTGAGTTGCGTGTGGCGACATGCATGTAGGGACTTTTGTGAGATGAGTTTTGTGTGGCGACATGCGTGTAGCAACTTTTTGTGTGTCGAGTTGCATGTGACAGGTTAGTGTAGCAAGTTGTGTGCAGCAAGTTTTGCGCATGGCGAGTTTTGCGCGTGGCGAGTTTTATGTGTGGTGCCTTTTGAGTATGTGCAAGTTTTGTGTGAGGCAACTTTTGCATGTGTTGCAACTTTTGTGCATGTGGCAATTTTTCTGCGTGTGGCAATTTTTCTGCGTGTGCAAGTTTTGCGTGTGGCGAGTTTTGCACGTGTGGCGAGTTTTGCATGTGGAGAGTTTTGCGCGTGGCGAGTTTTGAGCGGCGACTTTTGTGTTTCTACTTTTATGTGGCGAGGTTGGTGTATGTGTGGTGAAATGTGCACTGAGGGTGGTATATGTGTTCGAGCACGTGGTAGTGTGTGGCGCATTTTGTGTGTGTGTTCATATCCCCGTGGTGGTGTGATTATCCCATGTTGGGGCCCCACCTTAGCAACTGTACAGTATATACTCTTTGGCGCCATCGCTGTCATTCTTTAAGTCCCCCTTGTTCACATCTGGCAGCTGTTAATTTGCCTCCAACACTTTTCCTTTCATTTTTTCCCCATTATGTAGATAGGGGCAAAATTGTTTGGTGACTTGGAAAGCGCGGGGTTAAAATTTCACCTCACAATATAGCTTTGACGCTCTCAGGGTCCAGACGTGTGACTGTGCAAAATTTTGTGCCTGTAGCTGCGACGCCTCCAACACTTTTCCTTTCACTTTTTCCCCATTATGTAGATAGGGGCAAAATTGTTTGGTGAATTGGAAAGCGCGGGGTTAAAATTTCACCTCACAACATAGCCTATGACGCTCTCGGGGTCCAGACGTGTGACTGTGCAAAATTTTGTGGCTGTAGCTGCTACGGTTCAGATGCCAATCCCGGACATACATACATACATACATACATACACACACACACACATTCAGCTTTATATATTAGATATATATATATATATATATATATATACACACACACACATACGCCATCATACTCATATAGACTATTATACTCA
The DNA here is from genome assembly GCF_051348905.1 of Ranitomeya variabilis. Taxonomy (NCBI): domain Eukaryota; kingdom Metazoa; phylum Chordata; class Amphibia; order Anura; family Dendrobatidae; genus Ranitomeya; species Ranitomeya variabilis. Next base: position 232,718,137 of record NC_135238.1, read on the forward strand.
CCAGGGGCATACATAGAAGTCGTGGGACCCCATATTCCTACACACAGTATACTACAGTCCCCATAGACCTCCATGCAGTATAATGCACGGCCCACAGTTCTCCATATACTATAATGTGCCCCATAGTTCTCCAAATAGTATAATGCACCCCCCATAGTTCTCCACATAGTATAATGCGCTCCATAGAACTTCATATAGTGTAATGCACCCTTCATAGTCCTTGATGTAGTATAATGCGCCCCCATAGTCATCCATATAGTAGAATGTATCATAGTCCTTCATATAATATAATGCACAGCCCATAGTCACGCTCCCTATAGTCCTCCATATAGTATAATACACATCCCATAGTCCTCGATAAAGTATAATGCACAGCCTATAATCCTCCATATAGTGTAATGCATAGCCCATAGTCCTCCAAATAGTATAATGCACAGCCCATAGTGCTCCATATAGTATAATGTGCCCCATAATCCTTCATATAGTGTAGCGCCCCCAGTCGTCCTCCATATAGTAGAATGCATCCTATAGTCTTTCATATACAGATGTTCTCAAAAGTTTACATACCCTGTCAGAATTTTTGCTTTCTTGGCTTTTTTTCAGAGAATATGAATGATAACACCAAAGCTTTTTTCTCCACTCATGGTTAGTGGTTGGATGAAGCCATTTATTGTCAAACTACTGTTTTCTCTTTTTAAATCATAATGACAACCCAAAACATCCAAATGACCCTTATCAAAAGTTCACATACCCTGGTGATTTTGGCCTGATAACATGCACTGAAGTTGACACAAATGGGTTTGAATGGCTACTAAAGGTAATATCCTCACCTGTGACCTGTTTGCTTGTGATCAGTGTTTGTGCATAAAAGCTGAGTGAGCTTCTGGGATCCAGACAGACTCTTGCATCTTTCATCCAGCCACTGATGTTTCTGGATTGTGTGTCATGAGGAAAGCATAAGAATTGTCAACGGATCTACGCGAAAAGGTAGTTGAACTGTATAAACCAGGAAATGGAAACAAAAAGATATCCAAGGAATTGATAATGCCAGTCAGCCATTCAAACTGTGATTAACAAATGGAAAATCAGGGGCTCTGTAAAAACAAAACCACGGTCAGGTAGACCAACAAAAATGGGCTGCATAGTTGAGTCGCCAGAAGAAAGCCATTACTGCGCAAACGCCACAAAGTATCTCGCCTACAATACGCAAAACAGCACAGAGACAAGCCTCAAACTTCTGGAACAAGGTAATTTGGAATGATGAGACCAAAATTTAACTCTTTGGCCACAATCATAAATGTTACATTTGGAGAGAAGTCAACAAGGCCTATGATGAAAGGGACACCATTCCTACTGTAAAGCATGGAGGTGAATCACTGATGATTTGGGAATGTGTGAGCTACAAAAGGCACTGGAAACATGGTCAAAGTTGAAGGAAAGATGAATGCAGCACATTATCAGCAAATACTGGAGGCAAATTTGCACTCATCGGCCTGGAAGCTGCACATGGGAAATACTTGGATGTTCCAACATGACAACGTTCAAAAACACAAGGCCAAGTCGACCTGTCATTGGCTTTAGCAGAACAAAGTAAAGATTCTGGAGTGGCCATCTCAGTCTCCTGACCTCAATATCATTGAGCCACTCTGGGGAGATCTCAAGCACGCAGTTCATGCTAGACGGCAGAGGAATTTACAGGAACCAGAGGCTTTTTGCCAAGAAGAGTGGGCAGCTTTACCATCTGAGAAAATATAGAACCTCATCCATAACTACCACAAAAGACTTCATGCTGTCATTGATGTTAGAGGGGGCAATACACGGTATTAAGAAATGGGGTATGTGAACTTTTGATCAGGGTTGTTTGGATGTTTTGGGTTGTCATTATGATTTAAAAAGAGAAACCACAATAGTTTAACAATAAATGGCTTCACCCAACCACTGACCATGAGTGGAGAAAAAGTTTTGGTGTTATCATTCATATTCTCTGAAAAAAAGGCCAAGAAAGCTAAAATTCTGCTGGGGTAGGTAAACTTTTGAGCATAACTGTAATATAATGCACAGCCTATAGTCCTCCATATAGTATAATACGCTCCCCTTAGTCCTCCATATAGTATAATGCACAACCCATAGTCCTCCATATAGTATATTGCACAGGCAATAATCCTCTATATAGTATAATGCACAGCCCATAGTCCTCCATATAATGGATATAGTATAATGCACAGCCCATAGTCATCCGTTTAGTATAATGCACCGCATAGTCCTCCATATAGTGTAATGTACTCCCCATAGTCATCCATTTAGTGTAATGCACAGCCCATAGTCCTCCATATAGCATAATGCACCCCATAGTCCTCCATGTATTATAATGTACCCCATAGTCCTCCATATAATATAGTGCACTCTCCATAGTCCTTCATACAGTATAATACATAGCCCATAGTCATAGATGTAGTATTGTCGCTATGTACTCACTGATTTAAAAAAAAAAAAGGAGAATACTCATCTTCCCTCCATGCGACATCCTCTTCTGAAGCCGGCAGCTGATTTCAGGGTGCAAGCAACGGGAGCACATGACGTCACTGCCATGTGCCCCCGTTCCCGTGCAAGCAGTCATCAGCTTGTGGCCTCTAGTTGCCGACTGCATGTATTGCTGTGCATGGACCATATGGGTCTGTGCATTGCAATACACTTCAGTTGAATGTGCATCCGAGGATGCACATCCAGCTGAAGTATTTACTGGCGTCGGCGGGCCCCTCACTTGCCTGGCCAGGTTGTAGCGGTCACTGCGGTAGTTACGCCCTTGGATATAGGTATTTTTCAGATTTCGGTCTCTTTCCTAGCAGCAGCCGACACTGTAAAACCGTATAATCAGTATATAAACATATATCTTTATATCATATAGCTGCACCTGAGCTCCTCTAGGGGGACAGAATGATTGCATTGTCTTAGTAGGGGATTTGGAGCTTTGTATCCGAAAAAGGAGCTGCCCACGATAAAGAATCGTGAAATGAATCACTGCAGAATGAAAATGCTAAATATCACTGTGCATATAACAACATGGATCAATCAGGGCAATAAGTGACTTTGGGATGAAGTAGTTAGCAACCAAGAAATGACAACTGCACAGACCCGGCTTCTTTCCATTCTTCAGGTTTCATTTTTCACTATATTGTTTCTTATCTCCAGTTATAAATCTGTACCTGAGGAATGTCAGCTGCTTCCATCACAAGTGTTCTCATAAAGTGTCCTCAAGCCAAAAGTCCACAAACAAGAGGGATTTCCTTATATCGTCTATATTCACTTTCTTCTACGGTTTAACAATATAATGTATGCAAGTATTTAATGTAAGAAAAATCACTACAGTGGCATCCTGTATTATACTCCAGAGCTGCACTCACTATTCTGCTGGTGCAGTCACTGTGTACATACATTACATTACTGATCCTGAGTTACATCCTGTATTATACCCCAGAGCTGCACTCACTATTCTGCTGGTGCAGTCACTGTGTACATACATTACATTACTGATCCTGAGTTACATCCTGTATTATACTCCAGAGCTGCACTCACTATTCTGCTGGTGCAGTCACTGTGTACATACATTACATTACTGATCCTGAGAGACATCCTGTATTATAACCCATAGCTGCACTCACTATTCTGCTGGTGCAGTCACTGTGTACATACATTACATTACTGATCCTGAGAGACATCCTGTATTATACTCCAGAGCTGCACTCACTATTCTGCTGGTGCAGTCACTGTGTACATACATTACATTACTGATCCTGAGAGACATCCTGTATTATACTCCAGAGCTGCACTCACTATTCTGCTGGTGCAGTCACTGTGTACATACATTACTGATCCTGAGTTACATCCTGTATTATACTCCAGAGCTGCACTCACTATTCTGCTGGTGCAGTCACTGTGTACGTACATTACTGATCCTGAGTTACATCCTGTATTATACTCCAGAGCTGCACTCACTATTCTGCTGGTGCAGTCACTGTGTACATACATTACATTACTGATCCTGAGTTACATCCTGTATTATACCCCAGAGCTGCACTCACTATTCTGCTGGTGCAGTCACTGTATACATACATTACATTACGGATCCTGAGTTACATCCTGTATTATACCCCAGAGCTGCACTCACTATTCTGCTGGTGTAGTCACTGTGTACATACATTACATTACTGATCCTGAGTTACATCCTGTATTATACTCCAGAGCTGCACTCACTATTCTGCTGGTGCAGTCACTGTGTACATACATTACATTACTGATCCTGAGTTACCTCCTGCATTATACTCCAGAGCTGCACTCACTATTCTGCTGGTGCAGTCACTGTATACATACATTACATTACGGATCCTGAGTTACATCCTGTATTATACTCCAGAGCTGCACTCACTATTCTGCTGGTGCAGTCACTGTGTACATACATTACATTACTGATCCTGAGTTACATCCTGTATTATACCCCCGAGCTGCACTCACTATTCTGCTGGTGGAGTCACAGTGTACATATGTAAAATTGGTGATAACTTACTGATCGCTGGTGGTCTGAGCGCTGGGACCCCTAGCAATTCCTATATTGGGTCTCTGTAGCCTCATCCTGAATGAAGTGGAGGTTTGGAAGCTCGGCCTCCGCTCCTTATAACCTGTAGGTGAGCCCTTGTGGCAGCAGCAATGGCCATATTACTCCTGACCCAGTGACAACCTGCTGTGGGAGTTGCAGTCTTGCCACACTGGTTTCCCAGAGCGGAGGAATACATTTCCAATATTGGTTGATAGGACGTATAGGGAGTATTTGGGGACACTGGATGTAAAGGAGAACACTGGATCTCTGTGCAGATGTCTTGACAAAGGAAGTGTTACCGGGTTAGGAATTCCCCTAATTAGAGGAGCGAGTGGCTGGGAACAGAACAATCACTCCCATTGGAAGGGATGGTAGTGATACATTTTTTTAATGTTTTGTTGCTGCAGAAAAATCCAGGGAGCGGCATCGCTCTGCGTGTCCCTCTCCCGCTCTCGTCGTGAGGTGTGTGTATATTGGAGGGGGCTTATACTTACAGAGGTATGTGAAATATTTATTTGACACTGTAAAATTCACAAGTGCAGCAAGACTCTTCTCACATCGTCTTGAAATTACCGAACGTACAGTAAATGGACATCTGGAGTCACCGTCTTGTAAAAATGCCTCGCAGATATATCTGTTCCTGGAAAAGCTGAGTGACAACTAAATCATCCACATGAACCCTTCTAAAGAGGTCGTCACCCATATTTCCAAAAGTCCCACGTGCCACATATGTGTAATTATGAAATGATCTTCCCAGTCTGCAAATTTGTGCATAATTAGGCAGATCTGACACTCCAGAGGGTTCAAAGATTGGAGATTTGATTGTCATCCAGCTTTCCAAGAAGCAGATACAGCTAAGAAAGAACTGAATATCTTTATAAAATGACTTTAAATTTCTGTGTCAGTGACCATTTTGGTCGGGTTGATTAGTAATAGGGTGACAGCTCTGGTCCTTGGGGCCAAAACTCGCACTGTAGAGGCTCATGGGAAAATCGTTGCATGAAGCCCTTTTTTGGAAGCAGTATCCAGAAAATAATTACCATACATTGTCCAAGGTGAAAACTACACACCGTGCTCAAATGATGCTGCCATACCAAGCCCTAATAATAATCCAATGCAATTTCCAAATAATGCGTCATACAGTACTCAAATAAGTCCACCAATCCGTGCTCAAATAAGTCCACCATACTGTGCTCAAATAAGTCCACCATACCGTGCTCAAATAAGTCCACCACACAGTGCTCAAATAAGTCCACCAATCCGTGCTCAAATAAGTCCACCATACTGTGCTCAAATAAGTCCACCATACAGTGCTCAAGTAAGTCCACCACACAGTGCTCAAATAAGTCCACCATACCGTGCTCAAATAAGTCCACCAAACCGTGCTCAAATAAGTCAACCATACAGTGCTCAAATAAATCCACCAAACCGTGCTCAAATAAGTCCACAATGCAGTGCTCAAATAAGTCCACCAAACCGTGCTCAAATAAGTCCACCAAACCGTGCTCAAATAAGTCCACCATACGGTGCTCAAATAAGTCCACCATACGGTGCTCAAATAAGTCCACCAAACCATGCTCAAATAAGTCCACCATACGGTGCTCAAATAAGTCCACCATACGGTGCTCAAATAAGTCCACCATACTGTGCTCAAATAAGTCCACCATACGGTGCTCAAATAAGCACCATACGGTGCTCAAATAAGTCCACCATACGGTGCTCAAATAAGTCCACCATACGGTGCTCAAATAAGTCCAGCATACAGTGCTCAAATAAGTCCAGCATACAGTTGTCATTTGAGCACAGTATGGTGGACTTATTTGAGCACTTATTTGAGCACTCAAATAAATCCACCGTACCGTGCTCAAATAAGTCCACCAAACTGTGCTCAAATAAGTCCACCAAACTGTGCTCAAATAAGTCCACCATACCGTGCTCAAATAAGTTGTCATTTGAGCACAGTATGGTGGACTTATTTGAGCACTCAAATAAATCCACCATACCGTGCTCAAATAAGTCCACCAAACTGTGCTCAAATAAGTCCCCCATACAGTTTTCATTTGAGCACTGTATGGTGAACTTATTTGAACACTGTATGGTGGACTTATTTGAGCACTGTATGGTGGACTTATTTGAGCACTGTATGGTGAACTTATTTGAGCACTATATGGTGGACTTATTTGAGCACTGTAAGGTGGACTTATTTGAGCACTGTATGGTGGACTTATTTGAGCACTGTAAGGTGGACTTATTTGAGCACTGCAAGGTGGACTTATTTGAGCACTGTATGGTGGACTTATTTGAGCACTGTATGGTGGACGTATTTGAACACTGTATGGAGGACTTATTTGAACACTGTATGGTGGAGTTAAGTTCACCATACAGTTGTCAAATAAGCCCACTATATAGTGCCCAAATAATGCCACTATACTTCGCTCCAATAAAAACAATCTACAGTCAGTTGACATAAAGTGCTCATATAGGGTCACCATATAGTGACTCCATTATGGGTAAAAAATAAAGTTATCATGATGTACTCGCCTATTACCGCCAAAGAGTGCTCACTTAATACAACGCATTGTCCAAATAAGACTACCAAACAGTTTCCATGTAATGGCACTATATTTGCTCCCAAACTGCAGTGTAAAACAGCCCCTAAATAGTAAAAAAAAAGCTAAAGCAGTTACCAAATTATACCACCATACAGTGGAAATAATGGTGTCATACAGCGCGCAAATAATTTTAATGTTACCATTAAGTGCAAAATTACCAGTTTGAAACAGATTTTGCTTTCTTTGTGCAATTACACGAATCCTGTAAGATTTCTATCATTTCCAAATCATGTGGCTGTTTGACATTGGGCTGTATTACCCTCCGTGCACAGCTGACTTTTTCTCTCTCAGCGGCTTTGTGCTTTTTATTGGTCACTTGCAGCGTGTTTGTTGTTTAGTCGCGGTGCGGACGTGTCACCGAGCTGCATTTTGCGCCATTGCTGTCTAATAAACTGCAAATTGTTTTTGCACACATTTTGCTTTCATCGGAAATTGTGGTGTAATTTATCCTTCGATCACATCCCAAGCTTAAAAGCAAAATAATTCTGTTCTTTTTACTGCTCGGAAGGTTTTTGTAGGTGTTTATAGATGAGCTTCGCTCTGCTGTCACTCATGTGACTTTTCCTATAATTGTGGATCATCCAAAGCCCCTCAATGCACTGCTCCCAGAATTCAGCTTTGGCTGCGACCAAAGCATATGACATGGATAGAAGATAAGTGAGGAATCCGCGAAAAATCTGCACAAAAAAACAGGCAAAAAACGCGAGAAAAACGCGCCAAAAATGCATGCGGATTTCCTGGTTTTGTTCAGGAAATTTCTGCAAAGAATCCTGACGTGTGCACATAGCCTAAATCTGACGCTTGCAGATCTACTCTTCACACTATGTAGCTAGACTGGACAGTGTGACGCAATTTGATATTTTTACTTGCAGTGAAGTTATATTGAGCCGTATTTATGGTGGAAAGTCAATAAAAGGGGCGGCTCTTAGTTACTCGGCGTGCGGACTTTGACACATTGTTTACTGTTCTACACTGTTCGCTATCCCGGGCACACATCAGTTAGCAGGCCGAGCCCTGTGCGCGGTGGCAGGGAGATCGGCACGCTCCTGCAAAGTAAAAACGATGCACCGTGCAGAATATGCACTTAATACGTGACTTATTGTACAAGCAGCGGCGGCCCCGTAATGGCAGGCTCAAACTTTACAACTTAAAGGGGTTCGCTGCTTCTATGTAAATGAGCCTTAATCATTGTAGAATGAAAAGTTCTGCAACTTTGTAATATAGTTTGTGTTCTAAGTTCTAATTTTTTTCAAGTTATTAAACAGAAACTTTCTTGTATGTTGGGCTTTTGATGATTTGCTACAATTGTATCATTCTAGACAATGCACTGTGAGCTAAACAGTCTGAACTCCGAGCCGATACACTGCATCAAAACTTGCCATAACGGCTTGTTTTAGGACTGGGTCTGCTGTGGTTGTGTTAGCACTTTTTTTTTTTTTTTTTTTACACCCGACATCCTTCTGATCAAGGCAGTTTAAACCCTTCGTAAGGGTGCCCCCGTCTCCTACCACACCAGGAAACTCCCACCCTAAAATGTGAGCATGGAGTCATAATGGGTTACTGGCAGCCTGATGAAGACCCTGGTGTCTGCCATACTACAACTCCTACTAAAGGCATAGAATGGCGCTAATAACTTCACAATGATGTGTGTGTAATTGGCAGGTATTGTGCACCCATCCTGTTTTTCGGTGACCTTGCTGAACAGGAAAATGGAATAAAATTAAAAAAAAATAAAAATTGTATATACCCCAAATTGTTACCCATAAAAACAAGCCATTTTCATGGAATAATAAGCATTTATGGCTCTTGGAAGACGGCGATGATGTCAGGGATTTATTTTTACTGAGGATATTTTGGGACGGACGGGCGGCCCCGCATTTCACCTTATCATCCTGTTTGCCGACTTTTCCTGTCGCACAGCTGACGTCTCAGGATTATCACTTGTGGACGATGTGATTCTTTAATTTGCTTTTCGATGTAAACCATCTTTGTTTTTTTCAGAAGCACTGGGCGAAATGCAGCTAAATTTAGTGGGGGATTCTAAGAACATGGTCTGGAAAATTGTAGGTTCAGATAATTTTCAGGGTTCACCTAGTGATGCTTGTATCCTCTCTGAAGCTAGGAGATACAGTTTGGGTGCTCGAGGTATCGGTATCACATAATCCAATCAATACCATCACTTATACTGTGCTGCTTAAAGGGGCGCAGATATAATGGACCTCAAAGCTTTGCTGTTGGGTGAGAATTCACTTTACAGAAGCACTTCCATAGTCACGAAATAAAGGAGTAAGGACCTGATGCAAGAGTGCCAGTAAGGGTAAAACCTGGCACCATCATGGGAACCCAGCTTGGTCTTTGTCATCTGACCCTTTTTGTCTTTTGCATGATTTTTGCAAAATTTCAGACCACTAAATAAATCCTGAACTCAGACCCTAAAATTATTAGAGACCCCAGACTAGACCCCTCAGATATTCTATGTGGGATTGGCTTTGGGGTCCTGGCTTCGATGTAAACTATTTAGCTAGACCACTGCTTAGATCCCAAGATAAGTCTGTGGTCAGATCCTCTGCTTGATGCTTCTCGGTGGTAGGAGAAGTCTTGGAGTCTGGTGAGATTGTGTGATGTCATCACTTTACAGACAGGTTGGACTTGTGATGTCACGGCATGTCCTACCTCATCTGACAGATTGGTGGAGAGTGAAGTTGACACTTTCTTCTATCAGTTTTAGGGGGAATGCTCCTCGGTATTACAAGTTTCGAGCTTTAGGATTGAAACATGAGCTGGATGTATCTGTGATCTTTTTATAAGCAGCAATTAATTCTGATTTTAGAACAAGTTGAAAAAAAAAAACTCCACTATTGATCTTTCCTGTCCGGTCGATACGACACTGCTGTGAAATGCTGCATAGTGTGAGGTTCTTCAGGGTCACCGCATCTCAGAAGTTTCAGGCTCTGGTAATGCAGCAAATGTGGCCGTCTACAGCCATTGTCTACAAAGGATGACATCATGTGCTGCTGCGTATGATGACATCATGAGCCGCTGTCTAGGATGGCATCACGAGCCGCCGTCTAGAATGGCATCACGAGCCACCGTCTAGGATGACATCACGAGCCGCCGTCTAGAATGGCATCACGAGCCACCGTCTAGGATGGCATCACGAGCCGCCGTCTAGGATGACATCGCGTGCCGCCGTCTAGGATGACATCACGAGCCGCCGTCTAGGATGACATCATGAGCCGCCGTCTAGGATGACATCACGAGCCGCCATCTAGGATGGCATCACAATCTGCTGTCTAGAATGACATCACAAGCCTCTATCTAGGATGACATTACGAGCCGCTGTCTAGGATGACATCACGAGCCGCTGTCTAGGATGACATCACGAGCCGCTGTCTAGGATGACATCACGAGCCGCTGTCTAGGATGACATCACGAGCCGCTGTCTATGATGCCATCACGAGCTGCTGCCTAGGATAACATCACGTGCTGTTGTCTATGACATCACGAGCCGCTGTCTAGGATGACATCACGAGCCGCTGTCTAGGATGACATCACGAGCCGCTGTCTAGGATGACATCACGAGCCGCTGTCTAGGATGACATCACATGCCGCTGTCTAGGATGACATCACGTGCCGCTGTCTAGAATGACATCACGAGCCGCTGCCTACGATGACATCACGAGTCTCTATCTAGGATGACATCACGTGCCACTGTCTATGATGCCATCATGAGCCGCTGCCTAGGATGACATCACGTGCCACTGTCTAGGATGACATCACGAGCCTCTATCTAGGATGACATCATGTGCCGCTGTCTATGATGCCATCACGAGCTGCTGCCTAGGATAACATCACGTGCCGCTGTCTATGACATCACGAGCCGCTGTCTAGGATGACATCATGAGTCGCTGTCTAGGATGACATCACGAGCCTCTATCTAGGATGACATCATGTGCCGCTGTCTATGATGCCATCACGAGCTGCTGCCTAGGATAACATCACGTGCCGCTGTCTATGACATCACGAGCCGCAGTCTAGGATGACATCATGAGCCGCTGTCTAGGATGACATCACGAGCTGCTGTCTAGGATGACATCACGAGCCGCTGTCTAGGATGACATCACACTGTATGGGGTGTCAGGGAGAGAACACATTTTTAGAGTCCGGCATAACACTTATTTGAGCACTCTCTGGACATAGGACAATATATGGCATACTGGAGGTAGCACACTACATGTTTTATTAGACTTTATGGGACGGTTATGTGGGCACTGTATGGCCATTACATGGTGGATAACACTGCATGGCTCTTGCATTTTGACTTTGTCACAGGCATCACACTACATGATAAATATGGTGGAGCCTATAAAAGGTCATTTTGTGAATGGGAGTGTATAAACTACCAATGAAACCTACAAAAATACTCCCACAAACAACAAGTCATTAAAAAGCACAATTTTTTTTTTAAACAATTAACATTTATATAAAAAAATAAGTAAAAAAGGAGAGGTCATACGATCATAGGGTAAATATATCAATAATTGGTCCCAAATTAATCAGGACATTGGTTTCAAGTTTGTATGAAGGTGGTTCAGATCTTGCTGAGATTGGTTCCTGAGCAATTTGTAAGGAGGATTACCTGAAATTATACCTCCCAAATCAACTTTATGCATGGCTTGGTTAAAGTTGCAGCCTCTTGCATCGACATTTCTACACTTAGGACTTGTTACTTTCATCTTGCTTCTTCAAAGTCTTCAGGTTCATGGATGTAGCCCAGTACATGGTATATGACACTGGGTGTGGGTACTCTATAGATGTAGCCCAGAGCACGAGGTACAAGCACTATGTAGCACTATTATTGGGACCCTGTATAGAGGAGCACAGTACATGGTATACGGCACTGTTATTGGGACCCTGTATAGAGGAGCACAGTACATGGTATACGGCACTGTTATTGGGACCCTGTATAGAGGAGCACAGTACATGGTATACGGCACTGTTATTGGGACCCTGTATAGAGGAGCACAGTACATGGTATACGGCAGTTATTGTCACCCTGTATAGAGGAGCACAGTACATGGTATACGGCACTGTTATTGGGACCCTGTATAGAGGAGCACAGTACACGGTATACGGCACTGTTATTGGAACCCTGTATAGAGGAGCACAGTACATGGTATACGGCACTGTTATTGGGACCCTGTATAGAGGAGCACAGTACATGGTATACGGCACTGTTATTGGGACCCTGTATAGAGGAGCACAGCACACGGTATACGGCACGGTTATTGGGACCCTGTATAGAGGAGCACAGTACACGGTATACGGCACTGTTATTGTGTCCCTGTATAGAGGAGCACAGTACATGGTATACGGCACTGTTATTGTGACACTGTATAGAGGAGCACAGTACATGGTATACGGCACTGTTATTAGGACCCTGTATAGATGAGCACAGTACATGGTATACGGCACTGTTATTGTGACCCTGTATAGAGGAGCACAGTACACGGTATACGGCACTGTTATTGGGACCCTGTATAGAGGAGCACAGTACATGGTATACGGCACTGCTATTGGGACCCTGTATAGAGGAGCACAGTACATGGTATACGGCACTGTTATTGGGACCCTGTATAGGGGAGCACAGTACATGGTATACGGCACTGTTATTGGGACCCTGTATAGGGGAGCACAGTACATGGTATACGGCACTGTTATTGGGACCCTGTATAGAGGAGCACAGTACATGGTATACGGCACTGTTATTGTGACCCTGTATAGAGGAGCACAGTACACGGTATACGGCACTGTTATTGGGACCCTGTATAGAGGAGCACAGTACATGGTATACGGCACTGCTATTGGGACCCTGTATAGAGGAGCACAGTACATGGTATACGGCACTGTTATTGGGACCCTGTATAGGGGAGCACAGTACATGGTATACGGCACTGTTATTGGGACCCTGTATAGGGGAGCACAGTACATGGTATACGGCACTGTTATTGGGACCCTGTATAGAGGAGCACAGTACATGGTATACGGCACTGTTATTGGGACCCTGTATAGAGGAGCACAGTACATGGTATACGGCACTGTTATTGGGACCCTGTATAGAGGAGCACAGTACATGGTATACGGCACTGTTATTGGGACCGTGTATAGAGGAGCACAGTACACGGTATACGGCACTGTTATTGGGACCCTGTATAGAGGAGCACAGTACATGGTATACGGCACTGTTATTGGGACCCTGTATAGGGGAGCACAGTACATGGTATACAGCACTGTTATTGGGACCCTGTATAGAGGAGCACAGTACATGGTATACGGCACTGGTATTGGGACCCTGTATAGAGGAGCACAGTACATGGTATACGGCACTGTTATTGGGACCCTGTATAGGGGAGCACAGTACATGGTATACGGCACTGTTATTGGGACCCTGTATAGGGGAGCACAGTACATGGTATACGGCACTGTTATTGGGACCCTGTATAGAGGAGCACAGTACATGGTATACGGCACTGTTATTGGGACCCTGTATAGAGGAGCACAGTACATGGTATACGGCACTTTTATTGGGACCCTGTATAGAGGAGCACAGTACATGGTATACGGCACTGTTATTGTCACCCTGTATAGAGGAGCACAGTACATGGCGTTTATCATTTTGTTTCTAACAAGCAATAGATTGGGGTAAATATCTGCGGTTGTATAGTGCACTCATGTGACCATGATGGCTGCCACCGCTGTACGTTTTCCTGACGCTCATCCTATATTTTGCTTCCTTTGCCTACAATAAAAGCTTCTTTCCAGATCCCAGCACATCACTTCCCAAACCAGGAAAACAAAACACATTGGCACAAAGCCAGAACATGAATTTCCACCATTTGCCCAGCGGGCGACGCGTCTTTTGAACGTTGCATCGAATATTTTGTGACTGTGATAATTCCTTTTATCCAAAATGTGTAGTTAAAAAGAAATTAATCAAAAAGTGATTAGGACTTCTGCAGAGGGCGAGCCTTTGATCTGCTGCTCTTATTGCAGGTTCAGGGCAATTAACCATAATATATGCGGAGGTGACGCGCTCCTCCAATGTCATGTGACAACGTCTCGTGTCGCCAGGTCACACAAGTCCGTCACCTGAACCGCGCGGCCGCTCCCTCCCCGAAAGGGTGGAAGTCAGCAGAGCCCTGAAGCCATGGAAGCCTCGTCCCTCCAGTGCCCCCGATTTACTGACACCCAATCCCCTAGTTACTGACTGATGTTCATAAGCCACCGGGACACAATTCATAGAAGATTTCCAATATATTGCTGGTTCCATTCCTCACTATTTTCAGGATCTCTACTTGCGGTCAGTGAAGAATGACATTTACCGGGATTCAAATTGTACAATGAAATGAAAGTTGTTCATGGATGTTGTTGATAAGTAACAGGAAGATCGCCAGCAATAAGGTGATCAGAGAGATCCAGTACCAAGATCTCTCCAAAAGATCCATCATTGTGGTGGAAGCTACAACCGCCTCTGTCTCATATATCCTCCTGTGTCATCATATACCCTCCTGTGTCATCATATATACTCCTGTGTCATCATATACCCTCCTGTGTCATCATCTACCCTCCTGCGCCATCACATACCCTCCTGTGTCATCATATATACTCCTGTGTCATCATCTACCCTCCTGTCATCGTACGCCATCCGATGTCATAATTCACTGTCTGATGTCATCATATCCCCTCCTGCGCCATCACATAGCCTCCTACGTCATCATCATATACCCTCCTGCGCCATCACATACCGTCCTGTGTCACTGTATACCCTCCTGTGTCACTGTATACCCTCTCCTGTGTTATCGTCATCATCATATACCCTCCTGTGCCATCACATGCCCTCCTGTATGACTGTATACCCTTCTGTGTCGCTGTTGTCATCATCACATACCCTCCTGTGCCATCACATGCACTCCTGTGTCACTGTATAACATTCTGTGTCGTCGTCATCTACCCTCCTGTGCTATAATCATATACCCTCCTGTGCAATCATATACCCTCCAGTATCAGCACATACCCTCCTGTGTCACTGTATACCCTCCTGTGTCATCGTCATCATCATCATATACCCTCCGGTCCCATCACATGCCCTCCTGTGCCATCACATGCCCTCCTGTGTCACTGTACACCCTCTTTGGTGTTATCGTCATCATCATCATATACCCTCCTGTATCAGCACATGCCCTTCTGTGTCACTGTATACCCTCCTGTGTCATCCTCATCATCATCATATACCCTCCTGTGCCATCACATACCCTCCTGTGTCACTGTATACCCTCCTGTGTTATCGTCATCATCATCACATACCCTCCTGTGCCATCACATGCCCTCCTGTATCAGCACATACCCTCCTGTGTCACTGTATACCCTCCTGTGTCATCATATATACTCCTGTGCCATTACATGCCCTCCTGTGCCATCACATGCCCTCCTGTGTCACTGTATACCCTCCTGTGTCATCATCATCTACCCTCCTGCCATTATAAAGCCTCCTATTTCATTCCATGGCCTCATCTGTTATCCAATTCAGGCAGATTGTAATCACTTTACATTTTATGCTGAGATAAACCTCACGCTAAGTAGCAGACAGAGTGGATATAAACTGTTACTTGTTTCAAGGAAAATTCTGAGTGCAGCTGTGGATGTGACTAGAGGAAAAGACATTAAATTTTACACTGTTAAACCTGGAGTTGCAATTTTCCTAAAGGAAGCACTGAGTATGTCACTGCAAAAATAACGCCTTCACGATTTCTCAATGTTTGCGCAGGGAAGTCTTAAAAAATGTAATAGTGTCTTGGAAGGGCGACGTGACTGAGCGACAGCAGCTCCTTAAAAATAATAACATTTATTTTGAGACGTCACCTGCGGAAATAGCAAAAAAACACAGAAACCGCCAAGTTCTTCTTGCATCTGGTAACACATGGTCAGAAACCACCGCGCTTGTCCTGTGGTCGCTCCGCACTGACCAGAAGTAATGATGTCCTTATTTTAGGCTTTGTAGCTTTTTCTTTCACAAGGGGGCGGATTATGGGCGAATCAGGGCGATATTTACTCCCAAAATAGGAATGACAGGTACATACGGTAAATGTGTCTTGTTCTTCTTTTTTACATTGTGATTGGAAATATATTTTTCTGGGAAATCTGTGTGATGACGAGCAACTTCTGGCGAGCACACCACTGCCTGAACATTGGGCCCCGGTCATGTCACCATTTACAGGTCAAACCAAATCTTCTCGCACTCAATGCCTCCCAAAGATCCTCGGGCTCAAGAAACCTTCCAGATAAGCTGCTTTACAGAAAGTTTCAGCCTTACAAACTTTTCCAAGAGTCCAGTTGGTCGTCCATTTTTTCCTGGAGACACCAGGAGACATTATGTAGGAGTAGGGGCCCATAGACTGTATCGTTTGGCCCCGTAAACATCTTTGGGAGCCCTAAAATATCTCAGGCTGTAATGAAGCCATCATTTGTCTGCGTGCAACAGCTTCTATTCAGGCCTCTGGGAATCCTGTGGGGAATTTGATGGCAGCCATATTGGTTGTTATCCGGTTTTTCTGGAAAGGGATTGAAGATCTGATTTATAACAGTATGGCAGAAGATGGCAACTTAAAGGAAAACGAAACCTAGAAATGAGGATACCAGCAAACAGGAGCTTTGTTCTATTGCACATAGCAAAAAGGGGAGAGGCTCCTGCTGCAGCTAGTTGCTTTACAGCCGGACACAGGAAAATTCGAAGGAGAGACATCACTGATCTCCTAGGACACATTAGGATGAGGTTGTTTTTTTTTATAGATCTCTGATTTTTATTATCATATCAGAGAAAATGTGATCAAAGGAAACATTTAAATATTGCTGTTCTTTATTGTCTACGTTTATCGTTCCTTGATTGTAAAGCTAGCAGATCCCATGGTGTCCTGTGGCTATCACTGGGCTGGATCACTGACTCATCACTAGTTACACAGATTTTTACATTACTACCGTTTTGTTGAAATGGGTAGTCAAGTCTGAAAGATCGATGGGGGTCCGATCGCTGGGAACCCCACCTTTCCTTAGAAAAGGGGCTGTTAAATTCCCCGTTAATGGTGCGGTGGTCGATCATTCTTAAGGGGACCGCTAAAGCTAGCAAAATGCAACACTCAACTGGTCTTCCGCCCTCCCATAAGAATGACTTTAGTGGGTATGCGCATGATCAACCACCACGCTATTCACACGTGGCTCTTCAGAGCCCTGGTTCCCGGGATCAGTGGGGGTCTCAGCAGTCGGACCCCCAGCGATAAGAAAGTTATCCTTTATTTCATTAATTATGGATGAACTTCCAAACTTGAAAATACCCCTAGGTAGTGGCCGCAGGAGGGGCACTATGAGCTTTACTGTGCCCCACTTTAAATTCTAGGCTCACCCCTGAGGGGGACCTTCTTTTGCCTTGTTCCTACCATATAACTTGTGCTGCGCCCAAAGATTGTTCGTTTTGTGACGTCTATGTCATTGTGTTGGTCATTACTCATTTCCTTCCATCGAATGCTATCACGGTATTTTCTTCTCGTTTCTCTTATCTCTGGGTAGAAATTAATTACCAGATAACTTTTCTACATCTCCACGTTTCAGCAGCCATAACCTCATATCTGTACAGGGCCTCATTTTATGCTGGAAAAATGGTATTTTATTTTAGGTGCTTTTTTACAGGTTACTATGAATTATTGAGCAATTAATAAAATTATTTTTCAGGATGTAAATATATATAGAAAATAATATTTGTATAAAAAGAATTTAAAAAGAAACCAGCTGAATAAATTTGTTGGGTTATTATTCTCTTGTGGATACTTTATGTGCAGGTTTTTATATATGTAGATTTTTATTTATGAGTAATGCATGTATTTTTGGTGAGGAACTTGATTCTTTTGTTTTATATGTTTTTTGCTTTTTTTATTTTACATAGCCAGTCCTGCTCTCAGCTCAGAAATGTGCATAGCCATATCTCCAGTGTAGACAATGCTCTGTGAGATGAACAGCCTGATACATTGTGGCAATCTGGCAGGGAGGTCTGTGCATCTGCTGCTGACGTGTTTAGCTCACAGAGCATGGAGTCGTCCGGATACAATGGTCTCCAATTCTCAGCTCTGACAAGCCTTGCCCTATACAGAATTAATTCCCCAAATGGGAACAAAAATGTTCTGCTTCACCAACAGCACACACAGATCTTGAAATTGAAGTATAAGAAAAAGGTTTATTACAAAGCTGTAATAAATTATAAGGATTATGCTTTATTTAAATGACTTGTTGTGTTTCAAAAATTATTGCTCCAAAGGCTCAGGGGGTCACACTCCTCACCGAAAACTGATCTTTTACTAATCCCCCCGGGGTCCAGCGCTGTCTGTTGCTGCTACTCTGGTGTTTGCTTGTGCCCTTTACAGTGAGGGCTGCAGAGCTCAGAGATTGCTTCTACTGTTGTCGAGGTGACTTCACCGCTGCAGCCGATCAACACAGACCAGAACAGTGATGAGAGGCAACACTGAACCCAAAAGACTAGAGCAGATGTGAGAGGCAGTGCTGGACCCAAAGACCAAAGCACCAGCAAGAAGCAGCACTGGACCCAAAAGACCAGAGCACCGGTGAGTGGCAGCACTGGACCAAAAGACAGGAGCAGCAGTGAAAGGCAGCACTGGACCCAAAGACTAGAGCACCGGCAAGAGGCCGAACTGGACCAAAAGATCGGAGCAGCAGTGAAAGGCAGCCCTAGACACATGGACCGGAGCACCACGGTGAGTGGCAGCACTGAACCGAAAGACTAGAGCACGGGTGAGAGGCAGCACTGGACTAAGAGACAGGAGCAGTTTTGTAGGGCAGCCCTGGACCCAAAGAATGGAGCACCGGAAAGAGTCCGTACTGGACCAAAAGATCGGAGCAGCAGTGAAAGGCAGCCCTGGACACATGGACTGGAGCATGGGTGAGAAGCTGTACTGGACCAAAAGACAGGAGCAGCAATGAAAGGCAGCACTGGACCAAAAGACTGGAGCATGGGTGAGAGGCTGTACTGGACCAAAAGACAGGAGCAGCAGTGAAAGGCAGCACTGGACCAAGACACAGGAGCATGGGTGAGAGGCCGTACTGGACCAAAAGATCGGAGCATGGGTGAGAGGCCGTACTGGACCAAAAGATCGGAGCAGCAGTGAAAGGCAGCACTGGACCAAGAGACAGGAGCATGGGTGAGAGGCCGTACTGGACCAAAAAACAGGAGCATGGGTGAGAGGCCGTACTGGACCAAAAGACAGGAGCAGCAGTGAAAGGCAGCACTGGACCAAGAGACAGGAGCATGGGTGAGAGGCCGTACTGGACCAAAAGATCGGAGCAGCATTGAAAGAAAGCCCTGGACACATGGACCGGAGCACCGCGGTGAGTGGCAGCACTGGACTAATAGACAGGAGCTTGGGCGAGAAGCTGTACTAGAAGAAAAAACAGGAGTTCCAGTGAGAGTCAGCATTGGACCAAAAGACCGATGCATAGGCAAGAGGCAGAACTGGACCAAAAGACAGGAGCAGCTTTGTAGGGCAGCCCTCGATCCAATGACTGGGCCAGTATCAATAGGCAGAACTGCACTCCAGGAAGGTAGTAAAAGTTCAGCTTCAGGATGTGATAAATTGCCTTCCTGAGCCTTTGGAGCAGTTATTGTTGAAACTGGACAACCCCCTTTGATTAAGAATGTAAACCCCTCTCTAAGTTCTTGACAACATCTGAAGGAAATCTGTCCCTTTCGGGTGTAACATTTGGTAACTGTCGTCTTGGGATATTGTACTTGTGAGTTTGCCCTTTGTGGGGCACTGCAAATATTACATTTATTCCATCTCCACCCTGTACCATTACTAGGCTGATCCTACAGATAACGGAGCTATTCCGGCAATGACATGACATTCTGGAATTGCCCTTTAAGCCATTCTCTATGCAAGGACCTACAGTGTGATCACAATGGCATTGTCTTGATTGTTCCTTCCAAGATGTCAGCATTTTATTCAGTATCTTCTGGGGTCCTGAGCTCAGCGGACATCTCATTGTGTGAGAGGGAATGGAGCGAATTGCACCTTGTGGAGGCAAATATTATTTTTAGCTAGCAAACAGTCTGATGGGCTCTTTTTCCATTCAGACGCATTGAGGAAGGTGAACATTTTTCTCTTGCTGTTTACTTTGTTTCAGCTCAGCCTTAAAAACACCAATTCTAGGTGAAAAATGTCTGTCGTCGATGTGTTTACTCAGTGGGTCCGGTTCCAGGTCAGTAGAAGAGTAACCAGCCTGCCTGGGCCTTACTGTTCCACTTGACGGTGCAGCTGCGCGCTGGCAGGGGCCTTACACTGTGCATCCTTATAGGCGACGGCATTTAAAGGGATAACATGCTGAACATCTATGTGACCTCTGCGGTGCAGGTGAATGCGCTCAGGTGTCGCCTGTTATCTGCTGCAATAATGTTCTCGAATGAGTGGAAGAAAAGAATGAGGCCTCCTTTAGATCATGTTGAGAAATGGGAGGTCACGTCTGGGGCCACACATATTATGCATGGGTTTGCCATCTTGGCACTATGACATGCAGCTTATCAGTAGGTATATTCACATGGTCCAGTCATTTACAGTGATTGATGCAAAATATTGCAATCGTGCCACAAAGCAAAATGCCCGTTCAAAAGTCTAAATGAATTTGCTTATGCGTGCCTCCATATTGGCTCATTAGGACAACCCCATCTCTACATAAGGACCCGCTAATTTTTATTTGGCCATTGCAAATCCAGCAGTTAAATCCTCCGGCGATCATTCGATTCAGCAAAGAAAAGCTGCAGGATCCTTCAGCAGTGGCCACTACTGGAGGAACATGGTATTACAATGGTGCCCTCCATGCAGGAGCCGCCCACTGCAGCAGGTCTCAGGTTTAGTTTAATATTATCATTAATAACTATGTAGCAGATGAGATAACACAGAGAAGCTGTACCGCCTGATGTGTTCACAGATTGGGATTAGGACATGTTATCATTAATAAACTCATTAGTTATCGCGAGCAGTCATCCGGGGTCATGTATACAGCGGCCATATCAGGTCACACTGAGGCCTTCAGAAATATTCATCAATTGCTCTTTATTGGGTTAGAACAGCTAAGTGGCCAAAGATGGGGGGTAGTGACAACCCCTCTGGGGACCATTATACATGAGACAATTGTCACTCGCCTCTCCCCACATAGAAGTAAAAGGTACAACAATCTTCTAGTAAAGACCAAAGATCTGTCCACAGGGGGTAGGAATAAGGGGACGCGCCAGCCCCCAAATACTGGAGCACGGAGGTCCCTACAGCACATGGGCACAAACGTGCGATAAACGGCAGGAGGGGTCTGCTGAGAGATACCCTGCTAAACACAGCGAGCAGGAGAGTGGCGGTCTCAGTGCCAATCTGTAGGAAGCCAACATGGGAAAGGGGGTATGATTAATAATCCTGTGTTATACTCCTGAGCTGCACTCACTATTCTGCTGGTGCAGTCACTGTGTACATACATTACATTACTGATCCTGAGTTACATCCTGTATTATACTCCAGAGCTGCACTCACTATTCTGCTGGTGCAGTCACTGTGTACATACATTACATTACTGATCCTGAGTTACATCCTGTATTATACTCCAGAGCTGCACTCACTATTCTGCTGGTGCAGTCACTGTGTACATACATTACTTTACTGATCCTGAGTTACAGCCTGCATTATATTCCAGAGCTGCACTCACTATTCTTCTGGTGCAGTCACTGTGTACATACATTACATTACTGATCCTGAGTTACATCCTGTATTATACCCCAGAGCTGCACTCACTATTCTGCTGGTGCAGTCACTGTGTACATACATTACACTACTGATCCTGAGTTACATCCTGTATTATACCCCAGAGCTGTGCTCACTATTCTGCTGGTGCAGTCACTGTGTACATACATTACTTTACTGATCCTGAGTTACAGCCTGCATTATATTCCAGAGCTGCACTCACTATTCTGCTGGTGCAGTCACTGTGTACATACATTACATTACTGATCCTGAGTTACATCCTGTATTATACTCCAGAGCTGCACTCACTATTCTGCTGGTGCAGCCACTGTGTACATACATTACTGATCCTGAGTTACATCCTGTATTATACCCCAGAGCTGCACTCACTATTCTGCTGGTGCAGTCACTGTGTACATACATTACATTACTGATCCTGAGTTACATCCTGTATTATACCCCAGAGCTGCACTCACTATAATGCTGGTGCAGTCACTGTGTACCTACATTACATTACTGATCCGGAGTTACATCCTGTATTATACTCCAGAGCTGCACTCACTATTCTGCTGGTGCAGTCACTGTGTACATACACTCACCGGCCACTTTATTAGGTACACCATGCTAGTAACGGGTTGGACCCCCTTTTGCCTTCAGAACTGCCTCAATTCTTCGTGGCATAGATTCAACAAGGTGCTGGAAGCATTCCTCAGAGATTTTGGTCCATATTGACATGATGGCATCACACAGTTGCTGCAGATTTGTCGGCTGCACATCCCAAAGATGCTCCATACAAGGCAGGATGGATCCATGCTTTCATGTTGTTTACGCCAAATTCTGACCCTACCATCCGAATGTCGCAGCAGAAATCGAGACTCATCAGACCAAG
Source organism: Ranitomeya variabilis (assembly GCF_051348905.1). Taxonomy (NCBI): domain Eukaryota; kingdom Metazoa; phylum Chordata; class Amphibia; order Anura; family Dendrobatidae; genus Ranitomeya; species Ranitomeya variabilis. Next base: position 232,741,066 of record NC_135238.1, read on the forward strand.
CAACGTTTTTCCAATCTTCTACTGTCCAATTTCGATGAGCTTGTACAAATTGTAGCCTCAGTTTCCTGTTCTTAGCTGAAAGGAGTGGTACCCGGTGTGGTCTTCTGCTGCTGTAGCCCATCTGCCTCAAAGTTCGACGCACTGTGCGTTCAGAGATGCTCTTAGGCCTACCTTGGTTGTAACGGGTGGCGATTTGAGTCACTGTTGCCTTTCTATCAGCTCGAACCAGTCTGCCCATTCTCCTCTGACCTATGGCATCAACAAGGCATTTCCGCCCACAGAACTGCCGCTCACTGAATTTTTTTTCTTTTTCGGACCATTCTCTGTAAACCCTAGAGATGGTTGTGCGTGAAAATCCCAGTAGATCAGCAGTTTCTGAAATACTCAGACCAGCCCTTCTGGCACCAACAACCATGCACGTTCAAAGGCACTCAAATCACCTTTCTTCCCCATACTGATGCTCGGTTTGAACTGCAGGAGATTGTCTTGACCATGTCTACATGCCTAAATGCACTGAGTTGCCGCCATGTGATTGGCTGATTAGAAATTAAGTGTTAACAAGAAGTTGGACAGGTGTACCTAATAAAGTGGCCGGTGAGTGTACATTACATTACTGATCCGGAGTTACATCCTGTATTATACCCCAGAGCTGCACTCACTATTCTGCTGGTGCAGCCACTGTGTACATACATTACTGATCCTGAGTTACATCCTGTATTATACTCCAGAGCTGCACTCACTATTCTGCTGGTGCAGTCACTGTGTACATACATTACATTACTGATCCTGAGTTACATTCTGTATTATACCCCAGAGCTGCACTCACTATTCTGCTGGTGCAGTCACTGTGTACATACATTACATTACTGATCCTGAGTTATATCCTGTATTATACCCCAGAGCTGCACTCACTATACTGCTGGTGCAGTCACTGTGTACCTACATTATATTACTGATTCTGAGTTACATCCTGTATTATACTCCAGAGCTGCACTCACTATTCTGCTGGTGCAGTAACTGTGTACATACATTACATTACTGATCCTGAGTTACATCCTGTATTATACTCCAGAGCTGCACTCACTATTCTGCTGGTGCAGCCACTGTGTACATACATTACTGATCCTGAGTTACATCCTGTATTATACTCTAGAGCTGCACTCACTATTCTGCTGGTGCAGTCACTGTGTACATACATGACATTACTGATCCTGAGTTACATTCTGTATTATACCCCAGAGCTGCACTCACTATTCTGCTGGTGCAGTAACTGTGTACATACATTACATTACTGATCCTGAGTTACATCCTGTATTATATTCCAGAGCTGCACTCACTATTCTGCTGGTGCAGTCACTGTGTACATACATTACTGATCCTGAGTTACATCCTGTATTATACCCCAGAGCTGCACTCACTATTCTGCTGGTGCAGTCACTGTGTACATACATTACATTACTGATCCTGAGTTACATTCTGTATTATACCCCAGAGCTGCACTCACTATTCTGCTGGTGCAGTAACTGTGTACATACATTACATTACTGATCCTGAGTTACATCCTGTATTATATTCCAGAGCTGCACTCACTATTCTGCTGGTGCAGTCACTGTGTACATACATTACTGATCCTGAGTTACATCCTGTATTATACCCCAGAGCTGCACTCACTATTCTGCTGGTGCAGTCACTGTGTACATACATTACATTACTGATCCTGAGTTACATTCTGTATTATACCCCAGAGCTGCACTCACTATTCTGCTGGTGCAGTCACTGTGTACATACATTACATTACTGATCCTGAGTTACATCCTGTATTATACCCCAGAGCTGCACTCACTATTCTGCTGGTGCAGTCACTGTGTACATACATTACATTACTGATCCTGAGTTACCTCCTGTATTATACCCCAGAGCTGCACTCACTATTCTGCTGGTGCAGTCACTGTGTACATACATTACATTACTGATCCTGAGTTACATCCTGTATTATACCCCAGAGCTGCACTCACTATACTGCTGGTGCAGTCACTGTGTACATACATTACATTACTGATCCTGAGTTACATCCTGTATTATACCCCAGAGCTGCACTCACTATTCTGCTGATGTGTAAAAAACACATCATGGCCCTGAATTTTTTTTTTTTTTACACAGGAGTTCCATTTTTGGTGAATAAATGTAATAATAGTGACTGGAGTGGAGCGCTCTGGGTCCACGATGTGCATCCTGCTGGGATATCACATTGCTGTAGGACATGGCTGTCATCAGGTGGACTTAACTGGGACGTGTTGCAGGTATCGATCAGCCGCTCAGATTCCTCGGCCTAATCTCTGCGCTGAACCAGTTGGACTTTTGAACCTCAATGAGGAGTTGACATGGAGAAGGCTGTTATTATGTGAGGGCCATGGGGTTTCTAGGTGGATCTCCACCTTTAAATAAAGAGCAAACATTGGGCTGCATTCCAGCAGAATCACTCAACAGTGGGGTGGGGAGGTCCAAGGAGCTGACCTGTTAACCCCTTCACTTACAGGGGGCAGAAACTGTCTCTGAAATTACCCATAATACAGGTCCTAGGACTTTAAAAAATATATCATTTTCCATGGACCAGACAATGGACCATGCTGGTATAACCTGGGTATCTCCTCTATATATTTATACTTGTACAGCTGGTATAACCTGGGCATCTCCTGTATATAATTATATACATACAGCTGGTATAACCTGGGCATATCCTGTATATAATTATATATGTACAGGTGGTATAACCTGGGTATCTCCTATATATAATTATATATGTACAGCTGGTATAACCTGGGCATCTCCTGTATATAATTATATATGTATAGGTGGTATATCCTGGGCACCTCCTGTATATAATTATATATGTACGGCTGCTATAACCTGGGTATATCCTGTATATAATTATATATGTACAGCTGGTATAACCTGGGCATCTCCTGTATATAATTATATACAAGTGCATCCCACAAAATTAGAATATCTTCAAAAAAGTGAATTTATTTCAGTTCTTCAATTCAAAAAGTGAATCTCATATATTCTATAGAGTGATTACACACACAGTGATCTATTTCACGTGTTTATTTCTGTTAATGTTGAGGATTTTGGCTTACAGCCAATGAAAACCCAAAAGTCATTATCTCAGTGAATTAGAATACTTTATAACACCAGCTTGAAAAATTATTTTAACATCAGAAATGTCGTCCTACTGAAATGTATGATCAGTAAATGCACTCAATACTTGGTCGCGGCTCCTTTTACATCAATTACTGCATCACTGCAACGTGGCATGGAGGCGATCAGCCTGTGGCACTGCTGAGGGGTTATGGAAGCCCAGGTTGCTTTGATAGCAGCCTTCAGCTCGTCTGCATTGTTGGGTCTGGTGTCTCATCATCGTCTTGACAATACTCCATAGATTCTCTATGGGGTTAAGGTCAGGCGAGTTTGCTGCCAATCAAGCCCAGTGATACTGTTGTTTTTACACCAGGTATTGGTACTTTTGGCAGTGTGGACAGGGGCCAAGTCCTGCTGGAGGATGACCTTTCCATCTCCAAAAAGCTTGTCGGCAGTGGGAACCATAAAGGGCTCTAAAATGTCCTGGTAAACGGCTGCGCTGACTTTGGTCTTGATAATACACAGTGGTCCTACACCAGCAGATGACATGGCTCCCCAAACCATCACTGATGGTGGAACTGCATGTACAACATGTCGCGGCTTCACCCTTATATAACAGTCACCGGATTCACCCCTGTGTCTTCACAGAATGATTGACGTCACTAACTGATCTCCACACTGATATTATTCTGAACACTTTCCCCTTACAATTAATTATTCTAATACACGGACTCAGAAACCTGCAGATCATGAATGTGGAGTCTGGGGGTTTTCTTTGAACCTCCTGCACCAACTGGTAAATTGTGTGACATGTGGTGATAGAATTTATACCAAAACCAGCGATTAATCTGGTCAGTCATATTGGACGGCTGGGATTTTGAACACTTCTGTAATTCTAAAACCCCTGGCAAAAATCATGGAATCACCGGCCTTGGAGGATGTTCATTCAGTTGTTAATTTTGTAGAAAAAAAGCAGATCACAGACATGGCACAAAACTAAAGTCATTTCAAATGGCAACTTTCTGGCTTTAAAGGGAACCTGTCACCCCGTTTTTTTCAGTATGAGATAAAAATACCGTTTAATAGGGCCTGAGCTGTGCTTTACAATAGTGTATTTTTTGTCCCCCGATTCCCCACCTATGCTGCCGAAATACCTTACCAAAGTCGCCATTTTCGCCTGTCAGTCACGCTGGTCTGGTCAAAAGGGCGTGGTGACATCGCTGTTTCTTCCCCCACCTCTTGCCCATCTTCCCGGCGTTGGCGTAGTGTTTTGTGCATGCACAACTGCCGAATGCACGGCGCAGCGGCAGACAAAGAGCGCGATCTGCACTATTCACCGGCTTTTCCGTGGCGGCGGCCATCCTCCTGAGGCCGCGCGTGCGCAGATGGAGTGCTCTGCTGCCCGGGGCTTCAGGAAAATGGCCGCGGGATGCAGCGCGTGCGCAGATGGAGATCGCGGCGGCCATTTTCCTGAAGCAGAGATGCGAACTCGGCTTCAGGAAAATGGCCACCGCGATCTCCATCTGCGCACGCCATGTTGTTTGTATTTGGTCCAGATTTTAGACACAGCTGACTGTGAACAACCAACATCTTTTGCAACATTGCGCAATGATTTACCCTCCGAGTTTGATAATCCTCTCCTTTGTTTCAATTGACATCTCTCGTGTTGGAGCCATGATTCATGTCAGTCCACTTGGTGCAACAGCTCTCCAAGGTGGGATCACTCCTTTTTAGATGCAGACTAACGAGCAGATCTAATTTGATGCAGGTGTTATTTTTGGGTATGAAAATTTACAGGGCGATTCCATAATTTTTCCCCTATACTTGGTTAAAAAAAAGTAACCATTACTGACTACAACATTTTTTGTTCTTGATTTCTTTTAGTGTTTCTTAAAGCCAGAAAGTTGCCATTTGAAATGACTTTAGTTTTGTGCCATGTCTGTGATCTGCTTTTTTTCTACAAAATTAAACAACTGAATGAACATCCTCCAAGGCTTGTGATTCCATAATTTTTGCCAGGGGTTGTATATGTACAGCCGGTATAACCCGAGCATCTCCTGTATGTAATTATATATATAGATAGCAGAATTTGGCCAGCTTTAGTATCACTGTGCACCTTCGATGCTGCTGCAGTATCGGACAGTGCAGAGCTTGAACCAGCGGCTCATCTATGCCGCTCGTGTAAGCTGTCAATCTTCAGGAGTGCACTGTCCCCGGACACATGAAGCTGCTGGGTCGGGAGTCGTGCGCTCCCGAGGACAACAAATGAGAACAGTCCTTTAATAAAGTCCATTCCTGCAGTTCCATACCAGTGTAGGAAACATGCGGAGAACTCAATGACTTTTTCTGTTTTGTAGTATGGACCAAATATTTCCTTTAAAGGTGATGTCCATGCTTGGGACAAAACTCTGCCGTCTACATGATTGCAGACTGCCGAATCTTGACTGTGTATGGTGTGCGCTCTGTCACAATTCTCCCATATTCCCAGTGTGCGAGACTGGTCATGTGACCACATATACGCGACTTTTATACTTGCAGTCATGTATCGATTAGACTCCTATGTGGTTCAGAAAAGAGCAGGAGTCTAGTGAGTGTGCGATTTCCCACTTGCATCGGAAAGACAGGGAAATTGTGACAGTGTGCGCATCTAGCGCTGCCACGATTCAGCAGTCTGCAGTCATAGAGTTACTGCTTACTTCTGGCCTATCTCTGGACAACCCATTTAAAACTCCTGAGTTAGATGCACATTTGCTACATTTAGTCAGATACATTTGTATTAAGAAATAAACATAACATTGAAAACTCACAATGGGGCTATAGTGTTAGACACAACATATCCTGCCAGGAATGCAGACAAGTTACTGGGGGACCTTTATATCTGCTGTATCAATTGTGTATTTCTGAGCTACCAGCTGAAGGAGCACAGCAAAGTCAGAATGTAAAGGTTTCCTCCCTTTCTAGTCCATGTTATTGTACATAGAGGGCGGTAATATTGTAATTGTAGCTACACTCTTGTACATAGGGGCAGTATTATAGTAGTTATATTCTTGTACATAGGTGCAGTATTATAGTAGTTATATTCTTGTATATAGGGGCAGTATTATAGTAGTTATATTCTTGTACATAGGAGCAGTATTATAGTAGTTATATTCTTGTACATAGGGGCAGTATTATAGTAGCTATATTCTTGTACATAGGGGCAGTATTATAGTAGTTATATTCTTGTACATAGGGGCGGTATTATAGTAGTTATATTCTTGTACATAGGGGCAGTATTATAGTAGCTATATTCTTGTACATAGGGGCAGTATTATAGTAGTTATATTCTTGTACATAGGGGCGGTATTATAGTAGTTATATTCTTGTACATAGGGGCGGTATTATAGTAGTTATATTCTTGTACATAGGGGCAGTATTATAGTAGTTATATTCTTGTACATAGGAGCAGTATTATAGTAGTTATATTCTTGTACATAGGGGGCAGTATTATTGTAGTTATATTCTTGGACATAGGAGCAGTATTATAGTAGTTATATTCTTGTACATGGGGGCAGTATTATAGTAGTTATATTCTTGTACATAGGAGCAGTATTATAGTAGTTATATTCTTGTACATAGGGGCAGTATTATAGTAGCTATATTCTTGTACATAGGGGCAGTATTATAGTAGTTATATTCTTGTACATAGGGGCGGTATTATAGTAGTTATATTCTTGTACATAGGGGCGGTATTATAGTAGTTATATTCTTGTACATAGGGGCAGTATTATAGTAGTTATATTCTTGTACATAGGAGCAGTATTATAGTAGTTATATTCTTGTACATAGGGGGCAGTATTATTGTAGTTATATTCTTGGACATAGGAGCAGTATTATAGTAGTTATATTCTTGTACATGGGGGCAGTATTATAGTAGTTATATTCTTGTACATAGCAGTATTATAGTAGTTATATTCTTGTACATAGGGGGCAGTATTATAGTTATATTCTTGTACATAGGAGCAGTATTATAGTAGTTATATTCTTGTACATAGGAGCAGTATTATAGTAGTTATATTCTTGTACATAGGAGCAGTATTATAGTAGTTATATTCTTGTACATAGGGGCAGTATTATAGTAGTTATATTCTTGTACATAGGGGCGGTATTATAGTAGTTATATTCTTGTACATAGGGGCAGTATTTAAAAAAATGCAGTTTTCCAAATCAGTCAGGGAAGTAAAATTAATGTGTGTGCATGAGATTTCTGAAATCTCAGACTTTGCTGGTACTGTATAACGCAGCTTAAAATTTGCATAAGAAAAGCAGCAACAAAAAATAAAAAAAGCTGCAAAATTGCAAAGTGTGAACATAGCCTTGTAGTAGATTTTTTCATGGACTCTTTTGTGATGCATCATATTTTTACTATCTGTCGGTTAATTGAGAAATGTTAGCGCCAGTAATTATTTATTTGAGTGTTTGGACACAAAAGTGTAAAAAGAAAGCATGAAAAAGCTTTCAAGTCCAAGGGTTTTGTGTCGGCAATGTCATTTCCCGGGAAGGACACTGGTCTCATATCTTATCAAATAAGGAACTGATTTTCCTTGCAGCTGTGTTTGAATTCCGAGGCCTTGATAACATTGTGTGCAGAAGATTCTTTACCTTTGGCTGGGACTGCAGAGCAAATGGCAACAATGTAGCAGCCGCCAACTCATGCATTACATTTGTTATTAATGAAAAATTAATGCTTTGTCGTCTCCCAGGGTGGAACTGTGGGCAGGGGCAGAGGTAAAGTATTTAACGTACAGGATATAGGTCCCAATCCTAACGGTTTTCTCTAGTTCATGGAGAAGTATGGGGTTCCAAGATCTGCATTATTCCATCATTTCCAGCTTTATCATGTGCTTTGTTCCTTGTCTTAAGATTTCAGCTCCAGTAGAGAGTTTCCTGTGGCAACATGTTATCATAGCTCTCTGTGTGAAGGAGGCTGGCTGCTTATTTCAGTAGCCATGCTAGCACCCTCCCTTATTGAAGAATCAGTAATAATGAAAAGGGGGCTGGCTTAGCAATTACAATCAGCGGACCCCCTTTACACACAGCTCTGATGACAATGTTGGCACAGGAAATGTTTTCTTGCGTCAAGTACAAGCCAATGACTGAGCATGTGGATTTTTTTTCTGACTAAGAGTGGTTGATTTCCTACTGGATGGTTGAATTGCAAGTGTTCTTTGTAGGAAGATTTATTTTTTCCCTTTCTTTTCACCTGCAAAAATTTAAATAGAGCCTGAAACATTGCTACCGTTCTGTGTTTACAGCTGCTGTGCAGATCTATACGTCACCATGGTGACAGACAATGAAATAACCATGTAGTCTGATCTTGCAGTCATACTTCTATCTCTCCACTACTTCTTCACCATTTGCTAACAGTTACAATTTTGTGAAACCGGATCACAAACGAGGCCGAAAAGTGGCCTTTTTGGGTAGAATTCCCAGGACGGGGCTTACTGGCTGCAGGATCAGAGTACGAGGTTTGTGCCGGTACCATGGAGATGCATTGTTCTGGACAGGAGCTGAGAACGGATTTCACACACAAAGTGTTTGCTAATTTTCGGAGCCATTCTGTAGGCATACGACCGGTTTATGAGGTTGTAGAGATGTCAGGCACACGATCCAATGTGACCGTATACGTATATGGAACCTGTCTGCGCATTTTTACATATGGAAGTAGCAGTTTGGCTGTTTAGATGAATGTCCTGCAATTACAATGACGCCTTTTTTTTTTTAGAGATCTGACATTCCAGTCATGAGAAATCTAGTGTAAAAGTCATATGTAAATCAGGCTGGAAGTGCACTGGGGGCGTGTCAATGCATTTAGACTTTTTCCTCAAAGAGGACCGACACGCCCCCAGTGCACTTGGAGACGGATTTTTCTCACTTGATTTCCCATGACTGGCACATGGTCTATTTTTTTTTTCTTTGAGGGGGGGGACAAGCAGTGGCATAACTTGACGCTTGTGGGCCCCAATGCAAAAGCTCCAATGGGTTCCCCAATTATTCCAAGTCTGAAATAATAATGTTCTTTTCATAGAGGCCAAAGGCACACGTTGGGCCCCTTAGGCTCCAGGTACTATTGCGGCCCCTGCACCCATTATAGTTATGCCCCGGAGACAAGCGTCCATACAGCCGTACCACTGGACTGACGAGCCCCTTTAATACGCAGGCAGTACCTGTGCGCTGCGGATAAGAGCACTGCATTGTTCTTGTGACACTGGAGCGCGTGATCCCATTAACAATAAACTGCAGGGAGGACGATACAAAGAATCATGTGCAATGGACCATGGCACCCGGCAAACTAAAGTCCGATTATAACTGTGGAATTAACGATAACGTTACCACACATACGATACAAGTTCTGGAAGTTCCGGCACTTATGGCTCTGTAAGCCGGCAGGAGCCAAAATAGGGAAGGATCAGGCAGTGTAGGCTGTATACATCTATATATATTTATATACGGTACATCCATATACATCTATGTACTTCTATATACATCTATAATCTATATACATCCATATACATTTATATACATCTATGTACTTCTGTATACAGCCAACACTAGTGGCACACAGTGAGGACCTCAGTGCCATGACAGAAGCGGCTCTGCTCCAGAGTTATTTTACTCATAAATGTGCACATTGTGCTCATCCTTTATTGCTGCTTGTCGTGAGGTTAATGTGAATGTAACTTATATGAACCGTTCTATCAGGAGAGAATGTCCCATCTTCTATCTACCTGCCGAGATCAATACCCTCTGCTGCCACTAATGTGTTATATCGACCGTAGTTTATTGTCCTCCACATTGTGCTCAATTATTAGTAATATCAAGGTCAGAAATCACGGGTGCAATATACCTGCCATTATATATAGGACTCTTGCCATTATATATAGGACTGGTGCCATAATGTAGATATATAAAGTACACCTACTGCTATATATAATATACCTGCCGTTATACACTCACCGGCCACTTTATTACCGTAGGTACACCTGTCCAACTTCTTGTTAACACTTAATTTCTAATCAGCCAATCACATGGCGGCAACTCAGTGCATTTAGGCATGTAGACATGGTCAAGACAATCTCCTGCAGTTCAAACCGAGCATCAGTATGGGGAAGAAAGGTGATTTGAGTGCCTTTGAACGTGGCATGGTTGTTGGTGCCAGAAGGGCTGGTCTGAGTATTTCAGAAACTGCTGATCTACTGGGATTTTCACGCACAACCATCTCTAGGGTTTACAGAGAATGGTCAGAAAAAGAAAAAAAATCCAGTGAGCGGCAGTTCTGTGGGCGGAAATGCCTTGTTGATGCCAGAGGTCAGAGGAGAATGGGCAGACTGGTTCGAGCTGATAGAAAGGCAACAGTGACTCAAATCGCCACCCGTTACAACCAAGGTAGGCCTAAGAGCATCTCTGAACGCACAGTGCGTCGAACTTTGAGGCAGATGGGCTACAGCAGCAGAAGACCACACCGGGTACCACTCCTTTCAGCTAAGAACAGGAAACTGAGGCTACAATTTGTACAAGCTCATCGAAATTGGACAGTAGAAGATTGGAAAAACGTTGCTTGGTCTGATGAGTCTCGATTTCTGCTGCGACATTCGGATGGTAGGGTCAGAATTTGGCGTAAACAACATGAAAGCATGGATCCATCCTGCCTTGTATGGAGCATCTTTGGGATGTGCAGCCGACAAATCTGCGGCAACTGTGTGATGCCATCATGTCAATATGGACCAAAATCTCTGAGGAATGCTTCCAGCACCTTGTTGAATCTATGCCACGAAGAATTGAGGCAGTTCTGAAGGCAAAAGGGGTCCAACCCGTTACTAGCATGGTGTACCTAATAAAGTGGCCGGTGAGTGTATATAGGACACCTGCTGCCATATATACCTGCCATTATATATAGGACACCTGCTGCCATATATAATATACCTGCCATTATATATAGGACTCCTGCCATAATGTAGATATATACAGTACACCTGCTGCCATATATAATATACCTGCCATTATATATAGGACTCCTGCTGCCATATATAATATACCTGCCATTATATATAGGACTCCTGCCATAATGTAGATATATACAGTACACCTGCTGTCATATATAATATACCTGCCATTATATCAAGGACTCCTGCTGCCATATATAATATACCTGCCATTATATATAGGACTCCTGCTGCCATACATAAAATATACCTGCCATTATATATAGGACTCCTGCCATAATGTAGATATATACAGTACACCTGCTGTCATATATAATATACCTGCCATTATGTATAGGACACCTGCTGTCATATATAATATACCTGCCGTTATATATAGGACTCCTGCCATAATGTAGATATATACAGTACACCTGCTGCCATATATAATATACCTGCCATTATGTATAGGCCACCTGCTGCCATATATACCTGCCAGTATATAATATATATAGAACACCTGCCACATGTATATAATATATCCCCCCAACTATATATAGTACACCTACCATGATGTATATACATATATTATACGTGCCATGGTATAGATGTATATAGTACACCTGTTGCCATATACAGCACCACTGTTATTTGTTTAAAACGTCAATAACAATTCTTCTAGTGTTTTTAAGGCCGTTTTTCTCCATTGAGATTAAAATGGCTTAGCACCACAAAAAATGCATCAACATCATGTAAAAAAATGGGATTTTCTGTCCATAGTTTGCATTATTCATGTAGAAAAGAAACACATTAAAAAAGCTAGAGGTGAACATACCCCCACAGTACAGAGCATGTATCAACCATGATACATTGAAGCTTATGATTGTTACAATGTATCAGGACTGCGATATGGGAAGGTGCAGAGGTCATGTGTGTCACATGGCGTCCTGGGACTTGTAGTGTGACTGGTGCGGCCACGCGCTGGGGACTGGTGGAAGCCGCTTGTGTTTCTAGTCTTGCTCAGCTCATTGGCACCTCCAGGTTTGTAAACATTACCGCATGGCATGAAACATTAATGAGGCATCCATATTTTATAAGTGTAGCTGTGTGCGGGCAGACAGCCTGATGCTGGCACTGACCACCCGTCCCAGGAGGGAGATAAAACAATCTATTAGAGACGATCTCTCCATCCTGACAGCATTGTGCGGAGAGTATATGGAGGGGCAGGCTCTAACTATGGTGGGCACAGCGGTATCTGGCTCAACCAGGACCCTCCTGTTTCTGGGGGCTCAGGGAACACATGAGATCAGGAGGTTTTTGCCCTATACATGAATCCTATAGAGTGGGACATAGTCACATGAATCGTTTAGGTCAGGGACCAAAGCATGATGAAGTGTCTGATAGATTTTCCTGGGGTCCAGAACACCAAGAAGCGTTTGGAATAACCTCCAATAGCTTCCTATGGAGCTCTGATCCACTCATGGTTCTTTCCAGGTGACAGTGACCCTCTCATCTGTGGACCCCTGTACAGATGCCCCTTCTATGGTTCTGTACAATCTATAGGGCCCGATAGATGGCCATAATGTGTATGATTATGCCTCCTAAAGGGGATGTTCCATCTAGACAACCCCTTCTAAGAATGGAGACGGCCCATGGTCACTGGATTGCTGAAATGTGGCTGCTATAAGGCTGGAGATACACATTATATAGCAGTTGGCAAACCTCTGGTTCCACTGATATCTCCCTAACACACATGCATGCTCAGGTTGGCCGGTTGTGCATGTGTTCTTAGTGAGAATAGGACAGAAAGCAGCTGCCAGACTCATTAGTGACAGGTAATCTCCCCAAGAACTTAAGGATTCAGAGGCTAAAATACAACTGTAGAGGTTGGGGGGAGACGAGGGAGGTCATCAAGCATACTATGGTCATCCTGTCCTGCCTGGTTTAGACTCCTAGACGTCTAATATGTAGATCCAGCAACTGGCTCTTTAAACCAGAGACTTCTGCAGGTGGTGTCCAGGTGTAGGCACAGCGGCAGGACAAGTCTCAGCACCGTGCACCTGGCAGAAGCCATGAGAAGTCACCGTGCCCATGGCTTACTGTAACATCTGATCCCATGTGTCTGTGGGCAGGAGCGGGCGCAGCTCTCCCATTGTCTTTGAAGCCGAGCATATGGATGACATCACTTGGTATGAGAACGTAGTGAATACCTGTGGTATACCGGGCAGGAGAAGACTGGGAATAGTTATACCAGGCCGTGTATGAGCCATTCTCCGGGCATCACAAGGGGCATCCGTAAAGCCCACAGATGAGACCCCCACTGATCCGCTAATAATGACGGTGAAGCTTCATTCCAACAGGAAATATGTAATAAACTATTTAGAGCATTGTGCATAATAATGGGGTCCTGGATGGGATCACCCTGTCTAATAAATCCCCTGAAGCTTTGATTGAGCATGTACATAGCGGTTGTCCAGCAGATTGTTGGGGTCTTCTGCTTGGACCAAGTGGAAGCTAGAAGTGCGGGATCAGTAACCAATACATTGGGCATCTATGTCACTGTGAACCCCACGATCCGGACATTAGCAGTGGCTTCATGCCTTGTCTATTACCAGAGGATCCGCTATGGTTTCCTCCACACCCACTTGTACGAGGCCATATGGGAAGGATTAATGCAAAGAGCAGAACACAAAATATGGCACAAATATTTTAGAGCCAAATTTCTAAAATATTTCTGAGCAGAGTACCCCTCACTTAAGTAAATGGTGTGCTGCACATCAAAGTAAAGCATAAAGGGTATATTCCCCCAGAGACTTGGCGGCAGCCCACTGTAGTAACGGACGATGCTTTGATACCCCAGTAATGACCAAGGAGACCATTCTGATGCTAGTTCGGTCCCTTTCTGAAGGACAGCACCATCCTCTGGACCTCGCGCAGAGTGTGATGTGGTCTCTTAAGCAGTTAATCACAACATCCATTATTAAAGAAGAACTTCACTTTGAGACTAGGACTTGGTTTGTGGGTGAAGGCCAAGTCCAGGGGTTGAAGGGAGACATGTGCACTACGGGCCGGGGTGCATGTAGACTGGCGCTGTCTGTGCGCTAGGACTGAACCACTCATGTTCCACTGGGTTTACGCAGTCAAACTGTGTCAGAAGACCGGGACCCACGAGCCCAATCCCTGATTCTCTCATACTGAATGTGGTTGAGCCTCCTAGACCTTCAACATGCAGGGAGCACAGGCTGAGATTTCGACGATGGGGAATGTGGACCTCACCGGCCATCAGGGAGCATAGGGTGAGATTTTGAGGATGGGGAATGTGGACCTTATGGGCCATCAGGGAGCACAGGCTGAGATCTCGAGGATGGGGAATGTGGACCTCATTGGGCCATCAGGGAGCACAGGCTGAGATTTCGAGGTTGGGGAATGTGGACCTCACGGGCCATCAGAGAGCATAGGGTGAGATTTCGAGGATGGGGAATGTGGACATCACGGGCCATCAGGGAGCATAGGGTGAGATTTTGAGAATGGGGAATGTGGACCTCACTGGCCATCTGGGAGCATAGGGTGAGATTTCTAGGATTCGGAATGTGGACCTCACTGGCCATCAGGGAGCAAAGGGTGAGATTTCGAGGATGGGGAATGTGGACCTCACTGGCCATCAGGGAGCACAGGCTGAGATTTCGAGGATGGGGAATGTGGACCTCATTGGGCCATCAGGGAGCACAGGCTGATATTTCGAGGATGGGGAATGTGGACCTCACGGGCCATCAGAGAGCATAGGGTGAGATTTCGAGGATGGGGAATGTGGATCTCACGAGTCATCAGGGAGAATAGGGTGATATTTCGAGGATGGGGAATGTGGACCTCACGGGCCATCAGGGAGCATAGGGTGAGATTTTGAGAATGGGGAATGTGTACCTCACGGGCCATCAGGGAGCATAGGGTGAGATTTCGAGGATGGGGAATGTGGACCTCACGGGCCATCAGAGAGCATATGGTGAGATTTCGAGGATGGGGAATGTGGATCTCACGAGTCATCAGGGAGAATAGGGTGATATTTCGAGGATGGGGAATGTGGACCTCACGGGCCATCAGGGAGCATAGGGTGAGATTTTGAGAATGGGGAATGTGTACCTCACGGGCCATCAGGGAGCATAGGGTGAGATTTTGAGGATTGGGAATGTGGACCTCATGGGCCATCAGGGAGTATAGGGTGAGATTTCGAGAATGGGGAATGTGGACCTCACGGGCCATCAGGGAGCATAGGGTGAGATTTCGAGGATGGGGAATGTGGACCTCACGGGCCATCAGGGAGCATAGGGTGAGATTTCGAGGATTGGGAATGTGAACCTCACGGGCCATCGAGCCCATATACAGAGTGGGAAACGGCAACATGTAGAAACTAATCTACATTATGGAACCAACGTGCATAGAATATTTTCTTGTGCTTTCATTGCTCTACAAGATCTAAAATAAAAATGAAGCCACTTCGCAAATAGTCTTGAATGAAATTCTCCTACTGGTTTCAGTACACAGCTACTATGTGTCTCCATGGTTACAGGCCTATGTGTCTCCATGGTTACAGACTATAAATAAACCCTGTGTAGTCTGATCCTGCAGACATGTGATACTCTTCTGCCTCTTCTTATTGGACTTTGCAGACAAGACTTGGTGCAAACTGATTTGCACGTCCTATTCCATCGGCCACGATAATGGTCTGTACCTGCCACACTGGAGAGGGGGTCCCGCCTCTTACTTGCTCGGCTCGTCTTTTGATTAGTCAGCCTGGTGCGACATCATCATTGCGATTTGACGCACTCGTGATGTCACGCTAGACCATCTAATCAAAAGAAGAGCTGCGGACCCCACCAGGTAAGAGGCGGGACCCCCTCTCCAGTCTGGCGGCTACAGACCATTGTCATGGTTGATGGAATAGGACATGTAAATCGATTTGCACCAACTCTACTAAGGGCAATAGATGAAGACTAGCAGATGACTGCGAGATCAGACTGCACAGGGTTCAATTGTAGTCTGTAACCATGGAGACACATAGGAGCTGCATACAAAGTGGCAGAACATTCTTTTGATCGTGACTATTTGCAAAGTTTCATTTTTTTTTTTTCATTTCATACACAGAGCAATAATCTACAATGAGCGGCTCTACAGCAAAACTACAACTCCCATCGACTCTCAAGGCATGCTGGGAGTTGTAGTTCTACATCAGCTTCCACTACATTAGCGTAAAATGTCATTCAATTGTGTAAATACCTTTTGAGTTTAGGTTTTTGGTGTGCCTTGAAGTTCATATCTTGTTTCTTTTTTTCTTCTTTTCCAGCGCTGCAAAGACCGTCTAAACTCGTTGGCCATCTCTGTCATGAACCAATGGCCGGGCATTAAGCTGCGAGTGACTGAGGGCTGGGATGAGGACGGCCATCATTCTGATGAATCCTTACATTATGAGGGGCGAGCGGTGGACATCACCACCTCGGATAGGGACCGGAATAAATATGGGATGCTGGCACGGCTGGCCGTGGAGGCTGGATTTGACTGGGTGTACTATGAATCCAAAGCGCATATCCACTGCTCTGTCAAGTCAGGTAAGAACACGGCTTCTATATGATGACACCTCATAGCATACGTGTCCAGCATCTAGTCTGACCT
Source organism: Ranitomeya variabilis (assembly GCF_051348905.1). Lineage (NCBI taxonomy): Eukaryota > Metazoa > Chordata > Amphibia > Anura > Dendrobatidae > Ranitomeya > Ranitomeya variabilis. The sequence goes on from NC_135238.1 coordinate 232,757,829, forward strand.
CTATATAACACAGCTGTGTTCAGAGTCTGTATATCACAACACAACACTTATAGGGGCCTTGGCGCTATAGAACCAAGCACCAAATTGCCCCCTCTCCTTTCAGTCATGTTGTCGTAGCGTTTACCAACATTAACCACTAGGGGGAGCTCAATGCAGCTCTTTTGGAGTATAACTACATATACAAATAGCTCCCCCTAGTGGTGGCCAGAATTTTAGTACCAGTATATATCTCACCGGATCTGAGTGCTAAGAACAGAACTGTTATCTTTGGTTCTCAGCACCATTGAGATTAACCTCTACTGCCACCTGTGGTTCTAGCTCATGTTAGCATTAACCCTTGCAAGACTCTGCCACTTCATTATCTTTCCAGACGTTTCTCTTCTAAGAAACTGTCTTATGAGAGAATTAATTGGGCAGTTGGATGGAGACCGATAGTGGCCATGACAAAGCATTTTATTTATTAATTTTACTTTAGGAAAACAACTTTAATTCCTTTATATAAACTTTGTGAGATAATAAAGTTTAGGACCCTTATCTATCAGGCAGAGCAGAACAAGACGAGCATTCTTTCTGCCTGGAGGACTTGCACTATGTAATGCTTCCTTTTTTCTGTGGTGGCGCTGCAAGAAAAGTAACACTTGCTGCCAGATCACGGCTGATCACCGCGGATTCTAGATTTTCCTATAGTTGATGTGCCCTTCAAGGAGCCGCTGTAAATGGACAAGCTCTCTGATGCAAACTGTCCTCGTAGAATAATAGTGTTGTGGAGATGTCTATCCTTTACTTTGGATAGAGGTTTTTATGGAAAATGGACATGAAGCAGAATGAATGGCATCCAGTATGTCTGACGAGACACTTTCATTGCTCAGCAAATCAAGTGAGGTCTCTTCTTGATCCCTTCCCGATACTGTACCAGCCATCAGATGAAGTTGTTTATCTGCTATTGATCCCGGTTGCAGAATGTCTTGCTATATCTCCCTTTCCTCTTAGAATAGGAGATCAATAAGCAATCAATACTGCACTCATCTTTGGAGGACTAGTAAATCAAAACATGCTCTAATTGGAAATGCGCTAAAAATAAAAGATGCCGGAGGGAGTTACATAAAAAAAAAGTTCTCTGCAGCCACATCGAAATGCAAGGAGAATAGCTGCGCAAAACTAAAAGAAGGCGCTTTTTTTGCCTGGAATATTGGGTACAAACAGGAAATGTTCAAACATGTATGGAATAATATATAGAAGGATTTGGAGCTATGATAGGGTTAAAAAAAAAAGTTTTTCTGTCTACCAGGGTCCTGCACTAGATGGGTGACAAACAGCAATAAAAGTGTGAATTATGCGAGTTGTAAAAGTTGTGCCCCAGTGGTCATAAATGGAACTGCAGAATTTATACTGTGCAATTTTGGAAACGCACGGTCAATGCAGGTGTGACTTTAAAGTCCCTTTTTGGAAATATGTATATGGCATAAAAAGAAAAAAAAAAAAAAAAAAACACTGTACAATACGTAGGAGAATTTGTAAAAATTACAAGTTCTTGCAAAAATTCTATCAGCGCCATTCAGCATGTGACAATCATACAGCGCATCCAAATCCTGCCCTAGATTAGGCCTCGAGCTGCAGGGCGCTATATGTGCTCAGCTGTAAAGGCTGTGCCCTGGTGGTCATGAGTGGTACTGCAATTTACACAATGCATTTCATATACATGTATATGATCATTTGCATCGACACGTGATGGCAACATAGAACGTTGTGACAATCCTCTATATCTTTAGGATTTGTGCCAAGTATTTCCGACACTACATGAAATACGGAAACCAAAAGAGCGTCACTGAAATTCCTAAGGGCAGCAGCTCTCTCGGCAGCATTCTCCGTGGCAGCCCTGTTATTACACGTTTTCTCATTACCTTGCCTCACTTACTCGGTTTTTTAAAGCCCATTTGCCTCGAGATTTCCTTTGTAAAATTAAAAAACAAACATTCCCGGCAAATATTTGCAGTTTGATCTGGCAGAGCTTGTACATAGCTCACTAGACCATTCGAGATGTTTGCACAATGCGCTTTACCCCCCGGGGCTTGACACCGGGCCGTCGTGCAGCCGGAGGTGAATATTGGCAACCTGCGCTACTGCTGTGTTTTTACGTAGAAAATCTAAAGAATTCTGCCAACGAGAAAAGTGGAGAAAATCGAAATATTTGGCAAAAATGTAACAATTTGTTGAAAGGAAATATGTTAGAACTCGGTCTGTAATACTGATGGTTTCTGCGAGAGCTGACAGTCCGCTGTATGAATGACAAGTGCTATGGGATGCAGGAAAGGTCCTCTTCTCTCTTCTTGGGTTGTCCATCTGTTTTTGGGGGGCTTTTTTTGGAATGGTGCTCGTCACAGGGGTTCATGGTAGAAGATGGTCCCCTTTGCCTTGGTAAGTATCATTTGTTTCACTGTCTTTATATACTTCTGGTTACGGTCAGCTGACTGTGTGGGGTTTATGGCACTCTTTGTGTTTTCTCGGCAGACCCCAGAAATCCACCGATTGCCCCTCAGGATCGTGGCAGGAAGTCGTTCATTGACAAAAGCAGAGCTGGAGAAGCCCAAGATCCGCACTCTGTGTGGAGGACACAGGGGGCTGCAGACGTGGAAGCTGAAGGGGGCAACAACCCGTGGGACAACCACCTAAGGTAATGCCAGTGGGTGGTCTGATAGAGTCATAGAATTCCCAGAGCCATGATACATAGGTTCACTGGTCACTTTATGCAACATGTAGAATATAGGTCAATTTAAAGGGACACCACACCTAGAAATGCCTGACAACAGAAGACAACTCTTGTCTATGTGTTTAGTTGTCAAGGACACTTCCTGGGTTAGTCTTACAGAAATATGGAAGTGAAGCAGATGAATTTCACACCTTGGTTTCCCCATATACAGAGTTGGGACTTGGCTTAATTAAAGGGGCTGGGATAACGGATAACTTTGTTTTATGTCAGGTTCACTGAGAGCAAGACCCCCCCCAGCTAGAGACAAATCCTCTGCTTTCTCCAAAATTATCACCCAAGAGGGGAGATGAAACAGAAAAGTATTGTGTTAGTATTGCTTCAAAAGAAAGACTGTTACAAAGTAGCGCCATTTAAATAAAAACATCACATTCTCCTCCGAGCACCAAGAATCTGTATGGGTCCATTCCCCTGTCAATCATGTAAAGCGGCATTGCTTCTTAGTGTCAGGAAAAACTAATAATGGAGACTTACTGACAATACATCTGGCTGTTATTTTATGTTCAGAAAAAATGCAACAATCCCAATGATCTCTGTTCTTCTTTCCCCATGACAACACTTCCTGCCTGTGCAATCAAACTGCACTCGAGACGCCATGTTTATTTATTTCTTTTACTCACTTATACAGCACCATTAATTCCACAGCGCTTAACAGACATCATCATCGCTGTCCCCATTGGGGCTCACAATCTAAATTCCCTATCAATATGTCTTTAGAGTGTTTGAGGGAAGCGGAGAACCCGGAGGAAACCCACGCAAGAACGTACAAGCTCCATGTAGATGTTGTCCTAGGTGGGATTTGAGCCCAGGGCCCCAGTGGTGCAAGGCTGTAGAGCTAGTCACTGAGCCACCATGCTGCCCTACATATAGTACAGTGCTAACCACTGAGGCACCGTGCTGCCCTATATATAGTACAGTCCTAACCACTGAGCCAACGTGCTGCCCTATATATAGTAGTCCTAACCACTGAGCCACCATGCTGCCCTACATATAGTACAGTGCTAACCACTGAGCCACAGTGCTGCCCTATATATAGTAGTCCTAACCACTGAGCTACCGTGCTGCCCTATAGCTAGTAGTACCATCCACTGAGCCACCATGCTGCCCCATATATAGTGCAGTGCTAACCACTGAGCCACAATGCAGTGCTAACCACTGAGCCACCGTGCTGCCCATGATGTTGATCCAAATCCCCATCAGTATGAACGTGCACATACACACATCAGTTCAGCTGCCAGAATTCAGGGGCGAATGTTGATATGGATGTGGAGGAGATTTACTATGGCAAATGCGCCGCAGTTATAATGCAGATTGGACCATGGGGTGCACCAGATTTGTTACATGTTGTAGCATATTAAATACCAAATAATATTGTTCTAAAGTGGCGATTTCCAACCTGCGAGTCTCCAGCAAACTACAACTCCCAGCTCATCCTGATAGCCTGCATAAAGCAGGGCATGGTGGGAGTTGTACTTTTACAACATTTGGAGAGCTGTAGTCTGCAAATCATTGTCCTAGAGACTGTGCCTTCATTATGCAATACACCCTCTGCACCAGGTCCATCTGTCCAGCTCCAAGTCATTGGAACGTTGTGATGTTACTGAGGCTCAGGGCTCCTTGGAATATTGGATGAGACTGATGCACACACGCTGCTTCACATAAGCCAACAAGAAAGTGCAATGTGTAAATTGTCCATTTACGTCTTAAGTGCTGACATAACCGGCTCTGCTACATCACTGTCTGTAACCGCTAACACTGGCTATATTAAGTGAAATTTGTTATAGCAAGAAAGCTGCAACAATTGCTAGTCATTAATGAGACCACGATTTCATAGCACTGGTGGTGACCATACAAATTCTAAGCCAAGAGTCAGCGACCTGCAGCACTACAGGTTTTGTGATACATAACTCACAGCATACACTGACAACCATGCTGGCAGAGCATGCTGGGAGTTATAGTTTCACAACAGCTGAAGTCCTGCACATTGCTGACCCTTGGTCTAAGCTTCTAGTACACACTGGAGACTATATAAGATCTAAGCTTCTTCCAACTAGAGTCCATACAAAGTCTAAGCTTCATAGCACTAGAGACCATACAAGGTCTAAGCTTCATAGCACTGGAGACTGTACAAGATCTAAGCTTCATAGCACTTGAGACCTTACAAGGTCTAAGCTTCATAGCACTCGAGACTACACAAGGTCTAAGCTTCATAGCACTAGAGACCATACAAGGTCTAAGCTTCATAGCACTGGAGACTGTACAAGATCTAAGCTTCATAGCACTTGAGACCTTACAAGGTCTAAGCTTCATAGCACTCGAGACTACACAAGGTCTAAGCTTCATAGCACTAGAGACCATACAAGGTCTAAGCTTCATAGCACTGGAGACTGTACAAGATCTAAGCTTCATAGCACTTGAGACCTTACAAGGTCTAAGCTTCATAGCACTCGAGACTACACAAGGTCTAAGCTTCATAGCACTAGAGACCGTACAAGGTCTAAGCTTCATAGCACTGGAGACTGTACAAGGTCTAAGCTTCATAGCACTCGAGACCGTACAAGGTCTAAGCTTCATAGCACTAGAGACCATACAAGGTCTAAGCTTCATAGCACTAGAGACCATACAAGGTCTAAGCTTCATAGCACTCGAGACCTTACAAGGTCTAAGCTTCATAGCACTCGAGACCATACAAGGTTTAAGCTTCATAGCACTAGAGACCGTACAAGGTCTAACCTTCATAGCACTCGAGACTACACAAGGTCTAAGCTTCATAGCACTCGAGACCATACAAGGTCTAAGCTTCATAGCACTGGAGGCCATACAAGGTGTAAGCTTCATAGCACTGGAGACCATACAAGGTCTAACCCTTTAACACTGAGAACTATACAAGGTCTAAGCTTCATAGCACTGGAGTCCATACAAGGTCTAAGCTTCAAAGAACTGGAGACTATACAAAGTCTATGCTTCATAGTACTGTAGACTATACAAGGTCTACGTTTTTTGTCCTAAGAGACTATAAAAAGGTCTATGCTTCAAAGCACTTGAGACCATACAAGGTCTAGCCCTTACAGCACTGCAGAGACTACAAGATCAAAGCTGTAAAGCAATGGAGACCATACAAGGTCTCCTTAAAAGGAATCTGTCACTTGGTTTTTGCCACCTAATCTGAGAGCAGCATAATGTAGAGACAGAAGCCCTGATTCCACCAGTGAGTCACTTACTGAGCTGCTTGCTGTAGTTTTGATAAAATCTCAGTTTTATTAGCAGGAGATTATCACTATAGGACTAGTAAACCTGCAGTCATGTAGTCCTCCATATTCTTGAGTATATAAGCCTGCACCACACCACTACTGATGGGGCAGTTTTATGCCTATGCGCATTGCAGAGCTCATCATTCAGAACTGGTAGATCTGAAGCAGAGAAAACTGTTTTGTCAATCCTGCAGCAAGCAGCCCATTAAGTGACATCACTGGAATCAAGGTCTCTGCCCCTACACCATACTGCTCTCAGATAGGGTATAAAAACCTGGTGAAAGATTCCCTTTAGTATTTAAAAAAAAAAAAAAAAGTCTGTCAACACAAAATGACTGTTCAAACCAAGCACGAGCCTTTGGTGCACAAACAGTGTAGTGCACATTCCAACCTACTTGTTTGCCATCTGTCTGAGCCTCCTCTTTCTTGATTGACAGCTCTGGCTTTACAGGAGCCAGAGAATGGCAAAAAAATTAATGGAAACAAGTAGGTGGAAAGTGCTCTTAACAGTTTGGCCATGGCCACACCAAGGGTGCACCGAGCACCTATGCTTGATTTAAACATTCATTTTGTGCTTACAGCCTTCCTCTATGGAATTCCAAAGGCAGTAGGCATTCATTGGTCATGGGCCTGTAAGTTTGTCCTAATGCCCGTAGATCAACCATACTTTCAAATAATATTATTGAAAGGAAGAGTAAATTGTAAAAATGTAATGCATTTAAATCTAGTTATGGGGAACTTTAAGGGTATTATAGGTCTGCATGGAGGCATAGCCATTAATGTCCTTTTTATTTTCTTTCAGGTCACATGGAGGTGAAGAATTAGGATCTACCAGCTTCAAAGGACTAAACAAGAAGAAGAAAAAAGGGGAAAGAAAATATAGAAAGGAAAAGAAAAGGAAAACTCCAGGAGGTGAAGAGAAAAAAGTAAAGAAAAGGAAAAATGAAGGAAAAAATGCAAGTGACAAAGCCTCAAGGAAGGGAAGGAAGGAAGGAAAAGGAAGGGTGACGAAGGAGAACTGAAGAAGGAAAGATACTGATTGACAAACAAGAGAAAGTCAATGGTGGAATAGTGCAAAGAAATGGAGATGAGACGCTAGTGAACTGGAAGACAGTACCTCCTAAACCCAGGGCACCGCCATGGGCACCCCAAAGGGCCCTAAATAAGCACAAACCTAGGAGACAAGGAACAAAATGTTTATAGAAATAAGGGAATAAAAGAAAAATAAATCACTGGAGATGTGAGAAAATACAAAGGATGATAAAAAGCAAAGCATAACTGATCGACTAATGAAAATGAGCGTAATAATATATGTTAAGTTATACTATATACAGGGCCAGTCATTTCTAAGAAATACACTGCTGAGCTATTGTAGAATATTCATCAGTGTTGCTGAACTCGTCTAATTCACTTGTAACAAAACAAAAGATATTAGATGTAAATGGTACAATGAAGCAGCTTCTAGTTGTATTGTGAAGGACTTGAGTTTTTTTAAGCAACTGTCACGTTCATCTTGCAAAAGAGGGCATTTTAAAAAGGTAGAAATGTTATTTAGAATGGGCATATTACGTGCTGATTAAAACAAGGATCACAAGCTGAATTAACAGATATAAATTATTTTTTTGTTGCATATATTTTTTTTTTCTTTTAAGATAAAAATTCCATATATGGGGTTAGTGCAATAATAATTACTTTAAAAAATATTATAATGAACAATTCCCATTCATTTACTGGATTCATGAGAATTGATAGAATGGTAATGAAAAAAATACTTAACTTGTAACTTTTATTAATCTTTTAATATATTGTAGCCTCTAAAAATCCCTATAGATCAGTGGAGGTCGGGATCCTGAGAGCAGCAGTTAGGCTACTTTCACACATCAGGTTTTCAGTGTCAGGCTAAATCCGGCGAATGTTGGAAAAACTGGATCCGGTGCAGATTTTGAAAAACTGATGCGACGGATCCGTTTTTTTGATGGATCCGGCTAGCCTATCTAGATTATTGGATAAAAAAAAATTGCAGCACGCTCAGTTTAAAAAACCGGATCAGGCCGCCGGATCCGCCTTTTTCCGGATCCGGCACCTTCCGGCTCCCATAGGCTTTCATTGTAGCAAACAGCCGGAGGCGCTGGATCCGGCGCTTGAGGCTTTTTCGCCGGAGACAAAAAACGTTGCAATGGACGTTTTTTCAAGAAACCGGAAGCGGTGAAAAATGGACGAAACGCAATGTCATCCGGTGCAATGCGACAGTAATACAAGTCTATGGGAAAAAAAACCTGATCCGGCGGCAACATTCGCCTGATCCGTTTTTTTGAAAATTAGCCGGATTTAGCCTGACACTGAAAACCTGATGTGTGAAAGTAGCCTTACTCAGACCAAAGGGCAGAAGTTGCCTGCTCATGGACAAGCACACACATAGTGGTGCATGGACTCAAAACGTTTCTATCGAGCCTGTAAACTACTGACCTGTGGTTTGAGCGTTCGGTGGGTGTCTCAACCCCTGGGCTACAATATACCAAAAGATTAGTAAAAGTTTAGCAAAGTTTTAAAAGGTCATCTATAGGATGCGCTATACGTATCTGAGAGGTCGAAGTCCAGTGTTGAGACCCCAACTCAGTGCCACTTTAAGCATAGGGTAAATAAGGTCCATGATGGATCATCATGACATGAGGAGGTCTTCATGAAAAGCCAGCAGGGAAGGTGAGCGCAGGCTCCGGGAATATGGGAGGCTCCACTGTGGCACTTTCAGTAGGCAATTTGGGAGCACCTGAGGATAGAGCACTGTATGGGGTCATTGGCACTTTAGGAAGCAGGTCTGTGGCAGGTCCATTGCAGAGCACCTGAGCTGCAGAAACTTTACACAGTGCTCCGTGTGAGGCTTCATTTTTCGTGTCACATTAGTGTTACTGTCGCCAGGGGATGGATGCTACACCATTGTGGTGGGTGCACGATAGAAAGCCCCCCATTGTGCCGAAGTCTGACAGCAAAAAGGGAACCTCTAGGATTCCCCACATTTTAGACTTGTATGGTACATCCTAGAAAAGGATCTGACTTAAGACGCTAAACTGAGCGCTAATCATATATCATGTAGCACTTAAATAATAAACTGTGAGACTCTGAGGAAAGGGCATTACTGATCCTAGTTCTCAAGTTTACGTCAGTCTCTTCTGTAGTCATCGGACTGGTCGTGGCGCAGGTCTGTCAATCCTCACGCATTAAGTAGAGAGGGCTCCTTAGCAAAATATAAAAGGTATCCCCCCTCATATTATAGATCCTCCATTGCTCCCCCGTGACCACCTATACCCCCTCTTCACACACTTTCCAGTCCCCCTCACTACGTCTGTAAATACTGGGTCACTGGTAACAAAGTGTCCACTTCTGGCAGAGAAATGTATCCAACTCTTCAACTATTTTTTGGGTTCCATTGTATCTTGCGGCACAGGCAGATCATAGACCGTGAACCATTCACTCTTTCATGTCCTTGTTTTCATCAGCACATAATATAAAATATTTCATTGTAGCGGTGGTCCTATTAAGGCGACCCCTTCTCTACAGATGGCCACGGCAGAGATTATCTGATCAGCCGTACATTTCTGTATGGGAAAGGTAGAATTACTCGCTGGTCACTGAGTATTCGACCATGTAGTACAGGGAACACTCGGTCCTCTAGAGTGGGAGTTGCCTTTTGCTCTGATTTAGATTGGGGTCCCAAGTGGGCAACCCTAAATGAGAAGCTAAACTTAAAAAAGGGGCACGAGATGCTGTCAGGCCAGAGCCTTGCAGGAAGTCCTGAATACCTCTCTGCCAAATACGAAGAGGTCGGTACTAGACATTGTGGGACACTTTGGGGGCCCGCTTGCAGATTTTGAATTTGCACATGGAAAGCATAAAAGGAACCTGTCACATTGTACCTGCAGTCCGATCTGTGCACAGCATGGTACAAAGCGGGAGAAGAAGCACAATGATAAGTAGGTTTGTAGGAAAGGATCAGTGAAATCCCTGCTGTTTGCATGCAGAGGAGTCCAGTGGGCGGTCCTTCCCAGTGATTGCCAGTCTTCCCTGTATGACTGTACACCCAGAGATATCCATCACTGAGTAGGACCGCCCACTGGACTCCTCTGCATACAAACAGCAGGGCTGTCTATTAATAAAGTACATGTCATGCAGGAACGTTTCCCACAAATAAATGTATATCACTCTGATCAGCTCCTCCTACTTATAATATCCTACCTATAGATCAGACATCATTTTCAACAGGACTGGTTCACTTTAAAGGGGTCTGCTGCTGCATTTTAAGCTACGATCAGTGGCTCCATTGGGGCTCATATCTCATGCCCTGGTAAACTGGATTTCGACGTTTGTTCTGAAGGGGCCATTGACAGTAATTATGTAAATGGTGGCACATTGTGCTCTGTTGGACATCATTTTTGGCAGTATCCGTCTATTTAAGACAGGCACCAAGCCGTAGTCAACCACGTCTTAGTGCCCACCTTAAATAGTCACAAAATGCCAAAAATGTCCGAATGGGCCTGCAGCATTACAGTCAATGTCTCCTTCAGAGCAAAACGTCCGAATCCATTTTGCAGGGCTCCAGATGTAAGCCCCAATGGAACCACTGACAGTAGCCTAAAACGCATTGTAAACCCCCTTAACTCCTCCGGCCCCCTTCAATTAAATCAGAATACCCTAATAAAACATATCAATGGTTGTTGTCTTTATGAACAGCTGCCTAAAAGTTACCTGTCATTAGGGTTTATCCTTATAAACTGCTTTCACCACAGTCTACAAATTCTAAAGTTACAGCTATTATTCTGCAGCAGTGCTGCATACACAAAAGTAGTTTTAAAAAATCTCAAGTAATGTGCAAATCCGTGCACTAGTGTCTGCTGGACTTTGCAGGTATCCTGATGAAAAGTACTTTGCCAGGCCCTCTGTTATCGGCCTCCATCATCCGCAGGCCACTTTAATCCTGTGATCAGAGAATCGGAGCAAGTGCAGGATATTTGGCGCAAGCGCAGAAAAAGATTGGTCTCTTTGCCCAGATCACAGCGGACACACAGCGCACACCGCTATACTGTACAAACGTAAGATCTGGGGGGATCATTGTAGCAAGAGGGGCTGGGTCAGTACCGATTATTTCAGTATCTGGATACACCCAGCAGACACCGGAGGGCGACCGTCCATAAAAACACACAAAAGTTTTTACAGTAGTTTTTCTCAACTTCGGAAAGTTATTTCCAAGTTATCCAGCATGGTGAAGGCGGATTAGAAGGGTAAATCCTGGCTACAGGTTCCCTATAACTTATCTCCATGACCGTCCTACTTTAAGTGATTGTCGAAGGGACGACAGAAGAACCTGCAGGGGGTGCAGCTACTTACTGAACTATTTACATAAAGAGCTAATTTATTACTGTAAGCGATTTCTATTTTTTTATTTCCGTACAGTCGGTTTTGGTACTACGATGATTGTAGAATGTATATTTTGCTTCTGTGAAATTGTACAATATATTTAAAATAAAAGTGATCTGTGAGAATCTAATCTGCGCCGCGCTTCGTTATTTCGGGAAGGAAAACATTTCTGCAGCAGGTGATGAGGCAATGTTCCTGTAGATTCAGGGATGGAGCTGAACGCCACATTTTATGGATGAATGCAGTTAACCTGTCCCCCATTATCTGCTGACCGGGAGTCTGAGAAGCTGAGCTAGGAGCTGCTGTTGGTTGGGTCCCCCTCACTAAAGATGATGGGAATACTGGGAGCACTGGGATATACCGCACGTTCAGTGTGGGGAGGTGCAGTTACAAGTTGATGACTGGCAGCTCTACTGAAGACCCCCGGATCGGAGCTGCTGTGAGTATCCCCCACCCCTAAGAGTGCAGCAGGATACTGGAACTAACTGATTGCAGTTCATGATGGTTGAAGATTTCCAAACCTCTGAACCAGTGATGGAATGAACGGTGCCCCTCACAAACAGCAGAGACCACCAGTTCCAGATATCGCTAATAGCAAGTGGGGTTTGGAACATCAAAATTGCAAGAAATCAGACTCCTGGGTCAGGGGTGGGCTAGGTGACCCCCGGCTCACAGACCCCCGTGTTTGACAGTATTCAGTGCCCCCCTCTTGCATACGAGTTACAAGCGTTTTCCGCTGAGACTACAAATGACAGAAAATCCTGGACGTCGGTAATATCGGCGCCATCAGTCACTACTGTTATGCTCCATTCCCTTGGGTTGTACAATATGACCCCAAATAATCCCTGATCTCTCAGTTACAAGCATCAGGGTGCACAAGATGGGGAACCAGCCAAATACACGAGATCAAAGAACTGCTCTGAAATACTCTGTGCTGCTGGGTAACTCAGTCTGTGATCTTCCATCAATACCAACTCAATAACATGTTGCCCCACCACATAAAGGGATGGGTGATTGCACCCCACCCCTTCCTCTCAGTCTATCCTGAAACACTCTGTGCTGCTCGGATTCTGCTTCTCCTCATATAGGTCCATCTGAGGCCTCCAGCCTGAAGGTCGCGGCTGTCCTTAAATATCAGGAGAGCATTGTAAAGGAGTTGGACAAGATGTCTATAGGTTGTATGTGGTTTTGCAGCTTAGCTTCATTAACTTCAATGGAGCTGAAGTGCAATACAACAAAAAAAACAGCGCCACCACCTGTCAGTGGCTGTCGTGGGTATTGCAGCTATACCTCGTTGGGATTCAGACTCTGGATACATAGATGTAGCCTTCCATAGACCCGCAGGCCGCTCTGCCCAGGCGAGGGTTAAGTAGAGCTTAGCGCAGTGTGACAGAGGTGAGTGTTGTCACGTTGGGCCATATCCGGTACACTTGAGACAATGGGATTGTAAATGTAGCCGATTTTTGCATATCTGGATTTTTTTTTTAGCAATTAGTGGTTAATGATTAGACAGGCTCTCCTGACGCTGTGCAGGAGTGAGCTGGTCCTGGCAGGTCCCATCCTGCTCCACACCCCTTACTGGGATTTCATATTGCCTCTGTGGGTCAGGTACTCAATGACAGAGCAGGAAATGCCGCTGAGAGCGCCAGACCATGGGACACGGAGCGCGCGGGACACAGCGCGGTCACAAGAGCCCGGGGACTTTCCTAGGTTTAGTTACTGTATATCTGTAATCGATTCTAGAAGTTGTCATCTTTCAATATTTCCTTCAGTTGTTGTTAACCTCCCCACCCCACCCTGAATATTTGCATCCCCTCCAGCATCCAAAGATGACAAATTTTCAGTAAGTTTATATAGTCACCACTAGGAGGAGCTCACTACATACAGATTATATTGCCACCACTAGGGGGAGCTCACTACATACAGATTTATACAGCCACCACTAGAGGAGCTCACTACATACAGATTTATACGGCCACCACTAGGAGGAGATCACTACATACAGATTATACAGCCACCACTAGAGGGAGCTCACTACATACAGATTTATACAGTCACCACTAGGGGGAGCTCACTACGTACAGATTATATTGCCACCACTAGGAGGAGCTCACTACGTACAGATTATATTGCCACCACTAGGGGGAGCTCACTACATACACATTGTACTGCCACCACTAGGGGGAGCTCACAACATACAGATTTATACAGCCACCACTAGAGGGAGGTCACTACATACAGATTTATACGGCCACCACTAGAGGGAGCTCACTACATACCGAATATATAGCCACCACTAGGAGGAGCCCACTGCTTACATATTATACTGCCACCACTAGGGGGAGCTCACTACATACAGATTTATACAGCCACCACTAGAGGGAGTTCACTACATACAGATTTATACAGCCACCACTAGGCGGAGCTCACTACACACAGATTTATACAGCCACCACTAGAGGGAAATCACTACATACAGATTTATACGGCCACCACTAGAGGGAGCTCACTACATACAGATTTATACAGTCATCACTAGGGGGAGCGCTCTACATACAGATTTATACAGCCACCACTAGAGGGAAATCACTACATACAGATTAATGCAGCCACCACTAGAGGGAGCTCACTACATACGGATTTATATAGCCACCACTACAAGGAGCTCACTACATACAGATTTATGCAGCCACCACTAGAGGGAGCTCACTGCATACGGATTTATATAGCCACCACTAGAGGGAGCTCACTACATACAGATTTATATAGTCACCACTAGGGGGAGCTCACTACATATAGATTTATACAGCCTTCATTAGGAGGAGCTCACTACATATAGATTTATACATCTATCACTAGAGGGAGCTCACTACATATAGATTTATACATCTATCACTATGGGGAGCTCACTACATACAGATTTGTACACAGGGCTGCCACTAAAAATTTCGGGGCCCCATACTGGCAAAATTTTCGGGGCCCCCTTGAGACTCCGCCCAGGCTCCACCCCAGCCCCGCCTCCACGCTCCACCCCTCAAACTGTCCACAGTCCCACCGCTCTCTCTTGGAAAAACTCCACTTCTCACCAATCACACATTGAGGGTACGTGTCCACCTTCAGGATGGCCGGCGGTTGCGTCGGAGCGGCAAACCCACTCGGCGCTAAGCCCTGCCCCCTACTGTGACGCGATGATGCCGGCCGGATGTGTTCATTGCACACATCCGGGATCATCACACCCCACACATAGGGCCCTGTGTTATAGCTTGCGGCGGCGCAGCTGCCGCAAGGAACACGGACATGCTGCGATCTTAAAAGAAGCGCCGCATGTCCGGAGTCGCAGGGCCGCCGGGTGCGTGTTACCACGCATAGTGGAGACGGGATTTTTATAAAATCCCCTTCACGATGCTGGAACATCTGGACGCTGCGTGTTTGACGCTGTGGCCCCATGCAGCGTCAAACACGCAGCGTTTACTTAACGTGGACACATACCCTAACAGTTCCCATCACCAGATCACACATATAGCCCGCAGCTTTTGTTTTGGCCAAAAGATTTTGTAAGCCGCCACCATAACACGGTAGACTCTTTTGGTGAGGCCCTACTCTGCTGTAACCTATTAAATATTTGTTAAAATATGCAATACAATTTAGGTATATTTTTATTTATTTTTCAATTTTTAAAATGACCAATAATATCACATAAAAAGAACAAATACCGCTACACCATGACCAGATGACATATTACCCACCACAGTGATCGAATAATATCACATACAAGGGACAAATACCGCTACACCATGACCAGACCACATATTACCACCACAGTGATCGAATAATATCACATACAAGGAACAAATACCGCAACACCATGTCCAGACCACATATTACCACCACATAGTTACTGAATACTACAATTCTGATCAGTAATAAAAAAAAAGCACCACACTATAATATCACCATAAGTGCCATTATACACAGGAGATATGCAGTGTCTGTGTACAGATAATACAGTGATCACTAGTGAAATTATACACAGGAGCTCTGTATATAGTATACAGTGTATAGTGTCAGTGTATAGGTAACACTGACTTACCAGTGACGTCTCTAGGTGAAGTCCTTCATCGTTCATCCAGCACAGACCGCCATCATGTCTTCCAGCCAGGACTCGTTTCTGCAGGAAATAACACAGTTATCTCGAGCTCCGCTTGTAGAACACATTACTTAATTTTTCCCAACTTCTACATTACACCGCATAAAGAAAAAGAGGCGACATAGTGTCACTCTACACAGTAACAGGACCGCGCCCCCCCCCCCCATTTAAAATAGTGTCCTCAAAAAATAAATACATCACTGCAGTAATAATATCCCTTAAATAGTCCCTATGGTAATAATATTCCCCATCCTGGCCCCCGTGTGTCTCATTCCTGGCATCAGCCATATGTTCTCCCATCCTGCCCTCATGAGTATCCATCCTGCCCCATATGATCTCCCCATCCTGCCCCATCTGTGTCCATCGTATCCATCCTGCCCCATGATCCTGCACAATCTGTCTCCAATTCTGCCCCCAGTGTCTCCAATCATGCCTCCTGTGTCTCCAATCCTTCCCCATCTATCTCCAGTCATGCCCCCATGTCTTTCATCATACCCCATATCTCCATTCTGCCCCTGTGTCCAGCATCTCTGCCCCTGTGTCCAGCATCTCTGCCCGTGTCCAGCATCTCTGCCCCTGTGTCCAGCATCTCTGCCCCTGTGTCCAGCATCTCTGCCCCTGTGTCCAGCATCTCTGCCCCTGTGTCCAGCATCTCTGCCCGTGTCCAGCATCTCTGCCCGTGTCCAGCATCTCTGCCCCTGTGTCCAGCATCTCTGCCCGTGTCCAGCATCTCTGCCCGTGTGTCCAGCATCTCTGCCCCTGTGTCCAGCATCTCTGCCCCTGTGTCCAGCATACTGCCCCTGTGTCCAGCATTCTGCCCCCTGTGTCCAGCATTCTGTGTCCAGCATTCTGCCCCCTGTGTCCAGCATTCTGCCCCGTGTCCAGCATCCTGCCCCTTTGTCCAGCATACTCCCCCTGTGTCCAGCATTCTGCCCCGTGTCCAGCATTCTGCCCCGTGTCCAGCATACTGCCCCGTGTCCAGCATCTCTGCCCCTTTGTCTAGCATACTGCCCCTTTGTCCAGCATTCTGCCCCGTGTCCAGCATCTCTGCCCCTTTGTCCAGCATTCTGCCCCGTGTCCAGCATCTCTGCCCCTTTGTCCAGCATACTGCCCCTTTGTCCAGCATACTGCCCGTGTCCAGCATCTCTGCCCCTGTGTCCAGCATCTCTGCCCGTGTCCAGCATCTCTGCCCCTGTGTCCAGCATCTCTGCCCCTGTCCAGCATCTCTGCCCGTGTCCAGCATACTGCCCGTGTCCAGCATCTCTGCCCCTTTGTCCAGCATACTGCCCGTGTCCAGCATACTGCCCCCGTGTCCAGCATTCTGCCCCCGTGTCCAGCATTCTGCCCCATGTGTCCAGCATTCTGCCCAATGTGTCCAGCATTATGCCCCGTGTCCAGCATCCTGCCCCTTTGTCCAGCATCCTGCCCCTTTGTCCAGCATTCTGCCCCGTGTCCAGCATACTGCGCCGTGTCCAGCATCTCTGCCCCTTTGTCCAGCATACTACCCCTTTGTCCAGCATTCTGCCCCGTGTCCAGCATCTCTGCCCCTTTGTCCAGCATACTGCCCCTTTGTCCAGCATACTGCCCCTTTGTCCAGCATACTGCCAGTGTCCAGCATTCTGCCCCGTGTCCAGCATTCTGCCCCGTGTCCAGCATCTCTGCCCCTTTGTCCAGCATACTGCGCCGTGTCCAGCATCTCTGCCCCTTTGTCCAGCATACTACCCCTTTGTCCAGCATTCTGCCCCGTGTCCAGCATCTCTGCCCCTTTGTCCAGCATACTGCCCCTTTGTCCAGCATTCTGCCCCGTGTCCAGCATCTCTGCCCCTTTGTCCAGCATTCTGCCCCTTTGTCCAGCATACTGCCCGTGTCCAGCATTCTGCCCCCTGTGTCCAGCATTCTGCCCCCTGTGTCCAGCATTCTGCCCCCTGTGTCCAGCATTCTGCCCCCTGTGTCCAGCATTCTGCCCCCTGTGTCCAGCATTCTGCCCCGTGTCCAGCATACTGCCCCCTGTGTCCAGCATCTCTGCCCCTTTGTCCAGCATACTGCCCCTTCGTCCAGCATTCTGCCCCGTGTCCAGCATCTCTGCCCCTTTGTCCAGCATACTGCCCCTTTGTCCAGCATTCTGCCCCGTGTCCAGCATCTCTGCCCCTTCGTCCAGCATACTGCCCCTTTGTCCAGCATACTGCCCCTTTGTCCAGCATACTGCCCCCTGTGTCCAGCATCTCTGCCCCCTGTGTCCAGCATCTCTGCCCCGTGTCCAGCATCTCTGCCCCCTGTGTCCAGCATTCTGCCCACTGTGTCCAGCATCTCTGCCCCCTGTGTCCAGCATCATTGCCCCTGTGTCCAGCATACTGCCCGTGTCCAGCTTTCTGCCCCAGCGTGTCCAGCGTTCTGCCCCGGGCCCCACCCCCCTGGGATCGCCGCTCTCAAAAAAAAAAAAAACGAGTTCTTACCTTGCCATGCTCCTGCGGCGGGGAACCTCACTTCCTCCACGCAGGTGAAGGACGCACTCGCCGGCGGCTGACAATGACATCAGACGCCGGCGAAGTGCGACTGCGCACTGCGGCCGCTCAAGTCAGCTGCCAGCCTCCGACAGGCTGGCGGCGGCTGTTAACTATTGACGTGCGGGCACGGGCCCGCACGTCAATAGTGTCCCGCAGGCCCGCAGCGCCGGCAGGGGGGGGCCCGCAGCGCCGGCAGGGGGGGGCCCGCAGCGCCGGCAGGTTGGGGGCCCGCAGCGCCGGCAGGGGGGGGCCCGGTGAGCAGATTAGACGGGGCCCGATGCGGGCCCCCTCTGCTCACCGGGCCCCAAACGCCAGTCATGGCTGTCATGCCCTGATGGCGGCCCTGTTTGTACAGTCACTAGGAGGAGCTCACTACATACAGATTTATACATCACTAGAGGGAGCTCACTACATACAGATTTGTACAGTCACTAGGAGGAGCTCACTACATACAGATTTATACATCTATCACTAGAGGGAGCTCACTACATACAGATTTGTACAGTCACTAGGAGGAGCTCACTACACATAGATTTATACAGACACCACTAGAGGGAGCTCACTCCATATAGATTTATACATCTATCACTAGGGGAGCTCACTACATACAGATTTACACATTCATCACTAGGGGGAGCTCACTACATACAAATAACAATGGACTAGTGAGCTCCCCCTAGTGGTTGCAGAATTTTATCACATAATAGCTGTGTGAAGGGAAGATGGGATTTGGAGATGTATTATACAATTATGCGGAGCAGAGTTACTCTGATTATGGGGAACTGAGTGAAGGACACTGCAGGTTATTTGATTTTTTTTTTATAGCAGAAGGAAGGAGAAGCGGCAGCTCAGCGGTGGTGATGTCAGTCGAGATAAAGAGCTCTGGTATCAATATGAAGGTGGCGAGCAGGAAATCACAGCCATTAGTGAACTCTTACAAATACCAAAGAGGGGAGGAATAAGGAGGTTACTTAGGGACAGAGGGACAGTGAAAGGAAAGAGTGAAGAGGAGGACAAGGTAGTATAGGACAGAGGTGAGAGGAGAGCGGAGGAGAGCGCAGGCCCCTGTAGAGCTGACGACTGCCAGACTGCTCCCCTTCGTGGTTACACGCAGCATCTGAAACCCACATCCCCAGACCACAGAGAACACACAGAGCCGCCCAGCAAAACAAGACGGATATTAAAAATAATCACAGTAAGGTCCTTGGAAAAGTTCAAAACGACCTAATCACCTATATATAAACCAAAAGCAAACAGGGGTTTGAGGTCGGGGGGCGGGTGTGCCCAGGGGTGCCAGGGAGGGGTCCTCTCATAAAAGACCGTTTACTGACCAGAGGGCAATAGAGACATAAAGATGACTACTCATGTATAATATAAAGTGAGCAGACATCTAGTCTACTGCAGAGATGGATGGATGGTTAGATATCCGATAAATAGATAATAGATGGATGGAGGGATAGAGATAGATGATAGATAATAATTAGATAGATAGATAGATAGATAGATAGATAGATAGATAGATAGATAAAACGGCTCCTTGTGCAGGGGGTGATATCCAGTTTTCTACAAGATATTGGAGGTGTCTGTGGGAATGTCTGCCCCTTGATCCAGAAGAGCATTTCATGTGGTCCGGGATCTGTGCGGCCGCTCATGTCCCCCCCAATGTCTGTATGGAGCTTGTGCACTGGGCGCAGTCATGGGGGGCAGATAAGGGTCTTCTTTAAACTGTTCCGACAAAACTGAAGCTACAATTGTCCACAATGTCCTGTGCTGAAGATGAAGATTTCCCATCACTGGAGCTGAGGGTCCGAGGCCGCCCCCTGATAACAGCACATAGCAGTATCTGTGCCCAGCTCAATATTTGTGATTACGTTTATTTGTGGCCTGTGGGATGCGGGCAGCAACCATCCTCAGGATGGATCTATTTGTCAGCGCCCGTGGCCAGCACTGTTTATCTTGTCCCGTCCCTCTCCGGGTCTTCACCTAATTTTAGGAAAAGGATAAACATTTGACTATTTTGGCCAATCTTCCCCTAAATGGCATAAAAAAAAATATCAAAATGACTAATAAAAGAAACAAATAACAAATGGTGGCGGCCGAGGCGTTGTAAAGCAAGCAGGACACACAATACATATCACGTGTTCTATTCACTGACTGTAATAATCTAGGTCAAAAATGCATTGTGAATATACTCATAGTAAAATGGCGCCCCCTCTGGCCGTGACACTGGATTGCCACCTCCAGTACTTGCATTGGAGAAGAGTGGCAGTACCTCTGCTTGCTTCCATTGATGTAGTAGAGGAGCTGTTAAGGCTTAGCTTTGGTAACAAAGCGTGTGGCGCTGTTTCTGGCACTTTTTAAGATCTCTGCTTGCACTAAGCAAATATTAGTTATGGAGCCATAGTGACGCCTTCCGCTCCTGCCATTATATTGCCTGGAGCGATTTCCTGTAGATGTATAAGTGCAGTGGTGGCGATTAGCCACTTCCGTTCGCTGACAGCAAGCAGAGATCTATAACATCATAACCTGCAGTAACGTTTATGTTCATCATTATGATATTAAAATAAATCTTAACATTTCTTTTTTCTTTTTTATCTAGAACATTCTGCTGCGGCAAAGACCGGAGGCTGCTTCCCGGGGACGGCACTTGCCACCTTATCGTCTGGGGACAAGATTCCCATCTCAGAACTTTTGCCTGGCATGACAGTCCTGGCCATGGACAGCAATGGCCGTGCCACCTTCAGTGACTTTATGACCTTCCTGGATCGAGACCCCGGATCTCAGCATCTGTTCCAGGTGATCAGGACAGGGGATCCTCCTCGAAGGCTTTCCCTCACCCCAACTCATCTCATCTTTGCAGCGGACAATGCCTCCACCCCGGCAGTTGGGTACAAAGCTCTATTTGCCAGTGAGGTGAGACCTGGTCAATATATCCTGGTGTCTGGAGCCCCGGGACTAGTGCCGGCCAGAGTCACCTCAGTGGGCACACAGACAGACACAGGGGTTTTTGCTCCTCTCACTCAACATGGGACCATTTTGGTGGATGATGTCGTTGTTTCCTGTTTTGCCCTGGTACAAAAACAGAGGCTGGCACAGATCGCCTATTGGCCTTTGCGGGTACTATATGGTCTAGGAGCAATGGAAGGAAGTGAGACATCTCAACTGGTGGGCATTCACTGGTATAGTCAGTTCTTGTACGAGTTGGGTCGAAGGATCTTGGACAAGAGTGAGTTCCATCCCCAGGGGATCCTCCAACTGGAAAGTTGAAATTTCGGGTCAAGGACCAATCAGTGAGATGACCCTGAGGTGCATCCTACCAGGGTTGACTGACCGCCTTGTTCTGCGTCGTCTACTGACCTACGAGAAGAGGTTCTACATAGCAGATTCTTTCTGTCCATTGTCAGGTGTCCATGATGAAGAAAGACTGTCCTCCATAGATCTGAAGAGCTTTAAAGATACCACGAAGTCCTCACGGTGGAGAACATTCCTTTAGCAGCACTTATATAGACAAAACTGGGGCATTACCAGAACCTTCTTATCACTGGCAACTTACTGCGTCCATGAGTAGCTTCAAAGTCTTTATGTAGAACATTAGTGGATCCCGGAGATTTGGGCATCTGATGTCCATGCAGGTACTAACCCAAGGGAGAGCTATGTTTACCCAAGAACTGAACTAGGACTTTCCACCTTCAGACCCAGATGAGGTTCCGGACGTTGTGTACTGGTACAGGGTGGCATTGCCCCCAAAGAAACATAGAGGGGGCAAGTGATGACAGACAGCATTAACCCATCGTATGCTTCTAGTCTACATTTTATGGTAAATCCATTCATCTAGTGCCGATGATGAACTTATGAGCATTAACAGGCAGAAGTGACAATTATCGTCTTCCAGGGAGACTTTCTAAGGCATTGCATGCCGCGCCTCCCCCGCCACCATATTTATTTTATTATTATGTATCTGTGTATTATAGGTGTATAAATGTTTCCTGTTTATATATATATATATAAATCTATAAGACAAAGTTATTAATATTATATTCCTGCCAGGACTTCTATGGAGGGAAAGGGTCAAGTTGTAAGAGCTCTGCGGGGCAGGGGACACGCTGAATAGCAGCTCCACGCCCCCGGCAGAGAAATGATTCAAGCACATTTTCAGCTCAGGTCTTCCAATAAAAGAACATTCTGACTTATTGGCGCTATCGTCTCTGTCTAGATATTGAATGGTGAAAAGGAGGAAAAGAGGAGACAAAGGTGGAGATTTACAGGGGATTCACAATCAAATTGTTATTGCTCATCACTTCTAAAATCTCTACTTGCCATCAGTGAATTAGAAAATTCTCGCTTACTTCTAAAAAAAACTGGTTAGGAAAGCACAAAATGACAAGAAAAAGCAAAAGAAACCGAAAAGTAGAGAGGTAACACCTGGGGAGGAGACCTAATACTTCTCACAGCTGATCGTTTGCTACAACTGTATCCAGACTGATAAACGGATACATTGTAACAAACAAGCAGGACAGAGATTTGTACTGCTGATGGGCTAAGATGAAAGAAGATTGTGTAGACAGGGACCATTGTAGCAAACCCTCAGCTGTGAGAAGTATTATTATTTATTATTATAGCGCCATTTATTCCATGGCGCTTTACATGTGAGGAGGGGTATACATAATAAAAACAGGTACAATAATCTTGAACAATACAAGTCCTGCCTGGTACAGGAGGAGAGAGGACCCTGCCCGCGAAGGCTCACAATCTACAAGGGATGGGTGAGGATACAGTAGGTGAGGGTAGAGCTGGTCATGCAGCGGTTTGGTTGATCGGTGGTTACTGCAGGTTGTAGGCTTGTCGGAAGAGGTCGGTCTTCAGGTTCTTTTTGAAGATTTCGATGGTAGGCGAGAGTCTGATGTGTTGTGGTAGAGGGTTCCAGAGTAGGGGTGATACGCGAGAGAAATCTTGTATACGATTGTGGGAAGAGGAGATAAGAGGGGAGTAGAGAAGGAGATCTTGTGAGGATCGGAGGTTGCGTGTAGGTAAGTACCGGGAGACGAGGTCACAGATGTATGGAGGAGACAGGTTGTGGATGGCTTTGTACGTCATGGATAGGGGTTTGTGGTCAGCAGCCAGATTGTAAGTGGTTAAAAAGAGGGAGCGGGAGGAGAGGTGGGAGGACAGTTCAAAATGGACGTATTGTTCTAGTTTTGAGACATAGAGAGAAGTGATATGGGGCAATAGCTGGACACAGTATTAGGTCTGTGCAGATTTTCAGCTTCTTACAGCAAGCAGAGATTTTTAGAAAGGTGAGGAACTGAAACGCAAAGTCTATTTGACAGTTTCTGCACTGATTAGGCCCCATGTACATAACCTACCACTCTCCAGTGGCTGCGACATTACTATTCCAGTGGGATTTGTAGCTTTGCAGTAGGCTGGGGAGCCATTACAATAGTAACATTAATGATGAATATGATTCATTCTATAAGACAACGGCTATTTTTCTTCATAGACAATGTCTGTATGTTCTCTCTGTGTTTGCGTGGGTTTCCTCCGGGTTCTCCGGTTTCCCCCCACACTCCAAAGACATACGGATAGGGAATTTAGATTGTGAGCCCCATCGGGGACTGCGATGATAATGTGTGCAAAGTGCTGCGCAATATGTTAGCGCTATATAAAAATAAAGATTATTAATGTCAGTGACAGCTCAGATCTCAGGTACAGGACCACAGTAACCACACCAGTGTCCTCAGGTGCATCTATTGTCTTCTGGAGGGAAATTGCAATTACAAGGACTTTACTGCCATCTTGAGGCGCTCACTGATATTACAAGACAATAAAATAACTGGCATTTTGCAACTTTATTTTAGATTGTTTAACAACCAGTCCAAGATTATCAGAAGAATTACCAATAAACTTTGGTTATGCCTTAATCTGTAGCAAGTGTGCACCAAATATGTAGAATATAAGTGAGATTTACATAAAACCCTTGTGACTCTACGGAGATACATTTTGGCCGATTATCACACTCATATAATAAAATTAGCAGCAGTGTAATATTGTGTAGGATTTATTACAATAGAAGTAGATAAGGTTTCATGTGTACATAACATTTAATGTGGCCACAGTATTGCAACTGCAAAAATTGCAGCTCGCATTTCCACTTGAGAGACATCAGACAAGTACAATGCTAATGGCTACAACCCGGACAGGACGTCCGTTCCTAGGATTTACTTATTGACCCCACTACCGGTGCAGGGTTGGGAGAAATCAGTGTGGCAATAATCAACAAACCACTACTCATACCGACCAGCGGAGGTCAGAAGGTTACAGAGCACTACTCATACCGATCAGCGGAGGTCAGGTTACAGAGCACTACTCATACTGACCAGCGGAGGTCAGAAGGTTACAGAGCACTACTCATACCGATCAGCGGAGGTCAGAAGGTTACAGAGCACTACTCATACCGACCAGCGGAGGTCAGAAGGTTACAGAGCACTACTCATACCAACCAGCGGAGGTCAGAAGGTTACAGAGCACTACTCATACCGACCAGCGGAGGTCAGAAGGTTACAGAGCACTACTCATACCGATCAGCGGAGGTCAGAAGGTTACAGAGCACTACTCATACTGAACAGCGGAGGTCAGAAGGTTACAGAGCACTACTCATACTGAACAGCGGAGGTCAGAAGGTTACAGAGCACTACTCATACCGATCAGCGGAGGTCAGAAGGTTACAGAGCACTACTCATACTGAACAGCGGAGGTCAGAAGGTTACAGAGCACTACTCATACCGATCAGCGGAGGTCAGAAGGTTACAGAGCACTACTCATACCGAACAGCGGAGGTCAGAAGGTTACAGAGCACTACTCATACCGACCAGCGGAGGTCAGAAGGTTACAGAGCACTACTCATACCGAACAGCGGAGGTCAGAAGGTTACAGAGCACTACTCATACCGACCAGCGGAGGTCAGAAGGTTACAGAGCACTACTCATACCGAACAGCGGAGGTCAGAAGGTTACAGAGCACTACTCATACCGAACAGCGGAGGTCAGAAGGTTACAGAGCACTACTCATAACAACCAGCAGAGGTCAGAAGGTTACAGAGCACTACTCCTACCGACCAGCGGAGGTCAAAAGGTTACAGAGCACTACTCCTACAAACCAGCGGAGATCAGAAGGTTACAGAGCACTACTCCTACAAACCATCTGAGATCAGAAGGTTACGGAGCACTACTCATACCAACCAGCCGAGGTCAGAAGGTTACAGAGCACTACTACCGACCAGCGGAGGTCAGAAGGTTACAGAGCACTACTCATATAGACCAGTGAAGGTCAGAAGGTTACAGAGCACTACTCTTACCGACCAGCGGAGGTCAGAAGGTTACAGAGCACTACTCATACCGACCAGCGGAGGTCAGAAGGTTACAGACTACTACTTATATCGACCAGCAGAGGTCAGAAGGTTTCAAAGCACTACTATCGACCAGTAGAGGGCGATATATTACAGTGTTGCTCATTCTGACCAGCAGAGGATAGCAGAGTCCTATTCATACTGACCAGCACAGTACAGAGCACTACTCATACTGACCAGTAGATTACAGAACACTACTCATACTGAAAATCAGAGGGTGATAGATTATACATTGCTGCTCATTCTGACCAGTAGAGGATAGCAGAGTACAGAGCACTACTCATATTGACCAGCACAGTACAGAGCACTACTCATACTGACCAGTAGATTACAGAACACTACTCATACTGAAAAGCAGAGGGTGATAGATTATACTTTGCTATCCTCTACTGCTTAGAATGAGCAGCAGAGTACACAGCAGTACTCCTAGTGACCAGCAGAGTACAAAGCACTACTTATTCCGACCAGCAGAGGACAGAGCACTACTCACACTAACCAGTAGATTACAGAGCACTACTCATACTAGCAGAGGAGAGAGCATTGCTCACACTGACCAGCAGAGGGTGGTAGATTACACAGCACTACTCATACCATACTGACCAATCAGAAACAGAACACTACTGATTCTGATCAGCAGAGGATCGAGCACTACTCATACTGACCAGCAGGGGACAGCAAGTCATTAGTAATGACATAGATGCTTCACATTAGTAGTCCTAACAATATTACAATTTGAGAATCCTCAGTGGTTGATCCCTTTTAATGGCTAGCTGAAAAGATAGTAAATTGCAGCTTCGGAGACTACTCCGTCTCGTCATCAGGCGTCAGTATAACAGAAAATCTGAAGAGTCACAGATTTATACACAACAGGAATAAGGCAGCAATGAGACAAGTGACGTGAAGCAGAACCATCAATGTGGGAGACAGCGATGGCAGGATATATCAGGAGTTCATAGATAAGGAGGAGTGTGACCGTTTTAATGTCCACTGATTGACGAGTCTCAGATTGTAATATTTTTCTATCTTCTGGCTAACATGGCACAAATAGATATTTTTCCTGTATTAGAAGTTCTAACCTGAAAAGTGTTCAACATTTATTCAGATCTTAGGGGCAACGTTTCTCCTCGTGGAGAGCGATATGCCGAGATTGCCATGAATCTACCTTCCTTGACTTCCTGCCGTGGCGGATGCAGAACTGATCACGGATCTGCGTCTACACAGGAAACAGCGTATTAAATAGTTAGAATTGTTATAAAAATACGATTATGAAATTAAATCTGGATCTAGAAAGTAAAAGATGTGAAAGGTGAAGAATAACCGGGTACAGACCAGGGAACAGGTGCACAGATTTATACTACACAGTCCACTATTTATCCATTAATATTTCTATTTAAGGGGGTTAAACCCAACCTGACCTAATCCTTTAGGGCTGAAGGTTTGCTACAATTGTATCCAATACCTCCAGGATAGACAATCCTCTATGAAGCCATCAGCAGCATAAATCTCCCTCCAGTCCTGATAGTTACCTGCACTGATACATTGTATCGCAGAGGATTATCTGGACTGGATACAATTGTAGCGAACCTTCTGCGGTGAGGAGAATATGATGTGACCACACCCTTCATATTCACTGACAGCAAGCAGATATCTTGGAATAGGTACATTAGAAATGTGTCGACTGCAGGGCTACAGGTCAGTGATGTCCCCAGGTGTCATTCATAGGACCCTCTATACCATGATGGATACAGTACGTACAGGGCAGGGAAGGTCACGTGTGGAGGGGCCGGGTGTGGGTCTTATATTGGGCCCCTGTCCATACAATGACACGAGTATAATACAGAGCCCGGATACATGTGTCGGGGTGCAGCTCGCTGAATGATCCTCTTGTCGTATTGGTGCGTTTATCAGAGTGGGTGACATATTAACAGAGGCAGTAAACGGCATATGTCACTGTGAATTCAGCCCGGAGGTCTCCGGGGCCTGAGCCGGGGGCAGATGTGGCTCCAGCTGCTCCACAAACAAGTTATACAGTATCTGGCATCATGAGGCTTTCAGATACCCGCTGCGCCCCAAGCATGGCAAGCATGGCGGCAGCAGCGTCCGGTAACCCAGGTACAATAAAGAGGAAAAGGACAATGAAAAGTTCTGCTGCTTTTTATTACAATTATTCAACTTCAGGATCTCTGTTTGCTGTCTGTGGCCGGTTATTAGGAAGATCACAGTGGCCGTATCGTATATACACCTCCGATTCCAAAGCATCGAACACATATATATATATATATATATATATATATATATATATATATATATATATATATATACAGTACAGACCAAAAGTTTGGACACATCTTCTCATTTAAAGATTTTTC
This sequence comes from Ranitomeya variabilis, assembly GCF_051348905.1. NCBI lineage: Eukaryota > Metazoa > Chordata > Amphibia > Anura > Dendrobatidae > Ranitomeya > Ranitomeya variabilis. The sequence goes on from NC_135238.1 coordinate 232,785,675, forward strand.
TGTGTTTTCATGACTATGAAAATTGTACATTCACACTGAAGGCATCAAAACTATGAATTAACACATGTGGAATTATATACTTAACAAAAAAGTGTGAAACAACTGAAAATATGTCTTATATTCTAGGTTCTTCAAAGTAGCCCCTTTTTGCTTTGATGACTGCTTTACACACTCTTGGCATTCTCTTGATGAGCAAAGCAGTCATCAAAGCAAAAGGTAGCTACTTTGAAGAACCTAGAATATAAGACATAATTTCAGTTGTTTCACACTTTTTTGTTAAGTACCGTATATACTCGAGTATAAGCCGACCCGAGTATAAGCCGACCCCCCTAATTTTGCCACAAAAAACTGGGAAAACTTATTGACTCGAGTATAAGCCTAGGGTGGAAAATGCAGCAGCTACCGCTGAATTTCAAAAATAAAAATAGATGCTCCATACCGTTCATTATGGCCCCATAGCTGTGCCATATAGTGTTCTGCACCGTTCATTATTGCCCCATAGCTGTGCCATATAGTGCTCTGCACCGTTCATTATTGCCCCATAGCTGTACCATAGAAAGCTGTGCCATATAGTGCTCCGCACCGTTCATAATTGCCCCATAGCTGTGCCATATAGTGCTCTGCACCGTTCATTATTGCCCCATAGCTGTGCCATATAGTGCTCTGCACCGTTCATTATTGCCCCATAGCTGTACCATAGAAAGCTGTGCCATATAGTGCTCTGCACCGTTCATTATTGCCCCATAGCTATGCCATATAGTGCTCCGCACCGTTCATAATTGCCCCATAGCTGTGCCATATAGTGCTCTGCACCGTTCATTATTGCCCCATAGCTGTGCCATATAGTGCTCTGCACCGTTCATTATTGCCCCATAGCTGTACCATAGAAAGCTGTGCCATATAGTGCTCTGCACCGTTCATTATTGCCCCATAGCTATGCCATATAGTGCTCTGCACCGTTCATTACTGCCCCATAGCTGTGCCATATAGTGCTCTGCACCGTTCAGTATTGCCCCATAGCTGTACCATATAGTGCTCTGCACCGTTCATTATTGCCCCATAGCTGTGCCATATAGTTCTCTGCACCGTTCATTATTGCCCCATAGCTGTGCCATATAGTGCTCTGCACCGTTCAGTATTGCCCCACAGATGTACCATAGAAAGCTGTGCCATTGCTGCTGCAGCAATAAAAAAAAAAGACATACTCACCTCTCTTGCAGCTCCTCAGCGTCCCGTCCCGGCGTCTCTCCGCACTGACTGATCAGGCAGAGGGCGGCGCGCACACTGTATGCGTCATCGCGCCCTCTGACCTGCACAGTCAGTGCGGAGAGACGCCGGGAAGATGGAGCGGCGCCCGGCGTTTGGAACGCGGACAGGTGAATAAGTAATACTTACCTGCTCCCGGCGTCCCGCTCCTTCCCCCGGACAGCTGGTCTTTGGTGCCGCAGCCTCTTCCTCTATCAGCGGTCACCGTTACCGCGCATTAGAGAAATGAATATGCAGCTCCACCCCTATGGGAGTGGAGTCCATATTCATTTCTCTAATGAGCGGTCCCACGTGACCGCTGAACAGGGGAAGAGCTGCGGCACCTGGAGACCAGCTGTCTGGGGGAAGGAGCCAGGGACGCCGGGAGCAGGTAAGTATGCCTCAGCGCCCTCTCCCCCTCACCCGCCGACCCTGCCGCCGACCGTGACTCGAGTATAAGCCGAGAGGGGCACTTTCAGCCCAAAAATTTGGGCTGAAAATCTCGGCTTATACTCGAGTATATACGGTATATAATCTTAGTTTTATGTAAATTAAGCCATACCGTCAGCATGGAGAATATGTATATATATATATATATATATATATATATATATATATATATATATATATATATATTTATTAATTTGCCCTGAACATTTTTGAGTATATAAATATCCTGTAGATTGGATTAAATGACATTACTCCAATTTCTGGTGCTGAGTGACTACTCGCCAATGGTGGGAGGCTCTGCCATTAATCTGAAAGTCAGCACCACAATGCCGTGACATGGAGACACTGGGGAGGGTGACCGCCCCATGCCCTCTCCTCTGTTTGCCACGAACGTTCCCAGCATCCTCCATGTCCTGGACGCGGCCGTCTGTCACTGCGCCCTTCTCATAGGCGGTCAGTGAATACCGGTGGGGTGAACGGCCGGCGCCTGCCCTCTCCTCTCTCGTATGTCAGTTGTCTTTACACTTTGGCTCTGATTCATCATCATCTTTGCACCTTTTTTTCTGGAGTAAAAATGGCTTAAACAACAACTTTTATATTTGCCCCTTATTCGTTATTTTATTAGCGCATTTTTTTTAGCTTTTTTTTTTTTGTTTGCTATTATGGGAACGGTTTACCTTATCGAGATATTTTTAAACTAAATGTATCATTTGTGACTTTTCGGAATGTTGGTGCAGTTGAAGACTAATGTGCAACACTTAAAGGATTGTGTAATTTTTGCTGTAAAAAAAAAAGGTGCTAAAAGGCAACAGACGAGTAAAAAAAAAATTGCACAAAATTTATAAACCCGATGGTGCCATTTTAACTATTTTGGGGCAAAAATGAAAAAAGTCAGTTAGAAAAAAAGAATTAGACAAGTGTGAACCCTGTGCAAAATCGAACAGTGCTTAAGGGTTTATGTTAATACATTTTCTGACTCTATCAGAGGCTTTATACAAGTTGAATGAATAAGAAAAAATCAAAATCATGGCGCACTATGGCCCCCAATTCATCATTCTTGTTGAACTTTTTTTTATTTTTTTTAAGAAGGGGGGGACCATCAGGAATTTTATAACAGAAGAATAGGGAAAGAGAAAAGATGCAAATTTTTGTGCAAAAACGTTGCAACTTTTGGCACTTTTTTGAAAATTGGGTGGACTTAATGTGAGTGGGTGTGGTGTAGCGCAACCAAACAGATTCACTATAAGGAACTTGCACCATTTTAATGTAAAACGTGCTAAAAAAAAAAAGGTTGCAATTGGGTGTTGAATTTTACCGTGCCGGACGCTTCTCTGCCCCAACATCATCTGTTGGAGGAGAGTTGGGATACAACAATGTGAACCACATCGTTGGCCGATCCCGCTGAAACTTTTTGGTTCGTTCGACTTTACCCAAATGTGTTTTGGAGGCTTCAAAAAAGTTGTAGATACATTTTATTTATAAAGTGATCGCATGTTATTTTCATAAAAAACATCTTCTTACTTTTTTATTTAATCTGTACCTTAAAAAGAGATTTAGAAACCTAAAAGTAAAACTTAAGAAAAAATAAAACTGCTTTATAGACTATTCAGTATAATCCCTTAAAGAAAAAAAACTTAGCCATTTTTCTTTTAAAAATTGCATATTTACCAAACATAAAAAAAGCTTCACTTAAATGTGATAGTAAAGTTGGAATTAGTAAAATAATACTTTGCTTCAGGCCAGACCGATACGTAATCTGGGCTTTTTCATTCCAGGATATAATTCCTCCAGGCCCTGACCCATAATATGATTATTGGGGATTTATAATAGTGCAGTAAATTACAAGATTTCATTCTTATGACCCTTCTCAGATTATTTCAGGAAATTGAAAAACCCTTTGGCCGTAGCGCTCGTTCATCAGGTCAACTGCCTGGAGATTTATGGTGGAGCTTTCACATGGGGTTGCAGGGATATAAGTGTCCTATTGACCCTGTGACCTTTCAGGCTTTTAATGATTAGTATGCAGATGAGGCCAGGGGGGGTCCAGACACTTGTTGTATGTGAAGACCTGAACATCCATTAGTATTAATAGGTGTTAATTTGTCTGCAGACCCCCTGGTAACAATGACAAATGACCCGGCCATTGTGGCGGAGGGAGTGACAGATGTGTTTGGGAGTGTGTTGGCTTTCAGGCTGGTGAATAGTGGGATGGAGGGACAAGGTTAAGACACCCAAGGTGAACACTGGGCTGCACTGGGGCAGGTGGCACAATGGTGGTCACAGATGCCCCCCTGGCCCATTCCCCTTTTCATTAGCCTAATTACAGAAGCAGCCGGGGCTACAAACTGATGTGGATTATCAGGCCTGTAATGGTTCCCAGGGGACAACTTGTTGCGAGTAACATCTCCAGAGTTCAGGGATAGCGAAGATTCAGCACCAGAGGAGCTTACAATCTAATAGGCCATTTAAAGCAAATCTTTGATTTTTTTTTTGTCCTCTGTATGAGACTATGTGCACAGAGTCTTTCATGGAGACGTCCAGGGAGGTCGGCTAGTCTCAAATCTTAAACCTCTCAATAATATGTGCAGTTGTAGCACCATGGATGGCAAGAAGAAGAAACAAGTTAACCTTGGAACAAATCAAGTCAGACATGTCACTGGAAACAAGGATTACCAAGCTATGACTTGTCTACTGAGGACACATCATACGAAGAGAGAAATCACCGGAGAACATCATGGTCGGAAGAATAGAAGGAACGAGGCTAACTGGGGGAGCAGCAACCCGATGGCTTGGTACTATCAAGATAACTTAGGAGAAAACTCTAGTGACCTATCTAGGCTGCACAAGATCAATCTTCCTACAGAGAATTCATCCATCAAGTCACCATGACTTGAGATCCAGCCAAAGGCTGTAAAATAAAAAAGTAACAGGAACACCAAACTGCTTGGAGTCATCTTATAGCCTTTATCTTTAACAGGTTTGTCTATAACCTTCCAATTTCCTGAGACAAGTCTCTCCTCAGCTTTCTTTGTTCCATGTTGAGTGTGGTACACACCAGGATACCAAACAGAACAGTGACTACTTTTCATGTGGTACACACCATGATACCAAACAGAACAGTGACTACTTTTCACGTGGTACACACTATGATACCAAACAGCACAGTGACTTTTCATGTGGTACACACCATGATACCAAACAGCACAGTGACTTCTTTTCACGTGGTACACACCATGATACCAGACAGCACAGTGACTACTTTTCACGTGGTACACATCATGATACCAGACAGCACAGTGACTACTTTTCACGTGATACACACCATGATAACAGCAGTGACTACTTTTCACGTGGTACATACCATGATAACAAACAGCACAGTGACTACTTTTCAAGTGGTACATACCATGATACCAAACAGAACAGTGACTACTTTTCACGTGGTACACACCATGATAACAAACAGCACAGTGACTACTTTTCACGTGGTACATACCATGATACCAAACAGAACGGTGACTATTTTTCACCCTTTAAAAAAAGCAGAATAACTCCGAGTTTGTAGACATCTATAATGCTAATTACAAGACACCTTAGTCTAACATGTCCCTTTGGTCATATTATTTTTAATCTTTTCTAGGGGAACCATCATTTTTGTCTAGGACATTTCTATTAGTCTTTTTTTAATGTTTCTGTTGAACTAAAATTTACAAGAAAAGTTTGATTTTCATTAGTTGATATTCAAATTATTTCAGTGACCATTGTTTTCTTACTTTACCAGAAGGTACCAACAATTTTGTCCTTGTGTGTTCACTGATGCCACGTGTGCCAGGTTCATGGATGGCAATGGATAAATGTCGTCCTTGCCTTCTGTATACACAAGTGCCGTATGTACATATATGTGGATATACTTTGCGCCTTTGATGAACAAGCCCCATTATACATTAATAAAAGCGCATGAGTGGGGATATATTAACCCTTTACTTAACAGGAGAAACTGTCATTACTGAAGAACAATGGAAACGCTACTTCTGCTTCTTTGTCAGTCCGACTGACTGAAGTGACAGGATGTATAATGGCGGAGCGAGACGTGCAGCTCAGACGCGAATGCTCCCCTTAATAAATGGCTGCCTTGTATAAATATATCTTCAGCCAATCAAGGTAATGGGCACAGGAGGCTGTGAGTAATGGACTCTTTATATTTATGAGGTCTCCGTAGATGTGGCGTCAATGCAGCAAGAGAAAACACCCAATAATGATTATGGGAGTGCAATTTAACCCCTAAACTACTGCCGAGCAAGCGATGCCCAGGGGTATGAAATATCCATTGTGTCAAAAGATCCTCAGTGGGGTCTATGATGTAGGTAAGCATGGACACATGATGGTGCCTGCAAAGATGTGCTCCATTAGAGGAACACTAAACCCAGAAATAGGAATATGGCCGCCCCGGACAGAACAAAGGGTTAATCTGCTGATTAGTGCTATCTTTGGCTGACGGCCCACCAAAGCCCAACCCCTTTATCCAAGGGGCGGGCTTATCGATTTTTGACATACTGCACACAAAACAAAGGGGGGAGGCTCCTGCTGCAGTCAGTTGTCTCACAGCCATATACAGGACAGAGAGGAGGAGGACAAGGCTGAGCTCCTGAAACATGGAGATGCATTTACACATTGTGATTTATTTATTTTTTAATTTTGTGCATTTTTTTGTATAAACAGTGCGATTTGGATACTAGAGCCCTCAACCATCCAATACTTCACGAGATTGTCCCACAAAAAAAGGGCCTTTAACATGTGGACTTATACCAACGTAGGAGTTCCTGCGAGCATTTTCCATCATTCGCAGGCAGGTCAACGGTAAAGGCAATGTATCACCTATTTACTAATTAGAAGTAGAAAGTTATACATATATATGTTTTACAGCAGCTGAGTGGACCAATGGGGACAAAACACTAGAAAGAATTCACAGATGTCTATGGGAGAGTGATGTGAGCATGCTCTGTAACCTGCGCAGCGCTCATCGTACAGTAGGAGGAGTAGGTGAGCTGTGATATAACCAATTGTGAATGATAGATCCCGTGACATTCTGTGATAAGGAGAGGATATTGCTGGCCAGGGACGGACATTTCTGGCCACAGGCGGACATTGCTGGCCACGGGCGGACATTGCTGGCCACGGGCAGTGAAGAAGTCAAGCGCAGAATTTCATTCAGTTAATTGGAGGTCAGGTGATGCCACGGGGACGGTAACGATCAATAAAGGGAGAATGAAAATGTACTTTGGGTGATTAGTTTCATTTACACACCGGATCTTTAATAAGAGACTGAAGGTGGAAGAGGGGACACGGCGAGCGTGATCAATCGTGGAAATGACAGCAGCACAGCGCCGCAGCCATGGGCGTAGATCATAAATAATCACACTGTAATGTCTCCAGATAGCGAGCGGTGCGGAGCCTCGTCCAGCAGACGGATCCTGGGCTGGACGCAGTTGTTTGCTGGTGATATTCACTGGACATATAATAAGTTTAGTAACGACTTTTCAAGATCTAACCATTAAATGGATTCCATTACAGCCAATGAGGGGTGCAATGCCACGGTCACTGCTTATATTGGAAACACATGTTAAAAGGAGGCAATCGATGCAGTGTGACGATAGTCTTACATCCAGAAACAGCTGAAGGTTTGTTACAATTGAATCCAGTCCTCTGTGACATCAGCAGCACAAATCCCATTCTACATGGTTACAATGTATCACCTCACAGAGTATGGTGTACGCATGAACAACTGTAGCAAACCCTCAGATGTGAAGTCTCAATACATTTACAGCATCTGACTGAACACAAGCATGTTCCTATGACAATAAGCAGAGATATTTAACCCCTTAGTGACAGAGCCAATTTGCGGATTAATAACCGAGCTAATTTTTACAATTCTGACCACTGTCACTTTATGTGGTTATAACTCTAACGCTTCAACGGATCCCACTGATTCTGAGACTGTTTTTTGTGACATATTGTACTTTATGTAAGTGGTAACATTTCTTCGGTATGACTTGCGTTTATTTCTGAAAAAAAAAATATTTTGAAAATTTTGAATATTTTGCAATTTTCAAATTTTGCATTTTTATGCCCTTAAATCGGAGAGATATGTCACACAAAATAGTTAATAAATAACATTTCCCACATGTCTACTTTACATCAGCACAATTTTGGAAACAATTTTTTTTTTGTTAGGAAGTTATAAGGGTTAAAGTTGACCAACGATTTCAAATTTTTCCAACAAAATTTATAAAACCATTTTTTTAGGGACCACCTCACATTTGAAGTGACTTTGGGGGGTCAAAATAACAGAAAATACCCAAAAGTGACACCATTCTAAAAACTGCACCCCTCAAGGTGCGCAAAACCACATTCAAGAAGTTTATTAACCCTTCAGGTACTTCACGAGAAATAAAGCAATGTGGAAGGAAAAAATGAATATTTTAGTTTTTTCACAAAAAATTTAATTTGGAACTAATTTTTTTCATTTTCACAAGGGTATCAGGAGAAAATGGACCACAAAGTTTGTTGTGCAATTTCTCCTGAGTACGCCAATACCCCATATGTAGGGGAAAGCCACTGTTTGGGTGCACGTCAGGGCTCAGAAGGGAGGGAGCGCCATTTAACTTTTTGAATGAAATCAATGGTGGCGCCATGTCATGTTTGGAGACCCCCTGATGTACCTAAAACAGTGGAAACCCCCCTAATTCTAACTCCAACCCTAACCCCAACACACCCCTAACACACCTCTAACCCTAATCCCAGCCCTAATCCTAACCCCAATCCACCCCTAACCCTAATCCCAGCCCTAACCCCAACACATCCATAACCCTAACTATAACCCTAACCCCAACTACAAACCTAACCCTAGCCCATCTCACTTTAGCCCAACTCTAAAGGTACCGTCACATTTAGCGACGCTGCAGCGATCTAGACAACGATGCCGATCGCTGCAGCGTCGCTGTTTCATCGCTGTGTGGTCGCTGGAGAGCTGTCACACAGACAGCTCTCCAGCAACCAACGATGCCGGTCCCCGGGTAACCAGGGTAAACATCGGGTTACTAAGCGCAGGGCCGCGCTTAGTAACCCGATGTTTACCCTGGTTACCAGTGCTAATGTAAAAAAAAACCAAACACTACATACTTACATTCCGGTGTCTGTCCCCCGGCGCTGTGCTTTCCTGCACTGACTGTGAGCGCTGGCCGGAAAGCACAGCGGTGACGTCACCGCTGTAATCTGCTTTACGGCTGGCCGGCGCTGACAGTGCAGGAAAGCACAGCGCCGGGGGACAGACACCGGAATGTAAGTATGTAGTGTTTGGTTTTTTTTACATTTACACTGGTAACCAGGGTAAACATTGGGTTACTAAGCGCGGCCCTGCGCTTAGTAACCCGATGTTTACCCTGGTTACCAGTGAAGACATCGCTGAATCGGCGTCACACACACCGATTCAGCGATGTCTGCGGGAGTCCAGCGACGAAATAAAGTTCTGGACTTTCTGCTCCGACCAACGATGGCACAGCAGGATCCTGATCGCTGCTGCGTGTCAAACTCAACGATATCGCTATCCAGGACGCTGCAACGTCACAGATCGCTAGCGATATCGTTCAGTGTGAAGGTATCTTAACCCTAATGGAAAAATGGAAATAAATTTATTTTTCCCTATCTAAGGGGGTGATAAATAATAATAATAATAATTTTTATTTATATAGCGCCAACATATTCCGCAGCACTTTACAATTAAGCGGGGACATGTACAAACAATAAATTCAATACAGGTTAAGACAATTTAAAACAGTGACATTAGGGGTGAGGTCCCTGCTCGCAAGCTTACAATCTACAAGGAAATGGGGGGACACAATAGGTGAAAAGTGCTCGTTATTTCAGGTCTGGCAATTATAATACATAGGGATTTTCATACAAAGCTGCATGATCCGGTCATCAGCCCGTGTGTTTAAGTGCAATAGTCAAGTATCAAGTGCAGTTATCATGTGCATGGAGGGTGTGGAGACAGATGAATAGTAGGGGGCAGATTCAGAGTAATATTTGGAAGGAGGGAACAGGGCAAAGTTAGTTTACTGAGCAGTTGGTGTGGTAGGCTTGTTTGAATAGATGGGTTTTTAAAGCTCGCTTGAATAGGTCGGAGCTAGGTATCAGTCTGATCGTCTAGGAAAGTGCATTCCAGAGAGCTGGCGCAGCACGAGAGAAGTCTTGGAGACGGAGGTGCGAGGTGCGAGGTTCGGATTACGGGGGATGTTAGCCTTAGGTCATTTGTAGAACGGAGGGCACGTGTAGGGCGATAGACAGAGATGAGAGAGGAGATATAAGGCGGTGCAGAACTGTGGAGAGCTTTGTGGGTGAGAGAGATGAGTTTGTACTGGACCCTGTAGCGAATGGGTAGCCAGTGTAATGACTGGCACAAGATGGAGGCATCGGTGAAGCGGCTGGACAGAAATATGACCCTGCTGCAGCATTCAAGATGGATTGGAGAGGAGAAAGTTTGGTAAGAGGGAGACTGATAAAGGGGGTTTTATTAATTTTTTTTTTAATTTTGATCACTATGATAGACAAAATGAACCAGTAGGAACATTTTCCTATTGTTGCCATGTGCCGACTGGCAGATCTCGGCGGGCGCACTGCGCATGCACCCGCCATTTTCTCCTGAAAGAAGATGCCGGCGGCCCGGGGGATTTCTCGGGGGGATGCTGAAGGATCCAGGGACAACGGAGGTATCCGGGGGGGATCGGGGGACCTTATTTCTCTGTGCGATCACATCAGAGGAGAGAGAAATTAAATGGAAAATCGGCCTTTTTTTTGGGGGGGGGCGGTCGCCGTTATACCATTAATAACGGCGATTACAACACCGGGGTCGGTAAATACCGACCTGAATCATGTTCTCTGGTGTCTCAGCTACCTCTGGCAACCGAGACCCCTGAGAAATTACGACTCTGGGTGGCGCTATACACTTTTTCCACAGGACTGTTAAGCTGTGGTTTAAGTAGGTACCCTTAATTGCCAATGTTAAAAGGCGTATCGGCGGTTGTTAAGGGGTTAAATGTTGAGAAGAAACAACAGAAAACAAAGAACACGGATTGGTTATTCCCAAAATAACAAGTTATCCCCTATTCATAGCAAGGATAGCGGAGAACTTACTGATCGTTGTGTCCCAGACAATTGGGGCCCCCAATCTTGAATGAAGTTGAGGTGCACGTGCTCAACCTTTGCTCCATTGTCTTTGGGACTGATGAAGAACGCTGAGTATAGCGCTCCGCTATTTACAGAAACCACATAGACAAGAAATAGAGCCGAGGATGAGAATGTGCGCCTCCTCTCCATTCCAGACTGAACTCTGCAGAGCCCCATTCTCAGGATCGCTGGAGGTCCCAGAGGTAAGACCCCCAGCAATCAGCAAGTCATCCCTCTCTTGTGGATTCTAAAGGTACCGTCACACTAAGCGACGCTGCAGCGATAGCGACAGCAATGCCGATCGCTGCAGCGTCGCTGTGTGGTCGCTGGAGAGCTGTCACACAGACCGCTCTCCAGCGACCAGCGATGCCGAGGTCCCCGGGTAACCAGGGTAAACATCGGGTTGCTAAGCGCAGGGCCGCGCTTAGTAACCCGATGTTTACCCTGGTTACCAGCGTAAAAGTTAAAAAAACAAACAGTACATGCTCACCTGCGCGTCCCCCAGCCTCTGCATCCTGACGCTGACTGAGCTCCGGCCCTAACAGCACAGCGGTGACGTCACCGCTGTTGCTTTCACTTTCAGTTTAGGGCCGGCGCTCAGTCAGTGTCAGGAAGCAGAGGCTGGGGGACGCGCTGGTGAGTATGTGCTGTTTGTTTTTTTAACTTTTACGCTGGTAACCAGGGTAAACATCGGGTTACTAAGCGCGGCCCTGCGCTTAGTAACCCGATGTTTACCCTGGTTACCAGTGTAAAATATCGCTGGTATCGTCGCTTTTGCTGTCAAACACGGCGATACACGGCGACCTAGCGACCAAATAATGTGCAGACCTTCTAGCAGCGACCAGCAATTTCACAGCGGGATCCAGATCGCTGCTGCGTGTCAAATACAGCGATATCGCCATCCAGGTCGCTGCAACGTCACGGATTGCTGGCGATATCGCCTAGTGTGACGGTACCTTTAGGGATAACCTGCTATTTTGGAAATAACCCTTTAACCATAATCTGAGCTAAATGAAGAGAAATAGATAGATATCTATTAAAAGGTACTGTCAGCACAGAATGACTGTTCAAACCAAGCACAGGCGCTCAGTGCACCCTTGGCATGGCCATCTCTGCCCCCATCTATTTTGATTGACAGCTCTGGATTTATAGGGCCAGAGGAGGGTGGAGATAGATGGAAAACAAGGAGATGGGATGGTGTACTTAAAGGGGTTGCCCGCTGTAAAACTACAAGTCTGCAGTCACCACTGTATGTGAATGGAGGCTTGTAAATCCTCACATCACACGTTCTGAGGATTCTCCGGTGTCAGTGCCGGGAACGGCAGTCATGTGACCACAAGTGTGAAATATGCATATTCCCGGCCACAATCCGACTAGACTTCTGGTCTCACGCTACACACTTCTATTGAGCGAGGTTGCGCGTGTGCATATTGTGTACTTGAGGTCACATTACTGCTGTTCCCGGCATGGACACGGGAGAATCCTCACAGGACACAGTGCGCGTGATGCGAGGATTCACAAGACTGCAGTCACATAGAGTAACTGCAGACTTGCAGTTCTGGCCACACCAAGGGTGCACTGAGCACTTGTGCTGGGTTTGAACAGTCATTCTGTGCCGACAGACTCCCTTTAAGGAAAAAGAGAAGCGTCATAGCCCTTCCTGGTTCCTGGGGTAGCCAAAGCTCTGATTGCCACAAAGCACCTGTATTAGAAGTCCATGTTCCCACGTAGCATATTGTTTTTTTACGCTGCATTTTTTTTGTGCAGAAAAACCTTCAGTCCAAGCAAAGAGGATGTGATGTAATGAAACTTCCTGCCCGCTGTGCGCCTAAACAAGCCGTAGAATTGTGCACTTTTTATCTATAGTGGTTTTATAGGAAACCTGAAAAATACATGTAAAAATGCGGTTACGTTTTTAAGTGCAGAATCAAGGTTTTTTTTCTATATATATAAAAAAAAAAAACATTAAAAACGCGGCTTCAAATCAGCATCAAATAAAAAAAAAAATGAAAATTAATGTCGAAAATGCAATAATCTGAAAAGATTGCAATTGCAAATTATGGCGTGGACACCTGCAGAAAATATGATAAAAAGCAGCAAAAAAAAAAAAAACCCACAAAAACCCACAGCATTTATGCTACATGTGAACACTGCACATGGCAGGTTGGGTGAGAAAATGTGCAAGATGACAACTTGGCTAAGAAACAAGTTCAGCTATAATGTCCAAGACATGGAGGACGAGACCCCTGATGGCACACAGCGGTACTGCAGCAAATAACCCCTCACTGCTGCTTACTGTAAAGTAATATCGCCCCATTAACATTGAATATTTCAGTAGCCGCGTGATTGACCTTGTGCGGAGTTTAAAAGTGTGTCAGATATGGATTAGAAATATCTGTTACATAAACATGAGGCCTAACCAGTTCATCACTTTAATGAGGCACTAGTAGCATTTTGCTTCCCTGCCCCCAACCAATTTCCTGATTAACCTGCCATTCACAGATGGGGGGGCACAAAGCCGGAGCTGCCATCTTCCAGTCTGATCTAGATGATCTGCCCAGATACCAGCAGAAGTCTCTGATCTTTTCTGTGCCCCCATCTACTATATAATTGTCTAAGGGTCACTTCCGTCTGTCTGTCTGTCTTTCTGTCTGTCCTTCTGTCTTTCTGTCTGTCACGGATATTCATTGGTCGCGGTCTCTGTCTGTCATGGAATCCAAGTCGCTGATTGGTCTCGCCAGCTGCCTGTCATGGCTGCCGCGACCAATCAGCGAAGGCCACAGTCAGATTAGTCCCCCCCTACTCCCCTGCAGTCAGTGCCCGGCGCCCACTCTACTCCCCGCAGTCACCGCTCACACAGGGTTAATGCCAGCGGTAACGGACCGTGTTATGCCGCGGGTAACTCACTCCGTTACCGCCGCTATTAACCCTGTGTGACCAAGCTTTTACTATTGATGCAGCCTATGCAGCATTAATAGTAAAAAGATCTAATGTTAAAAATAATACAAAAAAAAAAAAATCAGTATATACTCACCTTCCGTCGCCTTTCCCGCTCCTTGAGACGCTCCGGTGACCGCTCCATTCAAGCGGCAGGTTCCAGTGCCAAGGATGGTATGCGAGAAGGACCTGCCATGACGTCATGGTCATGTGACCGCGACGTCATCACAGGTCCTGCGCTCATACCAACCCTGGGACCGGAAGCTGCCGCGTGCATCGGACACAGAGCCAGGACTTCAACAGGCCTTCGGAAGGTGAGTATATGTTTATTTTTTATTTTAAGTCTGTATACTACGTGGCTCTGTGCTGTATACTCTGTCACTGTGCAATATACTACGTACGTGGCTGGGCAATATACTACGTGGCTGGGCAATATACTACGTGGCTGGGCAATATATTACGTGGCTGGCCAATATACTACGTGGGCTGGGCAATATACTACGTGGCTGGGCAATATACTACGTGGCTGGCCAATATACTACGTGGCTGGCCAATATACTACGTGGCTGGCCAATATACTACGTGGCTGGCCAATATACTACGTGGCTGGCCAATATACTACGTGGCTGGGCAATATACTTCGTGGACATGCATATTCTAGAATACTCGATGCGTTAGAATCGGGCAACCATCTAGTAGTCTAATAAGGCTGAATTCATAGATTTCAGGGTCTTATCTCATCTATGGTCACAAAAGTTGCAAAAAATGTACGAAATACAAGGTTTTTTTTAGCAGTGTGTGCTTGTCTATTACTACCTTACTCCCAACTGTAATGGATTGTGTGACCCCTACAGACACCTCTTCCTTGCAATGCAGGGCAGTCAGTAAACCCTGATGTGCGCCCCCGCCGCCATCTACTCTATCTGCAGCCTCCACTTGGATGCAGGGTCACACTGCGCAGGGTTTATTTGCAATCTGTTACTATGAAGACACATAGATACACGAGAGCTGTGTACAAAAGATAATATGGTTTTTAATTCAGTCTATTTGCAAAATTGCATCATGTTTTATTTTAGTTGCAATGAAGAATGGTTGCAAAAGTCTACATACCCACAGCTAAGCCTCCCAGCGATTCAGAGGTTAAACGGTCGTCTCTGTTTTGCGCTGCTCTGGGATGACTGATTCCCATGGAAAAATCAAAGCGTCTGCCCAGACCTTGGCTTTTAATTAATGTCCATCATTACCAAGATAATGACCAGTGATTGCCAGCGGTATAATCATTAACCACTACCCACACTGGACAAACTGCAGGGAGGACACATGGGGATAAGGCGTCAATAGGAATAGCCACATTTCATGGCCAAATAATGCTGGGGGCTCAGCCTAGAACATTGGGAAAAACATTGCCCTCTGAGAAACTCCACATGGCATCCAAATGGAGCGGGCAGCGGAGACCCCTGTTATACCGTATATTGGCCCAAGAGCCCCTATTAGAGGACAGTGGGGCCCTTCAATGGTTATAGAGCAGATAAAAGAGCAGCGTTTCTCTCTGTAGGACCCAGGACATCCGTGCATTATATGGACAGTCCAGTGCTTTCTATGGGACCTGTGTAATGCTTTATTTCTCCTGTGGGGGAGCTGCAGGGAAATTAAACATTCACTGCCAGGTTTCCCTACAGATTGCAGCTAATCACGGGGTTCCCAGCTGCGGGGCAACCTGTAATCAGCTTGTCTTTATAGGGCACTTCCAAAAATGTCTTGTGAAATTTGAGTAACACCTTGAGGTCTCTTACAAGGGGTTGTCCACTGCTGAACTATCCCTCACATCTCAAGGAGCACTGTTCAAACCATCATCCAAAAATGGAAGGAGTTTGGAGTGACTACAAACCTACCAAGACATGGCCGACCACCTAAGCAGACATCCCAAGGAAGGAGAGCAGTAATCAGAGAAGCACCAGAGAGGACCATGGTCACTCTGGAGGAGCTGTGGAGATAAACAGTGCAAGTGGGAGAATGTGTCCGCAAGACGACTATTAGTCGTATTCTCCACAGAACTGCCCTTTACAGAAGAGTGGCAACAAGAAAGCCATTTTTGAAAGCCATAAGAAGTCCCGTTTGCAGTTTGCAAAAAGCCATGTAGCGGAAGAAGGGGCTCTGCTCAGATGGGACCAAAGGAGAACTTTTTGGGCTAAGTGCGAAACACTATGTGTGGCGGAAAAATAACACTACATATCATTCTGAAAACACCATCCCCACCGTCACACATGGTGGAGGCAGCATCCTACTGTGGAGAGGCTTTTCTTCAGCAGAGACAAGGAAGCTGGTCAGAGGTGAAGGGAAGATGGATGAAGGTAAATACAGGGCAATCCTGGAGGAAAACCTGTTAAGAGGCTGCAAAAGACTTGAGACTCGGGCGCAGGTTCACCGTCCAGCAGGACAAGAACCCTAAACATCCTGAGAGAGCTACAATGGAGGGTTTAGATCAGAGCATATGCCTGTGTGTGAACGGCCCAGTCACAGTCCAGACTCAAATCCTAGAGAATCTGTGACGTGAAAATTGTGATCACAGACGTCTCCATCCAATGTCACTGAGCGAGAGGACAAAGAATAAGTGGCAAAATGTCACCTCTAGATATGCAAAGCTGGAGAGACAGACCCCTAAAGACTGCAGAGAAAGCTGGTGGAGAGAGACCCTAAAAGACAGCAGCAATACCTGCAGAAAAGGTGGTCCTAGAAAGTACTGACTCAGGGGCTAAAGGCAAGATGTTTTACTGCAGATTCTGACTTCCCTATAGAACTAGAATCCTCAACAAAAACCACGATTCCTCTGCGACATTAATTGATGAACTTCGGATTTGATCTCCAGTTAATTTCTGCAAAGAAAATGTCAGCAGCTCATGGATAAAATCGGTGCAGATCGCAACCACTGTTCCTGTGTCTCAGCAGCGTTCCCGTCCTATGTGGTCGCACCCTGGGATATAAAAAGTATAAATTATAGAAAGCGGAAATAAAGGACTGGAGCCACCATATATTTTCTAGCCCATATTACTCGCTGTCGTCATCGCCTACAGAGAAGTATTGGTGACACAGACTTTCGCCAGGCGCGGTCCTACACCGCCCCTGGGTCTCAGTCCTGACTCCTTATCACCCCGGTCTGGGAACGCACAGACGGAACTGTCATTTGCAGTGTAATTTGCCTGGAATTTGGGTGAGAGGTGCAGGAATTAGAAGCAGGTGACTAATTGCTCTGTTATCAACCAGCAGGAGCTCATTACCCGGCCATAATGACTGATGATGGAAGTAGGATAGTTCAGGGGTCAGAGAGTACAGGGTGTAAGGAAACTGGAAATTCATTGCAAATTCTTCAGTTATTGATGAGTAGTAGCCTCCCAATGAAACCATAGGATCCCCTCACCTGGGGGCTGTTGGATGAACGTCTAGTTAAAGGGGCTGTCCATGGAAGATATGGCATGGGGCATGGACAGAGGCAGCTGCACATTGGGCGGTTCAGCCGAGGACTAAACCACTGGACGCCCAGCGACTGTGGCACATCGGTCCCAAGTATCTCAACAGCACCAGTGGCTGTTTTTGGAGCAGTTCTTCCTATGGCAGACATTGGATGAGATAAGCCATTGGAGGTGCTCGAATACATTTCATGGTGCACCACTAATGGTGGATTGTAAAGAACCAAAACTATTGGATTATATATGAGGGACCCCAACCTAAGACCAGGGGTGGGCTCTATGTGCAGAGCAGGGGCCATGGATGCATGATGTGCTGGCTGGTTTATTTGTTGCCCATTCACTTTAATGGAAAATAACTTCCAGGCATCCTGATCTGAGCAATGAAATCAATTGATGTGACATGATTCTATGGTGGAAAAACCCCTTTAATTTTATTAGTGGGACCTCCACCAACCAGTCGAAGGAAGAAGAAACACGAATCTGACAAGGATTATGGTGCCCTTAGCCCCTTCCCACAAAAGGATGTAATAAAACTCCTTTTTTAAAAGGATTAGGATGAAGAATTCAGGAGAAAATGTTATCACAGTCTGCAGAATTACATAAGTATTGTGACCTGTGGTCCAAACGATTCACTAAAGGGACAAAATAAATAACTAAAAATAACAAAACATAAAAGAATATTACAAACCAATCCACTTTTCCTAAAAAAAAATATATATAATAATAATAAATTATATATACCGTATATATATATATATATATATATATATATATATATATATATATATATATATATATATATATATATATATATATATATATATATACACACACACACACACATACATATTTGGTAATGCTTCATCAACATTAAATTATGTATTCAATACGGTAAATGCTGCAACAAGAAAAACACTAGAAGTTTTGCCTTTTTGGTCGTCTTACTCAAAAATATGGAATAAAAAACCTATTCAAAATATTCCAAATTGTAAAAAGAAAAAAATCATCCCCACAAAAATCAAGGCCTAATAGAGCTCCATAGATAGAAAAATATGGGTCTTCAAAATTTGGTTTATGTTGCCATATTCTATTTTTTTGTTACCTTTTTTATGTAGAAAACATAAAAAAAAAAATACATTTAGTAAAGTTACCAGATCATCTACACTGCAAAGTGAATGCTGTAAAAACAACCCCCAATAAACAACCGCAGATTGCTGGGATTTTTTTGTTCCACCCAGCGGACCCCTGAGGTTTACCTACATGAAGCCGCTTCATTAAAAAGACGGCGGTCTTCTTCCTGAAGCGGCTTCGCTGGCGGATTAGTTGCGTCTCTGTCACCGGAATCTTTTATCTATAATTTCAGCCTCCTAGCGTTAGTCGCCCGAACCCTGAAATAGTAAAACAAAGTAACAAAAGACTGACCGTGCCCCTATTTCTTATACCCCACGGTCCTTTGTCCCTCTGTACCCAGCATTTTCCTTGGTATAATATCTGTACCTTCATACTTATCACTTCAGGATTTTCTTTTCATTTTATTACATCTTTGCTTTCCATACATAGGAGATAATTACACCACGTCTACATTATTTAGTCCAAGCCCTTTACTGCACACGCAGATTTAGAGGTTAGGGTGGATCAGTGGGTCACACAAGGTACCTTGTCATTTGCTCTACTTTTTGGCCGAGGGCAGGGCGGAGGGCAGGATGTACCTTATATTGGCTATACCTGATTAGTGTGTGTAGCTTTTTCATTTAATATTTTTTCTTTTCTATCCCTTTTATGTTTGTACAGTAAAATATATTTTATAGGTGGTCCCTATGTATTTGCATGATGATTTCTCTTTTTATTTTGCGTTTAATCAGGATGTGATAGGATGATCCCAAATAATTTGCAAAAAAGACTGAACATTGTGCACAGGGATGTTTTTTTGCATTATGTCCATTTTTTGCAGCAATGCTTTTTCTGGCAAAATCTGAGAGAATATGACGTTGTGTGCACGCAGCCCTAGATGGCAAATGAGGTCACTGAAAACTACAAAACAACTCCATGACCTTAATGTGCTTCTTTTTGAGCCACTCCTTTGTTTCCTTGGCTGTTTGTTTTGGGTCATTGTCTTGCTGGAAGTCCCAGCCACGACCCATTTTCAATGTCCTGGCAGAGGGAAGGAGGTTGTCACTCAGAATTTTACGGTACATGGCTCCATCCATTTTCCCATTGATGAGGTGAAGTAGTCATGTGCCCTCAGCAGAGAAACACCTCCAAAACAAGGTTTCCACCTCCATGCTTGACAGTGGGGATGGTGTTCTTTCGGTCATAGGCAGCATTTCTCTTCCTCCAAACACGGCAAGTTGAGTTATTGCCAAAGACCTCAATTTTTGTCTCATCTGACCACAGCATCTTCTCCCAATCACTCACAGAATCATCCAGGTGTTCATTGGTAAACTTCAGACGGGCTGCACATGTGCCTTCTGGAGCAGGGGGACCTTGCGGCACTGCAGGATTTTAAACCTTTATGGTGTAATATGTTACCAATGGTTTTCTTGGCGACTGTGGTCCCAGCTGCCTTGATATCATTAACAAGTTCCCCCGTGTAGTTTCAGGCTGATCTCTCACCTTCCTCATGATCAAGGATACCCCACGAGTTGAGATTTTGCACGGTGCCCCAGATCGATGTCGATTGACAGTCATTTTGTATTTCTTCCATTTTCTTACTATTGCAGCAAAAGTTGTCTCCTTTCCACCCAGCGTCTTACTTATGATTTTGTAGCCCATTCCAGCTTTGTGCAGGTCTATGATCTTGTCCCAGACATCCCTATAAAGCTCTTTGGTCTTGCCCATATTGTAGAGGTTAGAGTCTGACTAATTGAGTCTGTGGACAGGAGTCTTTTATAAAGGTGACTCTGTAAGACAGGGGTCTTTAATGCAGGTAACGAGTTGATTAGAGCGTCTAACTGGTCTGTAGGAGCCAGAACTCTTAATGGCTGGTAGGGGATCAAATACTTATTTCTCACTGCAAATTGCAAACAAATTTATATGATTTATACAATGTTATTCTCTGGATTTTATTTTTTACATTCTATCTCTCAATGTTAAAATTAACCCACCCTTAAAATTATAGACTGTTCATGTCTTTGTCAGTGGGCAAGCTTACAAAATCAGCAAGGGATCAAATACTTATTTCCCCCAAGGTATGTGACGTGCACCAAGACTTCAGTGACCAGAAACCACAAATCATGTGTAAGAAGATGTCAGATAATTCTGAGCTCAGGACACTGAGAACACTTCCCGGATCGGGCGTAATTCAGGGTCCTGTCTGTCAGATGTGTCTTGTAGGATCAGCTCATGAACTGGATGAACTCTGCTACATCACCTCTGGCCCATGCGATAATGTATAAATAGGTTTACTGAACAGATAAGAGCGCCGCTAACTGTTGGGCAGATTTGGATATTTACTCTCAGGTGTTGGTAAAGTGACTCCATACAGAATTATAACTCACCTTTATGGAAACTTCCATGATTCTTTTTTTTTTCTGTAATTATTTACAGAATATATTGCACAATGAACATGACTGCAGGACGCACCGCACAGGAGCTGGATCCCTAAAATAGTGGATCAAAAATATTTACAGAGTGGCGACATTTATTTTGTTTAGATGCAGTGAAGCAAAGAAAAAAAATGGTTGCAAGAATGTTCATACCCCTTAATTTTACAGGAAGCCTTTAGGGGTATTACCATTTTATAAAGTGAAAGCTCTGACGTTACTATATGATCTGTAAGGGTCCGACCTCTGGGACCCCCACTGATCCTGAGAACACTGTGACTGCAGCATCATATTCTAGGTGAGGAAAAGAATGAATGCTTTTAAGCCAATAGGTTTTCCAACTATAGAGGTTCTCCGCCTTCGATCGCACCTGTGGGCTGGAAAGATCCCCTGTAATTAAGTCGATTACAGGGTGACCTGCTATAATTACCCCAATAATTCATTGTAATCTGTGAAGAATCTGGCAGTGAGAATCCAGTTTCCACACAGAGCAAAAAAGGGATTACATGGTGCAAAACTAAACAGTAAGAGACTACGCAGCTCCTCGTCACTGTGGCTAATAAAACAATTACTAGAAAGGACTTTTTTCTCTCTCACCCCAGAGCTGGATTCACAGCTACACCGCTCAGTACTGTGTTATAATGTCCTCTATGCTGCTACTTCTGATCATGTGCCACATAAAAACAGGAGAACAGGAATCTCTCACCTTTGTGTGTGCTGTGAATGGAAAACATCATAGCATCTAGTATCCACCCAGGAGCTCAGAGAAAACTGAAAGTTAGAGCCATCACTGGTGAAAAATGAGCAATAAATAGAATGGTCAGAAATAGTGTAATTTCTCATGTATACACGAGACCCCTTTTTTGAATAGTTACCTGAAACGACAGGTACCCTTTAATAAATTGCTGATCACTCACTTCCATTATGTGCTTTCATGAAAAAATGGCTCATGTTATAAGAAATGTCCTATACGGAGTCTCAGTATTGGAAACTCCTCCTAGGATGACGTCCTCAGTAGTGGAGCGAGTGATACAATTGTGTCAGGTCTCTGTGATACATTCCCTTACAGTGCGCAGCTCCATCATGGAAGTAGTGATAATTAAATCAGCTATGCTTTATATGGAAGGGCATTAAATCATACCCGGCCTGGTGCTGGGGGACTGGACGCTACCGTTACCGCTGATTTCCCATGAGTAAATTTGCTCTATATCAGGCTGCAGTCAGGCAGGAATACGCCTTATTAAATGAATGGGGCGTGGAGCGAACACACAGAGTAATTTCTGAAAGACATGGCCAAATATATACAGTGGGGAAAATAAGTATTTACTACACTGCCAACTTTACAAGTTTTCCCACCTACAAAGAATGGAGAGGTCTGTAATTTCTATTGTAAGTACACTTCACCTGTGAGAGAAAATCTAAAAAAAACAAAACAAAAAAAACAGAAAATCACATTGTAGGATTTTTAGATTATTAATTTGCATTTTATTGCATGAAATAAGTCTGGCACATGTTCTCGCACTGAGAGCAAAGAAGATGGGACCACCCAGGGTTAGAGACCCCAATCCCCAAGGGTCCCATACAATGGGCTGTCTCTAGTCACCTTTGCTTCTTGTGATTCCCCCCGAGTAGAGTTGTCCTCTTGTAGACTTTAGGTTGGGTGAAAGCCACCAAGACCTGATGCTTCCAAACAATGATCTGCCCCGGATTAGGCCATGGTCCAGTAATATTATTATACAGTATGTTCTCATTTTTTTGTCTTCCTTTTCGCCCCTCTTTACTGTGTTCAGCCAAAAGCTGTTTCTCTCTCCCCCAACAGCCTGATCCTTCTCTCCCAACAGCCCGATCCTTCTCTCCCAACAGCGTGATCCTTCTCTCCTCTCCAACAGCCCGATCCTTCTCTCCCAACAGCCCGATCCTTCTCTCCCAACAGCCCGATCCTTCTCTCCCAACAGCGTGATCCTTCTCTCCCCTCCAACAGCCCGATCCTTCTCTCCCAACAGCCCGATCCTTCTCTCCCCCCAACAGCCCGATCCTTCTCTCCCCCCAACAGCCCGATCCTTCTCTCCCCCAACAGCCCGATCCTTCTCTCCCAACAGCCCGATCCTTCTCTCCCCCCAACAGCCCGATCCTTCTCTCCCCCCAACAGCCCGATCCTTCTCTCCCCCAACAGCCCGATCCTTCTCTCCCAACAGCCCGATCCTTCTCTCCCCCAACAGCCCGATCCTTCTCTCCCCCCAACAGCCCGATCCTTCTCTCCCCCCAACAGCCCGATCCTTCTCTCCCCCAACAGCCCGATCCTTCTCTCCCCCCAATAGCCCAATCCTTCTCTCCCAACAGCCCGATCCTTCTCTCCCCCCAACAGCCCGATCCTTCTCTCCCCCCAACAGCCCGATCCTTCTCTCCCCCAACATCCCAATCCTTCTCTCCCCCCAACAGCCCGATCCTTCTCTCTCCCCAACAGCCCGATCCTTCTCTCTCCCCAACAGCCCGATCCTTCTCTCCCCCCAACAGCCCAATCCTTCTCTCCCCCCAACATCCCGATCCTTCTCTCCCCCAACATCCCAATCCTTCTCTCCCCCCAACAGCCCGATCCTTCTCTCCCCCCAACAGCCCGATCCTTCTCTCCCTCCAACATCATCTGTAAAGGGCGAATCTGGAGACACTTTACAATCAGACGGTCAGGGTTCGGTTGAACCATTATCTCTCAATTTTTAACCAAAGGTTTCCCCTTTCTACCCATTGCCATTTTGTCTTTTTTTTTCCTAATTTCATATTAAACATTAGGAAAGTTGATTTAAATGCATTCACAAGGGGCAATGTAGTTGCAGAATTTTTGGAAAATCAGTTTTACTCATGTGAATAGAGTGGTGTCCACGGATCAACAGAATAAATATTCACAAATATGTCATTCTTCCAATTTGAAGGAAACGCTTTGTGATTATACTGGCCTTAAATTCAATATATAATCCCCCCTTTCTAATTCTACTGTCCATTTTTCTGCCCTGCATAAGGCTAAACCCCAAAAATCTTTCCCTCTTTACATGATCAGGTGTTCACGGTGACCGTTATAGGTCCTGTCTGGCCCTGGTGGATTTTATACGGAAAAGGCTTTGCTCATGTTAGCACTGTGCTTTCCATTTATAATTTTCTGCAGGATGTGACACAGACAACACTGAAAAATAACCGGGATTCACAGGGATTGCGAAGATGTGTCACGTTGAGAACTAAAACTGAGCTGCACGGCGCGAGCTTGGCTGCAGATGTGAACAACGAATAAAGAAAAAAAATAATAATCATCTAAACTAGAAAAAAACATTTTACCTAACTCATGTGATGGTGCTTTATAGCATGAAAAATAAAAAGGAAATATATATATATTTTTTTATTTCTTAAAGCAACTTTCAGAATTTTATTTTGCCCATAAAAAATATTCTAAAAAACTCTCTGACATGCAATAATGCTTATTAAACTATATTGCAAAGCTGCATATTATGTAAAAATCCTGATATTTAGCGTAATACTTATTATAGAAAAAAAATTAAAAAAGGCACCATTATTTGGAAAAAAAAATTTGGAAAAAAAAAATGTAAAATTTAAGATTTACATTTTCCCATTTGCATTTTGTTATTACTGCGAATGTCGCGATTTTAGTTAAAATTTACCTGCACAGACATTGAAAAAAGCTCCACATATGCTATAAAGTCAACTTTCTTAATGGTTTCCATCATTTCAAATGAAATCTTGAGACACATTAGGTTTGACTGTAAAGACCAGAGGAAATGTTATATACATTAGATAATATTTACACTTATTGTTTAAGAAATTCCTTTAATCCAGCATCCCATAATCCAGAAAGTCGGATAATTCTGCACTCGTTCACAGCACAGATCTAAAACACAAATGTAAAACCAGAAGACTGAACAATTAATTTATCTTTAATAAGAAGAATTTACTAATGAGCACGATGAACAGAATCAGGTTATTAGTGCCGACAGAAGGATTTCTGCTTTTTTTTCCATGGATTTTTCTAAGTGTGTGAGAGTAAATTTATCCAGAATATTTGATAACTGGACACTTATGAGGTCTTATTGTTTCTGGATTACAGGATATAAGGATCTTTATTCCCACATCAGTATTTGTATTTTGTCAAAACCAAGAGTGTCCCTAAAACATATAATTTCCGCTCCTGCTTTTGCCTGATTCTAAATACTGATGTGTGAATAAACTCTAAGATAGGTAGATACATTTTTATTTTGCTGCACATCTAATAAATTTTTTTATACCATTATACTGTTATATAAAAAAAAAACTCAGCATGTCATAGAATTTCTTTTAAATTGCAATTTTACATTTGAATGTACATAGAAGGTAAGGAATATTTGATTAGAATTCTGTAAATGTATCTTTTTGCATTTTTACAGATTGTACATTAAATACTAACCTCCAAGCTGAATTATAATTCTGGGTTCTGATCCATCTTGTAATATTGCAGTATTTTTTCTATACCGGTTATTGGACTATACGAGCCGATGTTACATAGTGTACGATCTCTATACAATGTCCTTATAAATTATGACTTAGTGACTGTCAAGTACAAGCTCCGCATCACATCACAAGATGACACGGACGGCTCTGCTGATCGGAGCTGCAATGTAGGAAGATGCAACAGGCAGAGCTCAGCGTTACATCCGCAAAGACTGGAATACAAGAATAGGCTTCACGAAAAGCAAAACTAAATGACAGATTTATGATCTAAATATAATTTCAATATTGTAAAAAAAAAATGGTTGCTCAATGAATATATTTGGAGAGATTGTAAAAAGTAAACACAATTCCAACAATAATATAAACATACTTTAATAATATTAAGCGCTTAATTGGAATTATACTGTCTACTAAGAGAATTTGCATATATAAATGTGAGAAGACAAGAATACAAAAATGACAAAGAATAATCAAATTATCACAGCTAGTTGCAAACATAAAAATGATGATGATAACTATTATTAATTAAGAGTTATTCTTATTAAAAAAAAGTGCACTATTTTGTTATGATTTCTATTTAAATTTTGTAACATTTATAATACTAAATCATAGCCTTTTTTTATTTTAATATATAAAATGTGATCATAAGATTAAATATAGTTTAATATAATATTTAATGATAAAATGTAATATATTTAAATATTTAATTAAAATGTATTTTAATCTATTCAATGTTTCCACATTCTCTGTTGTAGTGAATGTTTCTTTACAGCACTAGAACTTTAAAATTCATCCCATAACTTTTTGTTTTTTATTTACCAACTGTGATTCAATATTTGTAAAATATGTTTTACATATCTATATATATTTAGGTTTTCATTTAACTTGTGTATATTTTTTCTTTATCATCACTATTTTTTAGTATATTTTAGTGCAGTTTTTTTTAGTTTACTTTTTTAGATATACTATTTTTCATTTTTGTTATCACTTTATTAATTTTTTTTATTAGTGCTCTTAATGAGTAAATTTCACTTTAACTGTAAAACTTGTTTATCTTCCTTGTATAAATGTAATGATGCTTGTTTGCCTCTTTTATGACAGCCCGGCCCTTATATCAATGCTTGGGAAATTGTAACCTTTAGCAAATTGACATTTAATTGTTTTATGGTTTTGTAGGATAAATGGGGCAGCTGTTGGGCACAGGGAAGTGTTGTGATTAGTGATGGGTCTGATGTAGG
The DNA here is from genome assembly GCF_051348905.1 of Ranitomeya variabilis. NCBI lineage: Eukaryota > Metazoa > Chordata > Amphibia > Anura > Dendrobatidae > Ranitomeya > Ranitomeya variabilis. The sequence goes on from NC_135238.1 coordinate 232,812,261, forward strand.
CTGAGGCAGGGGTGACTACAACAAAGGAGACATTGTCACTATCACAGGGAACTTGTCGTAAAGCGATAACCTGTTTATAGAGCCGACTCTTTATATTGGAGATTGTCTTATCTGGCTGCTGTGCTGTACTAGGACCTGATCACTCAGGAGAGATCAGACACCTTGGCATGACTAATTGACTGACATTACATTGTAACACTCATCAGAGGAGCCATCCCTGTGTCCAGTACCAGGACCACCATCAGGATCAGTAATGATATGAGAAGGAGGAGGACAAGAACCGTCCAGGAACAGACAACCCTGCCCGGTCTCACCTAGGAGTTCAGGGGTTTCATACATGCAAAACTAATGATGGGGACTGACAGCAGCTTCAGTCATTAGGCTATGTTCACACTTTGCGTTTTTGAAGCTTTTTTAATGCAAATTTTCAGCTCCCTTTCACAGTACCAGCAAATTCTGTGAGATTTCAGAAATCTCATGCACATACCTTCGATTTTTTTTTCAGTTTTAACAAACAGCTGCGTTTTTGCAAAATGCAGCATGTCACTTCTTTCAGCATTTTTGCACAATTTTTCACCCTTTGAAAGCAATGGGTAGCGGAAAAAACGCTGCAAAAACGCTGCAAAAACTGCAGGTACCAGTCTTGGAGACAAAACTTGGTGAAATTAAATCAGATTTTTTTATGCACTAAAATTTATCAGCATGCACAAGAGACAAATGTACCCTGACAAAAACACAGCAATAAAAAGGCGGCAATAAAAACTAAGCAAAACCTGCTTTTTCTATGCAGCTTAAACTTTGTATAATAAAAAACGCTGCAAAAACACAAGGTGTGAACATAGACTTAGTCTCCGAATTACAGGTATAATGATATTGAAACAGTAAAAAAAGTACAATGTAACTAAAAATAAAGACATTTTAATAATGTAACACTATTAATATAGTAAAGTAATAAACTAGTACAGTAGTAAAGCTCATTAATAATCTGCCAATATTAAAAAGATAGATACAATTTGAGAGATAGAAAAATCTAAATAACATACAAAAATAGATAAAACTGCATAGATAAATGATAAGCAAGATAAATGTAAAGTACACAAACTGATAGAACATGTAAATAGATCGATATATCATACAATGGGTCTGAATAATTTTCCATTTGCACATTGTTTTTGCCTACTTTTAACTGTTTTTAATTTTTTAGTTGCACCTTAGTAAAAGAACATGTATGTGTTGTTGATTTTTTTTTTTATTATTTAATGTTCACCATTGGAGGTGGTGTTTGGGATTTAAGGATGTTTCTGCCTGATTCATAAAGTGCAACAAGTCTTTTTGAGCAAATGAACTCTAGAATCCCCCTGGAATTACATTAAGTCCGCCTGAGATTTTTGTGCAAATTTTGCAACATTTTATTGGAACATGAGATTTTCACTCAACAGGTTAAAGGTAAAAATAAAGACCATTTTTTACTTTTGCTTAAAATTAATGAATCACATGTGCCATTTTGAAGAATTTGGCGCTTTTTTTGTATCAATGAAAAGCACAAAAAAGGACTTCATACATAACAACAAATGATGACTCGGACCTTATATGTATATTATAAAATAAATAAATAAATAAATGGGGAGAATTTTCAAGACTTGTGGCAATTTGTTTGTCTTCTGTTTTTAACGAATAATAAAAAAAAAATCACTTTCTTGCTATTTTAAGGTGCAATTTTAAAGGACTGGATGTAATACTGTAGGTGTGATTTTCTACACACAAAAGGTTTAAAAAAAAAAAATTAAATTATCCAACAAAAATTCACAATCTCATTCCAGTAGTGGCATAAAAAATGGTGATACATTAACAAATTTGGCCCAGATAAAGGAAACCTAGTCGCATGCAGATCGGATTTAAATGTAAAATACATAAGTAGTAGATGTAACTATTTTCTATGAATACTGTAAAGAATTGGTGGGCTGAATGAATACTCGAGATGCAGAATTATTGCATCTAAAGTCATTATTTTGAATTTAGAACAGAAGAAGAGAAAGTGATTGTATAGAAACAAGACACAGCACACAATGTATCCACAAGACACAGCACACAATGTATCCTCAATAATTGCCCCATGCTTCCTAATTCTGCATATAATTATATTTTCAGTTTGTGTAGAAGTGCGATGAATAATAATAGATCCAGAGTATTCATCGCCTGGTGTATAACTACTACTACTCCCACCAGACGCAGCTCTGCTCCCCTGGTTATGCATTAACTTTCTGTACATTACTCTATGGTGACCTGTGTAAAGTACAGAGCTCTGATGTACAGAATAGTAAGAAGGCTTCCTCCACATCTGGAGACAGGGAGGGTTAACCCCTGCTGTGCCATGGTCCAGAGCTGCAGAGGTGGCCAGGGAGGGCTGGACCTGCCAGGGTCCCATGTACACAGGGCTTGGCTTGCAGCAATGAGAGGCTAATTAGCTCATTAGCAGCCTGTCAGGCTGACACTTAGCACAGGGGGGATGAGGTCAGTGTCTGACAACCAATGAGGAGGCGGCACCAGCTCCAGGCGACAAGTCACAGGCTGGGAAAGCAGCAGGGACAGGAGGAAACAGGTGCAAACAACTGGGAAGGAACTTTGTGGAGTTGATACATTTGTATGAACAGACAATGCATGTATCTGCTGCAGTCACTGCGGAGGACCTGCCAGGAACCACAGAGCTTGCCATTAATGACCCTCAGTAATCTCCAGGAAGGACTACCACCTCATCCTCCTCACAGAGCTGGCGATCCATGAACTGGATCATTAGAACAGCTCCCATCACCACCTCCTGCTGAACTCCTGGACCGCAGAGCTTGCGATCAGTGATCCCCCAGTGCCAGGATGTGTAGTTACTGAGCCTGCAGGAAGCTCAGAGCTCGCACTCTCTCTACTCACCGCAGCAGCCTGTGAAGAGCCTGGACCGAGTCTCCTCTGCTCCAGCCATGCACAAAGTCATGGAGAACTCGCAGAAGTTTCGGATTGATGCCCTCCTGGCAGAAGATCGCCCCCGTGTGGTGCCCTCTCAGGGCAGAGACCCTTGTCTAGTGCAAGCTGCCCCCATATCACATCTGTACCCGAAAACTGGGTTTTTGCCTCTACATGGACTCTACCCTTCACCTCTGTACCACATGCCCACTCTTGGCACCATGCAGCACCCACACTTTCCATACAGCGGCTTCTCGGGGGTTCATGTCCCAGGACCAGAACATATCAAAGCAGCATCATTGCCCCTGGAGCACTGGCTGAGAGCTGGGCTGCTCCTGCACAGGGGACCGGACCTGCATGGTGAGTACCTGGGACTGATGGCAAAACAGAGAAGGGGGGATAAAGGGCAGAACTGGAGGAGGGGATAAGGGGCAGAAAAAAAAAAGAGGGGGATACAGGGCAGAACAGAGAGGGGAGATAAAGATCAGAAAAAAGAGGGGGGATAAAGGGCAGGACAGAGAGAGGGATAAAGGGCAGGACAGAGAGGGGAGATAAAGGGCAGGACAGAAAGAGTGATAAAGGCTAAATAAGAGGGATAAATAAATGGCAGAACAGGGGGATAAAGGGCATGTTACAAAGGGGCTGTTATCGTTATGTATGCAAAATTGTTATATATATATATATATATATATATATATATATATATAATGATCCAGGTCATATCAATCTAATATCTATTAATCTCACACCTATCCAATATCTATCAATCAATGCCTCTATGTGTAACAGGTAGGAGAAGCCCTTTGTTCTGCACAACAGGTATACATGTCCTTGTATACCAGCCGCACCTAGTATACTGATCATTTGGGTGTGGGGTAGATTTCCTGGATATTTCTGTTCATTATTATTGTAGAAGAAACATCAAAACGTCTCATGTGACAATGAAAATATTCACTGATACATTTTATGATGCCATAAATACACACAGAGCCCAGCAAGTCTGTTGTGAAGTCTGCGAGACTGTGTGGGCGGTGTGCAGTGGGTCCACATGTAACAGGTAGGGCTGTGCCCGAGGACTCAGCAAAGGTGGATTTGTACCCTGAGGGCTCAGGCATGGCCATGCCCCATGGGGACCATTGTATGAAGACTGCAATGTGGATACTGTGGTGTCCTGCAAGGATTGATGGCCTTTACCCACCTGGCACCCTTACATCCTAGATTAATACCAGCCAATTTACCCACCTGGCACCATTACAACCTAGACTAATACCAGCCCCTTTACCCACCTGGCACCCTTACATCCTAGACTAATACCAGCCCCTTTACCCACCTGGCACCCTTACATCCTAGACTAATACCAGCCCCTTTACCCACCTGGCACCCTTACATTCTAGACTAATACCAGCCCCTTTACCCACCTGGCACCCTTACATTCTAGACTAATACCCTAGTGCTTTACCCACCTGGCACCCTTACAGCCTAGGCTAATACCAGACGCCTTTACCCACCTGGCACCCTTACATCCTAGACTAATACCAGCCCCTTTACCCACCTGGCACCCTTACATTCTAGACTAATACCAGCCCCTTTACCCACCTGGCACCCTTACATTCTAGACTAATACCCTAGTGCTTTACCCACCTGGCACCCTTACAGCCTAGGCTAATACCAGCCCCTTTACCCACTTGCCACCTCTACATCCTAGACTAATACCAGCCCCTTTACCCACCTGGCACCCTTACATTCTAGACTAATACCAGCCCCTTTACCCACCTGGCACCCTTACATTCTAGACTAATACCCTAGTGCTTTACCCACCTGGCACCCTTACAGCCTAGGCTAATACCAGCCCCTTTACCCACTTGCCACCTCTACATCCTAGACTAATACCAGCCCCTTTACCCACCTGGCACCGTTACAACCTAGGCTAATACCAGCCCCGTTACACACCCGTTACACACCAGGCACCCTTACATCCTAGACTAATCCTAGACTAATACCAGATGCCTTTACCCACCTGGCACCCTTACAACCTAGAAAAAACACCAAAAACAGGCAGAGATGCTTACCTGTCTAAATGGGCCTCAATACAATTGCACAGACGGTGCAGCGGACCCAAATAAAATGGCAAATGCACAGGTGCAATACCTAATGAAACAGCCAGCCTTCAATCAGGGATTGGCCGTGTGGTACACCAATGCACTAAGATATATACTCTGTATGTGGCGTGTTCACACAAGGAATGCAAGCATCTGGCTCCAACCTATTAATAACGCCCTATGGCGGGCTGCCCAGTGCTACAATGCATCCTGTGTGAACAGAGGCCACAGTGTACAGAACCATTTGGGCCCAACTGCACACTGCAAAACAAAACCCTTACAACCTAGACTAATGCCAGCCCATTTACCCACCTGGCACCCTTCCTAGGCTAATACCAGCCCCTTTACCCACCTGGCACCCTTACATCCTAGACTAATACCAGCCCCTTTACCCACCTGGCACCTTTACATCCTAGACTAATACCAGCCCCTTTACCCACCTGGCACCCTTACATCCTAGACTAATACCAGCCCCTTTACCCACCTGGCACCCTTACATTCTAGACTAATACCAGCTCCTTTATCCACCTGGTACCCTTATATCCTAGACTAATACCAGCCCCTTTACCCACCTGGCACCCTTACATCCTAGACTAATACCAGCCCCTTTACCAACCTGGCACCCTTACATCCTAGTTTAATACCAGACGCCTTTACCCACCTGGCACCATTACATCCTAGACTAATACCAGCTCCTTTACCCACCTGGCACCCTTACATAGCCTCTAAAGCTGCTTGTACATATCAGCCCTATGGCAGCCTCTATAGTACAGATGCTCTTTAGTGCTGACCTCTTCAACTTCTAGGACCATTTATATAATCACAGTCCGGAAGAACACTGAATATCTTGTAACATATACAATGCATGTGATGGTGGTGGGTCGTGAGCCGGTTCTGCTTTATGGCGGTGGTCAGATTCCATTCTCTTAAGGGAGCAGTGCAGTCATTTTGATAAGAGACAAGGAAATAATGAAACACACATGGCAGATTCCAGGATTGATTTACACAACTGATAAGATAATGGAAAACCTTTATCCCAGGAGATGAGTCCATATAGTTTACACTAAATATAGTGTACCATCCTCCATCTACACAATCATATTCTCCTGTGATCTGATCTACACCGACATACAGGGCGATGGCATAAAGGGGAACCCCCGGAAGGACTAGCTCCACCAGCGGCAGCGAGCCTATACTGTCTGCGGTCAATGTGGCCGGTATAGATGTCCTATCACAACCCATGGGGCAGCGGCTTGTCTCCCCAATATATCAGGTGTAAATGAGGCAATTCCCTAATATACAGCAGATGCACAGGTTCCTGAAAGGTGATCAATCCTGATGTAGGTTCAATTAATTATAGCGTATATAAACCTGTGGTCTCCAGCTGTACAGAGACTACAACTCCCATTGTGTTTCCAGCTGTACAGACACTACAACTCCCAGCGTATCTCCAGCGTTCAGTAACACGCTGAGAGCTGTCATTTCTTAAAGGCAGGAGAACCCCATTTGAGACATCACAGCTATTAATTATATGGTCATTTCTTTACTCCACATTTTGGGATAAAGCAGAGCTGAACTAAAAGTAAAGCCTGCAATTTATTAAAGTACAGCAGCGTAATGAGAAGATTCTGAACTGGCTGATAACAGGGGACAATAGAGTGCATTCCACTACAAGAACTTTATGAAGGATTTGTCGTCAGCCCTGACATATCTGTCACAGTATTACAATTGTAGAGCATTGTTTTTCATAATTCTAGGTTGGCCCATTCCTCTGTTAATTTTCCTGGAAATCCATGAACATATTGAAATCCGAGTGTTACTATTCCCCCTCACAATGCGGTGCGACCCGAAACACTCAGATACTCTCTGCACCAACTGGACAGGTGAGACACTGCAGGGACACACCGCAAAGACACAGCTACCGCCAAACTGTCAATCTATTCAGACATTTCCAGGAGGAACAAGAGAGGAGCAGCACATGCAAAGCTCAAAGAAAAGATGCTCTAGAACTGCTATTTCATTGGGAATATAGGCCACTTTAAAGGGTTATCCAGTGTCGTCCAAAACTGCTGACTTACACATCTGCAGTGAGAGCTGGCCACACCACGTTTTGACCCAACACATCAGCCGAGACTCCTGCACAGTTCTAGAAAACCCCTGTATGGGTCTATTTTTTTCCATAGTTGTAGTCCAGTCCAGAACTTCTAAGGATTCACTAAAGACTGAGGACTGAGGCTGCATCATGTCTATCAGTTCTGTATGATCTGAAGGCACACACACCATAAAAGCAGCTATAGGGGCCCTTGGGGCCTTAGTTTTGACTGGTCCCATTTTATTTGAGTAGTGGAAAGGGGATGGAGGCAAAATCAATTCCAGTTCCCTCCACCATATGTGTGTTCCTATATTACCATCAAATGCAGGGCTGTGTTTACCACCCGAGGTCCAGTGCCTAGGGCGGCAGGTTGTGAGGAGGGGGATGGTCCCGGTGTGAAAGAAAAGTGCTGATGCTGTAGAAAAAGACATGGACCGCACATCCAAAAATCATATCTAATGTCGCTTGGCAAAAAAAAAAAAAAAGAACATGAGGTTCTTAGCTTAGAAACTTGTTGGATGATACACATATTTGGAGTACAAACCTTGAAGGCTACAAATTTATCAGAAACAAGATTAACAAGAGGGGAGGAGGCATAGAGAAACCAGCAATATAGATTAAATATGAAAATACAAAACTCAAAATTAATCATATAAAGAAGGAGGAATCAAGAGTTTTTTTGTATAAAAATATATATATCCTTTATTACATATAATATTAACAATTATTTAACAGTATCATAATATTAAAGACAATGTGTCAGTATGAAAAAAGAGATTGATCCAATATAGGTGATAGCGCAAGCGCAACCACCAGCAGAGACTAAGCAGTTTATAAGGGGTTCAGAATAAATACTAACTACCAAATAAGTGTCCACTCACACATATAAGACAATGCAGTTCTGTGTGAGTATAGGTGTGTCACAAATCTACATACAACAGTCTTTTATCACGCAAGCCATGTGGCAGCGCTGATAATTAAGCAGCACACCTAGCATATATAAAAGAACCACAAGAGGGCCCCCTTGAGGAAGCGAGATTCGGTCTCGCGAAACGCGCGTCGGGGAGAGCGATCACCCGCAGAGCTGACGTTCTTATAACATGGGTAATTAACCAGTTTACTGCTTTATCTTTTTATATGTGGTTCTTTTATATATGCTAGGTGTGCTGCTTAATTATCAGCGCTGCCACATGGCTTGCGTGATAAAAGACTGTTGTATGTAGATGTGTGACACACCTATACTCACACAGAACTGCATTGTCTTATATGTGTGAGTGGACACTTATTTGGTAGTTAGTATTTATTCTGAACCCCTTATAAACTGCTTAGTCTCTGCTGGTGGTTGCGCTTGCGCTATCACCTATATTGGATCAATCTCTTTTTTCATACTGACACATTGTCTTTAATATTATGATACTGTTAAATAATTGTTAATATTATATGTAATAAAGGATATATATATTCTTATACAAAAAAACTCTTGATTCCTCCTTCTTTATAAGAGGGGAGGAGGTGTTGCATTGTATGTTAAGAAAACGTATATCTCCAGAGATCCAAGCTTCAGAGAATGGTAGCTCTGTACAAACTGCTTGGGCAAGAATACAAGGAGAGACGAACAGAAAGGACACGATTGTAGGTGTTTACTATAGGCCACCTGGACAGACTGAAGATAAATGAAATCTTTTTACATCAGGGGTCTCTGTTCTCAAAAAAGCATGAGATATTGATCATGGGAGATTTTAACTATCCAGATATTTGTTGGGAATCTCCCTCAGGCAAAAATTTTGGGTCCAGAAAATTCTTATATTCATTTGCTGACAACTTTATCTTTCAAAAGGTAGAAGAGAGAACAAGAGGATCTGCAACCTTGTACCTAATTATTACCAAAAGGGAGGAAATGGTTGAGGAAGTAAAGGTGGCTGGGAAATTAGGATGCATCAATCATTCTATCCTCAAATTTTGGATTACAAGAGGAGGAAGACCAGCGAGGAATCAGACTTTAAGGTTTGAATTCAGAAAGGCAAATAGTAATGGCCAAGGAAAGAGGGTAGGCAAGGTGCAAAGTTTGGATGTTCTAAAGGACAGAAATGTCCAAGAAGGATGGGAGATTTTGCTAAATTAAATTCTCACTGCAGAATCGATAATAATCCTGAAAAAAAGGAAGAATTGGAAGCATTTGAAGAGACCAGGATGTATGAACACAGAACTAAACATATGGTAAAAGTAAAAAAAATTTATATTAAATACTGTAGAAAGAGGGGGGCATATTTAAAGAAGAATATAATGTTGTCTGCAGAGAATGCAGGGCAAGCGTGGGAAGGGCTAAAGCCAGTAATGAAGTGAGGCTTGCAAGGGAGACTAAAAGCAGTAAAAAGGATTTTTGGGCTATGTCAAAAGCAAAAGAAAAGTCAAAGATGCTATAGGATTTTTACAGGATGAAAAGGGTGAAGTGGTAAAAAATGACATTAAGAAGGCTGAACTTTTAAATTCCTATTTTGCATCTGTGTTCTCTAAGAAAGCAAATATAACATCAACTGATCTTCACTGCACTATCCAATGAGTAAAATAATCCACCCTATCTATAAACAGAGAGATGGTGAGGGAACACTTAGCTAATTTAAATGAATTTACATCTCCTGGTCCAGATTAATTACATCCTAGGGTACTGAAAGAGTTAGCAGAGGAAATTGCAGAACCACTGGTCAGAATTTTTGAAAAATCTTGGAGAACAGAAAAAGACCCAGAAGATTGGAGAGGGGCAAAGGTTGTCCCCATCTTCAAAAAAGGAAAGGCCAGTGAGCCTTACTTCTATACCATGAAAGATCTTTGAACAAAATTATTAAACAGCATGTATGTAAGTACTATTAGAATACAAGATAAGAATATAGTAATTAACCAGAGCCAGCATGGGTTTGTTGCAAACAAGTCATGTCAGACTAATCTAATTGCCTCCTATGATGGAACCACTGACTGGGTGGATCAGGGAAATGCGGTAGATATAGTATATATCAACTTCAGCAAAGCATTTGATAAAGTATCTAATACTATCCTTATTAAAAAAAATGAACAATTATGGGATTGACAAGGCTATGATTAGATGGATTAATAACTGTCTCAGTGATCGTACTCAAAGAGTGGTAATAAATGGTTGCACGTCCAAAAAGAGTTTCAAGTGGGGTACCACAAGGCTCTGTCATGGCCCCAGTGTTGTTCAACATTTTTATAAATGATCTAGTTAAGGGAACTGAAGGTAAACTAATCAAATTTGCAGATGATTCAAAGCTATGAAGGGCAGTTAACACTAGAGAAGACAGAAAAAGGATTCAGAAGGATCTAGATAAGCTTGAACAATGGGCAGCAACAAATAGAATGTTATTTAACAGGGAGAAATGCAAGATTCTACATCTGGGCAATAAAAACAAATGACATCTACAGAATAAGAGGAATAGAACTAAGCAACGGCATGTGTGAAAAAGACTTGGGTATACTAATTGATCACAGACTTCACATGAGTCAGCAGTGTGATGCAGCAGCAAAAGAGGCAAATACAGTTCTAGGATGTATCAAGAGAAGCGTAGAATCTAGATCACGTGAAGTAATTATCCCCCTCTATTCCTCCTTGGTTAGACCTCATCTGGAATACTGTGTCCAGTTCTGGGCTCCACATTTCAAAAAAGACATTGAAAAACTGGAGCAAGTTCAGAGAAGAGCTACCAGAATGGTGAGCAGACTGCAAAGTATGTCCTACGAGGAACGGTTAAAGGATCTGGGAATGTTTAGCTGCAAAAAAGAGGGATAAGAGGAGACTTAATAGCTGTCTACAAATATCTGAAGGGCTGTCACAGTGTAGAGGGATCATCATTATTCTCATTTACACAAGGAAACACCAGAAGCAATGGAATGAAACTGAAAGGGAAAAGATACAGATTAGATATTAGAAAAAAACTTTTTGACAGTGAGGGTGATCAGTGAGAGGGACAGGCTGCCATTAGAGGTGGTGAGTTCTCCTTCAATGGAAGTCTTCAGAGGCTGGACAGACGTCTGTCTGAGATGGTTTAGTGACTCCTGCATTGAGCAGGGGGTTGGACACGATGACCCTGGAGATCCCTTCCAACTCTAACATTCTGTGATTCTATGAGGCCGCTACCATGTCACGGAGAACCTCTCAATGAGTTCCTAACCTTTATAGCCTTAGAAGGTGCTGCAGCACCATGTTTCAACCATCTCCGCAGCGGCAATTCAGTAGCAGGGCGGGCACCCTGTGCCTCACAATACCCATGCTGCAAGGCTGAGTCCCCCTTAACTCCAGACCGCACTGTCTCACAGTCACAAAACCACAGCAACAATGGCCGCTAGAGCACCAACACCAAGTGAGAGGAGCTAAAAAAAACCCCTCACCTTTGCAAGACTCTTAGAATGTAAACAAAGCAAAAATAGGCGGACCCCTCTACTAAACTAAGAACCTCATGTTCAGTTCTGTGCATTTTTGCCTAAAGGCATTAGATCAATGTATGATTTTTGGATGTGCGGTCCGGGTCTCTTTTTTTAGACAGTTCTGGCAGAAGAGAAAAAGGTCTATTAGAGCCCCCATCCTTTCCCAGACTAAATATGAAGACAAGCGTTTTAGTACACGGATGCACATAAAGAATCGAGCACACCAGCAATTTCCAGGGTCAGAGGAGAACCAATGAGCTCCCCCTTGATATGTGGTGACGTCTCTTTTCTCATACGCAGGACCTTAGGTATCCATGGTTATGACCACTGATATAGTGACAGTTAGCTAGTTGCTAGTGGACGTAACCATGGATACCTAAGGTCCTGCCATACCTGCACATGAGGAAAGAGACATAGTGAATCAGAAAAACTATACTTTTCTAATTGGAGGTACTTGCTACTACTATTATTAGTACACCTGTTACATACTGGGATAGGATCTTGGAGATCAGAATACCCCTTTAATTGAATTACATTATACAGGGCTGGTTAGGCTGGGAGTGTAATCATACACAGGCGAATGCTGCTGGGTTGGAGGGCATGGGAGGCCTGACCAATTCCCTTTAAGTAATCTTCAAAATCATTTCACCAGACAAACGAACATTTTGTTTGTGGATCAGGTGATTGATAACCTGTTGAGATAGTTTGAACGTCTGATATTTGGTTCCCAACTATTCGCCAGTGTAAATGTACCTTTAAGAGTAACTAAACTTATGGTAGTTTTTTTTATGTTTTAGGCCCTTTAATTCTGATTGGTGGGGGACTGGATCCTAAGACCCACACCAATTGCTCAAAAGCCCTATAAAAAGTGAGCAGATCAGGAGAAAGTAGAGCACACAGAACGGATGCAGAAGGAAGTCATAGGCTGTCTGTGGGCTCCAGTTTACTGAGCTGTGCACTTCTAAAAGGTCTTTTGAGCAATCGGGGGGGGGGGGGGGGGGTCTCAGGGCCCAGACCCCCACCAATATCCTCAGAATTTGAAGGTCTAAAACATACAAAACATCTCTCCCTAAAGTTAAGGCTTGTATGGTTCACAGTCTGATGGTGGCTGGTAACAACAATGCCCATAATTTCCTTACCATTATTAACCCCTTCATGACCTTGGGATTTTCCGTTTTCCCGTGTTCGTTTTTCACTCCCCTCATTCCCAGAGCCATAACTTTTTTATTTTTCCGTCAATTTGGCCATGTGAGGGCTTATTTTTTGCGGGACGAGTTGTACTTTTGAACGACAGCATTGGTTTTACCATGTCGTGTACTAGAAAACGGGAAAAAAATTCCAAGTGCGGTGAAATTGCAAAAAAAGTGCAGTCCCACACTTGTTTTTTGTTTGGCTTTTTTGCTAGGTTCACTAAATGCTAAAACTGACCTGATATTATGATTCTCCAGGTCATTACGAGTTCATAGACACCTAACCACCTAACATGACTAGGTTATTTTTCACCTAAGTGGTGAAAAAAAATTCCAAACTTTGCAAAAAAAAATAAAAATGCGCCATTTTCCGATACTCGTAGCGTCTCCATTTTTCATGATCTGGGGTCAGGTGCGGGCTTATTTTTTGCGTGCCGAGCTGGCGTTTGTAGTGATACCATTTTGGTGCAGATAAGTTCTTTTGATCGCCCGTTATTGCATTTTAATGCAATGTCGAGGCGACCAAAAAAACGTAATTCTGGCGTTTCGAATTTTTTTCTCGTTACACCATTTAGCGATCAGTATATAAAGAAAGTAGCGGGCACCACAAAGCATAAGTGAGTCAGTTTTTCTCATATGCATATGGTTGATCCCTATCAAGGAAAACTAAGAAAAAGGATATGCATAACACTGGGATCGACCATCAAAAGATAACTTTATTCATACAAAAAGGCACATCAAAACAAGACATACATTTAAAAGCATTTAAAAACGGAAAAAACAGCACATGGCTAGTAAGCTACATGCAACCCCCCAGACAGTTGGAGACAAATGTCATTTTAGCACTGAACAATATGACAAATATTTAGGGAAGGTGCATGCATATGAATTGAAACACGTACACTAATATATACTCATATACCACCAACGTATACCCTACAGACATCAAACAGTATTGAGGACAAAGGTATAATATATACAAAATTTAGGCTCAGAGTATGCCCCCTCATGCACCCTAAAAATTCCAATGAAAGCAAAACAATATATAAGATGTCTCCAATATAAGTCTCCAACTGTCCGGCCCGGCCGGATGCGGTAGTTAAATGCCGCTGTCTGCGTTTGACAGCGGCATTTAACTAGTTAAGAGGCGCGGGCAGATCGCGATTCTGCCCGCGCCTATTGCGGGCACATGTCAGCTGTTCAAAACAGCTGACATGTCCCAGCTTTGATGCGGGCTCACCGCGGAGCCCTGCATCAAACCAGGGGAGCTGACCTCGGACGTACTATCCCGTCCGAGGTCAGTAAGGGGTTAAGAACATATTAGGAGTTGCAGGCTCATGTGACACAGTTGTATGCGCCATGGGATGACATAACATTGCAATGGATCACTGTACTAAGCTTTGTGCTTTACTCATGTAGTGATGGTGGTTAAGGGGCTGTATTCTTGTACTGATGGTGGTTCTAGTATAGTATTCATGTACTGATGGTGGTTCTGGTGCTACATTCATGTACTGATGGTGGTTCTCGTGCAGTATTCTGTACTGATGGTGGTTCTGGTGCTGCATTCATGTACTGATGGTGGTTCTCGTGCTGTATTCTGTAATGATGGTGGTTCTGGTGCGGCACTCATGTACTGATGGTGGTTCTAGTACAGTATTCATGTACTGATGGTGGTTCTGGTGCTGCATTCATGTACTGATGGGGATTCTCATGCAGTATTCTGTACGCATGGTGGTTCTGGTGCTGCTTTCATGTACTGATGGTGGTTCTCGTGCAGTATTCTGTACTGATGGTGGTTCTGGTGCTGCACTCCTGTACTGATGGTGGTTCTCGTGCAGTATTAATGTACTGATGGTGGTTTTGGTGCTGTATTCATGTACTGATGGTGGTTCTGTGCTGTATTCATGTACGGATGTTGGTTCTGGTGCTGTATTCATGTACTGATGGTCTTTCTGTTCTTATATGAATGTAGGTGTAGTAATCTTTAACTTGTCAGACTCGACAATAGAATATTATAGGGTCAGTGTACTGCCCGTTGCGCATATAGTCAACACACAGAGTGAAAATCCAGCCTTTTGAAAATGCCCATATATGTCAAGTGTCTAACTAAAGCTACCATACAAATTAAAGAGCTGTCGGACAAACAATGGTGTGTTTGATCACTCAAATGGCAGCTATGTCGCACAACTCTCCCATGCTGAGGCGCGCTCGCTCTGTTGAGCGCTCCTGTGTTCTTTAGGAGAGAGCCGCTACAAGACATTTCTGGTGGTGGCTTATAACTTTGGCAACGAATGGATCTGAAGCCTGAAATCGGACATACTGGATCCTTATCTTCCTGCATAATCATCTGTCAGAAGCAGTCACACATTAGACTGTTGCCAAACCATGTGATATTTGCAGGATTCTCCGACATTAGTCTAATTTATTTGGGTGCCTTAACCACTATCTTAAGGGTATGGGCACATGTAGTCTGACTTACCAGTTGGGGGCATAAACACAAAGATCTGAGGGCAGTTTTAATGGCAAATACGGCCCTGATCACATATGCCCGCCAGTGACTGTGCATACATCCACATACAATGAGACAATGATATATTTGCCCGGAGCAATCAGTAGAGCTGAGCGCCCGTACAGTGTTTGCCCTCTGAGGGCCGGAGATTTTCGGCAGGTAATGACAGGGACCCGAGATTGCTGTTTGATTACAATTCTAGAAGTTCATTAGTCACGGCTGACACGACAGCTGCTGCGGCGCGGAGGACAGGAACCACACGAGAACTTTGTATCCAGATTATTATATGACGGGAGTGATGGCTCTTATCTCCGCAGGTAATGTATATATAATCACTGAGCGGAGATAAGACGGCAATGTGTGTATTACTCATTATCACCCATGCAACATGCGCTCCTCCCGGGGCATCACACAGCAGAGGATTAGATACAGCAGCTCTGCAGACATCAGAGGATTAGATACAGCAGACAGCATCAGACAGCAGAGGGTTAGATACAGCAGACAGCATCAGACAGCAGAGGGTTAGATACAGTAGCTCAATAGACAACATCACACTGCAGAGGATTAGATACAGCAGCTCAATAGACAACATCACACTGCAGAGGATTAGATACAGCAGACAGCATAGGATTAGATACAGCAGCTCAGCAGGCAACATCACACAGCAGAGGATTAGATACAGGATCAGACAGCAGAGGATTAGATAGAGCAGAGCACCAGACAGCATCAGACAGCAGTGGAATAGATACACCGCTCAGCAGACAGTATGACACAAGAAAGGACTAGATACATGGCTCATCATACAGAATCACACAGAAATGGATTAGATACAGTCGTGCTGAAAAGTTTACATACCCCGGCAGAATTTTTGCTTTCTTGGCCTTTTTGAGAGAATATGAATGATAACACCAAAACTTTTTGTCCACTCATGGTTAGTGGTTGGGTGAAGCCATTTATTGTCAGACTACTGTGTTTTCTCTTTTCAAATCATAATGACAACCCAAAACATCCTAATGACCCTGATCAAAAGTTCACATACCCTGGTGATTTTGGCCCGATAACATGCACAGCAGTTGTCATAAATGGGTTTGAATGGCAAAAGGTAACATCCTCACCTGTGACCTGTTTGCTTGCAATCAGTGTGTGCATAAAAGCTGAGTGAGTTTCTGGGATACAGACAGACTCTTGCATCTTTCATCCAGCCACTGACGTTCATGGATCGCAAGTCATGGGGAAAGCAAAAGAATTGTCAATGGGTCTATAGGAAAAGGTAGTTGAACTGTATAAAACAGGAAAGGAATACAAAAAGATATCCAAGAAATTGATGCCAGTCAGCAGAGTTCACACCGTGATTAACCCCTTCATGGGATTTTTCATTTTTCCGTGTTCGTTTTTCACTCCCCTCCTTCCCAGAGCCATAACTTTTTTATTTTTCCGTCAATTTGGCCATGTGAGGGCTTATTTTTTGCGGGACGAGTTGTACTTTTGAACGACATCATTGGTTTTACCATGTCATGTACTAGAAAACGGGAAAAAAATTCCAAGTGCGGTGAAATTGCAAAAAAGTGCAATCCCACACTTGTTTTTTGCTTGGCTTTTTTGCTAGGTTCACTAAATGCTAAAACTGACCTGCCATTATGATTCTCCAGGTCATTACGAGTTCATAGACACCTAACATGAAAAAAAAATCCAAACTTTGCTAAAAAAAAAAAAAAAAAAAATGGCGCCATTTTCCGATACTCGTAGCATCTCCATTTTTCATGATCTGGGGTCGGTTGAGGGCTTATTTTTTGCGTGTTGAGCTGGCGTTTTTAATGATTCCAATTCGGTGCTGATACGTTCTTTTGATCGCCCGTTATTGCATTTTAATGCAATGTCGCGGCGACCAAAAAAACGTAATTATGGCGTTTCGAATTTTTTTCTCGTTACGCCGTTGAGCGATCAGGTTAATGCTTTTTTTTTTATTGATAGATCGGGCGATTCTGAACGTGGCGATACCAAATATGTGTAGATTTGATTTTTTTTTTTATTGATTTATTTTGATTGGGGCGAAAGGGGGGTGATTTAAACTTTTAGATTTTTTTTATTTTTTTCACATTTTTTGTAACTTTTTTTTTTACTTTTGCCATGCTTCAATAGCCTCCATGGGAGGCTAGAAGCAGGCACAGCACGATCGCCTCTGCTACATAGCAGCGACCTGCTGTTCGCTGCTATGTAGTAGAAAATCAGGTGTGCTGTGAGCGCCGACCACAGGGTGGCGCTCACAGCTACCGGCGATCAGTAACCATGGAGGTCTCAAGGACCTCTATGGTTACAATGGAGAAGCATCGCCGACCTCCGATCATGTGACGGGGGTCAGCGATGCCGTCATTTCCGGCCGCCCGGCCGGATGTGGTAGTTAAATGCCGCTGTCGGCGTTAGACAGCGGCATTTAACAAGTTAATAACGGCGGGTGAATCGCGATTTGTCCCGCCGCTATTGCGGGCACATGTCAGCTGTTCAAAACAGCTGACATGTCCCGGCTTTGATGCGGGCTCACCGCGGAGCCCTGCATCAATGCAGGGGAGCTGACATCGGACGTACTATCCTGTCCGGTGTCAGTAAGGGGTTAACAAACGGAAAATCAGGGGCTCTGTAAAAACAAAACCACGGTCAGGTAGACCAACAAATATGTCATCCACAACTGCCAGGAAAATTGTTCGGGATGCAAAGAAAAACCCACAAATATCATCTGAAATACAGGACTCTGAAAACTAGCGGTGTGGCCGTTTCAAGATGCACAATAAGGAGGCACTTGAAGTAAAGTGGGCTGCATGGTCGAGTCGCCAGAAGAAAGCCATTACTGCACAAATGCCACAAAGTATCTGGCCTACAATGCGCAAAACAGCACAGAGACAAGCCTTAAAACTTCTGGAACAAGGTAATTTAGAGTGATGAGACCAAAATTAAACTCTTTGGCCACAACCATAAACGTTACACTTGAAGAGAGGTCAACAAGGCCTATGATGAAAAGAACACCATTCCTACTGTAAAGGTGGATCGCTGATGTGTTTATGGATGTGCAAGTTACAAATTCGCAGGAAACTTGGTCAAAGTTGAAGGAAAGATGTATGCAGCACATTAGCAGCAAATGCTGGAGGCAAATTTGCACTCATCAGCCCGGAAGCTGCGCATGGGACGTACTTGGACGTTCCAACATGACAACAATCCAAAACACAAGGCCAAGTTTACCTGTCATTGGCTGCAGCAGAACAAAAGTGAAGGTTCTGGAGTGGCCATCTCAGTCTCCTGACCTCAATTTCATTGAGCCACTCTGGGAAAATCTTAAGCGCGCAGTTCATGCTAGACAGCTCAGGAATTTTCAGGAATTTACAGGAACTGGAGGCTTTTTGCCAAGAAGAGTGGGCAGCTTTACCATCTGAGAAAATAAAGAACCTCATCCACAGCTACCACAAAAGACTTCAAGCTGTCACTTATGTTAGAGGGGGCAATACACGGTATTAACAAATGGGGTATGTGAACTTCTGATCAGGGTCACTTGGATGTTTTGGGTTGTCATTATAATTTAAAAAGAGAAACCACAGTAGTTTGACAATAAATGGCTTCACCCAACCACTAACCATGAGTGGAGAAAAAGTTTTGGGGTTATCATTGATATTCTCTGAAAAAAGGCCAAGAAAATAGAATTAGAACTTACCGGTAATTCTCTTTCTAGGAACCTTCCACGACAGCAGTATCGGAGGATGTCTCCCCGCCCTAATAGGGGACAGGAACAGAAAGAGGTTAAATACCCCTCCCCTTCCTGCAACCACCAGTGTTTTTTCTGGACACAGTAGCATGTTTAGTTACCACTTAAGTGCAGGAAACAATTAATACATAAATCAGATAGGGAGGGAAATTAGTGCTGTCGTGGAAGGTTCCTAGAAAGAGAATTACCGGTAAGTTCTAATTCTATTTTCTCTAGTCACCTTCCACGACAGCAGTATCGGAGCAATACCAACCGCTAATTTCTTTAGGGAGGGACAACAGCCTGGAGAACTCGTCTGCCAAACGATAGGTCCCTATTGAAGTTGAGCCTGTAGTGCCTGGTGAATGTATGGACTGACGACCAGGTGGCGGCTCTGCAAATCTGCTCTGAAGATGCGCTACCCCTCTCTGCCCAGGAAGTTGAGACTGCACGGGTGGAGTGAGCTTTTAGAGAAGGTGGAGGAGTCAGATTCTGGGATGAGTAGGCAAGGCTAATGGCCTGTTTGATCCAATTTGCTATTGTACTTTTGGCTGCCTTCTTGCCTTTATTTCGTCCTGACCACTGGACGAATAGATTCTGATCCACCCTCCAACCTTCTGTCTGCTGAAGGTAGAATAGGACCACTCTGCGGACGTCCAGGGTATGAAAGATCTCCTCTTTTGGGTTACATGGATTCGGACAGAAAGAGGGTAAGAGGATTTCTTGATTTCTGTGGAAATCAGAGACCACTTTAGGCATAAAAGAAGGATCCAATTTCAGGATTATGCTGTCCATAGTTACGGTCAGGAATGGCTCCCGGATTGATAAAGCCTGTATCTCCCCTATACGCCTGGCGGTAGTGATGGCCACCAGAAAGACCGTTTTTAGGGTCAAGATCTTTAAGTTGGAGGCTGAAAGGGGTTCAAAGGGGTCACCGGTCAGACTGTTCAGGACAAGATTCAAGTCCCACGGAGGGGTGTGGATGAGACGTCTTGGACGGATTCTTGTTGCTGAAGCTATAAACCGTTTGATCCATCGGTGACTTGCCAGATCTTGATCAAAGAAAGATCCGAGGGCCGACACTTGGACCTTCAGGGTACTTGGTGAGAGTCCCATCTCCAAGCCCTTCTGGAGGAATTGAAGGATTTGAGCAATTTCCGGGTTAAATGGATCTGGTTTGTTCGGAAGACACCATGAAGAAAATTTCTTCCATATTTTCCCATAAATGGCATTAGTTATCGGCTTCCTACTTTTTTGTAGGGTTTCAATCACGTCTCGAGAGAGCCCCCTGGCCTTCAGGATCTCGGCTTCAGAAGCCAGGCTGCTAACTTCAGCTTGTGCAGGTCTGGATGAAATAGAGGACCCTGTTGAAGCAGGTCGCGTCTCTGGGGAAGTAGGATTGGACCTTCTAAGCACATGTCTGTCAACGCGTTGAACCAGCCTCTTCCTGGCCACAGTGGGGCTATCAGAATCGTTGGGACTTGCTCTATCCGGACTTTCTGTAATGTTCTGGATAGCAATGGGATTGGCGGGAAGGCATACGCTAGAGTAAATTCCCAAGGATGTGAGAATGCGTCCAGTCCTAGAGTCTCGTTTGAGATGTTCAGGGAGAAAAAGTTGTCTGACTTTTTGTTCTGTCTGCTGGCGAACAGGTCCACCTCGGGGGTTCCCCACCTCTGGACTAAGGATAGGAATATCTCCTGGTTTAGGGACCATTCCCCAGGATGGAAGTCCCTCCTGCTGAGGTAATCTGCCTGGGAATTGTCCAGCCCTTTTATATGTACTGCAGAGATGGACAGGAGGTGTTTCTCCGCCCAGGAAAAAATCCTTCCAGCAGTTAGCTTTAGGCTTGAGTATTTCGTGCCTCCTTGGTGTCGGAGGTAGGCGACAGTGGTCATGTTGTCGGACATCACCCGTACATGGTGACCCTGGATGAGGGCCGATGAGGCTTTTAGCGCCTCCTCCACTGCTTTTAACTCTCTCAAATTTGAGGAGCTGCGTCTCATTTCTGGGGACCATAGACCTTGAAAGTGGGATTTCTCGATCACCGCACCCCAACCTCTCTGACTTGCGTCTGTTGTAAGTATTCGGAGAGGGGTCTGATCCCAGCTGACTCCCCGCTGTAAGTTTCGGAGGTTCCGCCACCATGAGAGGGAGGATTTTACATGAGTGGGAAGAGGAATTCTCCTGGATAAAGCCATCTGGTGTCCTCTTGAATATGACAGGATGTGAGATTGAAGAATCCTTGTATGGGCCTGGGCCCAGGAGACTGCCTGGATGCATGATGTTAGAGAACCCAGGATTGACATAGAGTCTCTTAGAGTTGGGAATTTCTGGTCTCTGAATCTGGAGATCTTGTGGACCAGATCTATCCGACGGTCCCTGGGTAAGAAGGACATTCTCTTTTCTGAGTCCAGCAGAATTCCTAGAAATTTCTTCTGGGGAGATGGCCGGAGATCTGATTTTGCCAGATTTGGGATCCACCCGAGAGACGTTAAGATGCTGAGAACCTTCGCCACGTCCTGATTGAGGCGAGAAGCTGATGGAGCAATGAGGAGGAAGTCGTCCAGGTATGGAATGACGCAGACCCCCTGTTGTCGGATAAAGATTATCACTTCCAACATGATCTTGGTGAAGACCCGTGGAGCTGATGATACTCCGAAAGGAAGGACATTGAACTGGTAATGGCTGATCCGTTTGTTTTGGGAGATGGCGAACCTGAGGAACCTCCTGTGGTCTGGGTGTATTGGCACATGGTAATATGCGTCCCTCAGGTCCAATGTGGCCATTACCCAGTTCTGTCCAATCAGCGGAATCGCTGATCTGATAGATTCCATCTTGAATCTTCGATATCTTATCACCTGATTCAGAGGTTTCAGGTTTACGATGATACGGTGTTTCCCTGAGGGTTTCTTCACCAGAAAGAGATGGGAATAATGACCTTCTCCTTTTTCCCGATGTGGTACGTGGGAAATCACTTTCTCCCGGAGCAGGCTTAGAATATCCGACCTCAGAGCCTCCTGAAGTTTTGGAGATTGTGGAGAAGTGATTGTTAGATGGCGAGGAGGAGGACTCTCGAATTCCAATTTTAGGCCATCCTGTATGGTACGCAGGACCCACTGATCCCTGGTGATCTCCTGCCACCTGGAGAGAAAATTTGAGAGTCGACCCCCGACGTGGAAGCGGTCATTGTTTTTCAGAGGGCTGCTGGGGCTGGGGGACCATGATGTTTCTGGCTTTCCCACCTTTAGGGTAGCTCCATCGCCCCGTTTTGCCTTTTCCCCTATAGTTCTGTTGGGGTGGTTGTTCACGGGGGGGACGAAAAAACCGCTTCCTCGGGTTCCGTTGTTCAGGAAGGACCTTCTTTTTGTCTGAAGCCTTGTCCAGGATGTCGTCCAAGGCTGGTCCAAAGACATGATGGCCCTGGAAAGGGATACCACAAAGTTTGGACTTTGAGGTAATGTCTCCCCCCCAAGATTTAAGCCACAGGGCCCTTCTTGCTGAGTTTGTAAGGACAGCGGATCTAGCGGCTACCCGAACTGATTCCGCGGAAGCGTCCGCGAGGAATCCGGTTGCTTTTTGGAGCAAAGGAAGAGAATTAAGGATGTCCTCTCTGGGTGTACCTTGTACGAGGTGGTTCTCTAAGGTACGAAGCCACATAAACAACGATCTGGCCACACATGTTGAGGCTACGTTGGATTTCAATAAGTTAGTTGAGGTGTCCCACGATCTCCTCAGTAAGCTCTCAGTTTTACGATCCATCGGATCTTTAAGCTGGGAGGAGTCTTCGAAGGGTAGGGCCGTTTTCTTAGTGACCCTTGACACCTGAACATCCACTTTAGGCATATCAAATAAAGAACAATCTCCCTCCAGGGGAAAGCGATTTTTAAACTCAGATGGGACGTTCAGCCCCTTTTCTGGCAGGCTCCACTCCTGGAGGATAATGTTCTCGATGTTTTCATGTATGGGGAATCCTTTTACCGATTTAGGTTTCAGACCCCCGAACATATCATCCTGCACGGAATGGCCCTCTATCTCCTCCTCTACACCCATGGTGCCTCTCACCATGGAAATTAACTCTTCCAAATCTTCAGAGGAGAAGAGGTACTTCCTACTTTCCGATTTGGGAGTAGAAGTAGAAGTAGAACCCTCTTTTTCCCAGCTGTATTCTGAACCCGAGGTATGTATCTCGCCTGAGTCAGAGTCTGAGGCTACCCGGCCCAATCTCCTTTTCTTAGGAGGGGGAGGCTGCGGGGTCGGGGCTCGAGAGAAGGTTGCCATAGAGGACTTAACCTCCTCCCTGATGAGGGTTCTAATGCTATCCATTAAAGAAGGCTGTTCGCTACGCAGCACTTCGTCTGTGCATGGTTGGCAGAGCTTCTTTGTGTATGCTGAGGGGAGCTTGGCTGAACAAGCACCACACTTGCGGCTGGGCTTCCTAGTGCCAGTGACCTTGTCTCCCTGGAACGAGAGAGAGAGGTGGACTGAGCCGCTTAACTTTTTAAAGAATGGACAGCAAGGGACATTATCCCACTACTTACAGTAGAGGGGTGTGCGCTGGGCTCTGCAGTGGCAGAGTGAGAGGGTTTGTCGCCGTCCATAACGCCAGAGGTACAGTCACAGACAGACGTCTCACTAGGAGGGCTCCCCAGTCAGGAATAAGTAGTCTTACCGAGATTCCAGCGAGTTTGGTGCTCCTCCCTCGATAGTGTCCCTGGGGGGGGGGGCCGAGACGCCCGCCCTGGCCGCCGCTGCCGTTCTCAGGTTCAGGACGCCGGCAGGCGCGCGCCAAAGCTCCAGTTCGAAAAACTGGAAGTCCCGGAGCGCGTCACTTCCGGCGTGCGCGCGCCAACCCCGCAGCAGCGTGGGGAGAAGAGGAAGCCGGGGAGCTGCAGGAGGACCCTGGAGCACTACACCGCTCTGCATTGCCACCCGAAGGTGGCGCAGGAAGAGCGGGCGGGGGTCCCAAGTCACGCGGGGACCGCGGAGATGGGAGCAGTCTGGAGGCGGAGGAGGAGAACGGAGCTCCCGACCGCGACTGCCCGGCTGACAGGTAACCAGTGCTCTCGTTCGCCGGCCACGGCAGCACTATCGGAGAACCTCTTCATGCCCCATAGGGGACAGGAAAAACACTGGTGGTTGCAGGAAGGGGAGGGGTATTTAACCTCTTTCTGTTCCTGTCCCCTATTAGGGCGGGGAGACATCCTCCGATACTGCTGTCGTGGAAGGTGACTAGAGAAACAAAGAATTCTGCCGGGGTATGTAAACTTTTGAGCATAACTGTACATGGCTAATCAGATATGAGAGTATTAGATACAGCAGCTATTGACACAATACCACGAATAATACGCTGTGAGGGGGATCATGTGCGAGGGTCGATATGTATCCCCCGTCTGCGAACGAAGTCTTATTAAACCTGCTGGAGTGCATTGCAGTCACAGATATAGCTGCAATGCAGAATAAAAGTAAGCTTGGTCTTGGACAAGCTATTTGCCCAAGGCAGATTTAAGAAAACATATCATGGGCTTTTATTTTTGGAGCGAACTACAGGATGGTAGTGGGTCAGTTTGCTCCCTCCAGGCATGGTCTTACAAGTGGCCCATGGCCACAGTTTCCATTTAAAAACCCTGCAGCAAAGGGTTGGGTGTGTCAGTCTTGGTTTGCAAACTGCAGAGCAGGAGGCTCTGCAACATCCGGCTTGTGTGAAGTAACACGGAGCCAAGGGAAACAAAATGCCTGGCACCCCTTAGGGTGACACGGCGGTGCAGTCACCTATCCGGAGGATACCATTTGCTTTCCATTTGTGAGGTTTTTTGGACATTAAAGACATTTGCTTTGAACTTTTATGTCGTCCCTTCCTGTCTGTTGCACTGAACTAACCCGGCTGCACTACAACACTTAGATACACTTCTTATCAGACAGCCTGTTTGTTTGATACGGAGATACACACTTCAACACAAAGTATTACATAGGAGAAGCTTAGATACACAAGTAATCATACAACAACTTGATAAGTTTAGGTACAGCTGCTCAGAATATAGCGTAACACATGATGGTTTTAGATACATCAGCTCAGAAGACAGTATCACACATATAAGGCCACATTCACATGCTCAGTATTTGGTCAGTATTTTACATCAGTATTTGTAGCCAAAACCAGCAGTGGGTGATAAATGCAGAAGTGGTGCATATGTTTCTATTATACTTTTCCTCTAATTGTTCCTCTCCTGATTTTGGCTTACAAATACTGATATAAAATACTGACCAAATATTGAACGTGCGAATGTGGCCTTAGCCTTAGACACACAGCTCAGCAGAAAGTGCCAGGAAAGGACATCTCAAGGACCATAGGAAGAGGCTCAGTGGTTAGGTACGCCTCCTCATTATTGGAAAAGTAGACAAAGTCTCCATAAAAGGGATGAGTTGAGCACTTCCCATCGCTGTTTATTTTATCTGTTTCCCAGGGAGGCTTCTATAAATTAGGAGGCGGTGGCTTTGTCAGCCATAAATTGTGGCGTCAAGTGGTGCTTTGTGCAGGGTGATGACAAGCTGTAAACTCCTCTCTGTCTTATTGCATGACGGTGGCTCTAAATAAAATTCTGGAGCTGTAACCGTGACCCCGAGCCCCTTCCTTACAGGACGCTGAACAGGACGAGGTCCAAAACTAGTGATCGCAACATCAGCTTAGATACACTCGCTGCAAATCTGATGGATTGCACACTACATCCCCAACATCCCCACACATTTTACATACACAGTTTCAGTAATATCCCTGGGGGTCTACAGAGGTGTACAAGTGGATTTTTGTTTTGTTTTGTTTTTTCCTCCTTGACTTCCAAAAGCCATAACTTTGTTTTTACCTCCATTAACATAAAATGTGAAAAAAGTTTGCGAAAGTGAAAAAAAAAAAAATCACACTAATAACAAAAATATTGCCATTCCGCCATTGTTTTTTTTTTGTTATTTTGCGTTTACAACATTCACTTTTCAGTAAAAAAGACCCAATGACTTGAGCCTGAAAGCGCTAAAAAGCTGCCACAAAATATGAACACGATGAACAGCAATGTGAAAAAGTCTTGTTGTGCGGATCTTCCTGCTTTTGTAACTTCTTTTAACCTCTTCAGGGATCGAGAGCAGGGAAACAGTACAAAAATAAATAAATAAATAAGATAAATAAAAAGTAGGATGCTGATTCTTTGGGTTTTTCTGTTTTCTTGAAGTGCCTTTGCCGTGGAAATCTCGGTGGATACAATAAAAGACGCCGTGTGCAGATACTCAAGAAAACAAACTTATAATAAAAATATAAAATTTGGATTCAGTCGCCATATGCTAAAACAATAACTTTTCTTGATAAATTATGTTTTATCAAGGCTTGTGTTTTTCGGCAGCTTTAAGTTTTATTGGTAACATTTTGGGAGGAGCAGTGATCAAAAAACAGCAATTCTGCATCAGCTTTACAAATAGGCTTAGATACAGCTGCTCAGGGGCACAGATTCCCATAGCACATAGTGTTATAATGCTGATGGTTAGATGACGCAGTCTGCAGACCCTAGGACCGGCTTAGATACAGCTGCTCAGGGGCACAGATTCCCATAGCACATAGTGTTATAATGCTGATGCTTGGATGCCGCAGTCTGCAGACCCTAGGACCGGCTTAGATACAGCTGTTCAGGAGCACATATTCCCATAGCACATAGTGTTATAATGCTGATGCTTGGATGCCGCAGTCTGCAGACCCTAGGACCGGCTTAGATACAGCGGCTCAGGAGCACATATTCCCATAGCACATAGTGTTATAATGCTGATGCTTGGATGCCGCAGTCTGCAGACCCTAGGATCGGCTTAGATACAGCTGTTCAGGAGCACAGATTCCTATAGCACATAGTGTTATAATGCTGATGGTTAGATGACGCAGTCTGCAGACCCTATGACCGGCTTAGATACAGCTGCTCAGGAGCACATATTCCCATAGCACATAGTGTTATAATGCTGATGCTTGCATGCCGCAGTCTGCAGACCCTAGGACCGGCTTAGATACAGCTGCTCAGGTGCACAGATTCCCATAGCACATAGTGTTATAATGCTGATGCTTGGATGCTGCAGTCTGCAGACCCTAGGACCGGCTTAGATACAGCTGTTCAGGAGCACAGATTCCCATAGCACATAGTGTTATAATGCTGATGCTTGGATGCCGCAGTCTGCAGACCCTAGGACCGGCTGAGATACAGCGGCTCAGGAGCACATATTCCCATAGCACATAGTGTTATAATGCTGATGCTTGGATGCCGCAGTCTGCAGACCCAAGGACCGGCTTAGATACAGCTGCTCAGGTGCACAGATTCCCATATCATAGTGTTATAATGCTGATGCTTGAATGCCGCAGTCTGCAGACCCAAAGACCGGCTTAGATACCGCTGTTCAGGGGCACAGATTCCCATAGCACATAGTGTTATAATGCTGATGCTTGGATGCCGCAGTCTGCAGACCCTAGGACCGGCTTAGATACAGCTGCTCAGAGGCACAGATTCCCATAGCACATAGTGTTATAATGATGATGCTTGGATGCCGCAGTCTGCAGACCCTAGGACCGGCTTAGATACAGCTGCTCAGGGGCACAGATTCCCATAGCACATAGTGTTATAATGCTGATGCTTGGATGCCGCAGTCTGAAGACCGTAGGACCGGCTTAGATACAGCTGCTCAGGGGCACAGATTCCCATAGCACAGAGTGTTATAATGCTGATGCTTGGATGCCGCAGTCTGCAGACCGTAGGACCGGCTTAGATACAGCTGCTCAGGAGCACAGATTCCCATAGCACATAGTGTTATAATGCTGATGGTTGGATGCCGCAGTCTGCAGACCCTAGGACCGGCTTAGATACAGCTGCTCAGGGGCACAGATTCCCATAGCACAGAGTGTTATAATGCTGATGCTTGGATGCTGCAGTCTGCAGACTGTTGGGGTCTTCGATGTGACAATGACCTTGGTCGGCCATGGCTGGAGTGTGCAGAAGGAATCCCATTATCCTGGGTAATTGAGCGGAGGCCCCTTCTCTTTAGCCTCATTGTCCTGTTGACTATAGAAGGTGCTGGTTTAGTGTCCTGTTAGTGATCTCATGGGACGGCTTCATTTTCTGCCCCATTACCCTGAATGAAGAGATCTCAGCTCTGAATACAAGACTCAGTGCTAATAATAAAGTGCTCTCCTCCCCGCAAACCGCAGATTAGTGATCCGGGCGTGAGTGCGAAACATAGCAGTTTGTCTACAGGGCGGATATTTGGCTTCTGAAAGTGAATAACTGTGAGAGATTAAACATGATTATTTATAAGAGATTATGATTATTAATGTGTGCAGAACATTTACTGCATGTTTATAGAGGTGTTTAACACTTTATTAGATCATCATTTACCAATGTCCAATATATCATTTAGTTGTGGAGCGGAGAGCAACATACAAAACTAAATACCAATGTGTTCATTACTTATCCTGTACCAATCCCAAGTTACCACCTGCATTATACTCCAGAGCTGCACTCACTATTCTGCTGGTGCAGTCACTGTGTACATACATTACTTATCCTGAGTTACCTCCTGTATTATACCCCAGAGCTGCACTCACTATTCTGCTGGTGCAGTCACTGTGTACATACATTACATTACTGATCCTGAGTTACATCCTGTATTATACCCCAGAGCTGCACTCACTATTCCCCTGGTGCAGTCACTGTGTACATACATTACATTACTGATCCTGAGTTACCTCCTGTATTATACCCCAGAGCTGCACTCACTATTCTGCTGGTGCAGTCACTGTGTACGCACATTACTGATCCTGAGTTACATCCTGTATTATACCCCAGAGCTGCACTCACTATTCTGCTGGTGCAGTCACTGTGTACATACATTACTGATCCTGAGTTACATCCTGTATTATACCCCAGAGCTGCACTCACTATTCTGCTGGTGCAGTCACTGTGTACATACATTACTGATCCTGAGTTACATCCTGTATTATACTCCAGAGCTGTGCTCACTATTCTGCTGGTGCAGTCACTGTGTACATACATTACATTACTGATCCTGAGTTACACCATGTATTATACCCCAGAGCTGCACTCACTATTCTGCTGGTGCAGTCACTATGTACATACATTACATTACTGATCCTGAGTTACATCCTGTATTATACCCCAGAGCTGCACTCACTATTCTGCTGCAGTCACTGTGCACAGTATCCCATCTGTTGATGCACAGTCTCCCGGATGCTTTTGGTGTCTTTTATGTTGTCAGTTTTGTAGCAATTTCTCAGCAGTCAGTGACTAGAGATGTTCATTGTTCATATTCTGAGGTTGAACTTCCATTCAAGCCTAAAAGTGGACTTTGCTCCAATATATCAGTAATTGCGGGAAAACCCTGGGACCCCGGAGCAGACTTGGAGGGGCCCCACTTCATCATGCCCACTAGAAGTGTCATTCCCACAGGGGCTTGTGCGGGGTGAGATTTGGGGCCTCTGAACACTTTTCGCCTCCTTCTTTAGACCTCTTGTACCACATTTCGCCTCCATCTGGAGCTACTTCCATATTAGACAGCAGGATTTGCTAAATCTCATCCACTTTACTGCTGCTGTAAAAAGCCGCAATTTTTCTACTTTATCGCCCGCCTTAGAGTTTTATTCTCCGCTGTTTATATTTGCAGATAATCTGAGCAGCGACGACCTGGCTAATCTGTTAATTAAAATATCCTCTGGAACAAAGAGCCTCAGTCCGGCCGCTGCGATTAGCGCCGGCAATTAATTTATTTTAATTTTGCGCGTTTTGTGGACAGAAGATAAGAAGTGTTTTATTTTCCACTTAGCAATAAATGAGGACTCTCCCCCGCTCCGAGAACGCCGGCTGCTGCTATATCTATACTGACGATGCGGAGGAGAGTTATCTGCAGGTGCAGCCGACGGGCACAATAAACCCAGAGAGGTGATATTTGTACAGGGGTCAGTCATGGTGCAATAAAGCCCGGGCTGTGTAAGCGGCAGAGGAGCGTTTAATGGAGACATAGAGACTTATATGCCACCATCTGGCATCTGTATGAGGCCATAATATCATCTGTGCCGCTCCATTCTGGAGAGGTGTCAGCTGTGTAACACAGCCAGCATCTGCCTCCACCAGCAGCGACCACAGCCATCTCCAGTCTCTGCTGTTTAACCATCTAGATGCCACTGTCCATTTTTGACAGCAGCATTTAAATGGTTGAGTTGGTGGTCTGCACGTCTCACATACCGGAACCCATCAGCTTCCCTACATTTACAATTCGATTTTTGGAGGTACCAATTGGTTGGCAAGGCATGTGGGGGCTACTGAAGGCTCACCCATCATTAATCAGGCCCTCCTATACATTAAAAAGTAAAAATGGTTTTAAAATATTACAAAATTTAAAATTACCCCCCTTTTTCCAATTCACAAGTAAAGAAAATTAAATAAATTTGGTATCGCTGCATCCATAAATGTGCGTCCTATGGAAGTATGAATTACGGTAGTTACAAAAAAACGGCAAACTGCATAAAATAAGAAACACGAGAGGGCAGAACTGCATTTTTTTTTTAAACACACAGTTGTATTTTTTTTATCCACTAATAAAATAATAATGATGATGATAATAATAATGTCGTAAGTTTAGTATAGCTGCAATCTTAGTGATCCGGAATTGCATAGTTCTATTTTACCAATTCACAGTATATGGAATTTTTCCCCATTTTTATGTTATATGGTAAAGTGAATGGTGCCATTGAAAACTACAACTTGGTGATGGGGGGACAGAAAAAAAAAAAAAGTTATGGCTCTTGGAAGAAGAAAAGGAAAAATAAGTTACAGTGAGAAACAAATAAAAAAAGGGCCTGGTTCTGAAGGGGTTAAAATATTCCTGGTAACCAGGAGTCCGAGCCTCGGGGGAGAAGACATCTTTTCTGTCCTCTAAGGCTTTATTTGATGGTGGCTGGTGGTTAAATCCCTGTGTCAATCCCGGCGGGCGGACCCGGACCTGTTCCCGTGAGAGGTTCTGGTTGTGGCCGGGAGATTGACACCTAATAATAATATTGACACGAGCTGCACATTTCCCCTTCACAGTGACGGTGCGCTCGGTGCACTATGACCCGCGGGCCCCGCTCCAGATAACGCTGTGTAAACTGCTCTATAAACTGCGCCTCTATCTGTGTTTGTAGACTAATCATTAGTTATTAGGCCGCAGATAAAGAACCCGCGACATTCACTGCCAGCGACTAAAGCTTTTATTAATTTACCTGGGGCTGGCACTCACTAATCCTCTGCCTTCTGTCCCCGGGATGGGAACTGGCACCGCAAATACAAGGTGGTACTATACATTTACTGTATATACTGTCATACACGATCAGCAGCCCCATGTCGGAGTTGCCCTCTGCAGATATAACAGCTCAAGAGCTTCCGGGAAGGATTTTTACAAGATTAGAGTCTGTGGGAATTTTTGCCCCTTCACCCAGAAGAGCATTTATGGGGTCAGAACGAGGGATGAGCGACTAGCTTCATATAAGTCTTTATCCGAAAAGCTATAGCGCTTACCGATTAGCTGCATCAGACCCCAGATACCTGGAGCGCTCCCAATAATCGGTCTGTTGGGCTCTCCATGCCTGTCACACAGCTCTGCGGCACCAATCAGCCAGCGCAATCCAGGGAGCCGGGGTCCCGATGCAGCCCTATAGCTTGCCGAATAAGAGGGAACCCGAGCAAATTCGCTCATCTCTATCCATAATGTCCTGTGCTGAAGATGAAGATTTCCCATCACTGGAGCTGAGGGTCCGAGGCCGCCCCCTGATAACAGCACATAGCATTATCCTCCTCCACCATCTGTACAGGGGGCACAATGCAGTCAGGGGGGAACGTCCTCCTGGAGTCACCAAACCCAGACTCCTCCATCAGACGCAGAGAAGTGCGATCCGTCACTGCACAGAACACGTCTCCTCCAGAGTCCAGTGGTGGCGGCTTTACTCCGCTCCATCCGACGCTCGGCATTGTGCTTGGTGATGTACGGCTGCATGCAGCTGCTCGGCCATGAAGCTCCCAGCAGGGGGCGCAGTGTTTATACCAGAGGAGGTCTGGACTCTGCAGTTATGAGGGCAGCAGAGCGGTGGAGACTTTTCTGCCCTCTGCTCCTCAGCACTCGTCCCCTTGTTCTGTAACGTTACGGGGCTCTTCACTATGTGGCTTAGTTGCTGCGGTTCCTTTTACTTTTCTATAATATCACTCACAGGTGATGGAGGAACAAATGTCAGGTGGACGGACTTCTGACCCCGGTGGCTCCAATTACAGGACCGCACTGGTATCAGGGAGCTCTGCACCACCGGCTGATTTGTCACATGGTAGCAAAGGCAAACGGCATGTCGGGGGGCCGGAGGTTATATACACTGGGGGGAGGGTTTGGATGTTATACACTGGGGCAATGGGACTGAAGGAGAAATGGCAATCTCACCAATTAAGGCTATGTTCACATGTCCACTAATCATCAGATAAATTGGATCCAGTAGAAGTCAGTTAAAAAAATTACGCAGACAACTTTTTTATTTTTTTGTCTGGCTTAAAGAAACTGATTTCAACTGGATCCGTTTTTGTAACATTGAACTCTATGGAAAAAGCAAGCCATTAATTAGCCATCAGGTTTTTTTTTCCATTTTCTAAAGGTCTTTTTTTTTTTGCTTACAGAATCAGTTTCAAATGGAGCAAAACGAATGACTATATAACGGATCCATTGTCCATAGACTTCAAAGTGGAAAAAATGGATCCAATTGAAAATCAGGTTTTGGTTTTTTTAGCTGCACAAAAAAGTTGTTTCTACCCAACTTTTTTGTTAACTTATTACTACTGGATCTGTTTTAAAATGATAATTACTGAACATGTGAACACGGCCTTAGACATGTGGCCCGATGCCTTCTGCATACAAAGTGGATAGACAGATACATTGTGCTTTGAAGATGAATGATATCGAGTAGGAAGATTTTTGGCAGAAACTACAGATATCCATCCTGGAGGTGATGAGTTCTCCATCTGTAGACCGGCGACTGCGCCGTTTGAAGTCAATAATCAAGATATGAACTTCAATATCAGAGGAGAGATTTGATGAAACCAATACTTCTGCCTTTAGTGATTTTATTAGTTTATTGTTTTGTTCCCATAATTACACAATTATCTTCATTTTATCTGCTCCGCAAAGAGAATACAAGTTCATTGCACATCTACGAGCGCTGTTGTTGATATGAAGCCTTAGTTATAGGGGGCGCTGTTTCTCCTTGTGGAGACCACTAGTTGGTGTAAGAAGCCTTATAAGCCAGGCAATGCTCCTTGGGAAAATGGGTATGCAAATGAGCTCTCTACCAGAAAGAAGAAAATGTGTCTTGGATTTTTTATTTTTTTTTAAGCCTTCTTTTGGTGCAATTTTTTAAATGTCTTTTTAATTTTTTTTGTTGTTGTTTTTTTTTTAAATGTATTCTTTTTGTACATTTTTTTTGTACATTTTTTTTTAAACTGTATTGCCAAAATGTTTCTGGAGGCTTTTTTTGTGCCATTTTTTCATGTCAACTTTAACTTTTAAAGTAACAAATTTAAAAAAAAAAAAAAAAAAAAAAAAAAAGATTAGAAGCGTGCAATCAATGCATTCGTGTGTGTTTTAGGGTCAGTTTAGTTATGCTGCATACTCTGTGCATGCTGTTTTCCATATAGGTCTTAAAAAAATGGCAAAAAAATACAAATTGTTACAAACCGCTTGTAAAATCAAATTAAAAAAAAAAAAGAAAGAAAAAAATCACAATAAAACTGTGAGTAAATTTGCAGAACACTGTTTAAATCCAGCCTGAGGCTGCCATCATGGACTCTTTTTCCCATCATTTTGTGTCCAAAATCAGTATATAAAACTGATGTACCGTATATATTTTTTTTCTTCCATTCTGGTGGCATTTTTTAGTTAGCAAAATGCCACACCTACAACGTGATGTGGTAAGAAGAAAAAAAGGCAAATGCATAAAAACCAGAAGTGCAGGGGCCTTTAGTAATAATAATAATAATAATCTTTATTTTTATATAGCGCTAACCTATTCTGCAGCGCTTTACAGTTTGCACACATTATCATCACTGTCCCTGATGGGGCTCACCATCTATATTCCCTATCAGTATGTCTTTGGAATGTGGGAGGAAACCGGAGAACCTGGAGGAAACCCACACACACACGGGGAGAACATACAAACTCCTTGCAGATGTGGGATTAGAACCCAGGACTCCAGAGCTGCAAGGCTGTAGTGCTAACCACTGAGCCACCGTGCTGCCCTTTAGTCTTATGATTTGCACACATTTTCCGATAGACATATTAAATATTAATATATATATTTTATATACACACACACACTCACTATCTGGCATTGGTTTTTATTACTATGGTGAATCTGGGGTCTTTTATTTTTGCAGCCTCCGCTCAGCCCGGACTCCTGGGGAAATGCAGACGCCCTCGGACGGCTTTCACCAGCCAACAACTACTAGAACTAGAAAACCAGTTCAAGATGAACAAGTACCTGTCACGACCCAAGAGATTCGAGGTGGCGACTTCCCTTATGCTGACAGAGACCCAGGTAAGAAACCCCCCAGACAAGCCCCATGTTATTCATTATCATGCCCATTACTGCTCAGTCTTCTCACCCAATGTTTTTGGGTCACTATGGGTTTCTTCATTGCCTTGCGTTGTGGAATGCATTAAAAATGATGGGATGCTTATGCATGCGGTTTTTTTAGCTTTTTTTTTTTTTTTTTGGCAGAAAACGGCCAAAAAAACGCATACATAAGCATCCTATCATTTTTAATGCATTCCGCAATTTTTGTGCACTTGCTGCGTTTTTTACCACGAAAAAAATGCATCGCGGGAAAAAACGCAGCATGTTCATTAATTTTGCAGATTTTTCGCGATTTTGACGCTATATTATTGCATTGTGAAGCTCCAGAAAAAAAAGGCGAAAAATACGCAATAAAAACGCAAAAAAAAACGCATGCGGATTTTTTGCAGAAAAAGTCTGGTATTGTTCAGGAAAATTCTGCAGACATTCCTGAACGTGTGCACATAGCCTTACACTTTCACACTCGCCCCATGAATTTAACTTTTTTTTTTTTTCTCCGATGCAGCTGCGTCCCCTAGTGGGGGGGGAGTGGGGGTCAGTTATAAAAATAAACAGGGCGAGTTCTGCTGGGGATGATTGATCGTTAGAAAATTAAAATATATTTACAACTGATAAAAAGTAAAAATGTCAACAAATCTCAACTATTTCATGTTGTATGAGAATGAAAAAAGATTTTATACATTTCTGTAAATAGGAATTAGTTTTACACCCAACCTGCACCTCATATGACCTGGAGCGTGGGAAAAAGTTCCCAGGCTGCAGTTCATGAGAACATCCAGCAGGGGCGCATCACCGCGACTGAAGGAAATGTAGGTCAATGACCTACATTTCCTTCATTCGCCGGGGAATTACAAGCACGAGCACAGCTGCATTTGCAGGGCTCCTGCTTGTAAATTATTTTAACCCTTTCAGATGGATTACCTCGTGGGACGTGACGGGTCAGCAGAAGGTATGTATATTGTGGGTTTATTGTTTTGCCAAGCGAGGGTCTGCAAATGGATTGAGAGAGCAATAAAATATTAAAACAAACGCTGTGTTTATTTCATTAAAATACTTTTAAATCATGTGTGTGTGTGTTTTTTAACCCTTTCGTACTATTGGATTAATAATGGATAGGTGTCATAATTGACGCCTCTCCATTATTAATCTGGCTTAATGTCACCTTACAATAGCAAGGTGGCATTAACCCTTCATTACCCCATATCCCACCGCTACACGGGAGTGGGAAGAGAGAGGCCAAGTGCCAGAATAGGAGCATCTTCCAGATGTGCCTTTTCTGGGGTGGCTGGGGGCAGATGTTTTTAGCCACGGAAGGGCCAATAACCATGGACCCTCTCCTGGCTATTAATATCTGCCGTCAGTCACTGGCTTTACCACTCTGGCGGAGAAAATTGCGCGGGAGCCCACGCCAATTTTTTCCGCCATTTAACCCTTTATTTTAGCAGCTACAGCGCTGAAATTTTGCACATACACACTACTAACATTAGTAGTGTGGAATATGCAAAAAAATGGGGATATGAGATGGTTTACTGTATGTAAACGATGTCTCATATCATGTCGGGTTTAGGCAGGAGAAATGAAAAGCCGGCAATTGAATTACCGACTTTTCACTAACACCGCTGCGTATTTCTCGCAAGTCACACTGCTGGTCCGTGTGGAATCCGTATTTTTCTCGCCCCCATAGACTTTTATTGGCGATTATTTTGCGCAATACGCTGACAAACGCAGCATGCTGCGATTTTGTACAGCCGTAGAAAGCCGTATATTACGGATCCGTAATATACGACTGATAGGACTAGACCCATTGGGAATCATTGTGCCGTATGTGATGCGAGTTTTACGCACGTAGTTTCTGCGCTCTTATGTCCATAAAACTCGCATGTGTGACGGCGGCCTAAGAGATGGAGAGAGTTTTCCCTTAGATCGAGAGGACAGGTCCAGGCAAGTAAAAACGGATCATACAGACAAGACAAGCAGGGCATGAATACGACCTCGGTCTAATTCTTCCCACATCTGAGGGTTTGTTACATTTGTATCCACTTTAAACAATGCTCTGTGAGCCCAACAGTCTGGTCCCTAGACTCATACATTGTAATAATCTATCAGGACAGGAGAGAGATACTGATGCGTTTCGCTCACAGAGGATTATCTAGTCAGGATGCGATTGTAACAAACCCTCAGCAGTGACGTTATGGACATTCAATGTTATTTAACATCATTTCTTTACACCTCCTCGCAGATAAAACAGTCTAAATCTCTTCTCCACCTTCACTTCCAGGTAAAGATCTGGTTTCAGAACCGCAGGATGAAATGGAAAAGGAGCCGCAAAACCAAAGAACAGGGATCGTCCAGCCAAAGGCCCGGGGGCAAAACGCCACTCAAAGACGAAGACGAGGAAGAGGAGGAAGATGAGGAAGAAGATGGTGCGTTCCAAACAGCGGAGCCTGGCACGGACATCCTGCGGCTCCCTGCCCAGAGCAGCTACAGCCCACAGTCATTTTGCTCCGAGGAAGAGACTGCGGCCATGTCTTCTCTATAAGGGACGGGCACACGGACATCGGGCACCGGACAGCCCAACAGCCATTTATTTATTGACCATGGACACAGAGGGTGGAGATATTTAATTTATATGTATTTAATTATCTACTGGGGTTGTGGGGTAGGGGGCAAACTACGGAGGTGAGCGCCTATATATGCGTCTGATGTAGAAAGTTATAGGGGTTATTTAGCATAAAAAGTTCTACCACTTTCTAATATATGATTTTTGCATTCTGTTTGCTGTTAGTAAACATTTGTGTTTATATCTAGAGGCTGGAATCCTAAACAGATCTAAAACCCTTCACAGCTGAGCATTTGCTACAATTAAATCCACTCTAGACTCTAGAGAGATACAATGTATCAGTGCAAGTAAATTGTAACAATCTGACAAAGAGAGAGACTTGTGCTACCCATGAGGAATACTAGGCTATGTTCACACGTTGCGTTTTTTAATGCATTTTTTTCCAGCAGGCAAACCTGTTCTCTTGGCAGTAAGAAACCTGCTGATTAAAAAAAAAAAAAAGCAGCAGGTTTTGCTTAGTTTTTGTTGCATTTTCTTCATGGTACATTTGTCTCTTGTGCATGCTGATAATCTGATTCTACTTCATCAGGTTTCGGCACAAAAAAAAAAACAAAACAAAAAAAAACAGCAAAACCCGATACCTGCATTTTTTTTTTGCACCACCCATTGATTTCAATGGGTGAAAAACACTGAAAGAAGTAACATGCTGCATTTAGCAAAAACCAAGGTACTGCACAAAAAACTGAGGACAAAAAAAACGAGATGCGTACACGAGATTTCTGAAATCTCATAGACTTTGCTGGTACTGTAAAACGCAGCTGAAAATTTGCACGAAACAACACCACAATGTGCGAACATAGCCTAAGGGTATGTTTCCACGGTCAGGAAACGCTGCTTGTTTGACGCTGCGCAGAGCTGCAGCGTCAAACAAGCAGCGTCCAGATGTTCCAGCATAGTGGAGGGGATTTTATGAAATCCCGTCTCCACTATGCGTGGAAACCCGCACGCGGCGGCCCTGCGACTCCGGACATGCTGCGCGTCTTTTCAGATCGCAGCATGTCCGTACACCTTGCGGGGACGCAGCGTCCCCGCAAGGCATATCACAGGGCCCTATGGGAGCGAGCGATCATCCCGGATGTGAAGAGTTAACACATCCGGCATGATGGCGTCCCAGAAAGGGGGCGGGGTTTAGCGCCGAGCGGCTTCGCCGCTGCGGCGATCCCGCCGGCCATCCTGAACGTGGAGACATAGCCTTACTGCATAAATGCAGCACGCTCCTATTCACTGACAGCAAGTAGAGCTATTTCATGATGCAATTAGGACTTACTCACAAAAAAACCTTCACTTTGGATATTAAAGTGGAATTCTACCAAAAAAGGCTTTATGCAGTAAGATTCTTATAATTCGGCATCAACCAGACCAGATATCAGACATTCTGGATTATCCGATGGTCATAGACCCCTAGATATAATACTCATTCTTAATCCAGCATCTGTAGGGCATGATAGAGGCCGGATTATGAAATACTCCGGATTATTAGATAAGCATTAAAGAGACAAATCTGAAGTTTGTTAAAGGGGGTTTTCCATCATTTTTGTTTTCCACGATCAGTGGCGCGGCCATATTGGTTGTCAGTTTAGGCTTCTCTTATGGTCGTGACAAATGTACCGTCATTATCTGCCCTGTAAACTAGGAAAGAGGTGGAGGGACTACAAATTTCAGCATGTCTTGGCAGGAGCCAGGGATGATCTCTCGGATTGTTGCTTGATTTGGAGTTGTGGGTGATGTTCACAGATTTTTTTTTCATGATCATTTGTACACTGGGTGGCGCTGTTCTGGTGATTAATTTGTGATTTTTGCCTTGCCGAAAGAAAAGTCGTTCAGAAAGTTCATCATGAGATTAACGGACTCTGTAATGAGCTCTAATAACCTGATAATAAACTCCGCCGACGAACTAGGAATCATCTCCCTTCATGAACTTTCGAAATTGTTTAAAGGGGAACTCCATACTCTCTCTGCTAGGGTGGCCTTCCTTGATGATTTGCTTTATTTTCTTTGTGATTTGCTTGCTTGTATTTTATAATCATCTATTCTTGCTGTTATAAAGAGGTGATTTTCCATAACATATAAGGTGAACAAGCAACGCTGCAGTGTAAACCATGGGGGACAAAAGGTGTATTTTTAGACAATAGCAGCCTCAAAAAAAAAAACCTCTATCCGTTCTATTAACAATACACCAAGTTCTACCCTAAAAATGGTAATAAAACAAAAGAAAAGTCTCGATGGTTGACTTCTGATCATAGGTGATGGTAAAGATCCAGATCAACTTTCTAGGGGCTCAGATTCATCTACAAGTATCAGGTATTATTCAGGACTGTGTGAGGATAGTGAAAACTGAGCTGCAGCCTTATGTGGTGACCATATGGCGGTGTAATACTCGCATCTCGCTCATTTATGGTGCGGCCACAGGTTATGCCAGAAGTGTCTGACGTAGCGCCAACACTGGGAAGCATTTTTCGGATACTGTGCATTAGTTGTGACTATATGGTGCAGACTCTATATGACAGTATTATCTTGGCACCGTGTGACGGTATTATATGGGTAGTAAATACAATTATGATGACCCTGAATGGCGATATTACAAGGGCTGAAGATATGAGGAATACTATGAGATAAGTTTCGCAACCGCTTTCCACATCAGCTCAGATCTTCTCATTTCCTTATTGCAGAATAGTTATGATGTGTAGGATCAGGGATGGACGGGGTCACGGGAGGAGATTATTGACTATGATATAATCATTGAGTGCTGTGACCCCGGAGTCCTCCACTCCTGACCTTGGAGTTATCACTCAATCTTTATATCCTGGGGAACAGAAAGATTAGATAATTTATGGGGCTGAGAACCAGTAAATGGTGAAAAAAAAATAGAAAACACAGTAGTTTGACAATAAATGGCTTCACCCAACCACTAACCATGAGTGGAGGAAATGTTTTGGTGTTATCATTCATATTCTCTGAAAAATGGCGACGAAAGCAAAAATTCTGCAGGGGTATGTAAACTTTTGAGCACAACTGTACGTTACATTACTGATCCTAAGTTAGGCCGGTTTCACACTAGCATTTGTGTGCGCAGCGTAGTGCTGCGTACCCCTTTCCTTCAGATCCGCATACATCGGCATCCGTCCTGCATACCTATATTTAACATTGTGTACGCAGGGACATGCGTTGTATGCGGATGCGTCCCCGTGAGTCATTTTGATGTGCCCGCCGAACACAACACAGGTACGCGGGAGGGATGCAGATGCATGCGGATCTGAAGGAAAGAGGTACGTAGCACTATGATGCGGACAGAAACTCTAGTGTGAAACCGGCCTTACATCTGTATTATACTCCAGAGCTGCACTCACTATTCTGCTGGTGCAGTCACTGTGTACATACATTACATTACTGATCCTGAGTTATATCCGGTATTATACCCCAGAGCTGCACTCACTATTCTGCTGGTGCAGTCACTGTGTACATACATTACATTACTGATCCGGAGTTACCTCCTGTATTATACTCCAGAGCTGCACTCACTAGTCTGCTGGTGCAGTCACTGTGTACATACATTACATTACGGATCCTGAGTTACATCCTGTATTATACTCCAGAGCTGCACTCACTATTCTGCTGGTGCAGTCACTGTGTACATACATTACTGATCCCGAGTTACATCCTGCATTATACTCCAGAGCTGCACTCACTATTCTGCTGGTGCAGTCACTGTGTACATACATTATATTACTGATCCTGAGTTACATCCTGTATTATACTCCAGAGCGGCACTCGCTATTCTGATGTTTCTTATGCCCACCTGTCAAATTCCCCAAGACTGGCGGTGTCCTTACAGTAGAAATGTTACTATAGTCCCTGACTAGAGTAACATCTCCGGAAAGGTGCACGTGACTTAGACGATGTGTCAAATTTATTAGGAGGAATGAGGTTCATAATGAATTTGGTGGATCTTAATCCTGCATGCCCCCCATTAATACTGGAGTACAAAACATCAGTCTAAGGCCTGTCCCACACGTCCAGATAATTCCGGTACTGGAAATATCGGTACCGGAGTTATCCATGTCCGTGTGTCCGTGAGCTCACGTAGGCCATCCGTGTGGCACACGTGCGGCAGCCGTGTGCCACCCGGGTACCACACGGACCATGCAGGAGAGACAGCCCTACAGTAAGCGCTGTCCCCCCTGTGTGGTGCTGAAGGCTGCATTCATCTCTTCTCCCCCGCAGCGTTCGCTGGAGAGAAGAGATGAAAGATCATTTTTTTCTAATTTTTTGTTAAAAATAAACTTTGCTGGTGTCCTCCCATCCCCAGTGCGCCACCCGGCCTCCTGCAGATGCAGAGAAATACTCACCTAGCTCCCGCGATGTAAGCGCTGTCTCCAGCACGGCACACGGACAACATCCGTGTGCGGTATGTGTTTTACACGGACCCGTTGACTTTAATGGGTCCGTGTAATCCGTGCGCTCCCACGAACAGACATGTCTCCGTGTTTTCCAAATGGACACACGGTCCGCGAAAACACGCTGACATGTGCAGAGACACATTGATTTTAATGTGTCTACGTGAGTCAGTGTCTCCGGTACATGAGAAAACTGACACCTCACGTACCGGAATCACTGACATGTGAAACCGGCCTAAGGGTTTGTGCACACGTTGCGGATTTGCAGCAGTTTTCCATGCGGTTTACAGTACAATGTAAACCTATGGAAAACCAAATCCGCAGTGCACATGCTGCGGTTTATTCTTTGTGCGGATTCCGCAGTGTTTCACACCTGTTCCATAATTGGAATCCGCAGGTGTAAAAACGCAGGTGAAATTGGCACAAAACTGCGGTAGATTCGCAGGGTGTTTTACCTGTGGATTTTTTGGAATCTGAGCAGAAAAATCTGCAACGTGTGCACATACCCTTAAGGAATCTGGGACATTGGGGGTGGGGGTGGAATATTTGGGATCTTATAGGGCTGATGGAACCTAGTACTTTGCTGCATGGCCTCCATGCAGTGACGCACAGGCCGGCGACCAGCATACATGAGCTGTAGGATTCTAGGCCAATGTTTTTTTGGGGTCAATTTCCTTCTTAAATGTAAAAAATATATATATAATTCCCACTCTGGACAACATCTGGAAGACAA
Organism: Ranitomeya variabilis; assembly: GCF_051348905.1. Taxonomy (NCBI): domain Eukaryota; kingdom Metazoa; phylum Chordata; class Amphibia; order Anura; family Dendrobatidae; genus Ranitomeya; species Ranitomeya variabilis. The sequence goes on from NC_135238.1 coordinate 232,854,684, forward strand.
ACACTTGTACCAGGATAGAGACACTTGTCAGCCAGTGAAGATTCATAGAGAAGAATGATAAGTGAGGGGGGGGGGGGGCAGTGAAAATGGAAGGACATCAAAGATTTAAATTGCGCTCCTTGCTGCGCGGTGACAGCTTTAATTTGCAAAGTACAAGCATTAAAGTGATGAATGTGCTGCTGTAATTCCTGCAGTGAGAGCGGCCGTCAGGAGCCGTGCAGTGGCCTTTTTTTATTTATGGCTGTGCTTGGGAGAGACGGGCAGAGGGCCCAGTTCTGCTGCTTGGCCCGGGAGCGCTGATTTATGGCCCCTGTGGAGCATGACTCACCGTGTATACACAGACTGATCTCATTAGTGCTTCATTAATTCCACTTATCCCCGAGTCTTAAACACTGATCCGCTCTCCGTTTATAAAATACACCTGCAATCTGCGCCACACGCACGAAAAGCCGCGAGACTCCATTATTAGTGGCTGAGAATCAATGAAAGTCGGGATCTGATTAGCCCGGATCTCATTTATCTTCTGCCCCGTCTTACCGCTAATGACACCAATTTACGTTACATGTGTCGCAATTTTCAGACAAGTCACATCACCAAAAATAATTGTCACAGTCACATTGAAGTCTGTGGCAATCAACTTGCTACAAAAAAAGTCAAAATACATTTGGAAAATATTTGCAACTCTGTTATGATCGGTCGCAGGTTACAATGCGACACCAGGACCCCACTGTCGCTGTGTGGCCCCAGCCTTAGGTTATGTTCACACGTTGCATTTTTTTATGCAAATTAAAAAGCTGCATCTTACACTACCAGCAAAAGCTATGAGATTTCCAAAATCTCATACACGCATTGTTGTTTTTTTCCTGACTGAATTGGAAAATGGCTGCTTTTTTTAAAAAAAAAACTACATGTCACTTCTTTCAGCATGATTAAGTGCAAAAACGCAGGTTATCAGTTATTGCTGCGCCTTTGGTGCAGAAAACTCAGGAACTAGAACTAAACTGTATCAGCATGCACAAGAGACCAATGCATCTAAAAAAACGCAGCAAAAAAATTAAAAAAAAAGCAGGCTTTGCCAGCAGGAAAAAAAAAACTTCAGCAAAAACGCAACGTGGGAACATAGCCTTAGGCTTTATTCACAAGGAGTTTTCTGTAACGTTAAAAAAACAGGAGTTTTTCCAAGCAGAAACCTCTTCAGGAAACGCTCCGGTTTTGCTGAGTTTTTCATTTCTTGAAAAGTTTCCTGAAAAGTTTTAGACAATTATTTTTTTGCCGCCTTTTGATTGGACGGTGCATAGTTTGGAGAAGTTTATTCAGGATCATCTTCATAGAAGAAGCGACGTGCACTTTCATTTTTTTCCCCCATCAGTAATTTTTCAAAACCTCCTGATATGAACAGTAAATAAAGTGTATTTCCCGCAGAAATACCGGTAAGTTAGAGTTAGAGGGTTTTTTTTCTGCCTTTTGATTGGGCAGTGCATAGACCGGAGAAGTTTCCACAAGTCAAAGAATGTAGGGGGGAAATAAATCGCAGTGTGTGGACAAGTCCTAAGCTCTCATTCAGATGTCAAGGGTTTTAGTAGATTTTTTTTTTATATATATATATAAAATTTTCACTCACTTTTGTTTTTTGTTTTTTTGCATTTTATCATAAGTTTTTTTTTTAAATTTGCATATAGAAAATAAAATTCCAAGTTTCGTGTACCTGGTGTAAGAACGTGCAGCTTTCATGACACTTGGCCGCCGTCATTGTGATTTCCGTTTCGTTTTTTCACATTGATCTGCAAATTGGACAGAATTGAAAAAAAAAAATGGAGGTGAGAACCTGGACTGTGAGAGATGCATGGAGCATCAGTGCAAAGCGGCGTCTGAGTGATGGAGCATCAGTGTAAAGCGGCGTCTGAGTGATGGAGCATCAGTGTAAAGCGGCGTCTGAGTGATGGAGCATCAGTGTAAAGCGGCGTCTGAGTGATGGAGCATCAGTGTAAAGCGGCGTCTGAGTGATGGAGCATCAGTGTAAAGCGGCGTCTGAGTGATGGAGCATCAGTGTAAAGCGGCGTCTGAGTGATGGAGCATCAGTGTAAAGCGGCGTCTGAGTGATGGAGCATCAGTGTAAAGCGGCGTCTGAGTGATGGAGCATCAGTGTAAAGCGGCGTCTGAGTGATGGAGCATCAGTGTAAGCGGCGTCTAAGTGATGGAGCATCAGTGTAAGCGGCGTCTAAGTGATGGAGCCTCAGTGTAAAGCGGCGTCTGAGTGATGGAGCATCAGTGTAAGGCCGGGATCACACATGCGAGAAACACGTCCATGTCTCGCATGTGAAACCCAAGCTCTGGCGCCGGCACTTGGGAGCGGAGCGTGCGGCTCCATGTGTTCCTATGCGGCCGCACACTTCGCTCCACAGTGCCGGTGCCAGAGCTTGGGTTTCACATGCGAGACACGGACGTTTTTCTCGCATGTGTGATCCCGGCCTAAAGTGGCGTCTGAGTGATGGAGCCTCAGTGTAAAGCGGCGTCTGAGTGATGGAGCCTCAGTGTAAAGCGGCGTCTGAGTGATGGAGCCTCAGTGTAAAGCGGCGTCTGAGTGATGGAGCCTCAGTGTAAAGCGGCGTCTGAGCGATGGAGCCTCAGTGTAAAGCGGCGTCTGAGCGATGGAGCCTCAGTGTAAAGCGGCGTCTGAGCGATGGAGCATCAGTGTAAGCGGCGTCTAAGTGATGGAGCATCAGTGTAAGCGGCGTCTAAGTGATGGAGCCTCAGTGTAAAGCGGCGTCTGAGTGATGGAGCATCAGTGTAAGGCCGGGATCACACATGCGAGAAACACGTCCATGTCTCGCATGTGAAACCCAAGCTCTGGCGCCGGCACTTGGGAGCGGAGCGTGCGGCTCCATGTGTTCCTATGCGGCCGCACACTCCGCTCCACAGTGCCGGTGCCAGAGCTTGGGTTTCACATGCGAGACACGGACGTTTTTCTCGCATGTGTGATCCCGGCCTAAAGTGGCGTCTGAGTGATGGAGCCTCAGTGTAAAGCGGCGTCTGAGTGATGGAGCCTCAGTGTAAAGCGGCGTCTGAGTGATGGAGCCTCAGTGTAAAGCGGCGTCTGAGTGATGGAGCCTCAGTGTAAAGCGGCGTCTGAGCGATGGAGCCTCAGTGTAAAGCGGCGTCTGAGCGATGGAGCCTCAGTGTAAAGCGGCGTCTGAGCGATGGAGCATCAGTGTAAAGCGGCGTCTGAGCGATGGAGCATCAGTGTAAAGCGGCGTCTGAGCGATGGAGCATCAGTGTAAAGCGGCGTCTGAGCGATGGAGCATCAGTGTAAAGCGGCGTCTGAGCGATGGAGCATCAGTGTAAAGCGGCGTCTGAGCGATGGAGCATCAGTGTAAAGCGGCGTCTGAGCGATGGAGCATCAGTGTAAAGCGGCGTCTGAGCGATGGAGCATCAGTGTAAAGCGGCGTCTGAGCGATGGAGCATCAGTGTAAAGCGGCGTCTGAGTGATGGAGCATCAGTGTAAAGCGGCGTCTGAGTGATGGAGCATCAGTGTAAAGCGGCGTCTGAGTGATGGAGCATCAGTGTAAAGCGGCGTCTGAGTGCGGCGTCTGAGTGAGGCCTTGGGCGCCGTTCACACATCCGCTGAGGCCTTGGGCGCCGTTCACACATGATCCGCGTCTCTTGTGCGCGCTCTGCCGGGGTCATTTCTGGAATGACAGGAGACCAGAACATCACACGCACCCAAGACAGTAACGATAAAAACAACAGCTCAGAACGAAAAAATCCCCCAATGTAACAGGAACAACCAGAAAATCAGAAGTTCTGGCTCCTGGAAGGCGAGGAGGGAAAAGCGACGGCGGAAAGTGGCCCCGGGACTCTGCCTTCCAGGGGCCCACATACAGGAGCCAGCCTTGTTTCCATGACTACAGCAGCTGGGCCCTGTAGCTACGGGGCCCGATACCACTGGGGGCCGTGAGAGGAAAAATGGCGGTTTTGGAGGCATTTTCCATGGTTGCTCCTCTATATCGCTGGCATGGCGCCATCTTACCTCTACATCTGCATTTAACCCCTCGCTGACCCCTTGTTTCCTCAGTGGCGCCTCTCCTGCCAAAAGGAAACAGACTGTGAGCAGATCTTCACCCTGCTACATACAAATACCTGACATGTAGGTTATTATGAGGCACCATCAGCTCATCCCTGTCTGCTTACCGCTCAGCAGACTCGTACATTCACACTGTGCGTCATTCACCACATGGAGCGGGAGAATTTGCGTCACCAGCGCATTCTTTACTGCTTCGCCTTCTCACGGATTTGACCCCGCGCGGCTGCCGTGGTTGCCAAGCAACGCTCTTCACTGCCACACAGAGCCGCGTCCCGTTACCTAGGAGACGGATCATGGCTGCCAGCAAGACGAGCGAGCGGTGAGGACAGAAAGTCACCAGAACCGCAGCTGATACTGATGTCTGCAGCGTCTGACCAGGTGTTAATGGCTTGTGGGGGGTTTTATACAGGAGACAGACACGACTTGTGACGTTACTACTGGCCCCGGAGCTGTAGCCTGTGCCCTGCCTAGTTATATGGATCAGCCCTGGACCTGGTTAGTGTTGGGGTCCTAGTGATCAGACACCCACTTATTGACCTGTCATTAGTGCATTTTAGTGGAATTGTCCCTTTAATTCTACAATATGGCTGCACAAGTCCCCCTATAGGGGTCCCTCCAGTCAGAGGTCTAGGGGTCCCTCCAGTCAGAGGTCTGGGGGTCCCTCCAGTCAGAGGTCTAGGGGTCCCTCCAGTCAGAGGTCTGGGGGTCCCTCCAGTCAGAGGTCTAGGGGTCCCTCCAGTCAGAGGTCTGGGGGTCCCTCCAGTCAGAGGTCTAGGGGTCCCTCCAGTCAGAGGTCTAGGGGTCCCTCCAGTCAGAGGTCTAGGGGTCCCTCCAGTCAGAGGAGGGGTCCCTCCAATTTAAAGGGGTCTGAATACTTTCCGTACCCACTGTATAGCGCCTGACTGCACTGTTTTCTTTGTTTCTTCTCTCTGCTCCGTAGGCTGACGTTTCACAAGGAGCTGTATTCACTGCAGAATTTGGGGTACGATGCGTGGACCAGTTCACATGAGACCTTTGGACTCCAGTCCGTTTGGGGGACAGAGCCGGAGCCCCTCAATCAAGCTGGTGAGTGTATAACCCATCCATAGCGCCCAGGAGCAGTCCTATGTAAGGACAGACTGTGACCCCCCTCTGGCCATTTGTGTATTACAGAGACGCGTCTCCTCGGAGGCTCAGCCACGCTCTGTTATACGCAGGAAGGTGAAAGAGAAGGACAACATCTTGGGGTTCGAGGTTTGCAAACGTCTACAATGGCAGAACTGGGAACTAGGAAAGGAAAGCACCAAGAATCTTACCCTGAAAAATGTCCGACTGAGGAAACGGAAGATAAAATTCAGGTGATGACAGAAAGGGAACAGGGGTCTCAGGGGGACCCCAAGAAGCCACTTAGCCTGGGCCTTGGTATTTGGGTACATGGTGAGGTTAGTACTTTGACTCTTTTGTTTTGGGAGAAGGAAATCCTGCGGCTCTGCATTCCCCTCGCATCTTGTACATTCACACTGCTGATTTGCTGCCAAACGACTCCATTCAGATGACACCAAATCCAAGCAAGTTTTGCCTATTTTGTGACTTAGTCCCATGTGGACGTACTGTACAATTATCCACATGATAGGTGTCTAGTTCCTGGGGCCCACTGTTTGTACCCCACTGATCACTAGGACGGGGATAGTGTCCCTCATTTGTCTGTCCCCCCATAGACTTGCACTGCATATACTCCATTGCCACCCTTTACAAACGTTGATTCAATGTGATCATGAAGCAGAACCACTGTTAAGGTAATTGTTAGTGGGGCCCCCATGGGACAGACATCACATATCCCATCATTAGGTGATCAGTGTTATATTTGGGAAGACCCCTGCAAAGGGGGTATCCCAAATACATTATTTATCACCTTGCTCGGTATACATGATAAATGGTGCAGAAGGGAGCATGTGCGACCACCACTCCTATAGACCATGAATGGAACGGTGGTCGCAGATGCTCACAACTGCTCCATTTACACAGTGAATTTGTGATCTCTGTTCTTGTGAAGGTCCCAGAAGTCGGACCCCATTAATTAGACATTTTTCATCTGTCCAGGGGATCTGGAGCATTTACCTAACGTTCTCGATAAGGGTCTGATGCTTCTTTCCTTTAGCTCTGAGCACTGACCCCCCCACCCCATACAGAAACTGCATCTGCCTGTTACCACAACTAGAGGTTAATCTATATATTTACAGTGAAGCCTCTCCAAAAGCCCACCTGTATGAGAAGACCACCTTATTATCCAGTCCAGATATCCTCTTACAGATTTTCACTTCCTCCATGTCTTATCTGAACTTTCTCCACCCCCTGAAGACCACTTTCCAATGCGGTTTGGGGTAATTGTCTCAAACATGTTTTACTGTATCTTAGACTGAAACCGCATTCCTACTGAATAATGATCTTGCATTTGGGTCCCCCAGGAATGGATCCGTGCAGAGCTGGGACCCCAGAACTATGTCACTTTGAAACTTGGGATTGCAAATGAATGTAATGACAAGATTGAGGGTGTTAATAAACTGACACATGTAACACACAGGAGTGGGTACATTCAAGCTGCACTCGGGGTACCGGGGTGGTAGTTTTGGGTTGCCCATACATACTGTATACCCTCAGATATACAAAGGCTAATAATCGTCTGTATTGTTCTATCTGTCTCGCAGTCCTCCCGTCACCACCTTCTTCAAGACTCTGTTCCCGCAGACGGTCACACTGAATGCAGGAACGTCCTTTACTTTGCCGATCACATTCTGCCCCTTGGAGAAGGTATTACTCGCTCTCTCCCATAGACGCCTGGTCGGTGATTATTTAGGTAGCGCTCATGTTGCCAGAATTACACCAAAGTTTTTCAGATGCTTGTCTTATACCGCCATCTAGTGGTCACAGAAATGGCATGTGATTGTAGAATACAAACTTCTGCAACTTTCTGCTGCTCCCTATGTGACCTTAGGATTTCTGCTTGCTGTATAGAAGATTCTTATTTCCTTATAGAAGCTGAAAATTTGCCCATATCTTATGCTTCTCCCCATAGACTTGCACTGCATAGTCTCCATCGCCACCCTGTATTTATTTACACTTTTGGCAATACTGTTTTGACTCCAATCTCATACAAAGGAAAGAGATTTATGATATTATGATATACTGTAGTTATCTCACAAAGGATTTTCTACACTAGACACAATTGTAACAAACCCTCAGTGAATTATTAGGTCAGAACAGGTTTTCAGCTTCTAGAAATAAAAAATGTTATTTCCTTTCAGAGACAGCAAGCAGGAATCTGCGGCACAATGTATGTTATTTGCAGAACACTTCATTATGCAATCATTACATGTGATTCTTGCTGATTTTGCACTGGCTGTAAATTTACAGCGGGATTACGAAGATGCAATCACTTTTGAGACAGAAGATGGCAGTTTCTCAGTGGCGTTATGTGCCACTCTCACCCACCACGAGCTGCTATTCCCTGAAGACCTCAGTCTCCCCACCTGCGCCGTGTATGACACATCAGAGGCTGCATTCGTCCTGCGTAATGTAAGGTAAGGAATCACTTTCTCCATTGTGATGTACGATATCCATGTCAATTAGAAATCTATTATTATTATGCTTTGCTTATACAGCACCATTGATTCCGCAGCGCTTTGCGTACATTACCATCACTGTCCCCAATGGGGCTCACAATCTAAATTCCCTATCAGTATGTCTTTGGAGTGTGGGAGGAAACCGGAGAACCCGGAGGAAACCCACGCAAACACGGGGAGAACATACAAACTCTTTGCAGATGTTGTCCTTGGTGGGGTTTGAAGGCTGCAGGGTTAGCCACTGAGCCACCGTGCGCTTCCATTTTAATGCCCCATTATATGTTGTACGCTTTGCCTCCTCAGTGACTTGCAGACTCGGTTCCTTTGGGACGTGCCAGAGCCTTTCCTCCTGATGCCGGCCAGCGGCGTCATTGATCCCAGGTGCGAGATTCGGACCAGAATCATATTCCAACCACAGATTGCCCTTGTGTATACTGCAACTGCAACATGTCACTTTGGAGAACGAGAAGAATATAAAAGAATCATTCAGTTTACTGCAATCGGTAAGACGAAGTGAAGCCGAGTGTTTGCTCCATTCAGGAATCTGATGCCAGAGCACTGCGAAAATATATTAGATAGAAAACTGGATGTACCAGTAGCATATCTGCTGTAAAGGAGTCTTCCTATCTCAGATACTGATGACATATCGCTGGAATGTACTATTATTTTTTGATTAGTGCGGCCTGACCCCCTGGACTCGCCACAATCCTGATAAAGGGGCTTCAGCACTACCCTAATTCAGAGCTGCAGAGTCCTTAAATTGAGCTGGCAGCAGTTCCCTGCACAGCTGATGGCGGGGGCGCAGAGAACGGCAGTCAGCCCAATATAAGTGAATTGCGCCAGCTGCTTTGGGTGGTCACCGGGCTGCGGTGTAGGGGATAACAATAAAGCAGTTATCATCACTGACATCATAGCTATGGCGTTATACGATGTCATGCCAGACCGGCTAATCAAGAGAAGAGCCAAGGATTTCGGCAGGTAAGAGGTGGTTCTGTGTAGCGGCCACAGACACAGATCTGGGCACTAATCCTAGCAGATTCGTAAACTCGTAGATTGAAAGGTCTCGGTCAGTGACATCACAGTGAAGCTGCTGGATCTTTGTCTCTGGAGGTCTCACTATTCTAGATGTCACATGATTGTTGGGGGGCCCTGATATATTGGGGCCCAGAATTTTTTCATAAATCCAAGTAACTAACTTTAGTATGTTACTTGTCGTAGCAAAGTATCCCCATCTCCTAGTGACGGTGCCAGACATGTCCTGTGAAAAGAAGGAAGATGGAGGACCACTTCTGGATTTCGGATCTGTAGGAGTGAGCACAGTAGTGGAAAAAGTCATTGAAATACACAACCTGTCTATGGTGCGTACTGTATCGTAGGGCAGGAGTCTAGAAGTGTCGTATCTGAGTCCTTGTTTCTAAACCCCTAAGATAAATGTGATCAATCCTAAACAATGTCTCTACCGGCCCTTTGCTGTCACTCTATTATTCCCCCTGGAAATGTAAGAATAAATTGACAACTATATAACGTACTGAAAATTGGGCCAAAATTCCAAGTTGGAAGTTGTGTGAAATGCTAAAAAAAGCAATCCTATTGTTTTCTGGGTTTTCGTTTTTTTATGACGTTCATTATGTGGTGAAAACAACCTGGAAACATAATTCTCCAGCTCAGTACAATTACAGCGATCCCAAACGTGTGTTGTTTTATGTTTTACTATTTTAGTGGCTAAAAAAATTTCTCAACGTTGTAAAAAAAAAAATAATTTGATTTGTTTCACCATTTTGGGGTAAATACAACATTGTGATCACTTTTTATGGCATTTTGTATGTCATAGACTGCTGTGATCATCTTACATCCCTGCACCTGTAGGTGGATTCTCCATTCCGGATTGAACAAGAGAAACGCTCTTCCCAAGTGGACAGTAACTTTTCTTGTGAAGTGGTCCGTGGGGTCGTTCCCGCCCAAGGGAAGCAGCGAGTTCCCCTGCAGTATCGACCACGTATCGTGGGCTTGGAGAACGTGGACTATTTTCATGTTATTCCAGCGGGGAATCTCACGAGGACAGTGCTCAAGGTTTCTGGAACATGTAAAGGTAATAATATTAGGCACTATGTTCCCTAGTGCTGTACAGTGTTTCCCCATCTCTGCTTGCTCCTCCGGCCCCTCTGTATGTATCTGCCGGCCTCTGCATGCACCTCCTGGGCTTCTGCATGCATCTCTGGCCTCTGCATGCACCTCCTGGGCCTCTGCATGCAGCTCCTGGGCCTCTGCATGCACCTCCTGGGCCTCTGCATGCACCTCTGGCCTCTGCATGCACTTCCTGGGCCTCTGCATGCACCTACTGGGCCTCTGCATGCATCTCTGGCCTCTGCATGCACCTCCTGGGCCTCTGCATGCACCTCCTGGGCCTCTGCATGCATCTCTGGCCTCTGCATGCACCTCCTGCGCCTCTGCATGCATCTCCTGGGCCTCTGCATGCACCTCCTGGGCCTCTGCATGCACCTCCTCAGCCACTCCATGCACCTCCTGGGCCTCTGCATGCACCCCTTGGGCATCTGCATGCACCTCCTGGGCCTCTGCATGCATCTCTGGCCTCTGCATGCATCTCCTGGGCCTCTGCATTTACCTCGCGGGCCTCTGCATGTACCTCCTGCACCTCTGCTTGTACCTCCTGGGCCTCTGCATGCACCTCCCGGGCCTCTGCATGTACTTCCTGGGCCTCTGCATGCACCTCCCGGGCCTCTGCATGTACCTCCTTGGGCTCTGCATGCACCTCCTGGGCCTCTGCATGCACCTCCCGGGCCTCTGCATGCACCTCCCGGGCTTCTGCATGCACCTCCCGGGCTTCTGCATGCATCTCTGGCCTCTGCATGCACCTCCTGGGCCTCTGCATGCACCTCCTGGGCCTCTGCATGCACCTCCTGGGCCTCTGCATGCATCTCTGGCCTCTGCATGCACTTCCTGGGCCTCTGCATGCACCTACTGGGCCTCTGCATGCATCTCTGGCCTCTGCATGCACCTCCTGGGCCTCTGCATGCATCTCTGGCCTCTGCATGCACCTCCTGCGCCTCTGCATGCATCTCCTGGGCCTCTGCATGCACCTCCTGGGCCTCTGCATGCACCTCCTGGGCCTCTGCATGCATCTCTGGCCTCTGCATGCACCTCCTCAGCCACTGCATGCACCTCCTGGGCCTCTGCATGCACCCCTTGGGCATCTGCATGCACCTCCTGGGCCTCTGCATGCATCTCCTGGGCCTCTGCATGTACCTCGCGGGCCTCTGCATGTACCTCCTGCACCTCTGCTTGTACCTCCTGGGCCTCTTCATGCACCTCCCGGGCCTCTGCATGTACTTCCTGGGCCTCTGCATGCACCTCCCGGGCCTCTGCATGTACCTCCTTGGGCTCTGCATGCACCTCCCGGGCCTCTGCATGCACCTCCCGGGCCTCTGCATGCACCTCCCGGGCCTCTGCATGCACCTCCCGGGCCTCTGCATGCACCTCCCGGGCCTCTGCATGCACCTCCTGGGCCTCTGCATGCACCTCCTGGGCCTCTGCATGCACCTCCTGGGCCTCTGCATGCACCTCCTGGGCCTCTGCATCTACCTCCCCGGCCTCTTCAGGTACCTCCCTGGCCCTCTGTGTGTATTACCCAGGCCCCTGTATGTACCTCCCGGGTCTCCGTATGTACCTCCTTGGCCTCTGCTTGTACCTCCCGGGTCTCTCTAAGTACCTCCTGGGCCACTGCATGTACCTCCTGGCGGTCATAGTATTACTGGTACTTTACATAGTCAGAAGATGGTAATTGACAGCTTACTTCAGGTTAAGAGTTTTACAGTTTGGTTATGTTTAATAGACTTCTAAGGGGTTAGCCATTACTTATTAGATCAGTGGTGGTCTGACACCTATTATTAGCTGGAGGTAAATGGTGAACAGAGCTGGGACACCCAAGATCTGTTCATTAGGTAATAATAATAAATATAATAATAAATAATAATAATTAGGTAGTGACTTTTATTGGGTACTGCAGCTCACCTATTAAAGTGAATAGGAGCCGAGCTGCAGTACCCATGGATGGCCACTACACTATGTACTGCGCTGTGGACTCCACTCTCTGTTTACCTTTGCCAACACTGAAGCTACAATCATCCGATCATGGAGGGTCCTGGTGTCGTACCCCCACCGATATAATATCGAGCACCTCTCCAAATGATAGCTCATCAATATCAAACTGGTGAACAACCCCTTTAACGTTCACTGTGGCTCTACACAACCACCTGTACTATGGCACAGTGAATCGCGACTTATAAAAGGTCATGGACCTCCGCTCTACAATGTTATTAATAACGACCATAAAAGAACCCCGACTTCACTGAGGACTTACTGATGTATTCAGTGCAGTCAGACATGTCTCTCACCAGGGCTGGACTGGCCATCTGGCAATTCTGGCAAATGCCAGAAGGGCCTGTCTGGTTGTTGGCCACCTTGTCTGCTTCGTTGTCATCAGAATCTGTGTTCTCAAGACACCCATACTGTTAACAGTTGTGACGGAGGTATCATTACAAATATTGGTCTTGTAGTAAATCTTCCTTTCCTCCATGCAGGGTAATATTACTAATATATCCCATCTGGTGCTTGGGGATGAGGACAGCATGGGCCTGTGTGATTTCAAATGCCAGGGCGGAATTTCAGTCCCAGTCCGTATCTGTCTCTCACCTATTTGGATCATTATTTTGCAGGGCCCTTTGTTTGTCTCCAGACATCTTTAGTGAATTTTGGTTTGTTACAATTGGGAGAGAAGGCCGCCCGGACCTTGGAAATCACCAACTCCTCGGAGGTTCCCGCCATCTACCAGTTTGACATAGACAGCAGTGAAAGCGTTTTCTCCTTCGATCCTCTCTATGGGAACCTGGGTGCTAAGGAGACTCGGAGCATAAAGATCATCTTCTCTCCGGTGCACCCGATCCCACATTATCGGAGGGTCGCCTGTCTCATCCATCACCAGGTAGCCCCATAATAAATATTTGCTTGCTGTTAATATTTATCTTATTAGGGACATTTGTGGATGACACTCCCTCTGCTTTGTCTAGGATCCTCTGTTTGTGGATGTGATCGGCACTTGTCACTCGGATATGGATAAACCCGCCATTGTGCTTCCAAAACATCTTTCTATCTACAGAACTAATATGGCGCGTGGTCTGTCTGTTTACTCTCCTGACGTCCTGGACGCCATGTTGGAAAGCGGAGCACTCAGCGCAGACACCAGCGGAGCGCTCGCTCTCCTAGAACCGGTGAGATTTGTATCGGTGATATATTACATGCCATGGATTTAGACATTTGCAGCGTGGCCTAAAATCTGCACAGGTTATTCCATCAAGTGTGGATGGGATTCCTCTTCCGAGCTTTATAGTCTTCTTCTATAGTCTTCAATTCTACTGTGACGCTAGTCGCTTTTCACGGCCAAGCCGTGAGTCAGAGTGGTCAAGGAGTCCAAGGTCAGAAGCCAGGAGGGTACGTCATAAACAGAAGGAAGAGACAAAAGCGTAGTCAGGTAACATTCCAAGGTCAGAGTACCGGGAGGATAACGGATCAGAGCTGAAGGGGTTAAACAGGCGGATGGTCAGAACGAAGTCCAAGGTCAGGCAACAGATCAAGCACACAGAACTCAAGGCACAGGAGAGCACAAACCTCACAGGCTGAATGTATGTCTGGTAGAGTTCTGGGAGACAGCTCAGTTAAGTAGCATGGCAATTACCTGGAATAGTGAATACATGGAGACAGCCGACGCTTCACAGTCTCAGATTGGATGGCCAAGCTGTTAATCAAAGTACCGACAGCTTCAGCACACCCCTATACCAGATTGGAAGGCCGAGCTGTCACTGCATCCCAGACACACTGAGGGGTGGAACCGTGACATCTACCTTGTCATCCCCTCATTTTTGTCTACACGGACTATAGAAATCTATTTTGGTTCGCAGCATGCGTATCATCAAACTATGGGAAGGTGTAGGTGGGAGAGATTGTGATGGGTCCCTCTGTATTGCAGGGAATCTCTGTGACATGACAGGGGCCCCGACCTTACATGGGTAGACCACCCAGAGCAGTGAAGGACTCTGGGGCCACCATACTACTTGTGCTGTTTTTAGGATGTACTTAGTCATTCGGTATGCGTAATATCTGTACTCAGGGTAATATACTGGCATATAGATATGAGCCATTGCATTATATTTAAAAATAATAGTAGGTAAAAGTCCACACAAATGCACTCTTTTCCCATAAATAATCTTTATTAAATATAAGTTCTAAAAGTTTAAATATTACACAAATTTTTGGTAACATCAGGACAACACCTTTTACCTGTTGCATCACTCATGGTGTTTGGTGTACATTAAAAAAAAATAGCTTTTTTGGAATTGATATTTTCTGCAACGTTTGTCAAAATTAAAGTGTAATAGAAATGAAAGAGGTATGTATAAGTGCCAGAGACAAATCCTGCACCCAAGGTCAGCGCAGGACACCGCCGTAGTCCTACAGATATATGAACATTAGTATAATTTTATTTATTTATTTTCAATTATCATAGAATTTTTAGTCTGATATTGTCTTATTTCTTTATTCCAGGATGCAAATTACCCGTCTCCAGAGACGTGTGCCCTCGCTAATGCCTCCACCGAATACTTCCATGATGAGTTTAATCTCGAGGCCTCCAAGCCGACCCCCCATATCACAGCCAGCACCAGACACTTTGACTTCGGCCGCTGTGACTGCAGCTCTCAGGAACCTCTTCCTCTCTCTCTGACCAATCACACTAAAGGAAAGGTGACCATTATCTGGACCTGCAAGCCTGGCAGCCCCTTCTGGATCTCCCCGGAGCGCACTGAGATACCTCCACTCAAGTCCACGGCCTTCAGAGCGATCTTTCACCCAACACAAGTCAATACCTTGTATGCTGCTGAACTGGAGGGCTTCGTATTTTATAAGGTGAGCAAATGGGAGACGCTTGATTTGCTTATTTCTAAAGGGCCTTAACAGTAATTAAGAAGATCAAAGATACAACTGTGTCAATTGACTATGAAATATACGGCCAGACTCTCCAATCCTGATCGATCACTTGTCTTGCAGGTTCAGCGTGACTACCGCAACGTGAAGGAGATCACTATTTGTCCTCCGTGGTGCATTACGCTTCGAGCGAGGGGACACACTTTTGCATTGGGACAAGAACATTTTGTACCCAGGTGTGTTCTGGATTCTCCACGGATGGTAAGAACAGTAAAAGTTGGATTTATTGGAAACATGTAAGACATGAAGCTTCACATTCTAACCATTTGTCACAGCTTTTTCCACCGGCTAAATCAGATGACCACACACATCGGACTCTGCTGCTACAGAATATAGGACCGACTGTAATGACATATGTGATTGATGAGAGCAGCTGCCCTGAGGTCCAAGTGAAACCAAGATCTGGTCGCCTGGACCCTGGATCCCATCAGATTTTACTAGTGAGGACCAGTCCGAGTGATGGTGGACTAGTGAAACACACTGTGCCGCTGCAGCTAAACTGCAGCCCTGACTACACTCAGGTGAGTCTTCCCTGCACCAATGGAGCCCTCAATAGGAGTTGTTCTCGTTGGTATGTTCACTGGTCACACACGGGATTTTAAAGCAGGATTTTATCCACAATCTGTGTTGAAAAACACTTAAAACCCTTTACATAATGTTTCTACTGATTTCAGTTAGTCATGGTGCACATGGCGAGGTTTTACTACGTTTCATGTCAATTCTTTCTATGTTTCAGTGTGAAAAATGCAACATAATTATCAGTTGAATTGACCTTAAGCAGAAAAACACAATCTGTTCAAAAAAAGCATAACATTTGGTTTTTTTTTTACATGGTTCCTGTGTCACAGTTTTTTTGCCTCCGGTGGGTAAATGGAGCTGTGTAAGTGTTCGTGCACACTGCTGGTGCAGCCGCCGAGTTTTCCCAGGATAACACCAGCGGTCATTTATCGGAAGTGGCTTTGCCACCGGCATCTTTTACGCTGTGCTGCCGAGTATAGGAAGCGGGCGACTTCCGAGCGGAGCCGCCGTGTGTATGAGCTTGTCTCTTCTTTTAACCACTTCAGGGTTTCCTAGCATAAGACCGAACATATGCACTATGTCGTTTTGACATTGCTGTACATTATGTACATGTTATGGGGCTGTGTTGCAGCGCTTTATCAGGTGGATTCCGGGCAGAATCTACCTGAAAAGACGCCATGCACATAGACTCTATGTTTAACATCTGTGCCAGGAGCATTTCCTAGTCTTATGTAAAAAGCCTTCCAGTGTTAGTTTCGGGAAAAACAAGATGATGGCCAGCTCCTCAAACCTAGAAATGCAGTTATCTCCCCCGACCTTAGATTTTTTTGCTGGGTGACTACAACATGGCCCAACATTTCTTTGTTGGGCCACGCTGGGGGTTGTTGTCCACAGGACTCCCAGCCTGTCATTGACTCATTGATCAGAAAGCTCTGGTTATATGGAGCATATATCTAGTAATGGAGAGATTACATCCACTTCTATTTCTCTGTACCTTTTCTTCTATAGGAGGTCGTGTTGTTCTGTCGAGCGGAAACTCCACAACTATCTCTAGAGACAGAAGGAAAACTATTCTTTAAGCCGACCTGCGTGGGCAGCCAGTCTGAGTGCTGCTATTCCATAAGGAACGTCTCCAGAGTCCCCGTGCACTTCGAGTGGAGGATCCAGCAAGAACACATGCAATACATATCAGTTCATCCAAGATCAGGAATTATCAGACCTAATGAAATCCTGGTGAGCGGTCACATAATTGAGAAGCTGGCTTGTTGTCAGATGTTTTGTAGCATTGGCCCAGACCATACTGCTTATGGTGCCCCTTAAACACAATGGATAAAAGTCGCCCAAAACCAACGGGTTTTTTTTCAGGATTGAACAGTTTTCTAATGTGTATTGGGTGTCCTGACTCACAATTTTTGAAATATTAACACTATCCTTTTACTTACAGCTCGTTGCTTGGCACACCGACCACCGCTGCTCCACAGCAGAACATATGCAGTGCTTACAAGCTCTTTACTCTTGAGCTTGTAAACACTGTTCTGAAGCAGGCTAGGATCACTGGAGCGCACTTATCTACAAATCACAGCAGCCAGTTGCAGCATAGTGCTTACAAGATAGACAGCAGTGGTGGACGGTCTCCTAGACAACGAGTTGTAAACAACAGAAAAGTGTTATTGTGTTAAGAATTGCAGTAAATTGCAGAAGTGCTTATTTTTACAAGCTTCACCCAACAATATCCATCTATGAAGATGGGGATAATCCTTCTGTGCTCAAAAACTGTCGTTGTTGGCAGCACATGTCCCGTACTTCTGTACTTGTGCTGTCAAAAATGATGACTTCTAAGCAGGCTCGTGTCGGGGTTAAACTGTGATTTCTCGATTGCCAGTCACAGAAGTGGTCATTTGTGCCTCAAGAAGAGAGAAATTACTTCATTAAAGCCACTGTACTGTCATGGCTGGATGATCAAAGCCCCCAGAACCACTCCACCTTGCGCCTCACTGGCGAGGGCTGCACAGGATGGTTGTCGGTAAGTCAGGCGGCAGCGTTGGGCAAGACTCTGTCCTTCCGTGCTATACTCCCCAGCAATACTCCTGATGTAAAACTCCTTTTCTTCTCCAGACGGAGCAGGCGTCGATCGACTTGGGCAATGTTCTGGTTGGGAGTTTTCAGTCCTATGATCTGCTTCTCTGTAATGATGGTGACTGCACCCTGGAGTATACGCTCAGCGCTAAACAGCAGATTTCTGGGCCCTGTGACCCGGACGACGTGATCACTGACCCTGTGGGTGAGTAACTTGGGGAAATGCCAAAAATAAATTCTAGGCATTTATAGACAAAAGTTCAGAAACTTTCTTACTTTATTTGTTAAACATTCCTGTTTATATCCATAGGCTAAAAAACACACAGCTGCCGGAGGTCACAACTGAGACCTAAGTGTAATGTCACTTTTTTTCCTAATAGTTTTATTCTGAAATTGTGGCACAGCGTATTGGTTTGTTTTGAAAAAATTATGAAAACCCCACATGAGCACAACGCTCTTACAGCCTTGTATACAGGCTGTCAGTCACACCCGGGGAGGCCTGATTAGAAGATCCCGGGTAGGACTAGTCCGGGGGAGAGACGCCTAGCCGGACTAGTCCTGCCTCACTAGCATACAGTCAGGATCCCTTTAAACTTGAATCCCAGAGTAATCCGCAGCCCTCTAACACCATCTGACACTGTATAGGCCTTTTACCTATTCCAAAGTATGATTTATTCCAAAATAAAAATTGTATGTAAGATATTATTAAAACTGTTGTATACAATTTATCACAGAAAACTGTAGTCATATGGTCCATTCATTCGAGGTTTTTGTCACAGTTTCTGCAAAAGATGTTGCAAAAAAAACACTTTTGATTGTATCATGTGAATACAGCAATGGCTATATGCAGCATTTTCTCTTTCTGTAGGCAGATATAAGTGAAGCACCGTCCGGAGCTGACCGTACACCACCCGACTGTACACCACATGACCGTACACCACATGACCGTACACTACGTGACCGTACACCACATGACCGTACACCACATGACCGTACACCACATGACCGTACACCACCCGACCGTGCACCACATGACCGTACACCACATGACCGTACACCACCCGACCGTGCACCACATGACCGTACACCACATGACCGTACACCACATGACCGTACACCACCCGACTGTACACCACATGACCGTACACCACGTGACCGTACACCACATGACCGTACACCACACGACCGTACACCACACGACCGTACACCACATGACCGTACACCACATGACCGTACACCACCCGACCGTACACCACATGACCGTACACCACGTGACCGTACACCACATGACTGCATACCACATGACCGTACACCACACGACCGTACACCACACGACCGTACACCACGTGACCGTACACCACCCGACTGTACACCACATGACCGTACACCACGTGACCGTACACCACATGACCGTACACCACCCGACTGTACACCACATAACCGTACACCACATGACCGTACACCACCCGACTGTACACCACATGACCGTACACCACGTGACCGTACACCATGTGACCGTACACCACCCGACTGTACACCACATGACCGCACACGACATGACCGTACACCACACGACCGTACACCACACGACCGTACATCACATGACCGTACACCACATGACCGTACACCACATGACCGTACACCACCCGACTACACCACATGACCGTACACCACATGACCGTACACCACATGACCGTACACCACCCGACCGTACACCACGTGACCGTACACCACGTGACCGTACACCACATGACCGTACACCACATGACCGTACACCACATGACCGTATACTACACGATCATATACCACATAACCATATACCATATGACTGTAGCTTTGTGCCACATTCTCTGTCCTTTCCTCTACAGCTCTGGAGTTTGAACAACAGAAGGGCAGCCTGCCTGCACGTACCAAGCTGAGGATCTGGGTCACCGCTCGCCCTGCCCGCCGGGTCTCCTACATCTGGTCCATCCACTACTGCATCCTCTCCCCTAAAGGTGCGTTTGTTTCTATGTCACCAAGCAGCTTCCTTCACTGGAGCGGCGGATTGATCACTGGAGCGGCGGCGGATTGATCACTGGAGCCGCGGAACCATCACTGGAGCGGCGGATTGATCACTGGAGCGGCGGATTGATCACTGGAGCGGCGGATTGATCACTGGAGCCACGGAACCATCACTGGAGCGGCGGATTGATCACTGGAGCAGCGGATTGATCACTGGAGCTGCAGATTGATCACTGGAGCTGCGGATTGATCACTGGAGCAGCGGCTTGATCACTAGAGCGGAGGATTGATCACTTGATCACTGGAGCCGCGGATTGATCACTGGAGCCGCGGATTGATCACTGGAGCCGCGTATTGATCACTGGAGCGGCGTATTGATCACTGGAGCGGTGGATTGATCACTGGAGCGGCGGATTGATCACTGGAGCGGCGGATTGATCACTGGAGCTGCAGATTGATCACTAGAGCGGCGGAATGATCACTGGAGCAGCGGATTGATCACTGGAGCGGCGGAATGAACACTGGAGCGGCGGATTGATCACTGGAGCGGCGGAACCATCACTAGAGCGGAGGATTGATCACTTGATCATTAGAGTGGCGGATTGATCACTGGAGCTGCAGATTGATCACTAGAGTGGAGGATTGATCACTAGAGTGGAGGATTGATCACTAGAGCAGAGGATTGATCACTGGAGCGGCGAAATGATCACTGGAGCGGCGGATTAATCACTGGAGTGGTGGATTGATCACTGGAGCGGCGGAATGATCACTGGAGCAGCGGATTGATCACTGGAGCTGCGGATTGATCACTGGAGCGGCGGAATGATCACTGGAACAGCGGATTGATCACTGGAGCTGCGGATTGATCACTGGAGCTGCGGATTGATCACTGGAGCAGCGGATTGATCACTAGAGCGGAGGATTGATCACTAGAGTGGCGGATTGATCACTGGAGCTGCGGATTGATCACTAGAGTGGAGGATTGATCACTAGAGTGGAGGATTGATCACTAGAGCGGAGGATTGATCACTAGAGTGGCGGATTGATCACTGGAGCTGCAGATTGATCACTAGAGTGGAAGATTGATCACTAGAGCAGAGGATTGATCACTAGAGCGGTGGAATGATCACTGGAGCGGCGGATTGATCACTGGAGCGGCGGATTGATCACTGGAGCAGCGCTGCGGATTGATCACTGGAGTGGAGGATTAATCACTAGAGCGGAGGATTGATTACTTGATCACTAGAGTGGCGGATTGATCACTGGAGCTGCGGATTGATCACTAGAGCGGAGGATTGATCGCTAGAGCGGAGGATTGATCACTGGAGCTGTGGGTTGATCACTAGAGTGGAGGATTGATCACTAGAGTGGAGGATTGATCACTAGAGCAGAGGATTGATCACTTGATCACTAGAGTGGCAGATTGATCACTGGAGCTGCGGATTGATCACTAGAGTGGAGGATTGATCACTAGAGCGGAGGATTGATCACTAGAGTGGAGGATTGATCACTAGAGCAGCGACAGTCTAAGATAGAATCAAGAACAGCAGGGGGCGCTCTTTGTATCCTCATTTTCAGGCATTTTTCCCATAGAGAAGCCTGTAGAAAAAATGTCAAAGACGCCCAAGCGTGCTGCATTGATAAAAGCAAAAAGATGTGTGTTATACAGCTTTGAAGGTAACATTTGACCCCCCCCCCCCAAAAAAAAAAAAAAAAATGCAAAATTAAAACCCCTAAATTGTCAGTATGACGAGCGATATCTGTATGGGGGACACACTGTCCTGTTGTGCTTCTTATAGGCAGCACTGTGTGTAATTAATCTTTGGGGGTATTTTCTCATTTCTCTTCAGGGGCTTAGATACATTGATACTGACGGCTTGTGCCATTTAGCAGGGCCAGGTTTCTTTGGGTTCCTTAGCCAGGGTGTATAAGGTATCAGATATTACAACTCCACTCTAGTGATCAGGGATAAACTGTCATACCACACACAACCTGGGTGCGGGAGTGGCGCTGTTTGTGGACACCAGCAGCCATGTTTTTCTGCTCCCCATTAACAGAAGTAACCTGTGATGAATATTCATTACCTGCAGGTTCTTTGTGTCCTGGAGTTGACCGTTCTCTCTTTGCAGCTCTGGATCCTGTCCGTGCCACCAGCGAGGAGCGGTTCCTATGTACAGTGACGGCACAGGGTGTATACCCAACCTTCTCTGTGGTGGACGCATGTCCTGCGGGAGGCGCTAGTGCCCTTAGCAAGACCCAGCTCTGGAAACTCTTTTCTCTGGAAAGGTTAAATTCCTGCCTGCAAAGTGACCCCACCCCAGGAGAGCTGCTATACCGGGTGCCCACACGACACAGGTAACGCCTATCTGGGTATTACAGCTGGAAGATGAGGCCGATGTGTTTACTATGCATAAAGCCTAAACTCTCTAAAAACAGGATATCATGCATTTTTGTACTTTTTCCACACAGCATCCGCCGATGTCCCTCTGTAAACACTCCGGTCCTCCTAGACTTTAATTTCGGAGCCGCCCCCGTAGGGTCTGAACCGTTTGTGGCTCTGCTTCTATTGGAGAATAAAGGCGTATTACCTGTAAGATGGTGAGTGATTGTACAACACTATGGCCGGAGCATCCCCTCCTCGTGTAACATGAGACCCGGGGCCGCACATCCAAAACTCATACACTGGTCTATAGCGGCTAAGGAAAAATGTCCAAAACTGAAGCTCTAACGTGTCACTGCGAACCTCCTAGTGGGTCCCTGACCTTAAAGCTGCAGCACTGGGCTCCAACTGCAATACCGCACCGGCATGGGGAGCGACCCAGACACCTGACAGAACCCAAGGTGCAAGGCAAAGCCCCCTCAGCTCCAGCTCCCACCATGCTACAGGCACGGCAATGATGGCCGCCACACAGCACCAGGGATAGAAGCTGAAAAACTCACCATCCACATGGGCTCAGACAAAAGCTCAGTACATTTTTCCTTAGCTGCAATAGAGTTTTGGTATTTTTTCTGCAGTTGTAGCATTCTCGCCTATTCCTCACATTTGTTTGGTGAGGACTGGCACAATGGCGGTGTATATACCTGCATTATTTAATGCCACATGCTGGAAATGCCACATTTTTCTCACTTTGCAGCAATTTTCTGAAAATCGCAGCCTGTAAATTTGCCCTTAGAGGGGTTGTCTCATGCAGCTCACAACAGCATCCGGAGGTGAGCCATACTGATGAGGTTGTATCTGCACAGTACCTGCTAGCCATGCACTCATCCTGGCAGGTACATGCAGACAGGATAGCACACTGCTGATTGTGCACTCGTCCTGGCAGGTACATGCAGACAGGATAGCACACTGCTGTTCGTGCACTCGTCCTGGCAGGTACATGCAGACCGGATAGCACACTGCTGATCGTGCACTCATCCTGGCAGGTACATGCAGACAGGATAGCACACTGCTGATCGTGCACTCCTCCTGGCAGGTACATGCAGACAGGATAGCACACTGCTGATCGTGCACTCGTCCTGGCAGGTACATGCAGACAGGATAGCACACTGCTGATCGTGCACTCATCCTGGCAGGTACATGCAGACAGGATAGCACACTGCTGATCGTGCACTTGTCCTGGCAGGTACATGCAGACAGGATAGCACACTGCTGATCGTGCACTCATCCTGGCAGGTACATGCAGACAGGATAGCACACTGCTGATTGTGCACTCGTCCTGGCAGGTACATGCAGACAGGATAGCACACTGCTGATCGTGCACTCGTCCTGGCAAGTACATGCAGACAGGATAGCACACTGCTGATCGTGCACTCGTCCTGGCAGGTACATGCAGACAGGATAGCACACTGCTGATCGTTCACTCGTTTTGGCCGGTATGTGCAGACAGTATAGGACTGATCATGCACTGATCCCAGCAGGTACATGCAGACAGGATAGCACACTGCTGATCGTGCACTCGTCCTGGCAGGTACATGCAGACAGGATAGCACACTGCTGATCGTGCACTTGTCCTGGCAGGTACATGCAGACAGGATAGCACACTGCTGATCGTGCACTCGTTTTGGCCGGTATGTGCAGACAGTATAGGACTGATCATGCACTGATCCCAGCAGGTACATGCAGACAGAATAGCACACTGCTGATCTCGTTCACTTGTCCCGGCAGGTAAATGCAGATGCGATGGCCTCTTCACAGCTCACCTCCCGATGCATAAATGTATGTAGCAGGACAAACCCTTTTAACATGACAAGGGTCAGGTGCTACCTGTTGCTGCCACAATGGGGCCATTTGGTCATTTATAACCTGGGCAACTTAGAATATATTTTTCCTTTTTCTCCTTACCTGTTGCTCTGTTGTATTTGAGGTTTGTGCTCTTCTGTAGGGATTTTTTGTTTCCCGCGGATCAGCAGATTGAGCTGGAGTTCTGGGCTGAGACCTGGGAATTTGACCCCAGTGAGATTCACCAGATGAGAATTCAGGACAATAAACTGTTCACCATCAGCCCGAAATCAGGGAATCTGAAGCCCGGCGAGCAGGAAACGCTTCAGCTGACGTACAGGTGAGCATGAAGCACCATAGGCCCCGACACATACAATAGTCATAGTGCAAATTTACAGAACATATACCGTCATGTTGTACAACCTGCACATCATTCACTCTATTAAAGGGCTGTTCTGGTGCCATTTGCCTCCATGTTTGTAGGGTGAGCGCCATTGATGCATTCTGTGAACAGATGACTGCATGAAGCCATAGACGGCTGGCCGATGTCATTCTAGCACAATTTCTCTAAACCTGTCGGCCCGGCATGCGTCTTGGCGACACCTGTCAACAGGACATCATCAACGTTGCTCATGTCCAGGTGTGGAAGTGATGGGGCTGGAGCAACCCTTTAATTTCTTAAGGATGCTGCTGTTTGGAGCCTTAAGGATACGGCATCTTTTTTACATTTCCATGGGGTGAATATTCAACAGATTTACATGTTGATTATTGTATGCGTAATTTTGGGGTTTAGGTTACAAATTAATATTTTTTTTTACAAAAAGCAAATAAAAGTTAATGATTGTACCACGAGTGTAGTGCGCTCCACAAAAAGTTACAAAACTCTGGATTTTGGACATTTCTGTTTTTATCTGTTTCTGCAGACATGATTTTGTCGGGACTGACCGCCTGCCTGTCCTCTTAAAGGTCTCACATGGCCGGGAGATTTTGGTATGTACCACCAGAGTAATTATTCGCATTCAGAGCACACACAGCATTAGTTACATTGTGGCTACCTGAAGTGACCACTAGGGGGAGCTCACTGCATACAATTTCTACACTGAAATCAACTATAGCACCGTATGCAGAAGGCTCATAAGCTCCCCCTGGTGGTGTGAATGTGAGAGGTCAGATGTCTGTACCAGTGTTTTGTGCCCTATTCAGATTCTATATACTGTCACATTTCATTGAAGCGTTCATATCATTATCTACCATTCCAGCTCAACTTCATTGGGGTGACAGTAGAGAAAGATCAACGCTATGTACATTTCACCTCCACTAAACATTGCTTCACCCCAGTGGCCATCGGCTGCTCCAGTCCTTCTAAGCAGGTAAGATGTAGCGATAAAGCGCTGTCACTGTATGGTGTCTGTGTATAGTGGACAGTGTATGGGGTCACTGTGTGGTGTCAGTGTATGGGGTCACTGTATGGTATCATTGTATAGTGGACAGTGTATGGGGTCACTGTATGGTATCATTGTATAGTGGACAGTGTATGGGGTCACTATATGGTGCCAGTGTATGGGGATCACTGTGGATTCACGGTAAGGTGTGTTAGGTGTCAAGTTCCCACCGCTGCACAGGGGGAATCTTGAACCATCTCTGCTGCGGTCTCCCATTCTCCTCCAGCTGCAGTGGAGCCTGCTCAGCAGAGACGTCGGTCCCAGCGTCTGGCTCAGGCAGATACTGTGCGCTTGGTTACTGCTGTCCTTCCAGGCTCAGTCATTGTAACCAGCACTGATCAGCGGTGAGCAGGCGTTTCAGGGACTAAGTCCTGCTTTTCTTCTTCTGAGCATGCCCAAGGGACGACCTCTCATTGGAGTTCGGGGGTCACATGCTCAGGTCCTGTGGCAGCTCCTATTGGACCACTAGGAAGGTCCCGGAGTGCTTCAGCTATAAAAGGCTCGCATGGCCGCGCGCTAGTATAAACCTGTAATCGTGTGTGTGTGGTTGTATGCCTGTTCTGGTGAATGCTCCTTAACCCCTTCCCGACCCATGACGCCTATGCGGCGTCATGGAATGATCGCATCCCTGCAGATCGGGTGAAAGGGTTAATTCCTATTTTACCCGATCTGCAGGGAGAGGGGGAGTTGTACTTCAGCCTAGGGGGGGTGGCTTTGCCCCCACGTGGCTACGATCGCTCTGATTGGCTGTTGAAAGTGCAACAGCCAATCAGAGCAATTTGCAATATTTCACCTATGAAAATGGTGAAATATTGCAATCCAGCCATGGCCGATGCTGCAATAGCATCTGCCATGGCTGGAAATCATGTTCTGGCCCCCCCCCACCGCCCCCGATCTCCTCCCCAGTCGTCCGTTATGTGGCCCGGTCCTCTCCGTCCTCCTGTCCGCTTCCCCGTCCTCCTGCCCGCTCCCCCGTGCTCCTGTCCGCTCCCCCCGTCCTCCGATCCCCCCCCCTGTGCTCCGATCCACCCCCTCACCACCCCCTCATACTTACCGATCCTCCCGAAGTCGGTCCGTCTTCTCCCTGGGCGCCGCCATCTTCCAAGATGGCGGGCGCATGCTCAGTGCGCCCGCCGAATCTGCAGGCTGGCAGATTCGTTACAGGTACATTTTGACCGCTGTGGTAGGTTCTAACACAGCGATCAAAATAAAAAAATAATAAATAAACCCCCCCCTTTATCACCCCCATAGGTAGGGACAATAATAAAATAAAGAAAATATTTTTTTTTCTTTTTCCACTAGGGTTAGGGTTAGAACTAGGGGTAGGGTTAGGGGTAGGGTTAGGGTTACGGGTAGGGTTAGGGTTAGGGGTAGGGTTATGGCATGTGCACACAGAGCGGATCGGCCGCGGATCCGCAGCGGATCGGCCGCGGATCCGCAGCGGATCGGCAGCGGATCCGCAGCGGATCGGCCACGGATCCGCAGCGGATCGGCCGCGGATCCGCAGCGGATCGCCGCGGATCCGCAGCAGATCGGCCGCGGATCCGCAGCGGATCGGCAGCGGATCCGCAGCGGATCGGCCGCGGATCCGCAGCGGATCGGCCGCGGATCCGCAGCGGATCGGCAGCGGATTGGCCGCGGATCTGCAGCGGATTGGCAGCGGACTGGCCGCGGATCCGCAGCAGATCCGCAGCGGATTGGCCGCGGATCTGCAGCGGATTGGCCGCGGATCCGCAGCGGATTGGCCGCGGATCCGCAGCGGATTGGCCGCTGCGAATTCAAAGCAGTTTTCCATCAGGTTTACAGTACCATGTACACCTAAGGAAAACCAAATCCGCTGTGCCCATGGTGCGGAAAATTCTGTGCAGAAACGCTGCATTGTATTTTCCGCAGCATGTCAATTCTTTGTGCGGATTCCGCAGCGTTTTACACCTGTTCCTCAATAGGAATCCGCAGGTGAAATCCGCACAAAAAAACACTGGAAATCTGCTGTAAATCCGCAGGCAAAACGCAGTGCCTTTTACCTGCAGATTTTTCAAAAATCGTGCGGAAAAATCTCACACGAATCCGCAACGTGGGCACATAGCCTTAGGGTTAGGGTTGGAATTAGAGTTAGGGTTGGAATTAGGGCTAGGGTTTGAAATAGGGTTAAGATTAGGCTTGTGGTTAGGGTTACGGATAGGGTTAGGGGTGTGTTGGGGTTACAGTTGTGGTTAGGGTTGGGATTAGGGTTACGGTTGGGATTAGGGTTAGGATTAGGGTTGGAATTAGGGTTACGGTTGTGTTGCGGTTAGGGTTGTGGTTAGGGGTGTGTTGGGGTTAGGGTTGTGATTAGGGTTATGGCTACAGTTGGGATTAGGATTAGGGGTGTGTTGGGGTTAGTGTTGAAGTTAGAATTGAGGGGTTTCCACTGTTTAGGCACATCAGGGGTCTCCAAACGCAACATGGCGCCACCATTGATTCCAGCCAATCTTGCGTTCAAAAAGTCAAATAGTGCTCCCGCCCTTCCAAGCCCCGACGTGCGCCCAAACAGTGGTTTACCCCCACATTTGGGGTACCAGCGCACTCAGGACAAACTGGGCAACAACTGTTGGGGTCCAATTTCTCCTGTTACCCTTGCAAAAATAAAAAATTACTTGCTAAAACATAATTTTTGAGGAAAGAACAATTATTTTTTATTTTCACGGCTCTGCGTTATAAACTTCTGTGAAGCACTTGAGGGTTGAAAGTGCTCACCACACATCTAGATAAGTTCCTTCGGGGGTCTAGTTTCCAAAATGGGGTCACTTGTGGGGTGTTTCTACTGTTTAGGCACATCAGGGGCTCTGCAAATGCAATGTGACGCCCGCAGACCATTCCATCAAAGTCTGCATTTCAAATGTCACTACTTCCCTTCCGAGCCCTGACGTGTGCCCAAACAGTGGTTTACCCCCACATATGGGGTATCAGCGTACTCAGGAGAAACTGGACAACAACTTTTGGGGTCCAATTTCTCCTGTTACTCTTGCAAAAATAAAAAATTCTGGGCTAAAAAAATATTTTTGAGGAAAGGAAACACATTTATTATTTTCACGGCTCTGCGTTATAAACTTCTGTGAAGCACTTGGGGGTTCAAAGTGCTCACCACACATCTAGATAAGTTCCCTTGGGGGTCTAGTTTCCAAAATGGAGTCACTTGTGGGGAGTTCCTACTGTTTAGGCACATCAGGGGCTCTGCAAACGCAACCTGATGCCCGCAGAGCATTCCATCAAAGTCTGCATTTCAAAACGTCACTACTTCCCTTCCGAACCCCGACGTGTGCCAAAACAGTGGTTTACCCCCACATATGGGGTATCATCGTACTCAGGAGAAACTGGAAAACAACTTTTGGGGTCCAATTTCTCCTATTACCCTTGGGAAAATAAAAAATTGTGGGCTAAAAAATCATTTTTGAGAAAAGAAAAATTATTTTTTATTTTCATGGCTCTGCGTTATAAACTTCTGTGAAGCACTTGGGGGTTCAAAGTGCTCACCACACATCTAGATTAGTTCCTTGGGAGGTCTAGTTTCCAAAATGGGGTCACTTGTGCGGGAGCTCCAATGTTTAGGCACACAGGGGCTCTCCAAACGCGACATGGTGTCCGCTAATGATTGGAGCTAATTTTCCATTCAAAAAGCCAAATGGCGTGCCTTCCCTTCCGAGCCCTGCCGTGCGCCCAAACAGTGGTTTACCCCCACATATGGGGTATCATCGTACTCAGGACAAACTGGACAACAACATTTGGGGTCCAATTTCTCCTATTACCCTTGGGAAAATAAAAAATTCTGGGCTAAAAATCATTTTTGAGGAAAGAAAAATTATTTTTTTATTTTCACGGCTCTGCGTTATAAACTTCTGTGAAGCACCTGGGGGTTATAAGTGCTCACTATGCATCTAGATAAGTTCCTTGGGGGGTCTAGTTTCCAAAATGGGGTCACTTGTAGGGGAGCTCCAATGTTTAGGCACACAGGGGCTCTCCAAACGCGACATGGTGTCCGCTAACGATTGGAGCTAATTTTCCATTCAAAAAGTCAAATGGCACGCCTCCCCTTCCGAGCCTTGCCGTGCACCCAAACAGTGGTTTACCCCCACATATGAGGTATCGGCATACTCAGGAGAAATTGCCCAACAAATTTTAGGATCCATTTTATCCTGTTGCCCATGTGAAAATGAAAGAATTGAGGCTAAAAGAAATTTTGTGTGAAAAAAAAGTACTTTTTCATTTTTGCGGATCAATTTGTGAAGCACCTGGGGGTTTAAAGTGCTCACTATGCCTCTAGATGAGTTCCTTGGGGGGTCTAGTTTCCAAAATGGGGTCACTTGTGGAGGAGCTCCAATGTTTAGGCACACAGGGGCTTTCCAAACGTGACATGGTGTCCGCTAACGATGGAGATAATTTTTCATTCAAAAAGTCAAATGGCGCTCCTTCCCTTCCGAGCCTTACCATGTGCCCAAACAGTGGTTTACCCCCACATGTGAGGTATTGGTGTACTCAGGAGAAATTGCCCAACAAAATTTAGGATCCATTTTATCCTGTTGCCCATGTGAAAATGAAAAAATTGAGGCTAAAATAATTTTTTTGTGAAAAAAAAGTACTTTTTCATTTTTACGGATCAATTTGTGAAGCACCTGGGGGTTTAAAGTGCTCACTATTCTTCTAGATAAGTTCCTTGGGGGGTCTAGTTTCCAAAATGGGGTCACTTGTGGGGGAGCTCCAATGTTTAGGCACACGGGGGCTCTCCAAACGCGACATGGTGTCCGCTAAAGATTGGAGCCAATTTTTCATTGAAAAAGTCAAATGGCGCTCCTTCCCTTCCGAGCCCTGCCGTGCGCCCAAACAGTGGTTTACCCCCACATATGAGGTATCAGCGTACTCAGGACAAATTGGACAACAACGTCCGTGGTCCAGTTTCTCCTTTTACCCTTGGGAAAATAAAAAAATTCTCGCTAAAATATCATTTTTGTGACTAAAAAGTTAAATGTTCATTTTTTACTTCCATGTTGCTTCTGCTGCTGTGAAACACCTGAAGGGTTAATAAACTTCTTGAATGTGGTTTTGAGCACCTTGAGGGGTGCAGTTTTTAGAATGGTGTCACTTTTGGGTATTTTCAGCCATATAGAACCCTCAAACTGACTTCAAATGTGAGGTGGTCCCTAAAAAAAATGGTTTTGTAAATTTTGTTGTAAAAATGAGAAATCACTGGTCAAATTTTAACCCTTATAACTTCCTAGCAAAAAAAAAATTTGTTTCCAAAATTGTGCTGATGTAAAGTAGACATGTGGGAAATGTTATTTATTAACTATTTTGTGTCACATAACTCTCTGGTTTAACAGAATAAAAATTCAAAATGTGAAAATTGCGAAATTTTCAAAATTTTTGCCAAATTTCCGTTTTTTTCACAAATAAACTCAGAAATTATCGACCTAAATTTACCACTAACATGAAGCCCAATATGTCACGAAAAAACAATCTCAGAATCGCTAGGATCCGTTGAAGCGTTCCTGAGTTATTACCTCATAAAGGGACACTGGTCAGAATTGCAAAAAACGGCAAGGTCATGAAGGGGTTAATCATTCCCATTCCTAGAGTTGTTGGAGTTGTTGAATGTTCGCGACTGTTGGAGCTACCTAGCGCCTAACAGTGTTATCTGTAACACAAGAGCACGATCCTTACTGCGCCTAACCAGCAGCGACTGCCAGTGCGGGGCCGTGCGCAGTTAGAGCGCTTTCCTAACCCTTGTAAGGGTAGTTAGTGGCGTCCGCCAGAGCGGCGCTGTACGCACTCTGTGCAGTAATCTTTAATTAGTCCTGACAACCGGTCAGTGTAGGGTGGGAACTCCCGCTTGATCTCAGCATCTGACTCAGGGCGTCCTCAGGCGCGGGCTTAAAAAAAAAAGCCACCGAGGGTCAGAGCGGGATCAATCACCAGCGTAGTGGGGGTGAGTTCAGGGATCCCACTAGCGTCCATCTGCTGCACCCTGTGACTGCTAACAGGGCACAGCATTTCCTTAGTTTCCCTGCGACTCTGTGAAGCAACAGAGTTCACATCAGTTCATACCGAGTGACGGAACCCGAGGTTAGTCCGGCGTAGTGCTGCCATTACCTAGCAGCAGGTTCCATCTCTGCACGGTGGCCCCCGGGCTGCGAATGCACCTTTTATTATCTTTATATTATTTTGGTGCGTTCCACCAGCGCTAACATGTGGTCACTGAATGGACTCACTGTATGGGGGGTCACTGTATGGACTCCCTGTATGGGGTCACTGTATGGTGTCAGTCTATGGGGTCGCTGTATGGGGTCAATGTATGGTGTCAGTGTATGGGGTCACTGTATGGGGTCATTATAAGGTGTCAGTGTATGGGGTGACTATATGGTGTCAGTCTATGGGGTCACTGTATGGACTCACTGTATGGGCAGTAAGGCTGTAAGTCACAATCTTGCTTCTTCTGTGCTGATTTCTCACCTTCCACATTTCTCTAGATCTATGAGCTGTTCAATGGGGGCTCTGTAGCCGTAATCTATGAGATCCAGCTAGAGCCATTGCGGGAAGTCCAAGAAGAGAACTACCACCACCCCATATTCCAGTGCCTGAACCCCCGAGGGGAGATAGTCCCGGGGGCAACTGCTTGTGTGGAATGGATCTTCTCCCCGCTGGAGGCCAGGACTTACTCGGTCAGCATCTCCTAGTCTTCTGGATCGTATACGGCCTGCAGGTCGCTGGGTTTTGTCCAGTAATGGCCTCTGCTTCCTCTCATTCAGGTCACTGTTCCTGTTCACATCTTAGGGGGGGACTCTGCCCTGATCACCTTTGAAGGGACTGGTTATGATCGCAGTGTTCTGGGGGACACAGCGGCATTTGAGGAGTTTTCGCCATTATCAGCTGTGCCGCAACTTACTCTTCCTGGACAGGTGAGGACACCGATCTGCGGAGTAGACCCATGAAGGCTGAAGGCCCCATAGGGTTCATATATTCACTTGTATGACATGAGATACAACTCATCTGCAGCCATCAGTTTTGGAGGGACTGAAATGTATTTGGGTGTGAGGTTCTCCTGACTCTCCCTGAAGATGGTGTTGGGGCAGATGAGGTCGGGCACTTTTCGTCTCCCTCTAGACCCTGCGGCGGTCAGTCGAGGTTGTCAGTAGCTTACTCTGCTCCCCTATGGAAAGCATATGTACGCTCAGCTGAGCATACATCTCATGCAGTCTGGTTCTTGCACGTGTTTTCGGAGGGTGTAATGCCGCGGTTTCTTGTGTTACTTCTCTCATGCAGGCTCCCCACTTGACCCAGCAGAAGCTCTCATTCGGGGATATTCCCGTTTTCAGTAAGTCCAGTCGGCTGCTGTTCCTGAACAACACTTCTGAGTGTGAGTCCATCCTCTTCACCTGGTATGCAGCGTCGCCCAACGCCAGCGAGGTGGGTACAGTGACTAGCCCACTTTAAATGGGGCAGGTTTTGATGAACTGTTATTCCCAACAATGAAAGTTGGCCCCATTCTATAGCAAAGAACCATTAAGAGCCAGAACTCTTCATGGTTGGTAGGGGATCAAATACTTATTTCTCTAGTCACCTTCCACGACAGCAGTATCGGAGGATGTCTCCCCGCCCTAATAGGGGACAGGAACAGAAAAAGGTTAAATACCCCTCCCCTTCCTGCAACCACCAGTGTTTTTCCTGTCCCCTATGGGGCATGAAGAGGTTCTCCGATAGTGCTGCCGTGGCCGGCGAACGAGAGCACTGTTACCTGACAGCCGCGCAGTCGCGGTCGGGAGCTCCGCTCTCCTCCTCCGCCTCCAGACTGCTCCCATCTCCGCGGTCCCCGCGTGACTTGGGACCTCCGCCCGCTCTTCCTTCGCCTCCTTCGGGTGGCAATGCAGAGCGGTGTAGTGCTCCGGGGTCCTCCTGCAGCTCCCCGGCTTCCTCCTCTCCCCACGCTGCTGCTGGGTTGGCGCGCGCGCGCCGGAAGTGACGCGTTCCGGTACTTCCGGTTTTTCGAACTGGAGCCTTGGCGCGCGCCGGCCGGCGTCCTGAGCTGGGAACATCAGCGGCGGCCAGGGCGGGCGTCTGGGACCCCCCCCCCCCCAGGGACACTATCGAGGGAGGAGCACCAAACTCGCTGGAATCTCGGTAAGACTACTTATTCCTGACTGGGGTAGCCCTCCTAGTGAGACGTCTGTCTGTGACTGTACCTCTGGCGTTATGGACGGCGACAAACCCTCTCACTCTGCCACTGCAGAGCCCAGCGCACACCCCTCTACTGTAAGTAGTGGGATGATGTCCCTTGCTGTCCATTCTTTAAAAGTTTAAGCGGCTCAGTCCACCTCTCTCTCTCGTTCCAGGGAGACAAGGTCACTGGCACTAGGAAGCCCAGCCGCAAGTGTGGTGCTTGTGCAGCCAAGCTCCCCTCAGCATACACAAAGAAGCTCTGCCAACCATGCACAGACGAAGTGCTGCGTAGCGAACAGCCTTCTTTAATGGATAGCATCAGAACCCTCATCAGGGAGGAGGTTCAGTCCTCTATGGCAACCTTCTCTCGAGCCCCGACTCCGCAGCCTCCCCCTCCTAAGAAAAGGAAATTGGGCCGGGTAGCCTCAGACTCTGACTCAGGCGAGATACATACCTCGGGTTCAGAGTATAGCTGGGAAAAAGAGGGTTCTACTTCTACTTCTGCTCCCAAAACTGATAGTAGGAAGTACCTCTTCTCCTCTGAAGATTTGGAAGAGTTAATTGCCATGGTGAGAGGCACCATGGGGGTAGAGGAGGAGATAGAGGGCCATTCCGTACAGGATGATATGTTTGGGGGTCTGAAACCTAAATCGGTAAAGGGATTCCCCATACATGAAAACATCGAGAACATCATCCTTCAGGAGTGGAGCCTGCCAGAAAAGGGGCTGAACGTCCCATCTGAGTTCAAAAATCGCTTTCCCCTGGAGGGAGATTGTTCTTTATTTGATATGCCCAAAGTAGATGTTCAGGTGTCAAGGGTAACCAAGAAGACGGCCCTACCCTTCGAGGATTCCTGCCAGCTGAAAGATCCTATGGATCGTAAAACTGAGAGTTTACTGAGAAGATCTTGGGACACCTCAACTAACTTATTGAAATCCAACGTGGCCTCAACATGTGTGGCCAGATCGTTGTTTCTTTGGCTTCGTACCTTAGAGAACCACCTCGTACAAGGTACATCCAGGGAGGACATCCTTAATTCTCTCCCCTTGCTCCAAAAAGCAACCGGATTCCTCGCGGACGCTTCCGCGGAATCAGTTCGGGTAGCCGCTAGATCCGCTGTCCTTACAAACTCAGCAAGGAGGGCCCTGTGGCTTAAGTCTTGGGGAGGAGACATTACCTCAAAGTCCAAACTTTGTGGTATCCCTTTCCAGGGCCATCATGTCTTTGGACCAGCCTTGGACGACATCCTGGACAAGGCTTCAGACAAAAAGAAGGTCCTTCCAGAACAACGGAACCCTAGGAAGCGGTTTTTTCGTCCCCCCGTGAACAACCACCCCAACAGAACTATAGGGGAAAAGGCAAAACGGGGCGATGGAGCTACCCCAAAGGTGGGAAAGCCAGAAACATCATGGTCCCCCAGCCCCAGCAGTCCTCTGAAAAGCAATGACTGCTCCCAGGTCGGGGGTCGACTCTCGAATTTTCTCTCCAGGTGGCAGGAGATCACCAGGGATCAGTGGGTCCTGGGTACCATACAGGACGGCCTAAAATTGGAATTCGAGAGTCCTCCTCCTCACCAGCTAACACTCACTTCTCCACAATCTCCAAAACTTCAGGAGGCTCTGAGGTCGGATATTCTAAGCCTGCTCCGGGAAAAAGTGATTTCCCATGTACAACATCGGGAAAGGGGAGAAGGCCATTACTCCCATCTCTTTCTGGTGAAGAAACCCTCAGGGAAACACCGTATCATCGTAAACCTGAAACCCTTAAATCAGGTGATAAGATATCGAAGATTCAAGATGGAATCTATCAGATCAGCAATCCCGCTGATTGGACAGAACTGGGTAATGGCCACATTGGACCTGAGGGACGCATATTACCATGTGCCAATACATCCAGACCATTGGAGGTTCCTCAGGTTCGCCATTTCCCAAAACAAACGGATCAGCCATTACCAGTTCAATGTCCTTCCTTTCGGAGTATCATCAGCTCCACGGGTCTTCACCAAGATCATGTTGGAAGTGATAATCTTTATCCGACAACAGGGGGTCTGCGTCATTACATACTTGGACGACTTCCTCCTCATTGCCCCATCAGCTTCTCGCCTCAATCAGGACGTGACGAAGGTTCTCAATATTTTAACGTCTCTCGGGTGGATTCCGAATCTGGCAAAATCAGATCTCCAGCCATCTCCTCAGAAGAAATTTCTAGGAGTTCTCCGGGACTCAGAGAAGAGAATGTCCTTCTTACCCAGGGACCGTCGGATCGATCTTGTCCACAAGATCTCCAGATTCAGAGACCAGAAATTCCCAACTCTAAGAGATTCTATGTCAATCCTGGGTTCTCTAACATCATGCATCCAGGCAGTCTCCTGGGCCCAGGCCCATACAAGGATTCTCCAATCTCACATCCTGTCGTATTCAAGAGGACACCAGATGGCTTTATCCAGGAAAATTCCTCTTCCCACTCATGTAAGATCCTCCCTCTCATGGTGGCGGAACCCCCGAAACCTACAGCGGGGAGTCAGCTGGGATCAGACCCCTCTCCGAGTACTTACAACAGACGCAAGTCAGAGAGGTTGGGGTGCTGTGATCGAGAAATCCCACTTTCAGGGTTTGTGGTCCCCAGAGATGAGACGCAGCTCCTCAAATCTGAGAGAGTTAAAAGGAGTGGAGGAGGCGCTAAAAGCCTCATCGGCCCTCATCCAGGGTCACCATGTACGGGTGATGTCCGACAACATGACCACTGTCGCCTACCTCCGACACCAAGGGGGCACGAAATACTCAAGCCTAAAGTTAACCGCTGTAAGGATTTTTTCCTGGGCAGAGAAACACCTCCTGTCCATCTCTGCAGTACATATAAAAGGGCTGGACAATTCCCAGGCGGATTACCTCAGCAGGAGGGACTTTCATCCTGGGGAATGGTCACTAGACCAGGAGGTATTCCTATCCTTGGTCCAGAGGTGGGGAACCCCCGAGGTGGACCTGTTCGCCAGCAGACAGAATACAAAGTCAGACAACTTCTTCAACCTAAGCACCTCAAACGAGACTCAAGGACTGGATGCATTCTCACATCCTTGGGAATTTACCAATTCCATCCAGACTATCCAGAGCTTTGCAGAAAGTCCGGATAGACCAAGTCTCAACGATTCTGATAGCCCCACTGTGGCCAGGAAGAGGCTGGTTCAACGCGTTAACAGACATGTGCCTGGAAGGTCCAATCCTACTTCCCCAGAGACGCGACCTGCTTCAACAGGGTCCTCTATTTCATCCAGACCTGCACAAGCTGA
The DNA here is from genome assembly GCF_051348905.1 of Ranitomeya variabilis. Lineage (NCBI taxonomy): Eukaryota > Metazoa > Chordata > Amphibia > Anura > Dendrobatidae > Ranitomeya > Ranitomeya variabilis. The sequence continues at coordinate 232,891,150 of NC_135238.1, forward strand.
AGTTAGCAGCCTGGCTTCTGAAGCCGAGATCCTGAAGGCCAGAGGGCTCTCTCAAGACGTGATTGAAACCCTACAAAAAAGTAGGAAGCCGATAACTAATGCCATTTATGGGAAAATATGGAAGAAATTTTCTTCATGGTGTCTTCCGAACAAACCAGATCCATTTAATCCAGAAATTGCTCAAATCCTTCAGTTCCTCCAGAAGGGCTTGGAGATGGGACTCTCACCAAGTACCCTAAAGGTCCAAGTGTCGGCCCTCAGATCTTTCTTTGACCAAGATCTGGCAAGTCACCGATGGATCAAACGGTTTATAGCTTCAGCAACAAGAATCCGTCCAAGACGTCTCATCCACACCCCTCCGTGGGACTTGAATCTTGTCCTGAAGAGTCTGACCGGTGACCCTTTTGAACCCCTTTCAGCCTCCAACTTAAAAATCTTGACCCTAAAAACAGTCTTTCTGGTGGCTATCACTACCGCCAGGCGTATAGGGGAGATACAGGCTTTATCAATCCGGGAGCCATTCCTGACCGTAACTATGGACAGCATAATCCTGAAATTAGATCCTTCCTTTATGCCTAAAGTGGTCTCTGAATTCCACAGAAATCAAGAAATCATCTTACCCTCTTTCTGTCCGAATCCATCTAACCCAAAAGAGGAGGTCTTTCATACCCTGGACGTCCGCAGAGTGGTCCTATTCTACCTTCAACAGACAGAAAGTTGGAGGGTGGATCAGAATCTATTCGTCCAGTGGGCAGGACGAAATAAAGGCAAGAAGGCAGCCAAAAGTACAATAGCAAATTGGATTAAACAGGCCATTAGCCTTGCCTACTCATCCCAGAATCTGACTCCTCCAGCTTCTCTAAAAGCACACTCCACCCGTGCAGTCTCATCTTCCTGGGCAGAGAGGGGTAGCGCATCTTCAGAGCAGATTTGCAGAGCCGCCACCTGGTCGTCAGTCCATACATTCACCAGGCACTACAGGCTCAACTTCAATAGGGACCTATCGTTTGGCAGACGAGTTCTCCAGGCTGTTGTCCCTCCTTAAAGAAATTAGCGGTTGGTATTGCTCCGATACTGCTGTCGTGGAAGGTGACTAGAGAAAATAGAATTAGAACTTACCGGTAATTCTCTTTCTAGGAACCTTCCACGACAGCACTAATTTCCCTCCCTATCTGATTTATGTATTAAATGTTTCCTGCACTTAAGTGGTAACTAAACATGCTACTGTGTCCAGAAAAAAACACTGGTGGTTGCAGGAAGGGGAGGGGTATTTAACCTCTTTCTGTTCCTGTCCCCTATTAGGGCGGGGAGACATCCTCCGATACTGCTGTCGTGGAAGGTTCCTAGAAAGAGAATTACCGGTAAGTTCTAATTCTATTTTCTCACTGCAAAATGCAAATAAATTTATATAATTTATACAATGTGATTTTCTGGATTTTATTTTTGATATTCTATCTCTCAATGTTAAAATTAACCTACCCTTAAAATTATAGACTGTTCATGTCTTTGTCAGTGGGCCAACGTACAAAATACTTATTTCCCCCACTGTAACATTCTGATCGGTGGCAGTCTGCCCATTGCGACCTTTCCCCACTAATCCACAGACCGGGGCACTGAAATGCCCATCGTAATGGAACAATGGCTGTGTATGTGCAACCACTCCATTCATTCTCTATGGGACTGGGCTCGGCTTTCAGCAGTCCTACGGAGGATGTCGGAGACTTTCAGTGTGGGGAATAATCCTTACTAGGACAACTCATTCATAAATACAATATACTCCATACTCCACTCCTGTACTAGTGATGTCAGCGCCGAGTCTCCCAATGTTTCTGTAACATTGTTATGCCACGTGAACCCCTGCAGCCAATCTGCGGCTGCTATTGTTCTGCTCAGACGTCAGGGCAAAGTGTGAGCTGTGCAGACCATTAGCAGCTGCTGATTGTCATAGCAATGTTAAATGAACCTCAGGAGACCCAGCACCGGCATCGCTGCAATGGTGCCGGTGCGGAAGGTGAGTATGAGGTAGTTTTATTTTGCAATTAGGAATATACTATTCAAGAAGGGGCTGTTCGTGTAGTGGACTTGATAAACCACCTGCCATGGATGAATCCGTGAGTCCGTCACTGGGGTCTCCTCTGGTTTTGCAGACTCTTCAGGTCTCCCCTTTGTCCGGCGCTCTCCGCCCAGGTGAGAGCCTCAGCATCATGGTCACGCTTCAGTCCGGGGAGCAGGCCTCGTTCTATACTCTGGAGCTGGTGTGTGAGGTGCGTACTGAAGCTTTGTATGGCACTGATTGCTTTCTGTAGCGGATTTTATGTAATTTGATATTCCCATGCAGATATTCATGGAGCGAGCTGTAACTGAGTATGAGCGAGATCTCCAAGAATGGGAAGAAGAAGGGGAACGGCGGTCATTGGAGTTCACAATCACTAAAGCGGAAAAGCCAGAAAAAAGAAGTCAGACGACAGAGGTACGTCTGCATTTACACAGGTACGCCATGAAGGGTGTCCGAACAGCAGAGATCGGAGCTGTCTGGGAGCTAACAGAAAACCATCAGAAAGGCGAGTGCAGCTCTGGATGGGACTGAGCAGCGAGTGCAGCTCTGGATGGGACTGAGCAGCGAGTGCAGCTCTGGATGGGACTGAGCAGCGAGTGCAGCTCTGGATGGGACTGAGCAGCGAGTGCAGCTCTGGATGGGACTGAGCAGCGAGTGCAGCTCTGGATGGGACTGAGCAGCGAGTGCAGCTCTGGATGGGACTGAGCAGCGAGTGCAGCTCTGGATGGGACTGAGCAGCGAGTGCAGCTCTGGATGGGACTGAGCAACGAGTGCAGCTCTGGATGGGACTAAGCAACGAGTGCAGCTCTGGATGGGTCTGAGCAGCGAGTGCAGCTCTGGATGGGTCTGAGCAGCGAGTGCAGCTCTGGATGGGTCTGAGCAGAAATGTGCCACAGTGTGTGTGATTTACACAGGTCTAGTTTCAGAAAACTCCCAATATGTCAGAATGACAGATCCATCGAGTCTGGTAAATGAGACCCCCTAATAATCACTGAAACAAAGAGACTGATCCTCTGAGATGTGAGCACGGGAGTTTACGGACTGACACGCTCTGTGGTCATCTATACTATAACCCTCCCTCTCTGGGGATCAGCCTCATAGAGCAGAGCACAGCTGGAGGGGCGCAGCAGCGATCACCTACGTGCTTCTGCCTCTTTGGTCAGGATTCTCTGTTGCTGGTTCAGAATCTGTACTCCACCTGCGCCCTGCGGTGCATTGTGGACATGTGGCACCCGATTCACCATTTGCCTTTTCTTAAGTCAACTTTCTTTTATTGCCTTGTGGTATTCTCTTTTGTCATTTTTAGGACCAAATACTTCAAAATGGCGCATGGAGGAAAGATCACGAATTTGGTGCAAAATTTAAAAATATGCTCTTTTTTGTCCTTTACCTTTTTTTGCTCCTTTTTGTAGCAAAAGGTGCCTCAATCTGTTATATGCATCCCTAATATTTGTGTAAACATATCTGCTGATGTACAAAACAAATCCCTCTGGGAAAGGGGAGAACTGGAATATATTTGTGCCAAAATGTAGCTACTTTTTCAAATGTCACAAAAAATTATTATCTGGATTACAAAAACGAGGTCCACAATGGCGAACAGAAAAAAAACACAGACGAACGAGATGAAAATAGACGTGAAAATAGACAAAAAGTAGGCCCAAAATGTGAATGAATAAAATCCATGGTATTTATCCCAGGAAAAATGTGAAAAAACAATACAAAATGCAGAATTAAGTTGGTAGTGAGCAGAAGTTTGAATGCTGCTGTGGAAATGACTGTAATATAAGAAACAATCTCAGTCAATAAAAAAACAAAAACATTAATTGTCAAATAAAAGTTGTGCAGTGTTCCCCGGCGATGACTGGCGTGTACTCACTGTCTGCTTATATCGTAGTGTGCGCTGGAGTCCGGCGGTGCCCCGATCCTTCCTGCTAAGCAACAACTGACGGAAATAAGGAGATATAAGGTAATGAGCTGCGGATCACGTCATGCCTGCAGGTCATGAACCCTTATGGTTTGTTCTTCCATGTGCCGTGCACATTAGTAATCAGAAGCCATTTGCACCAGTAATCCTACTGCACGTCATGAAAAAAATAACCACTAGGGGGCAGCACTATCTTTCAAATATGCAGCAATTTAAAAGGGATTTTCCATCTTTGGGCAGCGATTGCATAAGTCATCAGTGTCGGGGCCACATCACCTGTTTATTCCAACACTGTAGTAATCCTGACTCTGGACACCGGGTCATAAATTGCAAATCACTGTTAATCAGGCGACCATATGAATGTCACATAATATATACTTCCTACCTAATGAGACAATTACAGACTAGACTGTGTTTTTATTAACAGACCCTACCACCCATCAAGAATGGAGATAATGTCCGAGCACCCGCCAGCCGAGACCGAGAGAACCGAAAGGCAATGAAGCTGGCACAGCGAGTCTGGGCGAGACCCCAACCGCCTGCGCCACTACGGCTCCACCTGTCAGTGACCGGACGATCCCACCACACTCCAGATTTTCTCAACCAATTCCAGGATGATTTACTGCGCCATTTCCAGCAGCGGTGAGTGTGCGGTCATTACTGCAGAGAGCCAGTGTGTGATGGGTGTGCAATCCCAGCGCTGCCGGCAGAAGGCTTCCAGGCTAAAATATGCCCATCAGGTGCCCGCAGCATAACCTGACTCCAATAAATGTCACTTAACTGATAATCCGATAACGCAATTACCACATACAAAATACATGATATATTAAGCCCGTCCTACTCCGTGACACTCGGTTCGTCCTGAGCAGATGAGCTTTGACTCACAATAACCCAGAAGCAGAAAATGGCGGCGCCCGAGAGCTAACAGGAAGCCAGCGGAATCCTGAATGTAGAATTGGATGGGGCTGAGCATAAAAAGGTGACAAACAAGGATAATATCTGTAAGGGGTAAAGTAATAGATCAAGGGCCATAAGACATTACTGCCTATGCACAGGTAGGACTGCCGCACAAGGGATGTCTCAGGCCGTTCATGGAGAATGAAAGAGCTGCAGGGGCAGAAGTCTCTGGACCCCCAGACGTTGTCCCCTACGCATGGATCGGTGATGGCTTCTTCTTATTGGAATACCCCTGTAATTTCTCTTGCTTTGTAACCTTGTACCTTGTGAAATTACGGCTCCCAGTATGACAGGAGCAATGGTAATTGGTAGGGGTGCACTGGGATTCGCTATGGTCAGAAGAAATCATCTATCGGCCATAGAAATAGGCCACCGGCAGAGTAATCCATGACATCCAGTGACTGCAGGTGACGTCTTCTCTGATGGGATTCTCCCTCCATCCCGGACCTCTAGAGCTCACGCCATCGTGTCATTAGTCCCTCGTTTATTCACATGCTGACTGACTATTGTCATATAATGTGCCTCCAGAATATAACAGTGCCGCACATTGGGTGCCCTGAAGATAGTGCCTAGCACTGCCGCTTCATGGACTGTCCCTGGCAAATCTGTCCCCCGAAGAACGTACAGTGCCACACACATGTCTGCCAAGAGATGATGGTGACCCTGCACCCTGACCCCATATTATATTGCCCTGGCATATTTTCCCTTTTTAGTACTACTGCAAAGTGCCCCTTTATGGTGCCACCTCATATTGCATTTTTATAGTTCCGCCACATAGTTCCCACCAGTAAGTTCCCCCTTATAGTGCTACCACATACTGCACTTTAACATGCTACTACATAGCACCATTTTATACTGCAACCATATAATGTTCCCATAGTTCTAGTCATGTTCTTCCTTTATAGTGCTAGCACCTGGTCCTCCTTTATAGGTTTATAGTGCTATCACATGGTCCTCCTTTATAGTGCTATCACATGGTCCTCCTTTATAGTGCTCTCACATGGTCCTCCTTTATAGTGCTATCACATGGTCCTCCTTTATAGTGCTGTCACATGGTCCTCCTTTATAGTGCTAGCACATGGTCCTCCTTTATAGTGCTATCACATGGTCTTCCTTTATAGTGCTATCACATGGTCCTCCTTTATAGTGCTAGCACATGGTCCTCCTTTATAGTGCTAGCACATGATCCTCCTTTATAGTGCTATAACATGGTCCTCCTTTATAGTGCTATCACATGGTCCTCCTTTATAGTGCTACCACATGGTCCTCCTTTATAGTGCTACCACATGGTCCTCCTTTATAGTGCTAGCACATGATCCTCCTTTATAGTGCTATAACATGATCCTCCTTTATAGTGCTATCACATGGTCCTCCTTTATAATGCTATCACATGGTCCTCCTTTATAGTGCTATCACATGGTCCTCCTTTATTGTGCTATCACATGGTCCTCCTTTATAGTGCTATCACATGGTCCTCCTTTATAGTGCTGCCACATGGTCCTCCTTCATAGTGCTACCACATGGTCCTCCTTTATAGTGCTACCACATAGTCCTCCTTTATAGTGCTACCACATGGTCCTCCTTCATAGTGCTACCACATGGTCCTCCTTTATTGTGCTATCACATGGTCCTCCTTTATAGTGCTACCACATGGTCCTCCTTTATAGTGCTACCACATGGTCCTCCTTTATTGTGCTATCACATGGTCCTCCTTTATAGTGCTACCACATGGTCCTCCTTTATAGTGCTACCACATGGTCCTCCTTTATAGTGCTACCACATGGTCCTCCTTTATAGTGCTACCACATGGTCCTCCTTCATAGTGCTACCACATAGTCCTCCTTTATAGTGCTACCACATAGTCCTCCTTCATAGTGCTAGCACATGGTCCTCCTTTATAGTGCTACCACATGGTCCTCCTTCATAGTGCTACCACATGGTCCTCCTTTATAGTGCTACCACATAGTCCTCCTTCATAGTGCTACCACATGGTCCTCCTTTATAGTGCTACCACATGGTCCTCCTTCATAGTGCTATCACATGGTCCTCCTTCATAGTGCTACCACATGGTCCTCCTTCATAGTGCTACCACATGGTCCTCCTTTATAGTGCTACCACATGGTCCTCCTTTATAGTGCTACCACATGGTCCTCCTTTATAGTGCTACCACATGGTCCTCCTTCATAGTGCTACCACATGGTCCTCCTTCATAGTGCTACCACATTTTCCTCCTTTATAGTGCTACCACATGGTCCTCCTTCATAGTGCTAGCACATGGTCCTCCTGTACAGTGCTACCATATAGTCCCTCTTAATACTCTGCTACCAGATTGTGCCGCTTTATAGTGCCCCCTCATATTGCTTCTTTATAGTAGCCCCCTAATACTGAGTTGCCGAGTTCATGCTCCGTTTTCCAGGGTGTCCTAAAATACAGAGCGGAGCCTAATGGCGGGCATGGAGCGGACCAGCTTGGATATGTGACCCCAATACACTATCATTGTAGCAGGGTTATATATGGATTTATATTCCGGAGAATCGTCTTATTGTCTCCACTTATTACTGAATACACAGAAGTGTACGGAGTCTATGCAGAAAACAGGAAATTCCACAAGTCCAGGCCCCGGATCGTCTGACATTTCACATAATCCATTCTTAAAACACTGAAATCTGCCCCTGTATTATGTTATCCAGGAAGCTTCTGCTGGCGGTAATTACCCAGTAAAGGAAGGAACACACCCGGACCTTGTGAAAATATTCCCTCCCATTGTCATTATCTACTGAAAGGACTCGTCCACCTTCAGTACCGCAGCATACAATATGGAAAATAAAGAATGTCCTATTGTGTTATGTATACAGCCCCTGTGCAGATGTATGCATCTCCATGGTAACAGACAACAAACCCTGTGTCGTGTAGTCTGATCCTGCAGAGAGGAAAAATAAAAATTGTGTAATAAGCAAATATTTATATTGTGCTTTTCTCACAATGGATTCAGGTTTCAGAATATTAGAAACATTGAGTTTCCCACATAGATAAACTCTGATCATGAGGCTTTGGTGGCCGTAATCAACAAGGATCTCATGTCTGTGGTTATCTTTACCCAGAACCCAAAGCCTTCAGAAATCTGAGTGCAGCTCTGGAGTATAATACAGGATGTAACTCAGAATCAGTAATGTAATGTATGTACACAGTGACTGCACCAGCAGAATAGTGAGTGCAGCTCTGGGGTATAATACAGGATGTAACTCAGGATCAGTAATGTAATGTATGTACACAGTGACTGCTCCAGCAGAATAGTGAGTGCAGCTCTGGGGTATAATACAGGATGTAACTCAGGATCAGTAATGTAATGTATGTACACAGTGACTGCACCAGCAGAATAGTGAGTGCAGCTCTGGAGTATAATACAGGATGTAACTCAGGATCAGTAATGTAATGTATGTACACAGTGACTGCACCAGCAGAATAGTGAGTGCAGCTCTGGAGTATAATACAGGATGTAACTCACGATCAGTAATGTAATGTATGTACACACTGACTGCAGCAGAATAGTGAGTGCAGCTCTGGGGTATAATACAGGATGTAACTCAGGATCAGTAATGTAATGTATGTACACAGTGACTGCTCCAGCAGAATAGTGAGTGCAGCTCTGGAGTATAATACAGGATGTAACTCAGGATCAGTAATGTAATGTATGTACACAGTGACTGCACCAGCAGAATAGTGAGTGCAGCTCTGGAGTATAATACAGGATGTAACTCAGGATCAGTAATGTAATGTATGTACACAGTGACTGCACCAGCAGAATAGTGAGTGCAGCTCTGGAGTATAATACAGGATGTAACTCACGATCAGTAATGTAATGTATGTACACACTGACTGCAGCAGAATAGTGAGTGCAGCTCTGGGGTATAATACAGGATGTAACTCAGGATCAGTAATGTAATGTATGTACACAGTGACTGCTCCAGCAGAATAGTGAGTGCAGCTCTGGAGTATAATACAGGATGTAACTCAGGATCAGTAATGTAATGTATGTACACAGTGACTGCACCAGCAGAATAGTGAGTGCAGCTCTGGAGTATAATACAGGATGTAACTCAGGATCAGTAATGTAATGTATGTACACAGTGACTGCACCAGCAGAATAGTGAGTGCAGCTCTGGAGTATAATACAGGATGTAACTCACGATCAGTAATGTAATGTATGTACACAGTGACTGCACCAGCAGAATAGTGAGTGCAGCTCTGGAGTATAATACAGGATGTAACTCAGGATCAGTAATGTAATGTATGTACACAGTGACTGCACCAGCAGAATAGTGAGTGCAGCTCTGGAGTATAATACAGGATGTAACTCAGGATCAGTAATGTAATGTATGTACACAGTGACCGCACCAGCAGAATAGTAAGTGCAGCTCTGGAGTATAATACAGGATGTAACTCAGGATCAGTAATGTAATGTATGTACACAGTGACTGCACCAGCAGAATAGTGAGTGCAGCTCTGGAGTATAATGCAGGATGTAACTCAGAATCAGTAATGTAATGTATGTACACAGTGACTGCACCAGCAGAATAGTGAGTGCAGCTCTGGAGTATAATACAGGATGTAACTTAGGATCAGTAATGTAATGTATGTGCACAGTGACTGCACCAGCAGAAATCTGAGTGCAGCTCTGGAGTATAATACAGGATGTAACTCAGAATCAGTAATGTAATGTATGTACACAGTGACTGCACCAGCAGAATAGTGAGTGCAGCTCTGGAGTATAATACAGGATGTAACTCAGGATCAGTAATGTAATGTATGTACACAGTGACTGCACCAGCAGAATAGTGAGTGCAGCTCTGGAGTATAATACAGGATGTAACTCACGATCAGTAATGTAATGTATGTACACAGTGACTGCACCAGCAGAATAGTGAGTGCAGCTCTGGAGTATAATACAGGATGTAACTCAGGATCAGTAATGTAATGTATGTACACAGTGACTGCACCAGCAGAATAGTGAGTGCAGCTCTAGAGTATAATACAGGATGTAACTCAGGATCAGTAATGTAATGTATGTACACAGTGACCGCACCAGCAGAATAGTAAGTGCAGCTCTGGAGTATAATACAGGATGTAACTCAGGATCAGTAATGTAATGTATGTGCACAGTGACTGCACCAGCAGAAATCTGAGTGCAGCTCTGGAGTATAATGCAGGATGTAACTCAGAATCAGTAATGTAATGTATGTACACAGTGACTGCACCAGCAGAATAGTGAGTGCAGCTCTGGAGTATAATACAGGATGTAACTCAAGATCAGTAATGTAATGTATGTACACAGTGACTGCACCAGCAGAATAGTGAGTGCAGCTCTGGAGTATAATGCAGGATGTAACTCAGGATCAGTAATGTAATGTATGTACACAGTGACTGCACCAGCAGAATAGTGAGTGCAGCTCTGGAGTATAATGCAGGATGTAACTCAGAATCAGTAATGTAATGTATGTACACAGTGACTGCACCAGCAGAATAGTGAGTGCAGCTCTGGAGTATAATACAGGATGTAACTTAGGATCAGTAATGTAATGTATGTGCACAGTGACTGCACCAGCAGAAATCTGAGTGCAGCTCTGGAGTATAATACAGGATGTAACTCAGAATCAGTAATGTAATGTATGTACACAGTGACTGCACCAGCAGAATAGTGAGTGCAGCTCTGGGGTATAATACAGGATAAAGTCACTGAACTATTTATGTGGATTTTCTGTTTCTGGCATTTGTTGCCTTTGCAGCATTCATTGTGTAATTTACATTTATTCACTTGTTGGCATTTCTTGTTGTTGTACACTTTTTAGTCCATACAAAAAGAAGATGGAAGTTCCTGTTCCTGTGAAGCTTCAGCCAGAGACAGGAGAGCCGGACAGATACAGAGAGCGACCGAGCGAGGCTCAGCAGGAGATGACTCGGGACGTCATGACCTCAATCATCAGGTGATGTGATGCGGCTGTTCTCAGCTTTTACACCAATAATCCGGCATTTCTTTAAGGAGCAGCTTGGTAATCTGAAAAGTTATGTTTTATAATCCCCATCCCCAATTATCCGGCATCGATAGGTCACCCTTGATGCCACCTAAAATTAATTTCAGGCTGTGTTCACAGGTTGCGGTTTTGTTGTGATTTTAATAAAATGGCAAACGCACCGTTAAGTTACCAGGAGCACAGACTAAAGCAATGGTCTGCAATGTGTGACACTACAAGTCCCAGCATGGCATCGCAGTCTCTAGCTTGCATAGCATGCTGGGACTTGCCGTTTCACACCAGCTAGAGAGCCAGAGGTCACTATATAACACCGTCATCTGCTCCTGTAACACCGCACATTGTTAGCAGGAGGTAACGGATGATTATAGGCAGAGGATTTCTGAGGCTCGTGTAACCGGTGCAGACTTGGGTAATATGCCTGTAGATTATGTACTGTGCACCCCGGCTATAACCTGCACCTCCCTGATCTTGTAGAAACCTCCTGGATGATAAGCAGTTTCATAAAGCGCTGATCCAGATCCAGAATGAGCCTCTGCCCTACTTCACCCAACTACGCAGCTCGGAGTCCAGGCCAAACACGACAGACGCCGCCGCCTTGGTAGACCAGAGGGTGATGGTGGCAGAATCTGCACCCCTGGCAGCAGAGGAAGAGATGCCAGCAGACTCACGGGTAATGCCAGGAGACATGACACACGAGGAGACGCCGACCAAACTTATGTTCCTACCACAAGATGAACAGAAGGAGAAGATTAAAAGGTAAAATAAACCCACAGTGCAAATAATGCAGTGAAAACACATTAATCCGGCAATCTATGTGAACAACAAGATGCCAGACTAGTGAATGTTTTTTTACCAATGGACATCATGACATACAGACTAGGGTTCATGCATTCAGAGACCTTCATACAGACCCATGCAGAGGGTTTTTCTGTAGGAAACGGACTGGAAATCCTGACTTGCTCCATCTGATGCCGTATGTCCAGATGTACAGGGAAGCATTGCTGCTGGGGATGAATATCTCTGTACAGCCTGTAAGACGGTGCACGGAGGCGGCTCAGCTCTGTGCTAACGAGTCGTGCACGGCCGACAAGCTCTGCATGCAGGGCTCCGCCATATTCTAAACGTCTCGTGGGGGTCCTGAGACCCTCACCGATCTCCCCAAATGCTATTCAGTAGCCATTACCTATGAGTTCATGTACTCTGTACTCGTTCATGCAGGAGCCGAGCGCTTCTGTGTGACCCGGACCCCACTGATCTGAAAGGTGTTTACAGTTATACAACATTAACAGAAAAAATTGCAAAGTGTTTGTACATTTTAATAACTTTCAGAGAACCTCCCCAGTGCGTATAAGTTCACAGTCAACCCTACATCAATGGCCAGATGTAATCCCTTACCGCCACTCATCACTAGGGGGCACTCTAACATCATTACTGACTTTGGAGTCCTTTTATTCAGGTGCCATAAATTGCCAGCGACGAGCTCCTCTCCACAACCAAAGAAGTCAGTCAGCACTTGTACCCCTTCATTCACAGGCCCCCATGACCATGAGAGGGTCCGCATGAACAATCATTCTTTCGATCGTCAGTTTCCCGGCAGAACACTCGTGTTTCCGTAAAGTGACAATTGTTTTCTCGCTTGTTGTTTGATTGCTGGTCAGGTTTACACTGGGAAATGACTGAAAATGAATGTTCACCTTGCGATCATCGCCCTGAGTATTGGGCTCTTTATTCTCATCTGCCGGACCCTATGTCCTTTCTCATTAGATACTATCAGGTCCACCGTCACCACCTGGTGCACCCGGGCAAGTGTCGGGGCTCTGGACGAACGTGGGGGGCCATCTAGCCATCTGGAACACCAGCATGCTATGGGGCCCGTGAGTCAGGGAAGCCCGGTGCCAGCGCGGGCACCAACAACCCCCCAAATACTCACCTCTCCCCATTCCCCGCTGCTCTTATCTCTTCAGCGTCTTCTGACTTTCTGTGACGTCTCAGTGAGGGCGCAGTGATGTCACTACAGCGCCCCTCTGTGCTGAGCAGTTCAGAGTCAGAAGACGCCGAGGAGACCGGAACAGCGGAGACCGGAACAGCGGAGACCGGAACAGCGGAGACCGGGAGAGGTGAGTATTTGATTTTTTTAAGTAGGGAGCATTTTGCTCATTATACTGTATGAAGTAATATATGGGGCCCATAACACTGTATGAAGGACTATGTGGTGCCCATAATACTGTATGGAGGACTATGTGGAGCCCATAACACTGTTTGGAGGACTATGTGGTGCCCATAATACTGTATGGGGTACTATGTGGTGCCCATAACACTGTATGGAGGACTGTTGTGAATTCTGCTTTTGGGTTCCCTCCAATTGTAGTAGGTGGTAATGCAGTTGTCCCTGGGTTGCAGTCCTGGTCAGGTGTGTCTGCTGATTGCAGTTCTGACTGGGGTATTTAGGCTTGCAGGATTCATTAGTCCTTGCCAGTTGTCAATTGTTGTTGGGAGGTTATGGACCTCTGCCTGGTTCCTCCTGCCTTTCTGCCAAATCAGCAAAGATAAGTGTCTGGGTTTTTTTTCCTGTGGCACACATGCTGTGTGCTTCACAATTCAGTGCTATTCTTTGTGTTTTCTTGTCCAGCTTAGATTGTGTCAGTATTTTCTCAGTCTTGTTGGATTCTCTGGAGTGGCAGATATACATTCCATGTCTTTAGTTAGATTGTGGAACTTTTTGTATTATCTGTTGTGGATATTTTTGGAAGGGTTTTAATACTGACCGCCTAGTAATCTGTCCTATCCTTTCCTATTTAGCTAGAGTGGCCTCTTTTGCTAAATCCTGTTTTCTACCTGCGTGTGTCTATTCTTCTCCTACTCACAGTCATTATTCGTGGGGGGCTGCCTATCCTTTGGGGGTCTGCTCTGAGGCAAGATAGCATTCCTATTTCCATCTATAGGGGTATTTAGTCCTCTGGCTGTGTCGAGGTGTCTAGGGTTTGTTAGGCACACCCCACGGCTACTTCTAGTTGCGGTGTTAGTTCAGGATTTGCGGTCAGTATAGGTTCCACCGACTCCAGAGAAAGTTTTCATGCGGCTCCAAGGTCACCAGATCATAACAGAGGACTATGTGGTGCCCATAATACTGTATGGGGTACTATGTGATGCCCATAATACTGTATGGAGGACTATGTGGTGCCCATAACACTGTATGGAGGACTATGTGGGGCCCATAATACTGTATAGAGGACTATGTGATGCCCATAATACTGTATGGAGGACTATATGATGCCCATAACACTGTATGGAGGACTATGTGATGCCCATGATACTGTATGGAGGACTATGTGGTGCCCATGATACTGTATGGAGGACTATGTGGTGCCCATGATACTATATGGAGGACTATGTGGTGCCCATGATACTATATGGAGGACTATGTGGTGCCCATAATACTGTATGGAGGACTATGTGGTGCCCATAACACTGTATGAAGGACTATGTGGTGCCCATAAGACTGTATGGAGGACTATGTGATGCCCATAATACTGTATGGAGGACTATATGATGCCCATAATACTGTATGAAGGACTAAGTGGTGCCCATAATACTGTATGGAGGACTATGTGGTGCCCATAATACTGTATGGAGGACTATGTGGTGCCCATAATACTGTATGGAGGGCTATGTGGTGCCCATAATACTGTATGAAGGACTATATGATGCCCATAATACTGTATGGAGGATTATGTGGTGCCCATAATACTGTATGGAGGACTATGTGGTGCCCATAATACTGTATGAAGGACTATGTGGTGCCTATAATACTGTATGGAGGACTATGTGGTGCCCAAAATGCTGTATGGTGGACTATGTGATTCCCGTAATACTGTATGGAGGACAATGTGGTGCCCATAACACTGTATGGAGGACTATATGGGGCCCATAATACTGTATGGAGAACTATATGATGCCCATAATACTGTATGGAGGACTATATGGTGCCAATAATACTGTGTGGAGGACTATGTGGTGCCCATAATACTGTATGGAGGACTATGTGGTGCCCATAATACTGTATGGAGGACTATGTGGTGCCCATAATACTGTATGGAGGACTATGTGGTGCCCATAATACTGTATGGAGGACTATGTGGTGCCCATAACACTGTACGGAGGACTATGTGGTGCCCATAATACTGTATGGAGGACTATGTGGTGCCCATAATACTGTATAGAGGACTATGTGGTGCCCATAATACTGTATGGAGGACTATGTGGTGCCCATACTACTATATGGAGGACTATGTGGTGCCCATAATACAGTATGGAGGACTATGTGGTGCCCATAATACTGTATGGAGGACTATGTGGTGCCCATACTACTGTATGGAGGACTATGTGGTGCCCATAATACAGTATGGAAGACTATGTGGTGCCCATAATACTGTATGGAGGACTATGTGGTGCCCATAATACTGTATGGAGGACTATGTGGTGCCCATAATACTGTATGGAGGACTATGTGGTGTCCATAATACTGTATGGAGGACTATGTGGTGCCCATAATACTGTATGGAGGACTATGTGGTGCCCATAATACTGTATGGAGGACTATGTGGTGCCCATAATACTGTATGGAGGACTATGTGGTGTCCATAATACTGTATGGAGGACTATGTGGTGCCCGTAATACTGTATGGAGGACTATGTGGTGCCCATAATACTGTATGGAGGACTATGTGGTGCCCATACTACTATATGGAGGACTATGTGGTGCCCATAATACAGTATGGAGGACTATGTGGTGCCCATAATACTGTATGGAGGACTATGTGGTGCCCATACTACTATATGGAGGACTATGTGGTGCCCATAATACAGTATGGCGGACTATAGTGTCCGGTCCATAATGATAAGTCTGCAGTCACTCTTTCTGAGCTATTGTAGAATGTACAATAGATATCACTCATGTAATGTAAGAAGTAAGAGCAATCTCTGGCATTGTGCTATACCTAGATTTCTTATCTATGCATCAGGAATCGTGCTATGTGTTAAAGGGGCTCACTGAGACTCTTTCGCTCGGAGTCCATGAAAAGTGGAGCTGGCCCTGGGTGTTATACACGTGAATATTTTACAGCCAACACCGCTGAGGCCATTGACTGGCTGCAGTGGTCATTTGATGTATATTGCTGCTGACTGGTGAGCAGCTCAGAATCGACACTGGAGCGGCAGGGTCTCTCACAGATTCGTAATGCTTATTATGCTTTTTTTTTTTTTTAAAGTATTACCAGCAACGGTCCCATTTTTCATGTAGCCACATCTTGAATGGAGCGGAGCTGCGCAGGTTCGACCTCCTCTCCATTCATTGTCTATAGGACTACTGGGAATATCAGAGCGCTGCGCTCGGCAGTAACATGCACAATGAATGCAGCGGAGGTCCAGCCTGCGCGGACCCAATTTGGGTATTTTTACAGGATAGCAGCAGCCGGACCCCAAGGATCAGCAAGTTTTTCTGTATCCTTTAGGTAGGGACTAACAACTTTTGGGGAATAATCTAAGTGTAATGTGTATGGCCTCCCTAACACTTAGTCCTGTTCCTTCCTCACCTAAATCCTATCCCTTTTGAGATATCCAGCCCTTATTCTAATCTTCCCGCTGTTTTCCTCTAATAACATCGGCCATACACATTAGACGGCTGTCGACTGATCAATCGTCCATCTCACCCATCTTTCCCATAATCCGGAGAGCTGGTTCGCCTTATCGCTCCTGTGTTCACTATGAGAAAGCCGCCGGCTGACATGTCTGACAGCAACCCATCCCCTGAGAACAACGCGATCGGCAATCCGAAATCCACATCTCTCCCGCCCATAAGTCGACCAGTGCCCCCATACCCACCCGACCGTCAATATCGGCAGGTTCGGGCGACATTACTGTGTATGGGAGGTTTATTATAGCAGCACCCCGGGGTTCCTGATGTCCGTGTGACACCTTTATTTTCTCTCCGTCTTACCGCTATACCCCCCACCTGAGCCGTGTCGGGGACACCTGGCCATAACCCTCACAATTAATTATTGGGCGACTCATTAAACCTAACCAGGTTGTCCAGATCGCATCATTCATAGCGGCCGACACTTGATCTATTTTCCAAGAGATGATCTAACACCATGTTCTGTCACAAGGACGCCGAGGCCTCGGCTTACGCCACCTCCGTATAGGACTGATCCTTGGGTGAAATCAGGCCCTGATATATGCCAGACAGGGCCACGGCCCATCGCAGCGTGCAGGTATATAGAATTACGGGCCGGGTACACCGTCTGCCCCTCATCAGAGCACAGGGCCTCAGTCAGATTTTATTAAAAGTGTAGTTTTCTTGCTTTTTTTTTTTTAATTCCATCCATACAATGGGGTCAGAAATAACAAACTTTAAAGAATTATTCCTTTCTCCAGTCATGGCAGAGATGGGAATCTCAGCAGCCCAGCGCCGGCCACAGGAGGTTGGGGCTTCGGAAACAGCCGAGAGCGTCTGCACTTTGCGTTTTCCATCATTCAGAAATCTAGACGTGAGTGGGAGCTGCTGTTCTGGTCTGCGCGATAATCAGCACAGATGAGAGCCCCTATTATTTACTCTGGGACCATCCTACAAATTATAGGGGTCGCTGACAATCTACGTGTCCTGCACAGCATCGCTTCTGGCCACCTGGAGCCGCTGCCGACCCTTCATCTGATTAGAGGTCTGCTGCAGAATTAGGGTACGTTCCCCCGCAGACCTCACTGCTAAATCCATGGCGGTGAATATTACGGCGGCTATTGATGTGAACACGGTGCACTTAGGCGGCACATTCCATATTTCACTGTACTGACATCCACAGCATAAATCCGAGTTTACAATCTAGATACTTTTTGCAGTGCGAATATGAGATTTCCTAAAATCTCGTGCACATTGCCGGGTCTGTAACACACAGTGGATTTTCCATCCAGAAACTCCAGACTGAAAATTCACTGCATGTTACCAAACTTCTCATCAAGACGTGTCCCTGGACTGTGTGACATGATGAACACTGATGGGAAAGGGTCTCACTATGTGGGGATCCCCCCGCTGACAAGTCCTGACTGCTGACATTCAGGGGAGGTGTGGGAGAAAACACTGACAAACACTCTACGATTTGGGGTCCATTGGCTCCAGTTCTTTCCCTCCTCCCACAGAAAAGTGAAGCCCCCCATGTGAGACTGCCCAAATGTGTGATGTAAAGAAAAGTGTTACAGAAACTTGGAACAATGAGCAAGAGGAGACATTTAACCCTTTGCTCGCGGTGCGAGGGGCAGCGCACACTACACAGGTGCTGTCGAATGTCTAAATGCCCACTCTCTGTTTCAGGACCCCAGTGTTCAGCCAACTGGTGGAGGCCATACTGGAAAACACACTACAGAACATCATGACGGAAGCCAACCGTGGAGAAGTCGTTCTCACCACCCGACCTCGCGTCATCGCTCTGCCGCCTGTGACCCCCAGGTACGGTAACGGGGATGGGGCGTGCTTGGTTTCTGCATCTGGTGCAGGCATACCTTTCTGATCTGTGTTTGTTAAAGATGTTTTCTTAGGTAACATGAAATAATCTCTATTGCTTCTGTTGTGCTGCAATATGCGCACTGTCAGGATTGTGCACAGTTTCCTCTGTGTGATTTGGATTCTTGCCGTCACGTGGCTTCTCATCCGCTTCTCTCAAAACAACATTGAGGGTATGTGTCCACGTTCAGGATTGCATCAGGATTTGGTCAGGATT
Organism: Ranitomeya variabilis; assembly: GCF_051348905.1. Classification (NCBI taxonomy): domain Eukaryota; kingdom Metazoa; phylum Chordata; class Amphibia; order Anura; family Dendrobatidae; genus Ranitomeya; species Ranitomeya variabilis. Next base: position 232,909,882 of record NC_135238.1, read on the forward strand.
TTTCATCAGTATTTGTAAGCCAAAACCAGGAGTGGGTGATAAATGCAGAAGTGGTGCAGATGTTTCTATTATACTTTTCCTCTAATTGTTCCACTCCTGGTTTTGGCTACAAATACTGATGAAAAATCCTGACCAAATCCTGATGCAATCCTGAACGTGGACACATACCCTTATAGTTGCAGGAAAAATTGATAGTCGGCGCGTTAGTGCAAGTTTGCAAATCATGCGCTTGCCATCAGGTGACAAGCGCCCCAGCAGGTAACCACATAGAATCCTGACTGTGTTCATATTGCACGCTGTAACGGATCCTTATTTCCCCCAACATCTTCTGTCGGAGGAGAATCAGGAGACCATCATACACATTGTAGGTTCGGACGACCTTAGTCTAATGTCTTAGGGCAGCCCTTATACATTAAGGCAAAGCTGCAGCCCCCTTAATCCGGCAGGATCTTGCATGTCTGGGGGTGTGCCGAAGAGATATCACCGGCTGTTCTCTGGGGAGATAAGCAGCTCCAGAAGTGATTGGCAGCCGCTTATCTCCTGTTCCACAATAGAAATCCATAAATGCTCTGCTGAATCGGGGGTGGGGAGGAATAGCTGTCAGCGGAGTGCTGACAGCTAGTGCAGGTGTGTGGCCGCTTTAGGGGTGTCACGCTGATCATGGGGGCACAGCAGACGCTCCACCCGTCCAGGTGACAGAAGCGCCACATACTTTACAGCTGTGTCAACACCACAGGTCTGTGTGTAGTGTACAAATATCACATCCTGGCTCTCTGCTTCACAGGGCAATCACACCGGCCTCCTCCGCCCGCACCGTGCCACACCGTGTACCGCCAAGCACCCCCGAAGCCCCGGGACATGTTCTGCCTGCGAAGCTTCAGCCGTGAGCGCACAGAATAAAGGATCAAGGCGTCTCCAGTCACATGAGTTCACTTATCAGAGGACATTTTAGAGGGGCTCTTCTCCCCAGGGGGCATCCCGTGCAGGCAGGAAATAAAGAAGCCCCTGCATCAGATGAGCCCTTTGGAGCGAAGAATCCTCTAAATATATGAACTGAACATACGATTAATCACACAGATACAGAGTGACTGCACAGAGCCGTGGATTTCACATCCAGCCTTAGACTGGACCTGTGCGGCGGCGCCCGAGTGCTCTTATGTCACACCGACACTGTGCTCAGTATATGTGTAACGAGGAATAAATCGTTCTGTGACCCAGCGGCAAACTCTGAAAACCTCCAACATTAGAGCCAATCTCCAGGGGGGTCCTTCAGTCTTCTGCAAATTTTTATAAACTATTGTGGCTCAATTCCTTACTATTTATAACATCTCTGCTTGCTGCTGGTGAATGCAAACACTTTTGTTTCTATCCACAGTCTGACAATCTGCCCAGACTTTATATGTGTCAAAGCTGTGGTTTTGTTACAGTGTTATCCAGTCTGGACATTCCTACGTGATCAAACAGCCCAGACCCCGAGAAAAGCGACGGATTTCTGACGTAGTTAGCTCACAGAGGATTGTCTGGATGGGAGTCAATTGTAACAAATCATCAGCTGTGAGACATTTGAGGTCTGAGTTTATTTTCGGCATTGAAATGTAAGCAAGCAGTGTTGTAGTTTGCCAACAGCTTTGGAGTTACTGAAAATGGAGAGGAACTAGTATTCTCTAGTATTTGATGATTGCGTTTTCTTCATCACATGTGTAGATATATACCGCCATTCTCCACTGCTCGTATATAGCAGCACACAGCGTGGTGCAGCCGTCACCTCCCTCCCAACCTGCATCCATAGAGCCGCCCTGAGAACCCTACACCACTGCTCCATCCAACCGGATTTAGACCTGGATGTGTGCCCGGCCATTGTGCTGACAGTGTACGCTGTCCAGAATCTGCACACTCTGCTCAGACATGTACAGAAGCCTGTGAGTCTCCACACACACACTGCAACTACAAGTCCCAGCATACAACCATAGCACCCACAGACGTAGTATCCATAGACGTAGAGTGGTAATGTGTGTGTATAGCCTGCAGGTCTCTACACACACTGCAACTACAAGTCCCAGAATGGAGCCATAGTATCCACAGACTTACAAGGGTAATGTGGGTATAACCTGCAAATCTCCTCGCACTGAAAAACAAGTCCCAGCATGCAGCCAGTGGCAATGTGTATAAAGCCTGAAACTACAAGTCCCAGCACACACTGTTTGCTATTAAACTGAACATGTAAAAAAAGGGAATGTAATTATTATGAGGGAATCCTGACTGCGCCACATTTCTGTCGATTCACTCATGATAATGCCCCCCGCACTCATTGCGAGATGACCGGTCCTATCAGAATAAACACCTATCAGTCACCAGCCTAACACTGTGTAGATCCCCCTCGTGCTCTGACCCACTGAGTCCGTGACACCACGAGATCTCAGAAGCTTTCCTGTGGGATCTCGACACTTTGCAGCGGATCTTCTGAGTCGTGTAAGTTGTCAATTAGAAGGTGTTTTTTAGATTCAGTTTTGGGGAAGTTGTCACATTGAATTCTTTGTTGTTTTTCTTAAACCATCTCCTGAGGAGGCACCCTATCCATATACCAAGAACACCCTGCAAGACCTGCAGTATACCTGGAAAACCCCACAAGACCCGCCATGTACCTGGAATGCCCCACAAGACCTGCCATATACCAAGAACCCCCACAAGACCTGCTGTGTCCCTGGAATGCTCCACAAGACCCGCCGTGTACCTGGAATGCTCCACAAGACCTGCCGTATACCAAGAACACCCCACAAGACCTGTCGTATACCAAGAACCCCCACAAGACCTGCAGTATACCTGGAAAACCCCACAAGACCCGCCATGTACCTGGAATGCCCCACAAGACCTGCCATATACCAAGAACCCCCACAAGACCTGCTGTATACCTGGAATGCTCCACAAGACCCGCTGTGTCCCTGGAACGCTCCACAAGACCCGCCGTGTACCCGGAAAGCCCCACAATGACCAGCCGAATACCAAGAGCACCCCACAAGACCCGCCGTATACCTGGAATGCTCCACAAGACCTGCCGTATACCTGGAATGCTCCACAAGACCTGCCGTATACCAAGAACACCCCACAAGACCTGTCGTATACCAAGAACCCCCACAAGACTTGCTGTATACCTGGAATGCTCCACAAGACCCGCTGTGTCCCTGGAACGCTCCACAAGACCCGCCGTGTACGCGGAAAGCCCCACAATGACCAGCCGAATACCAAGAGCACCCCACAAGACCTGCCGTATACCTGGAACGCTCCACAAGACCCGCCGTATACCTGGAATGCTCCACAAGACCTGCCGTATACCAAGAACACCCCACAAGACCTGCCGTGTACCTGGAAAACCCCACAAGACCTGTCGCATACCTGAACACCCCACAAGACCTGCAGTGTACCTGGAAAAATCCACAAGACCTGCTGTATACCGGGAACACCCCAGAAGACCTGCCGTATACCAAGAACAGCCCACAGGACCCGCAATATATGGAGAACAGCCCACAAGACCCGCCGTATACCGGGAACACCCCACAAGACCTGCATAAACCTGGAACGCCACACAAGACCCACCATATACTGGGAACACCCCACAACACCTGCTGTTTTGGAGAGGCTCTGGCCTACTTGCCTAAACATCACAGTTTGGTCTTTGTCCCTCACATCCTTCTCTTGCCCATTTTTCCTGCTTTCCATACAATAACCCTCTGTTCAGACTTTACAATATGACGGCTGATCGTGTACCAGGGAGTTTCTGTAGATGTAGCGGAGCAAATTTTATTATTCTATTGTACAAGAAACTTTGAACCCAGTTCCGCAAAACACAATTGCCAAATGAGAAAATACGAGGTCTGCCAAATGTCAAACTCAGCTCTGCTACATCTGTATATTGGTTTCCCTGCTCTCTATAGGGGACCCTTCCTTATCTAATCACTAGGACATCAGTGAGGACAGACCTGTCCACAAAACCTGCTCCTTATCTCCGCAGGTGCATCTGCTCAGCCTGTGTAATGCACTAAATCTGCAAATGGACCGTTTAAAGTGACACTCCTTGCATTGTCTTAAATTAAGGCTTAAACTACACCAGGCATGAAATCCCAAAAATATCATGGTCCTCAAGAAGGGGAGTGAAGCTGCTGACATGGAAACATAGCGATTCCTCTGGTCTACGGATATTATCTCTGACTATATCACCTGGTCATACGAGGTCCCAAAACACAAATCCAACTTGATATTGGGGAACCCTTTAAATATAAAGTGGCCCTTCTCCTTTTACGGCCATAGATATAACAACTATTCATTAGAATTCTGAATTGTGTTCTATATTGTTACACCACATCCTCAAACTGAACCCTGTGGGCCGGTGCTTTATAAATATGGCGCTAGAGATTCACTGGATGGAGTTTATCCATGTGCCCACTGGGGTTCAGTGCGCTGTAACACAATGTGTACCCGACGATGCAGCCGCTGCGCTCCTCACTGCAAACCTGTTAGGCCCCTTTCACACATCAGTTTTTTGCCATCAGTCGCAATCTGTCGAATTTTGAAATAAACGACTCCGGCGACTGATGCCACAGGGTCCGTTTTTCTCATAGACTTGTATTAGTGACGGATTACGACTGATGGCCTCACGTTTTTTATCCGTCGTTCACCGGATCCGTCGAAAATTGTTTGTCCGGCGTCCGGAGACAACGGACAAAGTAACATTTTTTGTGTACGTCAAAAAAATGGACAGCAAGGGATCCGCTCAAATGGAAGCCTATGGGCTACGGATTCCGTTTTTTTTAACTGAGCATGCTCCGATTTATTTTGGATCCAATTAGCCAGAGCCGCTAGTCGGATCCGTCAAAAAAACGAATCCGTTGCATCAGTTTTTCACAATCTGCGACGGATCCATCAAGCCAACGGATTGTGACTGACGGCAAAAAACTGATGTGTGAAAGGGGCCTTACTGTTCCAAGTCCTCTTCTGCGTCAGCACTTATTCCTCTCATTTACTGACTCCAGCGATACTTAGTATCTGCCATCAATGGAAGAAAAGGATCCTGGTCAGAATGTGAAATAGCGCGAGACATAGTAATATAGCATCACTCTCACCGCGGACACTGGAGACTGAGGGCAACATAAGTACCCATAAAAATGAGAATGTGGCACCGATGGATCGTCTCCAACGTGGTTTATAGTACCATCCCACCGCCAGGAAAAGCTCACCCCCGATTACACTGCTGTGGTTACACTGAAGAACGCAAGGTGTAAGTAATGTAATGTGTGACACAGTGACTGCACCAGCAGAATAGTGAGTGCAGCTCTGGAGTATAATACAGGATGTCACTCAGGATCAGTAATGTAATGTATGTACAGAGTGACTGCACCAGCAGAATAGTGAGTGCAGCTCTGGGGTATAATATAGGATGTAACTCAGGATCAGTAATGTAATGTATGTACACAGTGACTCCACCAGCAGAATAGTGAGTGCAGCTCTGGGGTATAATACAGGAGGTAACTCAGGATCAGTAATGTAATGTATGTACACAGTGACTGCACCAGCAGAATAGTGAGTGCAGCTCTGGAGTATAATACAGGATGTAACTCCGGATCAGTAATGTAATGTATGTACACAGTGACTGCACCAGCAGAATAGTGAGTGCAGCTCTGGGGTATAATACAGGATGTCACTCAGGATCAGTAATGTAATGTATGTACACAGTGATTGCACCAGCAGAATAGTGAGTGCAGCTCTGGGGTATAATACAGGATGTAACACAGGATCAGTAATGTATGTACACAGTGACTGCACCAGCAGAATAGTGAGTGCAGCTCTGGGGTATAATACAGGATGTAACTCAGGATCAGTAATGTATGTACACAGTGACTGCACCAGCAGAATAGTGAGTGCAGCTCTGGAGTATAATACAGGATGTCACTCAGGATCAGTAATGTAATGTATGTATACAGTGACTGCACCAGCAGAATAGTGAGTGCAGCTCTGGGGTATAATACAGGATGTAAGTCAGGATCAGTAATGTAATGTATGTACACAGTGACTGCACCAGCAGAATAGTGAGTGCAGCTCTGGAGTATAATACAGGATGTAACTCAGGATCAGTAATGTAATGTATGTACACAGTGACTGCACCAGCAGAATAGTGAGTGCAGCTCTGGGGTATAATACAGGAGGTAACTCAGGATCAGTAATGTAATGTATGTACACAGTGACTGCACCAGCAGAATAGTGAGTGCAGCTCTGGGGTATAATCCAGGATGTAACTCAGGATCAGTAATGTAATGTAGGTACACAGTGACTGCACCAGCAGAATAGTGAGTGCAGCTCTGGAGTATAATACAGGATGTCACTCAGGATCAGTAATGTAATGTATGTACACAGTGACTGCACCAGCAGAATAGTGAGTGCAGCTCTGGAGTATAATACAGGATGTCACTCAGGATCAGTAATGTAATGTATGTACACAGTGACTGCACCAGCAGAATAGTGAGTGCAGCTCTGGAGTATAATACAGGATGTCACTCAGGATCAGTAATGTAATGTATGTACACAGTGACTGCACCAGCAGAATAGTGAGTGCAGCTCTGGAGTATAATACAGGATGTCACTCAGGATCAGTAATGTATGACTCCACTTTGTATATAGATTATTTCTACATGTAAACAGTAAGATGTTGATCTAGCCTGATAACATCCTGGATTAGGAAACTCCATACTGATTCTAGTGATATTTACACTGTAATAATCAGATGAGAACCGGCAGTGAAAAAATCCTGTAATCCTATGATGCAGTGAGTGTTAGATGAAGGGTTAATGTTCTCTTCCCGGCCGCTTATCGACTGTTGTGCCCTGAGGCTTTGCTCCAGCCCCGCACACAGCTCCTGTTGTATCAGGACAGGGGATGTCACATTTTGCTCAGTTATGAGCAGATTATATTTGACATTTTCTATAAATCCTGATAAAGCTAGAATAGTCACATTACGTTCCTAGATCCTGTCCCCTTTATATACTACAAGACGCACGGGTCGCGCAGCAGAGCGTTATAAGGGGCCGTCACCCCATGGGAGGCCTGCAGGGCTGTTGCTGCTGTCTAGTAACGGTTGTATATCCCAACAGCCCCAAAACTCGTTTTATAGATAAAAAAAAGTGACAGTGTAATGTAATGTGCCCTTTCTGTATGTATAGGACAATTACAGAGGACCGGCCCATGAGGAGCCTCCCAGCACCTCCTGATAAGCTTAGCTCCAGGTTTCCTGTGCAGTGCCAGGATGCTTCGTCTTCGGGTTGTTCCCCAGCATCCAGGCGCACATTCAGGGGTGGGAGACAGTGGAAAGTTGTGGGGGGACTTTCAGAATGTTGAAGAATATACGATAACCTCAGATGGAAGTACATGGTGGGACGTTGCGATTTTCAGAAGCTGCCATGTACATCACATGCAGGATTACCAGACCACGAGGTGCCAGACTAGTGGAGCCTTACTGTATCACACCCGTCCTGCGGTCCATAAATCAGCGAGTGCCATAGCTCCCAGGACGCTATAAAAGCCGGAGTATTATGCACCAATATGCAAAGTTCATCCCAGGTTGTAAATGGCAGTCAAATCTTCTACTATCATCCAGGACTTCCTCAAATACACAGTATCACAGCCGCCCGCCATTCAGAGAAAATGACGACGACACCCGGAGCCTAGAGGCCATATTGCGTGAGAACCCGCACTCCACCCACCGGTAATTCACACCAGGGGCGGACATATCATTGGTGCAACCTCTGCGGCGGCCGAGGTCAGAGGGCCCATTTACATCTCCAACCATGAGGAATTGTGCGTGATGAGATATTGAGCTGCAAAGGGCCCATATATTGTTCTTGTGCAGGAGCCTCTTCTGTCTGTGTCCACCAGTGATTCCCACAACGAAACGGTGTAAGAGGGTTTTAACCCATAGTTTTAAAAGTAACATGCAATAGATGGTAACAAAATAAATCAAACCTATTTTACCAATACCTCATTGCTCTTCTAACGCCCACCCTCCCCCTTGCTGTCTCCACGCTTCCTCTTTCAGTTGGGATGGACACGTGACCACTGCAGCTAGTCACTGGCTGCAGTGGTGACCACTGTCTCACTGCTGCGGCAAGTAATTGGCTGCAATGGTTACACGTTTGTAAAGAACAAAAAGGATGTATAGAGCTGGCAGAGAGAATTTTCAAAGCAGCTCTGGGTGTGGTGTGAATAGAGGAAATAATTATAAATCTGCACAGAAAAGTTCTAGAAAAGTATTTGTGCCGCTCCTGAGCTGTGGGATCAATTCTGATAAAAATATTGTGGGCTATCCGATCTATGAATCTCTTCCTGACTGTTCTGGAGTGTGAAGTAACGACCCCATAGGAAGCCTCAATGAAGTTCCATAGATAAAAACAAAATGGACACTTTTTTTAATGCCTCACCCATTTATTTAGAGCATGACCCCAAATGATGGCCATTGGGTCATATATTTTATATAGGCCCTTAGTGCACCCAAAATAAGTATAGACCACAGAGCAGACCCACTGAACAAAGATCTAGATGAAAGGGGTGAAGTGGTCAAAAATGATGATGATAAAGCCGAACTTTTAAATACCTATTTTACTTCTGTGTTCTCTAAGAAAGCAAATAAAACATCAGCTGATCTTCACTGTGCTATCAAAGCAATAAAATAATCGACACTATCCATAAAAAAGAGATAGTGTGGGAACAATTAGCTAATTTACATGAATTTACATCTCCTGGTCCAGATAAATTACATCTTAGAATACTGAAAGAGCACAGGAAATTGCAGAACCACTGGCCAGAATCTTTGAGAAATCCTGGAAAACAGGATAAGTCCTAGAAGATTGGAGAAGGGCAAATGTCCCTATCTTCAAAAAAGGAAAGAAGACGGAGCCAGGAAATTATAGGCCAGTGAGCCTTACTTCTAAACCAGGAAATATATGTTAACAAATTATTACACAGTTTGTATGTAAGTACTTGGATAATTAATCAGAGCTAGGATGGGTATGTAGCAAAAAAGTCATGCCAGACTAATCAAATTTCCTTCTATGATGGAATCACTGACTGGGTGGATCAGGAAAATGCGGTAGAACGTAGTATGTATCGACTTCAGCAAAGCATTTGAAATATTTCATACTATCCTTATTGAAAAAAAATGACCAAATATGGGATTGACAAAGCTACGTCCTGGCCCCAGTGTGATTCAAGATTTTTAAAAATGATCTAGATAAGGGAAGTGAAGGTAAGCTAAACAAATTGACAGATGATGCATTCCTTAAATTGAAGTCTTCAAACAGAGGCTGGACAGACATCTGTCGGAGATGGTTTAGTGAATCCTGCATTGAGCAGGGGGTTGGACACGAAGTCCCTGCAGGTCCCTTCCAACTCTAACATTCTATGATTCTGTGACTAGACCCCCATTTACAAATCATAGGCAAGACCTCCTCAGCTGCTAGGCATCAAACACTGTTGTGGGGGATCCTGAAAGCAGAAGGAAGCACGGGAGTTGGGGAAATATTAGGTGGAACACCATGATTTTTCGGCGTTCCTGGGAGTCTAGGAGGACTCCTCTTCTTATTTGGGGGAGTCTCCTGAAATATCTGGGAGAGTTGAGAAGTATGCATTTACATGAGGTTACTGTTACTATAGATTCATGTCAGTGTGCATCCAGCTTTGCCATCACCCAGACTGGGCGCCACGTTAGTCCGGGGCGCAGCTGTACCTGTCTTAGGTGCGGCCATTATATCGTATGCAAAGCTCAGGTGTTTTTCTGGTGACAGCAGCTGTTTGGAGAAAAATGACTGGAGAGAATTTTCATATGGAAGTCGTAATCCACTTCTCGTAGATTTGAATGAGTCGGACGGCTCCCTTATTATTCAAAACCAACAGAAAGGAAACTGTTGATAGGAAAGAGGAAGAGAATAGACATCACGCAGAAGCAGATGGTGGAGGGAGAGGTGGGGATGCAATCACTTAAAAGGCAGCTGACTGCCCTGGCCCTTTGTGTCCTGCCCTCAATGACGAAATCTTCCTAATCTCTCACCCTATTCCCATTCACTGCTACATTATTTAGTATATTTGCCACTTTATATAATGTGGAAATGACTTTGGGGGGTCTGGCTGGTAAAATCCCCAATGACTGTGAGAATAGAGGTGCCATGTCCACCCTGCCTGCTGGAGTGATGACTGCTCGTGTGTCTCACTCTTCTTCATATACAGAATCATACCCAAAAACTGTCTGATATACCTCTCGGACCCTCTATGATTACTATTACCAGCATTCACCTTGGCTCCACTATTCTACACCAGTCATGGTAAAGTAACCAATATGTTACATTGTTTATCATTTCTCCATAGCCATCAATATATGTAGAATACCGCCACTCCCCGCCATCAACGCCCTCCAGTATATGGACAGAGTGGCTACAATGTACGTCACAGCATTTAATTAATAGAGACGCTAGGTTACAGCAAGTCCCAAATTTACTTTCCATTATTAGATTAATCTGTTGAATCCCTTAGTGGCCGCAGCTTATGTAAGTGCAGAAACTAGAAAATAAAACCGTAATTGTCTAAGCTAATTCATTTATGGACTCAAACTAATGAGCGATGTATTATGCTAACACACTGCAACGTATCTGGAGAAAAGCAAACTAATCATCTCTGTATCAACACTATTATAATAGTATCCACACTGTCAGCAGTATATCAGTTATTCTTATACATGGGAGGCAGTATTATAGTAGTTTTATCCGTGTACATAGGGGGCAGTATTATAGTAGTTACTGTATATTCTTGTACATAGGAGCATTATTATAGTAGTTATGTTCTTGTACATAGGAGCAGTATTATAGTAGTTATATTCTTGTACATAGGGGCAGTATTATAGTAGTTATATTCTTGTATATAGGAGCAGTATTATAGTAGTTATATTCTTGTACATAGGAGCACTATTATAGTAGTTATATTCTTGTATATAGGGGCAGTATTACAGTAGTTATATTCTTGTACATAGGGGCAGTATTATAGTAGTTATATTCTTGTACATAGGAGCAGTATTATAGTAGTTATATTCTTGTACATAGGGGCAGTATTATAGTAGTTATATTCTTGTACATAGGGGCAGTATTATAGTAGTTATGTTCTTGTACATAGGAGCAGTATTATAGTAGTTATATTCTTGGACATAGGGACAGTTTTATAGTAGTTATATCCGTGTACATAGGGGGCAGTATTATAGTAGTTATATTCTTGTACATAGGAGCAGTATTATACTAGTTATAGTCTTGTATATAGGGGGCAGTATTATAGTAGTTATATTCTTGTACATAGAAGCAGTATTATAGTAGTTATATTCTTGTACATAGGGACAGTATTATAGTAGTTATATTCTTGTACATAGGGGGCAGTATTATAGTAGTTATATTATTGTACATAGCCGTATTATAGTAGTTATATTCTTGTTGTAATAATTATAGGGGATAACTCAGGAGACTCTTTGCGTGGAACAAGACAACTACAGGACACAGTTTTATAAGTGGTAAAGTCTATATTATCACACGGTGATTCAAACAGGTGCAGAGAGAAACTCAAGTCCACAACACTTGGTGTAAATATTAAACGCAGCTCAGCAGTCTATAGGAAACTTCATAGGAAAATGAAATCACGCAGAAAGTCTATAAAGCACAGTTGTTCTTGAGGATACTTGACACGAATAAATCCTTGTCTTAGTCCAAACACGGATAGATAAGCTTATAAGGCAGTTCAAATCATATCTTAGCTCAACCAGGGAGGCCTGGTTAATAGTCTCAGGTTATTGCAGAGCAGAAACAGCTTACATGTCCAGCAAATACAGATGGAAGTAAACACGAGCAGCAGATGAAGGAGGATTACTGGAACTGGTGTATGCAGCAGGAACTCAGAGCAGAGTAGCAGGATCACCACATAGGTTCACAGGAGCAGTTATATAGCCAGGGAGTAATCAGAGGTCAGGAGCTGGATGCAAGGCAGAATACTCTAGCACAGACTGAAGGCTGGGGTGGAGTTTTATAGCAGGAAGACACAGTGCACATGAGACCAAAGACGCCATCTTGAAAAAGGGCAGTAATGCACAAAAGGTAAAAAATGTTCAGAGTCCTGACATTACTCCCTCCTTAGAAGCGGCCTCAGGACGATCCTGGACCTGGTTTCTCAGGGAATCTCTCATGAAAACGAGAAATCTTCTGTTGGGCATTTATGTTTTCCACAGGTTCCCAAGAGTCTTCCTCAGGGGGATATCCCTGCCATCTTATCAGATATTGGAGCCGATTCCTGCGAATCCTGGAATCAATAATTTCCTAAACCACGAATTGTTCTTGCCCATCAATCACCACAGGCTGCGGAGGTGGCACAACACGTCCCTGGAAGGTATTAGGAGATACAGGCTTTAGTAAAGATACATGAAAAACTGGGTGTACCTTCATAGTCCTAGGCAGCTTCAGCCGGCAGGCCACAGAGCTCACAATACCGTTGATCTTGAAAGGGCCAATGAATTTCTGTCCAAGTTTTTGTGAAGGAACGTTTAACTTCAGATTCTTAGTTGCTAACCACACGGAATCTCCTACCTTGAACATGGGTGCAGGTTTACGGAATCTATCAGCCGATCTCTTATAACGTTCTTGAGCTATGGTCAGGGATTCCTTCAGAACCTCCAGATTTTGCCTCATCGCAGTCAGCCTTTCCTCCACTGCCGGAACCGGAGAATTAATTGGAGACCTAGGTAAAATACACGGATGATAACCCAGATTGGCAAAGAAAGGTGTAAATTTAGTGGAGGCGCTCTGAGAATTATTATATGAAAAATCGGCTAACGGCAGCAACTCCAACCAATCATGCTGGAGATGGCTGACATAGCATCTTAGATATTGTTCCAGTGTCTGGTTGGTACACTCAGTCTGACCATTTGTCTGGGGATGGTAAGCGGAAGAGAGACAGACATTAATATTGAGTGCAGAGCAAAACCCCTTCCAGAATCTTGAAGTGAACTGTACTCCACGGTCAGAGATGATCTCATCCGGAACCCCATGCAACCGAAAGACATTCTGTATAACCAAGTTCACTGTATCTTTAGCAGAGGGGAGGCCGGTGCATGGAACAAAGTGATCAACTACCACCATGATTGTATTCATGCCCCCCGATGTAGGCAGCTCCACAATAAAGTCCATTGATATAGACCCCCAAGGGCGGGACGGAACAGGTAATGGTTGTAGAAGACCCGTAGGTGCCACATGAGGAGTCTTGTAACGGGCTCATACCTCGCAAGAGAGAACATAGTCCTTGGTATCCTACAGGCAAGTTGGCCACCAGAAGAATCTGCTCAGGAACTCTTGTGTCTTCTGTACCCCCCTGTGACCAGCCAACTTGGAGTCATGTACCAACTTGAGGATCTGCAGACGGATGACCTCAGGGACGTAGATACGTCAATCTCTGAACCACATGCCACCCTTAAAGACAAGATTAATATCCACAGGTGGGTTGGCCAGAAATACATCACCGTCATAGGCCTCCCTGCACTCCTTCCACAAGTCCTGATCGTGGATAACTCCGATAAAATTGGCATCAGATAGAATGGTCTTGGACGGGGCTCCAGGTACGGAATCCGCAGGATGGATTCGGGATAAAGCATCAGCCTTCCGATTACGAGAACCTGGACGGTACGAGATAACAAAGTTAAATTGATTTAAAAATAAGTTCCAACGAGCCTGACGAGGAGAAAGACATCTAGCGGATCTAAGGAACTCTAAATTGCGATGGTCAGTTAGCACTATGATCTGTTGTGCAGCTCCTTGCAGATGATGCCTCCATTCTTTGAAAGCCGCAATAATAGCCAGAAATTCCTTGTCTCCCACATCGTAATTCTTCTCTGCTGAGGTTAGTCTACGGGAAAAGAAAGCACAAGGATGTAGCAGACCCTTCTCTCCAGTTCTTTGGGAGAGAATAGCCCCCAAACCATTATCAGAAGCGTCCACCTCCACAATGAATGAAAGTGTTGGATCTGGGATCAACAGCGGTGCTGATGTGAAACAGATCTTAAGCCGATCAAAAGCTTCTTGAGCCTGTGATGACCACTTAAAGGGCTCTTCCTTCTTTGTCAAGGAAGTAATGGGACGGACAATATAAGAAAAATTTCGAATGAAGCGTCTGTAGAAATTTGCAAAACCAATAAAACGTTGGACCTCCTTAACGTTCTTGAGTACCGGCCAGTCAAGGATAGCCTGAATCTTACCAGATTCCATGTTCAGCCCCTGGGGAGAGATGATATAACCTAAGAACTGTATCTCAGAACGATAGAACTCGCATTTCTCCGGCTTGATATACAGATGGTTCTCTTTCAGACGTCTTAAAACAGCTTTGACATGTTCTTCATGTTCCTGTAGAGAGTCAGAAAAGATTAGAATATCGTCCAAATAGATCACCACAAACTAGTCCAACAAATCTCTGAAAATGTCATTAGCAAGGTGTTGAAACGTTGCAGGGGCATTACAAAGCCCGAAGTGCATCACAAGATATTCAAAGTGTCCATACCGGCATCGGAATGCTGTCCTCCACTCATCCCCTGGACGAATACGCACCAAATTATAAGCCCCACGAAGATCCAGTTTAGAGAACACCTTAGCATGGCGGACTCTTTCCAGTAATTCGGGAATCAGAGGCAAAGGGTAACGGTTTCGTACGGTTACCTTATTGAGTTCCCGATAGTCAACACAGGGTCTCAGGGTCCCATCCTTCTTTTTTACAAAAAATATAGGTGCCCCTGCTGTTGAGGAAGAAGGACGTATGAAGCCTTTGGCCAGATTTTCATCAATATACTCCTTTAAGGCTTGAAGCTCAGGTGCCGCCAAAGGGTATACGTTACCAAAAGGAATAGCTGCCCCAGGAAGCAGCTCAATGGGACAGTCATAATGCCTGTGTGGAGGAAGCTGATCTGCATTCTTTTTGTCACAGATGTCAGAGAACTCTTTATATGCTGGAGGTAAAGAAAATACCTGTACATGTGGTTCCGTAGCCGTGGACTCAGGGACAGCTTCTGTTAACGCTGAGTTGCTCCTTGTTGGAAAGATAATCTCCTTGGTCTCCCAGTTGATAATTGGGTTCTGAGAATGCAACCAAGGAATGCCTAAAATCACAGGAAAATGAGGAGAAGAAATTAGCAAGAAAGAAAGTTGCTCCTGATGATTAGGCTCCAACAAAATTTCAAGGGGTACGGTCTCCTGATCCACAGGCCCAGAGATTAAAGGTGACCCATCCACTGTTTCCATGGTAATTGGAGAGGCTCTTTGCTGAATTTCAATACCATGTTCCTTGGCAAATGCGATATCCATGAAATTGCCACCTGCATCTGAGTCAATCATAGCTGCACTGGAAATCCACTGTCCTGAACACAGGATCTTAATAGGGAGAGAACAGTGAGAGTTCTTTTACTTCAGCTTCTTGGGGGGTGAAGTCATAGAAAGTGAATGGAATACAGCGTTTAACCCCTTCCCGACATGTGACGGAATAGTACGTCACATGTCGGGACCCCCGCTTTGATGTGCGCTCCGGCGGTGAGCGCACATCAAAGTCGCGACATGTCAGCTGTTTTTTACAGCTGACATGTGCGCGCAATAGCGGCGGGTGAAATCGCGATCACCCGCCGCTATTAACTAGTTAAATGCCGCTGTCAAACGCAGACAGCGGCATTTAACTACCGCATCCGGCCGTGCGGCCGGATATGAGCGCATCGCCGACCCCCGTCACATGATCGGGGGTCGGCGATGCGTCAGGAAGGTAACCATAGAGGTCCTGGAGACCTCTATGGTTACTGATCGCCGGTGGCTGTGAGCGCCCCCCTGTGGTCGGCGCTCACAGCACACCTGCATTTTAGCTACATAACAGCGATCTGATGATCGCTGTTATGTAGCAGAGCCGATCGGGCTGTGCCTGCTTCTAGCCTCCCACGGAGGCTATAGAAGCATGGCAAAAGTAAAAAAAAAAAAGTTTTTAAAAATGTGAAAAAAATAAAAAAAATATAAAAGTTTAAATCACCCCCCTTTCGCCCCAATCAAAATAAATCAATAAAAAAAAAACCCAACCTACACATATTTGGTATCGCCGCGTTCAGAATCGCCCGATCTATCAATAAAAAAAAAGCATTAACCTGATCGCTAAATAGCGTAATGAGAAAAAAATTCGAAACGCCAGATTTACGTTTTTTTGGTCGCCACGACATTGCATTAAATTGCAATAACGGGCGATCAAAAGAACGTATCTGCACCAAAATGCTATCATTAAAAATGCCAGCTCGGCACGCAAAAAATAAGCCCTCACCTGACCCCAGATCACGAAAAATGGAGACGCTACGAGTATCGGAAAATGGCGCAATTTTGTTTTGTTTTGTTTTTTTGCAAAGTTTGGAATTTTTTTTCACCACTTAGGTGAAAAATAACCTAGTCATGTTAGGTGTCTATGAACTCGTAGTGACCTGGAGAATCATAATGGCAGGTCAGTTTTAGCATTTAGTGAACCTAGCAAAATAGGCAAGCAAAAAACAAGTGTGGGATTGCACTTTTTTTGCAATTTCACTGCACATGGAATTTTTTTCCCGTTTTCTAGTACACGACATGCTAAAACCAATGATGTCGTTCAAAAGTACAACTCGTTCCGCAAAAAATAAGCCCTCACATGGCCAAATTGACGGAAAAATAAAAAAGTTATGGCTCTGGGAAGGAGGGGAGCGAAAAACGAAAACGGAAAAACGGAAAAAGCTCCGGGGGTGAAGGGGTTAAAGGCAGGCTACATTCAGAGATGTCAGATTCATCATCACAGTTGTCATATTCCTCTACTGCTGCTAGCACCTTGTTAGGCCGTCTAGGACACTTAGGACAATTGATCAAGAAGTGGTCAGACTGGCCGCAGTAGAAACATAGACTTTCACGAAGGCGATGCTCCCGGCGCTCATTGATCTCGCGCCTCTGAACGGAATCAATTTGCATGGGCACCTCCTCCACCTCCCGAGAGGTTTTACCTGCAGGCTCTTTGGAAGGAAGGGAAAAGTTAGAAATACGGTTATATGCAGCAAATTTCTCCTGCCTACGCTCAGTAAGGCGAATGTCTATGTGCACACAATGCTGTATAAATGTCTCTAGCTCTTGTGGTGACTCAGAGCGAGCTAGTTCATCTTTTATAATACTAGACAGACCCCTTTTAAAAATAGGCAATTGTGCATAACTGTCCCAATTGGTATCTACCGCTAATCTCCTGAATTCAGTGGCATACTCAATAACAGAACGTCTAGCCTGGCGTAAAGACAACAAAGCAGATTCAGCAGTTGCACGGCGATTAGGGTCATCAAACATTAATGCCATAGCGGCCAAGAAATCATCCAAGTTATTTAACCGTGGGTCACGAGACTCAATCATCGGATTCACCCAGGTGAGCGCTCGTGAGGTCAGTAGCATTGTTACACACAATACTTTGGATCTATCATTAGGAAAATGGTCAGCATGCACATCAAAATATAGCATACATTGATTCACAAAGCCACAAAATTTGTCGCGATCACCATTAAATCTGAATGGGGGCAACTTAGGTGGGCTAGCTGGTGGCGGTTGCCCAGAGGGTAAAGTCGCTTGTGCAGCTATTTGCGTGCTTATGTCCTGAAAAGCCCGTCCATACTGGGACTCTATGCCAGCAAGTTTGTTTTCCTGGGCTGCCATGCGGTTGCTCAAGTCCTGCAAAGTTTGTCCAAACACTTGTTGATTGTGTTCAAAGCTTCCAAACTTCTTTTGCAGACCTTCCACATCTTTCTGCAGTGATCTAATTATGGAAAACACCTGCTCTAATCTGCTTTCTGCAGTCATTGTTCCAGCAGTCTCCTTTTTTTTTTTAGGCTAGAGTATCCTGTAATAATTATAGGGGATAACTCAGGAGACTCTGCGTGGAACAAGACAACTACAGGACACAGTTTTATAAGTGGTAAAGTCTATATTATCACACGGTGATTCAAACAGGTGCAGAGAGAAACTCAAGTCCACAACACTTGGTGTAAATATTAAACGCAGCTTAGCAGTCTATAGGAAACTTCAGAGGAAAATGCAATCACGCAGAAAGTCTATAAAGCACAGTTATTCTTGAGGATACTTGACACGAATAAATCCTTGTCTTAGTCCAAACACAGATAGATAAGCTTATAAGGCAGTTCAAATCATATCTTAGCTCAACCAGGGAGGCCTGGGTAATAGTCTCAGGTTTTTGCAGAGCAGAAACAGCTTACATGTCCAGGAAATGCAGATGGAAGCAAACACGAGCAGCAGATGAAGGAGGATTACTGGAACTGGTGTATGCAGCAGGAACTCAGAGCAGAGTAGCAGGATCACCACACAGGTTCACAGGAGCAGGTGTATAGCCAGGGAGTCACCAGAGTTCAGGAGCTGGATGCAAGGCAGAATACTCTAGCACAGACTGAAGGCTGGGGTGGAGTTTTATAGCAGGAAGACACAGTGCACATGAGACCAAAGACGCCATCTTGGAAAAGGACAGTAATGCACAAAAGGTAAAAAATGTTCAGAGTCCTGACACTTGTTCATAGGGGTAGTATTATAGTAGTTATATTCTTGTACATAGGAGCAGTATTATAGTAGTTATATTCTTTTACATAGGGGGTAGTATTATAGTAGTTATATTCTTGTACATAGGAGTAGTATTATAGTAGTTATATTCTTGTACATAGGAGCAGTATTATAGTAGTTACTGTATATTCTTGTACATAGGAGCAGTATTATAGTAGTTATATTCTTGTACATAGGAGCAGTATTATAGTAGTTATATTCTTGTACATAGGGGGCAGTATTATAGTAGTTATATTCTTGTACATAGGGGCAGTATTATAGTAGTTATATTCTTTTACATAGGGGGCAGTATTATAGTAGTTATTTTCTTGTACCTAGGGGCAGTATTATAGTAGTTATATTCTTGTACATAGGAGCAGTATTATAGTAGTTATATTCTTGTACATAGGGGCAGTATTATAGTTGTTATATTCTTGTACATAGGGGCAGTATTATAGTAGTTATATTCTTGTACATAGGGGCAGTATTATAGTAGTTATATTCTTGTACATAGGAGCAGTATTATAGTAGTTATATTGTACATAGGGAGCAGTATTATAGTAGTTATATTCTTGTACATAGGGGCAGTATTATAGTAGTTATATTCTTGTACATAGGAGCAGTATTATAGTAGTTATATTCTTGTACATAGGAGCAGTATTATAGTAGTTATATTCTTGTACATAGGAGCAGTATTATAGTAGTTATATTCTTGTACATAGGGAGCAGTATTATAGTAGTTATATTCTTGTATATAGGAGCAGTATTATAGTAGTTATATTCTTGTACATAGGGGCAGTATTATAGTTGTTATATTCTTGTACATAGGGGCAGTATTATAGTAGTTATATTCTTGTACATAGGAGCAGTATTATAGTAGTTATATTCTTATGCATAGGAGCAGTATTATAGTAGTTATATTCTTGTACATAGGGAGCAGTGTTATAGTAGTTATATTCTTGTACATAGGAGCAGTATTATAGTAGTTATATTCTTTTACATAGGGGGCAGTATTATAGTAGTTATATTCTTGTACATAGGGGCAGTATTATAGTAGTTATAGTCTTGTACATAGGGGCAGTATTATAGTAGTTATAGTCTTGTACATAGGAGCAGTATTATAGTAGTTATATTCTTGTACACAGGGGCAGTATTATAGTAGTTATAGTCTTGTACATAGGAGCAGTATTATAGTAGTTATATTCTTGTACATAGGGGCAGTATTATAGTAGTTATAGTCTTGTACATAGGAGCAGTATTATAGTAGTTATATTCTTGTACATAGGGGCAGTATTATAGTAGTTATATTCTTGTACATAGGGGCAGTATTATAGTAGTTATATACTTGTACATAGGAGCAGTATTATAGTAGTTATATTCTTGTACATAGGGGGCAGTATTATAGTAGTTATAGTCTTGTACATAGGAGCAGTATTATAGTAGTTATATTCTTGTACATAGGGGCAGTATTATAGTAGCTATATTCTTGTACATAGGAGCAGTATTATAGTAGTTATATACTTGTACATAGGGGCATTGCTCATTTTACCTTTCTGCCAAGATAATTCTTCTCTTTTCCATTAGGTCTATGACATCACATGAATATGTAGAAACAGGTCAATTTTCTCTGCACACATAATTTCTGCAGGGACAAGAGACTTCATGTTTTTACGTAAAGCTGATAAAAAAAAAGAATTAACTGGGCAGAAAGGCAAAATGAACAATTGTAATATGTACACAGTGCTGGATAATAGTATGATTGCAATATATTAAGAGGATAAAGACTTTGATGGGGACGATGAGGAGTATGAGGAGGAGGAGTGCGTCTTTAATCACATGAGAGACTGAACCTGAATTAGAATTATCTTCTGTTTGGTGGATATTTTATGTTATAATTATTTTGGTGTGTCGGGGACGATGGACGGCCTTCTGCACAAGTCTCTGATGTTGGCAATTGCCACCTCTTGGATTATAGTTCACGGTTATTCTGAAAGAGGTTTTCGCTTTTTTCAATCAGCGGCAGACATTTATGCTGTGTTCCTATCTTCTTGCCTTACATCGTGTATTCAGCCTCCGAAAAATTCAACGGATTAAAAAAAAAAGGAGAAAATTTTATCTTTTCTCTGCAAGGATGTTTCTTCTGAGCACAAATTCTTGAAATACTTTGCATCATATTGCCCACTCTCAACATTTGCCCCCATAGGGGCAGGTTTCGGACTGTTCTCAGGGGCACATACTGTCATCTGTGTCTCAGGACCGGGGCTCGTTCCTTTCATTTGCCAGTCACCAACAAGGCAGGACAGGAGCCATCATTCACTTATTATATTTGGCTCTGGTCAGTATTACATTGTCACCATCCAGGACCATCAAAGGATTTAGGAAATTGTCCCCTATAAGATAAGGATCTGCTCTATAATATTGAAGCCGCTCTGCCAGGTCTGTGTCTGGGGGCCGAGCTGGGGGATATATCGTTTTCAATCATTTGATTTAGTATAACCATGTAAAAAGTTAATTATTTACTGCCAGGACTCGTAGAGAAATCCTGTGAGACATAAAGAGTAAATGTAATTGTAATTATTAATGTCATAAATCATTAGGACGCATGAAAATAAGAAACTTTGTAATGTATCTTATCGGAGAAATCTGCTTGTTTGTTCTCCTGGACTGATCATTCAGTCCCAAATTTCTCAATTCACGGGTAAAATCTGTCTTCAGTGAAGACAGACTTTCCTATTACTGAGATACTAAGAGATGACAGTTGGTGCTCAGAAAATTCTATAGAGAACTTGCAGCAGAAGGTCTGCCTGCCTCTAGCTCCTCCTTCCTGCCATCTCCATAGAATGTTATGAGCACCAACTGTCATCTGTCTCAGTAATGGGAAGATCGGCCTTCGCTGAATACTGATCTTAGCTATGAATTGACGTTGAAAGATCAGTCCAGGAGGAGAAGGAAGCAGATTTCCCTTATAAAATATATTACAAAGTTGCTTATTTTCACATGCACTATGGATTTATGACATAGTCTGGGTTATTGTTAGGACTGGAGTTGTAGTCTAGGTTATACAGTATTTATAGTTATAGTACTAGCCTTGGTTTTGTTTAGGGTTGGGGGTACTAGTCTGAGTTATGTTTAGGGTTGGGGTACTAGTCTGAGTTATTTTTAGGGTTGGGGTACTAGTCTGAGTTATGTTTAGGGTTGGGGTACTAGTCTGAGTTATTTTTAGGGTTGGGGTACTAGTCTGAGTTATGTTTAGGCTTGGGGTACTAGTCTGAGTTATGTTTAGGGTTGGGGTACTAGTCTGAGATATGTTTAGGGTTGGGGTACTAGTCTGAGTTATGTTTAGGGTTGGGGTACTAGTCTGAGTTATGTTTAGGGTTGGGGTACTAGTCTGAGTTATGTTTAGGGTTGAGGTACTAGTCTGAGTTATGTTTAGGGTTGGGGTACTAGTCTCAGTTATGTTTAGGGTTGAGGTACTAGTCTGAGTTATGTTTAGGGTTGGGGTACTAGTCTGAGTTATGTTTAGGGTTGGGGTACTAGTCTGAGTTATGTTTAGGGTTGGGGTACTAGTCTGAGTTATGTTTAGGGTTGGGGTACTAGTCTGAGTTATGTTTAGGGTTGGGGTACTAGTCTGAGTTATGTTTAGGGTTGGGGTACTAGTCTGAGTTATGTTTAGGGTTGGGGTACTAGTCTCAGTTATGTTTAGGGTTCAGGTACTAGTCTGAGTTATGTTTAGGGTTGGGGTACTATTCTGACTTATGTTTAGGGTTGGGGTACTAGTCCGACTTATATTTAGGGTTGGGGTACTAGTCTGAGTTATGTTTAGGGTTGGGGTACTAGTCTCAGTTATGTTTAGGGTTGAGGTACTAGTCTGAGTTATGTTTAGGGTTGGGGTACTAGTCTGACTTATGTTTAGGGTTGGGGTATTAGTCTGAGTTATGTTTAGGGTTGGGGTACTAGTCTGAGTTATGTTTAGGGTTGGGGTACTAGTCTGAGTTATGTTTAGGGTTGGGGTACTAGTGTGAGTTATGTTTAGGGTTGGGGTACTAGTCTCAGTTATGTTTAGGGTTGAGGTACTAGTCTGAGTTATGTTTAGGGTTGGGGTACTAGTCTCAGTTATGTTTAGGGTTGGGGTACTAGTCTGAGTTATGTTTAGGGTTGGGGGTACTAGTCTCAGTTATGTTTAGGGTTGAGGTACTAGTCTGAGTTATGTTTAGGGTTGGGGTACTAGTCTGAGTTATGTTTAGGGTTGGGGTACTAGTCTCAGTTATGTTTAGGGTTGGGGTACTAGTCTGAGTCATGTTTAGGGTTGGAGTACTAGTCTGAGTTATGTTTAGGGTTGGAGTACTAGTCTGACTTATGTTTAGGGTTGGGGTACTAGTCTGAGTTATGTTTAGGGTTGGGGTACTAGTCTGAGTTATGTTTAGGGTTGGGGTACTAGTGTGAGTTATGTTTAGGGTTGGGGTACTAGTCTGAGTTATGTTTAGGGTTGGGGGTACTAGTCTGACTTATATTTAGGGTTGGGGTACTAGTCTGAGTTATGTTTAGGGTTGGGGTACTAGTCTGAGTTATGTTTAGGGTTGGGGTACTAGTCTGAGTTATGTTTAGGGTTGGGGTACTAGTCTGAGTTATGTTTAGGGTTGTGGTACTAGTCTCAGTTATGTTTAGGGTTGGGGTACTAGTCTGAGTTATGTTTAGGGTTGGGGTACTAGTCTGAGTTATGTTTAGGGTTGTGGTACTAGTCTCAGTTATGTTTAGGGTTGGGGTACTAGTCTGAGTTATGTTTAGGGTTGTGGTACTAGTCTCAGTTATGTTTAGGGTTGGGGTACTAGTCTGAGTTATGTTTAGGGTTGGGGTACTAGTCTCAGTTATGTTTAGGGTTGGGGTACTAGTCTGAGTTATGTTTAGGGTTGGGGTACTAGTCTGAGTTATGTTTAGGGTTGTGGTACTAGTCTGAGTTATGTTTAGGGTTGGGGGTACTAGTCTGACTTATGTTTAGGGTTGGGGTACTAGTCTGAGTCCTGTCCTGGGGCAAATGGGGCTATTATACCCACTGAGGATTTGATATCCTGCCGATTTTGCAAGTTTTCCCACATACAAAGAATGGAGAGGCCTGTAATGTTTATTGTATGTACACTTCACCTGTGAGAGACAGAATCTAAAAATAAAACCCAGAAAATCACATTGTAGGATTTTTACATAATTTGCATTTTATTGCATGAAATAATTATTTGATACAATAGAAAAACAAAACTTCATATTTCTTACAGAAAACTTTGTTTGCAGTTACAGAGAACAGACATTTCCTGTAGTTCTTGGCCAGGTTTGCACACAGTGCAGCAGGGATTTTGTCCCCTCCTCCATACTGATCTTCTCCAGATCTTTCAGGTTTCGGGGCTGTCGCTGGGAAACATTGAGTTTCAGCTCCTCCAAAGATTTCCTATGGGGTTCAGGTCTGGAGACTGTCTAGAACACTCCAGGACCTTGAAATGCTGCTTACGGAACCACTCCTTAGTTGCCCTCACTGTGTGTTTCGGGTCATTTTCACTCTGGAAGACCTAGACATGACCCATCTTCAATTCTGTTACTGAGGGAAGGAGGTTGTTGGCCAAAATCTCGGCGTATATGACCCCATCCACCCTCCATTCAATAATGTGCAGTCATCCTGTCCTTTTTGCAGAAAAGCACCCCAAAGTATAATGTTTCCCCTACCATGCTTCACGGTTGGGATGGTGTTTTATTTAGGTTGTACTCATCCTTCTTCTTCCTCCAAACACGGCGAGTGAAGTTAATACCAATAGTTCTATTTTGGTCTCATCTGACCACATGATCTTCTCCCATGCCTCCTCTGGATCATCCAGATGTCATTGGTGAACTTCAAACGTTCCTGGACATGAGCTGGTGTGAGCAGGGGGACCTTGTGTACCCTGCAGGATTTTAACCCATGACAGTGTAGTGTGTTACTAACGGTAATGTTTGAGACTGTGGTCCCAGCTCTCTTCGGGTCATTGACCAGTTCCTCCCATGTAGTTCTGGGCTGATTCCTGACCTTTCTTAGAATCATCCTCATCCCATGAGGCGAGATCTTGCATGGAGCCCCAGAACAAAAAAAGGTTGACAGTCATCTTGTGTTTAGTAATAATAATATAAAAAAGTTATATTTTAATATACTTTGTGATTGGTGGAAAGAAGGCATTTATTTGCCTATGGAAATGTTATAAACCGTATGATTAGGGTTGAGGTACTGGTTTGGTTTATGTTTAAGGTTGGGGTTCAGGTACCAGTCTGGGTTATGGTTGGGGTTCATTTATCTGTTTGGGTTGCTACTGGTGTTCAGGTATCAGTTTGGGTTATGGTTTGGGCTTTAGGTACCAGTCTGATTTACTGTTCAGGTTCAGGTACCAGTCTGGGTTATGTTTTATTGTTCAGGGCTAGTTTAGGTTATTCTTACGTTAGGGTCTACTAGATTGGATTCTGTTTGAGGTAGGTAATAGTTTGGGTTATGGCTGAGTCTAGGTTATTGTTAGGGTTAGGGTACTAGTTTTGGTTATATTTAGTATTGTTGTACCAGTCTGGGTTACTGTTGGGGTTGATAAACCAGTCTATATTTTTCTTGGGTTCAGTTACCACTCTGGGTTATAGTTGGGGTTCATTTATCAGTTTGGGTTATGGTTTGGGTTTAGGTACCTGTCTGATTTACTGTTGAGGTTCAGGTACCAGTCTGGGTTATGTTTAATTGTTCAGGGCTAGTTTAGATTATTCTTAGGTTAGGGCCTACTAGACTGGATTGTTTGAGGTAAGGTACCAGTCTGGGTTATGGTTGAGTTTCAGATACCAGTCTGGGTTACTGTTTGGGTTCAGGTACCAGTCCGGGTTACTGTTTGGGTTCAGGTACCAGTCTGGATTATGGTTGGGTTCAGGTACCAGTCTGTTCAGGTACCAGTCTGGGTTACTGTTTGGGTTCAGGTACCAGTCTGGGTTACTGTTTGGGTTCAGGTACCAGTCTGGATTATGGTTGGGTTCAGTACCAGTCTGGATTATGGTTGGGGTTCAGGTACCAGTCTGGGTTACTGTTTGGGTTCAGGTACCAGTCTGGGTTACTGTTTGGGTTCAGGTACCAGTCTGGATTATGGTTGGGTTTAGGTACCAGTCTGGATTATGGTTGGGTTCAGGTACCAGTCTGTTCAGGTACCAGTCTGGGTTACTGTTTGGGTTCAGGTACCAGTCTGGGTTACTGTTTGGGTTCAGGTACCAGTCTGGATTATGGTTGGGTTCAGTACCAGTCTGGATTATGGTTGGAGTTCAGGTACCAGTCTGGGTTACTGTTTGGGTTCAGGTACCAGTCTGGGTTACTGTTTGGGTTCAGGTACCAGTCTGGGTTATGGTTGGAGTTCAGGTACCAGTCTGGGTTACTGTTTGGGTTCAGGTACCAGTCTGGGTTACTGTTTGGGTGTTCAGGTACCAGTCTGGGTTATCGTTTGGGTTCAGGTACCAGTCTGGGTTATTGTTTGGGTTCAGGTACCAGTCTGGGTTACTGTTTGGGTTCAGGTACCAGTCTGGGTTATCGTTGGGTGTTCAGGTACCAGTCTGGGTTATTGTTTGGGTTCAGGTACCAGTCTGGGTTACTGTTTGGGTGTTCAGGTACCAGTCTGGGTTATCGTTGGGTGTTCAGGTACCAGTCTGGGTTATTGTTTGGGTTCAGGTACCAGTCTGGGTTACTGTTTGGGTGTTCAGGTACCAGTCTGGGTTATCGTTTGGGTTCAGGTACCAGTCTGGGTTATTGTTTGGGTTCAGGTACCAGTCTGGGTTATCGTTTGGGTTCAGGTACCAGTCTGGGTTATGGTTGGGGTTCAGGTACCAGTCTGGGTTCTGCTTGGAGCTCATGTAATTTCCCAAAACTGAGATTTATACAGAGCAGACAGCAAATATTGATTTCTAGTCGACCAGATGAGGAGGGATTGCATTTGTGGCCGCAGTGAGCGATAATCCTGCACTGCAGCCGTCACCATCACCTACAGACACACAGCGAATCTGTGGAAATGATTCAGCAGCAAATAGGAAAATCAATAAACAGATGGTCGTGTGAGACGCGTTATCAGCGCACGTGAAGGTTTCACCATTGTGGACACTTTATCCGACCGCCATGAGGAGTATGGGGGGCAGGAGCGGCTGGACCCCTAACAGCGGCTCCATAGTACGCGGCCTGCAGCGGGATATCGGCAGGGTTAGCACAGTGACTGCGCCATTATTATACTGTGCGCCGGTGTCGCCACCATTTATAGCACAGGGGTATTGTCCAGTGATGATGGGGCGCGATGGGAAAAAGTATTGGGCCGTGGGGCCGTTCAGACCGTCCGTCTAATGTCCGTTTTTTACATTTTTTAATTATTGTGATACATTTTCTGTTTTTATAGGAAAGGCTTTCTCTAGTCCTGGACCCAGGTCGGTGTATCCAGCCCCGGGCGAGCGCGGTCAGGTAACACATCGGTTACGCCAGGTGCAGCGAAAGCCGCGCAGATGGCGTCAGCGAATAATGAAAAATACACGCGCCTGTTAGCAAATTCATGAGGTCTGTGTATGGTGGTGAAGGGCAGTCTGGGGCTGTAATACCCTTAAAATACCCCATCAAGGGCCGTCTGCCTAGCAACCCCCGGCCGCCCAATCACCTGTGCCCCTCCTGGCAGAAATGTGTGCAAATGAGCCATTGCAGGTGGGTGGAAAGTGGCAGCTGGTGTTGTCTCAATGCAGGTCCATAAATCCACGGCCCCCTCCCCCTGCACCCCCTTCCCCCCCCCCGCACCCGCTTTTTTCGCCTTCTCTTCTGACCCATCAGGCTGCATTAACAAAAGACAGATAACTACTTTGCATAAAAAAGCTGCAAAAAGCCCCAAACCTGCTGGTTCCTCCCTCGCCCGGTGTCGTGCCCCCTCCCCCTCTTGTGTCAATATTTGCTCAGGACCAACGCACCTAAGTGACAGGTGCGCGGAGAAGAGCGGCTGCCATTACCCCGAAAAGCCAATATCCTCCGTGCGGACATGTATGTGTGTGTGTGTGTATATGTGTGTGTGTATATATGTGCGCCTATCTGTATGGCCGGGCTGCCCCGCTGATAAACGACAGCGCCGGCAGAATGGGTGGGAGGAGGGTATATAAGGCCGGCGAGCGGCGCTCTGCAGACAGCTGCTGCCACCTGCGACCTCCTGCAGACAGCTGCCACCGCCTGCGACCTCCTGCCCGCGGGAACTACAGGTACAGAGGGGCCCGAGGACGTCTCCGCCAGGACCACAGCAGCCGAGGAGCCGGGCACCCAGCAACAGGTGGTAATAACCTGCCACAGGGCGACAGGTGGTCCTCACCGGGCACAGAGATACAGGTGGTCCTCACCACTCACAGAGGTACAGGTGGTCCTTATTGGGCACTGAGCTGGAGGTGGCTAATACTGGACACAGAGCAACAGGGGTTTTTTTTTACCTGGCACAGAGATACAGGTGGTCCATACCTGGCACAGAGTTACAGGTGGTCCGTACCTGGCACAGAGATACAGGTGGTCCGTACCTGGCACAGAGATACAGGTGGTCCGTACCTGGCACAGAGTTACAGGTGGTCCGTATCTGGCCCTGTCTTACAGGTGGTCTTTACCAGGCACAGAGTTACAGGTGGTCCTTATCTGCCACAGAGTTACAGGTGGTCCTTATCTGCCACAGAGTTACAGGTGGTCCTTATCTGCCACAGAGTTACATGTGGTCCTTATCTGCCACAGAGTTACAGGTGGTCCGTACCTGGCACAGAGTTACATGTGGTCCTTATCTGCCACAGAGTTACAGGTGGTCCGTACCTGGCACAGAGATACAGGTGGTCCTTATCTGCCACAGAGTTACAGGTGGTCCTTATCTGCCACAGAGTTACATGTGGTCCTTATCTGCCACAGAGTTACAGGTGGTCTGTACCTGGCACAGAGTTACAGGTGGTCCGTATCTGCCCCTGTCTTACAGGTGGTCTTTACCAGGCACAGAGTTACACGTGGTCCGTACCTGGCACAGAGTTACAGGTGGTCCGTACCTGGCACAGAGTTACAGGTGGTCCGTACCTGGCACAGAGTTACAGGTGGTGTTTACCTGCCACATAGCTGAAGGTGCCCATTACCTGGCACAGAGTTGTAGTCAGCCAATTCCTGGCATCAAGCTGCAGGTGGGCTTTACCAAGCACACATATGGAGGAAGCTCATACCTGACCCAGCAGAACAGGTAGTTCTCACCTAGCAGAGCGCTGGGATAAAACTACAGCTGGTCCTTACATAGCACAGTGCTGGTAGTGACCCAGACCTGGGCTAAAGCTACAGGTGGACCTTACCCTGCACAAAGCTGGAGAGGGGCGTAGAACTGCAGGTGACCCATACCTGGCGCAGAGCTTCAGTGTACCTGCATAGAGCTCCAGGTGGTCCTTACCGAGCACAGTGGTGACCCTCACCGAGCACATAGAGCTACAGGTGTCACCTGCCACCGACAAGTAGTTACAGGTCATCTTCATCTGGCACATAGAGCCCCCGCAGCCACTCCGGTGGTCCTCACTAGACAAACACAGATGGGCACAAGAGATACAGGTGGTCTTTCTTGGCCCACAGGTGGTTCCTCCTTACTACAGATGGGTGGTCTTACTCTCGGCACTGTCTCTTATCTGGGCACCTGTGACTATAGGTTTTCCAGCTTTGCTCACATTCACCAGAGCCCGTACACCTGCTCTCGAGGACAGACAGGTAAGTCTCCCCCGGACACACAATCACCATAACTAGCTATATTATGGATTAATGGGAACAAATTACCCGGGGGTCTCAGTTTACTTGGATTTTACACTTTTGACATGACTTATATGGGAGCCGGACATCATCCCTGGGTTCAGAATAGGTACACAGTGGGAGCGCAGACGTTAGGTCTGTAGCTACATACATACAGTGCACACCTGTGTACTCTGCTATATACTCTGCTATATACTCTGCTGTGTGTTCCTGTGTACTCTGCTATATACTCTGCTGTGTGTTCCTGTGTACTCTGCTATATACTCTGCTGTGTACTCTGCTGTGTGTTCCTGTGTACTCTGCTATATACTCTGCTGTGTGTTCCTGTGTACTCTGCTATATACTCTGCTGTGTACTCTGCTATATACTCTGCTATATACTCCTCTGTATAATTCTGTATACTCCTCTCTATACTCCTCTCTATACTTCTCTGTGTACTTCTATGTGTAACTCTGTATCCAAGAGAAGAAAATGTCCAGCTTCACCAAATCCATGAAAAAAAGTTTTCTTTATTCACAAACTTAAACATGGAAGATACAAACTTCAGCACAAACCATATGGGTAAGAATCTCAACGCGTTTCTGGAGACTAAGCTCCCTTAACCATGATTAATCAAGTTTGTGAGTAAAGAAAACTTTTTTTCACGGATTCGGTGAAGCTAGACATTTTCTTCTCTTGGATTCTACACGCCTGGACACAGCGGGTCCGTGCTCCCGAAACTCAGCTTATGCGTCACAGGTGAGCTGGTTTATATTCCTTCTCTTCAAAGTAACTCTGTATACTTTCTATAATCCTGTGTACTCCTCTGTACACTCTTATGTATACTCCTCTGTATATTTCTGTATACTCCTCTGTATATTTATGTGTACTCCTCTGTATACAGCTCTGTATAATTCTGTATACTCCTCTCTATACCCCTCCATGTACTCCTCTGTATGGCCCTCTATATACTTCTCTGTGTACTTCTATGTGTAAGGCTATGTGCACACGATACGGATTTGCTGCGGATCCGCACTGTGATGTACAGTACAATGTAAATCAATGGGATAAAAAAAAAGCTGTGCAGATGGTCCGGAAAAATCAGTGCGGAACTGCTGCGGATTTCAAAGAAGTGCATGTCACTTCTTTTGGGCGGATCTGCAGCGTTTCTGCACCCCTCCATGATAAAAATCCGCAGTGGCAAAAACCGCAGAAAATCCCCACAAAATTCGCATCAATTCCGCATGAAAACTGCACAAAATCCGCATTAAAACCGCGGCAAATCTGCAGCTGCGGATTCTGCCAGGAGATGCAGATTTTGTGCAGAAAATTCTGCACCATTTTTCCTACGTGTGCACATAGCCTTAATCTATATACTCCTCTCTATAATTCTGTGTGCTCTGCTGTATACTCTTCTGTACACTCTTCTGTATACTTTGCTCTGTATCCTGACTGTCACCTGTTTGTGGATTTGTATTTTACTTCTTTGCAAAGTTCTTCAACTTTTAAGTGGACTGACTGCAGAGGGATCCGGAGCCGCAGCAGCTCCTGTAATGCTGGGAGTTGTAGTGTAACCATCCAGGTAGCCTGTCCTTCACATAAGCTGTCCTTGCTATTTTTTTTTACAGACCCCAGTTACCTGTGGATCACAGCCCACCGCCCCCGAGCTCCATCTCTGCACCGGGCTGACGTCGAGCCAGACGTCCAATGCTTGATACAACGTTTTGTTCGTTCGGCTCGCGTTATGCCGGTGTAGCCGGACACCGAGGACTACTACTCCCAACAGATACCTGACTCAGCGCTGAGCGCTAGTGTCTGGACATTTCCTGGACATCTCATTAATTAACATCTCCTGCACCCCCATATCTCGTATAATGTTCCCTGCACCCCCATATCTCATGTAATGTCCCCTGCACCCCCATATCTTATTATAATGTCTCCTGCACCCCCATATCTCATGTAATGTCCCCTGCACCCCCATGTTTCATGTAACGTCCCCTGCACCCCCATGTCTCATGTAATGTCCCCTGCACCCCCATATCTTATTATAATGTCCCCTGCACCCCCATCTCTCATGTAATGTCCCCTGCACCCCCATATCTCATGTAATGTCCCCTGCACCCCCATGTCTCATGTAATGTCCCCTGCACCCCCATATCTCATGTAATGTCTCCTGCACCCCCATATCTCATGTAATGTCTCCTGCACCCCCATATCTCATGTAATGTCCCCTGCACCCCCATGTCTCATGTAATGTCTCCTGCACCCCCATGTCTCATGTAATGTCCCCTGCACCCCCATATCTCATGTATTGTCCCCTGCACCCCCATGTCTCATGTAATGTCCCCTGCACCCCCATATCTCATGTAATGTCCCCTGCACCCCCATATCTCATGTAATGTCTCCTGCACCCCTATATCTCATGTAATGTCCCCTGCACCCCCATGTCTCATGTAATGTCCCCTGCACCCCCATGTCTCATGTAATGTCCCCTGCACCCCCATGTCTCATGTAATGTTCCCTGCACCCCCATATCTCATGTAATGTCCCCTGCACCCCCATGTCTCATGTAATGTTCCCTGCACCCCCATATCTCATGTAATGTCTCCTGCACCCCCATGTCTCATGTAATGTCCCCTGCACCCCCATGTCTCATGTAATATTCCCTGCACCCCCATGTCTCATGTAATGTTCCCTGCACCCCCATGTCTCATGTAATATTCCCTGCACCCCCATATCTCATGTAATGTCTCCTGCACCCCCATATCTCATGTAATGTCCCCTGCACCCCCATGTCTCATGTAATATTCCCTGCACCCCCATATCTCATGTAATGTTCCCTGCACCCCCATATCTCATGTAATGTCTCCTGCACCCCCATATCTCATGTAATGTCCCCTGCACCCCCATGTCTCATGTAATGTCCCCTGCACCCCCATATCTCATGTAATGTCTCCTGCACCCCCATATCTCATGTAATGTCCCCTGCACCCCCATATCTCATATGTTCCTTTAACCCCTCGCAGTCCCCTTGCTCCTTGTATCTGCTCTCTGGCTCTCGCACCCTTTTCACTCCCTACTCGCACGTGTAGTTCTCAGCTCCCCACCTTTCCTCCCAGAGACTATTAACAATCCCCTTAGACATTGCTATTAATTAAACAGATGCCATCCTTCCACTAGTGGGCGCCTCCACTACATCCAAAATATCAGGGTTTCTCCTGTCTATTTGGGAAATTGAATGGATGCGTCTTTAGGCCAAGTTCACACTATCAGTATTTGGTCAGTATTTTACATCAGTATTTGTAGCCAAAACCAGGAGTGGAACAATCAGAGGAGAAGTATAATAGAAACATCTGCACCACTTCTGCATTTATCACCCACTCCTGGTTTTGGCTACAAATACTGATGTGAAATACTGACCAAATACTGATACTGTGACGGCAGCCTTAGAGGTGATATTTCCCATGGCTTCAATATACAGTATAATCAGCGTAGTGTGACTGGTTCAGGTTAGGTACATATTTGCTGAACTTTCATTGTCAGGGCTGACTAATCATTAGGACAATGCTTTCCCCAGTGTGTTTAATTTTTCGTTTTGTTTTTTCTGTTTTTATTGTACAACATTACAATCTGCTTCATGTAGAAGGCTTCTTCCTATGGAAAGACTGATGGACATTAAATAATGAGCCTGACTCCCTTTCTGCTCCTGCAGCAGTTCTCTACTTCCAATTGATTCTGCAACAGTCCTCCACCATCTATCTTCCTTCAGCAGTCCTCCACCACCTCTCTTTCTGCAGCAGTCCTCCATTACCTTTCTTCCTACAACAGTCATCCACTACCTCCTGTTCCTGCAGCACTCCTCCTTTCTTCTTGTAGCAGTTCTCCACTACCTCTCCTTCTGTCTTTCTTCCTGCAGCAGTCCTCCACTGCCTCTTTTCTTGCAGCAGTCCTCCACTTCCTCTTTCTGCAGCAGTCCTCCACTACCTCTGTTCCTGCAGCAGTCCTCCACTACCTCTGTTTCTGCAGCAGTCCTCCACTACCTCTGTTCCTCCAGTAGTCCTTCACTACCTCTCTTCTTGCAGTAGTCCTCCACTACTTCTCTTCTGGCAGCAGTCCTCCATTACCTTTCTTCCTACAACAGTCATCCACTACCTCCTTTTCCTGCAGCAGTCTTCCACTACCTATCTTCCTGCAGCAGTCCTCCTTCCTGTAGCAATTCTCCACTACCTCTCCTTCTGCCTTTCTTCCTGCAGCACTACGCCTCTGCAGAGGCTCTGTATACTGTTGGCCTCTGCCCACAGCATGCACCTTTTAGCACTGGGCGGCCCGCCTGTATGTGTGCTAGTAATAGGCTGTAAACCAGATGCTCTGCATTGCCTGTGTGAACAACAATGCCACATACAGACTATTATCTCTTATCTTTTTTATGCACTAATGCCAAACAGCCAACACTGGATTGAAAGTGGTTGTTTCATCGGTATTTTTTGCACCTGTGTTTTTGCCATCATTTATCGGGTGCTCTGCACCCTGCCAGTGCATTTGGTTGGAGGCTTCAGTAGGTAAACAGCTCTGCTTTTTTCTCTGTGACTTTTTTCAATTTTTTGGAGGATTTCTAAGTCCTCTTTTTGTGTCGGTGAGCAGTCCTCCTCTACCTCTCTTCTTGCAGCAGTCCTCCACTACCTCTCCTTCTGCCTTTGTTCCTGCAGCAGTCCTCCACTATCACTCTTCCTGCAGCAGTCCACCACTACCTCTCCTTCTGCCTTTGTTCCTGCAGCAGTCCTCCACTACCACTCTTCCTGCAGCAGTCCTCCACTACCTCTGCTTCTGCCTTTGTTCCTGCGGCAGTCCACCACTACCTCTCCTTCTGCCTTTGTTCCTGCAGCAGTCCTCCACTATCACTCTTCCTGCAGCAGTCCACCACTACCTCTCCTTCTGCCTTTGTTCCTGCAGCAGTCCTCCACTACCACTCTTCCTGCAGCAGTCCTCCACTACCTCTGCTTCTGCCTTTGTTCCTGCGGCAGTCCACCACTACCTCTCCTTCTGCCTTTGTTCCTGCAGCAGTCCTCCACTATCACTCTTCCTGCAGCAGTCCACCACTACCTCTCCTTCTGCCTCTGTTCCTGCAGCAGTCCTCCACTATCACTCTTCCTGCAGCAGTCCACCACTACCTCTGCTTCTGCCTTTGTTCCTGCAGCAGTCCTCCACTACCTCTCCTTCTGCCTTTGTTCCTGCAGCAGTCCACCACTACCTCTCCTTCTGCCTTTGTTCCTGCAGCAGTCCTCCACTATCACTCTTCCTGCAGCAGTCCTTCACTACCTCTCTTTCTGCCTTTGTTCCTGCAGCAGTTCTCCCCTATCACTCTTCCTGCAGCAGTCCTCCACTACCTCTGTTCCTCCAGTAGTCCTCCACTACCTCTCTTCTGGCAACAGTCCTCCATTACCTTTCTTCCTACAACAGTCATCCACTACCTCCTGTTACTGCAGCAGTCCTCCACTACCTCTCCTTCTGCCTTTGTTCCTGCAGCAGTCCTCCACTACCTCTCCTTATGTCTTTGTTATTGCCGCACTCCTCTGCTTGCTGTTTATGATGCTGCACTCCTCTGTGAACCATCATTCCTACTCCTGTCTTCTAATGCCCGTGTATCTGCAGTTTATCTCCCATGAATAAAAAGCAATTTGAAAGCCAACATGATTGATCCCCAGACATCTGCGGGTGGGGAAGAGTCTGGAACCACTAAGACACTTTTTGTGGTTACTCTGTCCTATTGAAACCAAGAAGTTCTGCTGACATTTCACTATGTATGTGGCCGGCAATGACCTGCAGATAAATATCTGATGAGTACGGCTCACTTTATTCTGCAGCACTCTTGTATTGCTCTCTATTCTAAGCACAGTATATCATTTTCCTTTAAAATAATTAAATCAATTCTGCAAATTATTTTGTTCAAAAATAATAATTTTTTTATTATTAACAAGATAATCATTAACATTAAAGTCACAGCCACCACTGGAAATATATCGGCCCCATACCGTTAAGCAATTGCAATCAAACTCAATCACAAACCTGATTTCTGTAAACTCCATTACTCCCCCCGAGGAGGGGATGGGTGACAACATATTGATCTGTGGGGTCCGACCTTTGGGACCGCACCGATCGTCAGAATGGGGAACTTCTATCCCTGTTAGAATGCAGACATGCGCACTCGACCGCTCCTTCCCTATGGGGATGCCAAACGCTGTGATTGGCTTTTTTTCAACATCCTCATAGAAAATGAATGGAGTGGCGTTTGGGTGTCAGACCTGATGCTCCACCTTGTAATGGGATTAAAAGTTTCCTAATGGGGATAAAAATTAGATGTCCTGCGATCATTGCGCGTCCCAGTGGTCTGACCCCCACGATCAGCGAGTTGTTACCTATCCTGCAGAAGAGGATAACTCATATTCACTGCCCCACCTTGGTATCACTGCCTCATCCATGGCTCCATGTAGTAATGGTAATCAGTGGGTAGATCCCTCCGATCATAGCTTTGTAGTATTACTGTCTGGCTGATATCAGAGAATCCCGAGGAGGTGACCCACCCCAGAAGTGCCAAGTGGACATCTATACAGTAGAGTATCCTAAACATTAGGTAACATACCATCCTGTGTCATTGATCTGTGGTCAGTGATTGGAGCGATGTAAGCAGAACACGGCAGGAGACAGTGGGACTGGTGACACCGGGGGTCGGGGACTCAAAAACTCTCATAATCTGGGATCACCATCACTTTTTAAAGTTACCAGTATATAGAAGAATATCATATTGTAAAACTTAGATGTAATTATAAAATGTACAGTTCTGTGCAAAAGTTCTAGCCGGGTGTAAAATAAAAAGTAAGATTGCTTTAAAAACTAGAAGTGTTATTCATTTATTTTTATCAACAAAATGAATAAATACAAGAGAAATCCAAATTCCATCGGTATCTCGTGAGTAACCTTTCCCTTCAAAACAGTTAGTTCTTCTAACAGTTTGTGGAGGATCTCAGCAGGAGGTTGTTCCAAACATCTTGGAGACCTGACCCCAGATCTTCTGTGTATGAGGCGTGTGCGGATCCTTCTGTCTCTTCATGTGATCCCAGACAGACGGGATGATGTGAGATCAGGGATCTGTGGGGCCGGATCATCACTCCCAAGACACTGGCTGGATGTTTGGGGTCACTGTCCGGCTGCAGGATAAATTTGGAGATGATCAGACGCCTCCTGATGGTATTCCATGATGGGTATCTTTCTGAATTTCATTTAGGACACGATTAATCCTGACTAAATCCACAACTTTGTTTTCTGAAATGCAGCCCCCAGACTTTCCACCGTGCGTCACTGCTCCTGCAGACCCTCATTGTGCCGCTCTCCTGACCTTCAGGCCATGTGCACACGTTCAGTATTTTTCGCGTTTTTTTTCGCTATAAAAACGTGATAAAAACGCGAAAAAAACGCTTACATATGCCTCCCATTATTTTCGGTGTATTCCGCATTTCTTGTGCACATGCTGCATTTTTTTCCGCGAAAAAAATCGCATCGCAGAAAAAAAAGCAACATGTTCATTAAATTTGCGGAATTGCGGGGGTTCCGCACACCTAGGAATGCATTGATCTGCTTACTTTCCGCATGTGGCTGTGCACACCATGTGGGAAGTAAGCAGATCATGTGCGGTTGGTACCCAGGGTGGAGGAGAGGAGACTCTCCTCCACGGACTGGGCACCATATAATTGGTCAAAAAAAAGAATTAAAATAAAAAATTGTGATATACTCACCCTCTGATGGCCCCGGAGTGTTCCCGCCTCTCAGCGGTGCATGCTCTCTCTTCCGTTCCTATAGATGGTGTGGTTCAGGACCTGCGATGACGTCGCTGTCTTGTGATTGGTCGCGTGACCGCTCATGTGACCGCTCACGTGACCGTGACGTCATCGAAGGTCCTGAACCACACCATCTATAGGAACGGACGCCGCTGAGGAGGTCGGCTGTCTGCAGGTGAGTATAACCATTTTTTTTATTTTTTTTATTATTTTTAACATGATATCTTTTTACTATTGATGCTGCATAAGCAGCATCTATAGTAAAAAGTTGGTCACACTTGTCAAACAGTATGTTTGACAAGTGTGACCAACCTGTCAGTCAGTTTTCCAAGCAATGCTACAGATCGCTTGGAAAACTTTAGCATTCTGCAAGCTAATTACGCTTGCAAAATGCTAAAAAAAAACAAAAAAAAATGCAGATTTCTTGCAGAAAATTTCCGGTTTTCTTCAGGAAATTTCTGCAAGAAATCCTGACGTGTGCACATACCCTCAGGGATAGCCTGCTTCTCTTACAGGCAAATATTTCACATTTTTACTTCTCAGTCCAGAGACCTGCTGCCATTTTTCTGCACCCCTATGCTTTCGTTCATAGTCATTGGCCTTGTTTCCATGTAGAAAGTCTTTGGTCACAATTCTCCCGTAAAGATGATTTCTGCCCATACTTCTCCGCGCAGTAGATGGATGTAGCAGGTTCTCACTGGTTGCTACAAGTCCTGAGCTGATGTCTCTGCTGGACATCTTCCGATGTCGAAGGGAAGGTTCATGGTGTCATTCATCTGCTACTCAGAGTTTTCTTGGCCAACAAATGCTGCTACAGTCCTTAGTAGTGATGAGCGATGAGCTCGTTACTTGAGTTTCTCCGATCATGCTCCGGTAGTCTCCGAGTTTTGGTCTCGAGTTTGTCGACGCAGCTGCATGATTTGCGGCTGCTAGACAGCTTGAATACATGTGAGGATTCCCTAACAAATGGCAATCCCTGCATCTATTCAAACTGTCTAGCAGCCGCAAATCATGCAGCTGCGTCGACATACTAAATCTCCGAGCATGCCGAAATACTCGGAGAAACCCAAGTAACGAGCACACTCGCTCATCACTAGTCCTTAGCATTGCTAATTTCTTGTCATTTCGTGAAAAAAAAAAAGGAACAGCACATTGTGATCACCCATCTGCTGTAAAGTCTTTGCCTGGGAGAGACCTTGCTGATGCAGTATAACTACCTTGTGTCTTGTTGCTGGGCTGAGTCTCGCCAGTGACATGAAACTGTCTTCCACAACCTCACCATTGCAGCAACCTTTGGCTGTTTCTCACAGTTCTAAGCCTCCTACACCGCAGTATCTGTTTCAGAGGATGACTGTGTCTCAACTATATAAGAAAATGATAATCCCTAGAAAAAGTGATGAAGGCGACGGGCAGTGACCAGACGTGTTTTATATATAGAAGGGATTTTCATTTCTCTTTTGTTCATTTTACATTTTGGTAATTGCTAACAATAAACTAGTACTAACACTTCTATGTCAGAGAGCTTCTTACTTTGCAGCATTTTTTTCCACACCTGCCTAAAACTTTTGCACAACCCTGTAGATAAAAGTACTCTAACGTACAGTATACGTAATGGACGACTGTGCCAGTTATGTGTCATGGAGGACTCGGGACGTCGGTTCATCAGATAAGCTGGTGATTTCAATGTGAACCGTGCCATGCACCACGTCCGGACACAATAATGACAAGACTGATTAGTATTTTAGAGTGAAAATAAATTGATACAAAGTTTAATGAGTCTTTAATTTATTTAACCCGTCGTGCTTTTCTGTGTGTCGGGCATGTATGGATCTTCAGTCTGGATTTGGAAACCTTCCCTGAATGATTTGCACAATTTGTAGCTGACGCATTAACCATTATCATGGCGGCCAGTGGCCCAGCGATAAGTCTGCCCTGTGTGTACCATCTCCACCATGAGGAGTACTTGTCCTGTGGATGGAGTCTCGCAACGTCGACAGTTTAGCATCATGCACCTTTAAGAAATTTCCACCAATCTTTAAATTTACGCAAATATCCACAATGTTTCCCTGGAGCAGATTTTGGGTGTGTGCCCCGGAGTAATGTGACTCCCGAGCTGTTTGCATTGTGCTTTGTGTTTGTACATCCTGTATATATAACGTATATGAAGGCAGAGTATATATTTACATGCTGGTGGTGATATGGCGGTGTGTTTGCCCTGTGTAACGTGTGTGAAGCTCCCATGAAATGTGAAGGTACACCTCCCCGATCTGTTCTCACCAAATACCACATAGACATGAACATCACCCTCCATATCATCCACATGTAATGTATGATCACATAGTCCACACAGCAAAGGCAGAGGTATGATAGACAGGATTCTTAGTGACGTCATTGGATCTAAAGAAAGTATTCTAAGGAACTGATTGGCTACATTCTCAGTGATATCATAGTCTAAGGAACTGGCTACATTCTCAGTGATGCCATCATAGTCTAAGGAACTGGCTAGATTCTCAGTGATGTCATCATATTCTAAAAAAACTGACTACATTCTCAGTGATGTCATAGTCTAAGGAACTGATTGGCTACATTCTCAATGATGTCATCAAATTCTAAGGCACTGATTGGCTACATTCCCAGTGATGTCATCATAGTCTAAGGAACTGGCTACATTCTCAGTGATGTCATCATAGTCTAAGGAACTGGCTATATTCTCAGTGATGTCATCATAGTCCAAGGAACTGGCTACATTCTCAGTGATGTCATAGTCTAAGGAACTGATTGGCTACATTCTCAATGATGTCATCAAATTCTAAGGCACTGATTGGCTACATTCCCAGTGATGTCATCATAGTCTAAGGAAATCCAGGAAAAAGATGTGCACACTGTCACTGGGTTGGTGCAGGCATGAACAAAAATAGTCCAAGTATAGGAAAAATCAGCCGCACTCAATTGGTTGAAAGTTCAGCAAACTGTGTAGTTTCTTTATTAACATATACAATAAACATCACCAGGTGCTTTTTTAGGAGGTAAATGGGTGGCGGACTATTCAATTCGGGTATTCGAATTGAATAGTCCGCCACCCATTTACCTCCTAAAAAAGCACCTGGTGATGTTTATTGTATATGTTAATAAAGAAACTACACAGTTTGCTGAACTTTCAACCAATCATAGTCTAAGGAACTGGCTACATTCCCAGTGATGTCATCATAGTCTAAGGAACTGGCTACATTCTCAGTGATGTCATCATAGTCTAAGGAACTGGCTACATTCTCAGTGATGTCATCATAGTCTAAGGAACTGGCTGCATTTTCAGTGATGTCATGGTCTAAGGAACTGGCTACATTCTCAGTGATGTCATCATAGTCTAAGGAACTGGCTACATTCTCAGTGATGTCTCAATTCCAGAGAGTCCTTCCCGGAAAATATCCAAACATTCAAATAGGGAATGAAGACAGCGCCTCATACCTTGGTGAAAAATCGCAGTTCCTTTATTCTGCCCTCTGTGGCGACATTTCGATCTACATGATTTTTTTCAAGAAGATTGAAATGTCGCCACAGAGGGCAGAATAAAGGAACTGCGATTTTTCACCAACGTATGAGGCGCTGTCTTCATTCTCTATTTGAATGTTTACATTCTCAGTGATGTCATCATATTCCAGTGAATTTATAGTCTACATTTTCAGTGATGTCATCATATTCCAGTGAATTTATAGTCTACATTTTCAGTGACGTCATCATATTCTAAGAAAATGATTGGTTACATTCTTTGGGATGTCATCATATTCCAGGGAATCAATAAACTACATTATTAGTGATCAAATAGTTGTTAGGTGAAAAGCACACCATACATACACACGACAAGGACGTCTTTGAATGCTTTTCTTGTTGCATCTCTTATATCCAAAAATTACCCTGGTGGAGAAGTTTAGCAGCATTTCTGGTGATGGGCCACTCATCAGGCTTAAATAGAATGTGTAGGAGATCTCCCTCAGGGTAATAATACTTTCTCTGGATTTCTAGACCAGTGCACCTTGTATTGTATATAATGATACAATAGAATACATCCTTTTTGTTTCCCAAGAGTAATATCTCCTGCACATTCTATTCTAAACTGACGGCACGTCACCAGAAACGTTGCTAAACTTCATTTTGCGGTGTAATTTTTGGATAAGGCGGAAATAAAATACAAAGCATGAAATGTTGTTCTTGTGAAGCCTATTTATGGTGGGCTAGTCCTACAACCCCTATGTGATGAATCGGAGAGCGATGTGGTCGCCACTGGAACAAGCACCATCCTCTCTTTTGCCAAATAAACTGGAGGTTAATTGATCCACCTACCTGTTGTAAACATTCTCAATTATGTCATCACATTCTAGGGAACTGCACGGCCATATTATCGGTGATGTCATCATATTCTGGGGAATAGCACGGCCATATTATCGGTGATGTCATCATATTCTGGGGAATAGCACGGCCATATTATCGGTGATGTCATCATATTCTAGGGAACTGCACGGCCATATTATCGGTGATGTCATCATATTCTGGGGAATAGCACGGCCATATTATCGGTGATGTCATCATATTCTGGGGAATAGCACGGCCATATTATCGGTGATGTCATCATATTCTAGAGAATTGCACGGCCATATTATTGGTGATGTCATCATATTCTAGAGAATTGCACGGCCATATTATCGGTGATGTCATCATATTCTAGGGAATTGCACGGCCATATTATCGGTGATGTCATCATATTCTAGGGAACTGCACGGCCATATTATCGGTGATGTCATCATATTCTAGGGAATTGCACGGCCATATTATCGGTGATGTCATCATATTCTAGGGAATTGCACGGCCATATTATCGGTGATGTCATCATATTCTAGGGAATTGCACGGCCATATTATCGGTGATGTCATCATATTCTAGGGAATTGCACGGCCATATTATTGGTGATGTCATCATATTCTAGGGAATTGCACGGCCATATTATCGGTGATGTCATCATATTCTAGGAAATTACAAGGCCATGTTATTGGTGATGTCATCATATTCTAGGGAATTGCACGGCCATATTATCGGTGATGTCATCATATTCTAGAGAATTGCACGGCCATATTATTGGTGATGTCATCATATTCTAGGGAACTGCACGGCCATATTATCGGTGATGTCATCATATTCTGGGGAACTGCACGGCCATATTATCGGTGATGTCATCATATTCTAGGGAACTGCACGGCCATATTATCGGTGATGTCATCATATACTAGGGAATTGCACGGCCATATTATTGGTGATGTCATCATATTCTAGGGAATTGCACGGCCATATTATCGGTGATGTCATCATATTCTAGGAAATTACAAGGCCATGTTATTGGTGATGTCATCATATTCTAGGGAATTGCACGGCCATATTATCGGTGATGTCATCATATTCTAGAGAATTGCACGGCCATATTATTGGTGATGTCATCATATTCTAGGGAACTGCACGGCCATATTATCGGTGATGTCATCATATTCTGGGGAACTGCACGGCCATATTATCGGTGATGTCATCATATTCTAGGGAACTGCACGGCCATATTATTGGTGATGTCATCATATTCTAGGGAATTGCACGGCCATATTATCGGTGATGTCATCATATTCTAGAGAATTGCACGGCCATATTATTGGTGATGTCATCATATACTAGGGAATTGCACGGCCATATTATCGGTGATGTCATCATATTCTAGAGAATTGCACGGCCATATTATTGGTGATGTCATCATATTCTAGAGAATTGCACGGCCATATTATTGGTGATGTCATCATATTCTAGAGAATTGCATGGCCATATTATCGGTGATGTCATCATATTCTAGAGAATTGCACGGCCATATTATTGGTGATGTCATCATATACTAGGGAATTGCACGGCCATATTATCGGTGATGTCATCATATTCTAGAGAATTGCACGGCCATATTATTGGTGATGTCATCATATTCTAGAGAATTGCACGGCCATATTATTGGTGATGTCATCATATTCTAGAGAATTGCACGGCCATATTATCGGTGATGTCATCATATTCTAGAGAATTGCACGGCCATATTATTGGTGATGTCATCATATTCTAGGGAATTGCACGGCCATATTATCGGTGATGTCATCATATTCTAGAGAATTGCACGGCCATATTATCGGTGATGTCATCATATTCTAGAGAATTGCACGGCCATATTATTGGTGATGTCATCATATTCTAGAGAATTGCACGGCCATATTATTGGTGATGTCATCATATTCTAGAGAATTGCACGGCCATATTATTGGTGATGTCA
Organism: Ranitomeya variabilis; assembly: GCF_051348905.1. Taxonomy (NCBI): domain Eukaryota; kingdom Metazoa; phylum Chordata; class Amphibia; order Anura; family Dendrobatidae; genus Ranitomeya; species Ranitomeya variabilis. The sequence continues at coordinate 232,953,487 of NC_135238.1, forward strand.
TCATATACTAGGGAATTGCACGGCCATATTATCGGTGATGTCATCATATTCTAGGGAATTGCACGGCCATATTATTGGTGATGTCATCATATTCTAGGGAATTGCACGGCCATATTATCGGTGATGTCATCATATTCTAGGAAATTACAAGGCCATGTTATTGGTGATGTCATCATATTCTAGGGAATTGCACGGCCATATTATCGGTGATGTCATCATATACTAGGGAATTGCACGGCCATATTATCGGTGATGTCATCATATTCTAGGGAATTGCACGGCCATATTATCGGTGATGTCATCATATTCTAGGAAATTACAAGGCCATGTTATTGGTGATGTCATCATATTCTAGGGAATTGCACGGCCATATTATCGGTGATGTCATCATATACTAGGGAACTGCACGGCCATATTATCGGTGATGTCATTGGATTTAAAGGAATAGGTTAGAATCTTATTGATGTAAGAGGGTACCAGAGAATTGATAGGATGTATCTATGTGATGACTTTATGATCCAGGGCATTGATGATGATGATGATGATGCTTATCAGTGATGTCATTAGTTTCCAGGGACTTGATAAGTGGCATTACTAATAATGTCATTAGTTTTCTGGGATGTGATAGGCCATTCTCTCCATAATCAGGCGGCCTTAGACAATATTACTGATATGAAATGCTTTTCTGCAGTCAGAGCGGTAATGAATGAGGCTCCTGATCCTGTCTATCCAGCCTGAGACAGATGGTGCGAGCTGTTATCTCCGCCTCCCATCAGATACTCCATGTTCTTCCCCATCGCGGCCTCGTCTTCTGTTTTATCATTTGTTTGCCTTTTTTGCAGCAGTTCCAGGATGCGATCCCAACAACCTGTCCTGCGCCTGTCGCTGGATAAGAGGATGACTTTTATTGCACGCACAAATGCTGCGGGATATCTTGTAATTAACGTATCTGAAGCCAGTCATTAGTATTAACCCTCCGGACTGTGGACCAGAGCACATAACACATCACCAATGTGATCAATACATCAGTAGATGTGGCAGCTGCCCCAGAAATAGTGTTAGACATCTGAACTACAGAGCTTTTTACTCCCCAAAAACACTGTTAAGAGCAACAACAAAAGAACATGAAAAATGCTGCAAAATGTTGCAAGACCTGAAATGTCAAGGTACTTTGTGGGTGGGATATATATTTGTAAATCCCACCCCTGAATATAGGCCACTCCCATGAAGAGCCCAATTGTAACTAAAGTGCCATCAAAATAGCACAATCAACAGCAGACTGCCCCTGTAGTAATTGCAATCAGTTCACCCTCCTTTCCTCAGCTACAGGACCAGGCACAGATTCCGGTATTGAAGTGCTGTGGAAACATTGCAATTCAGACCCCGACCATTTAAAAACTGAAGCCTCATCACTGGATAATTATGTTTATGACTTTTTCGTAGAAGGTTTTTGTAGGACTTATGATAGACCATCAGTATTTATTTGGGTGGGTGGGGTCTGTGCTTCGGGTCCTTGGCTTTACATCACAGTGAAGGCCTGCAATGTTTAAAAGGGGATGTCCAGGACTGCGATACTGATGACCTATCCTCAAGATTAGTCATACCCCCGAAGATCAGCTGTTGGCGTCTCCCGCAGCAGTGTACTGAGCCGAATCGGCACAGCGCCATACACCGTGTAGTGGCCGTTCTCAGGAAATGCAGCTCGACTCCTATTCCCTTCCATAGAAGCTGAGCTGCAGTACCCAAAAATGGCCACTACTCGGTGCATTGAGCTGTGCTGTTGTAGCTGTGCTCATTCTTTACATCTGGCAGCCGCAGGAGCTGCCAGCAGCTGATCGTGGGGGTATCGACTGTCGGCCCCCCATAAGTCCAATATTAATGACCTATCCTGTAGGTACACCATCAGTGTCGCAGTCCTGGACAATCACTTTCACTCTGATGATGTTCTATTTATACGCTTTGTCTCTTATAGGAGTCTTCCGTTCTTATTGTCATAAAATAAAGTCTCTAGAAAAACTGAAGTAGATTTAAAGAAGTCGTTTTGCATTTCGCACAATGTTATCTCTGGTGCGTCCTATAAATGGGGCGTTCAGAGCCGAAACAAGGAACAGATAAGAGGCTGTAAAAAACCTGCCCCGAACACTGAATCTTTGTTACACGGAGCAGAGGCTGCGACGGTTATTACAGGAACTGCTCCTATAAATGTCCTTATAATGAGGCACTTCCCGTTCTGTAATAATAAGTGTAAAGCTGGAGTCTGGGAAAGTTGGGTGGAAATTGTAATGTCAAAAAATCGTAGTTGTCACCCAGCTTCCAAGAAATATATGGACTGAAGGTTACTAGAACGGGAGAATACAAAGCCATCTATGCACTGAGGATTACTTTTTTAGATTTTTATATGGAAATGACTTTAGCGAGCACAGATTTTTTCACTTATCTTTTATTTTTTATAAATATTAAAGTTCCTAATATCTTATATAAAACACCAAATCCCTTTCTTCCCTCATTACACAGCCATAATGTTAAATAATACAAATCTGAATGCCAGCAGCCGCCACTAGGGGGAGCTCACTGCACAGAGAGTCATACTGCCACCACTAGGGGGAGCTCACTGCACAGAGAGTCATACAGCCACCACTAGGCGGAGCTCACTACACAGAGAGCCATACAGCCACCACTAGGGGGAGCTCACTGCACAGAGAGTCATACAGCCACCACTAGGGGGAGCTCACTGCACAGAGAGTCATACAGTCACCACTAGGGGGAGCTCACTGCACAGAGAGTCATACAGCCACCACTAGGGGGAGCTCACTGCACAGAAAGTCATACAGCCACCACTAGGCGGAGCTCACTGCACAGAAAGTCATACAGCCACCACTAGGCGGAGCTCACTGGACAGAGAGTCATACAGCCACCACTAGGCGGAGCTCACTACACAGAGAGCCATACAGCCACCACTAGGGGGAGCTCACTGCACAGAGAGTCATACAGCCACCACTAGGGGGAGCTCACTGCACAGAGAGTCATACAGCCACCACTAGGCGGAGCTCACTGCACAGAGAGTCATACAGCCACCAGTAGGGGGAGCTCACTGCACAGAGAGTCATACAGCCACCACTAGGGGGAGCTCACTGCACAGAGAGTCATACAGCCATCACTAGGGGGAGCTCACTGCACAGAGAGTCATACAGCCATCACTAGGGGGAGCTCACTGCACAGAGAGTCATACAGCCACCACTAGGCGGAGCTCACTGGACAGAGAGTCATACTGCCACCAGTAGGGGGAGCTCACTGGACAGAGAGTCATACAGCCACCACTAGGGGGAGCTCACTGCACAGAGAGTCATACAGCCACCACTAGGCGGAGCTCACTGGACAGAGTCATACTGCTACCACTAGGGGAGCTCACTCCACAGAGAGTCATACAGCCACCACTAGGGGAGCTCACTCCACAGAGAGTCATACAGCCACCACTAGGGGGAGCTCACTGCACAGAGAGTCATACAGCCACCACTAGGGGGAGCTCACTGCACAGAGAGTCATGCAGCCACCACTAGGCGGAGCTCACTGGACAGAGAGTCATACTGCCACCAGTAGGAGGAGCTCACTGGACAGAGAGTCATACAGCCACCACTAGGCGGAGCTCACTGGACAGAGAGTCATACTGCCACCAGTAGGGGGAGCTCACTGGACAGAGAGTCATACAGCCACCACTAGGGGGAGCTCACTGCACAGAGAGTCATACAGCCACCACTAGGCGGAGCTCACTGGACAGAGTCATACTGCTACCACTAGGGGAGCTCACTCCACAGAGAGTCATACAGCCACCACTAGGGGAGCTCACTCCACAGAGAGTCATACAGCCACCACTAGGGGGAGCTCACTGCACAGAGAGTCATACAGCCACCACTAGGGGGAGCTCACTGCACAGAGAGTCATACAGCCATCACTAGGGGGAGCTCACTGCACAGAGAGTCATGCAGCCACCACTAGGCGGAGCTCACTGGACAGAGAGTCATACTGCCACCAGTAGGGGGAGCTCACTGGACAGAGAGTCATACAGCCACCACTAGGGGGAGCTCACTCCACAGAGAGTCAAACAGCCACCACTAGGCGGAGCTCACTGCGCCGAGAGTCATACAGAACAGCCACCACTAGGGGGAGCTCCCTGACAGAGAGTCATACAGCCACCACTAGGCGGAGCTCACTGGACAGAGTCATACTGCTACCACTAGGGGAGCTCACTCCACAGAGAGTCATACAGCCACCACTAGGGGAGCTCACTCCACAGAGAGTCATACAGCCACCACTAGGGGAGCTCACTGCACAGAGAGTCATACAGCGCCCATTCACAGGGAACATGTAATGGAAACCTCTGCAAGCAGAAAAGTGCAGAGCTGTAGGAGGTGAGCAGCTCAGAATATTACATTGGGGAGAAAATCAGAATACTGCACAATTTATTTCACCTAATCTTGATCATTCTGGGTTAAGGAGTCCAGTAGGAGGTCCTACTAGCTGACTGACCACTAGCTTTGTATGTCCATTACACATACCTCCCCTCCCAACTTTTGAAGAACAGAAAGAGGAACAGATCATGTGGCACACCGCGGCAGGAGGAGTTGTCATAGGGGCACTAGCAATGAAGAACTAAATTCAGAGGGGCAATGGCAGGGTGTAGACCCAAATTCAGGACTGTCCTCTGTATTAGGGACACTTTGGACTAGAGATGAGCAGATCGATTCCCGTCTCTGGTCCAGCGTGTGTTAGTGGTACTGAGCAGCTTGTCAGGAATCTCTTACCTTACAGGGTCTCCAGCGGCTTTGAGCCCCCCGGGCCGGAGCGACATCACCTGTGCGTCCGGCTCATCTCTAGTAAGGACCTGGGGATTGTTTTTTGTTCCCTCATTCACAGTCGGAGGCGCCAGAACTTTCTCATCTTTATGTAGCGTCACTACACGACATCCGGCGTCTGGTGTCTGTAAGGCTGTGTTCACACGGTGCAGAAATACTGTCTTTTCTTTTCTGCAGGATCCGCACCACCTGCACAATAACAATCTTCTCCCCATTATTTGATGCGTTTCTGGTGCAGATGTGAAGCCGCGTTTTTAATGTGTTTTTTATAGAACAGAAAAGCTTGGATTCTGCACTTAATAAAGTATCTGCAGTTTTTTACTTGTGTTTTTTAGGCTCCACATAGAAGACGAGAGAGAAAAGTGAGCACCAAAACCGCAGCGGTCAGCAGCGTCCCTGGGCGCACAGCCGGCATTGCAGTTTTCATGAAATCACATCCGCTTTGCTTGGACAGTTAAACACAGCAGAATTTTTATGCAAAAAAAGCATCAGAAACTACGTAGCATTTACGCTACATGTGAACACGGTCTAAATTTCCAAGCAAAGCATTTTTCAGAGCAGAATCAAAGCTTTTCTGTATTATTAAAAAAGCGTTAAAAACTCTGCTTCATATCTGCCCCAAAATTGCATCAAATAAGGGAGAAAACGCATAAAAGAAACACAGCAACACGCAATAATCAGAGAAGACTGTTACTGAGTCGCCTGGTGCGGACACCTGCAGAAAAAAAGCAGCAGAAGCAAAGCAGCATTTCCGCTACATCTGAACATGGCCTCAGTGTAACAGTTTTATTACCTTTTTTATAAAGAATATCAATCATGCCATTTATTTACATCATTTCCCGATCCCCATAAATAATCTGATCGCTGTGTTGTGCGGGTCGTTCCGATTTCAGGGACACAAATATGTCCATGTTGTTTGATTTCTGATTTTTAATTTTTTTTTTTAAAGAATAAATATGACATTATTTTTTTCATTATCACATGTTTTTCATTATTATTTTTTAGTCATTTTATATCATGGAAAACTCATATTTTCCTCGAGAATACAAATACATAGAAATACTTTGCTGTGTTCAATATATTGATATAATCTGGAATCCGTGGAGTCAGAACTTGCAATACAGATCAAGTGCCCAAAATTGTCCCATTTGTGTCACCTCACCAGAGCATGTGGCTCAATAGCTTAAACTCCTGACTGTAATGCTAAGGTTGTGGGTCCAAATACTGGGAAGACTCCACAGAAGAAAAAAAATGATGTTGTAATTGCTTATTAATTATTTTTACTACTTATAACAGAATTTTTTTTTTCTTCACCTCAGTAAACAGAAAACATGGAAATACATTGTTATACTCAATGTAGCTCTATGGACATGTATGACCTGCTGCTGGTTTCACTGCTTACAATAGAGGTCAAGATTACCAAATTCTCCTATCTACATCATTGTGGGCTGTGGCTCATAGAAAGAGAAACAGCTTGCAAACTGGGAGAAGCGAGATTTGAGTCCTATTAGGAGACCCCAAACACAGGGAGTGGGATTGGTGTACAGTATGTCAATCAAGTTTCAGTGCTGAAAGCTGTCAATCAATGAATAGGACTGATAGTGTGTCTTATATGTATATCCCAAGTGATGGCTGCAGACAGGATCTTATCATGTATCTCTGTATACAGGGAGCTCCCCCTAGTGGTGGCTGCAGACAGGATCTTATCATGTATCTCTGTATACAGGGAGCTCCCCCTAGTGGTGGCTGCAGACAGGATCTTATCATGTATCTCTGTATACAGGGAGCTCCCCCTAGTGGTGACTGCAGACAGGACCTTATCATGTATCTCTGTATACAGGGAGCTCCCCCTAGTGGTGGCTGCAGACAGGATCTTATCATGTATCTCTGTATACAGGGAGCTCCCCCTAGTGGTGGCTGCAGACAGGATCTTATCATGTATCTCTGTATACAGGGAGCTCCCCCTAGTGGTGGCTGCAGACAGGATCTTATCATGTATCTCTGTATACAGGGAGCTCCCCCTTGTGGTGGCTACAGGCAGGATCTTATCATGTATCTCTGTATACAGGGAGCTCCCCCTAGTGGTGGCTGCAGACAGGATCTTATCATGTAACTCTATACGCATAAAGCGTATTAGGGGAGCTCTATATGAAAAGCAAAAGCTCTGACCTCTATAAAGATTCAGTTAATAAATGAGGTCAGAATTTTGGATCTATATACATAAAAAGTGATAGATACATTTAAAATAAAAATATTGTCTGCTTTCATCTAACTAGTAATATGATATATAGAAGCTATAGGGGTTGTAGGGGCAGGAGCTGTACCAGGTGCTAGTGCTTGAGAGGCTGCAAACACTTATCTGCCCATTTTTTTATTTACATAAAAGACACATAAAGGTTTCAGTCCCAATTTCCTATTTTGCATTTGGGCCCAGGACATACAAGTGCCCCCTCTGCAGCAGAGATAGTCCGCATCCTCCTATGTGCACTTCCTAGATGAAGCATTTGCTAATTTGCTTCCTGTGCCCCCTGTAAGCCCCGGCCCTGTATTGCTGATTATGAGCGGCGCCAGCACACATCTCTGGGGTCATGGAGCCGCACACATCACTGTCTGTCCTCATTATCAAACACCTTCCATATGTGACTTCTCTCTTATCTGAAAAGTAAATGAAATCTTAATTTGCCATAACGCAGTTTAATGTCATTACAAAGCCGGTCTGGCACAGTTCTGCCAGTGGAATCATCAGAGGCGGCAGGAACCTGTTACACAAGCGCCAGCCGAGCGGAGAGAGTAATCCATGATGGTCCATGCAGAATAGGGGCTGTAGCAAAGTCAGAATAAATCTTCAGAATCAGGTTACCAGTTCATATATGTAAAGGTTCTGAGACTATATTAAACTTCGTATGTCTATTATTTGCCATTTGTAAGATCTCTTCTTGCTCTCAATAAATGGACAATACTTCTTTACTTCCTTCTTTAAATGCCCCCCCCTTTCGGGTATATAGCCCCTCCATCCCTCCATCATATAGCGCCCCACAGTATAATGGGCCCATATAGCACATCCTGGTATATGTCTCCCCCATCCTGGTATATGTTCCCCATCCTGGTATATGGCCCCCATCCTGATATATAGCCCCTCCATCCCTCCATCATATAGCGCCCCACAGTATAATGGCCCCATATAGCACAGCCTGGTATATGTCTCCCCCATCCTGGAATATGGCCCCCATCCTGGTATATGGCCCCCATCCTGATATATAGCCCCTCCATCCCTCCATCATATAGCGCCCCACAGTATAATGGCCCCATATAGCACATCCTGGTATATGTCTCCCCCATCCTGGTATATGGCCCCCATCCTGATATATAGCCCCCATCCTGATATATAGCTCCTCCATCCCTCCAACATATAGTGCCTCACAGTATAATGGCCCCAATCAATCAGCAATGTGCAGGCGACAAAAAAATAAGCATAAGACATTACTGGAATTCAAATATACGCAATGTGTATCGATGTAAAAAAATAAATAAATAAGTATACAAAAACCAACAACACATAGAGAAAGGCTACATTGCCGAAACGCGCGTCGGGGAGGACGCTCGTGGACAGATCCCTGGTTAATACGGGTAATACTTTCTATTTATGCAGTTATTTTATGATTTTCCCCTTTACCTATATGCTGGGTGCTATACATTATAGGCTGGGTGGCAATTGTGCAATATATGTATGTATTTATACTTACCCGGTCCTTTCATATTTTGTATGTCCCTATGGGCGTCCGTTTCAGGCATGTGCTAGTGGGTGTACCCCTTCCTTTTCCTTGTTGCCATCTTTACCTGTCAGTTTTTTCAATAAACTTATTATAGATTATTTAAAATCATACTTTGGAGTTCATGGTCGTGGTTTTTTTCGTGTTATGCATTAGTTTTGCGACTTTTTCCGTAAACATGTCCTTATAAATATGTATCACAGTACATTTATTATTAATTTTATTGAGTTTCTGTGATTTCTCTAGTCTTCATGAGGTGTGTTGACAACACATAGAGTATGTGAATCACCTGTGCTGAAAAATGAATGAATAAAAGGACAGTGTGATATAGCAGTCAGGTAAATTATGTATTTTGGGATAAAAATGATTGTCGTAATTGGGTTTAACTACAAATTTTTCACTGTTTTGCTTTTTAGGCTCTTTGTTTTTCTGTGCATTTTAATGTGATCTGTGGCCAAAATAGGCAGATAAAAGAGTTACAAAGAGAGAGAGAGAGAACTTCCACGAATCTACTCATCCCTACACACCGCGTAGCTGGGAGAATCTTGTGTGAAGGCTCCAAAAGTTGTAAACTTAGGGTCGCGCCTAAATTTTGCAACTTTTCAAATCTTTAACTCCAGATTTCCAGCATGAAAGCTTTGATGAATTGGGCCCAAGGAACCTGCGAAAGTAAAACGAGTCATGTGACAACGCTCGTTAAAGGGTTTATATTGACTTTTAGGATTGCTACTTCCTTTAGGTGGCGCTAGAGTTCTAGTCCTCTTCTTCTCTGAAGAGACAATTTGCATATGTAATTTCCAAAAGGACCATTGCAAGGCTTAAAAGTCTCCTCACCTTGGCATGTCATTCTCGGCAAGGAGAAACGTTACCCCTTGGATCCCGGTCAGACGCCTCTCACCCAGCCAAAGCAGATCTCATACTTTGCACTGACGAGGAGCAGTAACCCCCAAACACAGTGTCTGCAAATTGAGATTATGGTTTGGCTTTTATCCTAAGTCATGGGACAAGGCTCGTTAGAGGGTCAACATTGACTTTTAGGATCGCTGCTTCCTAGTCTTCTTCCTCTCTGAAGAAACAATTTGCATATTAACATTTATGGCGAAACCTAATTGCACATATAATTTTTTGCCCAAAACACTTGCATTCAATTAAAACAATATCCCCCAAAGATGCCGGTTGGATACTCATCAAATTAGAAAAAGTCAGTAAAAAGCCTGTCGGGTGTTTGCTGGCGGGTGAACCTTGGTATGCTACATGGGTTACTATACTTGGCCAAATTTTCTGCTTCTTTCTAATCTTTTGGGCTTCTGTGGTGAGAAGGATTGGTCTGCGGTGATAAATGCCCCCCGACGCGTCAACAGCCAAAGTGCAGCTCAAGGTTCAGCTTAATTTAATTCAGCAATCGATAAACCAAATGTACCAAACCCTCAGCTGTGAGCAGTATCCGATCTTTGCAGGTTTCAACCTCTGGTTTAAAACAAAAATGTTCATTCACTGGCATCAGATCTGGAAATGGAGAATGAATGAACGACAAAGTCGGTTAGAAGTTTTATTATAAATCAATCAAGCTTCATTTACATAAAACCAGAGAAACCATCGAGCAGGATTCTAATTTTCCAACTATCGCAGACTCCAACAGACAATGCCGCCATGCTGGAGTCACCAGTCATCGTCGCGCCCTCATGTAGCGGAGCAGGAATCAGCATGTGTCACTCAGAGGTAAATTTGGATACATTGTAACAATATTTATCATTTTGTCTTCTGTCTTTGCTCCTTTGAGTCGTATTCCTCGGGGTCACAAATAATAATTACGTGCCCCCTCATCCGGCAGAGGCAATACCTGCTTTTCTAGAACAACCTTAGCGCCACGTAAATATAATCTGGGGGCGGCTGGAGCGATGATGGATAAAGTGACGGATTTCACGGCTTCACAGCTCGGAGGGCCGGGGCAGCAGGGCAGGGATTGGCGCGGTCATCTCCCCCCCTCGCTGTCACTGAATCTGTTTTGCGCTTTTGTGCCCGGTGCCTGGTTACATATGAAGCCTGTTTCTTGGAAAATGCAAATGTCATTTGTAACCCACCAATTTAATTGCCCGCAGCCCCAGAAGGAGCCAGCTGTTACCTGATCCATATTCATAATGGCAGGCAGGATTATCCGGGCGAGCACCTCTAGTGTTAGGTATCGCTGCGTAGAGGCGCAGGATTAGGGAGTTTAACACTGGGCGGCCGAGCACAGCCTGACACATAGCTGATGACGCCTGGGTCTCCACCTACGGGTGTCATATCTGGGTGATATTCTGCAGATGGAAGCGGCCCCCGTAGTGCTGAGAGGCCACTGACCGTGACGCTGCAGACGTGGCACTGATGCCCAGAAGGAGGGCAAAGCTTCCTCTAACACTCACATGCAAACATTGATTTTTGGGGAATTTTCTTGATGACATCATGTCGAACTAAGGACTGCAAGTAGATGATGTCACTAATAACAACATGTCCATGGGAAATCCAAAGGGAGAGTCCCCCATTAGTGATCTTCATCTATCGCCCAGAGCGGAGCACACCTCTGTCTCTGGAGGACCAGACACAACCATGGGACCGGTGTAGTACTTCATCTCTCCTACAGGGGCGCTCTAGGGAAACTGAATAGCTAGCGCTCCAGAGTATAGGAGACTAACATTGTGTCATTGCATTTCCAGGCCCCAGGAACTTTATAAAGAGGAAGCCGGCGTGTATGTGCAGGGAGGGTGCCGCCATCACTATTAGTGCTGGGGTCAACAATACAGGACATAATCAAGTAATACAAGAATCAAGGAGTATACCATAGAGGCAGACCATGCAGCTGTTATGGGGCCCTTGGAGACAGGGCCCAGACCAGGTTGGCTGCATTCTGTATTGTAGCAGAAGAGCCCGACTAAAATCTTTTATTCATAAACAACATAAAGAAAATTTCTCAACAGAATGTCACGTCACAGCAGCACAAAGTATTTAAGGAAAGAAGCACATTGGTGATCCACACCTGTCCTATGTCTGGGCTCTCCTCTCTACAAGCCTGTCCTCTAAGCTTTCTTGTGCTGCACGATGGGCTTTACAAGTAGCCTGGCGTGTTCCCGTGTGTTGAGCTACCTGGGCCTATATAAAGCCCCTCAAGACACACACCTGGGTCTTGGTATTAAGATAATAAAACTTTTTAGTAAGTCTCTTAGTTTGTCTGTGCACAATTCCCTGGCTGCAGTCTCCAGGACATCCCCTGCCTGCCTGCTGTTTCCAATATCTCAGCTACTTATGTGTAGTCTCCTGTATGTCCTCTGCCTGCCTGATTTTTACAGTATCTAAACTACCTGTCTGTGGCCTCCAGGAAGTCCACGGCCTACCTGTTATTTCCAGTATCTCAGCTATCTGTCTGTAATCTCCAGGACATCCCCTGCCTGCCTACTGTTTCACGTATCTCAGCTACTTATGTGCAGTCTCCAGAATGTCCCTTGCTTGCTGTTTCCATTATCTCAGCTACCTGTCTGTGGCCTCAAGGAGGTCCACCGCCTACCTGCTGTTTTCATTATCTCAGCTATCTGTCTGCGGTCTCCAGGACACATCCCCTGCCTACCTGCGGTTTCAAGTATCTCAGCTACTTATGTGCAGTCTCCAGAATGTCCCCTGCCTGCTGTTTCCAGTATCTCAGCTATCTGTCTGTGGTCTCCAGGACATCCCCTGCCTACTTGCGATTTAAAGTATCTCAGCTACTTATGTGCAGTCTCCAGGACATCTCCTGGCTGCCTCTGACATCCAGTCCCTCAATTACCTGTCAGCTTGTGGCATTTGACCACCTCTGCTACTTGTCTGTGGTCTCCCTGACATCTCTGACCTGTCTGCTGCTTTACAGTAACTTGGCTACCTGTCTACAAGCTTCTGAACCTCTGCTACATATCCGCCTGCCTGCTTCCAGGACGTCTTCTGTCCACCTGCAGCTTCCAGTACCTCTGCTATCTCCTGTCTGTGTCCTGTGTTCCTCACCTGTCTCCTACACCGTGACCCATGTGCCCACATGGATCTTAGGCTTAGAGGATCCACCTCACCTAGTGAACTCTGTGACAATTGACGGGTATAATATATAGATATACGTGTGTGGGTTTGAGGTACAATTCTTGACAGCATTAAAACATAACTCCACAAATAAATCTAAAGTGTAGACCTGCTGTGAGGAGCGTTTCTCTCTCTGGAGGTCCTGGCATCTCCATGCATTTTACAGACAGACCGTTTTTGTTATCAATGAGAACAGTGCAATACTTCATTTTTCCTGTGGTGGCGCTGTAGGAAAATGTAACACTTGGTATCAGGTTCCCCACTGGTGATCGCAGATGTGATAAATCTTGTGATCAGCTGATTCATGGGGACCTTTCTTAGAAAACCAGACTTCGGAAGCAGAGGACCCCATTAAGGATACAGCTGTCCTCCTGGATGTGGCAGCAGAGCCATCAGTGTGGGTGATGTGAATGATTAACCTCTGGATTAGCTGTTCCTGGGTCTCCTATCAGCTCTTTTATGTTTCCATCCGCAGACACTTGACAGCGCAGGCGACCATTGCTTTTATCAGCCATCATCTGTGCTGAAGGCGGCCGCACCTGCCCTGAGATCTGCTCCATCTGTACATCTGTTATTGCATTATTTTTTAACTTTATTAGTTTTTTTTATTTTTACTTGTTCACCACACGGAATAATTAGTGTTAATTTTGCAGTTCGGGGCTTCATAATGCAAATTTATTTTTTATTTCTAATGCTCAAAAACATTTGTGAAAAATAATTTGATTTTTTTTATTGAAACATGTTTTTGTACGTTCTCTTTACCTCTCTTATATAACATATTACAGTTTTTTATGCCTGAGATTTAAAGGAATTAGTTATTGCCTATGCACAGGAACACTGATCGCTGGGAGAAGGGGTGCGGGGGTCCCATCATTAGGACCGGCACTCATCAAGCAAATGGGGCTCAGAAGTTACTACAGCAATGGTGACGCCGTGGCACCAAGGCTTCATTCATGGACTGATAACGGTAGCAGCGCCGCACTCCGCTTTCTCTGATAGTCCCATAGTGAATGGAGTGGGGTGGAAGGGGTTAAAGGCTACCGTCAGTTCTGGCCTAATTTTCTTTTATTGATGTAATGCAGTTAAAACAATAAAAACAAGCAACTTTGTAAGCAGTTTTGATGAAAATCCTCCAATTCTTTCTTGTATGCAGCTCTCGTGCAGTCACTATGGTAACAGACTACAAACAAACCCTGTGTAGTCAGATCCTGCTCGTTACCTTCTTCTTACTAACCCACCAAATGCATGGCGGCCACATCGGACCGCGCAGGGTTTGTGTGCGGGGGATTAATTTGGAGTAAGCGTTGCATCCTTTACGCCCCGGCGGCCTGCTGTATCGGAAGAATACAGACCACCATAAGGGGGCAGCCTGCATTCTGCTGACAGATCTCTGCAGCATTCGATGACCCCGTGTTCTCATCACTAGGACGTTGGGATTTATGTGACACATTTTCCATGGCGCCGCTCTCGTATGGTCAGATACCTGGCGAGATCTGTGCCACGCTGGTGTCACACCCTGCCCCCGCCCGGCTGACACAGGAGAGCACCTGCTGCTGTTTATCTCGGCTCCGAGCAGCTGTTTGCTCAGTGTAATCACAATAAAAAGGAACCGTCCTGCATCCTGGTAACCGGCTCCGCAGAAGGGCATGTTCCTGTGAGCGCGATGGTATCAGCAGCCGCCTGCGCTCTTCTCCGTCTGTCGTCACCGCACGGTTGCCATATTTCTCTCCCCGCGTTCACACTATAATGCGCAGTTGTCAGGGGCGCACTGAAAACGGAGCCTGACAACCTGCTTCCCCCAAATCTGCTCTGCACCACCACCTGTGACAACCACACAACAACCCTCTCGGTGCTGGTCTGCGCTTTAAAACCACCGCCATATAGTGTCACGGAGCGGTCCTATTAGTGCACTAGCAGACGATGAACGTGGGGGTCCGCCATTACTGTTCATGAGATCACATCAAAGGGGAAACTCTTCTTTCGAACGGTCTCACAAAATCTAATGGGGGGGCTTAGAACTGGGGGCTGTCGGTGGGGCTATGAAAGAGGTGGTCCATGGCGAGCACCGGCTGTACTGAACAGGTGGAAATGTGGTCCATATACTGCTCCTGCTCGGGACCCCTGGAGCTGTGATATCACATGTGGGCTTCACCGCATCTCACTGGTAACGTCCGTAGTCAGCAGCTCCAGGGGCCCAAGCGCATTACATGGAAGCCCACCACACCCATACATTTTGGCTTGACTGGTCGGTCATCTGATGTGTATGGTGGCCTCCCGACTGCCACCTGCAGTGTAATAGGGTCACAGTGGCGGTTTTGTGGGCGCTAAGTTTCACCCCTCTCTCCCACTGTCGCTGTCAGGACTCCACTGCACAGGGCCGCTTCTTCTCGGAGTGGCACCCAGCAGTAGAGAGTGCTCTCCAGAGAGATGACAAGGTTCTCAGTATAGTGAAGTGAGCTTTCTCATCTTGCGCTCTGCCTATGCAAAGCACAGAAGTCAATGGCAAACTCATCTCCACTGCTGCGCTCTGCGTAGGCAGCAACATTATTGGATAATGTGGACTTGTGAGTGCTGCACCACGCTCTCTCGCACCTCTCTGCATATCCTCTGACTTCTACAATTGTTTGAGGACAGATGATGATCTCATGGGGGAGCTGTCCCAAGATTATAAAAGTGTCCCCTGTAAAAAAAATAAACAACAAAAACCTAACATTATTAAGCATTGTAAAGTTTTTTACAAACTTTTTCTAAGCATAATTCAGGTTAGGGCTAGAACTAAGTTTAGGGTTACAGCTAGGGTTAGAGTTAGGGCTAAGGTTAGGGCTAGGACTAGGGTTAGAACTAAGGTTAGGGTTAGGACTAGTGTTAGAGTTAGAGCTAGGGTTAGGGCTAGAACTAAGGTTAGGGTTAGTGTTAAGGTTAGGGTTAGGACTAGGGTTAGGGTTAGAGCCAGGGATAGGTTTTGTGTTAGGGCTAAGGTTAGGGCTAGGACTAGGGTTAGAACTAAGGTTAGGGTTAGGACTAGTGTTAGAGCTAGGGTTAGGGCTAGAACTAAGGTTAGGGTTAGAGTTAAGGTTAGGGTTAGGACTAGGGTTAGGGTTAGAGCCAGGGATAGGATTTGTGTTAGGGCTAAGGTTAGTGCTAGGACTAGGGTTAGGGTTAGAGCTAGGGTTAGGGCTAGGACTAGGGTTAGGGTTAGAGTTAGGGTTAGAGCTAAGGTTTGAGCTAGGACTAGGGTTAGAGCTAGAGTTAGGGCTAGGGTTAGGGTTAGAGTTAGGGTTAGGGTTAGAGCTAAGGTTAGGGCTAGGACTAGTGTTAGAGTAATAGCATAGTTGTATGAAAAAATAAGAAAGAAAAAGAAAGAAAGAAAAATAAATTACGACAACTGTTATGATCCGGTGACCTTGGAGCCGCATGAGACTTTCTCAGGAGTAGGTACCTGTACTGACCGCAAACCCTAAACTGACACCGCAACTAGAAGTAGCCGTGGGGTGTACCTAACACATCCTAGACATCTCGACACAGCCGGAGGACTAAATACCCCTATAGATAGAAATGGGAATTCTATCTTGCCTCAGAGCAGAACCCCAAAGGATAGGCAGCCCCCCACAAATATTGACTGTGAGTATTAGATGAAATACACACGCAGGCAGAAATCAAGACTTAGCAAAAGAGGCCATGCTAGCTAAATAGGAAAGGATAGGACAGAATTCTAAGTGGTCAGTATTAAAACCCTAAAAATATCCACAGCAGGTAATACAAAAATACCACCATCTAACTAAAGACATGGAATGTATATCTGCATCTCCTGAGAATCCAACTTGATTGAAAGTATCCAAACACAGTCTAAGCTGGACAAGAAAAAACAATGAATAGCACTGAATTGTAAAGCACACCGCATGTGTGCAGTAGAAACAAAACCAGACACTTATCTTGGCTGATTTGGCAGCAGGGCAGGAGGAACCAGACAGAGATGCATAACCTCCAAGAACAATGGACAACTGGCAAGGGCTAATAAATTCTGCAAACCTAAATACCCCAGTCAGAGCTGCAATCAGCAGAAACACCTGCCCAGGATTGCAACCCAGGGACAACTGTATTACCACCAGCAACCACCGGGGGGGACCCAAGAGCAGAATTCACAACAGACAATGTATACATTTTTATTTTTCTAACTTAAAACTACAGAAGCAAAGGTCAAACTATAATGACATCAGTATTGTTTACAATGCACCATGTGTACGTGGGGGATAAGGGGTTCGATGCTGAACTGGTGGAGGGGACTTGGTGCTGATGGGTTTTGGGGTAGGGGGAGCAAAATCCTTCCATTGCCTCAGGTGCTGGTACCCCCCCCCCCCCCCTATGCCCCTGCCCCTCCGTTGTAGAAGAGAAGGATCGGGCTGTTGGGATTTCACCTCCCGAACATTTTGCGTTCAGTGGTGTTTTCTTTCTTCCTGTGAGCCGAGTGCTCCTGTGTATGGGGGAGAGATAGCCGCTCGGCCGACAACTTGTCTCTTAGTTTTTGGAGTTGGTACTTGGGTGTCTGATATGGCACAGTCTCTTTGCAGTCACTTGTCTCTGATGACCCTGGGCCCGTCCTGCTCCCCTCACGGCCTCTAGTCTTGGGGAGATTATCCTGGATTCGGGCCTGGATTGCTTCTGTAAGGAGGTCGATGCTGCACTAATCCTCACACACAGGCTCTCCATACATACTGTCACACAGCCGGGACATGGAGCTGTGATGCCGATCAGCTAATCGGCCGGCGCCATCCAGGTATCCGGGTTCCCTCTGCAGCCGAATAAAAGGGAACGAGAGCAAATTCGCTCATCTCTACTCAGCAGTGCCCCAAAAACTGCGCACCCTCCTCCTGTGCTCCAGCAATCTCTCCCCACCTGTTACACCATCTTTGTTGGTTACTTTCTGGCACACAGGTGACTTTCTGACATCATTGGTATCTTTGTGACATCACCGGTGACTTTCTGACATCATTGGGGTCTTTCTGACATCACAGGAGATTTTCTGACATCATTGGGGGCTTTCTTACATCACCGGTGACTTTCTGACATCACCGGTGACTTTCTGACATCATTAGGGTCTTTCTGACACATCACAGATGACTTTCTGACATCACTGGGGAGTTTCTGACATAGCAGTCATGCTTGCCAAGTCCCTGATTCTCCAGGACAGCCCCTAGTATTCAGAATTGGCCCCTCAAAAATTGAGGATGCCCCAAGTATAGAAGGAGGCAGGGTTTTACCATAAGTATTACTAAATGAACAGTTATAAATGCAGGGTCCCATCCGCTTCTCTCGCACACAACCCCCCAATATTAATAGTCTCCACCAATGTGATCAATGATCCAATGTTTATTATTGTGAAATGTTTCTCATATAAATATAAACTTATTCTTCAATTTTTTTCTCAATTGCTTAAAATTTAGTCTTAACTGTGAACGATCAGTAGGCAGGAGAATTGCTGCTCCGTCGTGTAACTAGTTGTCTCTTTATTACTCTGAATAACCCCGGGTCTCTTGTGACTTATTTCATGTAGTGTCCTGTGATATCGATGTCGCCGCAGTACGCCGCAGGGCAGTATCGCGTGCAATGATCGGTGGAGGCAGTAAATCCATAGGGAGAAGGAGTCATCATTCCCTCCATTATTCGCCTATATTCCAGGTAGGGAAGAGGTTAATGAGATACATGCTCTCCAGAATCCAGCGTTCATGTCACCTGCGGATCACGTTGTTCTCGGCCCCATCCCCACCCCGTCTGCCAGTCATCCGCTCTGTCAGTTTCACCTACAGCAAAAAAAGCCTCTGTTAATTATTCATTGAGAAACAAAGAACATAATAACCTGTTGTCAGTAATCACCTGATAACGTGGGACGGAGCAACAGACGCGCCCGGATCCCAGCCGCTGCGCCATTCCTGGGAAGATAGGCTTCCAGGCTGTGGCTGAATCCCTCAGTTATTACAGCAGTTTTTTTCCATTGCATAGATGGTGACGAGTTCTCCATTATACTTGTGTCACAGATGGGAAGTGACATTTCCTTTATGTTTTATGACTTCAGTTTATTTCGGAGAGTTAAATGAGAAAATTACAGACAATACAGTAAATATACCTGATATGACCACCAGGTGGCGAGAGAGAGCTGCCTGATATCACCAGCAGGTGGCGAAAGAGAGCTCCGCTGATATGACATGGTGTTGTTTGGAGATCTCCTTGGTCTTCATGGTGTTGTTTGGAGATCTCATTGGTCTTCATGGTGCTGTTTGGAGATCTCCTTGGTTTTCATGGTGTTGTTTAGAGACCTCCTTGGTCTTCATTGTGTTGTTTGGAGATCTCCTTGGTCTTCACTGTGTTGTTTGGAGATCTCCTTGGTCTTCATGGTGTTGTTTGGAGATCTCCTCGGTCTTCATGGTGTTGTTTGGAGATCTCATTGGTCTTCATGGTGTTGTTTGGAGATCTCCTTGGTGGTGTTTGGAGATCTTCTTGGTCTTCACTGTGTTGTTTAGAGACCTCCTTGGTCTTCATTGTGTTGTTTGGAGATCTCCTTGGTCTTCACTGTGTTGTTTGGAGATCTCCTTGGTCTTCATGGTGTTGTTTGGAGATCTCCTCGGTCTTCATGGTGTTGTTTGGAGATCTCATTGGTCTTCATGGTGTTGTTTGGAGATCTTCTTGGTCTTCACTGTGTTGTTTGGAGACCTCCTTGGTCTTCATGGTATTGTTTAGAGATCTCCTTGGTCTTCACTGTGTTGTTTGGAGATCTCCTTGGTCTTCATGGTGTTTGGAAATCTCCTTGGTCTTCATGGTGTTGTTTGGAGATCTCCTTGGTCTTCATGGTATTGTTTAGAGATCTCCTTGGTCTTCACTGTGTTGTTTGGAGATCTCCTTGGTATTCATGGTGTTTGGAAATCTCCTTGGTCTTCATGGTGTTGTTTGGAGATCTCCTTGGTCTTCATGGTGTTGTTTGGAGATCTCCTTGGTCTCCATGGTGGTGTTTGGAGATCTCCTTGGTGTTCATAATGTTTGGTTAGTGGTGTCTCTTGGTGATGGTGTTTCAGCCTCTGTGGCCTTTCAGAGAAGGTAAAGTGTATATACTGACAGACATGTGACACTTAGATTGCACACAGGGGATGTCCTGTCACTAAGCATGGGATTTATGAAGGGAATTCTTTGCACCAGAAATTTTTAGGGGCTTCATAGCAAAAGGGGGGAATACATATGCATGAAGGTCCCCTTCTGGGGAAGAAGGCACTGTTGCCGAAACGCGCATTGGAGTGGGTGGCACCACTGTCTTTACAGGTGTCACAGATCCCTCTCCAAGGTGTAACTAATTCGTCACGTCCCCCTCTCAGCACGTGACTTGGGTTGTGCCTGCAAGGGTTAATCTATCGCCCCTCTCAGTCCAGCATTCAACCTCTGTCCTATGCTGTAATGGGAGCATAAATCACACACTGACCCAGGCCTAACACCCGCTCATACACGCTGCCACCACTCACCGAATACACAGGTGATGAGTCCCGGAAATATTAATACTAATAATGTCTACCATTCATAAGGCTAAAACCCCTTAGGCTATGGATTCTTTTAGAACATTCAAGGTTCAACTTGTTAAAGTTTTATACTTTAATACAAAAAGGTTCAGCGCTTACAGTAAGAAAAAGGTATAAAAAGATGATAATAAAAAGACATACAACTTATGCAAAACAGTACAAAATAACAGGAGAAAAACTTACAGAAATCATCTAACTGGTAGTTTGCTTTCTGCTCCCTGATGGGGTGAATGGAGTTGGTGGAACACATCACCATTTTAGGCTGCCCTCACGTGTGAACCGTTTCTCTGTACACAGCCCTAATTTATAGCTTTGGTCTGGAGGTCAGGTTTCTAGACCAGCCCCTCAGGTTAATATCATAATTGCCTGTTTTTTGATTGGAACACTGCCGCGCCCCCCAATGAATATATTATTTTCTCTTGAGATCCTTTGTGTAAAGGTTCTCACAGAGACACTATCAGGCCGTAATTAACATCTCTCTTCCAAGAGCTAGGAGGTGTCAAATGTTACCTTTCTACTTGGCTTCCAGCATGACCCCCTGGTGAGAATGGAGACAGAAGTCTGCTTGTCTCAGGAAAATACATAATAACACCTGGGTGCGACATGCAGCTTTTCAAGACAGATGTTACATTATTGCCAGTGACACACTAACTCTATACATAGTCCACTGCACACATACTGTATATATTGTAGGGATTTCACTCACTCAGGTGCGACGGCTGACACGTAGGAGGCAGGTTCCAACAAAAGTTCAAAGGTTTATTACCTCATAAACCACGTGGCAAAAATAACAGCAAACAAAATAGCCTTTAGTTCAGGAAAAGAAAATCAACGTGTCCAGTCCTTCAGGCTCAGTCCTATAGCCTTAACACACTCAGGAGGGTTTCACCTCCACACATATCCCCCTGTGTTAAGCATTAGCCTGTCTTATATAAAGCTAACCACACCCAGTAACCCATCACATGATTAGCCATGTGGTCTGACATCACCACAGGTCCTGAACACACATATATACATGGTTATATACAACAAATAAATAGTCCGGGCTACATTACAGCAACAAGGCACTTATGTGGCACATACCTCCCATCGACTACACACCCTTTAGCCATGCTACATACCTCCCCCCTCTGCCTAAAGCCGTGGGGCTTGGCACTTTTCCAGACTAAACAAGGGATTCTGGATAGGGCATCCGCATTACCGTGCAGCTTTCCGGCCCTATGTTCCACATGGAAACTGAAGTCCTGCAGGGCTAAGAACCAACAGGTGACCCTAGCATTTCTACCCTTTGTTTCCCTCATCCATCTTAGAGGGGCATGGTCAGATATCAATCTGAATTTACGACCCAGCAGATAGTACCGTAACGTGTCCACCGCCCACTTTATGGCCAAACACTCTTTTTCCACGACTGAGTAGTTCTTCTCAGATGAGGACAGCTTTCCACTCAGATAGAGCACAGGATGCTCCTCCCCATGTAGCTCTTGGGAAAGAACTGCTCCTACCCCAACATCTGAGGCATCTGTCTGAAGAATAAATTCTTTATTAAAGTCTGGAGCCATCAGAACGGGCTGCTTACATAGAGCCCCTTTCAACTCTTGGAAGGCTGACTCTGTCTCTTCAGACCATTTAACCATCACCGATTTTGTCCCCTTTAACAGATCAGTCAGAGGCGCAGCCACTGTGGCGAAGTTCGGGATGAACCTTCTGTAATATCCCACGATTCCCAGAAAGGCTTTAACTTGCTTCTTGGAGAGTGGTTTCGGCCATGTTTGGATTGCCTCCACTTTCCTGATTTGGGGCTTTATTTCTCCACGACCCACTATATAGCCTAGGTATTTAGCTTCTTCCTTACCCAAGGCACACTTCTTCAGGTTTATTGTAGGCTCTCTTAGAGCATCAAACACCGCTTGGACTTTCTCCAGATGACTCTCCCAGTCCGGGCTAAAGATGACGATATCATCTAGGTACGCAGCAGCGTAGGCCTTATGGGGTGCAAGGACTCTATCCATAGCCCTCTGGAAGGTCGCCGGAGCTCCCTGTAGGCCAAACGGCATCCGGACATACTGGAAGCATCCATCAGGTGTCGAAAAGGCCGTCTTCTCCTTGGCTTCCTGTGCCATGGGGATCTGCCAATACCCCTTTGTCAAGTCCAAGGTGGATATATATCTGGCGTGCCCAAGCCTTTCGATGAGCTCATCAACGCAGGGCATGGGATAAGCGTCAAACTTGGAGACCTCATTCAACTTCCGATAGTCGTTGCAAAACCTCCATTCCCCATCAGGTTTTGGGACCAGGACAATTGGGCTCGACCAACTGCTCTTGGATTCCTCGATGACTCCAAGCTTCAACATACGCTCCACTTCCTTGGAGATAACTTCTCGACGAGCCTCAGGAATACGATAGGGCTTCACGTTCACCCGCACATGTGGCTCTGTTAGGACCTCGTGCGCTATGACCTTCGTGTGTCCTGGCAACTCTGAAAACAGGTCCCTGTTTTTCTGGAGTAACTCCCGGCACTGCTGTTTCTGGGACTTCGATAGCGTCTCCGCTATAGTAACCGCTCCAACCTCACCTTCTGGGTTGCTTAACAACGATGGAGATACTGTCGGCTCTCTATCTTGCCACGGCTTGATAAGGTTGACATGGTATACTTGGAATGGTTTCCGTCTTCCTGGTTGGTGAATTTTATAATTTACTTCACCAAGTTTCTCGACAACCTCATATGGCCCTTGCCATTTGGCCAAGAACTTGCTCTCCACCGTCGGAACTAACACAAGAACTTGTCTCCCGGATTGAACTGCCTCACTCTTGCAGACCGGTTGTAGACTCTGGCCTGAGCTTCTTGTGCCTGGAGTAGGTGTTCTTTCACAATAGGCATCACCTTTGCAATCCTCTGCTGCATCAGGGCCACATGCTCAATGACGCTTCTGTGGGGCGTGACTTCGGCTTCCCAGGTTTCCTTGGCTATATCCAGGAGTCCTCGCGGGTGTCGGCCATATAGAAGCTCAAACGGTGAGAATCCTGTGGAGGCCTGTGGAACTTCACGAATGGAAAACATCAGGTAGGGTAAGAAACAATCCCAGTCTCTACCATCTTTCTCTATAGCTTTTCTCAGCATGCTCTTCAGTGTCTTGTTAAATCTCTCAACAAGGCCATCTGACTGGGGATGGTACACCGAGGTCCTCAACTGGGAGATTTTCAGGGCTTTCCACAACTCCCTCATCACTTTGCTCATGAAAGGTGTCCCCTGGTCAGTCAGGATCTCCTTTGGCAGACCTGTACGGGAAAAGACATGGACCAACTCGCGGGCTATACTCTTCGAGGAGGAATTTCTCAGAGGAATTGCCTCAGGATAGCGTGTGGCATAGTCCAGGATGACTAATATATACTGATGGCCCCGGGCTGATTTAACTAAGGGACCGACCAAGTCCATGGCAATTCTCTCGAACGGCACCTCAATAATGGGCAGGGGCACAAGGGGGTTCCGGAAATGAGGAATGGGAGCAGTTAGCTGACATGTAGGGCAGGACCTGCAGTAGTTCACTATTTCCCGGTGACACCCAGGCCAATAGAACCTCTGCACAACCCGTTCCTGCGTTTTTTCCACCCCTAGGTGTCCACCCAAGATGTGTGAATGGGCCATGTCCAACACCTTCCGTCTATATGGACCCGGCACTAACAACTGCTCTACCAACTCCTCCCTTATTTTCGTGACCCGGTACAACAACTCCCCCCTCATCAGAAAATGGGGAAATCTTGTGTCTGCCCCCGGCTCCTGTACCACCCCGTCAATAACTGTGACATTATTAAAGGCTTCCCTCAGAGTGGGGTCCCTATGTTGGGCAGTCCCAAAATTTTCACCGGTGACCTCTAACTCCAGAATGTCAGATGCAGGGGATACTTCTTCCTCATCCCCAACCAGCACACAAAAAGGAAACCTGTCTGTCTCTGGGTGTGGTGACACCCTTCCAGGGTTCACTGGTTTCCTACACTTGCTAGGGAGCTCAGAACCTTTTCCCCACAAATCCCAAAACAAACAGAAATCCCGGCCAATAATTATAGGGTGCAACAAGTCCTGCACGACGCCGACTATGTGGGACTCCGTGCCACATGCCGTTTCAATGTCCACCCTGGCCAAAGGGTAGTCCTTGGCATCACCATGTATGCACCGCACTCCGACCTTCTTTCCTGGGAGCAGGTGGAGAGGGAAAGTGGCCCTCACCAGGGTCACTAAGCTCCCTGAGTCTAACAGCGCCGTTGCTGCTCGACCGTTCACCTTTACGGGACACGCTTGAGGTCCCTCGTTGGGCAGAGAGTTCACACTGCAGGCTGGATACGCATAGTATGAACAACGGCATCCCATGCTGCAGTCCATCTGCTCAGTGGTCTGGGAACAACGGGCAGCTATATGTCCTGGCCCGTGGCACCACCAGCAAATAATATCACCCGTAGGGACCTTGGGCACCTCCCTGTTGTGAATTTGCTTTTTGCTCCCTCTAGTGGTTACTAGTTTTTTGACTCTGGTTTTTCTGTCATTCCTTTTATCCGCACCTGGGTCGTTAGTTAGGGGTGTTGCTATATAAGCTCCCTAGACCTTCAGTTCAATGCCTGGCAACGTAGTTATCAGAGCTAGTCTGCTGTGCTCTTGTCTACTGATCCTGGTTCCAGTTATATCAGCTAAGTCTGCCTTTTGCTTTTTGCTATTTGTTTTGGTTTTGTATTTTTGTCCAGCTTGTTCCAAATCTATATCCTGACCTTTGCTGGAAGCTCTAGGGGGCTGGTGTTCTCCCCCCGGACCGTTAGACGGTTCGGGGGTTCTTGAATTTCCAGTGTGGATTTTGATAGGGTTTTTGTTGACCATATAAGTTACCTTTCTTTATTCTGCTATCAGTAAGCGGGCCTCTCTGTGCTAAACCTGGTTCATTTCTGTGTTTGTCATTTCCTCTTACCTCACCGTTATTATTTGTGGGGGGCTTCTATCCAGCTTTGGGTCCCCTTCTCTGGAGGCAAGAAAGGTCTTTTGTTTTCCTCTACTAGGGGTAGCTAGATTCTCCGGCTGGAGCGTGTCATCTAGAATCAACGTAGGAATGATCCCCGGCTACTTCTAGTGTTGGCGTTAGGAGTAGATATATGGTCAACCCAGTTACCACTGCCCTATGAGCTGGATTTTTGTATTCTGCAGACTTCCACGTACCTCTGAGACCCTCGCCATTGGGGTCATAACAGTTTGCCAGGCCAGTATTAAATGTTTAATGCGTTGCAGAAGAGGGATTATAAGAAAGAAGATTCTGAGTTTTTTTTTTTTTTTCTTTCTTCTTCCCCTTTATCTCAGAGTGGCTATGCTTGCTGCAGACATGAATGTCCAGACCTTGATTACAAGTGTGGACCAGCTGGCTACTCGTGTGCAGGGCATACAAGACTATGTTATCAGAAATCCTAGGTCAGAACCTAAAATACCGATTCCTGAACTGTTTTCCGGAGACAGGTTTAAGTTTAGGAATTTTGTGAATAATTGTAAATTGTTTTTGTCCCTGAGACCCTGTTCATCTGGAGACTCTGCTCAGCAAGTAAAAATAGTTATTTCGTTCTTACGGGGCGACCCTCAGGATTGGGCTTTTTCGCTGGCGCCAGGAGATCCGGCATTGGCTGATATTGATGCGTTTTTTCTGGCGCTCGGTTTACTTTATGAGGAACCCAATCTTGAGATTCAGGCAGAAAAGGCCTTGCTGGCTATGTCTCAGGGGCAGGACGAGGCTGAAGTGTATTGCCAAAAATTTCGGAAATGGTCCGTGCTGACACATTGGAACGAGTGTGCACTGGCCGCTAATTTTAGAAATGGCCTATCTGAAGCCATTAAGAATGTTATGGTGGGTTTTCCCATTCCCACAGGTCTCAATGATACTATGGCACTGGCTATTCAAATTGACCGGCGGTTGCGGGAGCGCAAAACCGCAAATTCCCTCATGGTGTTGTCTGAACAGACACCTAATTCGGTGCAATGTGATAGAAAAACCGCAAATTCCCTCATGGTGTTGTCTGAACAGACACCTGATTTAATGCAATGTGATAGAATCCTGACTAGAAATGAGCGGAAAATTCATAGACGCCGGAATGGCTTGTGCTACTACTGTGGTGATTCTACACATGTTATCTCAGCATGCTCTAAACGTATAGCTAAGGTTGTTAGTCCTGTCACCGTTGGTAATTTGCAACCTAAATTTATTCTGTCTGTAACTTTGATTTGCTCACTGTCGTCTTTTCCTGTCATGGCGTTTGTAGATTCAGGTGCTGCCCTGAGTCTCATGGATCTGTCATTTGCTAAGCACTGTGGTTTTACTCTTGAACCATTAGAAAATCCTATTCCTCTTAGGGGTATTGATGCTACGCCATTGGCAGCAAATAAACCGCAGTATTGGACACAGGTTATCATGTGCATGACTCCTGAACACCGCGAGGTGATACGTTTCCTGGTTTTACATAAAATGCATGATTTGGTTGTTTTAGGGCTGCCGTGGTTACAGACCCATAATCCAGTCCTGGACTGGAAGGCTATGTCAGTCTCAAGTTGGGGCTGTCGTGGTATTCATGAGGATTCCCTGCCTGTGTCTATTGCTTCTTCTACGCCTTCGGAAGTTCCGGAGTATTTGTCTGATTATCAGGATGTCTTCAGTGAGTCTGAGTCCAGTGCACTGCCTCCTCATAGGGACTGTGACTGTGCTATAGATTTGATCCCAGGCAGTAAGTTTCCTAAGGGAAGACTGTTTAATCTGTCGGTACCTGAACATACCGCTATGCGTTCATATATCAAGGAGTCTCTGGAGAAAGGACATATTCGTCCGTCTTCTTCCCCCCTTGGTGCGGGATTCTTTTTTGTGGCAAAAAAGGACGGATCTTTGAGACCTTGTATTGATTATCGGCTTTTAAATAAGATCACTGTCAAATTTCAGTATCCTTTACCGCTGTTGTCTGACTTGTTTGCCCGGATTAAAGGTGCCAAGTGGTTCACCAAGATAGACCTTCGTGGTGCGTACAACCTTGTGCGCATTAAGCAAGGTGATGAATGGAAAACCGCATTCAATACGCCCGAAGGTCATTTTGAGTACTTGGTGATGCCTTTTGGGCTCTCCAATGCGCCTTCAGTTTTTCAGTCCTTTATGCATGACATTTTCCGGAAGTATCTGGATAAATTTTTGATTGTTTATCTGGATGATATTTTGGTTTTTTCTGATGATTGGGATTCGCATGTGGAGCAGGTCAGGTTGGTCTTTAAAATTTTGCGTGAAAATTCTTTGTTTGTCAAGGGCTCAAAGTGTCTCTTTGGTGTACAGAAGGTTCCCTTTTTGGGGTTCATTTTTTCCCCTTCTGCTGTGGAGATGGACCCAGTCAAGGTCCGAGCTATTCTTGATTGGACTCAGCCCTCGTCGGTTAAGAGTCTTCAGAAGTTCTTGGGTTTCGCTAACTTCTACCGTCGTTTTATCGCTAATTTTTCTAGCATTGTGAAACCGTTGACGGATATGACCAAGAAGGGCTCCGATGTAGCTAACTGGGCTCCTGCTGCCGTGGAGGCTTTCCAGGAGTTGAAGCGCCGGTTTACTTCGGCGCCTGTTTTGTGCCAGCCCGATGTCTCACTTCCCTTTCAGGTTGAGGTGGATGCTTCAGAGATTGGAGCAGGGGCCGTTTTGTCGCAGAGAGGCCCTGGTTGCTCTGTTATGAAACCTTGTGCCTTTTTCTCCAGGAAGTTTTCGCCTGCCGAGCGAAATTATGATGTGGGCAATCGGGAGTTGTTGGCCATGAAATGGGCATTTGAGGAGTGGCGTCATTGGCTCGAGGGTGCTAAGCATCGTGTGGTGGTCTTGACTGATCACAAAAATCTGATGTATCTCGAGTCTGCTAAACGCCTTAATCCGAGACAGGCCCGCTGGTCATTGTTTTTCTCCCGCTTTGATTTTGTTGTCTCGTATTTACCAGGTTCAAAGAATGTGAAGGCCGATGCTCTTTCTAGGAGCTTTGTGCCTGATGCTCCTGGAGTCGCTGATCCTGTTGGTATTCTTAAAGATGGAGTTATCTTGTCAGCTATTTCTCCGGATCTGCGACGTGTGTTGCAGAGATTTCAGGCTGATAGGCCTGAGTCTTGTCCACCTGACAGACTGTTTGTCCCGGATAAATGGACCAGCAGAGTCATTTCCGAGGTTCATTCCTCGGTGTTGGCAGGTCACCCGGGAATTTTTGGCACCAGAGATCTGGTGGCCAGGTCCTTTTGGTGGCCTTCCTTGTCAAGGGATGTGCGGTCATTTGTGCAGTCCTGTGGGACTTGTGCTCGAGCTAAGCCTTGCTGTTCTCGTGCCAGCGGTTTGCTCTTGCCCTTGCCTGTCCCGAAGAGACCTTGGACACATATCTCCATGGATTTCATTTCTGATCTTCCGCTATCTCAGGGCATGTCCGTTATCTGGGTGATATGTGATCGCTTCTCCAAGATGGTCCATTTGGTTCCTTTGCCTAAGCTGCCTTCCTCTTCCGATCTGGTTCCTGTGTTTTTCCAGAACGTGGTTCGTTTGCACGGCATCCCTGAGAATATTGTGTCAGACAGAGGATCCCAGTTCGTTTCTAGGTTCTGGCGATCCTTTTGTAGTAGGATGGGCATTGATTTGTCGTTTTCGTCTGCTTTCCATCCTCAGACTAATGGACAGACGGAGCGAACCAATCAGACTTTGGAGGCTTATTTGAGGTGTTTTGTCTCTGCTGATCAGGACGATTGGGTGACATTCTTGCCGTTGGCTGAGTTTGCCCTTAATAATCGGGCTAGTTCCGCCACCTTGGTTTCGCCTTTTTTCTGCAACTCTGGTTTCCATCCTCGCTTTTCTTCGGGTCATGTGGAGCCTTCTGACTGTCCTGGGGTGGATTCTGTGGTAGATAGGTTGCAGCGGATCTGGAATCATGTGGTGGACAACTTGAAGTTGTCACAGGAGAGGGCTCAGCGCTTTGCCAACCGCCGCCGCGGTGTGGGTCCCCGACTACGCGTTGGGGATTTGGTATGGCTTTCTTCCCGCTTTGTTCCTATGAAGGTCTCCTCTCCCAAATTTAAACCTCGTTTTATTGGGCCTTACAAGATATTGGAAATCCTTAATCCTGTATCTTTTCGTCTGGATCTTCCTGTGTCGTTTGCTATTCACAATGTATTTCATAGGTCCTTGTTGCGGCGGTACATTGTGCCTGTAGTTCCTTCTGCTGAGCCTCCTGCTCCGGTGTTGGTTGAGGGCGAGTTGGAGTACGTGGTGGAGAAGATCTTGGATTCTCGCCTCTCCAGGCGGAGGCTTCAGTACCTGGTCAAGTGGAAGGGCTATGGTCAGGAGGATAATTCCTGGGTGGTCGCCTCTGATGTTCATGCGGCCGATTTAGTTTGTGCCTTTCATGCCGCTCATCCTGATCGCCCTGGTGGTCGTGGTGAGGGTTCGGTGACCCCTCACTAAGGGGGGGGTACTGTTGTGAATTTGCTTTTTGCTCCCTCTAGTGGTTACTAGTTTTTTGACTCTGGTTTTTCTGTCATTCCTTTTATCCGCACCTGGGTCGTTAGTTAGGGGTGTTGCTATATAAGCTCCCTAGACCTTCAGTTCAATGCCTGGCAACGTAGTTATCAGAGCTAGTCTGCTGTGCTCTTGTCTACTGATCCTGGTTCCAGTTATATCAGCTAAGTCTGCCTTTTGCTTTTTGCTATTTGTTTTGGTTTTGTATTTTTGTCCAGCTTGTTCCAAATCTATATCCTGACCTTTGCTGGAAGCTCTAGGGGGCTGGTGTTCTCCCCCCGGACCGTTAGACGGTTCGGGGGTTCTTGAATTTCCAGTGTGGATTTTGATAGGGTTTTTGTTGACCATATAAGTTACCTTTCTTTATTCTGCTATCAGTAAGCGGGCCTCTCTGTGCTAAACCTGGTTCATTTCTGTGTTTGTCATTTCCTCTTACCTCACCGTTATTATTTGTGGGGGGCTTCTATCCAGCTTTGGGTCCCCTTCTCTGGAGGCAAGAAAGGTCTTTTGTTTTCCTCTACTAGGGGTAGCTAGATTCTCCGGCTGGAGCGTGTCATCTAGAATCAACGTAGGAATGATCCCCGGCTACTTCTAGTGTTGGCGTTAGGAGTAGATATATGGTCAACCCAGTTACCACTGCCCTATGAGCTGGATTTTTGTATTCTGCAGACTTCCACGTACCTCTGAGACCCTCGCCATTGGGGTCATAACACCTCCCCCACCCTTTGTGACCTTGGACGCGCCACCCCTTTTTGGGACTCAGCAGCTTTCTGGGACCCCCAGTACGGCACGGGCTGCCTCCCAAAGGAGCCTTCCATCCCTTGGTATCTCTCGACCAGTCCGATCAGTTCGTCGGCATTCTGGGGATCACCCTGGGCAACCAAAGTCTGTATGGACCTCGGGAGGGAATGCACAAACCGATCCATCATCACTCGTTCCACCATCTGTGCAGGTGTACATGACTCTGGCTGCAGCCATTTCTGGACCAGGTGCAACAGATCAAACATTTGAGAGCGAGGCGGTTTGTCCCGGTGATAGGCCCAGCTGTGAACTCGCTGTGCCCTGACAGTCAATGTCACCCCCAAACGTGCGAGAATCTTGACTTTCAATTTGTGATACTCTTTGGCATCCTGCAAGGTCAAATCATAGTACGCCTTCTGGGGCTCTCCCGTCAGGTATGGCGCCAGTACCTCTGCCCACTGCTCTGGCGGGAGTTTTTCCCTCTCAGCGACCCTCTCAAATACCGTCAGGAAGGCCTCAACATCATCCCCGGGGGTAATTTTCTGCAATGCGCGTCTTACCGTCTTCCAGACGTGGGTGTCATCAGCCAGACCTGGGGTTGGGGCACTCGTCTTGCCCTGGATGGCGGTTGCCAGAAGCTGCATCTGCTCCCGTTGGTCCTGCTGGCTCTGTTGCATCTGCTGCCGTTGCTCCTGCTGGCTCTGCCGTTGCTCCTGCTGGCTCTGTTGTATCTGCTGCTGGCTCTGTTGTATCTGCTGCATCAACAGCCTGTTGGTCTCTTGCTGCCGTTGCTCCTGCTGTGACTGCAACTGGACCAAGTGTTTCAGCAGGTCCTCCATTTTCCCCGGCTGGCTTACAACAGACTTGACCCAGGACATTCAACACAGACTTTCGTCTCCGCTGGGAACGCTGCCCGCATTCTCCACCAATTGTAGGGATTTCACTCACTCAGGTGCGACGGCTGACACGTAGGAGGCAGGTTCCAACAAAAGTTCAAAGGTTTATTACCTCATAAACCACGTGGCAAAAATAACAGCAAACAAAATAGCCTTTAGTTCAGGAAAAGAAAAACAACGTGTCCAGTCCTTCAGGCTCAGTCCTATAGCCTTAACACACTCAGAAGGGTTTCACCTCCACACATATCCCCTGTGTTAAGCATTTGCCTGTCTTATATAAAGCTAACCACACCCAGTAACCCATCACATGATTAGCCATGTGGTCTGACATCACCACAGGTCCTGAACACACATATATACATGGTTATATACAACAAATAAATAGTCCAGGCTACATTACAGCAACAAGGCACTTATACGGCACATACCTCCCGTCGACTACACACCCTTTAGCCATGCTACAATATATATATATATATATATATATATATATATATATATATATATATATATATATATATATATATATATATATACATATTTCACCACAACAGATAATACTCCCAGGCTTTCATACACTTTTGGTTTACGGTCTTTGCTCCATATGATCTTTGATTATGGCTGCTTTATCTCCATGCATTTTGCTTGTGTTTTAGATATATCCTCAACTTGGCTACACGCTCTATTTACATGTACTCTTGTGGGTACCTTCATTGCACTATGCACTTGCACTTTTGAGCTGACCAATATATTTTCATCCATTTCCTCTGCCCGTGGCTCTGCTCGCCTAGCTATTTAACGTGGCGCCACCCTTGTTTTGGTGTTTCATTGTCATTTCCCTGCCATCTTTTCTGATTTTATACTGTGTATTTATTGTCACATCAATAAAGTTTTGTCCTTTTAGTGTTTTGGTTCTTTTGGTGCTTTTTTTCTTGTTCTGATTTTCCTGTGTACGCTCTGAACCGTTGCTACACACATCCTTGCACCCCTATATATATTGATCATGTTACCAGTGATACTATTTGTGGGTATTAGATTGGTGCATATGCTTTGATACTGATAGAGAATGTAGGTTGTGAGCCCTCGGGGACAGCGATGATGATGTGTGCGAAACTGTAAAGCGCTGCAGAATATGTTAGCACTATATAAAAATAAAGATTATTATTATGTAATAGGCGGCATAATAACAGGAAAACATTTTTGCACCTGGGTGAAGAAAGTCCAGATCTCGGGCTTATAATAAAAAATATTGCCAGCGTTCCTCCTGCTATTATCACTCTATGATCTAATTAATGACCCTCTATAAAATACTTATTTTTACATCTCTGCATATAAATCACATGGCAAATATCTAAGAATAAAACCGCTCTAATTTGTTATCAGCGGCTGCAAAACAAACTGCTGGGTCGTAATGACCACAGTGTGACGGCCAGATGTCCCTGCTTAAATCTGTACATAGAGATCGCTGTATCCGGGATTACTGACATATCACATATTCTGCTGTCATTGGAGCCGCAACTAAATAAATGTTTGCACCTTGTGCCAAGGTGGACCTGCGGGGAGAGCGGCTCATCACTCCATGGACCTCACCTCGCCCCTCCAGGTTACCTTAGAAACTAATCTTCAGTAGTAACCGGTCATATGGTCCTCAGCAAACTGATCAAGTTCCTGAGACCTTAATGTTACTAGAAATTACTTCCATTATACCTCTGATTAACGGGAACTCCTGTTATGTTTTATATTACGTTAAAGATGCAAAATATACTGCCTACTATAATACTGCCCCTATGTACAAGAATATAACTACTATAATACTGCCTCTTATGTACAAGAATATAACTACTATAATACTGCCTCTTATGTACAAGAATATACCTACTACAATACTGCCCCTATGTACAAGAATATAACTACTGTAATACTGCCCCTATGTACAAGAATATAACTACTATAATACTGCTCCTATGTACAAGAATATAACTACTATAATACTGCTCCTATGTACAAGAATATAACTACTATAATACTGCTCCTATGTACAAGAATATAACTACTATAATACTGCCCCTATATATAAGAATATAACTACTATAATACTGCTCCTATGTACAAGAAAATAACTACTATAATACTGCTCCAATGTACAAGAATATAACTACTATAATACTGCCCCTATGTACAAGAATATAACTACTATAATACTGCCTCTTATGTACAAGAATATACCTACTAAAATACTGCCCCTATGTACAAGAATATAACTACTATAATACTGCCCCTATGTACAAGAATATAACTACTGTAATACTGCCCCCTATGTACAAGAATATAACTACTATAATACTGCTCCTATGTACAAGAATATAGCTACTATAATACTGCTCCTATGTACAAGAATATAACTAATATAATACTGCTCCTATGTACAAGAATATAACTACTATAATACTGCTCCTATGTACAAGAATATAACTACTATAATACTGCTCCCTATATACAAGAATATAACTACTATAATACTGCTCCCTATGTACAAGAATATAACTACTATATAACTGCCCCTATGTACAAGAATATAACTACTATAATACTCCTCCTTTATACAAGAATATAACTACTATAATACTGCTCCTATGTACAAGACTATAACTACTATAATACTGCCCCTATGTACAAGAATATAACTACTATAATACTGCTCCTAAGTACAAGAATATAACTACTATAATACTGCTCCTATGTACAAGAATATAACTACTATAATACTGCTCCTATGTAAAAGAATATAACTACTATAATACTGCCCCTATGTACAAGAATATAACTACTATAATACTGCTCCCTATATACAAGAATATAACTACTATAATACTGCCCCTATGTACAAGAATATAACTACTATAATACTGCTCCTATGTACAAGAATATAACTACTATAATACTGCTCCTATGTACAAGAATATAACTACTATAATACTGCCCCCTATGTACAAGAATATAACTACTATAATACTGCCCCTATGTACAAGAATATAACTACTATAATACTGCCCCTATGTACAAGAATATAACTACTATAATACTGCTCCTATGTACAAAAATATAACTACTATAATACTGCCCCCTATGTACAAGAATATAACTACTATAATACTGCTCCCTATATACAAGAATATAACTACTATAATACTGCCCCTATGTACAAGAATATAACTACTATAATACTGCTCCTATGTACAAGAATATAACTACTATAATACTGCTCCTATGTACAAGAATATAACTACTATAATACTGCCCCCTATGTACAAGAATATAACTACTATAATACTGCCCCTATGTACAAGAATATAACTACTATAATACTGCCCCTGTGTACAAGAATATAACTACTATAATACTGCCCCTATGTACAAGAACATAGCTACTATAATACTGCTCCTATGTACAAGAATATAACTACTAAAATACTGCTACTATGTGCAAGAATATAACTACTATAATACTGCCTCTATGTACAAGAATGTAACTACTATAATACTGTCCCATATGTACAAGAATATAACTACTATAATACTGCCTCCTATGTACAAGAATATAACTAGTATAATACTACTCCGATGTACAAGAATATAACTACTATAATACTGCCGCTATGTACAAGAATATAACTACTATAATACTGCCCCTATGTACAAGAATATAACTACTATAATACTGCCCCTATGTACAAGAATATAACTACTATAATACTGCCGCTATATACAAGAATATAACTACTATAATACTGCTCCTATGTGCAAGAACATAGCTAATATAATACTGCCTCTATGTACAAGAATATAACTACTTTAATACTGCCCCCTATGTACAAGAACATAGCTAATATAATACTGCCCCTATGTACAAGAATACAACTACTACAATACTGCCCCTATGTACAAGAATATAACTACTATAACACTGCTCCCTATGTACAAGAACATAACTACTATAATACTGCCCCTATGTACAAGAATATAACTGTTGTGATTTTGCTTTTTGCTCCCTCTAGTGGTCATTAGTGATTTGACTCTGGAGCGTCTGCCTTTTCCTATATCCTCACCTGGGCCGTTAGTTCAGGGGCGTTGCTATATAAGCTCCCTGGACCTTCAGTTCAATGCCTGGCATCGTTGAAATCAGAGCTAATCTGTTGTGCTCTTGTCCTATGATCCTGGTTCCTGTATTTCTAGCTAAGTCTGCTTCCTTGCTTTTTGCTTTTGTTTTGTTTGGTATTTTTGTCCAGCTTGTTCCAATCTGTATCCTGACCTTTGCTGGAAGCTCTAGGGGGCTGGTGTTCTCCCCCCGGACCGTTAGACGGTTCGGGGGTTCTTGAATCTCCAGCGTGGATTTTTATAGGGTTTTTGTTGACCAGATAAGTTATCTTGCTATATTCTGCTATTAGTAAGCTGGCCTCTCTTTGCTGAACCTGGTTCATTTCTGTGTTTGTCATTTCCTCTTACCTCACCGTTATTATTTGTGGGGGGCTTGTATCTTGCTTTGGGGTCCCTTTCTCTGGAGGCAAGAGAGGTCTTTGTTTTCTTCTCCTAGGGGTAGTTAGATTCTCCGGCTGGCGCGAGTCATCTAGCGATCACCGTAGGCATGATCCCCGGCTACTTCTAGTGTTGGCGTTAGGAGTAGCTATTTGGTCAACCCAGTTACCACAGCCCTATGAGCTGGATTTTTGTATCTTGCAGACTTACACGTTCCTCTGAGACCCTGTCCACTGGGGTCATAACATATAACTACTATAATACTGCCCCTAAGTACAAAAATATAACTACTATAATACTGCTCCTATGTACAAGAATGTAACTACTATAATACTGCCCCTATGTACAAGAATATAACTACTATAATACTGCTCCTATGTGCAAGAACATAGCTAATATAATACTGCCCCTATGTACAAGAATATAACTACTACAATACTGCCCCTATGTACAAGAATATAACTACTATAACACTGCTCCCTATGTACAAGAATATAACTACTATAATACTGCCCCTATGTACAAGAATATAACTACTATAATACTGCCCCTATGTACAAGAATATAACTACTATAATACTGCTCCTATGTACAAGAATATAACTACTGTAATACTGCTCCTATGTACAAGAATATAACTACTATAATACTGCTCCTATGTACAAGAATATAACTACTATAATACTGCCCCCTATGTACAAGAATATAACTACTATAATACTGCCCACTATGTACAAGAATATAACTACTATAATACTGCCCCTATGTACAAGAATATAACTACTATAATACTGCTCCTATGTACAAGAATATAACTACTGTAATACTGCTCCCTATATACAAGAATATAACTACTATAATACTGCTCCCTATGTACAAGAATATAACTACTATATAACTGCCCCTATGTACAAGAATATAACTACTATAATACTCCTCCTTTATACAAGAATATAACTACTATAATACTGCTCCTATGTACAAGAATATAACTACTGTAATACTGCTCCTATGTACAAGAATATAACTACTATAATACTGCTCCTATGTACAAGAATATAACTACTATAATACTGCCCCCTATGTACAAGAATATCACTACTATAATACTGCCCACTATGTACAAGAACATAGCTACTATAATACTGCCCCCTATGTACAAGAACATAGCTACTATAATACTGCTCCTATGTACAAGAATAAAGCTACAATAATACTGCTTCTATGTACAAGAATATAACTAATATAATACTGCCCCTATGTACAGGAATAAAACTTACTACAATACTGCCCCTATGTACAAGAATATAACTACTATAACACTGCTCCCTATGTACAAGAATATAACTACTATAATACTGCCCCTATGTACAAGAATATAACTACTATAATACTGCCCCTATGTACAAGAATATAACTACTATAATACTGCTCCTATGTACAAGAATATAACTACTGTAATACTGCTCCTATGTACAAGAATATAACTACTATAATACTGCTCCTATGTACAAGAATATAACTACTATAATACTGCCCCCTATGTACAAGAATATAACTACTATAATACTGCCCACTATGTACAAGAATATAACTACTATAATACTGCCCCTATGTACAAGAATATAACTACTATAATACTGCTCCTATGTACAAGAATATAACTACTGTAATACTGCCCCTATGTACAAGAATATAACTACTATAATACTGCTCCTATGTACAAGAATATAACTACTGTAATACTGCTCCTATGTACAAGAATATAACTACTATAATACTGCTCCTATGTACAAGAATATAACTACTATAATACTGCCCCCTATGTACAAGAATATCACTACTATAATACTGCCCACTATGTACAAGAACATAGCTACTATAATACTGCCCCCTATGTACAAGAACATAGCTACTATAATACTGCTCCTATGTACAAGAATAAAGCTACAATAATACTGCTTCTATGTACAAGAATATAACTAATATAATACTGCCCCTATGTACAGGAATAAAACTTACTATAATACTGCCTCCTATGTACAAGAATATAACTACTATAATACTGCTCCCTATGTGCAAGAATATAACTACTATAATAATGCTACTATGTGCAAGAATATAATTACTATAATACTGCCCCTAAGTACAAGAATATAACTACTATAATACTGCCCCTATGTACAAGAATATAACTACTATAATACTGCCCACTATGTACAAGAATATAACTACTATAATACTGCCCCCTATGTACAAGAACATAGCTACTATAATACTGCTCCTATGTACAAGAATATAACAACTATAATACTGCTCCTATGTACACGAATATAGCTTATAGCTACAATAATACTGCTCCTATGCACAAGAATATAACTACCATAATACTGCCCCTATGTACATTAATAAAACTTACTATAATACTGCTCCTATGTACAAGAATATAACTACTATAATACTGCCCCTATGTACAAGAATTTAACTACAATAATACTGCTCCCTATGTACAAGAATATGACTACTATAATACTGCCCCTATGTACAAGAATAAATCTACTATAATACTGCTCCTATGTACAAGAATATAAGTACTATAATACTGTTCCCTATGGACAAGAATATAACTACTATAATACTGCTCCTATGTACAAGAATATAACTACTATAATACTGCCCCTATGTACAAGAATATAACTACTGTAATACTGCCCCTATGTAGAGGAATAAAACTTACTATAATACCGCCTCCTATGTACAAGAATATAACTACTATAATACTGCTCCTATGTACAAGAATATAACTACTATAATACTGCCCCCTATGTACAAGAATATAACTACTATAATACTGCCCCCTATGTACAAGAACATAGCTACTATAATACTGCTCCTATGTACAAGAATAAAGCTACTATAATACTGCTCCTATGTACCAGAATATAACTACTATAATACTGCCCCTATGTACAGGAATAAAACTTACTATAATACTGCCTACTATGTACAAGAATATAACTACTATAATACTGCTCCCTATGTGCAAGAATATAACTACTATAATAATGCTACTATGTGCAAGAATATAATTACTATAATACTGCCCCTAAGTACCAGAATATAACTACTATAATACTGCCCCTATGTACATTAATTAAACTTACTATAATACTGCTCCTATGTACAAGAATATAACTACTATAATACTGCCCCTATGTACAAGAATTTAACTACAATAATACTGCTCCCTATGTACAAGAATATAACTACTATAATACTACCCCTATGTACAAGAATATAACTACTATAATACTGCCCCTATGTACAAGAATATATCTACTATAATACTGCTCCTATGTACAAGAATATAACTACTATAACACTGCCCCTATGTACAAGAATATAACTACTATAATACTGTTCCCTATGGACAAGAATATAACTACTATAATACTGCTCCTATGTACAAGAATATAACTACTATAATACTGCCCCTATGTACAAGAATATAACTACTGTAATACTGCCCCTATGTAGAGGAATAAAACTTACTATAATACCGCCTCCTATGTACAAGAATATAACTACTATAATACTGCTCCTATGTACAAGAATATAACTACTATAATACTGCCCCCTATGTACAAGAATATAACTACTAT
This sequence comes from Ranitomeya variabilis, assembly GCF_051348905.1. Taxonomy (NCBI): domain Eukaryota; kingdom Metazoa; phylum Chordata; class Amphibia; order Anura; family Dendrobatidae; genus Ranitomeya; species Ranitomeya variabilis. The sequence continues at coordinate 232,993,089 of NC_135238.1, forward strand.
AATACTGCCCACTATGTACAATAACATAGCTACTATAATACTGCCCCCTATGTACAAGAACATAGCTACTATAATACTGCTCCTATGTACAAGAATAAAGCTACTATAATACTGCTTCTATGTACCAGAATATAACTACTATAATACTGCCCCTATGTACAGGAATAAAACTTACTATAATACTGCCTACTATGTACAAGAATATAACTACTATAATACTGCTCCCTATGTGCAAGAATATAACTACTATAATAATGCTACTATGTGCAAGAATATAATTACTATAATACTGCCCCTAAGTACAAGAATATAACTACTATAATACTGCTCCTATGTACAAGAATATAACTACTATGATACTGCCACTATGTACAAGAATATGACTACTATAATACTGCTCCTATGTACAAGAATATGACTACTATAATACTGCTCCTATGTACAAGAATATAACTACTATAATACTGCCCCCTATGTACAAGAATATAACTACTATAATACTGCTCCTATGTAAAGGAATATAACTACTATAATACTGCTCCTATGTACAAGAATGTAACTACTATAATACTGCCCCTATGTACAAGAATATAACTACTATAATACTGCCCCTATGTACAAGAATATAACTACTATAATACTTCCGCTATATACAAGAATATAACTACTATAATACTGCTCCTATGTGCAAGAACATAGCTAATATAATACTGCCTCTATGTACAAGAATATAACTACTTTAATACTGCCCCCTATGTACAAGAACATAGCTAATATAATACTGCCCCTATGTACAAGAATATAACTACTACAATACTGCCCCTATGTACAAGAATATAACTACTATAACACTGCTCCCTATGTACAAGAATATAACTACTATAATACTGCCCCTATGTACAAGAATATAACTACTATAATACTGCCCCTATGTACAAGAATATAACTACTATAATACTGCTCCTATGTACAAGAATGTAACTACTATAATACTGCCCCTATGTACAAGAATATAACTACTATAATACTGCCCCTATGTACAAGAATATAACTACTATAATACTGCCGCTATATACAAGAATATAACTACTATAATACTGCTCCTATGTGCAAGAACATAGCTAATATAATACTGCCTCTATGTACAAGAATATAACTACTTTAATACTGCCCCCTATGTACAAGAACATAGCTAATATAATACTGCCCCTATGTACAAGAATATAACTACTACAATACTGCCCCTATGTACAAGAATATAACTACTATAACACTGCTCCCTATGTACAAGAATATAACTACTATAATACTGCCCCTATGTACAAGAATATAACTACTATAATACTGCCCCTATGTACAAGAATATAACTACTATAATACTGCTCCTATGTACAAGAATATAACTACTGTAATACTGCTCCTATGTACAAGAATATAACTACTATAATACTGCTCCTATGTACAAGAATATAACTACTATAATACTGCCCCCTATGTACAAGAATATAACTACTATAATACTGCCCACTATGTACAAGAATATAACTACTATAATACTGCCCCTATGTACAAGAATATAACTACTATAATACTGCTCCTATGTACAAGAATATAACTACTGTAATACTGCCCCTATGTACAAGAATATAACTTCTGTAATACTGCTCCTATGTACAAGAATATAACTACTGTAATACTGCTCCTATGTACAAGAATATAACTACTATAATACTGCCCACTATGTACAAGAACATAGCTACTATAATACTGCCCCCTATGTACAAGAACATAGCTACTATAATACTGCTCCTATGTACAAGAATAAAGCTACAATAATACTGCTTCTATGTACAAGAATATAACTAATATAATACTGCCCCTATGTACAGGAATAAAATTTACTATAATACTGCCTCCTATGTACAAGAATATAACTACTATAATACTGCCTCCTATGTACAAGAATATAACTAGTATAATACTGCCCCTATGTACAAGAATATAACTACTATAATACTGCCGCTATATACAAGAATATAACTACTATAATACTGCTCCTAAGTGCAAGAACATAGCTAATATAATACTGCCTCTATGTACAAGAATATAACTACTTTAATACTGCCCCCTATGTACAAGAACATAGCTAATATAATACTGCCCCTATGTACAAGAATATAACTACTACTATACTGCCCCTATGTACAAGAATATAACTACTATAACACTGCTCCCTATGTACAAGAATATAACTACTATAATACTGCCCCTATGTACAAGAATATAACTACTATAATACTGCCCCTATGTACAAGAATATAACTACTATAATACTGCTCCTATGTGCAAGAATATAACTACTATAATACTGCCCACTATGTACAAGAACATAGCTACTATAATACTGCCCCCTATGTACAAGAACATAGCTACTATAATACTGCTCCTATGTACAAGAATAAAGCTACAATAATACTGCTTCTATGTACAAGAATATAACTAATATAATACTGCCCCTATGTACAGGAATAAAACTTACTATAATACTGCCTCCTATGTACAAGAATATAACTACTATAATACTGCTCCCTATGTGCAAGAATATAACTACTATAATAATGCTACTATGTGCAAGAATATAATTACTATAATACTGCCCCTAAGTACAAGAATATAACTACTATAATACTGCCCCTATGTACAAGAATATAACTACTATAATACTGCCCACTATGTACAAGAATATAACTACTATAATACTGCCCCCTATGTACAAGAACATAGCTACTATAATACTGCTCCTATGTACACGAATATAGCTTATAGCTACAATAATACTGCTCCTATGCACAAGAATGTAACTACTATAATACTGCCCCTATGTACATTAATAAAACTTACTATAATACTGCTCCTATGTACAAGAATATAACTACTATAATACTGCCCCAATGTACAAGAATTTAACTACAATAATACTGCTCCCTATGTACAAGAATATGACTACTATAATACTGCCCCTATGTACAAGAATATATCTACTATAATACTGCTCCTATGTACAAGAATATAATTACTATAATACTGTTCCCTATGTACAAGAATATAACTACTATAATACTGCTCCTATGTACAAGAATATAACTACTATAATACTGCCCCTATGTACAAGAATATAACTACTGTAATACTGCCCCTATGTAGAGGAATAAAACTTACTATAATACTGCCTCCTATGTACAAGAATATAACTACTATAATACTGCTCCTATGTACAAGAATATAACTACTATAATACTGCCCCCTATGTACAAGAATATAACTACTATAATACTGCCCACTATGTACAAGAACATAGCTACTATAATACTGCCCCCTATGTACAAGAACATAGCTACTATAATACTGCTCCTATGTACAAGAATAAAGCTACTATAATACTGCTTCTATGTACAAGAATATAACTACTATAATACTGCCCCTATGTATAGGAATAAAACTTACTATAATACTGCCTACTATGTACAAGAATATAACTACTAAAATACTGCTCCCTATGTGCAAGAATATAACTACTATAATAATGCTACTATGTGCAAGAATATAATTACTATAATACTGCCCCTAAGTACAAGAATATAACTACTATAATACTGCCCCTATGTACAAGAATATAACTACTATAATACTGCCACTATGTACAAGAATATAACTACTATAATACTGCCCCTATATACAAGAATATAACTACTATAATACTGCCCCCTATGTACAAGAATATAACTACTATAATACTGCTCCTATGTACAAGAATATAACTACTATAATACTGCCCCCTATGTACAAGAATATAACTACTATAATACTGCCCCTATGTACAAGAATATAACTACTATAATACTGCCCCTGTGTACAAGAATATAACTACTATAATACTGCCCCTATGTACAAGAACATAGCTACTATAATACTGCTCCTATGTACAAGAATATAACTACTAAAATACTGCTACTATGTGCAAGAATATAACTACTATAATACTGCCTCTATGTACAAGAATGTAACTACTATAATACTGTCCCCTATGTACAAGAATATAACTACTATAACACTGCTCCCTATGTACAAGAATATAACTACTATAATACTGCCCCTATGTACAAGAATATAACTACTATAATACTGCCCCTATGTACAAGAATATAACTACTATAATACTGCTCCTATGTACAAGAATATAACTACTGTAATACTGTTCCTATGTACAAGAATATAACTACTATAATACTGCTCCTATGTACAAGAATATAACTACTATAATACTGCCCCCTATGTACAAGAATATAACTACTATAATACTGCCCACTATGTACAAGAATATATCTACTATAATACTGCCCCTATGTACAAGAATATAACTATTATAATACTGCTCCTATGTACAAGAATATAACTACTGTAATACTGCTCCTATGTACAAGAATATAACTACTATAATACTGCTCCTATGTACAAGAATATAACTACTATAATACTGCCCCCTATGTACAAGAATATAACTACTATAATACTGCCCACTATGTACAAGAACATAGCTACTATAATACTGCCCCCTATGTACAAGAACATAGCTACTATAATACTGCTCCTATGTACAAGAATAAAGCTACAATAATACTGCTTCTATGTACAAGAACATAACTAATATAATACTGCCCCTATGTACAAGAATATAACTACTATAATACTGCCTCCTATGTACAGGAATATAACTACTATAATACTGCTCCCTATGTGCAAGAATATAACTACTATAATAATGCTACTATGTGCAAGAATATAATTACTATAATACTGCCCCTAAGTACAAGAATATAACTACTATAATACTGCCCCTATGTACAAGAATATAACTACTATAATACTGCCCACTATGTACAAGAATATAACTACTATAATACTGCCCCCTATGTACTAGAACATAGCTACTATAATACTGCTCCTATGTACAAGAATATAACAACTATAATACTGCTCCTATGTACACGAATATAGCTTATAGCTACAATAATACTGCTCCTATGCACAAGAATGTAACTACTATAGTACTGCCCCTATGTACATTAATAAAACTTACTATAATACTGCCTCCTATGTACAAGAATATAACTACAATAATACTGCTCCCTATGTACAAGAATATGACTACTATAATACTGCCCCTATGTACAAGAATATATCTACTATAATACTGCTCCTATGTACAAGAATATAAGTACTATAATACTGTTCCCTATGTACAAGAATATAACTACTATAATACTGCCCCTATGTACAAGAATATAACTACTATAATACTGCCCCTATGTACAAGAATATAACTACTGTAATACTGCCCCTATGTAGAGGAATAAAACTTACTATAATACTGCCTCCTATGTACAAGAATATAACTACTATAATACTGCTCCTATGTACAAGAATATAACTACTATAATACTGCCCCCTATGTACAAGAATATAACTACTATAATACTGCCCACTATGTACAAGAACATAGCTACTATAATACTGCCCCCTATGTACAAGAACATAGCTACTATAATACTGCTCCTATGTACAAGAATAAAGCTACTATAATACTGCTTCTATGTACAAGAATATAACTACTATAATACTGCCCCTATGTACAGGAATAAAACTTACTATAATACTGCCTCCTATGTACAAGAATATAACTACTATAATACTGCTCCCTATGTGCAAGAATATAACTACTATAATAATGCTACTATGTGCAAGAATATAATTACTATAATACTGCCCCTAAGTACAAGAATATAACTACTATAATACTGCCCCTATGTACAAGAATATAACTACTATAATACTGCCCACTATGTACAAGAATATAACTACTATAATACTGCCCCCTATGCACAAGAATATAACTACTATAATACTGCTCCTATGTACACGAATATAGCTTATAGCTACAATAATACTGCTCCTATGCACAAGAATATAACTACTATAATACTGCCCACTATGTACAAGAATATAACTACTATAATACTGCCTCCTATGTACAAGAATATAACTACAATAATACTGCTCCCTATGTACAAGAATATGACTACTATAATACTGCCCCTATGTACAAGAACATATCTACTATAATACTGCTCCTATGTACAAGAATATAAGTACTATAATACTGTTCCCTATGTACAAGAATATAACTACTATAATACTACCCCTATGTACAAGAATATAACTACTATAATACTGCCCCTATGTAGAGGAATAAAACTTACTATAATACTGCCTCCTATGTACAAGAATATAACTACTATAATACTGCTCCTATGTACAAGAATATAACTACTATAATACTGTTCCCTATGTAGAAGAATATAACTAACTAGCTATTGAACCCGTTCTATGCCTGGGTGGTGAGCATTTATATTGGTATATGGTCTCCATCCTGGTATGCATACGTCCCAACTTTTGAAGATGGGAAAGAGGGACAAAGTTTGTGGCGCGCAATGCGCGCCACGGCAAATTTTAGGCCACGCATCTGACCACACCCATTCATAATTAGTCACACCCATATCCACGTCCCAACCACACCCATTTAGCACTGCTGATCACACTGTTTCATATACAATAATTAAACAAAAAAATATGGCCACACAGTGCTCCATACCGTATAATGGCCACACATGATGCTCCATACTGTATAATGGCCACACATGATGCTCCATACTGTATAATGGCCGCACATGATGCTCCATACTGTATAATGGCCGCACATGATGCTCCATATTGTATAATGACCGCACATGATGCTCCATACCGTATAATGGCCACACATGATGCTCCATACTGTATAATGGCCACACATGATGCTCAATACTGTATAATGGCCACACAGTGCTCCATACTGTATAATGGCCGCACATGATGCTCCATATTGTATAATGACCGCACATGATGCTCCATACTGTATAATGGCCACACATGATGCTCCATACTGTATAATGACCGCACATGATGCTCCATGCTGTATAATGACCGCACATGATGCTCCATACTGTATAATGACCGCACATGATGCTCCATATTGTATAATGACCACACATGATGCTCCATACTGTATAATGGCCACACATGATGCTCCATACTGTATAATGACCGCACATGATGCTCCATATTGTTTAATGACCGCACATGATGCTCTATACTGTATAATGGCCACACATGATGCTCCATACTGTATAACGACCACACATGATGCTCAATACTGTATAATGACCCCACATGATGCTCCATACTGTATAATGGCCACACACAGTTCTCCATACTGTATAATAATCCCACATGATGCTCAATACTGTATAATGACCCCCCCTCCTGTATGCATGGCTCATCTCCCTCCCATCCCATATACATGGCTCATATCCCCCCTCCTGTATGCATGGCTCATATTCCCCCCCCTGTATGCATGGCTCATATCCCCCCCCCTGTATGCATGGCTCATATTCCCCCCCCCCCCCGAATGCATGGCTCATATTATTCCCCCCCTGAATGCATGGCTCATATTCCCCCCCCTGAATGCATGGCTCATATTTCCCCCCCTGAATGCATGGCTCATATTCCCCCCCACTGAATGCATGGCTCATATTCCCCCCCCCCGAATGCATGGCTCATATTCCCCCCTGGATGCATGGCTTATCTCTCCACCCCCCACGCCCCCGCTCCTGCTCCCATCTTGCATGGCGCGCCGGCTTATGTCCTCCTTCATCCCCCCGTCCCCCGTCCCTCATACTCACTTGTTTCACATCGCGCGGCCGCACCGATGTCCCGACTCCCGGCGCAGCACCTTCTTCCTGCGTGAGCGGTCACGTGATACCGCTCATTAAGGTCATGAATATGTGCATATTCATGACCTTAATGAGCGGTACCACGTGACCGCTCATTCAGGACGAGCTGTGTATGCCGAGACCAGGCATCGCTGGAGCAAGGTGAGTATCGTCTTCAAGGAGGGCGGGTGTCTTCAAGGAGGGCGGGTGGGAGGCGGGCGGGGGGGGGGTGCGGGGGGGTTGGTGAGTCGGGAGGTGACCCAGGGCTTGGCTTAACACAGGGGTGTGGCTTAACACAAAGGGGTGTGTCGGTTCGCTTTTCCTGCTGTCTGCGGGATCAGAACGTACCATGCGGGACTGCGGGGCAAAGCATCAAATCTGGGACAGTCCCGAACAATGAGGGACAGTTGGGAGCTATGCTGGTATGTGTTGCTTCCATCCTGCGCCCTAATCTTGTCATGTGCTGCTACCATCTTGCGCCCCCATCCTGTCATGTGCAGCCTCCATCCTGTTTTGTGTGCCTCCATCTTGTGATGTGCTACTGTCTTCCTGAGCACTCATCCTGTCACATGCTCCCATCCTGTACCCCAATCCTGTCATGTGGTGGTCCCATCCTGTACCCCAATCCTGTCATGTGGTGCTCCCATACTCCACCCCAATCCTGTCATGTGCTGCTACCATCTTGCACCCCCATCCTGTTATTTGCTACTATCTTCCTGCGCCCCATGCTGTCATGTGCTGCTCCCATCCTGCGCCCTCATCCTGTCATGTAGTGCTTGCATCCTGCACCCACATGCTGTCATGTGCTGCTCCCATCCTGCGCCTCCATTTTGGTTATGTGCTGCTCCCATCCTGCGCCCCATCCTTTCATGTGCTGCTCTCATCCTGCGCCCCCATCCTGTCACATGCTGCTCCCATCCTGCGCCCTTATCCTGCCATGTGCTGCTCCTATCTTGTGCCCCCATCCTGTCATGTGCTGCTCCCATCCTGCGCCCCGGTTCTGTCATGTGCTGCTCCCATCCTGAGCCCCGATTCTGTCATGTGCTGCTCCCATCCTGTGCCCCCATGCTGTCATGCGCTGCTCCCATGTTGAGCCCCCATTCTGTCATGTACTGTTCCCATCCTACGCCCCAGTTCTGTCATGTGGTGCTCCCATCCTGTGGCCCCATTCTGTCATTTGCTGCTCCCATCCTGCGCCCCCATCCTGTCATGTGCTGCTCCCATTCTGCGCCCCCGTTCTGTCATGTGCTGCTTCCATCCTGCACCCCCGTTCTGTCATGTGCTGCTTCCATCCTGCACCCCCGTTCTGTCTTGTGCTGCCCTATTCTGTCATGTGCTGCTCTATTCTGTAATGTGCTGCTCCCATCCATATGCCCCATACGCTGCTCCATAAAGGTTGTTGGCCCCCATAAGATGCTCCATAGTATATGCCTCATATGCTGCTCCATTATGGTTGATGGCCCCCATAAGATGCTCCATAGGATTATATGCCCTGTATGCTGATACAATAAAAAAAAAAAAAAAACATACTCACCTATCGTCGCTGGGCACCGAGTGCTGGGGGCCTGAGCAGGCGGGGACACCGGCGCGCTGTGGGGGGGGGGGGGGGGCTGGCTCAGGCTCCCGGCACTTGCTATGGTCACCTGGCCCTGATCCACTGCTGCTTGTCGCTCCCTCTTCCGGGTCCTCTGCCTGTGACTGTTCAGTCAGAGGGCGGCGCACATTAAGCGCGTCATCACGCCCTCTGAACTGAACGTCACAGGCAGAGGATGTGGAGGACGGAGCAGCGCGCATCTGGAGCGCCCCCACACCGCCGCAGGGCCTAGGGGTACCCGGAGCCGGGCCTCTGGGTCTCAGTCCTGGGGTTGTCACGGTGGCTAGACCCGGTCCGTGGCCCTGTTTGTCAGTGGGGGACGTCCGGTAGAATAAGTGATGATGATGATGCAGTAACGGTGGTGTAGCGGTGCAGTTGTGGGGTGCAGGTCGCGGTAAATAACGAGGACACCAGGTTGCAGTCTCTTTACCTCTTTACTGGAGATCTCTCAGTCCGCAGTCCAGAATACGGTTCACCAGGCTGCGCAAGTCCGGTCGGTCCGATGGCACTTCCAGAGTTCTCCTCACAGGTGGAAATCAGTGCCCTCCTTCTTAGCGCTATGTGTTGTAGTCCTTCCCTGCTGTGCTCACGGAAAGTACCCCACAACCGTTGTGTCTGTTTCTTAAGTTCCCTCACAACTCGATTCACTGATGTTCTTCTCGTATTCCATCCCTCCCTGTTATTCAGGTTGGAACGGCACCCGTTTGTCAGGTAGGCCTGGAGTTCTTCCGGGACCCTAGAGACGCCCCTCTCCCGCAATTGCCCCCCAAGACTTCATAGGTGATATGTGGTAGACAGCCCGCCTTAAACTGACTGCCCTGCCGCTGTTTGGAGTATGGCTTGAAGCTGTATGCTATTCCACTCCCTCGGCGTTCCGGCCACCGGTAATGCGCCTCAGTAGGATGTTGCTCCGGTCCTACAGCATGACCCCTACTGGTATTCTCCTTTTTGCTTGATCTCGTTTCTCACTCAGCACAATCTATCTCGCTTCTAGTCCTTTCTTGGGCACCGCCGCTATGCTGAGCAGGCACGGTCCCGTTACGTTCTTTCTAATGCCAAGCCTCTGCCAGGATCCCACCCCTGACAGAGACCCTACTGTCTCTTCCTCCACAACACCCTCTGCCACAAGGTGTTGCTTCGTTCAATCCAGTCAGCTTTCTCCTCTAACTTCCTGCCTGACCCCCAGTTTACCCACTATGGTGGGGAGTGGCCTAATGAATAGAACCCTTAGCTCCCCCCGGAGGCCCTGCTGTGAAACATATTGGTGTCTGTGATACCTGGTCAGATGAACTCCTTCAGTGCCATCGAACGCACCATGGCTCCCCATAGTGGCGGATCCACAGTACTGCAACGACCAGGACTCTGGGGCGCTGCACTCCCCCCTGGTTAAACACAGTACTCCGGGACTGGGAAGAAAACAACAATACAGGTTAGCAAAAAGACATACAATTTTCGTTGAGTGCAAAACAATAAGTATACTTGAACAGGCTTCCCTTTATGGGAGGTGAGGACACTTTAACGTTACAAACATAATTAAATATCATAGCAACAGGCTACAATTAGCTCTCATTACCCAACCGGGTATTCTACTAGATGCAAACATTACTGACCAATAATTTAACTTTGCCTTTAAGGATATACACTCTTAATCCGCTAAAGACCTTCCTATAATCACATTATAAGGTATTTTAACTTTGCATTCGCCTTCTTTGGAATCTGCAGGACCGCCTGTCCTAACGGCACCAGACCTACTGCCTCTCCTTTCTGTTACAGGACCGCCCCGTTCAGCCAGGGCCTACTGCCTTTTCAACTACTATACACAGTATAGAACATAACTTTTCTTTCAGTTTGAGAACACTGAGCCGGCTCTACTTGGCTCCTATAAGGACTCACTCACTAACCCCTACGGGTTCACTTTCTGTCCTTAGTAACACATTATTAACTTTCTATGGGGACTCAGGGTTTACCTTCTATCCTCACCTTCGTTATTACTTCCTTTCTTTCAACTATGCAGGACTCTAATTCCTCCCCTACGGGCTCTCTGCATCTTTCTTTTTAAAGAACATTATCTAGGTTTCACATTTCAAACAGATTAAACACACATAACTTTTCTTTATGCAAAAACAGTTACATTTCTTCCAGAGCATCAACATATTACTGTTCTAAAACAGTATCACTTTTCAAGTTCAGGTCAAACATCCCCTTTAAGAGGGGATCAAGTCTTTCTGAGGTAGCTCGTCTTCTCAGCCTACCAGTCTTTGCTCAGCAAAGGTTCCAGAACGGTGTCTTCGCAAAGAGTCTTTAAGTAAAACCAGTAGAAAGCGCCTTTAAGAAGGTGCAAACTATTTACAAGAAAGTTTGGATCATGCACTGTTCATGATTTCTCAGTTTGTAAAACTTGTGCAAAACTGGTAGGAAAAGCAAACAATAGGGATCCCGGGTCAACTAAGGGATCCATAAAGAGTTAACCCTGAGCGGGTTTAGCAGCAAACAGTTCACAAACAGTTAACGGGAAAACTATTTACATTTTCAGGTTTCCGAGGTTTACTCTTGTTCAGGTGGCCGGGGGTCCGGGCCTCCGGCTGCTGTGGCGCCGGTGCCCGTGGCCCGAACGTGAAGGTGAACTCGGCTGGCCAACTCGGTGGCTGCTACCAGGCGCACCGTTGCAATGGTGACAAGGTCGGGTGCTCCTGGGACCAGGTCCGGAGTAGTGAGTGTCGCGGCTCCAGACATACACCGCCGAACGTTCCGTGCATACCACCCGAGCGGGTTCTGGTGGCGGTTGTAGGTCACCTGATCCCCCTTTTGCAACGGTTCTCCGCCTCGGCCACAGCAGGGAGTCCTTACGTTACAGTGCGCAACAAAAACATCAGTATCCAATCCCGGCTCATGTATGAGGCCCCATCCCCTTTTTACATGGTAGGCCAACACAGTTCCCCGCCTGACCGCGTCTCGGTCATCCCATGCCGGAGGGGATTGTTGTACTTTCAATGGACCCATCAACTCGACCTCTTTCCGTCCTTCCCAATGTAGGATCAAGCACTGTCTATATTGTTCCCACGTAAGCACCGCAAGAGTGAATCCGTTCTCCCGGGATCCATCTGTCCCAACCCAGGGGTTGTCCCACCGAAGAACTACCCCGTCTGGGCTCACATCCACAGGTTCCCCCATTCTAGTCGGCAGCGGTGGCACCATCCTTCCCAGGGCATCGGGGGGTAATACCATTAACCCCGCTGAGAAGCGTCGACCCTCACTGAGATGGGGGCCGATCGTGGAAGCGGGCTCGTGGGGGGGCGCAGGGGCGCTCTCCGTACCTGCGCCTGATGTGGTTCCATCGATGCCGATCTGGTCCATTAACAAGGGTGCTGGAATCGGCCGTAGCCCGGACCGCGGCTCCTCCGATGCGGTCCCCGAACGCTGTTCCGCTCGCTGTGGTTCCTCCTCCGCTGACTCCGAGGCCAGGATTGGGGGACTCGGCTCCGCTATCTGTTCCAAAGGCTTCGGATCCGCCGGCTGTAGAGGACACGGGTCCACCTCTAGTGAATGAGGGTAAGCCGGGACTGCTCCTTCCCCGTTCCGGCACTCGCTGTTCTTCATCATGATCTGCTGATCGGTGGCAATGCATGCATCTGACTCCGCCATTTCTCCGAGGTCGGGCTTCTTCATCACCCGCTTCCCGCCGTTGCAAATCAGGAGGTTGTCCTCTGCTTTGGGGCAGGTCATCTCCTTGCAGCCAGAAGCGCAGGGGGCGGTATCCATTTATCGCGCCATTCTGGTAGTCTCCTCCCATAGCACGCCCTCCTTCTTCTCCGAAGTAGCAATGGCGGCGGCTTTTGGCGGGAACTTCTCTTGGTCAATGGTAGCACACAGTCTTTGCAATAAAGTACAGTTCAAGCACAACAAATCACAGTTCCAAGGCACACATGACCTGATTCTTCAGGCTTAAGTAGATCCTGTTCGTGACGCCAAGTTGGAGCGCCCCCACACCGCCGCAGGGCCTAGGGGTACCCGGAGCCGGGCCTCTGGGTCTCAGTCCTGGGGTTGTCACGGTGGCTAGACCCGGTCCATGGCCCTGTTTGTCAGTGGGGGACGTCCGGTAGAATAAGTGATGATGATGATGCAGTAACGGTGGTGTAGCGGTGCAGTTGTGGGGGTGCAGGTCGCGGTAAATAACGAGGACACCAGGTTGCAGTCTCTTTACCTCTTTACTGGAGATCTCTCAGTCCGCAGTCCAGAATACGGTTCACCAGGCTGCGCAAGTCCGGTCGGTCCGATGGCACTTCCAGAGTTCTCCTCACAGGTGGAAATCAGTGCCCTCCTTCTTAGCGCTATGTGTTGTAGTCCTTCCCTGCTGTGCTCACGGAAAGTACCCCACAACCGTTGTGTCTGTTTCTTAAGTTCCCTCACAACTCGATTCACTGATGTTCTTCTCGTATTCCATCCCTCCCTGTTATTCAGGTTGGAACGGCACCCGTTTGTCAGGTAGGCCTGGAGTTCTTCCGGGACCCTAGAGACGCCCCTCTCCCGCAATTGCCCCCCAAGACTTCATAGGTGATATGTGGTAGACAGCCCGCCTTAAACTGACTGCCCTGCCGCTGTTTGGAGTATGGCTTGAAGCTGTATGCTATTCCACTCCCTCGGCGTTCCGGCCACCGGTAATGCGCCTCAGTAGGATGTTGCTCCGGTCCTACAGCATGACCCCTACTGGTATTCTCCTTTTTGCTTGATCTCGTTTCTCACTCAGCACAATCTATCTCGCTTCTAGTCCTTTCTTGGGCACCGCCGCTATGCTGAGCAGGCACGGTCCCGTGACGTTCTTTCTAATGCCAAGCCTCTGTCAGGATCCCACCCCTGACAGAGACCCTACTGTCTCTTCCTCCACAACACCCTCTGCCACAAGGTGTTGCTTCGTTCAATCCAGTCAGCTTTCTCCTCTAACTTCCTGCCTGACCCCCAGTTTACCCACTATGGTGGGGAGTGGCCTAATGAATAGAACCCTTAGCTCCCCCCGGAGGCCCTGCTGTGAAACATATTGGTGTCTGTGATACCTGATCAGATGAACTCCTTCAGTGCCATCGAACGCACCATGGCTCCCCATAGTGGCGGATCCACAGTACTGCAACGACCAGGACTCTGGGGCGCTGCACATCGGTGGAACGGGTGACAGGTGAATATAGCATACTCACCCTCCTGGCACGTCCCTGCTTCTCCGTTGGAGATCGCGGTGTGCGTTCAGTGCTTACGCATACCGCGATCTCCTGGGAGCGTCACTCTGTGGGGTCCAGACTGCGCCGGTGCTTGCGCTTGCGCAGTCTATAAAGGCTTCGGACAGAGTGACGCTCCCAGCGTTATATTATAGATATAATACTGCCCCCTATGTACAAGAATATAACTACTATAATACTGCTCCTATGTACAAGAATATAACTACTATAATACTGCTCCTATATACAAGAATATAACTACTATAATACTGCCCCTATGTACAAGAATATAACTACTATGATACTGCCCCATGTACAAGAATATAACTACTATAATACTGCTCCTATGTACAAGAATATAACTACTATAATACTGCTCCTATGTACAAGAATATAACTACTATAATACTGCTCCTATATACAAGAATATAACTACTATAATACTGCCCCATGTACAAGAATATAACTACTATAATACTGCCCCTAAGTACAAGAATATAACTACTATAATACTGCCCCCTATGTACAAGAATATAACTACTATAATACTGCCCCCTATGTACAAGAATATAACTACTATAATACTGCTCCTATGTACAAGAATATAACTACTATAATACTGCCCCCTATGTACAAGAATATAACTACTATAATACTGCCCCCTATGTACAAGAATATAACTACTATAATACTGCCCCTATGTACAAGAATATAACTACTATAATACTGCTCCTATGTACAAGAATATAACTACTATAATACTGCTCCTATGTACAAGAATATAACTACTATAATACTGTCCCTATGTACAAGAATATAACTACTATAATACTGCTCCTATGTACAAGAATATAACTACTATAATACTGCTCCTATGTACAAGAATATAACTACTATAATACTGCTCCTATGTACAAGAATATAACTACTATAATACTGTCCCTATGTACAAGAATATAACTACTATAATACTGCCCCTATGTACAAGAATATAACTACTATAATACTGCTCCCTATGTACAAGAATATAACTACTATAATACTGCCTCCTATGTACAACAATAGAACTACTATAGTGCGTATATACTTGTCATGTGCCAGTCTTTACTGATACTGAACTGGTACATGAGAAGTTTTGGGCCACTTTTCAGCATGCTCCGGCCATTTCCGGTTGTCTTTTGTGATCAGGATTAGAGATGAGCGAATTCGCTCGGGTTCCTTCTTATTCGGCAAGCTGCAGAGGGAACCTGGTTACTGGATACAGGACGATCCAGTAAGCTGGGTTCCCTCTGCAGTTTGCCGAATAAGAAGGAACCCGAGCGAATTCGCTCATCTCTAATCCTGATTTCTTCATTGACCTTTATGTTGGATTGGGAGAGGTCTCTCTGCTGCTTCTGCTGTTGATCTCTTGCCCCCCCTTGTGGTGACTTAGAAGAATGTTCACATAAGGAGATTCCTCTATTCTTACATAGTAAGGGACACATTTATTTGCCATATTGTGTTACATTTTGTGATGTTTTTCCATATAAGTGATGGAATCACTAGACATAACATGAGGTCCGTGTGCAGGCGCTGTGTATATGGGTATGGGGCATATTTAATGTGTCCGGGACTGGAATACAAAGTACAGAAGCCACAATGTATCATTAAAGATAAGTTTATTGCTATCAGCATGACTGTGGAACCGAGTGAGTGGTCAGTCCATGGCCGGGATGGGGAGCTGGATGGGGTCGTCCTTAGTGCTGGATCCGGCGGATGGACTGGATCTGGTTAGTGTGCGCCTGAGTGCTGTATTCATTGTAGCTCCTGAATTCACCATTGTGTCTGTCCCTCTCCAGCACATACTGGTAGCCTCTGTATCCAGGGAACTGGTACCCTACCCAGCTGTGGAGAGCAGAGATGCCGGGTGAGAGGGGTGACATGGGCGCAGCCGGTGGCGGGGGGTGCTCTGTGCAGGGCCGGCGGGGGTCCCCGAGGTCAGATACCATCACTCTATGAGATGGAAATAAACATTTAAGGGGAGACAGGAGAAGATGATACTCACGCTCCGGAGCTGACCTTGATTGAAGCCACCTCTTTGGAGCACCAGCCCATGGCCTGCAGGGAGGGGTAGTCATCGCAAAGCTCAAACTTTCGGCCCTGGAAGTTTTCACCTTCGTATAAAGTCACTTTACTGTCGCTGTGATTCTGTAGTAAAAAAAAAGTGATCCATACAATTACCCACAGAAATAAGGATGGTAACCTCATCGCTCATTACGTCTGTGGTCTCCTTACTGCGCATTTCACAGGTCGGAAGGACAGAAGATGTTCGGTTCTGTAGCCACTGTTTCCACTCCATGCCTCAAATCGAGGGTAATCGCCCTTCTCAAGGATGAACTGCTGCCCCTGGAGTTCGGGGTATTCAAACCCAACCCATCTGGGTGGAAGAAGAACACATTGGGGTCAGTGTGGGGTCGATGTCTAGAAATTCCCTAGAATATACTTTAGATAACGATGTTGGACTGATACAATGAGCAGCGGCCGCTCGGTGACGTCAACTTTATGATAACTTTGTGCAAAATACATAATAAAGATATGTCCTCGGCGCCATCTGGTGGTAATAAGTGGTGGTGACACCTACGGGCCATTTTCAACTTTGATGGAACGGATCTTGCGGAATCCTCTCTCCATAATGTTGGGACATTCAATGAGGAATTCAGATCTCTTCCCCTGGAAGTTTTCTTCCTCCCAAACAGTCACTTTCCACTGACCCAAGGTTTCCATTGGCTGGCTGGTCATTATAATTCACTATAAAAAGAGGGTTCAAGTGTTCAGAGCCGTGTAGTGTACGTTTATTTATTTTATCATATTTTACTAAGTTATAATATGGGAATTACTGGTGTGGCAATTCCGAAAGTCAAAATCTGTGCACAAAATATTAAAACAGATGCAAAACTTGGGTTTCTGTGCTGTTTTTTTTTTATGGATGAATGTGTAACAGTGTCTCATGTAATGTCTATTTCTGTAGCAGAGGGGCAATTAGGCGCTCTCAGGCACCAGGATCTAGGTGCCACAGCTACCTCTGCACCTCATATAGCTGCATCTCTCATAGCAGTGACTTACATACTAACAATTGTAAAGAAAAAAAATGGCTTTATAAATCTATATTCCCTAGTGGTGACTGTCTAAATCTGTATGTAGTGAGCTCCCTCTAGGTGGTGACTGTCTAAATCTGTATGTAGTGATCTCCCTCTAGTGGTGGCTGTATAAATTTGTATGTAGTGAGCTCCTCCTAGTGGTGACTGTATAAATCTGTATGTATTAAACTCCCCCTAGTGGTGGCTGTATAAATCTGTATGTAGTGAGCTCCTCCTAGTGGTGACTGTATAAATCTGTATGTATTAAACTCCCCCTAGTGGTGGCTGTATAAATCTGTATGTAGTGTGCTCCTCCTAGTGGTGATTGTATAAATCTGTATGTAGTGAGCTCCTCCTAGTGGTGACTGTATAAATCTGTATGTAGTGAGCTCCTTCTAGTGGTGGCTGTATAAATCTGTATGTAGTGAGCTCCTCCTAGTGGTGACTGTATAAATCTGTATGTATTAAACTCCCCCTAGTGGTGGCTGTATAAATCTGTATGTAGTGTGCTCCTCCTAGTGGTGACTGTATAAATCTGTATGTAGTGAGCTCCTCCTAGTGGTGACTGTATAAATCTGTATGTAGTGAGCTCCCCCTAGTGGTGGCTGTAAAAATATCTATCTATCTATCTATCTATCTATCTATCTATCTATCTATCTATCTATCTATCTATCTATCTCTCTATTATCTATCTATCTATCTATCTATCTATCTATCTATCTATCATCTATCTATCTATCTATCTATCTATCTATCTTCTATTATCTATCTATCTATCTATCTATCTATCTATCTATCTATCTATCTATCTATCTATACCTCCTCATACGAAATACATAAAGCCCATTATTAATACTTGACTGGAATATTAACAAATAACAGAGATCAAGAAAGATTGATAATATCTACAACCAGGTCATATAGTAAAGTACAAGTTCTAAAAATCTAAAAGAAAGAATCTAAAATAAATAAAAGATAAAAGAAAATGAGGAACGATCTTCTATCTATAAAGATCTATAATAATATAAATAGAATACAAAAAATATTATTTACAGAATTACAAAGTGAAAAGTATCATTAAAAAAAGTTGGTGTATATCTACATCCAAATCATAACTTCAAATATCAGTATAAAAAGGGAATAAAAATAACCAAATATGAAATACAATAGGAATAATAATAGATAATAATATACATAAGGTCTAAAATAAATCAGAGCACAATATACAATGCAAAGAAATAAAATGAATATGATCGATGCAAAAATGAATGTAAATAATGGCAGGAATAAAACCTAATTAAAATAATAAAAACAACAACAAATGTAGTTTAAAAAATATAAAAATGTAAATATAAATTATTCTCTTTGATTTTGTCTTCACTTGTTTTGATTTTCTTAATTTTTCAGTAATGACATTTGCCGCCCAGTTTTCGGTCGGACGCTCCGGGTTATGTGGCGCAGGCCTTACCTGAGTGGGCAGGGGCTGGATGCAGCGGGCTCGGCTTTGGGCGGCCTCCCTGCCTTTATATATACAGCCACCTACATAGTGGATAATGCTGACTCTGCAGAGCAGGGCTGCACACTCAGCAGAGCCGGGGGAGAGGAGAATGGGGTAAGGGGGGTCCAGCATAGTGAGGGGCTCAGGGCCGCTTGCTGTAGGGCCATTGTAGAAGAGGATCAGGAGAAAGAATGGAAACTGCTGCGCTCTGTTTGTCCGGATCAGACACAATGGACGAGCGACTGATGCAATGAAAAGCCCCTTTATTTGGTTGGTTTTGAGTCCTGCTGCTCTGGCACCTTCAGGAGCCCAGAGGGGTTAGTGAGGGTGCGGCCGGGCGGGCAGACACTATTATTATTATTATTATTATTATATGGCGCTCACTATGGCTGCTGCGCGCCTTTTCTGCTACACTTTGCTCCAAAATTCTGGTGGAAACTTTTTTTTTTCTCTCACTGGAGTCATAAATAATCTGCACCAGTTTGTGACACAAATGGTCCAAATCCAAGAGTTGTCCCACGTGTAGCGATATTCCGCGGCGCCTCCTGCCTGCCGGCGGACACTTGGCGCAGCTTCCAGCTGACATTAAGGCCTCGTGCACACCTGGCTTATTTCTGAATTGCAGATTTAATCTGGTGGATGTCAGTTCTTACAGTTGTTGCAGCAGATTTTACTCACATTAAGGCCGGCGTCACACTGGCGAGTTTTACGGACGTATGAGCGCATAAACTACATCCGTAAAATTCGCATTACACACGGCCCAATGAATCTCTATGGCCCAGCTCCTATCAGCCGTATATTACGGTTCAGTATTATACGGTCTTGTACGGCCGTAGAAAATCGCAGCATGCTGCGTTTGTCACCGTATTGCGCAAAAAAATCGCCAATGAAAGTCTATGGGGGCGAGAAAAATACGGATTACACACGGACCAGCAGTGTGACTTGCGAGAAATACGCAGCGGTGTTCTATAGAAAAGCCGGTAATTCAATTGCCGGCTTTTCATTTCTCCTTCCCAAACCCGACAGGATATGACACATGATTACATACAGTAAACCATCTCATATCCCCCTTTTTTTTGCATATTCCACATTACTAATGTTAGTAGTGTGTATGTGCAAAATTTGGGTGCTGTAGCTGCTAAAATAAAGGGTTAAATGGCGGAAAAAATTGGCGTGGGCTCCCGCGCAATTTTCTCCGCCAGAGTGGTAAAGCCAGTGACTGACGGCAGATATTAATAGCCTAGAGAGGGTCCATGGTTATTGGCCCCCCCGTGGCTAAAAACATCTGCCCCCAGCCACCCCAGAAAAGGCACATCTGGAAGATGCGCCTATTCTGGCACTTGGCCTCTCTCTTCCCACTCCCTGTAGCGGTGGGATATGGGGTAATGAAGGGTTAATGCCACCTTGCTATTGTAAGGTGACATTAAGCCAGATTAATAATGGAGAGGCGTCAATGATGACACCTATCCATTATTAATCCAATTGTATGAAATGGCTAATAAAACACACACACATTATTTAAAAGTATTTTAATGAAATAAAGACACAGGTTGTTGTAATACTTTATTATACTAGTAATCCACCTGAAGACCCTTGTTCTGTAACAAAGGAAAAATAAAAAAAACAACAATATCTCATACCTTCCGTCGCTCAGGTCAAGTCCCATGAAGTAAATCCATCTGAAGGGGTTAAATCATTTTACAGCCAGGAGCTCTGCTAAAGCAGTGCTCCTGCCTGTAAAAAGCCCGGGGAATTAATGGATTGCAGGGGAATGACCTGTAGTTACCTTGAGTTGCGGTGATGCGCCCTCTGCTGGATGTCCTCATGAACTGGAGCCTTGGAAAAGTTCCCACGCTCGAGTTCATATGAGGACATCCAGCAGGGGGCGCATCACTGCAACTCAAGGTAACTACAGGTCATTCCCCTGCAATCCATTCATTCCCCGGGGTTTTTACAGGCACGAGCACTGCTTTAGCACAGCTCCTGGCTGTCAAATGATTTAACCCCTTCAGATGGATTTACTTCATGGGACTTGACGACGGAAGGTATGAGATATTGTTGTTTTTTTATTTTTCCTTTGTTACAGAACGAGGGTCTTCAGGATTTCATCAAATCCGCTGCGGAAAAATCCGCAGCAGAATCCGCAAAGTGTGCACATAGCCTTATGTGTCGATGAGGCTGGCAGCTTAGGTCCAGAGACCCGATGGTCCAGAGACACGGTGGTCCGGAAACCCGGTGGTCCGGAGACCCGGTGGTCCGGATGGGTATTCTTAATACATAGTGCTAGCGAGCTCACTGATAGAGTCTGTTAACTCTTTCTGAACTGAGCAAGACAGAGGACGAAGAAAGCAAATGGTTTAACATTTCCAATGAAACTAAAATATATTTTTTTTAGCTAAAATGACAAGAATTTCAGTAATACAAAGAGAAAAATGAACCCCCTCCCCAAAGTATCCATATCCATTAAGTAAAATTAGTTGTGGATCGATAGTAATTGATTGAGGAGCACATAGGCTGGAAGTGTGGGGGGTAACGGCGTGTGTAAGTCCTGGGTACAACGCGAGCAGAATGGAGAATAATCGGCATTTTTCTGCATCACATCCGCAGTTATACCCAGAATTCTGCCCGGAGATTGGATTCTAAATACATTTCTTGTAATGATTGATAACCGGCTGTAAATATGATTTCTCCCAGTTATTATGGTGATGACCTTCTCTCTGCTTTATAGCACCCCCTGCTGGTGATTAAGAGGTAAAGCCTCAGCCTCCTACAGGTTCTGATTGCTCAGATTCCCCCACAGACCAGGAGATTTCTCTATAATAAAGGTACAATCAGAGATCTGTCCAATGGCGTCTTTGTACCCGAGATGATCACGAGGACCCGGTGCGCCTCCGCCATCAGCGGCACATATTCACGTCCCACCAGTAACGTCCAAGATCAAAAATTGCTCCTATCCCAGAGGTACAACCAGTTAGATATCACATTAATCCACAAATATCTAAGCGGGTAGATAAGATAGAGGAAGCACTACAACTACCAGCAAGGTGATGAGAAGTGTCATTTATCAGTATGTCTTTGGAATGTGGGAGGAAACCGGAGAATAATAATAATAATAATAATAATAATCTTTATTTATATAGCGCCAACATATTCCGCAGCGCTGTACAGTTTAACAGTTTCAAACACAACAGTCATAGGTAACAACGTTAACAATACAATAATAAAGCACAATAAGACGACCCTGCTCGTGAGAGCTTACAATCTACAATGAGGTGGGGGAGATACAAAGTACAGGTGTGTATTTACAATGATGTATTTACAATGATGGTCCAGCCATCTTCAGGGGGTGGGGGGTAGATGAGATAGTGAATGGGCTACACACACACACAAACATAAAATGACTGATTAGGGAACGTGGTAGGCCGCTCTGAACAAATGAGTTTTGAGGGAGCGCCTAAAACTATGCAAGTTGTGGATGGTCCTAATATCTTGGGGTAGAGCATTCCAGAGGATTGGCGCAGCACGGGAGAAGTCTTGGAGTCGGGAGTGGGAGGTACGGATTAGTGCAGAGGTTAGTCGAAAGTCGTTTGCAGAGCGCAGCGGTCGGCTAGGCCGATAGACAGAAATGAGGGAGGAGATGTATGGGGGTGCCGCACTGTGGAGAGCTTTGTGGGTGAGAACAAGTACTTTGAATTGTATCCTGTAATGAATGGGCAGCCAGTGTAATGACTGGCGAAGAGCGGACGCGTCCGAGTAACGATTAGCCAGATGGACGACCCTGGCTGCTGCATTAAGGATAGACTGGAGAGGGGAAAGTCGCGTGAGGGGGAGGCCAATTAATAGAGAGTTGCAGTAGTCCAGGCGGGAGTGGATTAGGGCGACAGTGAGAGTTTTTGTGATCTCCATGGTGAGAAAAGGGCGGATTCTAGAGATGTTCTTTAGGTGTAAGCGGCACGAGCGGGCAAGAGATTGTATGTGGGAGGTGAAGAAGAGATCGGAGTCAAACATGACACCCAGACAGCGCGCCTGCTGCCGGGGCGTTATTATGGTGCCACCCACGGAGAGGGAAACGTCAGATTTAGGGAGGTTAGTAGATGGTGGGAGCAGAAGAAGTTCAGTTTTGGAGAGGTTGAGTTTCAGATAGAGAGCGGACATGATGTCAGAGACTGCAGACAGACAGTCAGTGGTGTTCTGTAGTACAGCGGGGGTAAGGTCAGGGGCTGACGTGTATAGTTGTGTGTCATCAGCATAAAGATGGTACTGAAAGCCAAATCTGCTGATGGTCTGTCCAATTGGGGCCGTGTAGAGGGAGAAGAGAAGGGGGCCAAGGACTGAGCCCTGAGGTACCCCGACAGTGAGAGGAAGAGGAGATGAAGTGGAGCTGGAGAACAGAACACTGAAGGAGCGTTCAGAAAGATAGGAGGAGAACCAGGAGAGAGCAGTGTCCTTAATGCCTAGTGACTGCAGCCTAGAGAGTAGGAGAGGGTGGTCAACAGTGTCGAAAGCTGCAGAAAGATCGAGGAGAATGAGCAGAGAGTGGTCACCGTTACATTTTGCTGTCAGAAGGTCATTGGTCACCTTGATGAGTGCAGTTTCTGTCGAATGTAGGGGGCGGAACCCGGACTGTGAAGGGTCTAGGAGGGAGTGAATGGAGAGGTAACGGGTAAGGCGGGAGTAGACCAGGCTCTCCAAGAGTTTAGAGATGAAGGGTAGATTGGAGACCGGTCTGTAGTTGTTTGCACATGATGGGTCAAGGGTGGGTTTTTTTAGTAATGGAGTAATGATAGAGTATTTGAAGGAGGAGGGGAAAATGCCAGAGGAGAGGGAGAGATTAAAGATTGCAGTTAGGTGAGTTGTGACGACTGGACAGAGAGACTGGAGGAGGTGTGAGGGAATGGGGTCGGTGGTGCATGTAGTCGGACGAGAAGAGGAGAGGAGCCTGGAGACTTCTTCTTCTGTGATGGGATCGAATGTGGAGAGTGAGCCAGGGGAGATGCAGGGAGGGATGTGTTGTGAATTTGGTTTCTGGGCTCCCCCGGTGGTCACTGGTGGTACTGAACTTGTGTGCTTCATCGCCTCTGTTCACCTGTTTCCATCAGGATGTGGGAGTTTCTATTTAGCCTTGCTCCTCAGTCATTTCTATGCCGGCCAACAATGTTACCAGAAGCCTTTCTGTTGCATGTTCCTGCTCCTAGACTACTATCAGCTAAGTTGGACTTTGAGTCCTAAGTTTGTTTTGCATTTTTGTTCCAGTTCTCTGTGTTTGAATATTTCTGAGGCTGGAAGCTCTTGTGAGCTGAAATTGCCACTCTGGTGTCATGAGTTGATATTAGAGTCTTAAAGTAATTTCAGGATGGTGTTTTGAAAGGGTTTTCAGCTGACTGTGTAGTTCCCTTTTCTGTCTTCCTACTATCTAGTAAGCGGACCTCAATTTGCTAAACCTATCTTCATACTTCGTATGTCAATTTCCTCTAAAATCACCGACATTATATGTGGGGGCTACTGTCTGCCTTTTGGGGAAAATTTCTCTAGAGGTAAGCCAGGTCTGTATTTTCCTCTGCTAGGGTCAGTCAGTTCTCCGGCTGGCGCTGGGCGTCTAGGGATAAAACGTAGGCACGCTACCCGGCCACTGTTAGTTGTGCGGTAGGTTTAGCTCACAGTCAGCTCGAGTTCCCATCTTCCAAGAGCTAGTCCTTTTGTATGCTTTACTACGGTCTCTTGCCATTGAGAACCATGACAGTTTGGCCGGCCAAGGGTTAAAATAATTGGCAGAAGAAAGGAGAGAAAAGAAGTCTGCAGAGAATTTATTTTTTTTTTTTCCCTGAGTTTGCTCATTAGTTGATTCACTAGCATCTCTGCTTACTGCAGCCTTCGTCTCTCTCTCCTTCTAATCCTTGAATGGTTCTGATTTCACCTGATGAAAATGGATCCTCAGAGTTTAGCTACAGGTTTGAATAATCTCGCTATGAAGGTTCAAAGTTTACAGGATTTTGTAATTCATGCTCCTATATCTGAACCTAGAGTACCTTTGCCTGAATTTTTCTCCGGGGATAGATCTCGCTTCCAGAATTTCAAACATAATTGTAAATTATTTTTGTCTCTGAGATCTCGCTCCGCTGGAGATCCTGCACAGCAGGTCAGGATTGTAATTTCCTTGCTCCGGGGTGACCCTCAGGATTGGGCATTTGCTTTGGCACCAGGGGATCCTGCGTTGCTCAATGTGGATGCGTTTTTCCTGGCTTTGGGGTTGCTTTATGAGGAACCTCATTTAGAGATTCAGGCTGAAAAAGCCTTGATGGCCCTGTCTCAAGGGCAAGATGAGGCTGAGATATACTGACAAAAATTTCGTAAGTGGTCTGTGCTTACTCAGTGGAATGAGTGCGCCCTGGTGGCGAATTTCAGAGAGGGTCTCTCTGATGCCATTAAAGATGTTATGGTGGGGTTCCCTGTGCCTACAGGTCTGAATGAGTCCATGACAATGGCTATTCAGATTGATCGGCGTTTGCGGGAGCGCAAACCTGTGCACCATTTGGCGGTGTCTACTGAGAAGGCGCCAGAGATTATGCAATGTGATAGAATTCTGTCCAGAAGCGAACGACAGAATTTTAGGCGAACAAATGGGTTATGCTTCTATTGTGGTGATTCAACTCATGTTATATCAGCATGCTCTAAACGTACTAAGAAGGTTGATAAGTCTGTTTCAATTGGTACTTTACAGTCCAAGTTTATTCTATCTGTGACCCTGATTTGCTCTTTATCATCTATTACCGCGGACGCCTATGTCGACTCTGGCGCCGCTTTGAGTCTTATGGATTGGTCCTTTGCCAAACGCTGTGGGTTTAATTTAGAGCCTCTGGAAGTTCCTATACCTCTGAAGGGTATTGACTCCACGCCATTGGCTAGTAATAAACCACAATACTGGACACAAGTAACTATGCGTATTAATCCGGATCACCAGGAGATTATTCGCTTCCTTGTGTTGTATAATCTACATGATGTGTTGGTGCTTGGATTGCCATGGCTGCAATCTCATAACCCAGTCCTCGACTGGAAAGCAATGTCTGTGTTAAGCTGGGGATGTCAGGGGACTCATGGGGACGTACCTTTGGTTTCCATTTCGTCATCTATTCCCTCTGAGATTCCGGAATTTTTATCTGATTATCGTGACGTTTTTGAGGAGCCTAAAATTGGTTCACTACCTCCGCACAGAGATTGCGATTGTACTATAGATCTGATTCCGGGCAGTAAGTTTCCAAAGGGTCGTTTATTTAATCTATCTGTGCCTGAACATGCTGCTATGCGGGAATATATTAAGGAGTCCTTGGAAAAGGGACATATTCGTCCTTCGTCATCTCCCTTAGGAGCCGGTTTTTTCTTTGTATCTAAAAAAGATGGCTCTTTGAGGCCGTGTATTGATTATCGGCTTTTGAATAAAATCGCGGTTAAATATCAGTACCCTTTGCCACTGCTTACTGATTTGTTTGCTCGAATAAAGGGGGCCAAGTGGTTCTCTAAGATTGATCTTCGTGGGGCGTATAATTTAGTGCGAATTAAGCAGGGGGATGAGTGGAAAACCGCATTTAATACGCCTGAGGGCCATTTTGAGTATTTAGTAATGCCTTTTGGTCTTTCAAATGCCCCTTCAGTCTTTCAGTCTTTTATGCATGACATTTTCCGTGAATATTTGGATAAATTTATGATTGTGTATCTGGATGATATTTTGATTTTTTCGGACGACTGGGACTCTCATGTTCAACAGGTCAGGAGGGTTTTTCAGGTTTTGCGCTCTAATTCCTTGTGTGTAAAGGGTTCTAAGTGCGTTTTTGGGGTTCAAAAAATTTCGTTTTTGGGGTACATTTTTTCCCCCTCTTCCATTGAGATGGACCCTGTAAGGTTCAGGCTATTTGTGATTGGACGCAGCCCTCTTCTCTTAAGAGCCTTCAGAAGTTTTTGGGCTTTGCTAATTTTTATCGTCGATTTATAACTGGTTTTTCTGATGTTGCTAAACCGTTGACTGATTTGACTAAGAAGGGTGCTGATGTTGCTGATTGGTCCCCTGCTGCTGTGGAGGCCTTTCGGGAGCTTAAGCGCCGCTTTTCTTCCGCCCCTGTGTTGCGTCAGCCTGATGTTACTCTTCCTTTTCAGGTTGAGGTCGACGCTTCAGAAATCGGAGCTGGGGCGGTTTTGTCGCAGAAAAGTTCCGACTGCTCCGTGATGAGACCTTGCGCGTTCTTTTCTCGTAAATTTTCGCCCGCTGAGCGAAATTATGATATTGGTAATCGGGAGCTCTTGGCTATGAAGTGGGCTTTTGAGGAGTGGCGTCATTGGCTGGAGGGGGCTAGACATCAGGTGGTGGTATTGACCGACCACAAGAATTTGATTTATCTTGAGTCTGCCAGGCGCCTGAATCCTAGACAGGCGCGCTGGTCGTTGTTTTTCTCTCGGTTTAATTTTGTGGTTTCTTACCTACCGGGTTCTAAAAATGTGAAGGCGGATGCCCTTTCTAGGAGTTTTGAGCCTGATTCCCCTGGTAATTCTGAACCTACAGGTATCCTTAAGGATGGAGTGATATTATCTGCTGTTTCCCCAGACTTGCGACGGGTCTTGCAGGAGTTTCAGGCGGATAGACCTGATCGTTGCCCGCCTGGTAGAATGTTTGTTCCTGATGATTGGACCAGTAGAGTCATCTCGGAGGTCCATTCTTCTGCGTTAGCTGGTCATCCTGGAATCTTTGGTACCAGGGATTTGGTGGCAAGGTCCTTCTGGTGGCCTTCCCTGTCGCGAGATGTGCAAGATTTTGTGCAGTCTTGTGATGTTTGTGCTCGGGCCAAGCCTTGTTGTTCTCGGGCTAGTGGATTGTTGTTATCTTTGCCTATTCCGAAGAGGCCTTGGACTCACATCTCCATGGATTTTATTTCTGATCTCCCTGTTTCTCAGAAGATGTCTGTCATCTGGGTGGTGTGTGACCGTTTCTCTAAGATGGTCCATTTGGTTCCCTTGCCTAAATTGCCTTCCTCATCCGAGCTGGTTCCTCTGTTTTTCCAAAATGTGGTTCGCTTGCATGGTATTCCGGAGAATATCGTGTCTGACAGGGGAACCCAATTCGTGTCTAGATTTTGGCGAGCGTTCTGTGCTAGGATGGGCATTGATTTGTCTTTTTCGTCTGCTTTCCATCCTCAGACTAATGGCCAGACCGAGCGAACTAATCAGACCTTGGAGACTTATTTGAGGTGTTTTGTGTCTGCGGATCAGGATGATTGGGTTGCCTTTTTGCCCTTGGCGGAGTTTGCCCTCAATAATCGGGCTAGTTCTGCCACCTTGGTTTCTCCTTTCTTCTGTAATTCGGGGTTTCATCCTCGTTTCTCTTCCGGTCAGGTGGAGTCTTCGGATTGTCCTGGAGTGGATGCTGTGGTGGAGAGGTTGCATCAGATTTGGGGGCATGTGGTGGACAATTTGAAGTTGTCCCAGGAGAAGACTCAGCATTTTGCCAACCGTCGTCGTCGTGTTGGTCCTCGTCTTTGTGTTGGGGACTTGGTGTGGTTGTCTTCTCGTTTTGTCCCTATGAAGGTTTCTTCTCCTAAGTTTAAGCCTCGGTTCATCGGCCCGTACAAGATATTGGAGATTCTTAACCCTGTGTCCTTTCGTTTGGACCTCCCTGCATCTTTTTCTATTCATAATGTCTTCCATCGGTCATTGTTGCGCAGGTATGAGGTACCGGTTGTGCCTTCCGTTGAGCCTCCTGCTCCGGTGTTGGTTGAGGGTGAGTTGGAGTACGTTGTCGAGAAGATCTTGGACTCCCGTGTTTCCAGACGGAGACTTCAGTATCTGGTCAAGTGGAAGGGCTACGGTCAGGAGGATAATTCTTGGGTGACAGCCTCTGATGTTCATGCCTCCGATTTGGTCCGTGCCTTTCATAGGGCTCATCCTGATCGCCCTGGTGGTTCTGGTGAGGGTTCGGTGCCCCCTCCTTGAGGGGGGGGTACTGTTGTGAATTTGGTTTCTGGGCTCCCCCGGTGGTCACTGGTGGTACTGAACTTGTGTGCTTCATCGCCTCTGTTCACCTGTTTCCATCAGGATGTGGGAGTTGTCTATTTAGCCTTGCTCCTCAGTCATTTCTATGCTGGCCAACAATGTTACCAGAAGCCTTTCTGTTGCATGCTCCTGCTCCTAGACTACTATCAGCTAAGTTGGACTTGTAGTCCTAAGTTTGTTTTGCATTTTTGTTCCAGTTCTCTGTGTTTGAATATTTCTGAGGCTGGAAGCTCTTGTGAGCTGAAATTGCCACTCTGGTGTCATGAGTTGATATTAGAGTCTTAAAGTAATTTCAGGATGGTGTTTTGAAAGGGTTTTCAGCTGACTGTGTAGTTCCCTTTTCTGTCTTCCTACTATCTAGTAAGCGGACCTCAATTTGCTAAACCTATCTTCATACTTCGTATGTCAATTTCCTCTAAAATCACCGACATTATATGTGGGGGCTACTGTCTGCCTTTTGGGGAAAATTTCTCTAGAGGTAAGCCAGGTCTGTATTTTCCTCTGCTAGGGTCAGTCAGTTCTCCGGCTGGCGCTGGGCGTCTAGGGATAAAACGTAGGCACGCTACCCGGCCACTGTTAGTTGTGCGGTAGGTTTAGCTCACAGTCAGCTCGAGTTCCCATCTTCCAAGAGCTAGTCCTTTTTGTATGCTTTACTACGGTCTCTTGCCATTGAGAACCATGACAGGGATGGGAGTCATTGCACTTGGTGTCTGGGAGCGGATTTCCTGCCGGATATTGTCTATTTTCTCTATAAAGTGGGAGGCCAGGTCATCAGCACAAATGTCTGTGATAGGGTCTTGTGCTTTTGGCCTGAGGAGGGAGTGAAATGTGTCAAAAAGTTTCTTGGGGTTGTTGGATGGTGAGGAGATCAGGGTGGTGAAGTAGGTCTGTTTGGCAAGGTGAAGGGCAGAGTTATAGGCCCTTAACATAAATTTGAAGTGTATGAAGTCTTCTGGGGTGCGTGTTTTCCTCCATAAGCGTTCAGCACACCTGGAGCATCGCTGGAGAAATCGGGTTTGCGATGTGAGCCAGGGCTGTTTCACTCTGTGTTTGGAGGTTCTGAGGGTGAGGGGAGCTACTTGGTCTAGGGTGCTTCTAAGAGTGTCGTTGTAGTGATGTACAGCCAGATCAGGACAGGGACAAGAGGAGACTGGGGACAGTGATGAGTGTAAGGAGTCTGAAAGTGTATGAGGGTTAATGGCATGTAGATTTCTGAATGTGTGGTAGGTAGGAGAGTGCTGGGGTGGGCGAGGAATTGTGAGTGTGAAGGAGAGAATGTTGTGGTCAGAGAGGGGAAGTGGTGAATTATCTAAGTAAGAGATTGAACAGAGCCGGACAAAGACCAGGTCCAGGGTGTTACCGTCTTTGTGTGTTTCAGAGGTTGAGAGCTGTGAGAGGCCTAGAGAAGTGGTTAGTGATAGAAGCTGGGATGCAGATGTGGACGTGGGGCTGTTAATGGGAATGTTGAAGTCTCCCAGGATAAGGGTTGGTAATTCTGAGGACATGAAGTGCGGCAGCCAGGCTGAGAAGTCGTCCAGGAAGTGGGTAGGTGAGCCTGGGGGCCGGTATATGACCGCTACTCTGAGGGAGAGGGGACGGAAGAGCCTGACGGTGTGGACCTCAAACGAAGGGAATGAAAGTGAAGAAACTGGGGGTATAACCTGGAACGTGCATTGGGGGGACAAGCGTATGCCGACTCCACCACCAGGTCTGTTAGTGGGTCTTGGGGAATGGGAGAATTGTAAGCCACCATGGGAAATGGCAGCAGGGGAGACAGTGTCAGAGTCTTGGATCCAGGTTTCAGTGAGGGCCAACAGATTGAGAGAGTTGTTCACAAAGTAGTTGTGCAGGAAAGGGAGCTTGTTACATACAGACCGTGGATTCCAAAGGGCACAATTGAAAGGGAGAGGTGAGGGAGTGCAAGTAATATTAATAAGGTTAGTATGGTTTTGATATGAGATAGGGTAGCAGTTGAGGTTGGGGGATGGGGGACCGGGGTTGGGGGATATGTCCCCCGAAATCAGTAGGAGTAACAAGATCAAAAGCAAGTAGTGTTTTGAAATGTTTGTAGTTTTTTTGTGCAGTGTGTTTGGGTAAGATGGGCTGAGGTTTTTCAGGAAGGTGAGAAGTGCATGGGAGCTGTACATGGGAGAGGGAAGCAGTGAGGAGCTGATGTGTATGAGTCGTGGTGGAGGGGGGATTGGGCGGTGAATGTGGATTGCAAGGGAGCATAGGAGGATAGGAATATAGCACATGGTGAGAAGGGAGAGCAGAGTGTGGGTTACCTGACTCCTGCCCTGACTAACTGCCATGAAATAACTGCGGTATCACGACGCTTATCTTCCGTGACGCGTGCACCCCCACTAGCGTGCCCCTGGTTCTACAATTATAGTCCAGACTGCTGGGTCAGAAGAGATGGATTATGGGACCAGGGTGGGGATAATTTGGCAGCTGGGGCCAGCACACCAGGGGGTGGTTAAATGATCAAAGGCATTGTGGCTGGCAACATGCTATATATAACACCTTCACCTGATTGTATCTAGAGTGGCCACAGTAATTGATATACATCAAACAGTGAGTACAGCCTACAATACAACCAATGAATTATACCAAACATTACGCAGGCACATTAAAATAAGTTGCTAGATGGTATAGTGGCAGATGAGACATGGACAGCAAGCAGAGGTGGGAAGCTATACCTGATGCGTTAAGGCCCCGTCTCACATAGCGAGATCGCTGCTGAGTCACAAGTTTTGTGACGCAACAGCGACCTCAGTAGCGATCTCGCTATGTGTGACACGTACCAGCGATCAGGCCCCTGCTGCGAGATCGCTGGTCGTGTCGGAATGGCCTGGACCTTTTTTTGGTCGTTGAGGCCCCGCTGACATTGCTGAATCGGTGTGTGTGACACCGATCCAGCGATGTCTTCACTGGTAACCAGGGTAAACATCGGGTTACTAAGCGCAGGGCCGCGCTTAGTAACCCGATGTTTACCCTGGTTACCAAAAAAACAAACACTACATACTCGCCTTTCGGTGTCCAGGTCCCTTGCCGTCTGCTTCCTGCTCTGACTGCCGGCCGGAAAGTGAGCGCAGATCACAGCAGTGACGTCACCGCTGCGCTCTGCTCTCAGTGTACAGCGGCACTGTCAGAGCAGGAAGCAGACGGCAAGGGACCTGGACACCGAAAGGCGAGTATGTAGTGTTTGTTTTTTTGGTAACCAGGGTAAACATCGGGTTACTAAGCGCGGCCCTGCGCTTAGTAACCCGATGTTTACCCTGGTTACCGGGTGCTGCAGGGGGACTTCGGCATCGTTGAAGACAGTTTCAACGATGCCGAAGTCGTTCCCCTGATCGTTGGTCGCTGGAGAGCGGTCTGTGTGACAGCTCCCCAGCGACCACACAGCGACAAAACAGCGACGCTGCAGCGATCAGCATCGTTGTCTGTATCGCTGCAGCGTCGCTGTGTGAGACGGGGCCTTTAGAATCGGGCCACCATCTAGTGATAAGATAAGCAGGAATCGTAGTCAAGGAAGCAAGAGGTCCTTTACCAGGAGCAGCAGTGTAGCTTGAAGGAATAAGCAGGAATCACAGTCAAGGAAGCCAAAGTTCGTACTAGAAGCAGCAATGTCATTTGAAGGAATAGCAGGTGGAAAGAAGCTTGACTGGAGGCTGGTAGCTCAATAATCACCCGGAGGAAACCCACGCAAACACGGGGAGAACACATAAACTCCTTGCAGATGTTGTCCTTGGTGGGGTTTGAACCCAGGACTCCAGCACTGCAGTGCTAACCACTGAGCCACCGTGCTATAAAGACATACGTGTTCACCCCCCATTTAATGATGCCCCCATCCAGGCACCTTACTGTAATAATATCCCCATCCTGAGCCCCTTCCTGGTATAATGACCCCCCATCCTGGTGTAATGACTGCCATCCTGGAGCCCTTCCTGATATAATGCCCCTATGCTGAGAGCCCCTTCTAGTAATAATGTCCCCTATCCTGGGCCCCATCCTGGTATAATGTCCCCCCCACCGTGGGCCCAACACTGCTCGTTTTTGGCCCCTTATATTTCTGCAGATGGACATGTATATGAGATGGACGAGTGTGGCCCTCCAGTGAAGATCACAATGGGCCCCTCCTGATGCCGGCCCTTATATTATAGCTGTATATGAAGCACAGTGTGAACACGACGCTTCCTCCAACCCTTAATGTAAACAGTGGTGGAGACGCCCGGGTCCGGCGGCCGCGTCATTGCTGGTGACTGATCGCTTCTTTACATGTGGATTTTTTAGTATATTGCATAATACAGTTTTACTGCAGATTGTGCGATCGGATCATTAACCCTTTCATCCCCTCAGTTGTGGCCTAGTCCAGTTTTTGCCAAATTTATGTTGGGCTCAATTTCAATACATTTTTGCATAATTTGCTATTTTATTTTACATTACCGTATGTTAAAATATCCCCGGAAACCATCAAAAAGCTGCTGTTGACTGATCTGTATTTTTTTTTCTCGTGTTGTTCATATAATCAGATATTTGCAACAGTGAATAATAACTGGACACATTGAGATCGGTGACCGGCAACTTGCTGATGGTTTCCAGGTCAAAATATTAAACCGAAACAGAAGAATAAAAGATCATCACACGGATCCTGGGTTTAGTAAGCGCTGACTATTGTTATCCAAAGGCGTCACACTTTTTTATTATTTGCTTTGCGCAGTCATAGTGTTGACATTAACCAGTTAACGACCATTTTACTTTATTTACCTGAAATATTAAAAAGTTATAAAAGAATCTTCCGTAATCAGCAGAAGCTTCTGGAAACTCCAGCGGGTTATGCGATGTGTATAATGACCAGGCGTCTCATTATATGGTATAAACTTGGGATTGTCTGCGGCCGCCATGAATCCCAGCAGACAAGGACCTGTCCACAATGAGAAAACATTCACATCTAGGAAACAATGACAGAATTGCTTTTTTTTTGTTCATCCATCGCTCACACTGATGTATCCAGGGAAAAAAAACAAAAAAAAAAAGAAAGATCCTGAAATGCGACGACACAAAAACTTTTTCTTTGTTAAAAGGTGTTTCCAGATAGAGGAAAGTGTATAAATGTGGTTTTATCATAATAGTATTGACCCATGAAGTTTACTGCACAATGAACAACTGTAACAACAAAATCCAAAAAACAAAGGCAGAATTGCTTTTTTTTTTTTTTTTCTACTCCATCTAAAATTATAATTATACAACACAGTTTACTGACCACAAAATGGCAATATTAGAAAAATGCATCTCGCCCCGCAAAAAACAGCTAGGATATAAAAAATAAAAAAGTTCTGACTGTTAAAAACCCTATATTAACCCTTAAAGGGATGTTCCTGGAATTATAGCTCATCGTGCATCCATAGGATAGATGATAAGAGCACGGTTATTGGGGGGGGAGCCCACATAGAGCATGATCAGTATAGGGGGTCATAAGTCCCTGGGGGGTCATGCCACTACTGTCAAAAACTATGGAAATGATGGAGATGGTCGGACTCCCCTCTTTATTAGAATTGGGGGTCTCATATCCACACTTTAAATGGAGCCAGGCACATCCACTCCACTCAAAGTCTCAGATGTCTTCTCATCAAGCAGGTGAAACAGGACCCCATTCTAGATATCATTGGTGGTCCTCATTGGCGGTGGTCCCACACTTACCAACTATCCAGTGGACAGATGAGAAATTGTCACCCCTTTAAGGCCATTAAACTCACTATATCTTTATGTGGTTGATTGTCATTGTGTAATGAAAAGTTCTAATATCCCTGCTGGCTGGCGTAGAATAGAAATCCCCTCGTCTACATCCAGCATTACTGTCCTGTTCACGCTGGGGCAGATCAGAAACAAGAATGTTCCCATTCACTGACAGCAAGCAGAGATCCGGCAAATAATAAACAAGAACCACTTAAGAAACCAAGATGTCACTTTGGGCTTTATCTACTTGTAAGGTTTATATCTGACTTCATGACTGTTCGGTAATCCAGAATATTTGATAATCCGGCATCTTTCAGCGTGAAGGAATTTTTATTTTTTTAATCTAATAATTGATTTTACGGAATGTGACTTTTTAATGAATGATGATATACAGTAACTAATAAATTACTACTACTACTCCAGCACCTGAGCGAGAAAGAAGAAACGGTTAATTCCCTGCGCCAGGGTGGAACCTACAACCTCTCCCCTTGTGCAAACACGTTCCTTTACACAGTGGATCCCGGATCTGACACCACCCGCTATTGGCCCAGGGCACAACTGTGACGGGGCACCTGCAGAGTCGCAGCGATCTCCCGGCGGCCCCCTCACTGCAACCTGCGGAGACGCAGCATCGCTGATCCCGGAGGTGAGTTGAGCTTACGGCCATTCATGTCTCATGTGATTATATGATGTGTTCTGTGGGGCAGGTCGCAGGCTGGGAACGTATGGAATGTTCTGCTACATTGTATCCAGGGGGACGGACAGAAGGGGCCCCTGTGCAAGAGCAGTATAAGGGCCCCTGATGCTCAGTGTCTCATCACAATGCCCCCTTTACTTGTCTGGGATGGAAATTGCTGGTGGCGGTGACCCCCTGACCACTCAGGCCCCGCCGGTGCACCGCTTGCACCCATTGTCCGCCACATTGCATTAGATTATCTGGTCCCATATTGTGAGACTGTCCGGCTATAGATGCAACTTTGTATCAACCTCATTCATATCGTTCATCACTATCAGTGGGAAATTCTTCACCACCAATGTCCGACAGATTTTCCTGGTGACTGAACTGATTTCCATTTATTGAAATTAATTTCCCGCAATCAACCAAATATCCTTAATTTTGTGACTTTCCAGCTGTTGGGAAACTACAACTCCCATTATGGCAGGGTTGAGACCCCTACCCTAGACCGCAGACACTTACATAACCCTGATTATCTTATATTGAAATCGTCTCCATCTTTCCTATATACTTTGTTTCAATTCTTCTATTTTCAAGATCTCTGCTTGCTGTCAGTAAATGAGAACTTCCTTCTTTACATGCAGTAGCCTAAAACCTTGTACAGACCTAATACTTCTCACAACTATTAAATCCATATAGAAAACCCTCCATGAGCTTTTTAGTCTTCCCTCCATTTTTCCTGCACTGATACACTGTAACAAACTACTAACGTAGAAGATTCATGTTGCATGTGTTCATGATTGTCTACACCGGATGTGTAACAAACACTTATCTCTGAGAAATATTAGATTTGCACAAGTCTCTGAATGGAAACTTTCCCCATTCTCTGACAGCAAGCACTTATATTGAAAATGAAAACTATATAGTGAAATGTTTTACAAGGTTGACAAAGGATTTTCACTATGTTCAGTGGCTCCGTGGGGGCTTATGTTCGAACCCCGTAAAACGTAATTCAGGTGCAAGCACCGACGTGGCCACTGACTATAATACAGACGGAGTCCGTGCACTCAGTCATGCTCCATTTTCTGGCGTATACAGGAGGCAAAGAGCAAGACGTAGTCAGACGTAAGCTCCGGTGGAGCCTCTGAATGTAGTCGGATGTAAGCCTCAGCAGAGCCTCTGAATTTAGTCGGACATAAGCCCCAGCGGAGCCTCTGACTGTAGTCGGGTGTAAGCCCCGGCGGAGCCTCTGAATGTAGTTGGACATAAGCCCCAGCGGAGCCTCTGAATGTAGTCGGATGTAAGCCCCAGCGGAGCCTCTGAATTTAGTCGGACATAAGCCCCAGCGGAGCCTCTGACTGTACTCGGACATAAGCCCCGGCGGAGCCTCTGAATGTAGTCAGACGTAAGCCCCAGCGGAGCCTCTGACTGTAGTCGGACATAAGCCCCAGCGGAGCCTCTGAATTTAGTTGGGTGTAAGCCCCGGCGGAGCCTCTGAATGTAGTCGGGTGTAAGCCCCGGCGGAGCCTCTGACTGTAGTCGGACATAAGCCCCAGCGGAGCCTCTGACTGTAGTCGGATGTAAGCCCCAGCGGAGCCTCTGACTGTAGTCGGATGTAAGCCCCAGCGGAGCCTCTGAATGTAGTCGGACATAAGCCCCAGCGGAGCCTCTGAATTTAGTCGGATGTAAGCCCCGGCGGAGCCTCTGAATGTAGTCGGACATAAGCCCCAGCGGAGCCTCTGAATTTAGTCGGATGTAAGCCCCGGCGGAGCCTCTGACTGTAGTCGGACATAAGCCCCAGCGGAGCCTCTGAATGTAGTCGGATGTAAGCCCCAGCGGAGCCTCTGAATGTAGTCGGATGTAAGCCCCGGCGGAGCCTCTGACTGTAGTCGGACATAAGCCCCAGCGGAGCCTCTGAATGTAGTCGGATGTAAGCCCCAGCGGAGCCTCTGAATGTAGTCGGATGTAAGCCCCAGCGGAGCCTCTGAATGTAGTCGGATGTAAGCCCCAGCGGAGCCTCTGACTGTAGTCGGGTGTAAGCCCCAGCGGAGCCTCTGACTGTAGTCGGATGTAAGCCCCAGCGGAGCCTCTGACTGTAGTCGGATGTAAGCCCCAGCGGAGCCTCTGAATTTAGTCGGATGTAAGCCCCGGCGGAGCCTCTGACTGTAGTCGGATGTAAGCCCCAGCAGAGCCTCTGACTGTAGTCGGGTGTAAGCCCCAGCGGAGCCTCTGACTGTAGTCGGGTGTAAGCCCCAGCAGAGCCTCTGAATGTAGTCGGGTGTAAGCCCCGGTGGAGCCTCTGACTGTAGTCGGGTGTAAGCCCCAGCAGAGCCTCTGACTGTAGTCGGGTGTAAGCCTCAGCGGAGCCTCTGAATGTAGTCGGGTGTAAGCCCCGGCGGAGCCTCTGAATGTAGTCGCGTGTAAGCCCCAGCGGAGCCTCTGACTGTAGTCGGGTGTAAGCCTCAGCGGAGCCTCTGAATGTAGTTGGGTGTAAGCCCCGGCGGAGCCTCTGAATGTAGTCGGATGTAAGCCCCAGCAGAGCCTCTGAATGTAGTTGGGTGTAAGCCCCGGCGGAGCCTCTGAATGTAGTCGGGTGTAAGCCCCGGTGGAGCCTCTGACTGTAGTCGGGTGTAAGCCCCAGCAGAGCCTCTGAATGTAGTCGGATATAAGCCCCGGCGGAGCCTCTGAATGTAGTCGGATATAAGCCCCGGTGGAGCCTCTGAATGTAGTCGGATGTAAGCCCCGGTGGAGCCTCTGAATGTAGTCGGGTGTAAGCCCCAGCGGAGCCTCTGAATGTAGTCGGGTGTAAGCCCCGGCGGAGCCTCTGACTGTAATTTCAGACACTTTCTGAGCTCTGTTTAATACTGTAAATCATTTTCAGAGCAAGAATGATTCCTGGACACAAGAGCTGATAATCCAGAGTTCACCATTTTCTTCCAGGTCACGTGCAGCCTCAGGGCCCCGGCTGTTCGCTCAGCACTTTCCAAGGTAAATGTGTCATTTTCAGTTATTTCCTGTTGAGGCTCAGCACAGCCTGGAGAAGTTCTGGGCATGCTGGGCTTTGTAGTCTTCGGCAGCTGATATGTTCCCATCTATTAGTTTTCTACCTCATCGATCCAATGTTACATTGTAACAAATGGAACAAATATAAATAAATTACAATAAATAAATAATTCCCTAGAATTTGCTCTCATAACTGCGGGGGCCACAGCAGCTCCATGACTCCTCCAGAGCTGCACTCAGCAAATGAGATCAGCAGTAAAGGACCAATGAAGCCCACCCTGTGCTCTGCTGAGAAGCATTTCCAATGGGAATATTACATTATGGGGATTGTTATTTAAGCAGTTTTCCAATACAATCATTAAATTGCCCCATCCCGTAACAGAGATGTATAGATGGGATGAGAGAGGATGGCGGCGTCTGATCTATAGACACGTGTAGCTGCAGCCAGTGCAGTAACCTGATCCTCGGGGGCTACAATGCAAATTTTCCATCTGGACCCCAAGTATCACAGATGTTTATTAGTTTTAGGCTGCGGTCACACTATCAGGATTTGGTCAGTATTTGGTCAGGATTTTACATCAGTATTTGTAGCCAAAACCAGGAGTGGAACAATTAGAGGAAAAGTATAATAGAAACATATGCACCACTTCTGTATTTATCACCCACTCCTGGTTTTGGCTACAAATACTGATGTAAAATACTGACCAAATACTGATAGTGTGACGGCAGCCTTAGTCTTCTCATATCGGCCAAAAGAACCGTATGGACCACCCTAAGCTCCGAGACCAGGGTGTGACTGCAGCCCCTGCACCCACTGTAATTACACCCGTGCGGCCCCTGGGGACGGAGGGTTCCGGGAGCCTGCGGAGAGTCCGGAGAGCAAAAACAATGAAAACCGCACCCAATGCAGGTGTATAATGAGGAAGTGGGGTCAGGGAGGGGTCCGAGGAGTGGGCAGCACGGATAATATCCTGCCTGTCCAGGATCCTCAGCAGCAGAACAGGATCTCGCCTGGAAATCTGCACGGATGCAGAAAGTGTCGCTGCGCCATAAACTGGGGACTGTGCAAGTATCTTGTTGTCAGCGTATAATATGGAATTACCGCGTATTTGATAAGTTCCGGTAGTTTTTATTGTGATTTAAATTCCCACCCTTCCTACACTCTCTGCTTGCTGTCAGTGAAAATGAACATTTTTGAAGGTGCAGAGGCAAAAAACACTAAGGACTAGGTTTCCACAATACATTTTTGGTGAGTTTTTTACTCTGCGGATTTTTGAAGAAATGCAAGTAACCTATTTAGTTAATGGGTGTAGAAATGGTGCAGAAAATGTGCAACATCAAAAGCTCATGGTGGAACGTGGCCTAATACAGCTGAGGGTTTGCTACAATGGTGTCCACTGGAGACAGTGATATAAAAGTCTGCACTCCAGGCTGATACATTGTAACAAGCAATAAGACCAGGAGAGACATCTGTGCTGTTGATGGTTTTGGCTCACACAGGATGCAATTGTAGCAAACGCTCAGTTGTGAGCAGTATTGGTGCTATACAAGTTTTTAGCCTCTGGATGAAGACAGAAATGCTTTCAGCAAGCAGAGATCTGGAATATGGTAAAACACAAGATGTATTATGAAGTTGGAGAAGTTCTCATGCCGAGGTGTGTGACCCTATGTGTTTGCATTGTCACAGTCTTTACACTCCTTGTGGACACAACGCGTTTCGCTGCCAGAATACAGGATGGGAGTAAACGTCTACGTGGCTGCAGGAGACCAGCGGGAGCGGAGCAGCGTCCCCGGATCGTCTCCCAGATGTCCGAAACGAAAACCTTACTGCAAAATCTCTGATGACTGAAAGCAAATTGTCATGGGGCCAAATTTACAGGCAGATCGGGCCCAGGTGACGCTCAGCGCAGCTCTGCACGCTCAGACCGCTTGTGTTCTTGGCTTGTTTTAAGTTGCCTGTGATTGATGAATGTAGCACAGGCAGCTAAAGCAAGTCTGGGAAGCAGGAGACATCCCTCCGGGACAGCAGGAGACATCCCTCCGGGACAGCAGGAGACATCCCTCCGGGACAGCAGGAGACATCCCTCCGGGACAGCAGGAGACATCCCTCCGGGACAGCAGGACCGCGCTGGGTGCAGGAGAGCGGACAATGCACTTATCACTGACGGGCTGTGAATGTTCAAACAATGTGATGAGGGTTGTACGACATTAGAAAAAAAATCTCAAAACCCTTATAAGTATTATTTATTATCACAAATTGTGAATTTCTGCAATCAATAAAGATAAACTCTACCCAAAGGGAATCAGGGGATTGTCAGGGCTTCACCTCCTCACACTAGAATTTTTGAAAAGTAACTCATATAAATGTATGTCTAAAAAAAAGGGCATAAAAAGGTGAGTAACTCGGTAAATAGATTGTATCAGCTACTCTCTACCAGTGAGTGCACCAGCAGAATAGTGAGTGCAGCTCTGGAGTATAATACAGGATGTAACTCAGGATCAGTAATGTAATGTATGTACACAGTGACTGCACCAGCAGAATAGTGAGTGCAGCTCTGGAGTATAATACAGGAGGTAACTCAGGATCAGTAATGTAATGTGTTGTGAATTCCGTTCTTGGGCTCCCTCCTGTGGTTATGAATGGTACTTTTGTGAGTTCTGCCCTTGGGCTCCCTCTGGTGGTTTCGAGTGGAACTGCTGCTCCTTGAGGTTCTGCAGCAGCTGCTTTCACTAATCGGCTCCACTGGCCTTGCTATTTAACTTGGCTCTGGTCTGTAGTCCATGCCAGCTGTCAATGTTCTCTGGGTTGGATTCAGATCTCTACTTGGATTTCTCTGATGGCTTGTCCATTTCAGCATAAGATAAGTTCTTGCTAGTTCTTTGGTTGTCCATTTGCTTTGGACCTTACTGCTCAGTTAAGCTATGTTTCTTTTGTCCAGCTTGTCATTATGAAATATTCAGGCTAGCTGGAAGCTCTGGGGAAGCAGATTTGCCCCTCCACACCGTGAGTCGGTGTGGAGATCATTTTTGTAAACTCTGCGTGGATTTTTAGTTTTTAATACTGACCGCACAGTATTGCAGCGCCCCAGAGTCCTGGTCGTTGCAGTACTGATGCTCTGCCGCTAAGGGGGGCTATGGTACGTCTGATGGCACTGAAGGAGTTCACCTGACCAGGTATCACAGACACCAATACACTTCACAGTCTGGCCTCCAGGGGGAGCTAAGGGTGCTATGTATTAGGCCACTCCTCACAGTCTGGTAAAACTGGGGGTTAGGCAGGAAGTTAGAGAGAAGCTGATTGGGAATCGAACAGGCAACATCCTGTGGCAGAGGGTGTTGCGGGGAGAAACTCAGGGGGGTCCCTGTCAGGGGTGGGATCCTGGCAGAGACCTAGCGAACTGAGAGAATGTTACGGGACCGCGCCTGCACCTGATCGCGGCGGTTCCCTAAGAAAGGACAAGAAGCGAGGTTTATTGTGCTGAGTGAGAAACGAGATCAACGCAACAAGGAGAAACACCAGTAGGAGTCGTGCTGTAAGACGAGGCAACATCCTACTGAGGCGCGCAGCCGGTGGCCGGAACGCCGAGGAAGTATAGAGCTCCAGGCCTTACTT
Organism: Ranitomeya variabilis; assembly: GCF_051348905.1. NCBI lineage: Eukaryota > Metazoa > Chordata > Amphibia > Anura > Dendrobatidae > Ranitomeya > Ranitomeya variabilis. The sequence goes on from NC_135238.1 coordinate 233,035,426, forward strand.
CAAACCTACGGCAGGACAGTCAGCTTTAGGCGGGCTGTCTCACACAAATCACCTACGAAGACACAGGGGGCAACAACAGGAGAAGGGCGACTCTAGGGTCCAGGAAGAGCTCCAAGCCTACCCGTCATACGGGTGCGTCCTAGCCATATCATCTGGGGGACGAAGAAGAACATCAGAATCAAGTTGTGAGGGAACTTCAGAAACAGACACAACAGTTGTGGGGACTATCCCGTAAGCACAGCAGGGGAGGACCACAACACACAAGCGCTAGAAGGTAGGCACAGATTTCCACCTGCAAAGGGAACTCTGGAGGTGCCATCGGACCGGCCGGACTTGCGCAGCCTGGTTAACCGTATTCCGGACTGAGGATCCTGGAGCCTTCAGTAAAGAGGTAAAGAGACTGCAACCTGGTGTTCTCGTTATTTACTGTGACCAGCACTGCACCGCACTGCCACCACCATCCACACCTTTCATTGGGCGCCCCTCAGCAGGGTCACGGACTGGGCCTAGCCACCATGACAACCCCAGAGCAGAGACCCAGAGGCCCGGTACCGGATACCCCTCGGCCCTGCGGCAGTGGGGGCGCTACAATATCCTTTTCTATTTTCTGTCTATCTAGATTAGAATTGGCTGCCTTTGCTAAAATCTGATTTCATTTCTGTGTATGTCATTTCCCTCTCTACTCACGGTTAATATTTGTGGGGGGCTATCTTTCCTTTTGGGAATTTCTCTGAGGCGAGATAGTTTTCTGTTTCCATCTTTAGGGGTAGCTAGTTCTTAGGCTGTGACGAGGCGTCTAGGGAGTGACAGGAACGTCCCACGGCTATTTCTAGTGTTGGTGTTAGGATTAGGAACTGCGGTCAGTAAAGCTACCACCTCCCAGAGCTTGTCCCATGACTCATTTTACCCACCAGGTCATATCAGTGCTTCTTCGTAACCACCAGGTCATAACAGTAATGTATGTACACAGTGACTGTACCAGCAGAATAGTGAGCGCAGCTCTGGAGTATAATACAGGAGGTAACTCAGGATCAGTAATGTAATGTATGTACACAGTGACTGTACCAGCAGAATAGTGAGTGCAGCTCTGGGGTATAATACAGGATGTAACTCAGGATCAGTAATGTAATGTATGTACACAGTGACTGCACCAGCAGAATAGTGAGTGCAGCTCTGGGGTATAATACAGGATGTAACTCAGGATCAGTAATGTATTATATGTACACAGTGACTGCACCAGCAGAATAGTGAGTGCAGCTCTGGAGTATAATACAGGAGGTAACTCAGGATCAGTAATGTAATGTCTGTACACAGTGACTGCACCAGCAGAATAGTGAGTGCAGCTCTGGAGTATAATACAGGAGGTAACTCAGGATCAGTAATGTATGTACACAGTGACTGCACCAGCAGAATAGTGAGTGCAGCTCTGGGGTATAATACAGGATGTAACTCAGAATCAGTAATGTAATGTATGTACACAGTGACTGCACCAGCAGAATAGTGAGTGCAGCTCTGGGGTATAATACAGGAGGTAACTCAGGATCAGTAATGTAATGTATGTACACAGTGACTGCACCAGCAGAATAGTGAGTGCAGCTCTGGAGTATAATACAGGAGGTAACTCAGGATCAGTAATGTAATGTCTGTACACAGTGACTGCACCAGCAGAATAGTGAGTGCAGCTCTGTAGTATAATACAGGAGGTAACTCAGGATCAGTAATGTAATGTATGTACACAGTGACTGCACCAGCAGAATAGTGAGTGCAGCTCTGGAGTATAATACAGGATGTAACTCAGGATCAGTAATGTAATAATAATAATAATAATAATCTTTATTTATATAGCGCCAACATATTCCGCAGAGCTTTACAGTTTAACAGTATCAAACACAAGTCATAGGTAACAATGTTAACAATACAGTAATAAAGCACAATAAGCCGCCCCTGCTCGTGAGAGCTTACAATCTACAATGAGGTGGGGGGATACAAAGTACAGGTGTGTATTTACAATGATGTATTTACAATGATGGTCCAGCCATCTTCAGGGGGTGGGGGGTAGATGGAGATAGTGAATAGGCTACACACACACAAACATAAAATGACTGATTAGGGAACGTGATAGGCCATTCTGAACAAATGAGTTTTGAGCGAGCGCCTAAAACTATGCAAGTTGTGGATGGTCCTAATATCTTGGGGTAGAGCATTCCAGAGGATTGGCGCAGCACGGGAGAAGTCTTGGAGTCGGGAGTGGGAGGTAAGGATTAGTGCAGAGGTTAGTTGAAAGTCATTTGCAGAGCGCAGCGGTCGGCTAGGCCGATAGACAGAAATGAGGGAGGAGATGTAAGGGGGTGCCGCACTGTGGAGAGCTTTGTGGGTGAGAACAAGTACTTTGAATTGTATCCTGTAATGAATGGGCAGCCAGTGTAACGACTGGCGAAGAGCGGACACGTCCGAGTAACGATTAGCCAGATGGACGACCCTGGCTGCTGCATTAAGGATAGACTGGAGAGGGGAAAGTCGCGTGAGGGGGAGGCCAATTAATAGAGAGTTGCAGTAGTCCAGACGGGAGTGGATTAGGGCGACAGTGAGAGTTTTTGTGGTCTCCATGGTGAGAAAAGGGCGGATTCTAGAGATGTTCTTTAGGTGTAAGCGGCACGAGCGGGCAAGAGATTGTATGTGGGAGGTGAAGAAGAGATCGGAGTCAAACATAACACCCAGACAGCGTGCCTGCTGCCTAGGCGTTATTATGGTGCCACCCACAGAGAGGGAAATGTCAGATTTAGGGAGGTTAGTAGATGGCGGGAGCAGAAGAAGTTCAGTTTTGGAGAGGTTGAGTTTCAGGTAGAGAGCGGACATGATGTCAGAGACTGCAGACAGACAGTCAGTGGCGTTCTGTAGTACAGCGGGGGTAAGGTCAGGGGATGACGTATATAGTTGTGTGTCATCAGCGTAAAGATGGTACTGAAAGCCAAATCTGCTGATGGTCTGTCCAATTGGGGCTGTGTAGAGGGAGAAGAGAAGGGGGCCAAGGACTGAGCCCTGAGGTACCCCGACAGTGAGAGGAAGAGGAGATGAAGTGGAGCCGGAGAACAGAACACTGAAGGAGCGGTCAGAAAGATAGGAGGAGAACCAGGAGAGAGCAGTGTCCTTAATGCCTAGTGACTGGAGCCTAGAGAGTAGGAGAGGGTGGTCAACAGTGTTGAAAGCTGCAGAAAGATCGAGGAGAATGAGCAGAGAGTGGTCACCGTTACCTTTTGCTGTCAGAAAGTCATTGGTCACCTTGATGAGTGCAGCTTCTGTCGAATGTAGGGGGTGGAAGCCGGACTGTGAAGGGTCTAGGAGGGAGTGAATGGAGAGGTAATGGGTAAGACGGGAGTAGACTAGGCACTCCATGAGTTTTGAGATGAAGGGGAGATTGGAGACCGGTCTGTAGTTGTTTGTGCATGATGGGTCAAGGGTGGTTTTTTTTAGTAATGGAGTAATGATAGAGTGTTTGAAGGAGGAAGGGAAAATGCCAGAGGAGAGGGAGAGATTAAAGATTGTAGTTAGGTGAGTTGTGACGACTGGAGAGAGAGACTGGAGGAGGTGTGAGGGAATGGGGTCGGTGGTGCATGTAGTTGGACGAGAAGAGGAGAGGAGCTTGGAGACTTCTTCTTCTGTGATGGGATCGAATGTGGAGAGTGAGCCAGGGGAGATACAGGGAGGAATGGGAGTCATTGCACTTGGTGTCTGGGAGCGGATTTCCTGACGGATATTGTCTATTTTCTCTATAAAGTGGGAGGCCAGGTCATCAGCACAAATGTCTGTGATAGGGTCTTGTGCTTTTGGCCTGAGGAGGGAGTGGAAGGTGTTAAAAAGTTTCTTGGGGTTGCTGGATAGTGAGATCAGGGTGGTGTAGTAGGTCTGTTTGGCGAGGTGAAGGGCAGAGTTATAGGTCCTTAACATAAATTTGAAGTGTGTGATGTCTTCTGGTGTGCGAGTTTTCCTCCATAAGCGTTCAGCACACCTGGAGCATCGCTGGAGAAATCGGGTTTGCGATGTGAGCCAGGGCTGTTTCACTCTGTGTTTGGAGGTTCTGATGGTGAGGGGTGCTACTTGGTCCAGGGTGCTTCTAAGAGTGTCATTGTAGTGATGTACAGCCAGATCAGGACAGGGACAAGAGGAGATTGGGGACAATGATGAGTGTAGGGAGTCTGAAAGTGTATGAAGGTTAATGGCATGTAGATTTCTGAATGTGTGGTAGGTAGGAGGGTGCTGGGGTGGGCGAGGAGTTGTGAGTGTGAAGGAGAGAATGTTGTGGTCAGAGAGGGGAAGCGGTGAGTTATCTAGGCAAGAGATTGAACAGAGCCGGACAAAGACCAGGTCCAGGGTGTTACCGTCTTTGTGTGTTTCAGAGGTTGAGAGCTGTGAGAGGCCGAGAGAAGTGGTTAGTGATAGAAGCTGGGATGCAGATGTGGAGGTGGGGCTGTTAATGGGAATGTTGAAGTCTCCCAGGATAAGGGTTGGTAGTTCTGAGGACAGGAAGTGCAGCAGCCAGGCAGAGAAATGGTCCAGGAAGCGGGTGGGTGAGCCTGGGGGCCGGTATATGACCGATACTCTGAGGGAGAGGGGACGGAAGAGCCTGAAGGTGTGGACCTCAAACGAAGGGAATGAGAGTGATGGAACTGGGGGGATGACCTGGAAAGTGCATTGTAGGGACAAGAGTATGCCGACTCCACCACCAGGTCTGTTAGTGGGTCTTGGGGAATGGGAGAATTGTAAGCCACCATGGGAAATGGCAGCAGGGGAGACAGTGTCAGAGTCCTGGATCCAGGTTTCAGTGAGGGCCAACAGATTCAGAGAGTTGTTCAGAAAGTAGTTGTGCAGGAAAGGGAGCTTGTTACATACAGACCGTGGATTCCAAAGGGCACAATTGAAAGGGAGAGATGAGGGAGTGCAAGTAATATTAATAAGGTTAGTATGGTTTTGATATGAGGTAGGGTTGAGGTTGGGGGATGGGGGACCGGGGTTGGGGGATATGTCCCCCGAAATCAGTAGGAGTAACAAGATAAAAAGCAAGTAGTGTTTTGAAATGTTTGAAGTTTTTTTGTGCAGTGTGTTTGGGTAAGATGGGCTGAGGTTTTTCAGGAAGGTGAGAAGTGCATGGGAGCTGTACATGGGAGATGGAAGCAGTGAGGAGCTGATGTGTATGAGTCGTGGTGGAGGGGGGATTGGGCGGTGAATGTGGATTGCAAGGGAGCATAGGAGGATAGGAATAAAGCACAAGGATAGAAGGGTGAGCAGAGTGTGGGTTACCTGACTCCTGCCCTGACTAACTGCCATGAAATAACTGCTGTATCACGACGCTTATCTTCCGTGACGCTTTGCTTCTGTGACGCGTGCACCCCCACTAGCGAATGTAATGTATGTACACAGTGACTGCACCAGCAGAATAGTGAGTGCAGCTCTGGGGTATAATACAGGAGGTAACTCAGGATCAGTAATGTAATGTATGTACACAGTGACTGCACCAGCAGAATAGTGAGTGCAGCTCTGGAGTATAATACAGGATGTCACTCAGGATCAGTAATGTAATGTATGTACACAGTGACTGCACCAGCAGAATAGTGAGTGCAGCTCTGGGGTATAATACAGGAGGTAACTCAGGATCAGTAATGTAATGTATGTACACAGTGACTGCACCAGCAGAATAGTGAGTGCAGCTCTGGGGTATAATACAGGATATAACTCAGGATCAGTAATGTAATGTATGTACACAGTAAGTATCACTGGCGGACACAGACAGAATAGGCTCCTGTGCAAGAACAATATATGGGCCCTTTACAGTCCAATAACTCATCATAAGGAACAATTCAACTATCTCTTGGGCCCCTGTGTGGCCGCACTGGCTGCACCGTTAATATGTCCACGCCTGGTGAGTACAGCTATTAGATATATCTAGTAAAGTAACTGATTTTTTTTAATAAGATACTATCAGTATTCAGTTTAGATACTGATGTGATTCTGTCCCTAAACTGTAAAGTTGTGTAATGGCAAAAAAGTACTGAAAATGTTTCTCAGCCCTCTACCTTTGATTTGTGAGGACTAGAGATCCTGTGATGAGTCACATTCATGCTCGGTATATTATCATGCTGACCGCTGATTTATTTGGTTTTGATGGAGTCACCTTGTAATATGTTAAGAACGCTCCAGAAGTGTAACCATGGCAGATTTCAGAAACACCTAAATAATCAAAGAAAACTGATACATTTGATAAGGGAAACAATTACATAGTTTGGGTGGAGAGATAAGTGAGAACCTGACACTTTTTGGTATTTTTGGGCAGGTAGCACAGTGCCCCTGACCTACCACCAGATGGCAGTGCAGTATAAGAAACTTCACCAACCTGCACCAGACTAAAGTTCTGCAATTTTGCTCCTTATTTCTTCCACCTCCTCACAGATGAGAATTTGCTATAATCCGATAATTCCTCTTCCTGCCTTTTATTATATAGAAATATTTACTAACAATTCAAGATGTAATTAGGATGTGAAGTTTTCATAATGGAGCATGCGGCTGATATCGTGCAAACTGTAAATGTCCTGTCTCTGTGCTAAAGTCGATCTAAAATAAACATAAATGGTTGGCAGCAGCGGTTCATTGCCAAAGAGTGGGACGGAGCAGGTATTTATGCTCCGTAACCTGTGGACCATCAGAACTCCCATCGTTTTCTCCACCAGTCCAGTATTGAACCCCTTATTCCCCCCAAGCACATGCGCTATAAGAAAATACAGATGTAATTATCTTGTTATTTGACTTTCTAGTTTTTTTTAGCTTTTTTCAGAAATATTAAAAACAAAGTTATATAGTTTACTTTTTACGTTTTTTTCTTACATTTTATATGTAGCTATTTTATCCCCCTGGTCCTATCCTTATTCATAGCTTTAGTCAGGGTTAGAAACACTGTAACAATGTAACATTTATCAGAATGTTGTTTTTTTTCTACAGGAGACACTTTTTTACATTTTTGACAGCTCCCCCAGAAATCTGCAGGAGGGCAGGGTGCAGCACAGAACAGGGCACAGGATTCAGTTATTGTAGCTGCCTATAGAGGGCGCCGCAGTGGAGAGGAGTTTGTCATGCCTGCTGCGCTCTGCATAGGCAGTAACTAAGATGACAAACCTACCTGTATTATTATGAGCATTGGTAGTCACAGACCGAAAGTGGCCCCCTGTGCAAGAACAGAACAGTATACGGGCCCTTTGCAATCATATAGCTCATGCATAAAATGCATAAAATCAGATATTTTATGGCTGCGCAACAAGATTTTGCATTTGGACCCAGGAGCCTCCAGTTCTGGGTGTTAATATTCGGGCTCTCCATCATCGTCTGCAGTGACAGGCTGGATATTGGGGTAGTTTGGTGCCATATCCTGTTCAGCAGAGATAAACATCTCCCCCATTAATATTCCTGGCGGCGGAGAGTGGCGGTATCTGATCTCGCGGCTGCGAGCGTTCACACGTCGACGTTCTCTGCGGCTGCGGATCCAACAATGGATTTTCCTACTAATATCCATCACGTAGATAATAGATGGTCTCCGAGCCGGACACAGGGGGCTTATATGTCATGGACGTCAGTGTCATTAATAATTACCATCTGTGGTCATTGCTGCTTTTTGTTTATTACAGTTATGTCATTTGTCAAAGAAAATTGAACAAAATTCATTACAATTTAAGGGCAAAATGTGCTGCGCCCCCAGATAATAACCATGCAGCCATGTATACCGCGCTGTGAGCGCCGCAAAACAAAAATCAGAAAACTGGGTTCATGCAGCAGAAAGTTTGCAGAAAGGCACCCTAAAGTACATGGATTTTTACTACTTTTTTTTTTGTATTTCTATCAAGTTTTTTTTGCATTTTTTTGCATTTTTATACGAGTTTTTGTTGCAGATTTCCCCCCACTCATTACTATGAGTGAAATCTGCAATAAACACAATGAGAGAATTGACATCTTCAGATCTAGACTTGCACCAAATCTGAAAAAGAAACAATAAGCAGCTGCAGCGCCCCAGAGTCCTGGTCGTTGCAGTACTGTGGCTCCGCCACTATGGGGAGCTATGGTGCGTCTGATGGCACTGAAGGAGTTCATCTGATCAGGTATCACAGACACCAATACATTTCACAGCCGGGCCTCCGGGGGGAGCTAAGGGTGCTATTCATTAGGCCACTCCCCACCATAGTGGGTAAACTGGGGGTCAGGCAGGAAGTTAGATGAGAAAGCTGACTGGGTTGGAACCAAGCAACACCTTGTGGCAGAGGGTGTTGTGGAGGAAGAGACAGTAGGGTCTCTGTCAGGGGTGGGATCCTGACAGAGGCTTGGCACCAAGAACGAACGTAACGGGACCGTGCCTGCTCCGGGTAGCGGCGGTGCCCAAGAAAGGATTAGAAGCGAGATAGATTGTGCTGAGTGAGAAACGAGATCACGCAAAGGAGAAATACCAGTAGGGGTCGTGCTGTAAGACCGAAGCAACATCCTACTGAGGTGCACTACCAGTGGCCGGAACGCCGAGGGAGTAGAATAATATTCAGCTTCAAGCAATACTCCAAACAGCGGCAGGACAGTCAGTCTAAGGCGGGCTGTCTCACCTAAATCACCTATGCAGTCTTGGGGGGCAACCTGTGGAGAGGGGCAACTCTAGGGTCCCGGAAGAGCTCCGAGCCTACCCGTCAAACGGGTGCCGTCCTAACCAGAACATCAGGGAGGGACGGAGGATTAGCAGAACATCATCTAATCGAGTTGTGAGGGAACTTAAGAAACAGACACAACAGTTGTGGGGACTTTCTGTGAGCACAGCAGGGAAGGACCACAACACATAGCGCTAGAAGGAAGGCACCGATTTCCACCTGTGAAGAGAACTCTGGAGGTGCCATTGGACTGGCCGGACTTGCGCAGCCTGGTGAACCGTGTTCCAGACTGAGGACCCAGAGATCTTCAGTAAAGAGGTAAAGAGACTGCAACCTGGTGTCCTCGTTATTTACTGCACCGCACCACCATCATCCACACCTGTTATTCACTGTGCGCCCCACGGCAGGGTCACGGACCGGGGCCTAGCCGCCGTGACAACCCCGGAGCAGAGACTCAGAGGCCCGGTACCGGGTACCCCTCGGCCCTGCGGCAGTGGGGGCGCTACAACTTGGCGTCACGAACAGGATCTACTTAAGCCTGAAGAATCAGGTCATGTGTGCCTTGGAACTGTGATTTATGGTGCTTGGACTGTACTTTATTGCAAGGACTGTGCTGCGCCATTTGCCGCCAAAATCCGCCGCCATTGCAGCGCTGAGGAGAGCGCAGGAAGAGAAGAGGGGCGTGAAGTGGGCGTAGGCAAGCTGGAGAGCGCGAACAGCAATGGCCGCCCAGTCCAAATATTTCTGTGTCCTGAGGATGTGTCCGTCAACAGCTGAGGTCCGCCTCCTGATCCTGTTTGGAGGGTGGAGACCATGGAGACGGGGCCGCCCACGAAAGAGACCGCGGGAAGAAGACATTGGAGAGGAGACAAAGATGGCGACGCCGGAGGCACTGCGCGGGAATGGTCGAACCCGGAGAGAGGCTGGGCAGCCCGAGGTGGCTCAGGATACGCCGTCACTGCGGGAGCTGACCCTGACGGAGCCAGCGATGGGCCGACCCCCCCGGCCGCCGTCGGAAGAGTGTATGGCCGCAGCCGAGGCCCGGCGGATCGCTGCCCGCCTGGAGGCCGATGCCCGTGTGACTGCTCGGCTGGGCCAGCCCACGGAGGTCTGCTTGTCTCCGATGTCCCCTGCTCCTCTCAACCCGGTCGCGGCTGAAAGTGCGCCGCAGACACCGGGCCTGAAGCTCATGCCTGAGGCCGAGCACCTGCGGCGCCTGATGGCTGCATGGCGAGCCCGACCACAACCGGTAACCCAGGTTGACTTAACCACTGTTGAGGAGCCCCCCTTGTCCCACTGGGGTGTAGTGGTCTCCTTCAACCCCCGACATGGGCGCGGGGTTATCCAGGAGATCGGGGAGCCGCTACAAGTCCACGTGGACCGAGAGGAGGTGGAACCTTGCAGTGGAAGGTTTGATCGCGACCTGGAGCCGGGTGATGCCGTCACTTACACCAGGTGGAGGAGAGCAACCGGCGAAGCAGGCTGGATGGCGCGGGGCGTCCAGCGGTGCGTTGCGCTCCAGGCCGCCGCTGTAGCTCCCGAAGATAAACCTCCCGCCAAAAAGACAACGGAACCTGATCCTGTGGAGCAGCGAGGGACCCGGACCTACCGTGCACCGTGGGGGCGTGCTGGATCCTCGGTAAAAAGAACCTCCCGGCGAGGGATCCTGTCGTTGTTGGGGCGGGACCCGATCCTTGAACCAGCAGGACGACCCGTTGGTCTGGTGATGCCCGGGAGGAAACCATCTTCCTCCCCGAAAAACGAGTAAGCATAATGCTTTAAAGATGTACATAGTTTTTAATTGTTTGTCTCCCGATTTTTGCTGTTGAACCCGTCCAGGGTTAACTCTTAAGGGGATCCTTCTGTGGACCTGGGATCCCTAATGTTTTGTTTTCTTGTTTGTTTTCCAAGTTTTTGCACAAAGTTTACAGAACTGCTGAAATCATGAACAGTGCATGATCCGAACTTCTTGTACATAGTTTGCACCTTATTAAAGGCGCTCCCTACTGGTTTTACTTAAAGAAGGAGTCTTTGTGAAGATACCACACTGGAACCTTTGCTGAGTATGGACTGGTAGCTTGAGAAGGCGTGCTACCTCATAAAGACTTGGTCCCCTCTTAAAGGGGATGTTCATTTGTTGCGCTTAAACCGTGGTATTGCTTTAAGATTGGAAGCAATAATGTCTTGACCAAAGAAAGTGATGATAATGTTTACATGAGAAAGTTATATGTATTTAATTAGTTAATTGTGAAGAAATACTGATGATGTTCTCTGAGAAGAAAAAGGTAAAAGATAGAAGGAGGATGCAGTGGGCCCGTAGGGATAGACGTAGTGTCCAGCATGCATGATAGAAAGAAAGATAATGAGAAGGCTTAATGTTCAAAAGAAAATGTTTTGATAATGTTGATAGATAGTTAGGATAGAAGGTAAACCCTGAGTCCTGATAGGAGTCATGTAGAGATGGCTCAGTGCTCTTAAACTGAAAGTAATGTTATGTTCTATACTGTGTATAGTAGTGGAAAAGGCAGTAGGCCCTGGCTGAACGGGGCGGTCCTGTAACCGAAAGGAGAGGCAGTAGGTCTGGTGCCGATAGGACAGGCGGTCCTGCAGATTTAAAGAAGGGGAATGAAAAAGTTAAATTACCTTATAATGTGATTATAGGAAGGTCTTTAGTGGATTCAGAGTGTATATCCTTAAAGGCAATGTTAAATTATTGTTCAACAATTTTGCACTTAGTAGAATACCCGGTTGGGTAACAGGAGTTATTTATAGCCTGTAATTTATAATGTTAACCATGTTTGTAACGTTCAAGTGTCCTTACCTCCCATAAAGGGAAGCCTGTTCAAGTATACTTATTGTTATTGCACTCAACAAAACTGTATGTCTTTTTGCTAACTTGTATTGTTGTTTTCTTCCCAGTCCCGGAGTACTGTGTTTAACCAGGGGGGAGTGCAGCGCCCCAGAGTCCTGGTCGTTGCAGTACTGTGGCTCCGCCACTATGGGGAGCTATGGTGCGTCTGATGGCACTGAAGGAGTTCATCTGACCAGGTATCACAGACTATTCCAAAACAACTAATACCTAAAATACCTTTATTTAGAAAATTATTTAAAATGTAGTAGACAAAAATTATTACCCTGCAACAATGTGACCAAAATTTAAAAATGAATGCTTAGGGCTATTGTTACCATATCCTTCCTTAATGCACTTTTTTTATATCCGTAAGGGGTGGTGCCCCACCCGGTATCTTATATCACCTCCCCACTTTATACCGGTTTATACCAAGAACACTAGTCGGCCCTACTGCCCACAGGACTGCAAGATACCCCGTGCTTATAAGGGCATGGAGGGGGAGGTGATATAAGATACCGGGTGGGGCACCACCCCTTACGGATATAAAAAAAGTGCATTAAGGAAGGATATGGTAACAATAGCCCTAAGCATTCATTTTTAAATTTTGGTCACATTGTTGCAGGGTAATAATTTTTGTCTACTACATTTTAAATAATTTTCTAAATAAAGGTATTTTAGGTATTAGTTGTTTTGGAATAATATGTTTGATCACTACACCAACCCATTGTTATTTGTATAATTTTCAGGTATCACAGACACCAATACATTTCACCGCCGGGCCTCCGGGGGGAGCTAAGGGTTCTATTCATTAGGCCACTCCCCACCATAGTGGGTAAACTGGGGGTCAGGCAGGAAGTTAGATCAGAAAGCTGACTGGGTTGGAACCAAGCAACACCTTGTGGCAGAGGGTGTTGTAGGGGAAGATACAGTAGGGTCTCTGTCAGGGGTGGGATCCTGACAGAGGCTTGGCACCAAGAACGAACGTAACGGGACCGTGCCTGCTCCAGGTAGCGGCGGTGCCCAAGAAAGGATTAGAAGCGAGATAGATTGTGCTGAGTGAGAAACGAGATCACGCAAAGGAGAATACCAGTAGGAGTCGTGCTGTAAGACCGAAGCAACATCCTACTGAGGCGCACAACCGGTGGCCGGAACGCCGAGGGAGTAGAATAACATTCAGCTTCAAGCAATACTCTAAACAGCGGCAGGACAGTCAGTCTAAGGCGGGCTGTCTAACACATATCACCTATGCAGTCTTGGGGGGCAACCTGTGGAGAGGGGCGACTCTAGGGTCCCGGAAGAGCTCCGAGCCTACCCGTCAAACGGGTGCCGTCCCAACCAGAACATCAGGGAGGGACGGAGGATTAGCAGAACATCATCTAATCGAGTTGTGAGGGAACTTAAGAAACGGACACAACAGTTGTGGGGACTATCCCGTAAGCACAGCAGGGGAGGACCGCAACACATAGCGCTAGAAGGAAGGCACCGATTTCCACCTGTGAAGAGAACTCTGGAGGTGCCATTGGGCCGGCCGGACTTGCGCAGCCTGGTGAACCGTGTTCTGGACTGAGGACCCAGAGATCTTCAGTAAAGAGGTAAAGAGACTGCAACCTGGTGTCCTCGTTATTTACTGCACCGCACCACCATCATCCACACCATCATCCACACCTGTTATTCACTGTGCGCCCCACGGCAGGGTCACGGACCGGGGCCTAGCCGCCGTGACAACCCCGGAGCAGAGACTCAGAGGCCCGGTACCGGGTACCCCTCGGCCCTGCGGCAGTGGGGGCGCTACACAGCGAGTGCGCGAGACGTCAGGATTCTCATTCACTTTGCTGCATCAGGAAACCCTTCAGGTTTTGTGACAAGTGACAAATCTGCACAGAAAAAAACATGACAAAAACACAACGTGTGCACAGGGTGATTATTTTTTCACCCCACAAAAAAAAAAAAAAAGAAAGAAATAGATTCTATTTACCCCATTAGAAGAGCTGTCGGACCTCATATAAGTGAGTGGGGGAGGGGGGCTACAACATGTCCTAATGACGCCGACCCTCTAAGGAAGCAGAGATTAATCTTTGTCCTGTCACCGCGATGTGTGAACTTGTTCTTAGCTGTTAATAGTCTGTAAGGAGGAAAGTGATCTCATGATTTTACTTTGGTCTAAATATCAATATGTCATAAGGAGCAATGCAGATACAAATACAGGAGTAATAGGGGCCGGACCGATGTAATAGAGACCATTCAGGTGTAATAGGGGCCATACAGGTGTAATAGGGGGCATACAGGAGTAATAGGGGCCATACAGGTGTAATAGGGACCACAGAGGTGTAATAGGGCCATACAGGTGTAATAGGGGCCACACAGGGGTAATAGGGGCCATACAGGTGTAATAGGGGCCATACAGGTGTAATAAGGGCCATACAGGTGTAATAGGGGCCACACAGGGGTAATAGGGGCCATACAGGTGTAATAGGGGCCATACAGGTGTAATACGGGCCATACAGGTGTAATAGGGGGCATATAACAGTAATAGGGGCCACACAGATGTAATAGGGGCCACACCGGTGTAATAATAGCCATACAGGTGTAATAGGGGACATAGAGGTGTAATAGGGGCAACACAGATGTAATATGGGCCACACAGGTGTAATAAGGGCCATACAGGTGTAATAGGGGCCATACAGGTGTAATAGGGGCCATACAGGTGTAATAGGGCCCACACAAGTGTAATAGGGGCCACACAGGGGTAAAAGGGGCGATACACGTGTAATGGGGCCATACAAGTGTAATAGGGACCACACAGGTGTAATAGGGGCCACACGGGTAAAAGGGGCCACACAGGTGTAATGGGGCCATACAAGTGAAATAGGGGCCACACAGGTGTAATAAGGGCCATACAGGTGTAATAGGGGCCATACAGGTGTAATAGGGCCCACACAAGTGTAATAGGGGCCACACAGGGGTAAAAGGGGCGATACACGTGTAATGGGGCCATACAAGTGTAATAGGGACCACACAGGTGTAATAGGGGCCACACAGGGGTAAAAGGGGCCACACAGGTGTAATGGGGCCATACAAGTGAAATAGGGGCCACACAGGTGTAATAGAGGCCACACAGGAGTAATAGGGGCCGGACCGATGTAATACGGACCATTCAGGTGTAATAGGGGCCATACAGGTGTAATAGGGGGCATACAGGAGTAATAGGGGCCACACAGATGTAATAGGGGCCACACAGGTGTAATAAGGGCCATGCAGGTGTAATAGGGGCCATACAGGTGTAATAGGGGCCACACAGGGGTAAAAGGGGCCACACAGGTGTAATGGGGCTATACAAGTGTGATAGTGACCACACAGGTGTAATACGGGCCACACAGGATAAATAGGGGCCATACAGGTGTAATAAGGGTCACACAGGTGCAATAGGAGCCACACAGGTGTAATAGGAGCCACACAGGTGTAATAGGAGCCACACAGGTGTAATAGGGGCCTGCCATGCAGTGCACAGACACTGGCACCATTCATCCCCCTCCTGCCATGCAGTGCACAGACCCTGGCACCACTCCTCCCCCCTCCTGCCATGCAGTGCACAGACCCTGGCACCACTCATCCCCCTCCTCCCATGCAGTGCACATACCCTGGCGCCATTCATCCCCTCCTGGCATGCAGTGCACAGACCCTGGCACCACCCGTCCCCCTCCTGCCATGCAGTGCACAGACCCTGGCACCACCCGTCCCCCTCCTGCCATGCAGTGCACAGACCCTGGCACCACCCGTCCCCCTCCTGCCATGCAGTGCACAGACCCTGGCACCACTCATCCCCCTCCTCCCATGCAGTGCACAGACCCTGGCACCACCCATCCCCCTCCTGCCATGCAGTGCACAGACCCTGGCACCACTCACCCCCCTCCTGCCATGCAGTGCACAGACCCTGGCACAACTCATCCCCCTCCTCCCATGCAGTGCACATACCCTGGCGCCATTCATCCCCTCCTGGCATGCAGTGAACAGACCCTGGCACCACTCATCCCCCTCCTCCCATGCAGTGCACAGACCCTGGCACCACCCATCTCCCTCCTGCCATGCAGTGCACAGACCCTGGCACCACCCATCCCCCTCCTGCCATGCAGTGCACAGACCCTGGCACCACTCACCCCCCTCCTGCCATGCAGTGCACAGACCCTGGCACCACTCATCCCCCTCCTCCCATGCAGTGCACAGACCCTGGCACCACCCATCTCCCTCCTGCCATGCAGTGCATAGACCCTGGCACCACCCGTCCCCCTCCTGCCATGCAGTGCACAGTCCCTGGCACCACCCATCCCCCTCCTCCCATGCAGTGCACAGACCCTGGCACCACCCATCCCCCTCCTGCCATGCAGTGCACAGACCCTGGCACCACTCACCCCCCTCCTGCCATGCAGTGCACATACCCTGGCACCACTCATCCCCCTCCTCCCATGCAGTGCACATACCCTGGCGCCATTCATCCCCTCCTGGCATGCAGTGAACAGACCCTGGCACCACTCATCCCCCTCCTCCCATGCAGTGCACAGACCCTGGCACCACCCATCTCCCTTCTGCCATGCAGTGCATAGACCCTGGCACCACCCGTCCCCCTCCTGCCATGCAGTGCACAGACCCTGGCACCACTCATCCCCCTCCTCCCATGCAGTGCACAGACCCTGGCACCACTCATCCCCCTCCTCCCATGCAGTGCACAGACCCTGGCACCACTCACCCCCCTCCTGCTATGCAGTGCACAGACCCTGGCACCACCCATCCCCCTCCTGCCATGCAGTGAACAGACCCTGGCACCACTCTCCCCCTCCTGCCATGCAGTGCACAGTCCCTGGCACCACCCATCCCCCTCCTTCCATGCAGTGCACAGACCCTGGCACCACCCGTCCCCCTCCTGCCATGCAGTGCACAGACCCTGGCACCACCCATCCCCCTCCTGCCATGCAGTGCACAGACCCTGGCACCACCCATCCCCCTCCTGCCATGCAGTGCACAGACCCTGGCACCACTCATCCCCCTCCTCCCATGCAGTGCACAGACCCTGGCACCACCCATCTCCCTCCTGCCTTGCAGTGCATATACCCTGGCACCACCCATCCCCTCCTGCCATGCAGTGCACAGACCCTGGAACCACTCATCCCCCTCCTCCCATGCAGTGCACAGACCCTGGCACCACTCACCCCCCTCCTGCTATGCAGTGCACAGACCCTGGCACCACCCGTCCCCCTCCTGCCATGCAGTGCACAGACCCTGGCACCACCCGCCCCCTCCTGCCCTGCAGTGCATAGACCCTGGCACCACCCGTCCCCCTCCTGCCATGCAGTGCACAGACCCTGTCACCAGTCACCCCCCTCCTGCCATGCAGTGCACAGACACTGGCACCACCCGTCCCCCTCCTGCCATGCAGTGCACAGACCCTGGCACCACTCACCCCCCCCTCCTGCCATGCAGTGCACAGACCCTGGCACCACTCACCCCCTCCTGCCATGCAGTGCACATACCCTGGCACCACCCGTCCCCCTCCTGCCATGCAGTGCACAGACCCTGGCACCACCTGTCCCCCTCCTGCCATGCAGTGCACAGACCCTGGCACCACTCATCCCCCTCCTCCCATGCAGTGCACAGACCCTGGCACCACCCATCCCCCTCCTGCCATGCAGTGCACAGACCCTGGCACCACTCACCCCCCTCCTGCCATGCAGTGCACAGACCCTGGCACCACTCATCCCCCTCCTCCCATGCAGTGCACATACCCTGGCGCCATTCATCCCCTCCTGGCATGCAGTGAACAGACCCTGGCACCACTCATCCCCCTCCTCCCATGCAGTGCACAGACCCTGGCACCACCCATCTCCCTCCTGCCTTGCAGTGCATAGACCCTGGCCCCACCCATCCCCTCCTGCCATGCAGTGCACAGACCCTGGCATCACTCATCCCCCTCCTCCCATGCAGTGCACAGACCCTGGCACCACTCACCCCCCTCCTGCTATGCAGTGCACAGACCCTGGCACCACCCGTCCCCCTCCTGCCATGCAGTGCACAGACCCTGGCACCACCCGCCCCCTCCTGCCCTGCAGTGCATAGACCCTGGCACCACCCGTCCCCCTCCTGCCATGCAGTGCACAGACCCTGGCACCAGTCACCCCCCTCCTGCCATGCAGTGCACAGACACTGGCACCACCCGTCCCCCTCCTGCCATGCAGTGCACAGACCCTGGCACCACTCACCCCCCCTCCTGCCATGCAGTGCACAGACCCTGGCACCACTCACCCCCTCCTGCCATGCAGTGCTCAGACTCTGGCACCACCCGTCCCCCTCCTGCCATGCAGTGCACAGACCCTGGCACCATTCATCCCCCTCCTGCCATGCAGTGCACAGACCCTGGCACCACCCGTCCCCCTCCTGCCATGCAGTGCACAGACCCTGGCACCACCTGTCCCCCTCCTGCCATGCAGTGCACAGACCCTGGCACCACTCATCCCCCTCCTCCCATGCAGTGCACAGACCCTGGCACCACCCATCCCCCTCCTGCCATGCAGTGCACAGACCCTGGCACCACTCACCCCCCTCCTGCCATGCAGTGCACAGACCCTGGCACCACTCATCCCCCTCCTCCCATGCAGTGCACATACCCTGGCGCCATTCATCCCCTCCTGGCATGCAGTGAACAGACCCTGGCACCACTCATCCCCCTCCTCCCATGCAGTGCACAGACCCTGGCACCACCCATCTCCCTCCTGCCATGCAGTGCACAGACCCTGGCACCACCCATCCCCCTCCTGCCATGCAGTGCACAGACCCTGGCACCACTCACCCCCCTCCTGCCATGCAGTGCACAGACCCTGGCACCACTCATCCCCCTCCTCCCATGCAGTGCACATACCCTGGCACCACCCATCTCCCTCCTGCCATGCAGTGCATAGACCCTGGTACCACCCGTCCCCCTCCTGCCATGCAGTGCACAGTCCCTGGCACCACTCATCCCCCTCCTCCCATGCAGTGCACATACCCTGGCACCACCCATCCCCCTCCTGCCATGCAGTGCACAGACCCTGGCACCACTCACCCCCTCCTGCCATGCAGTGCACAGACCCTGGCACCACTCATCCCCCTCCTCCCATGCAGTGCACATACCCTGGTGCCATTCATCCCCTCCTGGCATGCAGTGAACAGACCCTGGCACCACTCATCCCCCTCCTCCCATGCAGTGCACAGACCCTGGCACCACCCATCTCCCTTCTGCCATGCAGTGCATAGACCCTGGCACCACCCGTCCCCCTCCTGCCATGCAGTGCACAGACCCTGGCACCACTCACCCCCCTCCTGCTATGCAGTGCACAGACCCTGGCACCACCCATTCCCTCCTGCCATGCAGTGAACAGACCCTGGCACCACTCTCCCCCTCCTGCCATGATGTGCACAGTCCCTGGCACCACCCGTCCCCCTCCTGCCATGCAGTGCACAGACCCTGGCACCACCCATCCCCCTCCTGCCATGCAGTGCACAGACCCTGGCACCACCCATCCCCCTCCTGCCATGCAGTGCACAGACCCTGGCACCACTCTCCCCCTCCTGCCATGCAGTGCACAGACCCTGGCACCACCCATCCCCCTCCTGCCATGCAGTGCACAGACCCTGGCACCACCCATCCCCCTCCTGCCATGCAGTGCACAGACCCTGGCACCACCCATCCCCCTCCTGCCATGCAGTGCACAGACCCTGGCACCACTCACCCCCCTCCTGCCATGCAGTGCACAGACCCTGGCACCACCCATCCCCCTCCTGCCATGCAGAAGATGCCCGCACTGTGCTGCTGACACAGCCCCCGGCACACAAAGGGTGCCGCTCCCGGGTGATGGGGCAGTAATGGGTGTTAATGGCAGCCTGGGTGTCGGAGTCTCTCTAACTGCAGCTTTATGACCGCTCCTGGATGAAGCTTCCATCAGGTTGTTGTCTCAGGGGCAGTGAAGCATGAGGAGATGCCCGAAGATCAATACCGGCCTCGTCTCTGACGCTGGACGCTGTTTGCAAAGAGTTAACAGGCGTAAAACAGGGGTGAGGGTGGGGGGCATCACCGGAGAAACACAGATCCTTAACAGCCGGCTTTATTAATCCTCAGATGGGCAGATACGGCTCCGTGTGTGAACAGGGCGCAGTCAGATGGCGCTTTAATTAAAAAGACTTTTACGCAGGAAATGATGGCGCGGCCGGGAGGGGCCCGGAGGTGCAGCCAGGGGCCCCCGTGTTGCCGGGATACTATCTGCCTCCTCTCATCTCCCCTCATCCTCCTCCAGTAACAATAGTCCTGGGATTGATATTAGGGCTCCTCGCTGGGTCCGCGGGTGTCAGTGCTCAGCTCCATGGCTCAGGGCAGTGGATCCCAGCTGCTGCTCAACATGTACCTGACAGGTAGAGACCCGGACACCTGAGGGACCTGGGGCTCAGGACCTGGGGCTGTGGGGTGAGGGGCGCTGGAGCTTCTGGCAGATGATCACCTTGGATTCCTGGAGATTTAGCTTTCGGCGTTTTACCTGCGGCTTCCTCTGTCCTTCCATCATCCGTGATGATCCGGCTTTGCCCCCAATAGTTGTCCCTGATCCTCCTGTTCTGCTCCCTCCAGTCCTGACTCTTCTGCAGCTCCGCTCCCTCAGCTCCTCTGCTTCCTTCCTCAGTTCTGGCAGTCCTCTGCTCACAGACCTGGCCCCCCCATAGTCCTCAGAGGACCCGCACCCTGCATCCTATATCACCTGTCTCTGACTTTCCTAATTCTGGAACACACCTGGCCTCCTATGATCAGCTCATAGTAAAAGATCCGACACCCCTCTCCCCAATAACATCTGACAACCCGCTACCTTTTCTCACTGTCTGACAACACATTATTATCTTCTCCTCATCAATCTGGAACAGACCATTGTCTGTACGACCGATAATATAAGAATCTCTGTGGCACCGACCGACTTTCCTAACTCTGGAACAGGACGCGTCCTCCTCAGTCATTACCTGATGGAGACAAATCTGACAACTCGCTGTTCCTCCTACCACAAATATCTGACAACCGGCTGTTACTTTTTTTTCCCTTAAAATATAGCAGCCCACTCTCTTCTTTGACTTATTAATATCTGACAACATTAGGTCTCCTTTTTCCTCTGTCCTGACACCCCACCGTTTCTACTTCCTTTGTCCTGACACCCCACTATCCCTTCTTCCTAAGTCCTGACACCCCACTATCCCTTCTTCCTCTGTCCTGACACCACACCGTCTCTCCTTCCTCTGTCCTGACACCCCACTATCCCTTCTTCCTAAGTCCTGACACCCCACTATCCCTTCTTCCTCTGTCCTGACACCCCACCGTCTCTCCTTCCTCTGTCCTGACACCCCACCGTCTCTCCTTCCTCTGTCCTGACACCCCACCGTCTCTCCTTCCTCTGTCCTGACAAACCACCGTCCCTTCTTCCTCTGTCCTGACACCCTACTATCCCTTCTTCCTCTTTCCTGACACCCCACTGTCTCTCCTTCCTCTGTCCTGACACCCCACTATCCCTTCTTCCTCTGTCCTGACACCCCACTATCCCTCCGTCCTCTGTCCTGACACCCCACTATCCCTTCTTCCTCTGTTCTGACACACCACTGACCCTCCTTCCTCTGTCCTGACACCCCACTGTCCCTCCTTCCTCTGTCCTGACACCCCACTGTCTCTCCTTCCTCTGTCCTGACACCCCACCGTCTCTCCTATCTCTGTCCTGACACCCCACTGTCTCTCCTTCCTCTGTCCTGACACCCCACTATCCCTTCTTCCTCTGTCCTGACACCCCACTATCCCTTCTTCCTCTGTTCTGACACACCACTGTCCCTCCTTCCTCTGTCCTGACACCCACTGTCTCTCCTTCCTCTGTCCTGACACCCCACCGTCTCTCCTTCCTCTGTCCTGACACCCCACTGTCTCTCCTTCCTCTGTCCTGACACCCTACTATCCCTTCTTCCTCTGTCCTGACACCCCACTGTCTCTCCTTCCTCTGTCCTGACACCACACTATCCCTTCTTCCTCTGTCCTGACACCCCACTGTCTCTTCTTCCTCTGTCCTCACACCCCACTATCCCTTCTTCCTCTGTCCTGACACCCCACGGTCCTTTCTTCTGCAGACACCCCACCCTGGTCCCACTCCTCTCAGTCCCTTCTCTTCCCCCTCAGTCGCAGCCTTATAATGTCCCTGAGAAGTCGGATTTCCTTTTTCCTGGACGCGTTTCCTGCCATCTCCCCTTACACTTTCATCCTGAGTCCAGGGAGCTGAGGGAACACCCACAAATCAGAGGGACACCTACAAACTACTGGGGCACCCAGAGACCCCCACAAACCCCAGAAACCCTCACACACAACTGCCAAACACCCCACAATAATCCCCACATATGAGGGACACCCAAAAACTTCCATACTAGATACCCTCCAAATCTAACTGTGACCCCCGAATAACTATTGATCCACAATCCCCAGGCAGCCAAGTGATACATTGGGGACACGCAGGGAGAATGGGGGGTGCAGAGCTGCCGCGGGTCCTTGTTTCCATTACATCACATCTTTTATTTTCTGGTAGCCTTAGTTCAGATACTCTGCCCCATATACAGGACTAGTCCTACAGAGCCCCCATTCTGTACAGTGATGTGTGACGGTTGTCGGGTCGGGATATTACCTGCGATGTTTCTGTGTAATAAACCATATTTCTTGGGATCAGATCCTGTAGGTGAAAGTTTCCTGAAGGAAAAAACTCAGAGCTGGAGGCCATTCTCTGCCGGAGTCCAGAAAGGTGAGAACATGAATGTATCAGGATGGGATGATGCATCTAATAATATCACTGTATATAACAATATCATGCATGGAAATAACTACTGCAAGCTTAGCATTGACACCGCACATCGGGGACAAGAGTGAGAACTGATTCATTAGAAAATGGTTTGTGAAGTCTCCATAAAATGCAGCAGGAATTGTCGGACTGTGCAGAGTCTCCTGCGGGTCGTTTGTTATTATATTATTTTATCATGAAGGAACTGAAGTGATTTGCGCAGCCAGAGGATTCAATGCTAACGAATGTTTGAGCAAAGGTTCATAAAAAAATTGGGATTCCCTTATGGAGATATTGTCGGGGGGGAATATATCAGACTGAATTCTGAGTTCCCGGCAGAGACAGCCCAGAATATTGAAATGTAACAGTAAAAAGAATGTATTGTTAATAGTAATATTACTTTATTATTAATATCTCACCGGTAATATACCAAAATGATGATTATTTTAATCACATCACCTTTATTATTAAATCATTGTAAATTACAGGAGAGGAGACTGAAGGCTGATTATTCCCATACATAACAGCCAAATGATAGTTATTATTAATACTACTATTATTATTATTATTGATGTTAACATTAGTTAAAGCTTTATATTTAGCATCTTTTACTTTGTGAATAAATAAAAAAATGAGAACAAAATAATTAAAAATATCTACATTAATTCATACATTAAAACTGAAATAAAAAATATGTAACTTATGTAAATGAATTGTATCTTTATTGTCATTATTATTAATAATATTAATTGCTGCGAGCAAGAAATTATCATTAGTGAAAGCTTTGAGGTTATTTTAAGAACTCCGATTTGGTTAAAATGAACAAATACTTTATTAACAGCAGCAATTATATATATATATATATATATATATATATATATATATATATATATATATCTATCTGTCTGTATATATATATCTGTATATGTATATATATATTATGTGTATTTATATATATATATATATATATATATATATATATATATATATACACATACACACACAGATATAAAATACATATTTCATGTTTTCATATATATGTGTATTTATGAGATCTTTCTTAACCCCTTAGTGACAGACTATTATCACTTTACATGGAAATAACTCTGGAATGCTTCAACAAATCCCAGTGATTTTGAGAATGTTATTTTGTGGCACATTATAATTTAAGATAATGGTAAATTTAGGTTGATATGTTTTATGTATATTTATAAAAAATATATTTTTTTTTTTACAAAAATGTAAAAAAATTATCAATTTTCAAACTTTGAATGATTATTTCTTTAATCCGGATAGTCATACTATAGAAACATATTAATAAATAACATTTCCCTCATGTCTGCTTTACATCTGCACCATTTGTAAAATGTTATTTTATTTTGTTAGCATTTTAGGAGGTTTAAAAATGTAGCAGAAATTTTTCATTTTTTCAAGGACATTTGCAATTTTTTTTTTTTTTTGGGACTTATCCAGGTTTGAAGGGACATTGTTGGTCCTATATGTTGGAAAATCTCCTAAACTAATACAATTTTTAAAACAGCACCACCTGACAAATTGAAAATTGTGGTCAGGTAGTTTATTAACCCTTCGGGTGATTTTCAGGAATTAATGCAAAGCGACATAACAGGAATGAAAAAGTTTATTTTTACCACCTAAATGTCGCTGACTTCTGAACAGTTTCCTATAGCCGGCAGAGTCTAAGGCCGCTATTTGGCCATGAATTACTTAATACTTTCGTTAATTATGATTAGAATCTGTCTGCTACAATGCTATTGGTTTTAGTGAAGGTGTTAATTCTTATTATTTCTTTGCATTTATTGTCAGAAATTAAAGGAAAATATGTCAAGCCCAATAGGACCAAAACTGTAATATTCTGATTTCTGGTTTATTGTTTCTCATTACTAATGTCAGGAAAATATATATACATAGATCTATGAGGAAACACTTCTGCTCAGTTATAAATAATTTCATAAAATATCTCAATTGATGTTTTTAGTTTATGTGAGAATTTTTTTGAGGGTTTGATCAATTTCTGCAGCAGAAATTAGGGAAGATCCTAATCAGATTTTGCGCCAAATTCCATATCAAAACTGATCTGTACGAATGTAGATTCAATGAGGGATTTGCTCAGCAGATTGGCTTTTCCTTCCTCTACAATGCATCAACCCAAAAAATGTTATTCCAGCCAACAACAGGAATATATTTTTGTTGGAATTGTGCTTTTTTTTCTCCGTAAATGATGTTGAATTTGTTGCTTTTGCTCGGCTACAGCTAAGCTCTTTCCAATTTCCCAAAAATTTGTCGGGGCTAAAAGTTGTTCAGAAATGTTGTGACAATAAATAGGTTTTCAACAGAAACCTGCTTGATGAATCAGCCCCATGGATTTCACTGCAGATTTTGGTGCATTTTTGCTGCTGGTTCAGCAGGGTGATAATTATGGACTGTTCTACCAGCCAGGAGCAGAACGTGCCGCCACCACCTGTGATACTCTGACTACATTTCAATATTTTACTATATTAGGCCGGTTTCACACGTCAGTGGCTCCGGTACGTGAGGTGACAGTTTCCTCACGTACCGGAGACACTGACACATGTAGACAAATTAAAATGAATGTGTCTCTGCAGATATCAGTGATTTTTCCCGGACCGTGTGTACGTTTGCAAAACACGGAGACATGTCAGTGTTCGTGGGAGCGCACGGATCACACGGACCCATTAAAGTCAATGGGTCCGTGTAAACACGTACCGCACACGGATGCTGTCCGTGTGCAGTCCGTGTGATATCCGTGTGCTGTCCGTGTGCGTTTTTCCTGTCATAGGGTTAAAATTGTAAAAATTGTTGCAATACACGGACACGGACAGCACACGGACCTTAAAAACGTACTCACGGACATCACACGGATCCCACACGGATGGCCTACGTGAGCACATGGACACGGATAACTCCGGTACCATTTTCTCCGGTACCGGAATTATCTGGACGTGTGAGACTGGCCTTAGGCCTATGACCTATGGGAGGTGGAGCCGCATATTCATCCCTGTAATGAGCGGCACCACGTGACCGCTCATACAGGACAAGCTGCAGCGCTGAGAGAAAGCATCGAGGGAGCTGGGTGAGTATTTTATTTCCAGCGGGCGGGTGCACAGAGGGTGGGGGGAGGGGGGTGGTGACAAGGATCTTTATTTTAAACCCCCCCAAAATAAAAAAACAATGATTTTTCATTCCTTCTCTCCAGCGAATGCTGCTGGAGAGAAGAAATGAATGGCTTCTTCAGCACCACGCTGGGGGGACAGCGCTTACGGTAGCACTGTCTCTTGCATGGCACACAGACTGCACATGGACAGCATCCGTGTGCGGTACGGGTTTTACACGGACCCATTGACTTTAATGGGTCCGTGTGATCCGTGCGCTCCCACGAACACTGACATGTCTCCGTGTTTTTCAAACGGACACACAGTCCGTGAAAACACTCTGCCATGTGCAGAGACACATTGATTTTAATGTGTCTACGTGAGTCAGTGTCTCCAGTACGTGAGGAAACTGTCACCACACGTACCGGAGCCACTGACGTGTGAAACCGGCCTTAGATAGTATGATTAGGATTCATCAAACAATTTTTGTTGCAAAAATGACTGAAATTGCATGTAATTTTTCTGCAACTAAAAGTTGTGCAAAATTATAGCAACTTTTGGCGTTTTTTACGCCAACCCCGACCAGATCCACCAGATTTTTGTGCAGAACTTAGGTGGGCGGCCGTGCGTAATTTCACCCAACAAATTCATCATAAAATGTATTTATTTCACAAAAGTGGAGTAAACTATGGAAGGAAAGTACACAAGCCCCTGCCTGTTGCAAAATTCATTAATGAGGCGGGCACTTCTTAATTAATTTGGCTCAGCTCTCCAGTGCTCCCTTCATTAATACTGGCTTACGAAACGTCAGTCTTGATGAATCGGGCCTATGTGATAGTATTTTGCTGCGGATTTTGCTGCGGATTGGCCCTGCGGATTCGCAGCAGTTTTCCATGCGTTGTACAGTACCATGTAAACCTATGGAAAACCAAATCCGCAGTGCACATGGTGCGGAAAATACTGCATGGAAATGCTGCAGTTTATTTTCCGCAGCATGTCAATTCTTTGTATGGATTCCGCAGCGTTTTACACCTGCTCCTCAATAGGAATCTGCAGGTGTAAAAACGGAGGTGAAATCTGCACAAAAACGCAGGAAATCCACAGGCAAAATGCAGGGCGTTTTACCTGCGGATTTTTCAAAAACGGTGCAGAAAAATCCGCACACGAATCCGCACCGTGTGCAGATAGCCTCATATTGAAACTACAGAACGGTGCAAAAGTCTTTGAAGTGCAGATTTTTCCGCACCATTAGCACAGCATTTTTTTTTTGCCATTAATTTACATTGTAGTGTAAATCACTTGCAGATCTGCAGCGTTTCTGTGCGGAAAAAAAAGTTCTGCAGGAAATCTGCAACGTGTGCACATAGTGTGGAACAATGCAACGTCAACCGTTTTCGTGTGTGCATCCTTCTGAGGCTGATGCGTTTCTCTCCTGCAGGCAGTGGACAGATCCAGCTCTGGCAGTTCCTCCTGGAGCTCTTGTCCGATCACTCCAATGCCAACTGCATTGCTTGGGAAGGCACCAACGGAGAGTTCAAGCTGACCGATCCGGATGAGGTTGCCCGACGCTGGGGGGAAAGGAAAAGCAAACCGAACATGAACTATGACAAGCTGAGCCGAGCCCTGCGCTACTACTACGACAAGAACATAATGGCCAAGGTCCATGGCAAGAGATACGCCTACAAGTTTGACTTCCACGGCTTGGCCCAGGTTTGCCAGTCTGCACCCAGCACCGAACAGTCTCTGTATAAGTTCCAGAGCAATCTGCCGCATTTACCCTTCCCGGGACTATCCAAGCTGAACCTCATGACCTCCGGGGTGGCGCCCGCTGGATTCTCGTATTGGCCGAGCACCCCCTCAGCCCTGTACCCCACTCACAGCCTGCAGTCTGCCCCTGGGGGGTTTGGCGCAGTCTCCACCGCTCATCTCACCTCCATGAACAGTGTGGGCAACATGAGCGCACATTACCATTAACTCATTGCTTGCTGGATACGGGTAAGAACTGGGCCATCAAACTACAGTAAGTGCTCAGGTGACGAGTGAGTCCCGTTGTATCAGTCACCATAATGTGGAAAACAGCTGTATGGATAGGATTAAAGCGGATCTGTCAGGTCTGTACCTGAGGGCAAAATGGGACAGAGGAACATGGGCCCAGCACCAGGAAATATCATTATCTAATATTTTATTCAGTATTTTCATGTAAAAAGCTGTCAGAATGCATCGAGAAAGCCTGTGAGTCTGGCCCTGCATAGTCATAGAGAAAGCCTGTGAGTCCGGCCCTGCATAGTCATAGAGAAAGCCTGTGAGTCCGGCCCTGCACAGTCATAGAGAAAGCCTGTGAGTCCGGCACTGAGCAGTCAGAGAAAGCCTGTGAGTCTGGCCCTGCACAGTCATAGAGAAAGCCTGTGAGTCCGGCCCTGCACAGTCATAGAGAAAGCCTGTGAGTCCGGCCCTGCACAGTCAGAGAAAGCCTGTGAGTCTGGCCCTGCACAGTCATAAAGAAAGCCTGTGAGTCTGGCCCTGCACAGTCATAGAGAAAGCTTGTGAGTCTGGCCCTGCGCAGTCATAGAGAAAGCCTGTGAGTCCGGCCCTGCACAGTCATAGAGAAAGCCTGTGAGTCTGGCCCTGCACAGTCATAGAGAAAGCTTGTGAGTCTGGCCCTGCGCAGTCATAGAGAAAGCCTGTGAGTCTGGCCCTGCGCAGTCATAGAGAAAGCTTGTGAGTCTGGCCCTGCACAGTCATAGAGAAAGCCTGTGAGTCCGGCACTGAGCAGTCAGAGAAAGCATGTGAGTCTGGCCCTGCACAGTCATAGAGAAAGCCTGTGAGTCTGGCCCTGCACAGTCATAGAGAAAGCCTGTGAGTCTGGCCCTGCACAGTCATAGAGAAAGCCTGTGAGTCCGGCCCTGCACAGTCATAGAGAAAGCCTGTGAGTCCGGCCCTGCACAGTCATAGAGAAAGCCTGTGAGTCTGGCACTGCGCAGTCATAGAGAAAGCCTGTGAGTCCGGCTCTGCACAGTCATAGAGAAAGCCTGTGAGTCCGGCCCTGCACAGTCATAGAGAAAGCCTGTGAGTCCGGCCCTGCACAGTCATAGAGAAAGCCTGTGAGTCTGGCCCTGCACAGTCATAAAGAAAGCCTGTGAGTCTGGCCCTGCACAGTCATAGAGAAAGCCTGTGAGTCTGGCCCTGCACAGTCATAGAGAAAGCCTGTGAGTCTGGCCCTGCACAGTCATAGAGAAAGCCTGTGAGTCTGGCACTGCACAGTCAGAGAAAGCCTGTGAGTCTGGCAATGCGCAGTCATAGAGAGAACCTGTGAGTCCGGCTCTGCACCATCATTGAGAAAGCCTGTGAGTCCAGCCCTGCACATTCATAGAGAAGACCCGTGAGTCTGGCTCTGCATAGTCAAAGAGAAAGCCTGTGAGTCTGGCTCTGCATAGTCATAGAGAAAGCCTGTGAGTCCTCTATTCCCTCTTCATTGGTGCAGAAAGCCTTTTAAAGAAGCAGGACTCACAGGCTTTCTATATAAATGGTGGAAAAAGAAGCAGGGAACTTACACCCTTGTCATTGTCTCCAGCAGCACCATCAGGTGGTCACCAGGAATGGCTTCCAGCAGTCCTGAATTCGCTCCCGGAGATGCTGAGCTCTTTGATGCTTCTTAGGCCGGGGTCACACTTGTGTGTGCAATGCGATAACTCGCATGAGTCTCTCGTATCAATACCGGGCACTGCCGCCGTCACTCGGGAGCGGAGTCTGCAGCTGTATGTGTTTCACTGCTTCTGAACGCTCCGCTGCGTGAACCCGGCCTTAGGCTGGTTTCACACTTGCGTTTTTGTCTGCAGCGTTTTTTGCACAAAAAACGCATGCGTTTTTTTCCCTATATTTAACATTGAAAACGCATGCGTTTTTTTTCACATTCGTTTGGTCGCGTTTTCAAACGCATGCGTTTTTTGTCTGCATGCGTTCATTTTCAAAAATGCTACCTGCAGTATTTTCTTGCGCGTTTTTTTGCCGCGAAAAAACGCATGCGTTTTTTCGCGGCAAAAAAATGCATTGCTGTCTATGTAAACGCATGCGTTTTTAAGCACATGCGTTTGTTTGCGCTAAAAACGCATGCGTTTTTATAGAAAAAAAACATAAAACACACTGAAAAGCCACCCACCACCATCAAGGTGATAAAGGGATCCAAACCCTAACCCTAACTCTACCCCTAACCTCACCCCTAACCGTTTAATGAACATTTTCTGACAGTCACATTGCCACGTATTTAAGTGCCACGTATCACGTATTTCAGTGCCACGTATGCCACGTGCCACGTATTTAAGTGCCACGTGCCACGTATTTAAGTGCCACGTGCCACGTATTTAAGTGCCACGTATTTAAGTGCCACGTATTTAAGTGCCACGTATTTAAGTGCCACGTGCCACCTATTTAAGTGCCACGTGCCACGTATTTAAGTGCCACGTATTTAAGTGCCACGTATTTAAGTGCCACGTATTTAAGTGCCACGTGCCACCTATTTAAGTGCCACGTGCCACGTATTTAAGTGCCACGTGCCACGTATTTAAGTGCCACGTATTTAAGTGCCACGTATTTAAGTGCCACGTGCCACCTATTTAAGTGCCACGTGCCACGTATTTAAGTGCCACGTATTTAAGTGCCACGTATTTAAGTGCCACGTGCCACGTATTTAAGTGCCACGTGCCACGTATTTAAGTGCCACGTATTTAAGTGCCACGTATTTAAGTGCCACGTGCCACCTATTTAAGTGCCACGTGCCACCTATTTAAGTGCCACGTATTTAAGTGCCACGTATTTAAGTGCCACGTGCCACGTATTTAAGTGCCACGTGCCACGTATTTAAGTGCCACGTGCCACGTATTTAAGTGCCACGTATTTAAGTACCACGTATTTCAGTTGCACGTATTTCAGTGCCACGTATTTCAGTGCCACGTATTTCAGTGCCACGTATTTCAGTCACGTTTAGGGTTAGGGGTAGGGGTAGGGGTAGGGTTAGGGTTAGGGTTTTCTTGTGTTTTCTTGTGTTTTTCTATAAAAACGCATGCGTCTAAAAAACGCATGCGTTTTACCGCGTTTACATGCGTTTTTCACACATGCGTTTTTTTGTTTTTTTTAAAAAACGCATGCAGATAAAAACGCAAGTGTGAAACCAGCCTTATTCATTTTGCATCCAGCTCATCCCAAACCATCTCCATTGGGTAGAGGTTGGTGATTGCGGAGGCCGTGTCATCTGATGCAGCCTCCATCCCTCTCCTTCTGGACACATCACCTGTTTTGGGTTGTCGTACTGCTATCACACAAATAGTCCCACCGGATCAGATGAGCTGCGTTCTTTGCATAGCTCTGTGGTCGCCATGCTGGGTAATGTGCCCTGAATGTGGACTGAATCCCCACCAGAGTCACCATCACACCTCCGCGTCATGCTTCACAGTGGGCACCACCTGTACAAACCATCCATTCACCACTTCTGCATCTCACAAAGGTCTCACATTTTACTTCTTCTGACCACAGTACAGATTAAAGCTGTCATCAAACGGGGAAAACGAGGAATCTAAGGCATAATAAATATTCTGGTTTATGTCACACGTACTTCTTTACTAGTTGTTTCAATGTGTTCCTTAAAGGGAACCTGTCACTTCCAGAAATTTTACCTTCCTGCAGATATATGGGTAATCTGCAGGTAAAAAGTATTTAAATCTTGTGCAGCTCACTGATTGGAGCAGTGGCTACAGGGAGAAGATAAAGTTCTTTCCTCCCTACAGCCTCTCGCTTAGGGTCATTAGGGTGGTGCACAGAGCGGTTACAGTCCCCACTAATTATCCTGTGCGATTGATTGGGAGCGTGGTCACAGACTTCTGAGCAGTGACTGTGACAGCTCCCTACACCGCAGCCATGACTGGAAGCCGCAGGGAGGATATGCAGGGAGGATATACATTCATTTTCTCCCTGTAGCCACTGCTCCAATAAGTTAACTACACAGGGTTTATAAAGGATTTACCTTATTATCTTTATGCTGGATGGTAAATAGCAGTGGCATAACTAGTCTCATGGGCCTCGGTGCAAAATTTATACCTGGGCCCCCACCTGCATGTTGGTCACATGCATGGGCCCTTGTAGGATTCTAGATCCTTTCAAGACATGCATGTTAGTCCCCCATGTAATAATGTCTGCCATTCTGGCCCCATCCTGGGCCCTTCTTGTAATAATGTCTGTTGTGAATTCTGCTTTTGGGCTCCCTCCGGTGGTAGTAGGTGGTAATGCAGTTGTCCCTGGGTTGCAGTCCTGGTCAGGTGTATCTGCTGATTGCAGTTCTGACTGGGGTATTTAGGTGTGCAGGATTCATTAGTCCTTGCCAGTTGTCAATGGTTGTTGGGAGGTGTGGGACCTCTGCCTGGTTCCTCCTGCCTTTCTGCCAAATCAGCAAAGATAAGTGTCTGTTTTTTTTTCCTGTGGCACACATGCTGTGTGCTTCACAATTCAGTGCTCTTCTTTGTGTTTTCTTGTCCAGCTTAGATTGTGTGAGTATTTTCTCAGTCTTGTTGGATTCTCTGGAGTGGCAGATATACATTCCATGTCTTTAGTTAGATTGTGGAACTTTTTGTATTATCTGCGGTGGATATTTTTGGAAGGGTTTTAATACTGACCGCCTAGTAATCTGTCCTATCCTTTCCTATTTAGCTAGAGTGGCCTCTTTTGCTAAATCCTGTTTTCTACCTGCGTGTGTCTATTCTTCTCCTACTCACAGTCATTATTCGTGGGGGGCTGCCTATCCTTTGGGGGTCTGCTCTGAGGCAAGATAGCATTCCTATTTCCATCTATAGGGGTATTTAGTCCTCCGGCTGTGTCGAGGTGTCTAGGGTTTGTTAGGCACACCCCACGGCTACTTCTAGTTGCAGTGTTAGTTCAGGATTTGCGGTCAGTACAGGTTCCACCGACTCCAGAGAAAGTTTTCATGTGGCTCCAAGGTCACCAGATCATAACAAATGTCCCCCATCCTGGCCCCATCCTGTAATAATGTCCCCCATCCTGGCGCCATCCTGTAATAATGTCCCCCATCCTGGGTAACTTCCAGTAATAATGCCCATCATCATATAACAATGTTCCCACCCTGACTTTTTTTCCTGGTATAATGTCCCCGTCCTGATACTATGCCTCCCTCCCACATGGTCCCAGTTGTAGTCTGCAACTCTTACGCCCCCAGTAGGTAAAAGTTCTGGATGTGACAGGTTCCCTTTAAATCTGAATCTACAATGTGTACATTATAATAAACACAAGGAAAATCTTTGCAAGAGCAGGAAAGTCCAAACTATTGACCGTACTGTAAATGGTGGGAAGAAGCAGGACTCGGCAGCTTTCTCTATGACTCGGCAGCTTTTTCTATGACTCGGCAGCTTTCTCTATGGCTCGGCAGCTTTCTTTATGAGTCGGCAGCTTTCTCTATGACTTGGCAGCTTTCTCTACGGCTCAGTGGCTTTCTCTATGGCTCAGCGGCGTTCTCTATGGCTCGGTGGCGTTCTCTATGGCTCGGTGGCGTTCTCTATGGCTTGGCGACTTTCTTTACGGCTAAGCGGCTTCCTCTATGGCTTGGTAGCGTTCTCTATAACTCGGTGGTTTTCTCTATGGCTCGGCGGCGTTCTCTATGGCTTGGCGGCTTTCTCTATGGCTCGGCGGCTTTCTTTATGGCTCGACGGCCTCCTCTATGGCTCTGTGGCATTTTCTATGGCTTGGCGGCTTTCTCTATGGCTCGGTGGCGTTCTCTATGGCTCGGCGGCGTTCTCTATGGCTTGGCGGCTTTCTCTATGGCTCGGCGGCTTTCTTTATGGTTCGGCGGCCTCCTCTATGGCTCGGCGGCGTTCTCTATGGCTTGGCGGCATTCTCTATGGCTCAGCAGCATTCTCTATGGCTTGGCGACTTTCTCTATGGCTCGGCGGCATTCTCTATGGCTCGGTGGCGTTCTCTATGGCTCGGCGGCTTTCTCTATGGCTCGACGGCTTTCTCTATGGCTTGGGGACTTTCTCTATGGCTCGGCGATGTTCTGTATGGCTCGGCGATGTTCTGTATGGCTCGGCGGCATTCTCTATGGCTCAGTGGCGTTCTCTAAGGCTCGGCGGCATTCTCTATGGCTCGGTGGCGTTCTCTATGGCTCGGTGGCGTTCTCTATGGCTTGGCGGCTTTCTCTATGGCTCGACGGCTTTCTCTATGGCTTGGCGACTTTCTCTATGGCTCGGCGATGTTCTGTATGGCTCGGCGATGTTCTGTATGGCTCGGCGGCATTCTCTATGGCTCAGTGGCGTTCTCTAAGGCTCGGCGGCATTCTCTATGGCTCGGTGGCGTTCTCTATGGCTCGGTGGCGTTCTCTATGGCTCGGCGGCTTTCTCTATGGCTCGGCGGCATTCTCTATGGCTCAGTGGCGTTCTCTAAGGCTCGGCGGCATTCTCTATGGCTCGGTGGCGTTCTCTATGGCTCGGCGGCGTTCTCTATGGCTTGGCGGCATTCTCTATGGCTCAGCAGCATTCTCTATGGCTTGGCGACTTTCTCTATGGCTCGGCGGCATTCTCTATGGCTCGGTGGCGTTCTCTATGGCTCGGCGGCTTTCTCTATGGCTCGACGGCTTTCTCTATGGCTTGGGGACTTTCTCTATGGCTCGGCGATGTTCTGTATGGCTCGGCGATGTTCTGTATGGCTCGGCGGCATTCTCTATGGCTCAGTGGCGTTCTCTAAGGCTCGGCGGCATTCTCTATGGCTCGGTGGCGTTCTCTATGGCTCGGTGGCGTTCTCTATGGCTCGGCGGCTTTCTCTATGGCTCGACGGCTTTCTCTATGGCTTGGCGACTTTCTCTATGGCTCGGCGATGTTCTGTATGGCTCGGCGATGTTCTGTATGGCTCGGCGGCATTCTCCATGGCTCAGTGGCGTTCTCTAAGGCTCGGCGGCATTCTCTATGGCTCGGTGGCGTTCTCTATGGCTCAGCGGCTTTCTCTATGGCTCGGCGGCTTTCTTTATGGCTCGGCGGCCTTCTCTATGGCTCGGTGGCATTGGCATTTTCTATGGCTTGGCGGCTTTCTCTATGGCTCGGTGGCGTTCTCTATGGCTCGGCAGCGTTCTCTATGGCTTGGCGGCTTTCAATATGGCTCGGTGGCCTCCTCTATGGCTCGGCGGCCTTCTCTATGGCTCGGCGGCTTTCTCTATGGCTCGGCGGCCTCCTCTATGGCTCGGCGGCTTTCTCTATGGCTCGGCGGCTTCCTCTATGGCTCGGTGGCGTTCTTTATGGCTCGGCGGCTTTCTCTATGGCTCGGCTGCTTTCACTATGGCTCGGCAGCTTTCTCTATGGCTTGGCGGCTTTCTCTATGGCTCGGTGGTGTTCTCTATGGCTTGGTGGCTTTCTTTACAGCTCGGCGACTTCCTCTATGGCTCGGTGGCTTTCTTTATGGCTTGACGGCTTTCTCTATGGCTCGGCGGCTTTCTCTATGGCTCGGCTGCTTTCACTATGGCTCGGCAGCTTTCTCTATGGCTTGGCGGCTTTCTCTATGGCTCGGTGGTGTTTTCTATGGCTTGGCAGCTTTCTTTACAGCTCGGCGGCTTCCTCTATGGCTCGGTGGTGTTCTCTATGGCTTGGTCTTTTTTTTTACAGCTCGGCGACTTCCTCTATGGCTCGGCGGTGTTCTCTATGGCTTGGTGGCTTTCTTTACAGCTCGGTGGCTTCCTCTATAGCTCAGCGGTGTTCTCTATGGCTCAGCGGCTTCCTCTATGGCTTGGTGGCTTCCTCTATGGCTTGGTGGCTTTCTCTATGGCTCCCAGCCGCAGGTAAACAGCTTTTAACATAATAATATTGAACAATATAATGGGAAGCATCATCCCCCCAGGCTGCCCCTTGTCCTGTCCTTACATCGGGTAGTTCTGGAGACCTGACAGGCGCTTTAACAAACTGATGAATGAGACGACAGTGAAGCTTTGAGCTCCGCAACAAACAAGGCTGTAAATACAGACACTGACGGATATAAGGGTCTCACACCCACGACCTTGATATCACAATGTATTATATCTGATGTATAGTCAATGTAATCGCTGTTGTATCTTACTGAGTCTTTCAGGTAAGAGGGGGTTAAATGTTATATAAATATATACATATATATATATGTACGTGCACCATATGAAAACTACAGAGCAGAATGACTGAAAAAGTCTGCAATTTTGTTCAGTTTGGTTTCAGCTCCATGCCATTTTTGAGACCTCTGCTACCTGTCAACGATTGGAAACATTATAATGAATATCCTGAGGCTGAAAATCTCACAGACATAGAAAATCCTCTGGGATCTGTAGAGTTTGTGCCTCAGATTGATTCGTTTTACCTGGAATGATACATTGTTACAAACCATTAGGAGGGGACAAATCTGTGCTGCTGATGCCTAGAATGTTCCCTTTCACTGACAGGAAGCAGAGATGTTGAAATAACAAGGAACTGAAACACCGAATATGTGAAAAGTTGCAGAACTGTTCATTACATGAAGACCAAACCTTGTAAAACACCTTAAAAAAGCAAAGCAGCCATGTATGAAAAACTGCTGAAGAAATAAATTCCTCATTGTTTGCACAAGACACTATGTGGCACAGAATGAAAATCTGAGACGTCTGAAGATCGGCCCCTTCTTTTCTCTACCAAAAAATTATCTTAAATACGGATGTAGAAAACCCAAGCTGTGAATTACTGATCCACCACAGGTCAGAGGTTTTACATTCTGCAGCAAACTCTACAAAGAAACCCAAAGGCAAATTATATAGAAACTATGAAAGTTCTTGTGTAAAACAAAAAAATAACAATAAAAATAAATGTTAATATTTTCAATTGAACCTTTTTTTTTTCACAGTCAATTTATCATTTTACAAAAAGCCTTGTCTAGCTTTGAGATTTCCGGATCCTTATTATGTAATTAAAATCCAGTCTCCCAATACAAAATCTGCGTTTTCACCAGTAATAAAGTGGTCTCTGGGCATATAAGGCACCTGGACATAGCTGCAGCATCGACCTCATATTGGAGTTCTCTACATCATTTCTTGTCCGTTGTTATCAGTGCTTTTATTATACCCCAGAGCTGCACTCACTATTCTGCTGGTGCAGTCACGGTGTACATACATTACATTACTGATCCTGAGTTATATCCTATGTTATACCCCAGAGCTGCACTCACTATTCTGCTGGTGCAGTCACTGTGTACATACATTACATTACTGATCCTGAGTTACATCCTGTATTATACCCCAGAGCTGCACTCACTATTCTGCTGGTGAAGTCACTGTGTACATACATTACATTACTGATCCTGAGTTATATCCTGTATTATACCCCAGAGCTGTGCTCACTATTCTGCTGGTGCAGTCACTGTGTACATACATTACTGATCCTGAGTTACATCCTATATTATACTCCAGAGCTGCACTCACTATTCTGCTGGTGCAGTCACTGTGTACATACATTACATTACTGATCCTGAGTTACATCCTGTATCATACTCCAGAGCTGCACTCACTATTCTGCTGGTGCAGTCACTGTGTACATACATTACATTACTGATCCTGAGTTACATCCTGTATTATACTGCAGAGCTGCACTCACTATTCTGCTGGTGCAGTCACTGTGTGCATACATTACCTCACTGATCCTGAGTTTGTGGCGTACTTGCAGAAACGGCTTCTTTCGCATCACTCTCCCATACAGCTTCTCCTTGTGCAAAGTGCGTTGTATAGTTGACTGATGCACAGTGACACCATCTGCAGCAAGTTGATGCTGCAGCTCTCTGGAGATGGTCTGAGAATTGTCCTTGACTGATCTCACCATTCTTCTTCTCTGCCTTTCTGATGTTTTCTTGGCCTGCCACTTCTGGCCTTAACAAGAACTGTACCTGTGTTCTTCCATTTCCTTACTATGTTCCTCACAGTGGAAATTGACAGGTTAAATCTCTGAGACAGCTTTTTGTATCCTTCCCCTGAACAACTATGTTGAATAATCTTTGTTTTCAGATCATTTGACAGTTGTTTTGAGGAGCCCATGATGCCACTCTTCAGAGGAGATTCAAACAGGAGAACAACTTGCACGTGGCCACTTTAAGTAGCTTTTCTCATGATTGCATACACCTGGCTATGAAGTTCAAAGCTCAATGAGGTTACAAAACCAAAAGAAGTGCATTAGTAAGTCAGTAAAAAGTAGGTAGGAGTATTGAAAACAAGAAAATGATAAGGGTGCCCATACTTATGCACCTGTCAAATTTTGTTTGAATGCAGATTGCACATTTTCTGTTAGTACAATAAACCTCATTTCAAGGCAGAAACATTACTGTGTCCAACAGTTATTAGATATATGAAACTGAAATAGCTGTTGCAAAAAAAAACCAATTTTTATAAAACATTAAGCTTAAGATTAATAGGGGTGCCCAAACTTTTTCATATAACTGTACATTACATTACTGATCCTGAGTTACATCCTGTATTATACTCCAGAGCTGAAATCACTATTTTGCTGGTGCAGTCACTGTGTACATACATTACTGATCCTGAGTTACATCCTGAATTATATCCAGAGCTGCACTCACTATTCTGCTGGTGCAGTCACTGTGTACATACATTACATTACTGATCCTGAGTTACATCCTGTATTATACCCCAGAGCTGCACTCACTATTCTGCTGGTGCAGTCACTGTGTACATACATTACATTACTGATCCTGAGTTACATCCTGTATTATACCCCAGAGCTGCACTCACTATTCTGCTGGTGCAGTCACTGTGTACATACATTACATTACTGATCCTGAGTTACCTCCTGTATTATACCCCAGAGCTGCACTCATTATTCTGCAGGTGCAGTCACTATGTACATATGGAGTGCCCCCATGGGGCCATGGGGTACTCGGTACCGGGTCCTTCGGTTCACAGGGGGAT
Organism: Ranitomeya variabilis; assembly: GCF_051348905.1. Classification (NCBI taxonomy): domain Eukaryota; kingdom Metazoa; phylum Chordata; class Amphibia; order Anura; family Dendrobatidae; genus Ranitomeya; species Ranitomeya variabilis. The sequence continues at coordinate 233,073,873 of NC_135238.1, forward strand.
GTCACGGTGGCTGACCCGGTCCGTGACCCTCAGGAGGTCCGTATTAAAGGGGAAAGGTCTTTAAAGGGATATGTTCGTGACGCCACCTGTGGTATTCGGTCAGGGTGACCGACGCTGCTTTAAGGGGTCCGCTGGGGTGATGTTATGGCAGCTAGATGGTATTCCTTCCCACAGGTGAAGTGTTTCCCTAGGGCTTCCCAGAGTGTAGATGGTGGATGGTGAGAGGCGCAGTGAAGAACGAGGACTGTTGTGAACTCTATTTCTGGGCTCCCTCTTGTGGTCACAAGTGGTACTGTGTGAGTGCTGTCTTTCTGCAGGTTTGTGACTGGCATCAGCTGTCTCGTTATCTGTGGGCTGGTTTTCTATTTAAGCTCACTTGGAATCTCAGTCTATGCCTGCTGTCGTTGTATTCAGTGCTATTCTGTTTGCTCCTGTCTACATCCGTTACCAGTCTCTTCAAGAGAAGCTAAGTTCTGTTTGCTTATTCTTGCTCATCTGTGTTCAATATGTTCCTAGAATATTATGAGTTTTGTCCAGCTTGCTAATATGTCATTTCTCTGCTTGCTGGTAGCTCTGGGGTGCTGAGTTGCTCCCCCCACATCGTTAGTTGGTGTGGGGGTTCTCGCATTCTCTGCGTGGATATTTTTGTATAGGGTTTTTACTGACCGCACAGATCCCTTGCTATTTTCTGCTATCTAGTGTTAGCGGGCCTCATTTGCTTAACCTGTTTCATCTCTGCATTTGTCTTTTCCTCTTAACTCACCGTTATTATTTGTGGGGGGCTGTTCTATTTCTTTGGGGTTATTTCTCTGAGGCAAGTGAGGTCTTACTTTATCTCTAGGGGTAGTCAGTTTCTCAGGCCGTGAAGAGACGTCTAGGATTTCAGGAAACGTTCCAAGGCTACCTTTAGTGTGTTTGGTTAGGATCAGCTTTGCGGTCAGTCCAGTTACCACATCCCCAGAGCTCGTCCTATTGTCTCTGACTTAGCTGGTTAGATTTGTGGTCCTAAGCCACTGGGATCATAACAAGAGGACACAGGGTTGCAGTCTCTTTACCTTTACTGAAGGCTTCAGCATCCACAGTCCAGAGCAACAGACCACAGGGCAGGCAGAGTCCGGCCGGTTTGGAGGCAAATCCAGAGTCCCCTTATCCAGGTAGAAATCAGTAGCCTTCCTCTAGCGCCGTGGTGTTGTAGTACCTCCCTGCTGAGCTTCTCATAAGGTCCTCACAGATGTTGTAGATGTTATGTCTCTCTCTCTGTCCCCGGATAGGATAGGACAAACCCGTATGACAGGTGGGTTGAGGCAGTTTATAGGGACTCTATCATGCCCCAGCCTCCTGGGTATAGGGCGGACAGGTAATGTGAAATTAGCTGTCCTGCCGGTCTCTGGAGCAAGGCATAAAGGGTCGTTGCTCCCTCGGTGTTCCGGCTACCAAGATCCTGCGCCTCAGAAGGAGGAAGCCTGTGTAGGGCAGATCCCCTCCTGGTGTCCACTCCTTTGCTATGACTTCTTCTCACTCTCTACAATACAGTTCTCCTTCAGTGTCTCTTTCTAGGAGCTGCAGCTCTCAGGGAAGGCACAGCTCGGTGTCCTTCTTCCTCAATCTCTGACAGGATCCCACCCCTGCCAGGGACCAACTACCTGAGCTGAGCACAGCCAACAACTCACTAACTTTCCCTACAGGCAACCAGTTTTTACCTATGTAGGGAGTGACCTAATAAATAGGAGCAGAGCTCCCCCTGGTGGCCTGGAGTGTGAAATGTGTTGCATGTTTGTGATACCTGGATGCAGTTGTCCTTCTTTGCTTCCAAATGTAATATCACTCTCCCCTAGAGGAAAATGACATTACTGCAATGACCAGGACCCTGGGACGCTGCACATACATTGCATTACTAATCCTGAGTTACCTCCTGTATTATACTCCAGAGCTGCACTCACTATTCTGCTGGTGCAGTCACTGTGTACATACAGTACATTACTGATCCTGAGTTACATCCTGTATTATACCCCAGAGCTGCACTCACTATTCTGCTGGTGCAGTCACTGTGTACATACATTACATTACTGATCCTGAGTTACATCCTGTATTATACCCCAGAGCTGCACGCACTATTCTGCTGGTGCAGTCACTGTGTACATTCATTACATTACTGATCCTGAGTTACATCCTGTATTATACTCCAGAGCTGCACTCACTATTCTGCTGGTGCAGTCACTGTGTACATACATTATAGTATTGATCCTGAGTTACATCCTGTATTATACCCCAGAGCTGCACTCACTATTCTGCTGGTGCAGTCACTGTGTACATACATTACATTACTGATCCTGAGTTACATCCTGTATTATACCCCAGAGCTGCACTCACTATTCTGCTGGTGCAGTCACTGTGTACATACATTACTGATCCTGAGTTACATCCTGTATTATACTCCAGAGCTGCGCTCACTATTCTGCTGGTGCAGCCACTGTGTAAATTAGCCCATACATTTTGTCACATATTTTTCTCCAGAAACTCCTCTTTTCTCCCGCACTTCAGTGACTGATATGGAATAGTCCCTATGGGGACTATGATGCCTTGTCTGTGACTGGCTGTGGTGTATATAAGTGCCGCTGAGTTCTCTGCTTACAGTTTGGTTTGGCCACTTATGTTCCTCCAGGAAATAGGTTTTCCTGCACAGATTTATAATGAGTTCTGTTTGGTGCTGCCCTCTGCTGGTAGGTAAGTAATACTACCATCTAGATTAGGAGATGCAATGAGCGAATACAAATACTTTCTTTCATAGATTCACGTCTTTACATCTTCATTCTGGGACAGAGGACGGATAACAGATCATTGTTTCTTTCTGCCCTTGATGGCCAAAAGTGCCGCCATAACACGGGAGAAACGGAATAAGTAAGGAATTAGGAATATGCCGCCCCCTGCAGGTAGTAATGGAATACTACAATCCACGACAAGAGTGACAGTAAGGCTGGAGTCACACATGGCGTAAGACAATACGCCACGTATTATACGTCCGTACTACGGCCGTAATACGGAGAAATGTTCCCAAAATAGTGATCCGTAGTCAGGGTGTTTCAGCGTATTTTGCGCATGGCATCCTCCGTATGTAATCCGTATGGCATCCGTACTGCGAGATTTTCGCGCAGGCTTGCAAAACCGACATCTAATGGATTTATGTGCTCAAATGTTAGGGAAAACATATATACAGTATATATATATATATATATATATGTCATTGAGACACATATATATAAATTCTGTATTTAGATTTCATTCAGCGCGATATCTGTGAACAGCCGGTAATTCAATTGCCGGCTTTTTCCTTCTCCTGCACAAACCCGACAGGATATGAGACATGATTACATACAGTAAACCATCTCATATCCTCTTTTTTTTTGCATATTCCACATTACTAATGTTAGTAGTGTGTATGTGCAAAATTTCAGCGCTGTAGCTGCTGAAATAAAGGGTTAAATGGCGGAAAAAATTGGCGTGGGCTCCCGCGCAATTTTCTCTGCCAGAATGGTAAAGCCAGTGACTGAGGGCAGATATTAATAGCCAGGAGAGGGTCCATGGTTATTGGCCCCCCCTGGCTACAAACATCTGCCCCCAGCCACCCCAGAAAAGGCACATCTGGAAGATGCGCCTGTTCTGGCACTTGGCCACTCTCTTCCCACTCCCTGTAGCGGTGGGATATGGGGTAATGAAGGGTTAATGCCACCTTGCTATTGTAAGGTGACATTAAGCCAGATTAATAATGGAGAGGCGTCAATTATGACACCTATCCATTATTAATCCAATTGTTGGAAAGTGTTAAAAAACACACACACACATGATTAAAAAGGATTTTAATGAAATAAACACAGCGGTTGTTGTAATAATTTATTGTTCTCGCAATCCCTTTCCAGGCCCTCGCTTGGCAAAATAATAAACACACAAGATACATACCTTCTGATGTCAGATCACGTCCCACGAAGTAATCCATCTGAAGGGGTTAACTAATATTACAGGCACGAGCTGCGATAAACCACTCGCTCGTGCCTGTAATCCCCGGGTGCTGAAAGGAAAGCTGGATCTGTAGTTACATTGAGTCGCGGTGATGCGCCCCTGCTGGATGTTCTCATGAACTGCAGCCTGGGAACTTTTTCCCACGCTCCAGGTCATATGAGGACATCCACCAGGGGGCGCATCACCGCGACTGAAGGAAATGTAGGTCAATGACCTACATTTCATTCATTCGCCGGGGAATTACAGGCACGGAGCACAGCTGCATTAGCAGGGCTCCTGCCTGTAATATTAGTTAACCCCTTCAGATGGATTACTTCGTGGGACGAGACGGTTCACCAGAAGGTATGTATCTTGTGCGTTTATTATTTTTCCAAGCGAGGGTGTTCCTGATGGATTGCGAGAACAATAAATTATTACAACAACCGCTGTGTTTATTTCATTAAACTACTTTTAAATCATGTGTGGGTGTGTTTTTTAACCCTTTCAGACAATTGGATTAATAATGGATAGGTGTCATAATTGACGCCTCTCCATTATTAATCTGGCTTAATGTCACCTTACAATAGCAAGGTGGCATTAACCCTTCATTACCCCATATCCCACCGCTACAGGGAGTGGGAAGAGAGTGGCCAAGTGCCAGAATAGGCGCATCTTCCAGATGTGTCTTTTCTGGGGTGGCTGGGGGCAGATGTTTGTAGCCACGGGGGGGCCAATAACCATGGACCCTCTCCTGGCTATTAATATCTGCCCTCAGTCACTGGCTTTACCATTCTGGCGGAGAAAATTGCGCGGGAGCCCACGCCAATTTTTTCCGCGATTTAACCCTTTATTTCAGCAGCTACAGCGCTGAAATTTTGCACATACACACTACTAACATTAGTAGTGTGGAATATGCAAAAAAAAGGGGGATATGAGATGGTTTACTGTATGAAAACCATGTCTCATATCCTGTCGGGTTTGTGCAGGAGAAATGCAAAGCCGGCAATTGAATTACCGGCTGTTCACAGATATCGCGCTGAATGAAATATAAATACAGAATATATATATATGTGTCTCAATGACATATATATATATATATATATATATATATATATATATATATATATATATATATATATATATATACTGTATATATGTTTTAATGAACATTTGAGCACACTGACACACCCTGACTACGGATCACTATTTTGGGAACATTTCTCCGTATTACGGCCGTAAAATACGGACCGTATTGTCTTACGCCGAGTGTGACGCCGGCCTAATTCTCAGACATTTTACAGCTTCAATATGTCGGTCGCACGCAGGTTACACTGGAGTCTCTGGAAACGAGGTCACACATCATCGGCCACCACAGATTTTCTTTTGCAACAGTCCAGATGTTGTCGCCTTTCATCAGATGCAATGTGACATGTCGTCCGTCACTTATTAATTCATCAAACTTAGTGATAGATTTGGCACAAATAGCGACAATGGCGCCACAAGGAAAAGTAACTAGGACTCACAGCCATTGTGCGGCCCATCGGGAACTATCACTTAAGTGCAGGGACAGCGGATCTCTATTACAGCACGGAAACAAGGATTATAATCCACAGGGGAGAGGACGGAGGCCATGGCGATCGGCTTTAGGCCAAGTTCACGTGACACATTTGCGGTTGTCCTTTCATACTTCTAGGATTGGAACTAATGATGGATTTGGATTCCTGCCACTTGTAATATCAGGGTGACTTGGGCGACTGATCACGACCATGTTCAGCATTAGCGGTGATGTAGCAGTATAACATTGGGGTCTTACATCGCACGGCCACAAGTCTCTGTGCACACTCGTGCAGTTACTGGTGCTGGGTAAGTCACGCAGACCAGAGATTTGTGTGAAATCATCAGGAATGTAGCTGCTAATAATAATGATCGGCTTCATCATAGAACCTGCAGTGATTTGTCAGTAATGGTTTTCTGCCACTAGAGGGCGAACTACACCCACAAATAGTCCATGTGGCCTGCACTAGATGTATGAGTGTAGAGAGCTGCAGCCTCTGGGGGCCACTAGGGGGCACTGTTATACCAATGGTTGTCATGCCCTATAGGTCATAACAAGCACAGAGGAGTTGTCATAGTCCCGTCCAGCGGTCATTTATGCATCATCGCTATATAAATATTCCTCTAATTGCTGTGTAGTTTTACATTACTGAGCTTACTGCTATGTTCATACTGTGGCTGTCCTTGTTATGGGACACTGTAGCTATTATAATGGGAACACTGGCTAACACTATTAGTGTATGTGCCCACGTTGCGGATTTCTGTGCGGATTTTTCCGCTCAGTTTTCAGCCACGGATTTCCTGCGGATTTCCTGCGGTTTTGGTGTGGATTTCAAATACCTGTGTTTTTACACCTGTGGATTCCTATTGTGGAGCAGGTGTAAAATGCTGCGGAATCTGCACAAAGAATTGACATGCTGCAGAAAATATAACGCAGCGTTTCTGCGCGATATTTTCCGGACCATGGGCACAGCGGATTTGGTTTTCCCTAGGTTTACATGGTACTGTACAACGCATGGAAAACTGCTGCCGATCTGCAGCCAAATCCGCAACGTGTGCACATAGCCTTATAGGGAAACTGTGAAGCTCACTGTTATGGTCATAGTGTGACTGTCCTTGTTATGGGGCAATTTGTCTGCTATTATGGGGGCACTGTGGCTGACACTATTATGGGGGCTCTGTGGCTATTATTATGGGGGCACTGTGGCTATTATTATGGGGCACTTTGGCTAACACTATTATGGGGGAACTGTGGCTGTCATTATTATGGGGGCACTGTGACTGTTAAAATGGGGGCACTGTGGCTATCATTATGGGGGCACTGTGGCTGTTATTATGGGGGCACTGTGGCTGTCATTATTATGGGGGCACTGTGGCTGTCATTATTATGGGGGCACGTGGCTGTTATTATGGGGGCACTGTGGCTGTTACATTATGGGGCACTGTGGCTGACATTATGGGGCACTGTGGTTGACATTATTATGGGGGCACTGTGGCTGACGTTATTATGGGGGCACTGTGGCTGACATTATTATGGGGGCACTGTGGCTGTTATTATGGGGGGGCACTGTGGCTGACATTATCATAGGGGCACTGTGGCTGTCTTTATGGGGGCACTGTGGTTGTTATTATGGGGCAATGTTGCTGTTATGGTGCACTGTGGCTGTCATTATTATGGGGGCACTGTGGCTGTTATTATGAGGGAACTGTGGCATTTATGGGGGCACTGTGGCTGTCATTATGGGGGCACTGTGGCTGTCATTATGGGGGCACTGTGGCTGACATTATTATGGGGGCACTGTGGCTGACATTATGGTGCACTGTGGTTGTCATTATTATGGGGGCAATGTGACTTATTATTGGGCACTGTGGCTGACATTATTATGGGGGCACTGTGGCAGTTATGGGGGCACTGTGGCTGTTATTATGGGGCACTGTGGTTGTCATTATGAGGGCACTGTGGCTGTTATTATGAGGGCACTGTGGCTGTTATGGGGGCACTGTGGCTGACATTATTATGGGGGCATTGTGGCTGTTATTATGGGGCACTGTGGCTGTTATTATGGGGCACTGTGGCTGTTATTATGGGGGCACTGTGGCTGTTATTATGGGGGCACTGTAGCTGTTATTATGGGGGCACTGTGGCTGTTATTATGGGGGCATTGTGGCTGTTATTATGGGGGCACTGTAGCTGTTATTATGGGGGCAATGTGGCTGTTATTATGGGGGCACTGTAGCTGTTATTATGGGGGCACTGTAGCTGTTATTATGGGGGCACTGTGGCTGTTATTATGAGGGTACTGTGGCTGTTATTATGGGGGCACTGTGGCTGTTACTATGGGGGCATTGTGACTATTATTATGAGGGCACTGTAGCTGTTATTATGAGGGCACTGTGGCTGTTATTATGGGGCACTGTGGCTGTTATTATGGGGCACTGTGGCTGTTATTATGGGGCACTGTGGCTGTTATTATGGGGCACTGTAGCTGTTATTATGGGGGCACTGTGGCTGCTATTATGGGGTACTGTGGCTGTTATTATGGGGGCATTGTGGCTGTTATTATGGGGGCACTGTAGCTGTTATTATGGGGGCAATGTGGCTGTTATTATGGGGGCACTGTAGCTGTTATTATGGGGGCACTGTAGCTGTTATTATGGGGGCACTGTAGCTGTTATTATGAGGGTACTGTGGCTGTTATTATGGGGGCACTGTGGCTGTTACTATGGGGGCACTGTGGCTGTTATTATGGGGCACTGTGGCTGTTATTATGGGGGCAATGTGGCTGACATTATGGGGCACTGTGGCTGACATTATTATGGGGGAAATGTGGCTGTTATTATGGGGCAATGTGGCTGTTATGGTGCACTGTGGCTGTCATTATTATGGGGGCACTGTGGCTGTTATTATTGGGCACTGTGGCTGTCATTATTATGGGGCACTGTGGCAGTTATGGGGGCACTGTGGCTATTATTATGGGGGCACTGTGGCTGTTACTATGGGGGGCACTGTGGCTGTTACTATGGGGGGCACTGTGGCTGTTACTATGGGGCACTGTGGTTGTTATTATGGGGCACTGTGGCTGTTATTATGGGGCACTGTGGCTGTTATTATGGGGCACTGTGGCTGTTATTATGGGGCACTGTGGCTGTTATTATGCGGCATTGTGGCTGTTATTATGAGGGCACTGTGGCTGTTATCATGGGGGCACTGTGGCTGTTATCATGGGGGCACTGTGGCTGTTATCATGGGGGCACTGTGGCTGTTATTAGGGGGGCATTGTGGCTGTTATTATGGGGGCACTGTGGCTGTTACTATGGGGGCATTGTGACTATTATTATGAGGGCACTGTAGCTGTTATTATGAGGGCACTGTGGGTGTTATTATGGGGCACTGTGGCTGTTATTATGGGGGCAATGTGGCTGACATTATGGGGCACTGTGGCTGACATTATTATGGGGGAAATGTGGCTGTTATTATGGGGCAATGTGGCTGTTATGGTGCACTGTGGCTGTCATTATTATGGGGGCACTGTGGCTGTTATTATTGGGCACTGTGGCTGTCATTATTATGGGGCACTGTGGCAGTTATGGGGGCACTGGCTATTATTATGGGGGCACTGTGGCTGTTACTATGGGGGGCACTGTGGCTGTTATTATGGGGCACTGTGGTTGTTATTATGGGGGCACTGTGGCTGTTATTATGGGGCACTGTGGCTGTTATTATGAGGGCACTGTGGCTGTTATTATGAGGGCACTGTGGCTGTTATTATGCGGCATTGTGGCTGTTATTATGAGGGCACTGTGGCTGTTATCATGGGGGCACTGTGGCTGTTATCATGGGGGCACTGTGGCTGTTATTATGGGGGCATTGTGGCTGTTATTATGGGGGCACTGTGGCTGTTATTATGAGGGCACTGTGGCTGTTATTATGAGGGCACTGTGGCTGTTATTATGGGGGCACTGTGGCTGTTATTATGGGGGCACTGTGGCTGTTATTATGGGGGAACTGTGGCTGTTATTATGGGGGAACTGTGGCTGTTATTATGGGGGCACTGTGGCTGTTATTATGGGGGAACTGTGGCTGTTACTATGGGGGGCGCTGTGGCTGTCATTATGAGGGCACTATGGCTGTTATTATGGGGCACTGTGGCTGTTATTATGAGGGCACAGTGGCTGTTATTATGGGGTACTGTGGCTGTTATTATGGGGCAATGTGGCTGTTATTATGAGGGCATTGTGGCTGTTATTATGGGGCACTGTGGCTGTTATCATGGGGGCATTGTGGCTGTTATTATGGGGCACTGTGGCTGTTATTATGAGGGCACTGTGGCTGTTATTATGAGGGCACTGTGGCTGTTATTATGGGGGCACTGTGGCTGTTATTATGGGGGCACTGTGGCTGTTATTATGGGGGCACTGTGGCTGTTACTATGGGGGGCGCTGTGGCTGTCATTATGAGGGCACTATGGCTGTTATTATGGGGCACTGTGACTGTTATTATGAGGGCACAGTGGCTGTTATTATGGGGCACTGTGGCTGTTATTATGGGGCAATGTGGCTGTTATTATGAGGGCATTGTGGCTGTTATTATGGGGCACTGTGGCTGTTATTATGGGGCAATGTGGCTGTTATTATGAGGGCACTGTGGCTGTTATTATGAGGGCACTGTGGCTGTTATTATGAGGGCACTGTGGCTGTTATTATGGGGGCACTGTGGCTGTTATTATGGGGGCACTGTGGCTGTTATTATGGGGGCACTGTGCCTGTTACTATGGGGGCACTGTGGCTGTTACTATGGGGGCACCATCCATCCCTGTCACTTTTTGGGCTCTGTGTCCGCCCGCGCTCCGTTGCCCCAGCACTGTCACAGGCTCACCCCTGGTATCTGTTGGCTCAGCCGCCTCCTCCCCTATAAACAATATATTCGGCTTCTCTGGTGTCTGGCAGTGTCGGTCTGTGCAGATACAAAGGATAGAACATGTTAACATCCAACATGCCCAATCCTTCTCCCCTGACATCATGTGGAGGAGATCGGTGTCACCCCCATACACACTTGATGGTGGGCAGACGCGGACCCCTGTGATTTAGCTCTGGTCAGTACCAGGGACGATGCGGCCTCTCGGGGGGTACTACGCATGTCTGCTGGCACCGTCCTGGCATCAGTCTGGGGGCCGCAGCCTCCTGCTCAGGGTCAGGTACAGATTCTGTCTCCAGCCTCCATTATCTGCTCTGTAACATCCGGATCTGACATTGGACGGCAGCACGGACCCCGAACAATAATGGCCGACACTCCCAGACGCCTTCATGTCAGTCACTGCAGTCAGCAGCCATCAGACGGGGGAAGACCCTGCAGTGCCCCCTGTAATACAGATAGAAGGGGGCACGATGAGTGTAAGCAATAATCTGCTGCTCTGAATACGCTCCTAATCTGCCGGGTAAGAAAAATAATCGCAGACCTGGATGAGCAGGGATTTATCCGATACTCCGGCACTTATGGCTGCTGCTGGGCTCCCTGTAGTTTTATGTCGGAGCCGGATGCCGCGGGTGACTTCAGTTGTGCGTCCACAGCCGGATCAATAATGCTGCGGATACAGAAGGGGCCCCTGGGCAAGAACATTATAGGGGCCCTATACAGTCCAATAACTCATCATAATGCACAATTCCACCTGCCCTGGAGGCAGCAGTGGCCCCTGACGTCTCGGGCCCCAGTGTGGCGGCACAGCTTACACCAATGATATGTCCGCCCCAGGCTGCCATAAAGGAGGGTGCAGACAACAGAGGCGTCAGTTCTGTCAGCAGAATGTGTGACTGCGCAATATGGCGGCTCAGGGCAGGTCACCGCCAAGGCCACAGGATCCGGGGGTATACAGCTACCGCGAGGGGCGGCGGGAGAGTGATCATCTGTGAGGGCGAAATCCCAGAGAATGGGCACACAGCATCCACTCCTGGGACAAGTGCAACAGGGAATTGTTAGTTAAGCCATTTCCCCACAGCTGCCTAGGCCTAAATTCAGCAAAGTCCTGCTAACTGCAACAACAATCTCCAGTCTGAAATAGCGCAGTTGTTGTAAAACTCCCAGGGCATGCTGGGAGATGTAGTTTTGCAACTATCAAAACATGCTTGGAATTGTAATTTTGCAGCAATAAGGACATGCTAGGAGTTGTAGTTTTGCAATAGTCCGGATATGCTGGGAGTTGTAGTTTTGCAACAGTCTGGACATACTTGCAGTTGTAGTCCTGCAGCAGTCGCGTAGGCGGCAGCCATAGTTTTGCAATAGTCCGGGCATGCTGGGAGTTGTAGTTCTGCAGCAGTCAGGTAGGCGGCAGCCGTAGTTTTGCAATAGTCCGGACATGCTGGGAGTTGTAGTTTTGCAATAGTCTGGACATGCTGGGAGTTGTAGTTTTGCAATAGTCTGGACATGCTGGGAGTTGTAGTTTTGCAATAGTCTGGACATGCTGGGAGTTGTAGTTTTGCAATAGACTGGACATGCTGGGAGTTGTAGTTTTGCAATAGTCTGGACATGCTGGGAGTTGTAGTTTTGCAATAGTCCGGACATGCTGGGAGTTGTAGTTGTGCAGCAGTCAGGTAGGCAGCAGCCGTAGTTTTGCAATAGTCCGGACATGCTGGGAGTTGTAGTTTTGCAATAGTCTGGACATGCTGGGAGTTGTAGTTTTGCAATAGTCCGGACATGCTGGGAGTTGTAGTTTTGCAATAGTTTGGACATGCTGGGAGTTGTAGTTTTGCAATAGTCTGGACATGCTGGGAGTTGTAGTTTTGCAATAGTCTGGACATGCTGGGAGTTGTAGTTTTGCAATAGTCTGGACATGCTGGGAGTTGTAGTTTTGCAATAGTCCGGACATGCTGGGAGTTGTAGTTTTGCAATAGTCCGGACATGCTGGGAGTTGTAGTTCTGCAGCAGTCGCGTAGGCGGCAGCCGTAGTTTGGCTATGCTGGTAATTCGTCTGTGTTTTCATTACATCATTAATCTTTTGTGAGTTGAGGAATTATGTCAGACCCCCGTTATATCTCGCAGGGCTGTAAGTAACGAGCGGGCACCGGTCACAGCCTCCTAATCTGCTCAAACTTTTAACTTTCTGCCAGGTTAAGGAGGTAAAATCAGCAGGGTGTGAAGACTTGTGCAAGTCACCAGTACAGAGACTGGACCATCACTCTCATTCTGACCGTCACTTTAGGTGATTTGTGTCCGATGTCCCGGTCACCAGGCGGTTATCGCCCCATAGTCCTCCATGTGCGGCTCTTGTATAAATCCTGTGCTGTTTACTGTATAGAACTTGCTACAATCGCATCTCGTGTAATCATCTGGGAGTAAATAATAAATGGATACATTTTACTTGCACTGATACATTGTAGACACTAGTAACCCCCACAGCAAAACTCGGAATAAGCCCCAGCCCTCAGTGAATGTACTTAGATAGCGTTGTCTTTTAAATACACAGTAGATTTCTAAACTCCCAACTTCCCTTCATAAAAGCACAAATAATTGGTAAAATTCCTGCTGTCTGCTGCCACCACTTGGGGGGGGGCGCTAATTACATAGGAATGTACATAGTAAAGAGCTCAGCAGATGCTGCAATAATCTGAAAGCAGTGAGCTCCCTCTACCGGCGACTGAAGGGATCCCTATGACATTGTGAGGATACTGCCCTGCAGATAAGCACAGTGCATCCATCTCACCCGGCCGTCAGTGTCTCCTGCACTGCTCATAAAATAACAGTTCAATGCAGAAATCTCTCTATTACTTGGGCTCAGAATAAATATTCTGCAGGCGACACTCACAATAAAGCACCTCCCATTGTCTGCAGCACAATGATACGTGACAGGTCACTGACACACAGAGACGATAACTACTCTATTAGGGCGCCATTCTCACTATTCTGCTGGTGCAGTCACTTTGTACATACATTACATTACTGATCCTGAGTTACCTCCTGTGTTATACCCCAGAGCTGCACTCACTATTCTGCTGGTGCAGTCACTGTGTACATACATTACATTGCTGATCCTGAGTTACATCCTGTATTATACCCCAGAGCTGCACTCACTATTCTGCTGGTGCAGTCACTGTGTACATACATTACATTACTGATCTGAGTTACATCCTGTATTATACCCCAGAGCTGCACTCACTATTCTGCTGGTGCAGTCACTGTGTACATACATTACATTACTGATCCTGAGTTACATCCTGTATTATACTCCAGAGCTGCACTCACTATTCTGCTGGTGCAGTAACTGTATACATTACTGATACTGAGTTACATCCTGTATTATACCCCAGAGCTGCACTCACTATTCTGCTGGTGCAGTCACTGTGTACATACATTACATTACTGATCCTGAGTTACATCCTGTATTATGCTCCAGAGCTGCACTCACTATTCTGCTGGTGCAGTCACTGTGTACATACATTACATTACTGATCCTGGGTTACATCCTGTATTATACCCCAGAGCTGCACTCACTATTCTGCTGGTGCAGTCACTATTCTGCTGGTGCAGTCACTGTGTACATTACATTACTGATCCTGAGTTACATCCTGTATTATACCCCAGAGCTGCACTCACTATTCTGCTGGTGCAGTCACTGTGTACATACATTACATTACTGATCCTGAGTTACATCCTGTATTACACCCCAGAGCTGCACTCACTATTCTGCTGGTGCAGTCAGTGTGTACATACAGGTGCTACTCACAAAATTAGAATATCATCAAAAAAGTTAATTTATTTCAGTTCTTCAATACAAAAAGTGAATCTCCTATATTATATAGAGTCATTACACACAGAGTGATCTACACTCACTGGCCACTTTATTAGGTACACCTGTCCAACTTCTTGTTAACACTTAATTTCTAATCAGCCAATCACATGGCGGCAACTCAGTGCATTTAGGCATGTAGACATGGTCAAGACAATCTCCTGCAGTTCAAACCGAGCATCAGTATGGGGAAGAAAGGTGATTTGAGTGCCTTTGAACGTGGCATGGTTGTTGGTGCCAGAAGGGCTGGTCTGAGTATTTCAGAAACTGCTGATCTACTGGGATTTTCACGCACAACCATCTCTAGGGTTTACAGAGAATGGTCCGAAAAAGAAAAAAAATCCAGTGAGCGGCAGTTCTGTGGGCGGAAATGCCTTGTTGATGCCAGAGGTCAGAGGAGAATGGGCAGACTGGTTCGAGCTGATAGAAAGGCAACAGTGACTCAAATCACCACCCGTTACAACCAAGGTAGGCCTAAGAGCATCTCTGAACGCACAGTGCGTCGAACTTTGAGGCAGATGGGCTACAGCAGCAGAAGACCACACCAGGTACCACTCCTTTCAGCTAAGAACAGGAAACTGAGGCTACAATTTGTACAAGCTCATCGAAATTGGACAGTAGAAGATTGGAAAAACGTTGCTTGGTCTGATGAGTCTCGATTTCTGCTGCGACATTCGGATGGTAGGGTCAGAATTTGGCGTAAACAACATGAAAGCATGGATCCATCCTGCCTTGTATGGAGCATCTTTGGGATGTGCAGCCGACAAATCTGCGGCAACTGTGTGATGCCATCATGTCAATATGGACCAAAATCTCTGAGGAATGCTTCCAGCACCTTGTTGAATCTATGCCACGAAGAATTGAGGCAGTTCTGAAGGCAAAAGGGGGTCCAACCCGTTACTAGCATGGTGTACCTAATAAAGTGGCCGGTGAGTGTATTTCATGTGTTTATTTCTGTTAATGTTGATGATTATGGCTTACAGCCAATGAAAACCCAAAAGTCATCATTTTAGTAAACTAGAATAATTAACAATAAACACCTGTAAAGGCTCCTAAGTGTTTATAAAGGTCCCTTAGTCTGTTTCAGTAGCTCCACAATCATGGGGAAGACTGCTGACTGACAGATGCCCAGAAGGCGTCACTGACACACTCCACAAGGAGGGTAAGCCACAAAAGGTCATTGCTAAAGAAGCCGGCTTGTGATGGTGGGATATGGTATGTGGATATCATTTTATTTGTATTAATATTTTACTGATTATCATGGTGTTCTCTTGTAGGATGAGTTATTTGCTAATTGATGAATGGCTGTTGCTGCCATCTGATATCAGCCCTCACAGTACTGTATTGTTTGCTAATATGCTAATGACATATTGACCTAGCTTGTTAAAACAATGAGCCCCTGCATCCTTCCCCCTCCTGACCTGTGAATGAGGAGGGAGACTTGTAAATATCAGGGAGGTGAGACACAGATGAGTCCTCTGTGGAATGATGGTGTGTTCACAGCATCTCAGAGAGAAAGAAGTCTATATGGACTATGCTATCCTCTGTCTGCTGGATTGTTGGACTTTTATCCTGTTGCTGAACTGCATTCGTGTTTTGGACTATCTTATCCTTTGTGTGGTAGATCGTATATGGACCTTTCGTATTTTTGCCTAAATAAAGGTCTTGGAATTGTTCACTATTCTCTTGCTCTGTTGATTGTGTGATACCGGAGAAGGAACCCGTGACACGGCTGTTCACACAGTGCTGTATCCAAGCATATTAATGGAAAGTGAAGTGGAAGGAAAAAGGGTGGTAGAAAAAGGTGCACAAGCAACCGGGATAACCGCACCCTGGAAAGGATTGTTAAGAAAATGCCATTCAATAATGTGGGGGAGATTCACAAGGAGAGGACTGCTGCTGGAGACATTGCTTCACCACACACAGACGTCTCCAGGACATGAGCTACAAGTGTCACATTCCTTGTGTCGGGCCACTCATGACCAATAGACAACGCCAGAAGTGTCTTACCTGGGCCAAGGAGAAAAGAACTGGACTGTTGTCAGTGGTCCAAGGTGTTGTGTTCAGAGGAAAGTAAATGTTGCATTTCATTTGGAAATCCAGGTCCCTGAGTCTGGAAGAAGAGTGGAGAGGCCACAATCCAAGCTGCTGGAGGTCTAGTGTGAAGTCTCCACAATCAGTGATGGTTTGGGGAGCCATGTCATCTGCTAGTGTAGACACTGGATCAAAGTATAATCACTAAAAACCATGAGTTTTATTACAAAAAGTTAAAAACTTATACAAACCATATCACAAACAGGTGAGGTATTTACAAACAACAAGTACAGGGTCATAACAGAAGCTACAGACTAATATGACTCCCCTACAAAAGGCATGTATAAAATACAAGTAAATATCATATGCTGACAACTCCCTAATTGTGCCGATAATACGGTTGACATGCAGAGTATATAGCAGTCAATGTCCTACACCATGTAAGGGTAGGCACAATAATGGATTACTGTGTAATCAAAAACATCAACTTAAAAGTCATATTTACCTGTAGTCATCTTAAACCAGGGAGAGAGGAGTCATACAGACTGAGCGCACCTAGACGCGCGTTTCACTGCAAAGGCAGCTGACGAAGCTGCATTTGCAGTGAAACGCGCGTTGAGGTGCGCTCAGTCTGTATGACTCCTCTCTCCCTGGTTTAAGATGACTACAGGTAAATATGACTTTTAAGTTGATGTTTTTGATTACACAGTAATCCATTATTGTGCCTACCCTTACATGGTGTAGGACATTGACTGCTATATACTCTGCATGTCAACCGTATTATCGGCACAATTAGGGAGTTGTCAGCATATGATATTTACTTGTATTTTATACATGCCTTTTGTAGGGGAGTCATATTAGTCTGTAGCTTCTGTTATGACCCTGTACTTGTTGTTTGTAAATACCTCACCTGTTTGTGATATGGTTTCTATAAGTTTTTAACTTTTTGTAATAAAACTCATGGTTTTTAGTGATTATACTTTGATCCAGTGTCTTCATAGTTCTCTATTGGTACTGATATGCTTGCTCATGAAGGGATCCTGTTATTGGATATGAGGGTGTGTTCTTTTGTATCTGCTAGTGTAGGTCCACTGTGTTTTATCAGGACCGAAGTCAGTGCAGCCGTCTACCAGGACATTTTAGAGCACTTCATGCTTCCCTCTGCCGACAAGCTTTTTGGAGATGGAAATGTCATTCTCCAGCAGGACTTGGCCCCAGTCCACACTGCCAAAAGTACCAATACCTGGTGTAAAAACAACAGTATCACTGGGCTTCATTGGCTGCAAACTCGCCTGACCTTAACCCCATAGAGAATCTATAGAGTATTGTCAAGAGGATGATGAGACACCAGACCCAACAATGCAGACGAGCTGAAGGCTGCTATCAAAGCAACCTGGGCTTCCATAACCCCTCAGCAGTGCCACAGGCTGATCGCCTCCATGCCACGCCGCAGTGATGCAGTAATTGATGCAAAAGGAGCCCGACCAAGTACTGAGTGCATTTACTGAACATACAGTTCAGATTTTAAAATCATTTTTCGAGCTGGTGTTATAAAGTATTGTAATTTACTGAGATAATGACTTTTGGATTTTCATTGGCTGTAAGCCATAATCATCAACATTAACAGAAATAAACACGTGACTTGTAGGATCGCTACTTCCAACAGGTGGCGCTATAGAGTTTAAGTCCTCTTTTTCTCAGAAGAGGCAATTTGAACAGGTGAAATAGATCACTCTGTGTGTAATGACTCTATATAATATATGAGATTCACTTTTTGTATTGAAGAACTGAAATAAATTCACTTTTTGCTGATATTCTAATGTTGTGAGAAGCACTTATATGTCACATCCTCTCCTGTCCTCCTGTAGGGAGCAGATGAGCCTGTGCTGCAGCCAGGGGGCGCTCTCCATGGTCCTGAATCTCCTCCGCCAGTTGCTATAGCAATGTTCAGGAGGGGATGGCAGCTTGCATGGTACAAAGGGTCGGCCCCGCACCGCATCTACACACAGCACATCCTATTTAACCCTCTCTGTGCCAAGGACAAGGGTTAAATACGAGATAAAGATGTTTTGTAGGGCATGCTGAGAGTTGTAGTTTTGCAACTGATAGAAAGCTGAAAGCTGCACATTAAGGTCTTACATACTAGGAGCCCTAATGTGTCAACCTTGAGCTTGCTGGGAGTTGTAGTTGTGCATCAGTCAGAGCCGGTGCAGATGGTATGGGATGTGATGATGATTTGTGGTCACGTTTCCATTCCTTTAGGTGCAATTAACCCCTTCACCGCAGATAACAAAGCCTAGCGGGAATGTTCACAGATGGGAGTGATAGTCCAGGGAGCGGCATTTGCATTTCCCCATCTTCCCTCCATATAAGTCATTATTCTGTGACTTTCTACTCTCATTGTCCATTGCAATGTTGTAACCCTGCAGCTATTGTGAAACTACAAATCCCAGCAACTCCTAACAGAGGTATTGTGGGAGTTGTAGTTTTTTTAACATCACAGGCTATAATGTGTGACTCCTAGGGGCAATAAATGGTCTCATAGATATTTGTATAACAGTATGAGGCCTATGCCTGCCTTCAGGTGTCTGGGAGTGAGAGGGTTAATAATGGAGACCATGAGGAGCTCTGCGGTAGTATCGGGGGCGCCTCCACGGAGAAGCCCCCCATGTCCTCCGCTGTTATGTCACAGTCCTATTTCTGCTGTGAAGTGCGGTGTACGAGCGACAGGATTACCCCCAATCTAGTTACTGTGAGCGGCTGCTGGGAATCAAAGCTGCTTAATTCTCCTCTCCGGATCGGGCAACACGTGATAACTAAATCATTAAGCCAATTACTGCACGGACACTGGCTAATAAAACACGAGGGGTTAATAGGAGACCAACGCCATACATACAGATAAAACTATGTACACACACACGTGGTCAGAATTGTTAGTCCCCCTCGTTTAATGACAGAAAAGCCCACAATGGTCACAGAAATAACTTGAATCTGACAAAAGTAATAAATAAAAGATCTATGAAAATGAACAAATGAAAGTCAGACATTGCTTTTCCACCATGCTTCCTCGGAATTAAAATAAAATAAAACTCATGATATCGGCCTGGACAGAAATGATGGCACCCCTGAAAATAATGTGACATGTTAGATCGCGGTGTGTCCACTAACTATCATCACAGGGGTCTACAATCCTGGAGTCAGTGAGTGGCCGGTATATAGGGCTACAGATCCTCACTGTGCTGTGTGGTGACATGGTGGTATCAGTATCACAGGGGTCTACAGTCCTGGAATCAGTGAGTGGCCGGTATATAGGGCTACAGATCCTCACTGTGCTGTGTGCTGACATGTTGTGTATCACACTCAACATGGACCAGAGGAAGTGAAGGAAAGAGTTGTCTCAGGAGATTAGAAAGAAAATTATAGACAAACATGTTACAGGTAAAGGTTATAAGACATCTCCAGGCAGCCTGATGATCCTGTGACTACAGCTGCACATATTATTCAGAGATGTAAGATCCATGGACTGTAGCCGACCTCCCTGGACGTGGCCGCAGGAGGAACATTGATGACAAATCAAAGAGACGGATAATACGAATGGTAACAAAAGAGCCAGAAAAACTTCTAAACAGATTAAAGGTGAACTCCAAGCTCAAGGAACATCAGTGTCAGATCACACCACCCGTTGTTGTCTGGGCCAAAGTGGACTTCATGGGAGACAACCAAGGAGGACACCATTGTTGAGAAAAAATTATTATAAAGCCAGACTGGAATTTGCCAAACTACATGTTGACAAACACTAAAGCTTCTGGGAGAATGTCCTATGGACAAAAATTGAACTTTTTGGCAAATCACATCAGCTCTATGTTCACAGACAGAAAAATGAAGCATATCAAGAAAATAACATTGTCCCTACTGTGAAACATGGAGGAAGCTCTGTTATGGTCTGGAGCTGCTTTGCTGCATCTGGCACAAGGTGTCTAGAATCTGTGGAGGGTACAATGAAATCTCAAGACTATCAAGGGAATCTAGAGAGAAATGTGCTGCCCAGTGTCAGAAAGCTTGGTCTGAGTCGCAGGTCATGGGTAACAGGATAATGACCCAAAACACACAGCTAAAAACACCCAAGAATGGATAAGAGGAAAACTATGGACTATTCTGAAGTGGCCTTCTATGAGCCCTGACCTAAATCCTATGGAGCATCTTTGGAAAGAGCTGAAACCTGTCGTCTGGAAAAGGCGACCTTCACACACGAGACAATGGAGCAGTTTGCTCTTGAGGAGCGGCCAAAATACCTGTCGAGAGGAGCAGAGGTGTCATTGACAGTTACAGGAATCGTCTGATTGCAGTGATTGCCTCAAAAGGTTGTGCAACAAAATATTAAGTTAAGGGAACCATCATTTCTGTCCAGGACTATTTCAGGAGTTTTATTTTTTTTAAATTCTTTGGAAGCATAGTGGAAAAGCAATGTCTGACTTTCATTTGTTCATTTTCATAGATCTTTAAAATATTATTACTTTTGGCAGATTCAAGTTATTTCTGTGACCATTGTGGGTTTCTCTGTCATTAAGGCTACTTTCACACTAGCGTCGGGAACAACCCGTCGCTGCGCGTCGGGCCGACGTTCCCGACGCTAGTGTGGTCTCCGCCGCACAACGGGGGCAGCGGATGCATATTTCCCACGCATCCGCTGCCCCATTGTGATGTGCGGGGAAGTGCGGGGAGGTGGGGGCGGAGTTCCGACTGCGCATGCGCGGTCGGAAAAAGCGGACCGTCGGGAGCAAAAAACGTTACATGTAACGTTTTTTTCTCCCGACGGACCGCTACCATACGCCCAAACGCCGCCAAACGCATTCACCGTTTGGAAATGCGTCGCAAATGCGTCGCAAATGCGTCGCTAATGTTACTCTATGACGAAACAACGTATCCAGCAAAAACTTTTGCTGGATGCGGCGTTTCGCAAAAACGACGCATTTGCGACGTATTGCAGTTAACGCTAGTGTGAAACTAGCCTAAGCGAGGGGCGCCAACAATTTTGACCACATGTGTATATTATATCTTGATAATTGCATGATATCACATTTGCACTAAAAGGATGGTATCACACATGTTTTTTGTTTTTTTTACTTTTTTGCAAACGTAACCAAAAACTTGAAAAAATGCATGTGTATTTACTGTATAATGTATATGCATAGGTCTGTTCAATTCTGTGTATAATATATATAAAACTAGAAAGCTCAGAATGAACAGCACTCGTGAAGAAACAGTTAGAATATAGATTGCCTGGAATGCAATAAAAATGTTTTGTAGCAGCGTCCCACTGTAGGGTCATTGGATTATAAGAACCTAAAAAGTCAATCATGGTCCAGTAAGTAGCGGACAGAAAAGGCTTCCAAATCCCGAGAGAAGAACATTGTAGCAACTCATTCACAGGGTCAAGTTACATAAGGTCTTAATGTGCATCACTCAGGTCAGGAAGTAAGATATCCCCTAGTGACACAAGGTCATGAAGTGTAAGACTGACACATGACCCGAAGAGATCATCTCCACAACAACGTCCAACCATGAACTCAATCAGTCTTTTATACAACTTGTCTCTATTCAGTACACATTTATAGCCAACAACATATGTTACCAGTATAATCAGAGAGCAACATTACAGTGGTTATATTCTTGTACATAGGAGCAGTATTATAGTAGTTATATTCTTGTACATAGGAGCAGTATTATAGTAGTTATATTCTTGTACATAGGAGCAGTATTATAGTAGTTATATTCTTGTACATAGGAGCAGTATTATAGTAGTTATATTCTTGTACATAGGGGGCAGTATTATAGTAGTTATATTCTTGTACATAGGGGCAGTATTATAGTAGTTATATTCCTGTACATAGGAGCAGTATTATAGTAGTTATATTCTTGTACATAGGAACAGTATTATAGTAGTTATATTCCTGTACATAGGGGCAGTATTATAGTAGTTATATTCTTGTACATAGGAACAGTATTATAGTAGTTATATTCCTGTACATAGGAGCAGTATTATAGTAGTTATATTCTTGTACATAGGAACAGTATTATAGTAGTTATATTCCTGTACATAGGAGCAGTATTATAGTAGTTATATTCTTGTACATAGGAACAGTATTATAGTAGTTATATTCCTGTACATAGGAGCAGTATTATAGTAGTTATATTCTTGTACATAGGGGCAGTATTATAGTAGTTATATTCTTGTACATAGGAACAGTATTATAGTAGTTATATTCCTGTACATAGGAGCAGTATTATAGTAGTTATATTCTTGTACATAGGGGCAGTATTATAGTAGTTATATTCTTGTACATAGGAGCAGTATTATAGTAGTTATATTCTTGTACTTAGGGGCAGTATTATAGTAGTTATATTCTTGTACATACGGGCAGTATTATAGTAGTTATATTCTTGTACATAGGGGCAGTATTATAGTAGTTATATTCTTGTACATAGGGGCAGTATTATAGTAATTATATTCTTGTACATAGGGGCAGTATTATAGTAGTTATATTCTTGTATATAGGGAGCAGTATTATCGTAGTTATAATCTTGTACATAGGAGCAGTATTATAGTAGTTATATTCTTGTACATAGGGGCAGTATTATAGTAGTTATATTCTTGTACATAGGGGCAGTATTATAGTAGTTATATTCTTGTACATAATGGGCAGTATTATAGTAGTTATATTCTTGTACATAGGGGCAGTATTATAGTAGTTATATTCTTGAACATAGGAGCAGTATTATAGTAGTTATATTCTTGAACATAGGAGCAGTATTATAGTAGTTATATTCTTGTACATAATGGGCAGTATTATAGTAGTTATATTCTTGTACATAGGGGCAGTATTATAGTAGTTATATTCTTGTACATAGGAGCAGTATTATAGTAGTTATATTCTTGTACATAGGGGCAGTATTATAGTAGTTATATTCTTGAACATAGGAGCAGTATTATAGTAGTTATATTCTTGTACATAGGGGGTATTATAGTAGTTATATTCTGTACATAGGAGCAGTATTATAGTAGTTACCGTATATACTCGAGTATAAGCCGACCCGAGTATAAGCCGACCCCCCTAATTTTGCCACAAAAAACTGGGAAAACTTATTGACTCGAGTATAAGCCTAGGGTGGAAAATGCAGCAGGTACCGGTGAATTTCAAAATTAAAAATAGATACTCCATACCGTTCATTATGGCCCCATAGATGCTCCACATAAAGCTGTGCCACATATAATGCTCTGCACCGTTCATTATGGCCCCATAGATGCTCCACATAAAGCTGTGCCATATATACAATGCTCTGCACCATTGCCCCATAGATACTCCACATAAAGCACATAAAGCTGTGCCATATATACAATGCTCTGCACCGTTGCCCCATAGCTGTGCCATATATATAATGCTCTGCACCGTTGCCCCATAGCTGTGCCATATAGTGCTCTGCACCATTGCCCCATAGCTGTGCCATATAGTGCTCTGCACCATTGCCCCATAGCTGTGCCATATAGTGCTCTGCACCGTCCATTATTGCCCCATAGCTGTGCCATACAGTGCTGTGCACCGTTGCCCCATAGCTGTGCCATATATATAGTGCTCTGCACCGTTGCCCCATAGCTGTGCCATATAGTGCTCTGCACCATTGCCCCATAGCTGTGCCATATAGTGCTCTGCACCGTTGCCCCATAGCTGTGCCATATAGTGCTCTGCACCATTGCCCCATAGCTGTGCCATATAGTGCTCTGCACCATTGCCCCATAGCTGTGCCATATAGTGCTCTGCACCGTTGCCCCATAGCTGTGCCATATAGTGCTCTGCACCATTGCCCCATAGCTGTGCCATATAGTGCTCTGCACCGTCCATTATTGCCCCATAGCGCTCTGCACCGTTGCCCCATAGCTGTGCCATATAGTGCTCTGCACCGTTGCCCCATAGCTGTGCCATATAGTGCTCTGCACCGTCCATTATTGCCCCATAGCTGTGCCATATAGTGCTCTGCACCATTGCCCCATAGCTGTGCCATATAGTGCTCTGCACCATTGCCGCATAGCTGTGCCATATAGTGCTCTGCACCGTTGCCCCATAGCTGTGCCATATAGTGCTCTGCACCGTTGCCCCATAGCTGTGCCATATAGTGCTCTGCACCATTGCCCTATAGCTGTGCCATATAGTGCTCTGCACCGTCCATTATTGCCCCATAGCTGTGCCATATAGTGCTCTGCACCATTGCCCCATAGCTGTGCCATATAGTGCTCTGCACCGTCCATTATTGCCCCATAGCTGTGCCATATAGTGCTCTGCGCCGTTGCCCCATAGCTGTGCCATATAGTGCTCTGCACCGTTGCCCCATAGCTGTGCCATATAGTGCTCTGCACCGTCCATTATTGCCCCATAGCTGTTGCTGCTGCTGCAATAAAAAAAAAAAAAAACACATACTCACCTGTCTTGCTTGCAGCTCCTCGGCGCCATCTTCCCGGCGTCTCTCCGCACTGACTGATCAGGCAGAGGGCGGCGCGCACACTATATGTGTCATCGCGCCCTCTGCCTGAACAGTCAGAGCGGAGAGACGCCGGGAAGATGGCGCGACACCCGGCGTGTGGAACGAGGACAGGTGAATATGTCATACTTACCTGCTCCCGGCGCAGCCTCTTTCTCTGTCAGCGGTCACCGGCACCGCTTCATTAGAGAAATGAATAGGCGGCTCCGCCCCTATGGGAGGTGGATCCGCCTATTCATTTCTCTAATGAGCGGTCCCACGTGACCGCTCAGGGGAAGAGGCTGCGGCACCCGGAGACAGTGAGACAGCCAGGGGGAGCGCCAGGATCGCCGGGACTAGGTGAGTATATGACAGTGCTCACCCGCCGACCCCACCACCGATCATGACTCGAGTATAAGCCGAGAGGGGCACTTTCAGCCCAAAAATTTGGGCTGAAAATCTCGGCTTATACTCGAGTATATACGGTATATTCTTGTACATAGGAGCAGTATTATAATAGTTATATTCTTGTACATAGGAGCAGTATTATAGTAGTTATATTCTTGTACATAAGGGCAG
Source organism: Ranitomeya variabilis (assembly GCF_051348905.1). Lineage (NCBI taxonomy): Eukaryota > Metazoa > Chordata > Amphibia > Anura > Dendrobatidae > Ranitomeya > Ranitomeya variabilis. The sequence continues at coordinate 233,099,321 of NC_135238.1, forward strand.
TATTATAGTAGTTATATTCTTGTACATAGGGGCAGTATTATAGTAGTTATATTCTTGTACATAGGGGCAGTATTATAGTAGTTATATTCTTGTACATAGGGGCAGTATTATAGTAGTTATATTCTTGTACATAGGAGCAGTATTATAGTAGTTATATTCTTGTACATAGGGGCAGTATTATAGTAGTTATATTCTTGTACATGGGGGCAGTATTATAGTAGTTATATTCTTGTACATAGGAGCAGTATTATAGTAGTTATATTCTTGTACATAAGGGCAGTATTATAGTAGTTATATTCTTGTACATAGGGGCAGTATTATAGTAGTTATATTCTTGTACATAGGGGCAGTATTATAGTAGTTATATTCTTGTACATAGGGGCAGTATTATAGTAGTTATATTCTTGTACATAGGGGCAGTATTATAGTAGTTATATTCTTGTACATAGGGGCAGTATTATAGTAGTTATATTCTTGTACATAGGAGCAGTATTATAGTAGTTATATTCTTGTACATAAGGGCAGTATTATAGTAGTTATATTCTTGTACATAGGGGCAGTATTATAGTAGTTATATTCTTGTACATAGGGGCAGTATTATAGTAGTTATATTCTTGTACATAGGGGCAGTATTATAGTAGTTATATTCTTGTACATAGGAGCAGTATTATAGTAGTTATATTCTTGTACATAGGGGCAGTATTATAGTAGTTATATTCTTGTACATGGGGGCAGTATTATAGTAGTTATATTGGTGACACAATAATGCGTTTGGTTTGGAAGATTGTTTTCATTTCTTTCAGATTTGCTCTGTAAGTTCTACCTCTATATTAGATATCGGAAAGCTGCAGGAAATAAATCCTACAATGAGCACATGTGTCTGGCTTCCTCTATTTCTGGTTGGGCCGCACCTTTTCTCCACACGCAGAATAACCTTTTCATTCTTTAGCAGTGCGGTGGTTAATCAGACTCCTCTCTCACTGTGACATGCATGTTATTCCCTGAAGATTCCACCTATGCACCTCCCGGAATAACATCTCCATGGAAACACGGAAGCTTCCGCAGTCCTGTATGATGCATCAGACTTGCTCTGCACCTTTCACTCATGGCCATGCTGTTGCTCAGAGCAGACTGCAGCAAACTGCAGCCAATCAGCTGCTGCGCTCCCCGCTGCCATGTGCTGTTGATTCATAATTTCTTACAGAATTTCCTTTTAAGCCCTTTATAACGCCGCTGGAGTGCACGGAATATTGATTATGGACGGCCTTCACTAAAAGCTTTTCTTCTGGCGGCGTATTGTTATCTTAACTATTTATGATCTGGAAGGAAAAAAAGGCGACTGAGCACTGGCAGAATTCACCTTCTTGATGGAAAAATCTGAAAAGCAACAATGTAAATCAGAAGCAATGTAGAGAACATTGCACACGACCATGGTGATAATGAAGTGTCTGCACTGGGTATCACTTCTGCTGAGAAGCCTATTACATGGGGAGGGCCGCAGCTGGGCCCCGCGTTGTCAGCAGGGGAATGCCTTGCACCTAACCTTTTTGCAATCAGTGGGCTGTGCAATTATTTCCATAGAGTCTTTGGTTCTCCTCCCCTCTGACTAAGGATCTGTGCACAAATATAACATTTTACAATGTGTTCTGTGATTTTCCCAAATTGCGCCAAATCTGCCATCATTCTGAAAAATTACTTTCAAACAAGCAAGTTTTTGGGGTTTGGACAAACCCTAATAGAACGGAAGAAAATCTCTGTTAGGGCTGTCCCACACGTCCAGATAATTCCGGTACCGGAATAAATCGGTACCGGAGTTATCCGTGTCCGTGTGCCTGGGAACTCACGGAGGCCATACGTGCGGCACACGTGTGCCGCCCGTATGGCGAGTGGGTACCACACGGAGCGTGTGGTACCCACTCTGCATGGTGCTGAAGCTGCGATTCATATCTTCCCTGCAGCAACGTTTGCTGTAGAGAAAATATGAAGAATAGTGTTAAAAATAAAGATCCATGTGTCCGCCGCCCCCCCACCCCCTGTGCGCCCCCCCGCTGGTCAGAAAATACTTACCCGCCTCCCTCGCTGCTTCCTGGTCTGGCCGCGGCTTCTCCTGCATGCGGTCACGTGGGCCCGATCATTTACAGTCATGAATATGTGGCTCCACCTCCCATAGGGGCGGAGCCGACTATTCATGATTGTAAATGATCGGCCCCACGTGACCGCATACAGTAGGAGGCGCGGCCAGACCAGGAAGGAGCGAGGGAGCGGGTAAGTATTTTCTGACCAGCGGGGGGGCGCACAGGGGGTGGGGGGCGGCGGACACCTAAATCTTTATTTTTAACACTATTCTTCATATTTTCTCTATAGCAAACGCTGCTACAGGGAAGATATGAATACCGGCTTCAGCACCATGTGGGGGGGACAGCGCTTACTGTAGCGCTGTCTCCTGCACGCACACGGACCCCAGACGGAGAATGTCCGTGTGAGGTCCGTGTTTTACGCGGACCCATTGACTCTATTGGGTCCGTGTAAAACGTGCGCTCCCACGAACACTGACATGTCTCCGTGTTTGGCACACGGAGACACGGTCCGCAAAAAATCAATGACATCTGCACAGATGCATTGATTTTTATGGGTCTACGTGTGTCAGTGTCTCCGGTACGTGAGGAAACTGTCACCTCACGTACCGGAGCCACTGACGTGTGAAACCGGCCTTAGGCTGCCGTCACACTATCAGTATTTGGTCAGTATTTACATCAGTATTTGTAGCCAAAACCAGGAGTGGAACAATTAGAGGAAAAGTATAATAGAAACATCTGCACCACTTCTGTATTTATAACCCACTCCTGGTTTTGGCTACAAATACTGATGTAAAATACTGACCAAATACTCCTAGTGTGACGGCAGCCTTAAAAGGGTTCTCTGTATAGTTAAAATGTATGCAACTTTCTGCTCCAATTTCTGTGAAATCCTATCACAATTCTCTCACCTGTTGGGGTAGTTTGTTACAATGTATCAGTGCAAGAAAAATATTTCATCTCTGTGTTCAGATTGTTTTGCTCACAGGGGATTGTTTGGAATAAATACAAGTGTAACAAACCTTTAATTTCAAGTAAATATTGACAGATCTTAGATTTGATTTGGATTTTAGAACAGATTGCCAAAATCCGCTCTGAATCCAATGGCAATTTTCATCCCTTATATGTGATTTGGGTTTCTGCAAAGTATGAAATACACAATTTTTAGATAGATTTTTGGTGCATTAGTGGAATGAATGAAAACATAGCCAAGGCACTGCATATTGCATAGATGGTTAATATCTTACCGGAAACCCAGGGATCAGCCTCAAATTTCTGCCTGGAATTTATATGATTATGAGAGCATACCCAAACAACCAACAGTTTCTTTCAGCTTCTGGATGAAAATAAACTAATTACTTTATCCTTTGCCAGCAAGCGGAGATATTGCAAAAACAACTGAATTACATTATTATATTTTAATAGCTTGTAATTTACCATGGCTATTTTGCATAATACTGACACTGTCTATAAAATATTAGACGGGGGGGTGTAGTAATTTAGCTTGCAATTTCTCATTTCCCTCCCCTCGCGCAGGACAGTGATGTCACAAGGATGCATTTAATCTCTCCTCCTCGCTGCAAGGCGCTGATTGAGTCATAGATCCTTTTGTTTTCCCATTCTTTCTGAATTAAAAGTGGGAAGTTGGGAGGAGGCGGAAGCAGATCTATGGCCGCCCCTGCAGGGAATGAATGAGGAGGCTGTGACGTGTAAGGCGCCTGTTGTCAGGCTATAAATGGGATGGTTACTAGTGCGCACAGATGGAGATGAGTTTATCGCATCTGTCTTATGAATCGAGATCAAACAATTATCGTAAATGATTGCAAAAAAGTGACAATTAGGGGAAAATTTGTGCAAGCTAATGGTGTATAATCAGCCATCCATAGACCGAGATCACGCTGGCAAGAAATGGGCGCATCACTGTGCCAACATTACACGACCGCTGGTTGGATCATTGCCAGCAATAGAAGATCAAAGACGCTGCCACTTCAGCTCATCAGACCCACATTTGCGCCAGGATTTTGGGTTCTTACATCTGCGAAAAGGCAACAAATTATGTCATGCGGACAAATGCAGGCAACTCCTGAAAGTCCGAGAAAAAGTCACACAAAGTGGCGTTCTGCATTATTACTTCCGGAAAGGGCAGCCATGTAAATCGGACAAGTGCTATCCGTGGTTTTGACAGATAGCATTCGTATGGGGCTGTGCGCATGACAATTTTTATTCCTTGGATTTAGTGGTCCGAGGAAAAAATTTGGTGACATGTCCGATTTTGAGCGTCAGATCTAAATTAGCAATGCAAGTCTATGGGTCTGTAGGAGACATCGGATCACACTAGTATAACATCCGAGTGCGGTACCATTGAAAGGAGAAGGTGGAGAAACTTTCAGAAACTTTTTTTTTCTCTCCAACTTCAAGAAAAACGGATCCCACTCAGAGTCCGATTGGCCTAATCGGACCATTTTTCTCAGATAGAGAGAAGATGGTTGTGAGACCCTCGCCATAAAGAGCCACCTTCTTACAGTTCTATTATTTTTATATTGTCCTGGCCCAATGGACCCCACAGAAATGTACGAGGGTACGTGGCTAGTTCTGCAGCTGTCACAGAGGATTCACAGGATACACTTGTAGCAAATCCTCAGCTGCGAGCAGGATTAGGTCTCTATGGTTTTATTTTTTAGCTTCTGGGAGTAAAGCTTGTGTTCACTGACAGCAAGTGGAGATATTGAAAACATTATATTGCTACAAAGTAGATCAGAAAACTTTTCATTGGGTAACAGTTAAAATATTTGGACACTTCATAATTTACCTTGAAGATGAAAACTAATCAAGAAAATGGAAACCATGTTAGGGTATGTGTCCACGATCAGGATGGCCGGCGGTATCGTCGTTGCGGCAAACCCGCTCGGCGCTAAGCTCCGCCCCCTTCTGGGACGTGATGATGCCGGATGTGTTCATTGCACACATCCGGGATCATCGCCCCCCTCGCTTAGGGCCCTGTGTTATTCCTTGTGGCGGTGCAGCATCGCCGCAAGGAACACGGACATGCTGCGATCTGAAAAGACGCGCAGCATGTCCGGAGTCGCAGGGCCGACGGATGCGTGATTCCACGCATAGTGGACACGGGATTTCATAAAATCCCCTCCACTATGCTGGAACATCTGGACGCTGCGTGTTTGATGCTGCGGCCCCACGCAGCGTCAAACACGCAGCGTTTCCTGAACGTGGACACACACCCTTAGAGATTTAGTTGCATAAAAACAGAAAAACTCTTTGCATTAATAAATAGATTAAAAAACTCTTACTGGTTTGTGTATACAGCTATTTTGCTGACCTATGTGTCTCCACGGCTACAGACCACAAACATTGCAGTCTGAGCCTGCAATTGATAGTCTGTACGTGACACTATTACAGTGGGGGCACAGAAGTGGCATCATTATAGTATGGGGACACAGAAGTGGCACTATTATAGTATGAGGTACAGAAGTGGCATCATTATAGTATGGGGGCACAGAAGTGGCACTATTATAGTATGGGGGCACAGAAGTGGCATCATTATAGTATGGGGACACAGAAGTGGCACTATGATAGTATGGGGACACAGAAGTGGCACTACTGTATTATAGTATGGGGACACAGAAGTGGCACTATTATAGTGTGGGGGCACATAATTGGCACCATTATATTATGAGGGGCAGAAATGGCACTATGATAGTATGAGGGCACGGAAATTGCACTATTATAGTATGGGGCACAGAAATTGCACTATTATAGTATGGGGGACAGAAGTGGCACTATTATATTATAGGGGCACAGAAGTGGCACCATTATATTATGGGGGGACAGAAATGGCACTATTATAGTATAGGGGCACAGAAGTGGCACTATTATAGTATGGGGGCACGTAAGTGGCACTATTATAGTATGGGGGCACAGAAGTGGCACTATTATAGTATGGGGGCACAGAAGTGGCACTATTATAGTATAGGGGCACAGAAGTGGCACCATTATATTATGATGGGACAGAAATTGCACTATTATGGCATTATTACATTGGGAGGGCGCTATTACTATGTGAACCAGAGATGTCTGTGTGTTATAGTCTGCAGAGATGAGTCATGGAACGAAAGAAGAGGCTGACTGCGCCAAATGTGGAAGAAAATGGAAATAGAGAGACATCACTGGTGAGTCACTGGAGTTATCTGTGCAGTGTACATGTATACAGTGGGGTCTGCAGAGCACCAGTGGGATCTGGTGTCCACCACTGTTTGTGGTAATATCAGTCGCACTACAGTGGTTATTGTTCATTATCAGTATAGAGGTATTATGAGGTTATGGTCTGGCGGTATTATTGGTAACACTCGACAGTGTAGTAGTGCTCTGATACGTTTTCTGTAGAGGAGATAATCCAGCAATCGTCCCCTCACCCGTGGCTCCTAATGTTCTGAAGAAAGAAGGAGCTGCGGCCGAGGTTCATTTCTCCGACTTTTATTTCTCTATGTAAAACATGACATTGATCAGCTCAGCAAGTACATGATCTGTAGAGAATTATCTACCTGTTACATGGGACTGCAAGTGATATCTACTACATTATCTGTATTCAGAGTTATCACTGTGTTGTGTGTGGTGTTACATAGGACTGCAGGTGACATCTACTACATTATCTGTACTCCAAGAGTTATCACTGTGTTATCTGTGGTGTTACATAGGACTGCTGATTTCATCCACTATATTATCTGTACTCAGAGAGTTATTACTGTGTTATGTGTGGTGTTACATAGGACTGCAGGTGATATCTACTACATTATCTGTACTCAGAGAGTTATCACTGTGTTGTCTGTGGTTACATAGGACTGCAGATTTCATCTACTATATTATCTGTACTCAGATAGTTATCACTGTGTTGTCTGTGGCGTTACATAGGACTGCAGGAAAAGGGGTGCACCAAAATGACATTTTTCCCCAGGTGCAGGAAAGCCTGAATCTCTCACGATAGCCAATAGCTGAGAGGCATCGTGTATAATACATTCTCTCTCCCCTATGGAGTCGCCAAGAAATGTGTAGAATCATTAGAGGGATGTACTGCTAGTGAGTTGTGAGGTCTCCCTCGTCCTGGTGTGGCCAGTGCTGTATCCATAGTCCCCTGGTCCCAGAGCGGCCAGAGCCTGAACCTTGTCCCCTGGTCCCGGAGCAGCCAGTGCCTGAACCTTGTGCCCTGGTTCCAGAGCGACCAGTGCCTGAACCTTGTCCCGTGGTCCTGGAGCGGCCAGTTCCTGAACCTTAACCTCTGATCCTAGAGCTGCCCATGCATGAACATTGTCCCCTGGTTCCGAAGCGGCCAGTGCCTGAACCTTGTGCCTTGGTCCTGGAGCAGCCATGTCTGAACCTTGTCCCATGGTCCTTGAGCAGCCAGTGCCTGAACTTTATCCCCTGGTCCCAGAGCGGCCAGTGCCTGAACATTGTCCCCTTGTCCTGGTGTGGCCAGTTCTGAATCCAAGGTCCCCTGGTCCCAATGCTGCCAGTCCTGTTCCCGAAGTCCACTGGTCTCAGTGCGGCCGGTGCATAAACATGATGCCCCGGGCCATTAGTAGCCAAACCCTTATCCAGTATCCTAGACCAACGTGTCTGAACTAAGCCCTAATTCAGTGTCAACGTACCTGACCCCAGGGTCAGCAGCTGCAGTACCGGGTCCTGCCCAGGAGTGGTGCCTGGTGGCCACCTGCAGCCCAGTCTGTCTCCACCATGAGGAGCTCCAGTGAACACCAGGTAGCCACTTAGCTACGGACCCTCCAGGTCAGATCCGGCCTCGTGTTAACGTTGTTGTAACGGTGGTGGGAGCTCACGGATGGCTGCCAGACACCCAAAGGTTAAATGTGTTTAATGTACTTGTATGTGGTCCAGGTAAAGTTCCCCTTGGGGCTGCCGTTAGCTGGGACAAGGTTAACTGAACTGGCCAGCCCAGATTCAAGGGGGAACTGAGTGTTACTAACACAGGCAGGAAGGGACAGATAATGCGAGGGCAGTAGTGAGTACGCAGCAGGACTTGGGCTGCTAGGGACAACGTGACACTAATATTCGGGACAGTGGATTGACGCAAATACCCTTCTGTGTGATTCCGTTTAATGGTCAAGGGAAACCTCGAGGTGGAAGCCAGCAGCCAGGGGCACACTCAGCTTGTGAAGCTACAGGAAAAGATGGACTCAGACTACATGGGGCGGAAGGTATCGTAATCCAGATATACTGCTAGTGGTGAGGAAGATCCTCAAGGGCTAGGAAAGCCAGAGAGGGGGGCATGCCTCCTATCCCGAGAACCAGGGATCAAGTTGTATCCTGTACTTGTGGGAAAGATGACAACCGTTGGGCCTTATCCTTTAGAGCTGCTTGTAAATACTGTACAGACTGCCATTCTCTAAGTAAAAGTTTGTTTTTTATTAACCACGTGTCTCCTGGATTGTTTCCTGCCCTGGTTCCAGAAGAGGGATTCCTGGAGTGAGAAGAGGCCTGTGGCCAGAAATAAGTGGGAAGCACCACATACTCTGCAGCACACCGGGACTGAGACTCACCTTGTCTGTAGGATGCCAGAGCGAGTGGGGACCGAAGCTCGCCCACGATTACCTTGCTTAGGCATCTTACAGTGGGTCCACAAATTCACATGTGCCACGGTTAGGAGTAAGGCCGGTTTCACACATCCTGATATTTCCGGTACAGGTAAATATGGTACCGGAGATGTCCATGTGTAGAACATGCGGCACACATGTGGGCAACCGTGTGCCGCAGGGTGGATTGATTTAAATCACGCCGATTTAAATCATGATTTAAATCACTGATTTAAATCAAAAGGTTTTTTTTAATATAAATCACGATTAAAATGAGAAGTGAGAGCAGTGCGCATGTGCGCCCAGTTACACGGACGAAACTAGGGGCAACGATCTAACGCCAGGGTGAGGGGGGGACCCCAAAGTAAGTAAAAATCTTTTTTGTTTTACTATATGGCAATAGGTAGGTGTTTAAAAGCAGCATGTCTTAATTGTATAAACTATTAATAGCCTCCACATTTTGTTCATACTGCCCCTTTAATTCCACACTTCTAGCTTGGTTTCACTTTTGGTTTAGTTTCTTTTTCCATTCAGTTGACATGCCCAAACTTGTTGGATAGTCAGCATCCTACAGAAACCTCTGGAAGAGCATGGCATTGTGAATGTTACACATATACAGCCTTTATTCTACTGAGTTAAACAACTCAGCTTTATCTCATGATGGAAGAACCTTTGGATGGTAAAATATTTTCCTCAAAAAGCAGTTTATTGAAAAAAATCCGATTTAAATCAAAAAAATCCGATTTAAATCAAAAAAATCCGATTTTTTTGATTTTTTTTAAAAAAACATTGATTTTTATCCACCCTGGTGTGCCGCCCGTGTGCCGCATCAGTACCACATGGACGGCCGCCGGGGAAGCAGCGCTACAGTAAGCACTGTTCCCCTGCGTATGATGCTGAAGGCGGCTGACATCCGTTCTCCCCTGCTCTGCCGGCGAGCAGGGGAGAATGAATGAAAGAAAAAACCAACATAGGGAGCACTCAATATTTTTAAACCAACCCGGCAAAACTCACAGGTGCGGGCTGCTATTCTCAGGCTGGTTAGGGGCCATGGATATGGGCCCCCCAGCCTAAAAAAAAGCAGCCTGTAGCTGCCCAGAAAAGGCGCATCTGATTAGAGTCTGATCAAAATAATCAGATGTTTTCCCCTTTAAGCCCCCCTGAATTCATCTCCCACTTTTCTGCCGCATTTAGTCAGATTCATTCATGCACTGCTTCTGTTTCCTAAAATCTGGAGCTAATTACAGCAGAGGGAGCGCTGATGAATTAATTAGCCCGTGATTAAGTGTCAGGGACACGCCTGCCCGATGTGTACATGAGATTTACATAGAAAGTGCCTGTGATGAATGTTTTCCGTCATTAGTGGGGTCTCCTCCGCTGCTGGGGGTGTATTGTGAGTCAGCGGAGGCCTCCCCAGCTGTGGGCGCAGATGCCTCATGTCCCCCGGCGGTGTCTCTAGTACATGTTGCATCTAGGAATGTCTCTGAGATTGCTGAGCACAAGGGTCGCAGATCTGCAATGGCCCTATATAAGGCAAAGAATGAGCCCCCTCCCCGCAGCCCCCATTCTGCAAATGAGGTGATAATTCCCATTTACGTATTGTGACAACTGAGCTGCTTAAAATGCAGAATTCAGGGACACCTTTCCAGAAAATCCTTATCAGAGCATCTGGTGTGAACAGGTGCTGGGGACAGCGGAGAACAATGGGAGGTGGTGATAACAGATATGGGGTCCATTGTTCCTTTTTATTCCTTTTATGCCACATTTTTTATTCTCTTCTGGCGTGTGCCTCTTCACCATCCGAAAATGTTTGCTGATTTATTTCCCAGTGTTTTGCAAGGATTAGAGTATAATTTTTTTCCTTTCTGACGCCTTCATTATTGATTTGCGCCATTTTCTTTTGGTTTGCACTCTTTCCGTCATTTTATATTTATTATCTAAAAGGGGGGGCTTTGTTTTTTTCTTTTATTGCGAGAAATTTATCACGAGGGAACACGTTGAGGTCAGTTTTCTTTGTGGTCATATTGCAATTACATCTAATTTATGAAAGTGTTGCACAATGTTTGATACATGCGGCCACCTTTTTACATAAAACACTTCTGTTTACAGATGTCTTTCTCATTTTTTTACTTCACCACCTACTGGAGTGAATTTGCTTTTTTTTAGCTATTTTTTTTTTTTAGATAGAAATTGTTTAATCTGACTTTTCCCTTATAAGTAGAGATGAGAGAACCCGAATGTAACAGTTTGTGGTTTTGTATCGGACAGTTAGTGTCTGTTGCTAGACGCCAAACATGGACTTCTCCCACAAGTTTGTTGCAATGTTAGAAGTTCTCGGGGAGAAGGGGAAAGAGGGAGAAAGAGAGGGAGAGAGAGGGAGGGAGAGAAGGAGGGAAAGAGGGAGAGAGAGAGGGATGGAGGGAGAGAAGGAGGGAAAGAGGGAGGGAGAGAGAGGGATGGAGGGAAAGAGAGGGAGGGAGAGAAAGAGAGAGAGGGAGAGCGAGAGAGAGAAAGGGAGAGAAGGAGGGAGAGGGAAAAAGAGAGAGGGAGAGCGAGAGAGGGAGAGAGAGAGGAGGGAGAATGAGGGAGAGAAGGAGGGAAAGAGGGAGGGAGAAAGAGAGGGATGGAGGGAGAGAAAGGGAGGGAGAGAAAGGGAGGGAGAGAAAGAGAAAGGGAGAGAGGGAGGGAGAGGGAGAAAGAGAGGGAGAGCGAGAGAGGGAGAGAGAGAGGAGGGAGAACGAGGGAGAGAAGGAGGGAAAGAGGGAGGGAGAAAGAGAGGGATGGAGGGAGAGAAAGGGAGGGAGAGAAAGGGAGGGAGAGAAAGAGAAAGGGAGAGAGGGAGGGAGAGGGAGAAAGAGAGAGGGAGAGCGAGAGAGGGAGAGGGAGGGAGAGAGAGAGGAGGGAGAACGAGGGAGAGAAGGAGGGAAAGAGGGAGGGAGAAAGAGAGGGATGGAGGGAGGGAAAGGGAGGGAGAGAAAGGGAGGGAGAGAAAGAGAAAGGGAGAGAGGGAGGGAGAGGGAGAAAGAGAGAGGGAGAGCGAGAGAGGGAGGGAGAGAGGAGGGAGAACGAGGGAGAGGAGGGAAAGAGGGAGGGAGAAAGAGAGGGATGGAGAGAGAGAAAGGGAGGGAGATAAAGAGAGAGAAGGAGAGCGAGAAAGAGAAAGGGAGAGAGGGAGGGAGAGGGAGAAAGAGAGAAGGAGTGATAGAGGGAGAGCGAGAAAGGGAGAGAGAGAGGGAGAAAGAGGGAGAGAGAGAGGGAGAGCGAGAGAGAGAAAGGGAGAGGAGGGAGAGGGAGAAAGAGAGGGAGAGAGAGAGGAGGGAGAACGAGGGAGAGAAGGAGGGAAAGAGGGAGGGAGAAAGAGAGGGATGGAGGGAGAGAAAGGGAGGGAGAGAAAGAGAAAGGGAGAGAGGGAGGGAGAGGGAGAAAGAGAGAGGGAGAGCGAGAGAGGGAGAGGGAGGGAGAGAGAGGAGGGAGAACGAGGGAGAGAAGGAGGGAAAGAGGGAGGGAGAAAGAGAGGGATGGAGGGAGGGAAAGGGAGGGAGAGAAAGGGAGGGAGAGAAAGAGAAAGGGAGAGAGGGAGGGAGAGGGAGAAAGAGAGAGGGAGAGCGAGAGAGGGAGGGAGAGAGAGAGGAGGGAGAACGAGGGACAGGAGGGAAAGAGGGAGGGAGAAAGAGAGGGATGGAGAGAGAGAAAGGGAGGGAGATAAAGAGAGAGAAGGAGAGCGAGAAAGAGAAAGGGAGAGAGGGAGGGAGAGGGAGAAAGAGAGAAGGAGTGATAGAGGGAGAGCGAGAAAGGGAGAGAGAGAGGGAGAAAGAGGGAGAGAGAGAGGGAGAAAGAGGGAGGGAGAGAGAGGGAGAGGGTCCTCATTGTTTTCAATGGGGTTTGGGTTCTGTTTGAAGTTCAGGTGAAGTTCTGGTACCAGAAACAAACTGCTAGCCAGCCAGCAGGAGAATCGATGAACGCAGCGCCCCAGAGATGTCCAAAAAAATGCCAACATGAGGACAGAGAACAAACACGTGCACAACCCTGTCTGTAACCCACGCACTGCCCTGCTCAGCATACACTGTATATACAGATCAGCCATAACAATGTGCCACCAAAATCAGAGCGATAGACACTGGCGTAACTTGAAGCTTTTGGTCCCCAATGCAAAAGCTCCAATGGGGCCACCAATTATTGCAAGTCTTTAATAGCATTGGTCATTTTATATAGGCCAAAGGGACTTTTTGGACCCCCAAAACTCCAGGGGCCGGGGGTAATTGCAAGCCCTGCACCTATTGCAGCTGTGACCCTGGAGACAGATAAATATGAGATAGAAAAACAGATGTTTCTCCCCCCAGATAATTCCCTTATTCCCTCTTTCCATTTTTTCCCTTCTCTTTTCCCCTCTTCTCTTTTCCCTTCTTCTCTCTTCCCCTCATCTCTTCCCGAGCTCCTGAGACTGAGCTGATAGCTGGAGATCGGAGCATCTTTTTGGCATTGGACAACCCCTTTAATATATGTGACACAGACGTCTTGTCTTTTACTTAGGAATATTCCCATCTCCGGGATCCTATCCCAGTATGTAGTAGGTGTAATAATAATATTAACAAATGCCTCCAATTAGAAATAGTTCTTCTGATTCGCTATGTCTCTTTCCGCAGGTGCAGGCATTGCAGGACCTTAGGTATCAGTGGTTAGCACTGTACTATATATATATATATATATATATATATATATATATATATATATAATCTCAGCATAGTGGCTCATTGGTTAGCACTGTACTATATATATATATATATATATATATATATATATATATATATATATATATATATATATATATATATATAATCTCAGCATAGTGGCTCATTGGTCAGCACTGTAATATATATATATATATATATATATATATATATATATATATATATAAAATCTCATAATCTCAGCATAGTGGCTCATTGGTCAGCACTGTAATATATATATATATATATATATATATATATATATATAATCTCAGCGTGGTGTCTCATTGGTTAGCACTGTACTATATATAGGGCAGCACAGTGGCTCAGTGGTTAGCACCATTGCTTTACAGAATTGGGGTACTGGGATCAAATCTCATCAAGAACAATATCTACAAGGAGTCTGTATGTTGTTCTCCCCGTGTTGCGTGGGTTTTCTCCAGGTTTTCCGGTTTCCTCCCACACTCCAAAGAGATAGTGATTGGGAATTTAGACTGTGAACCCCAATGGAGACAGTGATGATGAGGTTTGTACAGCCCTGCGGAATATAATGGTGCTATATATGTAAGGAAAATAATATCTCAAGAACGGCTGCAAATTTTAATAAGTAGTAAATTTAAGTGCTCGTTTCTACAACCTCTATTAGACATTTTACGTCTATAACAGTGGGAATAAAGCATTGGGTTTGATGACAAAGTGAGAACAAATGTCCATAAAGAGGTTAATGGCAGCGATGTATCTCACTGTAGCCAATTTTGCAGCTGTTGTCTTGCATTGAGGGCTATAGATCCAGATTTCCGGGGCTCGGACTGTAGCAGCGTTTTCTACTTCAGGTCCTCAGATACATTGTTGCATTCTTGTTTACATACAGAATTTCCCCTTTCTGATTCCGATATTAGCCGTTACCATAGAGACATCAGTTGTGAAGATCAGAGGACATGACAAGGAATTCAGATGAAGACTCCACTCTCGGTGATATATGGGATATTGTTTAGTCATTTCCAAATGTTGCTGAGGATTAAGGCTAATTGGGTTAAAGTTCTTCCAAAATTTTTGCATCTTGAATATTTGTATGTACTTTGTATCTGAACCAACTTTGTGCTGGAGGATGAGGTCTGACACTGAACAAAACTTAACATGTCACTAAATAAACTTTAATAAGGGGTGACCAGCAAACTGTGCTACTGTTCCCCTTCCCATGGAGCCCGTAACTGCACAGGGGGCCGTCAGTTCCTACAAGACCCTATTAGTGGACTGACCATTTGAACAATTGGGTGAGTATTATGGGGATCCACAGCATAAATCTTTTCATGAAATGTTTTAAACTCTTGGCTTTATGTTAAAGAATTAAAGGGGATAGCGGACAACATAAGAAGTTCTTGCAAATTAATAAAACTTTCTGATATGCATTGATTTTCTAAATTTTGCCAATGACCTGATTCTTGGATCCCATTGAATGGTCTCAGGAGCCGGATCTGACGCTCCCATTGAGGCAAAGAGGTTCTCACCAACACATAAAGAGGGAGCGCACGTCTTGTCCTTCCTCCAGGATCCCACGTCAGGGCCATTGGTGAAGTTAGACAATTAGAAGCTATTAGTAAGTTTAATTAATTTACAAGTACTTGTTTTGTTGTCTAACTGCCCCTTTAAATGTTAAAATTCTAGCTGCCTGCAGCCACCTCTAGAGGGAGCTGTACATATAAACACAGTTACAGTGGGGTAAATATTTTATCCCTTGCTGATTTTGTAAGTCTATAATTTTAAGGGTAGGTTAATTTTAACATTGAGAGATAGAATATCAAAAATAAAATCCAGAAAATCACATTGTATAAATTCTATAAATGTATTTGCATTTTGCAGTAGATGACATTGTTTAAAGGGAGAAGTATTTTCTTTCTGCTGGTGTAGTCTATCTACAAATCAGTTTGTTGGGACACTTGAGCAATGACTACCTTCTGATATGAGCAATGGAGCAATAGTGCAGTTGTCCCTTCCCTTGATCTCCTCACCTTGGTGACTGAACATTGTTACATAGTATTGATAAGGGGATTAGTTATTTATCAGTCACTCTCATGTTTTCTCCTCTGTAGCCTGCAGCATGGCAGCAGCCTCTTTGTTTAGCTTCTATGTCTATTAATTCTTTTTAAACCTTTATTATTGTTTTTCTCTTTATTGTGATTATTCTTGAATGCGTCACATTTCTAAAGCTTCTACAGAATCCACATATTGCGCCTCTTCTGCGAACAGTCTACGTCTCTATTGTTTGTTCTCTGCTGCCTTATAAATAATAGTCCTTAGAATAAATCTGCAGTAATTGCTAATCCCCACCTGGATCCTTAATCCCATGTTGTGACCTGACAAAATGCTATTACAGAGGCTCGCAGTGACATTGTATCACAAAGATCAGGACTCAGTTCTGCAACTTCATCCTCCATCATTGTGTTATTTTGTCAATCTGTTATTTTTTTAACACAGCTGCCCTATAACTGTGACATTCTAGCTTGTGCTGTATTATTGGGCTATATGTATGTGCTATGTTTAGTGACAACATGATGTATATTACACATTTGTGCATTATCCACTTGGACAAAAATGCAAGTTTCAGAGATTTGATTAATATGTGTAGTTAAAGGGTTTAAAACAACTGTACATCAGATGTTAAATTGGGGCATATGGACTTCACATCGGGATCCCCCGCTAATGTTCCCTATTTTAGCAATGTTAGAAATCGATTGCATATAGCAGTTCTTGCTGCATTAAATTAGGAACCACGTAATTCCACTTTTCTCCTGTAGTGGCCGCTGATCACTGGGAGTTGTAGCTACAAAGAGATCGTCAGCAGATCAGCATCTAGCTAAGGGGTCGCCCACGTAGAAAAAAAATCCCTTAAATACTTCCATAGTTAGAACCTGTTTGAAGTGGCTTTCCAGAATAAATACCCATATGTGTATGCAGCGCCCCAGAGTCCTGGTCGTTGCAGTACTGATGCTCTGCCACTAAGGGGAGCTATGGTACGTCTGATGGCACTGAAGGAGCTCACCTGACCAGGTATCACAGACACCAATACACTTCACAGTCTGGCCTCCAGGGGGAGCTAAGGGCACTATGTATTAGGCCACTCCTCACATACTGGTAAAACTGGGGGTTAGATAGGAAGTTAGGGAGAAGCTGACTGGGTTGGAACCAGGCAACACCTTGTGGCAGAGGGTGTTGCAGGGGAAGATTCAGGGGGGTCCCTGTCAGGGGTGGGATCCTGACAGAGGCCTAGCGAACAGAAAGAACGTTACGGGACCGCGCCTGCACTTCATCGCGGTGGTGCCCTAAGAAAGGACAAGAAGCGAGGTTCATTGTGGAGACGTGAGAAACGAGATCAACGCAACAAGGAGAATCACCAGTAGGAGTCGTGCTGTAAGACGAGGCAACATCCTACTGAGGCGCGCAGCCGGTGGCTGGAACGCAGAGGAAGTATAGAGCTCCAGGCCTTACTTCAAACCTACGGCAGGACAGTCAGTTATAGGCGGGCTGTCTCACCCAAATCACCTAAGAAGACATAGGGGGCAACAACAGGAAAGGGGCGACACTAGGGTCCAGGAAGAGCTCCGAGCCTACCCGTCATACGGGTGCGTCCTAGCCATATCATCTGGGGGACGAAGAAGAACATCATAATCGAGTTGTGAGGGAACTTCAGAAACAGACACAACAGTTGTGGGGACTATCCCGTGGTGCTCAGCAGGGGAGGACCGCAACACACAAGCGCTAGAAGGTAGGCACAGATTTCCACCTGCAAAGGGAACTCTGGAGGTGCCATCGGACCGGCCGGACTCAGGTAGCCCAGTTAACCGTATTCTGGACTGAGGATCCTGAAGCCTTCAGTAAAGAGGTAAAGAGACTGCAACCTGGTGTCCTCGTTATTCACCGCGACCTGCACCACACGACAACATCATCACATCCTCAACTTTCACTGGACGCCCCTCAGCAGGGTCACGGACCGGGCCTAGCCACCGTGACAACCCCAGAACCGAGGCACAGAGGCCCGGTACCGAGTGCCCCTCGGCCCTGCGGCAGTGGGGGCGCTCCATGCACATGAAGAATAACACTAATGACTTGTATCCTGCATTATTCCCCAGTTTTCTCTCTGCAAGCTCTATCTTTAATTTTCAGTTGTCTCTGAGCTAGTGGGTGTAGATGAGCTGCTATCTCTGCTACACACAGAGATGAGGGATTCCTGCTCTCCTGTCTCTATGTAGTACATGTCCAGAAGCAGCAACTCCATGGAGGACAATAAACAGCAGTACTAAGCAGTGTAGCTGTGAATCCAGCACTGAAATGACATAAAACACCTACTAGAAAGTGGCAACACTATTTGTGTGACTGTCTCTCCATCTTTCTCCCTCTCTCCCCATCTCTCTCACTTCTCTTCTCCCTTTCTCTCCTTCTGTCACAAAAATGGCGTGTGCAGCTGTAAATTGATCCCTCAGTGAGCAGGTAAGCCATTTTGTTTTGAGTAAGACAGATTTTAACAGTTTATCAGAGACTGATTGATTAGTTAAAGAAACAGGAGAAAAGTGGCTCATAAGTGAAGAAAAAAAATTTCTGATAAACAAACTTTGTATCTCACAAAGTTTCTTGCAGTCACTTGTACTACTGATTTAAACAAAGTTTGTTGAAACGATCTCAGCCCTCAACTCCTCAGTCCCAATGCTAAATTTAAAACAGCGCCCCTATTATTTATAGTAGTTTTTTTTTAGAACTTTTATCTATTAGCCACAGTGATGAGTGGCGTCATAGGCTCTCACTATTTAATTGTGCACAATGTAATCCTTCATGTTTCCTGTGGAGGCGCAGTATGGAAACTGTATGCTCACTGCCAGATTCTTTGCAGAATCATTGGGATAATTGTAGCAGGGCACACTGTAATAGGTTTAATAACAGACAATCCTTTCAGCCCGTGGGTGCCGTCAATGGCCGGGAACCTCTATAGTTGGAACACCTATTGACACACTTGCATTCCTCTTCTCACCTAACTAAAAAAATATGGTATGGTGGTCACTGTATTCTCAGGATCGGTGGGTGCACAGAGGCCTAACCATTAAAGTAATGTCAGAGCCATCCCTTTATAAAATATAAGTACCCCTTTAAAGTTTATTAGGTTCTTAAAGGGAATAGATCCTCTTGCAACCATCTTTTTTTTCCTTCATTGTATCAGTTGTAATGAGCAGCGTAGATGTGCATCCAGCTCTGAGGTAAGGTAAAACACTGGGGAGCAGAAGATATGAGTTTGTTTGAGCCGTTTTCTCGTTCTGCTACTCTCCTTCCCCATAAAGTTCAATAGGCAGCTGTAACCTGACACCTCAGTGAGCAGTCAAAAAATGTTGGCTTAAGCAAGATGTATTTTAGCAGTTTGTCAGAATGAATGATGAGTTCAGGAAAGAGGAAAGAAGTAGGTCATAAATGTAGGAAAATGCAGATTTCTCTGATAAGACACATTACAAATGTTCTTATTCACTTGTACTACTGATTTATGGAACATTTGCTGAAAAGTCTTTTCTTTAAAAACAGACCAAGTCTCTGTTTTCTATCACAGGCCTGTTAGCCCCAGCAATTAATCAATCAGTTTTAATTGGAAAACAGGAAGACGAGTATTACATGAGGAGCCGTCACTTGGGGGTCAAATCCTCCATATTTGCATCACTGATTTATAATAACTCCAATCATATCCATGTCTGGTCGGAGGCGCAGAATGCTAATGACCCCATATCATGGAGGGTGGGGGAGGGGTCCTGCCTGGTGGAACATTGTATTCTATTACATCCTTTCATATAACATTTGATTTTTTTTATTGATGAGAGTGCTCTTTCTGCGTGATCGCTGCTCGCGGTGTATATTAAGTAGCCCCAGTCCTGCTTCAGCCAGACTGACAGCACCAGGCTTGTGCCAGCTGGCATCACGAGCTGCAGATTCACATCATATTGCTAAGTGGGCAGACAGCGCACTTAGGATCCGAAATCGTCTGATGCATAATAATAGGCTGAGCGGAGAGACTCCGGAGAGGCGAGCGGACACTTTGTATCTGCAAGCACAAAGCCATCAGAAATGGGGAATACATTCTGACACCGGCGGCATCTTTCACCCCTTATTCTGTCTCATATAGTTACAGTGCTGGGAAAAAGTGCTCACCCCCTTCCTGATTTCTTGTTCTTTTGCATGTTTGTCACACTTAGTCCGCTTACCAAACATGTAAATATTAGACAAAGATAACAAAAGTAATCACGAAATGCAGTTTATAAATGAAGGTCTTTATCAGTAAGGGAAAAAGAAATCCAAACCTACAGGGTCCTGTGTGAGAAAGTGATTGCCCGCTAAACCTAATAACTGGTTGGGTCACCATTAGCAGGAACAGCTGCAATCAAGTGTTTCTCTGGAGGAATTTTGGCCACTTTATCTGTGCAGAATTGTTGTAAATTAGCCACATTGGAGGGTCTTCGAGCATGAACCACCTAAGGAAGGGGGCAAACACTTTTTTACACCACTGTATACTGGCAGGAATTCAGTCTCTGTGCAAATAACAAATGCTTCTTAATGCTCTCCATGGTCCTGAAATGTAACAGAGTTCTCCTCACCGAAAGGTTCTCCCTCTGCTTCACCAAAATAGAAGCGGCGAACACTCAACTCAAAAGATCATTGTTTCATAACAAATCAAACTTGTTACAGTGTAAGAAATGTATGTACACAGTGACTGCACCAGCAGAATAGTGAGTGCAGCTCTGGAGTATAATACAGGATGTAACTCAGGATCAGTAATGTAATGTATGTACACAGTGACTGCACCAGCAGAATAGTGAGTGCAGCTCTGGAGTATAATACAGGATGTAACTCAGTATCAGTAATGTATGTACACAGTGACTGCACCAGCAGAATAGTGAGTGCAGCTCTGGAGTATAATACAGGATGTAACTCGGGATCAGTAATGTAATGTATGTACACAGTGACTGCACCAGCAGAATAGTGAGTGCAGCTCTGGAGTATAATACAGGATGTAACTCAGGATCAGTAATGTAATGTATGTACACAGTGACTGCACCAGCAGAATAGTGAGTGTAGCTCTGGGGTATAATACAGGATGTAACTCAGGATCAGTAATGTAATGTACACAGTGACTGCACCAGCAGAATAGTGAGTGCAGCTCTGGAGTATAATGCAGGATGTAACTCAGGATCAGTAATGTAATGTATGTACACAGTGACTGAACCAGCAGAATAGTGAGTGCAGCTCTGGAGTATAATACAGGATGTAACTCAGGATCAGTAATGTAATGTACACAGTGACTGCACCAGCAGAATAGTGAGTGCAGCTCTGGAGTATAATACAGGAGGTAACTCAGGATCAGTAATGTAATGTATGTACACAGTGACTGCACCAGCAGAATAGTGAGTGCAGCTCTGGAGTATAATACAGGATATAACTCAGGATCAGTAATGTAATGTATGTACACAGTGACTGCACCAGCAGAATAGTGAGTGCAGCTTTGGAGTATAATACAGGATGTAACTCAGGATCAGTACAGTAATGTATGTACACAGTGACTGCACCAGCAGAATAGTGAGTGCAGCTCTGGAGTATAATACAGGAGGTAACTCAGGATCAGTAATGTAATGTATGTACACAGTGACTGCACCAGCAGAATAGTGAGTGCAGCTTTGGAGTATAATACAGGATGTAACTCAGGATCAGTACAGTAATGTATGTACACAGTGACTGCACCAGCAGAATAGTGAGTGCAGCTCTGGAGTATAATACAGGAGGTAACTCAGGATCAGTAATGTAATGTATGTACACAGTAACTGCACCAGCAGAATAGTGAGTGCAACTGTGGAGTATAATACAGGATCAGTAATGTAATGTATGTACACAGTGACTGCACCAGCAGAATAGTGAGTGCAGCTCGGGGGTATAATACAGGATGTAACTCAGGATCAGTAATGTAATGTATGTACACAGTGACTGCACCAGCAGAATAGTGAGTGCAGCTCTGGGGTATAATACAGGAGGTAACTCAGAATCAGTAATGTAATGTATGTACACAGTGACTGCACCAGCAGAATAGTGAGTGCAGCTCTGGGGTATAATACAGGAGGTAACTCATGATCAGTAATGTAATGTGTGTACACAGTGACTGCACCAGCAGAATAGTGAGTGCAGCTCTGGGGTATAATACAGGAGGTAGCTCAGGATCAGTAATGTAATGTATGTACACAGTGACTGCACCAGCAGAATAGTGAGTGCAGCTCTGGGGTATAATACAGGATGTAACTCAGGATCAGTAATGTAATGTATGTACACAGTGACTGCACCAGCAGAATAGTGAGTGCAGCTCTGGAGTATAATACAGGATCAGTAATGTAATGTATGTACACAGTGACGGCACCAACAGTTGACCACATCTCATTTTCACTGCATTTATGGTGCAGATCCGGCATCTTATTGTCAGCGCCTATTATCACCATGCACGTCGCAGCCTGGTCGCGTTCCTCGGTGTAATATTCAGCTTTGTCAGTCTGTTGCGATGTTGTGTCCTCATTCTTGGCAGGAGAGGACGTCTGTAGCCCACGTGCTGATCACAATCTGTTCCTCTGTGCGGTAATGACGGCCCGTCCTGTAGAGTCGGGGCCTTGCCAGCGCCTCAGCACTTCGCTAATGAGCCTATTTGTATGGAGAACATGGCACCAGCCCTTAGTATGAGGTGAACACCTGCGTTTTATCTGCCTGGGGAAGAATCATGGCGCAAAATCCAGACTATAGTGGAGGCTGCAGGAAGATCACAAAAGCAAGGCGAGTCCTGTGTCATTATGCCGTGCACGAGAGAAGACGCCTGTGACACGGAGAGTAGCGCGGAGGTGATATCCAAGGCAAAGTCCATGGGTTGTATGCGGAGCCACATATGTAACTCTGGGGTACACTGGGGGCACCGTTCTTCACCGGGCAGCCACAGCCGGTACTGCTGCTCACAACATTGCTCCGGAGCTGGGGCACCGACATGGACGGCACAGTGGTGGTTAATGGGGCACATTACTCTGCTGATGCCCCATTGTGATGGTGGAGGTGATGTCCGCACAGGACCAGTCACAGACACACACGACTGTCCTGCAGGGCAATGTCCGCTCCTTCCCGATCCAGTCAGAACTGGTATATATGGTTTGGTGCAATAGTGACAAAATCCAGGACCCAAGGATGATGCCACGAAAAATAGACGTGTTCGGACCCCCATTATCGTTACCGACATCCAGAAGATTATGAGAAGCCCCCCGGAGATTGAAGTGTAGATGATCCCAACAGCACAACTGTCACGTCACCGAGCGCCAGCAGTGCAAGGGTTACAGCGGGGTGATAACCAGAAGCGCAAGGCTACTGGATATACTGGTGGACCCCATTTATACTTCCAGCATCTCCTGTGATGGGTGACAGGGTCAATCCTCCATTATCCTCTACAAACCACACAAGGGGCTGTAAAGGGAACGGTAAACGGAAGAGACTAGGTCCCCCGGACCTCCAAATGGCTTCCTGACCTTGCAGTCATAATGTGGGGGCTCAGAATACCGTAATATCATGTGTATGATGCTCATAACGGACAATATACAGACTCCCTCCAGCTCCTCTGTCTTCAGCCATCGCTTGGGTCCGCTGGCATTGGGTCACAAGAAGCAATGTGAGCCCCCGATGTGTGGCACGGGCTGGCAGGGCCCTAGTATGGCCCAGTCTCTAAGCCCAGATCCGAATTTCTCATGTTTGTCCCACCATTTCATGTGCCGCGTGTCTCACTAATCCTTCCAAATATGAGTTTCTACAATTCGCCTCCCCCTGCCCCACATATGAGTCCGTATGTTCAGCATTTGCTTGAGAAATCAAAGTATCAAATGTAGGCTACCAGGATGTCTCCTCCACAGCGTATGTGTGCCCTCATTCAGAGCTGGGCACGCTGTTACTGTGAGTCAGCGCACGCCTCGCTGCCATGAAGCCAGAACCCACTGTTCTCAATCAATGAGTGGGCGTCAAGCCTGCTGCACTCTAGAAGCCCAATTACACGTGCTGCTGTCTCCTAGCAGGACCGCCATGGACAGGTGCTGCTACATGGTCCTCTCCTGCCAAACACAAGTATTGCTGCACTTCCTCTAACACCATGGACAGGTGCTGCAAATTCTCTCCACCATGGACAGGTGCTGCACATTCTCTCCTGCCATGGACAGGTGCTGCAAATTCTCTCCCACCATGGACAGGTGCTGCACATTCTCTCCCACCATGGACAGGTGCTGCACATTCTCTCCATAATGGACAGGTGCTGCACATTCTCTTCATAATGGACAGGTGCTGCACATTCTCTCCCACCATGGACAGGTGCTGCACATTCTCTCCCACCATGGACAGGTGCTGCACATTCTCTCCCACCATGGACAGGTGCTGCACATTCTCTCCATCATGGACAGGTGCTGCACATTCTCTCCACCATGGACAGGTGCTGCACATTCTCTCCCACCATGGACAGGTGCTGCACATTCTCTCCATCATGGACAGGTGCTGCACATTCTCTCCCACCATGGACAGGTGCTGCACATTCTCTCCCACCATGGACAGGTGCTGCACATTCTCTCCCACCATGGACAGGTGCTGCACATTCTCTCCCACCATGGACAGGTGCTGCACATTCTCTCCCACCATGGACAGGTGCTGCACATTCTCTCCCACCATGGACAGGTGCTGCACATTCTCTTCCACCATGGACAGGTGATGCATTCTCTCCACCATGGACAGGTGCTGCACATTCTCTCCACCCTGGACAGGTGCTGCACATTCTCTCCACCATGGACAGTTGCTGCACATTCTCTCCACCATGGACAGGTGCTGCACATTCTCTCCCACCATGGACAGGTGCTGCACATTCTCTCCACCGTGGACAGGTGCTGCACATTCTCTCCACCATAGCTAATAAAATTTTAGGACCCAGGTCCGTATTATGTGGCCAAGGATAGGAATCCTCCAGACCGCCTCCTGATGGCATCGGTGACTTTTTTTTTTCGGTTAGCCGGCCAGGTAGGAGGCAGATCACAGGACTCCCATCCAGGAGTAACTGAACACTGTTCTGACTGTACCTGGGTCCTGGGAATTAATTAACATATTTATTGTAAAGTGTTGCTCCCATTTTAGTAAGTGATGGCTGATTGCTAGGATATGCCATCACGTAAGGATCGTTGGGGGTCTGGGCACTGAGACCCCCATGATCCTGACATTAAAAGTCTTTGCCACCCTCAACATTAACTTGCTTTTGTGCTGAAATACTCTGTGCAGCTGAGGACTCATCTCCGTCTTCTTTGCAGCTCTGTGAAATAGCTGGGCACTGTACTTTCCCCTTCAGTCCTATAGACAGTGAATGGAGCAGAGCAGCGCATTACGGACCCCCACTTGTTGTGAAATTGGATTCTGGGCTCCCCCGGTGGCCACTTGTGGAATTGTACTTGTGTGCATCATCCCCTCTGTTCACCTGCTCCTATCAGGATGTGGGAGTCGCTATATAACCTTGCTCCTCTGTCAGTTTCATGCCGGTCAACAATGTAATCAGAAGCCTTTCTGTGCATGTTCCTGCTACTAGACAACTCCCAGCTAAGTTGGACTTTTGTCCTTGTGTGTTTTTGCATTTTGTTCCTGTTCACAGCTGCTGTTTCGTTACTGTGTCTGGAAAGCTCTTGTGAGCGGAAATTGCCACTCTGGTGTTATGAGTTAATGCTAGAGTCTTAAAGTAATTTCTGGATGGTGTTTTGATAGGGTTTTCTGCTGACCATGAAAGTGCCCTTTCTGTCTTCTTTCTATCTAGTAAGCGGACCTCGATTTTTGCTAAACCTATTTTCATACTACGTTTGTCATTTCATCTAAAATCACCGCCAATATATGTGGGGGCCTCTGTCTGCCTTTTGGGAAAATTTCTCTAGAGGTGAGCCAGGACTGTCTTTTCCTCTGCTAGGATTAGGTAGTTCTCCGGCTGGCGCTGGGCATCTAGGGATAAAAAAACGTAGGCATGCTACCCGGCCACTTCTAGTTGTGCGGCAGGTTTAGTTCATGGTCAGTATAGTTTCCATCTTCCAAGAGCTAGTTCTCATATATGCTGGGCTATGTTCTCTCGCCATTGAGAATCATGACAGTTTGACCGGCCAAAAAAACAAAAAGGGTTAAATTACTGGCTGAGAAAGGAGAGAAAAAAGAAGTCTGCTACAATTTTTTTTTGTTTTTTTTTTCCCTCTAGTTCTGAGTGTGCTCTTAATTGAATCACTTGCTAGTCTGCCTATACTGCAGCCTTCCTCTCTTTCTCTCCTTCTTATCCTTGAATGGCTCTGTGTTCACCTGTTTCAAATGGATCTTCAGAGTGTAGCTACAGGTTTGAATAATCTCGCCACAAAGGTACAAAATTTGCAAGATTTCGTTGTTCATGCACCTATGTCTGAGCCTAGAATTCCTTTGCCTGAATTCTTCTCGGGGAATAGATCTCACTTTCAAAATTTTAAAAATAATTGCAAATTGTTTTTGTCCCTGAAGTCTCGCTCTGCCGGAGACCCTGCACAGCAGGTCAGGATTGTAATTTCCTTGCTCCGGGGCGACCCTCAAGACTGGGCTTTTGCATTGGCACCAGGGGATCCTGCGTTGCTCAATGTGGATGCGTTTTTTCTGGCCTTGGGGTTGCTTTATGAGGAACCTCATTTAGAGCTTCAGGCGGAAAAGGCCTTGATGTCCTTGTCTCAGGGGCAAGATGAAGCTGAAATATACTGCCAAAAATTCCGCAAATGGTCTGTGCTTACTCAGTGGAATGAGTGCGCCCTGGCGGCGATTTTCAGAGAAGGTCTCTGTGATGCCATTAAGGATGTTATGGTGGGGTTCCCTGTGCCTGCGAGTCTGAATGAGTCCATGACGATGGCTATTCAGATCGATAGGCGTCTGCGGGAGCGCAAACCTGTGCACCATTTGGCGGTGTCTACTGAGAAAACGCCAGAAAATATGCAATGTGATAGAATTCTGTCCAGAAGCGAGCGGCAGAATTTTAGACGAAAAAATGGGTTGTGCTTCTATTGTGGTGGTATTGACTGACCACAAAAATTTAATTTACCTTGAGTCTGCCAGGCGCCTGAATCCTAGACAGGCGCGCTGGTCGTTGTTTTTCTCTCGGTTTAATTTTGTGGTGTCTTACCTACCGGGTTCTAAGAATGTTAAGGCGGATGCCCTTTCTAGGAGTTTTGAGCCTGACTCCCCTGGTAATTCTGAGCCCACAGGTATCCTTAAAGATGGAGTGATATTGTCTGCCGTTTCTCCAGACCTGCGGCGGGCCTTGCAGGAGTTTCAGGCGGATAGACCTGATCGTTGCCCACCTGGTAGACTGTTTGTTCCTGATGATTGGACCAGTAGAGTCATCTCTGAGGTTCATTCTTCTGCGTTGGCAGGTCATCCTGGAATCTTTGGTACCAGGGATTTGGTGGCAAGGTCCTTCTGGTGGCCTTCCCTGTCACGAGATGTGCGAGGCTTTGTGCAGTCTTGTGACGTTTGTGCTCGGGCCAAGCCTTGTTGTTCTCGGGCTAGTGGATTGTTGTTTCCCTTGCCTATCCCGAAGAGGCCTTGGACGCACATCTCGATGGATTTTATTTCGGATCTGCCTGTTTCTCATAAGATGTCTGTCATCTGGGTGGTGTGTGACCGTTTCTCTAAGATGGTCCATCTGGTTCCCTTGCCTAAGTTGCCTTCTTCTTCCGAGTTGGTTCCTCTGTTTTTTCAAAATGTTGTTCGTTTGCATGGTATTCCGGAGAATATCGTTTCTGACAGAGGGACCCAATTCGTGTCTAGATTTTGGCGGGCATTCTGTGCTAGGATGGGCATAGATTTGTCTTTTTCGTCTGCTTTCCATCCTCAGACTAATGGCCAGACCGAGCGGACTAATCAGACCTTGGAGACATATTTGAGGTGTTTTGTGTCTGCGGATCAGGATGATTGGGTTGCTTTTTTGCCTTTGGCGGAGTTCGCCCTCAATAATCGGGCCAGCTCTGCCACCTTGGTGTCCCCGTTTTTCTGTAATTCGGGGTTTCATCCTCGATTTTCCTCCGGTCAAGTGGAATCTTCGGATTGTCCTGGAGTGGATGCTGTGGTGGAGAGGTTGCATCAGATTTGGGGGCAGGTGGTGGACAATTTGAAGTTGTCCCAGGAGAAGACTCAGCTTTTTGCCAACCGCCGTCGTCGTGTTGGTCCTCGGCTTTGTGTTGGGGACTTGGTGTGGTTGTCTTCTCGTTTTGTCCCTATGAGGGTTTCTTCTCCTAAGTTTAAGCCTCGGTTCATCGGCCCGTACAAGATATTGGAGATTCTTAACCCTGTGTCCTTCCGTTTGGACCTCCCTGCATCCTTTTCGATTCATAATGTTTTTCATCGGTCATTGTTGCGCAGGTATGAGGTACCGGCTGTGCCTTCCGTTGAGCCTCCTGCTCCGGTGTTGGTTGAGGGTGAGTTGGAGTACGTTGTGGAAAAGATCTTGGACTCTCGTGTTTCCAGACGGAAACTCCAGTATCTGGTCAAATGGAAGGGATACGGTCAGGAGGATAATTCTTGGGTCACTGCCTCTGATATTCATGCCTCCGATCTTGTCCGTGCCTTTCATAGGGCTCATCCTGATCGCCCTGGTGGTTCTGGTGAGGGTTCGGTGCCCCCTCCTTGAGGGGGGGGTACTGTTGTGAAATTGGATTCTGGGCTCCCCCGGTGGCCACTTGTGGAATTGTACTTGTGTGCATCATCCCCTCTGTTCACCTGCTCCTATCAGGATGTGGGAGTCGCTATATAACCTTGCTCCTCTGTCAGTTTCATGCCGGTCAACAATGTAATCAGAAGCCTTTCTGTGCATGTTCCTGCTACTAGACAACTCCCAGCTAAGTTGGACTTTTGTCCTTGTGTGTTTTTGCATTTTGTTCCTGTTCACAGCTGCTGTTTCGTTACTGTGTCTGGAAAGCTCTTGTGAGCGGAAATTGCCACTCTGGTGTTATGAGTTAATGCTAGAGTCTTAAAGTAATTTCTGGATGGTGTTTTGATAGGGTTTTCTGCTGACCATGAAAGTGCCCTTTCTGTCTTCTTTCTATCTAGTAAGCGGACCTCAATTTTTGCTAAACCTATTTTCATACTACGTTTGTCATTTCATCTAAAATCACCGCCAATATATGTGGGGGCCTCTGTCTGCCTTTTGGGAAAATTTCTCTAGAGGTGAGCCAGGACTGTCTTTTCCTCTGCTAGGATTAGGTAGTTCTCCGGCTGGCGCTGGGCATCTAGGGATAAAAAAACGTAGGCATGCTACCCGGCCACTTCTAGTTGTGCGGCAGGTTTAGTTCATGGTCAGTATAGTTTCCATCTTCCAAGAGCTAGTTCTCATATATGCTGGGCTATGTTCTCTCGCCATTGAGAATCATGACACCCACTCCATGCAGAGCTCCGCAAAGTCCTGCTCTTCAGATCACTGTGGGTCTCAGCAGTTGGACCCCCACTGATTGCCAGCTTTCCCCCTATCCTTTGCATATGGAATATCTGTCAATCTTGGGACCTATGTAAAGAATTGTTACATTTACTTTCTTCACATTAAACTTGTTTGTCCCTGACCTGGAAAATGATGAGAAAGTCTGTGGCCCCTGTGAGTAGAGGACAGAGGGTCTGGTTAGGACTTCATCTTGGCCTTTTCTCCTTTCTCCCAGCCGTTGTTCTCTTTTTTCTCCATCCTTTTCCTTCTCACTGTATTATTATTCTTTATGTCGCAGTTTCCATTTATTATGTCTTGTGCTGCCCATACGTAACAATCATCATCCACCAATAGTGGATAAATGTGATTAAAAAGGGTCCGACCAACAATATGGAGACTATGAATGTGCATTACATAGAAAAGATAGAGCTCTGGTCAAGCATCTGCACTACTGCTCCATTCATACAGGGGATTTGGGGACCCCTGGTCTGTGTGGCTCCCAGCAGTCAGACCCCCAGGAGTCATACATTTAAGGTAGGTGATAAATGTTGTTTATAGGACAACCCCTTTAAGACGCCTTAAAAGGGATTTTTAATATATAAGTAAATGGTCTATTAGTCTAAAACAGCACCACTCCTGTGTGTGGCTGGGAGTGGTATTGCAGCATTTCTCCAAGACCAGACACAAACCAACAACAAGACTGGCCAAGAAAGTAAAGAATAATTTCCTGTATTAAACAAGAAGCCACTGGGTCCAGAAATCGGTCTCAAGACTTGTGAACAGGACATTCACATGAACCACACCATAAAGGGACGGGTTATGCAAATATGCATTTAAAGGGGCGATTCTACAAGCTTGGGGGGGTTCTTCCTGGATATGTCGCATGCTCTGAGGTCAGGGCCGGGGATTTCCTTCTGTAACAATGATTGATGGAGGAAATAGTTGAATTGAAGGTCACAATTGTGATCTGCTGAGGAAACGCTTTATATTTCATTTACCAAATTACACATAAACTAATTTTCCTGATGGCGGCCGGAAGGACGAGTCATAATCAATGGCTGCTAGAAATATCACAGCTAAATGCAGCAGCGGAGGAGACCCTCAGGAAGGCGCTGCCCGGTCATTTGTAGGGGGCCCTATATGCTGGTTTGGATATAGTCTTTATCACATATCACTGCTAATCAGGGGAAATAACTGGCAGGGAACAGCTGGCAGCCACTTCTGCTGTATCAGCTATGTGATGTCCATTGTTGCCAGTCTGCTGCGCTTTCCTTCAGACACAGACCTGCAGGATGGAGGCGCAGAGAAGAGAACTACGCCTCCATATTGACCATGAGGGACTATGGGAATGTTACAGGATACACCGGGATAACGCAGGATCAATGCACAAACGCAGTCTGTACTGCGACTTGTCAATGTGGAACCTGTCAGCAGAAAAGTCACCCGACAGAGAGCGATATCAGAATGTATCAACCCAGACTTCTTATGGACAGACGGGTCACATACAGCTGTGAAAAAGTATTTGCCCCTTCCTGATTTCCTGTTCTTTTGCATGTTTGTCACACTTAAATGTTGCAGATCACCAAACAAATGTAAATATTAGACAAAGATAACACAAGTAATCACAAAATGCAGTTTATAAATGAAGGTCTTTATTACTAAGGGAAAGGAAATCCAAACCTACAGGAGCCTGTACCAAAAAGTGATTGCCTCTTAAACTCAATAACTGGTTGGGCCGCCATTAGCAGCAACAACTGCAATCAAGCATCTGTGATAACTGGCAATGAGTCTTTTACATTCCGGAGGAATTCTGGCCCCGTCATCCTTGCAGAATTGCTGTAATTCAGCCACATTGGAGGTTTATGAGCATGAACCGCATCTTTAAGATCATGCTACAGCATCTCAATCGGATTAAGGTCAGGACTTTGACTAGGCCACTCCAAAGTCTAAATTTTGTTTTTCTGAAGCCTTTCAGAGATGAACTTGCTGGTGTGTTTTGGATCATTGTCCTGTTGCATAACACAAGTCCGCTTCAGCTTGAGGTCACAAACAGATGGCCGGACATTCTGCCTCAGGATTTTTTGGTAGACAGCAACATTTCTGGTTCCATTTACCACAGCAAGTCTTCCAGGTCCTGAAGCATAAAAACAGCTCCAGACCATCACATTACCACCACCATATGTTACTGTTGGTATGATGTTCCTTTTTTGAAATGCTGTTACTTCTAAGCCAGATGTTATGGGACATAGAGCTTCCAAAACGTTCAACTTTTGTCTCATCAGCCCACAGCGTATTCTCCCAAAAGTCTTGGGGATCATCAAGATGTTTTCTGGCAAAACTGAGAAGAGCCTTTATGTTCTTATTGCTCAGCAGTGGTTTTCATCTTGGAGCTCTGCTACGCAGGCCATTGTTGCCCAGTCTCTTTCTTATGGTGGAGTCATGAACACTGACCTTAACTGAGGTAAATGAGGCCTGCAGTTATTTGGATGTTGTGGGGTCTTTTGTGACCACTTGGATGAGTCGTCACTGCGCTCTTGGGGTAATTTTGGTTGGCTGACCACTCCTGGGAAGGTTCACCACTGAATTTCTTTGGGTTGCAGCATGTCTAGCTTTTGAGGTTCTTTTGTTCTACTGCATTTTGTTAGGCGGGTCCGATTTAAATGAATTCTTGTTTGAGAACAGGTGTGAAGGTAATCAGGCCTGAATGTGGCTAGGGAATGTGAACTCAGCTTCCCAAAGATGTGATAAACCGCAGTTAATTTATGTTTTGAGGGGGGCAATCACTTTTTCACACAGGGCCCTGTAGGTCTAGATTTCTTTTTCCCTTAATAACAAAGACCTTCATCTAAAAACTGCATTTTGTGGTTACTTGTGTTATCTTTCTCTAATATTTAAACTTGTTTGGTGATTGGAAACATTTAAGTGTGAGAAACATGCAAAAGTAACCAGGACAACTGTAACTTATCAAATATATCCATTTCTTTATCCTGTACTGATCCTGAGTTACATCCTGTATTATACCCCAGAGCTGCACTCACTATTCTGCTGGTGCAGTCACTGTGTACATACATTACCGATCCTGAGTTGCATCCTGTATTATACCCCAGAGCTGCACTCACTATTCTGCTGGTGCAGTCACTGTGTACATACATTACATTACTGATCCTGAGTTGCATCCTGTATTATACCCCAGAGCTGCACTCACTATTCTGCTGGTGCAGTCACTGTGTACATACATTACATTACTGATCCTGAGTTACATCCTGTATTATACTCCAGAGCTGCACTCACTATTCTGCTGGTGCAGTCACTGTGTACATACATTATATTACTGGTCCTGAGTTACATCCTGTATTATACTCCAGAGCTGCATTCACTATTCTGCTGGTGCAGTCACTGTGTACATACATTACATTATTGATCCTGAGTTATATCCTGTATTATACCCCAGAGCTGCACTCACTATTCTGCTGGTGCAGTCACTGTGTACATACATTACATTACTGATCCTGAGTTACATCCTGTATTATACCCCAGAGCTGCACTCACTATTCTGCTGGTGCAGTCACTGTGTACATACATTACATTACTGATCCTGAGTTACATCCTGTATTATACTCCAGAGCTGCACTCACTATTCTGCTGGTGCAGTCACTGTGTACATACATTACATTACTGATCCTGAGTTACATCTTGTATTATACCCCAGAGCTGCACTCACTATTCTGCTGGTGCAGTCACTGTGTACATACATTACATTACTGATCCTGAGTTACATCCTGTATTATACTCCAGAGCTGCACTCACTATTCTGCTGGTGCAGTCACTGTGTACATACATTACATTACTGATCCTGAGTTACATCCTGTATTATACCCCAGAGCTGCACTCACTATTCTGCTGGTGCAGTCACTGTGTACATACATCAGTATTGAATGCATCTAATTAGTTGGATGGGACAATTGGATGATGACGGTTCCTCCATCTGTGGCTCTCGGCTGTTACTAATCTGTAACTTGCATCCAGCCATGACAGGCTCATTTGGCAGGAGATGATGGGAGTTTATTTGTGCAACATCTGGAGAGCTACAAGCTGGAGATCGCAGCCGCCTGTGACCTCCGTGCTGTTATGGCTGCAGTCGCCTTATGTGAAAACCTGTTATCCCCAGAGGCCAATAAACAGACACTCAGGGGGATCAGGAAAGTGTCACCATAGGAAGCCATGGGGCTGGCGAGGAGAATGCTGACTATTTTTGTTTTGATATTTATTGTTTTCTAAATTCGCTGCACAATCCACAAAGAATCCACAGCAAGATTCACAATAGAACTTGATTGCAGATTCTTCCTTCCCATGGAAAATCTGCAATAAATCCGTGTTGTCTCCATAACAGAAAATGACAAGCAGCGAATATAAAAAACTGGCACCGCTGGTCACTTCTCATGCAGAAAATGTTAGCATCATGAGGATGACAAAAGGTAAAGACTCGTCCTTATACCTGGTACTGTAAATAAA
Source organism: Ranitomeya variabilis (assembly GCF_051348905.1). Lineage (NCBI taxonomy): Eukaryota > Metazoa > Chordata > Amphibia > Anura > Dendrobatidae > Ranitomeya > Ranitomeya variabilis. The sequence continues at coordinate 233,132,742 of NC_135238.1, forward strand.
TGCAGGTAAAATCCATAACAAGTGGCTTTACCCAAACAAGGGCGAGACTGTGACAACTGTCAATCATATTTATAACCTTATGGGGGTCCCATGGAAAAGATTTAGGAACAGCTGCAGTATAAAGTATGGTGAGTGTCATAAACAGCTGATATTCTATTGTAGGACGGGAATCACTTTCCATTATCAGAAATTGCACATTAAAATAAAAACAAGCTAATAATAAGTGCACAAAGCCGGCTACGGAGAATGTCCCCCGACCATATAAAGATAGGATTGTGGGACGCAGCTCAGTGTGAACGAGAATTTCAGGAGCGCAGGAATCCCTTGTGTTAAGCGCTTTGGAAATTCACAGGTTTCATTTGCAGCCTGACAATTACATTGTATTCTGCTAATGTGGCCGGAGCTGGGGCTTTACACTGGGATTGCAGATCTACTCACGGACAGACGTATTTCTGCAATCATGCAGAAGCAGGACGCTCATATCTAGCAACAAAATGGCAGAATAACTATGAAAACTAAAAAGAAGCAGCAATCACTGTTTTGCCCTGATACCAGAGGCCCAGGGCACCTTATGTGCAGCCTAGGGGCACGGATGGGGGGAGGGGAGGGAATCAATCAGTCATGAGTAGGCGGGGCTGTGCTGCAATAGGGGGCGTGGCTTGTCAATTCCAATTTTTCACCATTGTGCAATTTTTCTTTGCAACGTAAAAATGCAATACAAACTGACTCCCTCAATCTGACTTCACTTCAAGTTGCATTTTAAATTTATAAAGTACTTTGCACCAGATTATTATGCAGTTTGTGCCATGTAAGAGCATCCCTTTAAGGTGTCTGGAGGCGGCCATGCTGCTTCTTGTCAATGTTGTAAATAAAACAGTTATGAAAGGAGTAAAGGGAATCGGTCACCAGGTTTTTCCTAACCCATCTAAGAGCAGCATAGGGTAGAAGCAGAGACTCCAATTCCAGTGATGTCACTTACTGGGCTGCTTGCTGGACTTTTGATAAAAATCACAGTTTTACCTGCTGCAGATCTAGCAAATCTCTGCATTTGAGCCCTCTATAATCCCACCCACGTCACTGATTGGCTGCTTTTTGTATACACTGTGCATAGGCAGAAAGCGGCCAATCAGTGGTGGGACAGGGTTGGACCATATGGCAGCAGGTTTACAAGTCTTCTAGTGAATCACTTGCTGGTGATTTTATCAAAACTACAGCAAGCAGCCCAGTAAGTGACATCTCTGAAATCAGGGCCTGTCTCTACGTTACGCTGTTCTAAGATTAGGTGGCAAAATCCCGGTGACAGATTCCCTTTAAACTCACCCAGCCATTTTACCATTAGAACCTACCAGTAGTGACGGAATAAACGCGATACATTGTAGCATAGAAATAATGAGGCAGGATTCGGTAATGTCTGAACTGCGCAGAAATAATGTCTAATCCCATTCTAAAACAGCAGATGAAACCTTGACAGCAGAGCAGGAATTATTGGCTTAAGGCTTCAGCACCAAGGCCAGCACCAGTCCTGTGCAACAACGTAGCAGCGCAGACAGCGGTAAGAGCATTAGCGACTCCGGCCTTTGTTTGCTAGGACGTTCTCGCTTCCATGAAATACTGAATATAAATTATGGATAATTCCAGTGTGGGTGGGAAATCCTGCAGCGCTTATTCACTGCAAGCGTCACCGACCACCTGACGTTACTGCTCCTGGACATGGAACCATGACATCATTACATGATAAACATGATAAAAGGTAGAGGTGGATAGAAGACAGATAAATAGATATGAGAGATAGATATGAAGCAGATCGATAAATGAGACATATGAGCCAGATCAGTAGTTGATAAAGATACACAGTAGACAGATATATGAGCAACATATTAGCAGATGATAAACCGATTGATACAATGTAACCATTCCAATTTACTGTTTTGTAAATATGAAGTATGAAAAATAAGAATCAGTGGACATTTACAGATATCTATGTATCTGTCCACTGATTGTTATTGTTAATACTTCATATTTATATATTACACATATACGGGGGAGCAGAAGTAGGATACAGTGTAAATAATAGCTGAATTATAATCTTATCAGCCGTTGTCCTTGGTTTTCTTGAAAATACAAAATCTTTGATAAATCCCCAAAAGAAAAGGTCTATTTGGGTAAGATCTGGTGACCGTTCATCCAGACCCCGCCACCCATGATAATAGTACTATGATCAGACACTGTATGAATACATTTACACCACCGGTATATACCCATCTGCTGATAGAAGCCAATAACCAGAGTCTATGAACCCAAGAAGGCGCCATACTCCGTACGAGATCCAATCACTTTTATGTTCTTTTTTTCTTTGATACAATATAAAACATTACGCTTTTTGTACATTTGAACACCGTTGGCACATTAAACAGCTTCAGTGTCGGACAGATTGCGGCATTTCTCGTGTTCCGGTATTTGTTACATTCATACTACAAGATGTTTGATAAATCTGACATATGCAATGTCCAGACCCAGCTACGAGGTCTTGAAACCCCCTGCGGCAGGAAATACATACGGAATATGCCCAGGTGGTGGTGGGATGGGGCAGCACCGTATCCTATAACACAGCTCAGTGTGCCCCGCAGTGTGTGCCCTCCACAGCCACCATTACTGTCCCTAGTTCTTGTGTGTGTGATGGACGGGACCTCCAAGCTTCTGATAATGGGGGGAGGACACTGAAAACAATATAAAATAGAAGAGCTTAGGAAACGAGATGGGTGACCTGGAGAAATTAATCCTGACAACCACCTGGTCACTGCCCAAATCCTGCAAGGAGAAGAACACCAATACCTAGAAGCCTTAGAGATGGCCCTGAATGATCTAGGGTCGGCCTCCAAGCCACCGACTGATAAGACAAACTAAAATAAATACAAAAATAAATAAAACCGCAGTCAGCCTTCAAATCCAGAGCAAAAACAAAAAAAAAACAATGAGTTTCTCTTAACCCTTTTGCTACCAGTGAGCAGGCTGCAAACCTTTCCAGTAAATGTATGAGGCAATGGTCCAACTTATTGGGCAGCAGTGGCCCCGTGTAGATCACAGCCCGATTTCCTGGCCGCAGCCTGGTGACCTGGACTTACGCCCCAGTCTTCAAGTTGATCATGGACACTTTGTTGGTTATACCTAGAGTCCTCACCCAAACCCCTACCCATCGCCCAAACCTCCGCCCTTAACGGTCCAAATTTATAGTCCAGTGCCCATTGGATTCTCTGGTTTCTCCTTCATTCTTCAGATCTTGGAAGACCTGTGTGAAAAAGTGGGGGTCGGAGTTGATCTGCAGCATTTTGGCACTCATACGGTCAATGATGCTCAGGCAGCGTTGCCAGAAGACCTCCTTGTCAGTCTCCACCAGGAAGGGCTTGAGCGGATAGGAAATTTCATTGCCCATATAGGAATAAGCCAAGTAGAGGCAAGTGAGGAATGCGGCTTGGAGCTCGTGCTCGGTGGCCAGTTCATCCCCAATGGCCTCTCTACAGAGCAGGTAGACAAACACCAAGTTGGCGGGCGTGATGAAGCCTTGGTCTTGCCAGCCTTGAAGGAGAAGTGAGCGGTCAACGTTTCGGAACCACATGGTGGGTTCTCCTGGACTCAACTCCTTCAGTTTATAGCACCGACGGCACACGAATTCTCCTAGACATCTGAGGAGCTCTCCGGTGGAGGCCTGGACTATGACCCGGCGGGGCGAGCACAGGGACCGGCCGCTCGCTTGCTTCTGCACGGCCACCAGCTGCTGTTGCTGGATCTTCTGGCCTTCGATGGAGCTGATGGGTACGGTGGGCACGGGGACAGGCTTGGGTTCCCTACGACCAGGACTGACCTGAGATTTCCGCAGGTTCTCGTGATTGAGCTGCTCCACCAGGTTGTTGTTGGGCAGCAGCGGGCCGTGGATGGGTCCAGGGTTGGGGTTAATCTTCTTGGCGTTCTTCTTCTTGGCGGAAGCCGCCACCAGCCTCTTCCAGGTGAGCGCGGAGATGAGCACAGAGTGTCTCTTTAGGCTTTTCTCCGCTTTGCTGCCTCCATTTTTGCTGTTAGGGATGGCCAGGTATCCGCCTCCCACCCCAGGGGGCTCTGGCTTCTTCTCATCCAGGGGTCCTGCCTTGCCAGGTGCAGGTGACAGGGAGAGGACGGTGCCCATGGTGGAGGCGGCAGGAGGGCGCAGCGGTGACCTGGAGCTGTAGGGGGGTGCACAGGTTACCTGCTGCAGTGCTGCGCGCTCCGGGTGGATCCCTGCTCTGCAGATCCCGGGATCCTGGGCAGCAGGACACGCCTATGTGATGCCGGTGAGCTCCTGGAGGTACCGGGGGTCTTGGTGCAGTGCCCGGGGGCGGCGGGGTCGTGCTGCCGGCGATGTGCGCGGTGACGGCCGCTCCTCCCGCTCCCCAGTGCGCTCTGCAGCATTCACCGCCGAGGATCACGGCTCCGACACCGGGGGAGGGAGCAGCGGCCGCCGCCGGCCAATCAGGGGCGAGCACTGATGTGAGCGACAGGCGGCTCCTCCAATCACAGTCCGATGTTTGGTGAGGGGAGGTTGCGTGTGGGCTGCAGGCTGCAGGTTGCGGGTGGGTGTGGGGACTGCATTCGGGTGGAGGCCGGAGCTTCATCCCCGTGTAATGGAGGCGCCGTGCAGTGAGGTGACCGTCCACACAGCGAGACACCTCGGTAGGTACACTGAGGCAATGTGGCGCGCTATGACGTCATAACGACCATGACGTCACTAATGCTCCAGAGACTGAGATCGCAGTGCAAAGGAGAGATGTAATACACCGTGACGTCATTTGGCTGCTGGTTTTCAGATCAGTGACATCATAGTCTACTGCTCAGCAGACAGCTGCTATCTCTGCAGACCTTGTAGGGTGACGTCATTAGTGAACCTAGAGCCAGAGTATGACATCATACAGTGCAGGCTAAGAACTGTGGACCATTCTGTCATCATCCCCCTGCTGGTTACAGTAGTGCAGGGGGTCAGACTGACCTCACATTATGGCTCCTGTGATGGCAGAGTTTTTAGATATGAGCCCCAATGGTGATCGCACCCCCTAAACCCGCACCCCTAAACCCGCACCCCTAAACCCGCACCCCTGCCTGTGATTTCTGTAATGACCCACCCAAAATCACCGTATAGTCATAGTGCGGGGATCTGAGGCTTGTGATGTCATCATTCCACCCTATTGCAGAGCGGCAGCTCTGTGACATCATATGTGTCAGGTGATGTCATACAGTGCCTTGTGAAAGTATTCGGCCCCCTGGAACTTTTCAACCGTTTCCCACATATCAAGCTTCAAACATAAAGATACCAAATGTAAATTTTTGGTGAAGAATCAACAACAAGTGGAACACAATTGTGAAGTTGAAAAACATTTATTGGTTATTTAAAATTTTTGTGGAAATTCAAAAACTAAAAAGTGGGGGGTGCGATATAATTCGGCCCCTGTAACTTAAAGGGAACCTGTCACCCCGTTTTTTCAGTATGAGATAAAAATACCATTAAATAGGGCCTGAGCTGTGCTGGACAATAGTGTATTTTGTGTACCCTGATTCCCCACCTATGCTGCCGAAATACCTTACCAAAGTCGCCGTTTTCGCCTGTCAATCAAGGTGGTCTGGTCAAATGGGCGTGGTAAAATCGCTTCTTCTCCCCCAGATCTTGCTTATCTTTCCGTTGGTGGCGAAGTGGTTTGCACATGCCCAACAGCGGAATGCACTGCGCAGGTGAAGAAAAAGAGTGCGATCTGCGCTATTCTCCGCTTTTTCGCTGGCGGCGGCCATCTTCCTGAGGCCGCGCATGCGCAGATGGAGCGCTCTGCTGCCCGGGGCTTCAGGAAAATGGCCACGGGATGCCGCGCGTGCACAGATGGAGATCGCGGCGGCCATTTTCCTGAAGCTCCGGGCAGCAGAGCGCTCCATCTGCGCACACGCGGCCTCAGGAAGAAGGCCGCCGCCAGCGAAAAAGCGGAGAATAGCGCAGATCGCACTCTTTTTCTTCACCTGCGCAGTGCATTCCACTGTTGGGCATGCGCAATCCACTTCGCCACCAACGGAAAGATAAGCAAGATCTGGGGGAGAAGAAGCGATTTCACCACGCCCATTTGACCAGACCACCTTGATTGACAGGCGAAAACGGCGACTTTGGTAAGGTATTTCAGCAGCATAGGTGGGGAATCAGGGTACACAAAATACACTATTGTCCAGCACAGCTCAGGCTCTATTTAATGGTATTTTTATCTCATACTGAAAAAACGGGGTGACAGGTTCCCTTTAATACTTTGTTGCGCCACCTTTTGCTGCGATTACAAGTCACTTGGGGTTTGTCTCTATCAGTTTTGTACACGGAGAGACTGAAATTCTTTCCCGTTCTTCCTTGGCAAACAGCTCGAGCTCAGTGAGGTTTGATGGAGATCGTTTGTGAACAGCAGTTTTCAGCTCTTTCCACAGATTCTCGATTGGATTGAGGTCTGAACTGTGACTTGGCCATTCTAACACCTGGATACGTTTATTTGTGAACCATTCCATTGGAGATTTTACTTTATGTTTGGGATCATTGTCTTGTTGGAAGACAAATCTCCGTCCCAGTCTCAGCTCTTTTGCAGACTCCAACAGGTTTTCTTCAAGAATGGTCCTGTATTTGGCTCCATCCATCTTCCCATCTGTTTTAACCATCTACCCTGTCCCTGCTGAAGAAAAGCAGGCCCAAACCATGATGCTGCCACCACCATGTTTGACAGTGGGGATGGTGTGTTCAGGGTGATGAGCTGTGTTGCCTTTACGCCAAACATATCGTTTGTCATTGTTGCCAAAAAGTTCGATTTTGGTTTCATTTGACCAGAGCACCTTCTTCCACATGTTTGGTGTCTCCCAGGTGGCTTCTTGCAAACTTTAAACAACACTTTTTATGGATATATTTGAGAAATGGCTTTCTTCTTGCCACTCTTCCATAAAGGCCAGATTTGTGCAGTGTACGACTGATTGTTGTCCTATGGACAGACTGTCCCACCTCAGCTGTAGATCTCTGCAGTTCATCCAGAGTGATCATGGGCCTCTTGGCTGCATCTCTGATCAGTCTTCTCCTTGTTTGAGATGAAAGTTTAGAGGGACGGCCGGGTCTTGGTAGATTTGCAGTGGTGTGATACTCCTTCCATTTCAATATGATCGCTTGCACAGTGCTCCTTGGGATGTTTAAAGTTTTGGAAATCATTTTGTATCCAAATCCGGCTTTAAACTTCTCCACAACAGTATCACGGACCTGCCTGTTGTGTTCCGTGGTCTTCATGATGCTCTCTGTGCTTCAAACAGAACCCTGAGACTATCACAGAGCAGGTGCATTTATACGGAGACTTGATTACACACAGGTGGATTATATTTATCATCATTAGGCATTTAGGACAACATTGGATCATTCAGAGATCCACAATGAACTTCTGGAGGGAGTTTTCTGCACAGAAAGGAAAGGGGCTGAATAATATTGCACGCCCCACTTTTCAGTTTTTGAATTTCCACAAAAATGTAAAATAACCAATAAATTTCGTTCAACTTCACAATTGTGTTCCACTTGTTGTTGATTCTTCACCAAAAATTTACATTTTGTATCTTTATGTTTGAAGCATGATATGTGGGAAAAGGTTGAAAAGTTCCAGGGGCCTGAATACTTTCGCAAGGCACTGTATATGTGTCAGGTGATGTCATCGGCCTTGGCCGTCACGGCTCTAATCACTGCTTTCTGCAGTACGGAGGCGACATGTGCCGACCTGGCTGCCTAGTGTGATGTCATCGCTATGATCTGTGCAGAGTGATGACATCACAGCTGGGGACGGCCTGTACATGGCTTCTATGGAGTGATCACTGACGGGGGGATGGACTATAGTGTATGACATCTGTGTACCCCATATTGTGCACCGGCCTCCAGAAGTGGGGGCTGGATGGACACGACACGAGCCGAGAATGATGCTACGTGTGCTCAATAACCTGATCAGACAGGAGAATGCTGCATTGTTCTCAGCAGCACATACTGGCTGTACAGGACGATGGGCTGCCGAGAATGAAGACTTTTATACCAGACAAAAAGATCATTTCACCCAATGAACGAGCATTTTTCTGGTTTGTTCCATGATAGTCGACCTGTTCATACTGCGTGTTAAAATGTAAAGCGCTGCAGAATATGTTGGCGCTATATAAATAAAGATTATTATTATCAGGAAATGGTCACAATATTCATCAGCACAGCTGCACCAACAGTCAGGAGGCAGAAGTGATACTGACCCTTATAGTAAGTGACATTACAAGTATTGCCGGTATCAGGGCTGATGTAATCCGGCCGCAGACGAGGGATCATGGGGATGGAGTAGAACAAGCGCACTAGTGAGGATGCGACATCAGCATTATCTGTGCACATATTGGAGGGTACGGGCGCAGGATGATGAAAGGGGATCATAAGGGGAGACATAGGGTCTCCAGGACGGACGGGGGAGCTGGGGTCCAAAACAGGGGATAAAAGGCTTAAGAAGGATTCAGAAAGCATTCCAAGGGGGCATTCTAAGAAGGGGCCATACCAAAGTAGGGGATAAACAAAAGAAGGGGCCATACCAGAGAAGGGGCTAAACAAAAGAAGGGGCTATACCAAAGAAGGGGTCATGCCAAAGAAGGGGCTATACCAAAGATGGGGCCATACCAAAGAGGGGTCTGTACTAAGGACAGGTCCGTACTAGGAGGGGGCTGTACCAAAAGGATAATATACCAAGGAGAGGGTTATACCACGGAGGAGGCCATACTAAGGAGGGGGCCATACCAAGAAGGAAGACATAATAAGCATGGGAAAAAAACAAAGAAGGGTCCATACCAATCAAGGGGCTATACCGAGGAAAGGTCTGAAGTAAGGAGGGGGCCATACCAAGAAGGACGTCGTACAAAGGAGGGAAACATACCAGGAGAGGCCATACTAATTAAGGGTTTATAACATGCAGAGGTCTGTATCAAAGAAGGGCCTTGCCAAGGAAGGGGGCCATACTGAGGGAAGAGCCATACCACGGAAAGGACCATACAAAATAAAGGGCCATATCATGGAAAGGGCCATGCCAAGCAGCAGTCATTGAGGAAGGGGTCATACCACGGACCAAGGGGGAGGCCATACTAAAGCGAGGCCATCCCAAGGAGGAACCTATACTAAGAAAGGGGCCATATCAAGAAGAGTGCTCAAGTGAAATAACTAATTATTATTTTTTTTAATTCTTTAAGTTTTCAAGGAACAAGACAAATGTAAAAAAAAAGCATATACTCACAAACAGATCTCAGATGTGTACTGAATTCAGGAGATAGAGACTAAAATGTACTTGAGAACAAATGATATCGATGCAGACTTAGCTGGGAGAAAACAAGTGAGTATAATAACATTAACAACATATTCAGGTCTAGAGAAAATAGCCTTAAATTCCAGCAACTACCATAGAGAAAAAAGAAAGGCTAGGAGATGTGACTGGTAGGACTTCGAGTAAGCAATTTATTGTTGCTAAGGATTGAGGAAGGATATGAGACTCCTATAGATAATTAATCGGGCTAACCAGCTGGGCAGCAAGGTGATGGGCCCGGCCACGGCATCGCACTCAAAGGGTCTGGGTGGGGGGAGGGGGGAAGCAGAAGTCAAGCATAGTACTCCGACATAGGCGAAGATGTGTGTCGGAGGGAAGATCATCCAAACCCGGAAGGAGGGGATGAAAATTTAATCCAGGGAAGCCAAGAGGTTTGAAATTTTTCATGGGTGCGTGTTTCCCAACTAGAAAGTTCTTCTAAACGGTACAAGTCTTGAACCTTAAGAGTCCATTCTTTCAGCGTTGGAGGAGTTGGTTGCCGCCAATGTGTAGAAATCAGATGTTTAGCGGCTGCCAATAAGATGGGAAGCAACTCATGCTTCCCTGGATTAAAAGTAGATGAGGGAAGAGAAAGTAAAACATCTTGGGGAGTAAATTCTCGCTTCATTAGGCCCATACTATGTAAAGATTTATTTATATCAGTCCAGAATTGTAATAATCCTGGGCAAAGCCAAAAAATATGAAATAAAGTACCTATGGAATGGGAGCATCTCCAACACTGTGGGGAATCCGTTAAACCTAAGTGGAACAATCGATACGGGGTTCTGTACCACCTAGAGAGAATTTTGAACGCGTTTTCTTGTAGTAAGATACATCTGGAGAACCCGTGAGAGTTAGCAAGTACCTGTTGAGATTCTTGGGGGGATAATGTAAACTTTAACTCCGACTCCCAAGAAGAGAGATACAGAGGTTTAAATTGGTTTGGGGTTTTGAGGAGGTTTGCATATAATTTAGAGACCAGTCTAGTAAATGGGGATTTCAATCTAACCAAAAATTAAAGCCAGAGCCAATCAGAGGATTGGCTCTCAACTGATTTGAATTTTGTCATGATGTGATGTATATGGCTCTTCTGAAGGAAATTGGAGGGTTGTTTTGTAGCATTGGTCGGCCAGTTGTCGATGCAAGGAATCTATTTGACAGAAATTGGGAGATTGGGACATTAGGCAAGGATTCCCAAAGTCCAAAAGCATCCTCATAGTTAGGGTCCATCAGCCAGAGGATAACTTTGAGCGGAATATTATCAAGAAAAAAGCAGCAAGGAAGATGGTTTGGGATAAGGGCACGTCTAATAGATAAGGTGTTATGGATTATGTCATCTAATTTTTGTTTTGGGGGGGTAACAGATGTCCAGAGGTAAAGGTCAGCCTCTTTCCTGTCATGATTCTCAATGGCGAGAGAACATAGCCCAGCATATATGAGAACTAGCTCTTGGAAGATGGAAACTATACTGACCATGAACTAAACCTGCCGCACAACTAGAAGTGGCCGGGTAGCATGCCTACGTTTTTTAACCCTAGATGCCCAGCGCCAGCCGGAGAACTACCTAATCCTAGCAGAGAAAAAGACAGTCCTGGCTCACCTCTAGAGAAATTTTCCCAAAAGGCAGACAGAGGCCCCCACATATATTGGCGGTGATTTTAGATGAATTGACAAACGTAGTATGAAAATAGGTTTAGCAAAATCGAGGTCCGCTTTCTAGATAGCAGAAAGACAGAAAGGACACTTTCATGGTCAGCAGAAAACCCTATCAAAACACCATCCAGAAATTCCTTTAAGACTCTAGCATTAACTCATAACACCAGAGTGGCAATTTCCGATCACAAGAGCTTTCCAGACACAGTAACGAAACAGCAGCTGTGAACAGGAACAAAATGCAAAAACACACAAGGACAAAAGTCCAACTTAGCTGGGAGTTGTCTAGTAGCAGGAACAAGCACAGAAGGCTTCTGATTACATTGTTGACCGGCAAGAAACTGACAGAGGAGCAAGGTTATATAGCGACTCCCACATCCTGATAGGAGCAGGTGAACAGAGGGGATGATGCACACAAGTTCAATTCCACAAGTGGCCACCGGGGGAGCCCAGAATCCAATTTCACAACAGTACCCCCCCCCTCAAGGAGGGGGCACCGAACCCTCACCAGAACCACCAGGGCGATCAGGATGAGCCCTATGAAAGGCACGGACAAGATCGGAGGCATGAACATCAGAGGCAGTGACCCAAGAATTATCCTCCTGACCGTATCCCTTCCATTTGACCAGATACTGGAGTCTCCGTCTGGAAACACGAGAGTCTAAGATCTTTTCCACAACGTACTCCAACTCACCCTCAACCAACACCGGAGCAGGAGGCTCAACGGAAGGCACAACCGGTACCTCATACCTGCGCAACAATGACCGATGAAAAACATTATGAATCGAAAAGGATGCAGGGAGGTCCAAACGGAAGGACACAGGGTTAAGAATCTCCAATATCTTGTACGGGCCGATGAACCGAGGCTTAAACTTAGGAGAAGAAACCCTCATAGGGACAAAACGAGAAGACAACCACACCAAGTCCCCAACACAAAGCCGAGGACCAACACGACGACGGCGGTTGGCAAAAAGCTGAGTCTTCTCCTGGGACAACTTCAAATTGTCCACCACCTGCCCCCAAATCTGATGCAACCTCTCCACCACAGCATCCACTCCAGGACAATCCGAAGATTCCACTTGACCGGAGGAAAATCGAGGATGAAACCCCAAATTACAGAAAAACGGGGACACCAAGGTGGCAGAGCTGGCCCGATTATTGAGGGCGAACTCCGCCAAAGGCAAAAAAGCAACCCAATCATCCTGATCCGCAGACACAAAACACCTCAAATATGTCTCCAAGGTCTGATTAGTCCGCTCGGTCTGGCCATTAGTCTGAGGATGGAAAGCAGACGAAAAAGACAAATCTATGCCCATCCTAGCACAGAATGCCCGCCAAAATCTAGACACGAATTGGGTCCCTCTGTCAGAAACGATATTCTCAGGAATACCATGCAAACGAACATTTTGAAAAAACAGAGGAACCAACTCGGAAGAAGAAGGCAACTTAGGCAAGGGAACCAGATGGACCATCTTAGAGAAACGGTCACACACCACCCAGATGACAGACATCTTCTGAGAAACAGGCAGATCCAAAATAAAATCCATCGAGATGTGCGTCCAAGGCCTCTTCGGGATAGGCAAGGGCAACAACAATCCACTAGCCCGAGAACAACAAGGCTTGGCCCGAGCACAAACGTCACAAGACTGCACAAAGCCTCGCACATCTCGTGACAGGGAAGGCCACCAGAAGGACCTTGCCACCAAATCCCTGGTACCAAAGATTCCAGGATGACCTGCCAACGCAGAAGAATGAACCTCAGAGATGACTCTACTGGTCCAATCATCAGGAACAAACAGTCTACCAGGTGGGCAACGATCAGGTCTATCCGCCTGAAACTCCTGCAAGGCCCGCCGCAGGTCTGGAGAAACGGCAGACAATATCACTCCATCTTTAAGGATACCTGTGGGCTCAGAATTACCAGGGGAGTCAGGCTCAAAACTCCTAGAAAGGGCATCCGCCTTAACATTCTTAGAACCCGGTAGGTACGACACCACAAAATTAAACCGAGAGAAAAACAACGACCAGCGCGCCTGTCTAGGATTCAGGCGCCTGGCAGACTCAAGGTAAATTAAATTTTTGTGGTCAGTCAATACCACCACCTGATGTCTGGCCCCCTCAAGCCAGTGACGCCACTCCTCAAAAGCCCACTTCATGGCCAAAAGCTCCCGATTCCCAATATCATAATTCCGCTCGGCGGGCGAAAATTTACGGGAAAAAAAAGCACAAGGTCTCATCACGGAGCAGTCGGAACTTCTCTGCGACAACACCGCCCCAGCTCCGATTTCAGAAGCGTCGACCTCAACCTGAAAAGGAAGAGCAACATCAGGCTGACGCAACACTGGGGCGGAAGAAAAGCGGCGCTTGAGCTCCCGAAAGGCCTCCACAGCATCAGGGGACCAATCAGCAACATCAGCACCCTTCTTAGTCAAATCAGTCAATGGTTTTACAACATCAGAAAAACCAGCAATAAATCGACGATAAAAGTTAGCAAAGCCCAAAAATTTCTGAAGACTCTTAAGAGAAGAGGGTTGCGTCCAATCACCAATAGCCTGAACCTTGACAGGATCCATCTCGATGGAAGAGGGGGAAAAAATGTATCCCAAGAAAGAAATCTTTTGAACCCCAAAAACACACTTAGAACCCTTCACACACAAGGAATTAGACCGCAAAACCTGAAAAACCCTCCTGACCTGCTGGACATGAGAGTCCCAGTCATCCGAAAAAATCAGAATATCATCCAGATACACAATCATAAATTTATCCAAATAATCGCGGAAAATGTCATGCATAAAGGACTGGAAGACTGAAGGGGCATTTGAAAGACCAAAAGGCATCACCAAATACTCAAAATGGCCCTCGGGCGTATTAAATGCGGTTTTCCACTCATCCCCCTGCTTGATTCGCACCAAATTGTACGCCCCACGGAGATCAATCTTAGAGAACCACTTGGCCCCCTTTATACGAGCAAACAAATCAGTAAGCAGTGGTAACGGATATTGATATTTAACCGTGATTTTATTCAAAAGTCGATAATCAATACACGGCCTCAAAGAGCCGTCTTTCTTAGACACAAAGAAAAAACCGGCTCCTAAGGGAGATGACGAAGGACGAATATGTCCCTTTTCCAAGGACTCCTTTATATATTCTCGCATAGCAGCGTGTTCAGGCACAGACAGATTAAATAAACGACCCTTAGGGTATTTACTACCCGGAATCAAGTCTATGGCACAATCGCACTCCCGGTGCGGAGGTAGTGAACCAACCTTGGGTTCTTCAAAAACGTCACGAAAGTCAGACAAGAATTCAGGAATCTCAGAGGGAATAGATGATGAAATGGAAACCAAAGGTACGTCCCCATGAGTTCCTTTACATCCCCAGCTTAACACAGACATAGCTCTCCAGTCGAGGACTGGGTTATGAGATTGCAGCCATGGCAATCCCAGCACCAAAACATCATGTAGATTATACAGCACCAGAAAGCGAATAACCTCCTGGTGATCCGGATTAACACGCATAGTCACTTGTGTCCAGTATTGTGGTTTATTACTAGCCAATGGGGTGGAGTCAATCCCTTTCAGAGGTATCGGAGCCTCCAGTGGCTCCAAATCATACCCACAGCGTTTGGCAAAGGACCAATCCATAAGACTCAAAGCGGCGCCAGAGTCGACATAGGCGTCCGTGGTAATAGATGACAAAGAACAAATCAGGGTCACAGATAGAATAAACTTAGACTGTAAAGTGCTAATTGAAACTGACTTATCAAGCTTCTTAGTACGCTTAGAGCATGCTGATATAACATGAGTTGAATCACCGCAATAGAAGCACAACCCATTTTTTCGTCTAAAATTCTGCCGCTCGCTTCTGGACAGAATTCTATCACATTGCATATTTTCTGGCGTTTTCTCAGTAGACACCGCCAAATGGTGCACAGGTTTGCGCTCCCGCAGACGCCTATCGATCTGAATAGCCATCGTCATGGACTCATTCAGACTCGCAGGCACAGGGAACCCCACCATAACATCCTTAATGGCATCAGAGAGACCTTCTCTGAAAATCGCCGCCAGGGCGCACTCATTCCACTGAGTAAGCACAGACCATTTGCGGAATTTTTGGCAGTATATTTCAGCTTCATCTTGCCCCTGAGACAAGGACATCAAGGCCTTTTCCGCCTGAAGCTCTAAATGAGGTTCCTCATAAAGCAACCCCAAGGCCAGAAAAAACGCATCCACATTGAGCAACGCAGGATCCCCTGGTGCCAATGCAAAAGCCCAGTCTTGAGGGTCGCCCCGGAGCAAGGAAATTACAATCCTGACCTGCTGTGCAGGGTCTCCGGCAGAGCGAGACTTCAGGGACAAAAACAATTTGCAATTATTTTTAAAATTTTGAAAGTGAGATCTATTCCCCGAGAAGAATTCAGGCAAAGGAATTCTAGGCTCAGACACAGGTGCATGAACAACAAAATCTTGCAAATTTTGTACCTTTGTGGCGAGATTATTCAAACCTGTAGCTACACTCTGAAGATCCATTTGAAACAGGTGAACACAGAGCCATTCAAGGATTAGAAGGAGAGAAAGAGAGGAAGGCTGCAGTATAGGCAGACTAGCAAGTGATTCAATTAAGAGCACACTCAGAACTAGAGGGAAAAAAAAAAAAAAAAAAATTGTAGCAGACTTCTTTTTTCTCTCCTTTCTCAGCCAGTAATTTAACCCTTTTTTGGGCCGGTCAAACTGTCATGATTCTCAATGGCGAGAGAACATAGCCCAGCATATATGAGAACTAGCTCTTGGAAGATGGAAACTATACTGACCATGAACTAAACCTGCCGCACAACTAGAAGTGGCCGGGTAGCATGCCTACGTTTTTTATCCCTAGATGCCCAGCGCCAGCCGGAGAACTACCTAATCCTAGCAGAGGAAAAGACAGTCCTGGCTCACCTCTAGAGAAATTTTCCCAAAAGGCAGACAGAGGCCGCCACATATATTGGCGGTGATTTTAGATGAAATGACAAACGTAGTATGAAAATAGGTTTAGCAAAATCGAGGTCCGCTTTCTAGATAGCAGAAAGACAGAAAGGACACTTTCATGGTCAGCAGAAAACCCTATCAAAACACCATCCAGAAATTCCTTTAAGACTCTAGCATTAACTCATAACACCAGAGTGGCAATTTCCGATCACAAGAGCTTTCCAGACACAGTAACGAAACAGCAGCTGTGAACAGGAACAAAATGCAAAAACACACAAGGACAAAAGTCCAACTTAGCTGGGAGTTGTCTAGTAGCAGGAACAAGCACAGAAGGCTTCTGATTACATTGTTGACCGGCAAGAAACTGACAGAGGAGCAAGGTTATATAGCGACTCCCACATCCTGATAGGAGCAGGTGAACAGAGGGGATGATGCACACAAGTTCAATTCCACAAGTGGCCACCGGGGGAGCCCAGAATCCAATTTCACAACACTTTCCCCATCAGAGATAGTTAGAGTTGTGTGTTTAGGTTGTCCGGATTAGGTTTAATAAGTTTATCCATCTGGCAAGGTGGATTGCTTTGTGATAAGTTCTGAAGTCAGGCAGGCCGAGACCGCCCCTGCCTCTGGGCAGAGAGAGAGTTTTTAGAAGAAGTCTAGCTTTTTTGTGTTTACACACAAATTGAGAAACCAACTGGTTAACCGTGAGGAAAAAAGAGTTAGGGAGAGTTACAGGTACCATGTTCATGATCTAAAAATCTTTGGGAAAATATAAGATTTTATGACGTTAATCCTTCCTATCCAGTATAAATATGGTAGGTCGTACTTCTTTAAATCTGTTTGTAGGTTAGCTAAGAGGGGGTTGTAATTATATTTGTAAAGGGAGGAGGGGTCTGCCGTTAAATAGATTCCGAGGTATTTCAATTTTTCCAAGGGCCAATTGAAGGGAGTGTCTTTTTTCAATACCAAAATATCTGAAGTGTTTGCTGAGACATTTAAAGCTTCTGATTTGTTCATATTTATTTTAAAATTAGAGATTTCTTCAAATTCGGCGAACAGAGCCATAAGCCTGGGAAAGGATGGTTTTGGGTTAGTGGTTAAAAGTAAAAGATCATCAGGGTCTCCATTACCATGATAAAGAGGGCAGGAGAAAGGACAGCCTCGCCTAGTGCCATTTCGTATTTCGAAAGGTTCTGAGAAGATACCATTCACCCCGACTCTGGCAGTTGGGTCCACGTAAAGGGACATGATAGCATCTATGAAAGGGGGTGGGAAAGCAAATTTTTGCAATGTGCAAACCATGTATTGCCAACTGATCCTGTCAAATGCTTTTTCGGCGTCTGTTGACAGAATGGTTAGTGGCGTGTTAGTTCTCCTTGCATAAGAAATGGCGTGGAGGATCTTAATAGAGTTGTCTTTGCCTTCACGACCCCTCACAAAGCCCAGTTGATCGGGGCGAATAATCTCACCCAAAACTCCATTGATTCTTGAGGCCAGTATCTTAGCCCACAATTTTAGATCGGTGTTAAGTAATGAAATGGGACGATAGTTGCTACATAGGCTGTCGTCTTTCCCCTCTTTTGGTATAATGGCAATGCAAGCTTCCAACGCCTGGCGAGGTGGGGTCTTCCCTTCAAAGAAGGAATTGAAAAGATTTACTAGGTGAGGAAGGAGAATTTTGGAAATTTTTTTATAATAGCCTACCGGGAAACCGTCCGGACCAGGAGCTTTACCACTGGGGGTAATTTTTAAGGTGTCTTCCACTTCTTTTAGCGTAACTTTAGCAAGAAGTGCATTAGAGTCTTTAGGGGAGGTTGTCGGAAGGGAGAGAGGGGCCAAGAAATTTTGAATTTTGGTTGTCGCCGTTGAACAGTCCTTCATGTCATCAGAGGGGGACAAATTATAAAGGGATTCATAATATTGGCGGAAAGTCTCAGCAATCTCCTTGGAGTCCACAACGCTCTTGTTTGCCTTAGTAAGGATATTTTTTATAAATTTCCTCTCTTTTTGCTGTTTGAGCATCTGTGTAGTGAGCTTGCCACTTCTGTTGCCATGCATGTAGAAGCGATGTCTGCAGTACATGAACGGTTTGGCTGATTTCACATTTAACAAGTTTTTGAGTTTATTGCGGAGGGAGATAAGTTCCTGATGAGACTCAGTCGATCTAGTGGTTTTATGAGTGCGTTCTGATATATTAATTTGATGAAGAAGAGACTGAATTTCTTTATCCCTCTGTTTTTTAATATATGAACTTAATGAAATAAGTTCCCCTCTGAGGACGGCCTTGTGTGTTTCCCAAATGATAGGTGTAATTTGGCCACTATTAATATTTTCGTCAAAAAATCGTGAAATGGTGGTTTTTAAATTATTCACATGTTGTGGATTATCAAACAGTGATTCGTTTAGCCTCCAGGTCATGGTTGCTCTAGGTAAGGTGGAAATAAGAATTTCAATGAAAACAGGGGCATGATCCGAAATTGTAATTTCACCTATACGAGAAGATTTAATTAAGTGTAGAGCTCGAGATTGCACAAGTAAATAGTCTATACGATGGTATGAGTTGTGTGGAGGCGAAAAGAAGGTGTAGTCTTTTGTGGTGGGAAAAAAGCTACTCCAAGGGTCTATTTACTGTAGGGAGTTTAGTTTGTTTAGAAATTTTTGTCTCAATTTCTGGGATATGGGGGAGGTACCACTGGAGGCGTCTATACCGGGTTGGAGCGTTAAGTTTAGGTCACCGCCCACGATCAGCAACCCCTCTTTGAAGAGTTGGAGAATGTCTAATGCTTTAATAAGCCATTGGGTTTGGTTGGAGTTGGGGGCGTATAAATTAGCTAAAATTACTTTCGTGTTGGCCAGTAGGCCTTTTACAAAAATATATCTGCCGTCCGAATCTGCCAAACTATCCCCAAATGTAAAGGGGAGTCCCTTTTTAAGCGCTATGCTTACTCCTTTAGATGCAGAGGAGGAGCAACTGTTGTGCCAGATGGGGAAAGAAGAGAATGACATATTCGGAACTCTCCCCACTTTAAAATGTTTCTTGAAAAAAACACAATCTGTGCTGATTGTTTCTTTAGCCGTGAGAGGATCTGGTTATGCTTTGCAGGGCAATTGAGACCTTTTACATTAAAAGATGCTACCATGGCCGAGCCCGCATCAACCCGACTAGTCGCCATCAATCCTTTCCTCAAGGTCCTTTGTCACATCATAGAGCCTGAAAAAAACAACCAAACAGGGTAATTAGCCAGCTTTGTACAATACAACACTCGCCCATCGCAGGGGGGGGTTGCAGGTACCCAAACATAGGCGACATAGTTCAAGTGGTGATCATTTAAGAATATCTGAAAAGAAAACCATAAAATAGGAGATTATTCCCGAAGAACCAGGAGAACAGTGAGAATAAACTCTCAGAGAAGGGGGATCGACAGAATTAAGAAACCTAAAAACTAATCAATCAGTGAAAGGAGTTTTCCCAACTCCAGGTAAAGGTACCGTCACACTAAGCAACGTCGCCAGCGATCTGTGACGTTGCAGCGTCCTAGGGAGCGATATCGCTGTATTTGACACGCAGCAGCGATCAGAATCCCGCTGTGAAATTGCTGGTCGCTGCTAGAAGGTCTGCACATTATTTGGTCGCTAGGTCGCCGTGTATCGCCGTGTTTGACAGCAAAAGCAACCATACCAGCGATATTTTACACTGGTAACCAGGGTAAACATCGGGTTACTAAGCGCAGGGCTGCGCTTAGTAACCCGATGTTTACCCTGGTTACCAGCGTAAAAGTTAAAAAAACAAACAGCACATACTCACCAGCGCGTCCCCCAGCTTCTGCTTCCTGACACTGACTGAGCGCCGGCCCTAAACTGAAAGTGAAAGCACAGCGGTGACGTCACCGCTGTGCTGTTAGGGCCGGAGCTCAGTCAGTGTCAGGAAGCAGAGGCTGGGGGACGCGCTGGTGAGTATGTGCTGTTTGTTTTTTTAACTTTTACGCTGGTAACCAGGGTAAACATCGGGTTACTAAGCGCGGCCCTGCGCTTAGCAACCCGATGCTTACCCTGGTTACCCGGGGACCTCGGCATCGTTGGTCGCTGGAGAGCGGTCTGTGTGACAGCTCTCCAGCGACCAAACAGCGACGCTGCAGCGATCGGCATCGCTGTCGCTATCGCTGCAGCGTCGCTTAATGTGACGGTACCTTAAGTCGGTCTCTGTTGCAATCAGTAAGCAATCTAGGGAGAATAACATCAACATCGGAAAACTTCACTTATTCAGAGTACTTTGCCTAGTGAAACAATGGAGGAGAAAGGTGAAGTGTGAAGTCAAAAAAGAACAGTGCACAGGAGACAAACTACATAAAGCCCCTGACCAAATATCAACCATCCCACTATTTTATAGAGTTCAAGTTGGGTGGTTTTTAGAGACGGCTTTCTTTGATTTAGGGGAGGAATGTTTCTTCTTGACAGACCACTCCTGCGGTTTCGTCAATTGAGGAGGGCTCCAACCCGTGTCAACTGGCATCCAGGAAGGAATGTCTATTGGTGCAATGTCAAGAACTTTCCAAGCGCTTTCCAGGTCTGTTGGGGAACGTATTGTGATCTGACGGTTGCCCATTGTGATAGCGAGACCAAAAGGGGTAAAGCCACTTGTATATCAAGCCTCTTGATCTCAATTCTGTTAGAAGGGGTTTGAGAATCCGTCTCTTTGCGAGGGTGGATGGGGCGAGATCTTGAAAAATTTGTAGCTGAGAGCCTTCATATGAAAGACTGTCATGTTCTTTTGCACTAGCTAAAATGGCTGCTGTGTCGACAAATCTCAGGAGGCCACATATGACATCTCTTGGGGGGTCGTTCTGTTTTGGCTTAGGTTTGAGAGCACGATGTACTCTTTCAATAACAATTGGATCGGCTCTCTCTTTGCCAAGAAGGTTGGAGAAAATTTCCCTGGAGACCTTGTCCAGGGATTCACGAGCAAAAGATTCAGGAATACCTCTCATCCTGATATTCTTTCTCCTGCTATGACTTTCCTGATCTTCCGCTGCCAGGAGAGCTGTGTTTAGCTGGTGTTGTTGTTGTAGGAGTTGGTCTTGTAAGCAAATTATTGCATCTGTCGCTTCCGCGTTGGTGGATTCCAGGGTCTCCACTCTCTGGCCCATTTGTGGTATGTCTGCACACAAGCCAGATATTTCCTCTAAAAGCGGTTGCATACTTTGCGTTAGCAACTTCTTCATAAAGGCTCTGGAGATCGGCACAGAGTCCTCCAAGGTAGATAGTTTTGATAAAATAGATTGTATATGGTGGCTACTTTTTATATTGCTCCTTTCAGTAATGTAACTATTACAACTGTGAGTAAACAGAACCTGCTCTTCTGCAGCTTGTAGGTCGCTAAAGGAGGGTGGAGAAACACACCACAAATTCAGACTATATAGTTTATTCCTAGGCTGTAACACATCTCTGCATTGGAGCTGCATACATAAAACGGTAGGTGATATATAACCAAGACTATTTGCAAAGTTACTTCACTGTTCATTTTAGATGTATTGAGACAAAAATATTTTAAAAGTCTACATACCCTTTAAATGTGTGATTAAAGGGATTGTCCAACAGTAAATATTGGACAGGTCATCCATATCAGATCAGTGGGGGTCTGACACCCGGCATCCCCACTAATAATCTGTTACTTGCTCCAGTGGCTGTCAGAGGAAATAACAGCTGATCAGTTGTGGTGTCGGATAGCGGACCCCCACTAACAGATATATACTAACCATGCACACCTTAAGCATTTGGTGCAGAAATTTCTGGATCTTTTGGCAGTAAAACGCTGCATGACATAGGCGACTCTACCAGTTTTTTTGTGCATCTTTTCCGTGCGTTTTGGTGCAGATTTACCCCCACTAAAGTCTTCACTCATGTCATATTTATGCGCTCGTTCAGTGCACATACAGGTGCTTATCACAAAATTAGAAAATCATCAAAAAGTGAATTTGTTTAATTTCTTCAATACAAAAAGTGAATCTCATATATTATGTAGAGTCATTACACACAGAGTGATCTATTTCAAGTGTTTATTTCTGTTAATGTTGAAGATTATGGCTTACAGCCAATAAAAACCCAAAAGTCATTATCTCAGTAAATTAGAATAATTAACAATAAACACCCACAAAGGCTCCTAAGTGTTTATAAAGGTCCCTTAGTCTGCTTCAGTAGCTCCACAATCATGGGGAAGACTGCTGACCTGACAGATGTCCAGAAGGCGTCACTGACACACTCCACAAGGAGGGGAAGCCACAAAGGTCATTGCTAAAGAAGCCGCTGTTCACACAGTGCTGTATCCAAGGATATTAATGGAAAGTGGAGTGGAAGGAAAAAGTGTGGTAGAAAAAGGTGCACAAGGAGTGGACTGCTGCTGGAGTCATTGCTCCAAGAGCCTCCACACACAGACGTCTCCAGGACATGGGCTACAAGTGTCACATTCCTTGTGTCAGCCACTCATGACCAATAGACAACGCCAGAAGCGTCTTACCTGGGCCAAGGAGAAGAAGAACCGGACTGTTGTCAGTGGTCCAAGGTGTTGTTTTCAGATGAAAGGAAATTTTGCATTTCATTTGGAAATCAAGGTCCCAGAGTCTGGAGGAAGAGTGGAGGCCAGAATCCAAGCTGCTGGAGGTCTGGTGTGAAGTGTCCACAATCAGTGATGGTTTGGGGAGCCATGTCATCTGCTGGTGTAGGTCCACTGTGTTTTATCAAGACCAAAGTCAGCGCAGCCGTCTACCAGGACATTGTAGAGCACTTCATGCTTCCCTCTGCCGACAAGCTTTTTGGAGATGGAAATGTCATTCTCCAGCAGGACTTGGCCCCTGTCCACACTGCCAAAAGTACCAATACCTGGTGTAAAAACAACAGTATCACTGGGCTTGATTGGCAGCAAACTCGCCTGACCTTAACCCCATAGAGAATCTATGGAGTATTGTCAAAAGGAAGATGAGACACCAGATCCAACAATGCAGACGAGCTGAAGGCTGCTATCAAAGCAACCTGGACTTCATCAACACCTCAGCAGTGCCACAGGCTGATCGCCTCCATGCCACGCCGCATTGATGCAGTAATTGATGTGAAAGGAGCCCGACCAAGTATTGAGGGCATTTACTGATCATACATTTCAGTAGGACAACATTTCGGATTTTATAATCATTTTTCAAGCTGGAGTTATAAAGTATTCTAATTTACTGAGATAATGACTTATGGGTTTTCATTGGCTGTAAGCCATAATCATCAACATTAACAGAAATAAACACATGAAATAGATCACTCTGTGTGTAATGACTCTATAGAATATATGTTTCACTTTTTGTATTGAAGAACTGAAATAAATTCACTTTTTGATGATATTCTAATATTATGAGAAGCGCCTGTATGTCTTCTAACACAGAAGGTAAAATATAGAGCCGTCATTTCCCAGATTCCCTTTGTATCTGGTGATTTGCAGTTCCTCTGTGGGTGCTGTGTCTTCTTCTGTCCGCGGAGGTGACTGATCACTTTAAGAGCGTCCATCTCTTTTTATTTCAGCTGTCAAAGCAAATTTAGAGGCAGATGGAATAAAGATGCTGCTGGTGGTCCTAAATCTCTGCACGGCGCCTGTCATCCGAGAGGATCAGCGTGTGAGAGGAGTTAGGGAAGAAAAAATGATCAAGAAATACCAACATCAGAGGAAACATTGTAACTAATGCGACGGTCCAGAAAAAAAGAGAAATGAAAGCTGCGTGGTGATCGCTCACTGTATGCGACAACGGAAGCTTTTTCTTTAAAACATAAATCACCAAAAACTGTTTTAGGATATGTGTTTGTTAATATTTTAGTATGATAGAGACGGAAAAAAGGCTCAAAAATGCTCTGAAAAAAATAAATAATTTAAATTCCCAGTATTTTTTACAGGCACCAAAAAAAAAGAAGCTGTGTGTGAGCGCAGCCGGAAATGGCCACTGTTGTTCCAAAAAAAGTTACATAAATCATTTTTATAAGAAACTTTGTAATGTTTCGTATCAGAGAAATTACCTTCTTCCATCTCTTATGAGCCTCTAGTCTTCAGTCTCCTGCCTCCTGAGATCATTCTTCACTCCAAAACAGAGGCAAAATGTACCTTGTTATGCACTGCAAGTTCACAGAGGAATCAGATTACAGCTGCCTACTGCAGTCTATGGAGATGAGTGTGTGGGGGTCGGGAAGCAAAGTAACTGGGGCACAAGTGTTGTAAATCACAACTACACTGCTCAGTACTGCGATATAATGTCTTCCACAATACTTGTGCTTTATAGTAAGAGTTTATCTCTCCCCGGAGCTGAAGTCACAGCTACACTGCTCAGTGTTACGGTGTAATGTCCTCCATTTTGCTGCTACAGTACTTTAAACACGTGATACTAGTCGAGCTCAGAAAACCGAGCAACAAGGAGTATGTAGAATAATACAATGAAAACTGATTAAAATGGATGCCTCATGTCAGACAAAAAAGACGCAGCAAGGATTGGGAACACAATCAAGGTGATATGCTGAATTATATTTAACAAAGTGGTCAAGATAATCCCATGCACAATAACTGTATGTATCAAGTAGGAGATACCTTTCTAAAGGCATTAATTATATGGCATTATAAAGAGAATCACTGACAATAGTGCTTGGCGCAGTGCCGCCTTGCAGTCTACACAATTAAAAGTACATGAGAAAAAGATGCTATCTGGTAAAGAAAAGGTTACAGTATAATATGTGGGTACAAATATAGTTGTATGTGTGTTACTACAGATGAGAACCAACTGGTCAAAGTTAACATCCTGACTATTGGTGCAGTTACGCGAAACGCGCATTGAGGTGGGAGACGCAGCTGCTACTTGCTTTTACGTGGCCTGCAACTCGGGTAACACAAATACACTTGCACTTTTTTGCAATGTGGTTCTAATCCATACTAATAGTCTATTTGGAGCACACAATGTGTGTTGGCATGGTGTGGAGTCTGCCTTATTTATTTTCATCATTGGCCTGAAAACTTCAGCAACATCTTAATCTATATGCACAGGGGCACTTTATGTTAACTGTGACCATTTGGTTCTCGTCTATAGTAACACAGATACAACTATATTTGTACCTAAATATTATACTGTAGCCATGGGCGGACATATCGCCTGTTCAACCAGTGCGGCTGCACTGGGGCCCAGAGACTCCGGGGGGCCCCTGCAGGGCGGCTAATAATGAGGGCTATCTGGTCAGTTTATGCGGCCCGAGGCTCCGGGGGGCCTCTGGCCAGATTGCCCTCATGTGCGGCAGGCAGGGAGCAATCCCTGCAGCTCCGCTGGTTGCAAGAGAAAATGGCAGTGGAGCAGAGCTGCAGGGAATGAATCTGTCCTGCTTGCTGCCCGCGCTTCCTGTCTCACACAGCAGTGGCTGAATTACATCATTCAGCGCCGCAGCTGTGCGAAACAGGAAGCTGTCGGCGATGATGCGGCTTCAGGATACCGTGCGCAGAGGTGAGGTGTGTGTGTATGCAGAGGTGAATGGTGTTGTGTTTGTAGGTGGAGGAGAGGGTAATGATGGGGGTGATGGGGCGGAAGGCAATGATTGGGTTGACGGAGAGGGCAATGATGGGGTGGTGGGGGAAATGATGGAGGTGGTGAATGGGCAATGGGGTGGAGGGAGGAGGAAATGATGGAGGCAGTGAATGGGCAATGATGGGGTGGTGGGAGAAAAGACAATGATGGTGGTGGAAAGGGTAATGATGGGGATGGTGGGGAGGAGGAAATGATGGAGGTCATGGAATGGGTAATGATGGGGGTGGTGGGGAGAAGACAATGATGGTAGTGGAAAGGACAATGATGGGTTGGTGGAGAGTAAGCAATGATGGAGGTGGTGGAATGGGTAATGATGGGGGTGGTGGGGGAAAAGACAATGATAGTGGTCGTGGAAAGGGCAATGATGGGGCTGATGGAGGAGGAGGAATGATGAAGGTGGTGGAATGGGCATTAATGGAGTGGTGGGGAGAAAGCAATGATGGAGGTGGTGAAGAGGGCAATCATGAGGGTGTGAGAGAGGGCAATAATGGGATGTGGGGGGGAGGAGGACAATGAGGGGTGTGGGGAATTGAGATGGGAGTACGGGGAATTATTATGGATTTAGGACCAGGGGAGGTGGAGGAAGATGTTATTATCGATTATTATGTCTAACACAGTCCCTATGCACTGATCGGGCATGACCACAGCATTGGGTCTGTCAAATAAGTCTGATCCGTAGTGAGTAGATACACAGACCTTATACCAAGAAGATAAAGGGTTGTGGACTGGTGAAGTAATACAGGGTAAGACTATTGAAAATATAGGGGTTTATCTATGAGTGCCCCATAGTATCATGTGCAATCCCTAAAGTTTTTAATGTTGTTTGCCTATGCACCTTGCACATTTGTTTTTCTTTTTGCTTATTGCATTTATAACTTTTTAAGGATTTGAATAAAGGTTACATTTTAGTCCAATACGCAAACACTAACACAGTCCCTTCGTGTATAGTGTACTCACTTATTATGTATAACACCATCCTTCGTTACATAGATTCCTCTTTTGTTATATATAACACCGTCCCTTATTACGGACCATTCTCTGTAGTTATATATGGTGCCGTCCCTTATTATATAGCTTCCCCTGCTGTTATGTACAGTGTTGTCTCTTACATAGTTTATTCTTGTTATTTTTGTTATTCACAGCGCCCTCTTTTATTACATAGTCCCCTCTCTTGTTAGATATAAAATGACTGCTGATGGAGGAGCCGGTGACCAGATGACCAGTCCATCAGCTCCTTCAGAAAAGAAGCTTTCCCTTGCTCCATCAGCCATCATTGCATTATACAGCTAACAAGATAGGACGGTATGTAATAAAAAACAGGACTCTATATAATCCAATATGTAAGGGACAGTGCTGTACATAACAAGAGAGGGCACTATATAATAATGGCAATATTCATAATAAAGGAGACTATGCAATTATAACGCCCGGGAGACCGAGGTACCCAGCACCAGATCAATGAGGTCCGTCTCTTGAGGGGGATGTCACTAGTGGCTTGACCCGGTGCTGTGGCCTCAGGCGATGCACAATGTAAGGGATATCATGAAGGAACAGACACTTACTTGATCAGCAGCAGGTCCTCTCAGCTGTGATGACCCCGATCCTGGATCGATGGCTATTGTCCAAATGAAAGACTGAGGCGCTGAAACGTTTAACCAGTTTACTTCAACACAAAGGGAATTGCAACCAATACTGTCACCGGAGTCTGTATAAGAACTCTGATTTACTTTGACCCTGTCAGGATTTCCACCTCTTATTATGCGCAGTTTCTGTATGGCCCTGCTGCTGTTTGTGAACTGGCTGCCGACCCAATCTGTCTCTTCTGTGCTCTGGTTCGACGGACAACCCGAGTCCTTTTTGTCGGCTTACCCCCTCTGGGAGTACCGCTGAACTCTGTGTCTGTTGCTGCATCTTACCCTGGTGAAGCTGATATCCCCTCACTTCCTTCCGGTTGCTGTATTATATCTAATGAATATAGCCACGGATCCGGTATCCGTCTCTGCGCCTATTCTGGGTAGAGGTTATTGCTACCCGGTTCTCACAATGTCCTGTTTCTCTATTCCTCTTTTCCTACTATGGGTATTACGGTCCTATAATCCGTCATAGGGCTGTTAGGAGTTCAGTTATACGACCTCTCACTTTCAACTCCTCAACCCAACTGCCAGTCCTTTTCTCAGACCGGAATAGATCAAGGGGAGTCTCTGGAGCTCCCCCTTCTGGCCGGAGATGGTAGTGCAGTCTTGCTATTTTAATATTTGCATTTGGTGTCAATAACTATTTTTGTGGCAAATACCCCTAGGGGCGCCACATTCCCTGTCATGAATCTCAATGGCGAGAGAACATAGCCCAGCATATATGAGAACTAGCTCTTGGAAGATGGAAACTATACTGACCATGAACTAAACCTGCCGCACAACTAGAAGTGGCCGGGTAGCATGCCTACGTTTTTTATCCCTAGATGCCCAGCGCCAGCCGGAGAACTACCTAATCCTAGCAGAGGAAAAGACAGTCCTGGCTCACCTCTAGAGA
This sequence comes from Ranitomeya variabilis, assembly GCF_051348905.1. NCBI lineage: Eukaryota > Metazoa > Chordata > Amphibia > Anura > Dendrobatidae > Ranitomeya > Ranitomeya variabilis. The sequence goes on from NC_135238.1 coordinate 233,160,849, forward strand.
AATTTTCCCAAAAGGCAGACAGAGGCCCCCACATATATTGGCGGTGATTTAAGATGAAATGACAAACGTAGTATGAAAATAGGTTTAGCAAAATCGAGGTCCGCTTACTAGATAGCATGAAGACAGAAAGGGCACTTTCATGGTCAGCAGAAAACCCTATCAAAACACCATCCAGAAATTACTTTAAGACTCTAGCATTAACTCATAACACCAGAGTGGCAATTTCCGCTCACAAGAGCTTTCCAGACACAGTAACGAAACAGCAGCTGTGAACAGGAACAAAATGCAAAAACACACAAGGACAAAAGTCCAACTTAGCTGGGAGTTGTCTAGTAGCAGGAACATGCACAGAAAGGCTACTGATTACATTGTTGACCGGCATGAAACTGACAGAGGAGCAAGGTTATATAGCGACTCCCACATCCTGATAGGAGCAGGTGAACAGAGGGGATGATGCACACAAGTTAAATTCCACAAGTGGCCACCGGGGGAGCCCAGAATCCAATTTCACAACAGTACCCCCCCTCAAGGAGGGGGCACCGAACCCTCACCAGAACCACCAGGGCGATCAGGATGAGCCCTATGAAAGGCACGGACAAGATCGGAGGCATGAACATCAGAGGCAGTGACCCAAGAATTATCCTCCTGACCGTATCCCTTCCATTTGACCAGATACTGGAGTTTCCGTCTGGAAACACGAGAGTCCAAGATCTTTTCCACAACGTACTCCAACTCACCCTCAACCAACACCGGAGCAGGAGGCTCAACGGAAGGCACAGCTGGTACCTCATACCTGCGCAACAATGACCGATGAAAAACATTATGAATCGAAAAGGATGCAGGGAGGTCCAAACGGAAGGACACAGGGTTAAGAATCTCCAATATCTTGTACGGGCCGATGAACCGAGGCTTAAACTTAGGAGAAGAAACCCTCATAGGGACAAAACGAGAAGACAACCACACCAAGTCCCCAACACAAAGCCGAGGACCAACACGACGACGGCGGTTGGCAAAAAGCTGAGTCTTCTCCTGGGACAACTTCAAATTGTCCACCACCTGCCCCCAAATCTGATGCAACCTCTCCACCACAGCATCCACTCCAGGACAATCCGAAGATTCCACATGACCGGAGGAAAATCGAGGATGAAACCCCGAATTACAGAAAAACGGGGACACCAAGGTGGCAGAGCTGGCCCGATTATTGAGGGCGAACTCCGCCAAAGGCAAAAAAGCAACCCAATCATCCTGATCCGCAGACACAAAACACCTCAAATATGTCTCCAAGGTCTGATTAGTCCGCTCGGTCTGGCCATTAGTCTGAGGATGGAAAGCAGACGAAAAAGACAAATCTATGCCCATCCTAGCACAGAATGCCCGCCAAAATCTAGACACGAATTGGGTCCCTCTGTCAGAAACGATATTCTCCGGAATACCATGCAAACGAACAACATTTTGAAAAAACAGAGGAACCAACTCGGAAGAAGAAGGCAACTTAGGCAAGGGAACCAGATGGACCATCTTAGAGAAACGGTCACACACCACCCAGATGACAGACATCTTCTGAGAAACAGGCAGATCCGAAATAAAATCCATTGAAATGTGCGTCCAAGGCCTCTTCGGGATAGGCAAGGGTAACAACAATCCACTAGCCCGAGAACAACAAGGCTTGGCCCGAGCACAAACGTCACAAGACTGCACAAAGCCTCGCACATCTCGTGACAGGGAAGGCCACCAGAAGGACCTTGCCACCAAATCCCTGGTACCAAAGATTCCAGGATGACCTGCCAACGCAGAAGAATGAACCTCAGAGATGACTCTACTGGTCCAATCATCAGGAACAAACAGTCTACCAGGTGGGCAACGATCAGGTCTATCCGCCTGAAACTCCTGCAAGGCCCGCCGCAGGTCTGGAGAAACGGCAGACAATATCACTCCATCTTTAAGGATACCTGTGGGCTCAGAATTACCAGGGGAGTCAGGCTCAAAACTCCTAGAAAGGGCATCCGCCTTAACATTCTTAGAACCCGGTAGGTACGACACCACAAAATTAAACCGAGAGAAAAACAACGACCAGCGCGCCTGTCTAGGATTCAGGCGCCTGGCAGACTCAAGGTAAATTAAATTTTTGTGGTCAGTCAATACCACCACCTGATGTCTGGCCCCCTCAAGCCAGTGACGCCACTCCTCAAAAGCCCACTTCATGGCCAAAAGCTCCCGATTCCCAATATCATAATTCCGCTCGGCGGGCGAAAATTTACGGGAAAAAAAAGCACAAGGTCTCATCACGGAGCAGTCGGAACTTCTCTGCGACAACACCGCCCCAGCTCCGATTTCAGAAGCGTCGACCTCAACCTGAAAAGGAAGAGCAACATCAGGCTGACGCAACACTGGGGCGGAAGAAAAGCGGCGCTTGAGCTCCCGAAAGGCCTCCACAGCATCAGGGGACCAATCAGCAACATCAGCACCCTTCTTAGTCAAATCAGTCAATGGTTTTACAACATCAGAAAAACCAGCAATAAATCGACGATAAAAGTTAGCAAAGCCCAAAAATTTCTGAAGACTCTTAAGAGAAGAGGGTTGCGTCCAATCACCAATAGCCTGAACCTTGACAGGATCCATCTCGATGGAAGAGGGGGAAAAAATGTATCCCAAGAAGGAAATCTTCTGAACCCCAAAAACACACTTAGAACCCTTCACACACAAGGAATTAGACCGCAAAACCTGAAAAACCCTCCTGACCTGCTGGACATGAGAGTCCCAGTCATCCGAAAAAATCAGAATATCATCCAGATACACAATCATAAATTTATCCAAATAATCGCGGAAAATGTCATGCATAAAGGACTGGAAGACTGAAGGGGCATTTGAAAGACCAAAAGGCATCACCAAATACTCAAAATGGCCCTCGGGCGTATTAAATGCGGTTTTCCACTCATCCCCCTGCTTGATTCGCACCAAATTATACGCCCCACGGAGATCAATCTTAGAGAACCACTTGGCCCCCTTTATACGAGCAAACAAATCAGTAAGCAGTGGTAACGGATATTGATATTTAACCGTGATTTTATTCAAAAGTCGATAATCAATACACGGCCTCAAAGAGCCGTCTTTCTTAGACACAAAGAAAAAACCGGCTCCTAAGGGAGATGACGAAGGACGAATATGTCCCTTTTCCAAGGACTCCTTTATATATTCTCGCATAGCAGCGTGTTCAGGCACAGACAGATTAAATAAACGACCCTTAGGGTATTTACTACCCGGGATCAAGTCTATGGCACAATCGCACTCCCGGTGCGGAGGTAGTGAACCAACCTTGGGTTCTTCAAAAACGTCACGAAAGTCAGACAAGAATTCAGGAATCTCAGAGGGAATAGATGATGAAATGGAAACCAAAGGTACGTCCCCATGAGTTCCTTTACATCCCCAGCTTAACACAGACATAGCTCTCCAGTCGAGGACTGGGTTATGAGATTGCAGCCATGGCAATCCCAGCACCAAAACATCATGTAGATTATACAGCACCAGAAAGCGAATAACCTCCTGGTGATCCGGATTAACACGCATAGTCACTTGTGTCCAGTATTGTGGTTTATTACTAGCCAATGGGGTGGAGTCAATCCCTTTCAGAGGTATCGGAGCCTCCAATGGCTCCAAATCATACCCACAGCGTTTGGCAAAGGACCAATCCATAAGACTCAAAGCAGCGCCAGAGTCGACATAGGCGTCCGCGGTAATAGATGACAAAGAACAAATCAGGGTCACAGATAGAATAAACTTAGACTGTAAAGTGCTAATTGAAACAGACTTGTCAGGCTTCTTAGTACACTTAAAGCATGCTGATATAACATGAGTTGAATCACCACAATAGAAGCACAACCCATTTTTTCGTCTAAAATTCTGCCGCTCGCTTCTGGACAGAATTCTATCACATTGCATATTTTCTGGCGTTTTCTCAGTAGACACCGCCAAATGGTGCACAGGTTTGTGCTCCCGCAGACGCCTATCGATCTGAATAGCCATCGTCATGGACTCATTCAGACTCGCAGGCACAGGGAACCCCACCATAACATCCTTAATGGCATCAGAGAGACCTTCTCTGAAAATCGCCGCCAGGGCGCACTCATTCCACTGAGTAAGCACAGACCATTTGCGGAATTTTTGGCAGTATATTTCAGCTTCATCTTGCCCCTGAGACAAGGACATCAAGGCCTTTTCCGCCTGAAGCTCTAAATGAGGTTCCTCATAAAGCAACCCCAAGGCCAGAAAAAACGCATCCACATTGAGCAACGCAGGATCCCCTGGTGCCAATGCAAAAGCCCAGTCTTGAGGGTCGCCCCGGAGCAAGGAAATTACAATCCTGACCTGCTGTGCAGGGTCTCCGGCAGAGCGAGACTTCAGGGACAAAAACAATTTGCAATTATTTTTAAAATTTTGAAAGTGAGATCTATTCCCCGAGAAGAATTCAGGCAAAGGAATTCTAGGCTCAGAAATAGGTGCATGAACAACAAAATCTTGCAAATTTTGTACCTTTGTGGCGAGATTATTCAAACCTGTAGCTACACTCTGAAGATCCATTTGAAACAGGTGAACACAAAGCCATTCAAGGATTAGAAGGAGAGGAAGAGAGGGAGGCTGCAGTATAGGCAGACTAGCAAGTGATTCAATTAAGAGCACACTCAGAACTAGAGGGAAAAAAAAAAAAAAAAAAAATTGTAGCAGACTTCTTTTTTCTCTCCTTTCTCAGCCAGTAATTTAACCCTTTTTTGGGCCGGTCAAACTGTCATGATTCTCAATGGCGAGAGAACATAGCCCAGCATATATGAGAACTAGCTCTTGGAAGATGGAAACTATACTGACCATGAACTAAACCTGCCGCACAACTAGAAGTGGCCGGGTAGCATGCCTACGTTTTTTATCCCTAGATGCCCAGCGCCAGCCGGAGAACTACCTAATCCTAGCAGAGGAAAAGACAGTCCTGGCTCACCTCTAGAGAAATTTTCCCAAAAGGCAGACAGAGGCCCCCACATATATTGGCGGTGATTTAAGATGAAATGACAAACGTAGTATGAAAATAGGTTTAGCAAAATCGAGGTCCGCTTACTAGATAGCATGAAGACAGAAAGGGCACTTTCATGGTCAGCTGAAAACCCTATCAAAACACCATCCAGAAATTACTTTAAGACTCTAGCATTAACTCATAACACCAGAGTGGCAATTTCCGCTCACAAGAGCTTTCCAGACACAGTAACGAAACAGCAGCTGTGAACAGGAACAAAATGCAAAAACACACAAGGACAAAAGTCCAACTTAGCTGGGAGTTGTCTAGTAGCAGGAACATGCACAGAAAGGCTACTGATTACATTGTTGACCGGCATGAAACTGACAGAGGAGCAAGGTTATATAGCGACTCCCACATCCTGATAGGAGCAGGTGAACAGAGGGGATGATGCACACAAGTTAAATTCCACAAGTGGCCACCGGGGGAGCCCAGAATCCAATTTCACAACAATTCCCCCTTAGTTAAGAACAGTACTCCGGGACTGTGGGATGATAACATTTTGAAATAACAATTGATATGTACAGAGTCTTAAAAATGAAAAGTTACAAAAACCACTCAAAGAAACAAAAAAAATGGAATTCTGTAAAAAGTCACTTCAAATAGCGTCCATTAATACAGTTCTATCCTTGAAGGTACTAGGAAGCAAAGTTCACAAAGCAGTCTTTCTGGAGCTTTGATTTAGTGTTTCCGGGCTGATAAAAAGTTCAAGGATATGCAAGAAGTTCATACAGGTAAGTCTCTGTAGGTACTGGGCTTAAACGTTACAGAACGATAACAATGACTGTAGTCTTATAGTTGGTAATCCGCATACCTGGCCGGTAATTGACCCTGGGTACTACGCTGGGATCTACGTAATAGCGGTGTCTCTTTATGTGGTGTACTTCTGTCTACTGCAGATATAGTATTTGCCCTCTCTGCTAAAGATAATTCCACCACTAAGGGGTTGGCAAGTCCACCGTGAATGGGATCACTCTGATCAGGAATCTGTTCTTCCTGACCTGGAACCTCTTGTAGTACGGGGTCAGCCTCTTCCTGTCCTGGGACTTCTAATATTGGGTTCGGTGTTGGATAAAAGGCCACCATGGGAACCACTACTGCACCATGGTATGTTAGTAGGGTTTTGGGAAAGTCTCCTATACAGGTGTGATACATTTCCTCTTTTTCGTTTACTGGTTGAACCTGTATAGGTTGAATAACTTCTGATTCTGGCTGGACAACTTCTGGCTCTTTCAACGTTTCCGGACATAATATAAGATTGTCTCTTGACACTAGTACAGATGTTAAACCTCCGTTTTTGCTAATGAGACACATTTTAGGATTATCCATTCTTGTTGGTAAAACTGTGTAGGGTACGGCTTCCCATTGATTATCCAGTTTATTGGTTCGACGATTCCTCTTGAGTACTTGGTCACCCGGTCTTAATGGAGTTGCTAGAGCATTCTGGTTGAAAGTTCGCTCTTGTCTTTCTCTGGTTTGCTGGAGGCTTCTTTCCACACTCTCTTGCACTTGGCGATACTGCTTTTGCCGTACGACATCCCAATTGGAGTCTTGAACTTCTGCGTCTGGTTTCAGAATTCCCATTTCTAGATCGATTGGCAATTGGCCGGGTCTTGCACGCATAAGATAAGCTGGGGTGCAGTTGGTAGAGCTCACCGGGACATGATTATACAGATCCACCAAGTCAGGCAATTTCTCTGGCCATTGATTCCTTTCCGTTTCAGGTAAAGTCTTTAGTAGGTCTATCACAATATGGTTCATCTTCTCACATAAGCCGTTTGTTTGCGGATGATAGGCCGTCGTCCAGATCTTTTAACAACCATACATATTACAGAATTCTCTGAAGATCTCTGATTCAAAGGCTGTACCCTGGTCAGTGAGAACCTGTTCCGGATATCCATGGGGTCTACAAAAGTACGTTTGGAACGCTTTGGCTGCTGTTTTTGCAGTCAGATCTTTTACAGGTACTACTACCAAGAAGCGTGAATAATGGTCCACGATGGTCAAGGCATAGACGTAACCGGACCGGCTCGGTGTCAACTTCACGTGGTCCATGGCTACCAGTTCAAGTGGTTGTTTGGTGATTATGGGCTGCAGTGGTGCTCTTTGGCTCTTTTGATCGTTCCTTCTGAGGTTGCACGCCCCACAGTTTCTACACCACTGTTCGATTGATTTTCTCATCCCGACCCAATAAAATCTTTCTCTCAGAAGTACTTCTAGCTTTTTCCAACCAAAGTGACCAGCACCATTGTGGTAAGCCTCGAGGACCATCCTCACATCTTGTTTAGGCACGATAATCTGCCAAACCAATTCATGTGTTTTCGGATTGGTGTATCTTCTACAGAGTTTCCCTTGATACAGGAACATTTTGCCTCTCTCTTTCCAGAGTTGATGCGTCTCTTCTGGGGCATCCTCATCGGGATATGCACTTTGCTCAGTCAATAGTTCCTTCACTAGCTTCACAGCCGGATTGCTATCTTGGGTGTCAGCCCATCTATGGTGTGCTAACGGATTAAAATTCACTTCTTGTTTTTTCTGATTGGTATTTGACTGACGATGTTTTACCTTGGGCTGATGAAAGGCTGGTAGTTCAATTTCTTCAAGCTCCCCCGTTTCTTCTACATCTCTCAAGTGTGGCATCCGGGATAGGGCATCGGCATTTCCATTCTTGCGACCTGCTAGATACTTGATCACGAAGTTGTAGTTAGATAACCGGGCTATCCATCGCTGTTCTAACGCACCTAATTTAGCCGTGTCTAGATGGGTCAATGGATTGTTGTCAGTATAGACAATACATTCTGCACCGGTCAAATAGTGTTTGAAACGTTCAGTCACAGCCCAAACTACTGCCAGTAGCTCCAATTTGAAGGAGCTATAATTTTCAGAATTTCTTTCAGTAGGCCGGAGTTTTCTACTTGCAAAGGCGATGACTTTCTCCCGACCTTCTTGCTTTTGTGACAGCACCGCTCCCAATCCCACATTATTGGCATTGGTGTAGAGGATGAAAGGTTGATGGTAATCCGGGTACGCCAGAACTTCTTCTCCGGTTAGTGCCTTCTTTAGTTGTTCAAAGGAGTCTTCTCTTTCGTCGTTCCACTGAAAAGGAGGGTTTCGGTTTGAAGGTTTCTTCGTCTGCCCTATCAAAGCATCTTGCAAGGGCGCTGCCAATTTGGTAAATCCTTTTATAAATCTACGATAGTAACCCACTAATCCCAAGAATTGCCTCACTTCTTTTGCGTTGGTAGGTCTTGGCCAATCCCTTATGGCAGTTATTTTCTCAGGATCTGGTGCTACTCCCTCCGAACTCACGATGTGCCCTAAGTATTGTACCTTTGGCTTGAGAAGGTGACATTTGGATGGTTTGATTTTCATACCATACTTGGATAAGGCTTCGAACACCTCTGCCAGGTCTGTTAAGTGCTGTTCGTAATTCTTTGAGTAGACGATCACATCATCTAGGTACAGGAGGACGGTCTCGAAGTTCTTGGGTCCGAGGCAACATTCCATCAGTCGCTGGAAAGTACCGGATACGTTGCAGAGTCCGAACGGCATGCGATTAAATTCGCTTAGACCTATTGGTGTGGTGAATGCTGTTTTTTCTTTATCTCTCTCAGCCACAGGGACTTGCCAATACCCGCTTGTTAAGTCTAAGGTGGAAAAATAATTAGCAGATTTCAAAGCAGTCAGGGACTCTTCTATCCTAGGCAAGGGATAGGCGTCTTTATGGGTGATGTTATTAATCCGCCGGTAGTCTACGCACATTTTCACGGTTCCGTCCTTTTTTTTGACAATCACCAGAGGGGCCGCCCAAGGGCTACAACTATCTCTTATTACCCCGGCCTGTTTCATCTCTCTCAGCATGTCCTTCGCGCATTGATAGTGAGCGGGCGGTATGGGTCTATATCTTTCTTTTATCGGGGGATGGTCACCGGTGGGGATTGTATGTTCCACCCCTTCTATCCGTCCGAAGTCCAATGGGTGTTTACTGAAGACCTGTTCATATTCCGTCACTAATCTATACACCCCTTGTCTTTGATGGGTAGGTGTTGAATCTACACCCACGTCTAGCTGTTGGCACCAATCCTCCGATTCTCCATCTGAGCCGTTATCTTCCACCTGACAGGTTGATTCTAAGGGCTCAACGGTTGTGATGGCATTGTTGTCAACATTATATAGCTTTGCCACTGTAGCGTACCTTGGCAAAGTGACCTCTTCCTCTCCACAGTTCAAAAGTCGTACCGGCACCCGTCCCCGGTGTACCTCGACCACCCCTCGTGCCGTGAGTATAGTGGGTCTGCTGTCGGTGTATGATGGTTCTATTAAGGCTTGATAGTCTCGTCCTTTAGTACCAATGGCCGCTCTACACCATACCAGCATTTCTGTTTTTGGTGGGATTACAATAGACGTTGGATCACTCACCCTCACACTGCCGATTTCTCCACCTGCAACTTCTATCTGTTGCCTTAACATCAACACTTTTATTTCCCTCCGGAGAACTCTCTGCTGGCAGGATTGGGCAGTTTCAGCAATTTGTTGTAAGACAGAAATAACTTCGGAAAAGCAGTTCTCTAACACATTCATTCCTATCAATACAGTTGGTTCACAGTTCTGTCGGTCAACATCAACGACAATTATACCCTGTTTCTTCAATTCTGCTTTACCAATCTTTATGGTCATCTCCCTGAATCCTAGTTTCGGTACCAACTTACCATTACTGGCCCATATATCTAGTTCAACATCAGAGGGTCCTTTATCAATATCTACCTCAGCCCAGTACCTCTTATAAAGGATATATGGTATGGATGAAATCTGGGAACCTGTATCCAGCAAAGCGTTGAGGGGAATTCCGTCCAGCACGATAGGGATGATGGGTCGTCCTCCGATGTACCTGTCGTGCCAGGGTGTTTGGCCTTGAAAATTCATTCCTGCGAAGCGGCCCGCATTCCCAGGGGATTCCCGTTTAAATCACAATTTCGTGCAAAGTGGCCTGGCTGCTGGCAACGGCGGCAAATGGGCTGTCCATCCGGTTGGTAGCGGTCACGGGGTCGTCCTCTCCATGTCGGGTATCTCCGGGACCTCATCCATGGAACATCCTCTCTACGGTTTACCAACTCCATCTTGGGTTCTCTCATCTCCTGCATGGTTTTAGCCATTGAAGCAACAACATCAGTTAAAGAGTCAAGCTTTTGCTGAAGAGCCTCATTAGTAATGGGCCCCAGGGACGTAGCACTGGCACCGGACGTAGCTGATGTTACTGGCATTCCCCGTTGCTGAAGTGCATCTGCCATGGGTTGATCCCGAGGTGCCTCTGCCAGCTGGAGACATATAGCGCTTTCCTTTAATTGGGCAAATGTCAATTCAGGGTTCTTAAAAACAAGCATGCTCACATGCCCCCGGTGAGAAGGGGTGTAGAGTCCCTCAATAAATTGATCTCTTAGCAGTTTATCGGCTCCTCTGTTAAAAATGGGTTCAGCCAGTGTAAGTGATTTAAGGGCTTCCTGCAGGTTTAAGGCAAAATCTCTCACACCCTCATTAGCTTTTTGTTTGCAATTAAAGAATCGTACTTTAGCGTACTTTAGCTTTGCTGCTGGCAGTGGTTTCAAATGTAGCTTTTAATCCAGCAAATATGCGTTCAACAGTACCTTTTAGATCAGTTGCCCATGCCGTGACTTCTCGCTTAGCATGGCCACTTAACTGCATCATCAGGAGACTAACACGCTGAGCTTCACCCATGGGGAACATATCAAAATGAGCCAGCATCTTTTCCCTGAAACCGTCAAGGGTATTAGGTTCACCTTCATACATTGGAAGCCACGGGCCACCCAGGGTAAATGGCATTAACACCGGCATGATGGGCGCCACTCCTTGCACTGCTGCGCTGCCAGGCTCTCTATCGACACTCTGTCTTTCAGCTGCATTAGCGTCACCGGATGCTGCGGCGTCTCCGTGCTGCGACATACTGTACCTCCTTAGTTAATCCAGACCCCTCCGGTCCCAGCTTCCATCTAGATAATGTAGATTCGTTCCTCTGTGCAGCAGGATGACAATGACATGCCCCCTGCTGCCTCTAACTGCCGCACACTCTGTGATGGTGGATTTTGAAGTTTTTCAGTTAGACTGGGGCTTGGGTAATGACGTAGCTCGATTAACAGTTTTGTGCCTAACGGTTATGAGATGATTACATCAGGGGATGGCGGCCATTTTTACCCCATTATAACCAATGGAGAAAAGTCACTTTCAATAGTTTTCAATGGGGAACGGAATTTTCTTTAACAAAGTCAATTTCCAAGATTTTTCATCCAAATTTTCACAGTTTCATACTCCAATTACGGTACACAATACCCGGTGTACGGGCTAGCCCCATCCTGTTCGTGACGCCAGTTGTGATGCCCGGGAGACCGAGGTACCCAGCACCAGATCAATGAGGTCCGTCTCTTGAGGGGGATGTCACTAGTGGCTTGACCCGGTGCTGTGGCCTCAGGCGATGCACAATGTAAGGGATATCATGAAGGAACAGACACTTACTTGATCAGCAGCAGGTCCTCTCAGCTGTGATGACCCCGATCCTGGATCGACGGCTATTGTCCAAATGAAAGACTGAGGCGCTGAAACGTTTAACCAGTTTACTTCAACAAAAAGGGATTTGCAACCAATACTGTCACCGGAGTCTGTATAAGAACCCTGAATTACTTTGACCCCGTCAGGATTTCCACCTCTTATTATGCGCAGTTTCTGTATGGCCCTGCTGCTGTATGTGAACTGGCTGCCGACCCAATCTGTCTCTCCTGTGCTCTGGTTTGACGGACAACCCGAGTCCTTTTTGTCGGCTTACCCCCTCTGGGAGTACCGCTGAACTCTGTGTCTGTTGCTGCGTCTTACCCTGGTGAAGCTGATATCACCTCACTTCCTTCCGGTTGCTGTATTATATATAATGAATATAGCCACGGATCCGGTATCAGTCTCTGTGCCTATTCTGGGTACAGGTTATTGATACCCGGTTCTCACAATGTCCTTTTTCTCTATTCCTCTTTTCCTACTATCGGTATTACGGGCCTATAATCCATCATAGGGCTGTTAGGAGTTCAGTTATACGACCTCTCACTTTCAACTCCTCAACCCAACTGCCAGTCCTTTTCTCAGACCAGAATAGATCAAGGGGAGTCTCTGGAGCTCCCCCTTCTGGCCGGAGATGGTAGTGCAGTCTTGCTATTTTAATATTTATATTTGGTGTCAATAACTATTTTTGTGGCAAATACCCCTAGGGGCGCCACACAATATACACATGTATGTGTGTGGAGATATATATATATACGTATAAATATAATTTATGTATGTAGCTTTGTCGCCTTAAAAGGAGGGGGGCCCCAGACACATTTCCTGCACAGGGGCCCCAAGCTGTCTGTGTCTGCCCCTGACTGTAACCTCCTCTTTACCAGATAGCTTTGTTTTCACTGCACTTTTACCTGTGTAGCCTGAAAGGCGGCACTGCGCCGAGCACTATTGTCAGTGTTTCTCTTTACGGGGCCATATAATTAATCCCTTTAGAAAGGTATCTCCTTCTTGGTTTATACAGTTATTGTGCATGGGATTAACTTGACCACTTTGTTAAATATAATTCAGTACATCACCTTGATTGTCTTCCCAATCCTTGCTGCGTCTTTTTGCCTGACACGAGGCATCCGTTTTAATCAGTTTTAATTGTATTAATAAAGTCTCCCTTATTATTCTACATACGCCTTGTTTATCATTTTTCGGCTAGATTCTCGTGCTACGGACTGTAACCTGTGTTGCCAAGGTTGTTGTGTGGACTAATATGTGTATTAAACATGTGCTGCATAAAGACAGGAGAGCAGGAATCCCTCATCTCTGTGTGCTGTGCATAGCAGACATCATATCAGCGAGACTCCAGAAAACTGAAAATTAGACCCTCCAGGGGGTAATTAGTTCCCGTAGTCGCCCCAGAGTGACATGGTGACAGCGCGTGTTCAGACTGAGTGCAGAGCTGCAGATTGCACTGTGTGTCCCACATCTGGACCCTGCAGGATTGGGGCACTGAATGCACCTGTATTATATACGTTACACATGGGGCAGAATGTGCCCGCAGCAAGTAACAGGCATCGAGATAATGTATCTATGGCCGGCCGTAATCTTCTCTGTGTCAGACACAAGCCTCCCATAATATGGCCATTTTTCCCTCTCCTGGATTCACATGTTGCTGCAGGTCTTCATGTCCATCGTATCGCTGCCATAAAGACGCTTTCACCTTCCCACTTCTTTCCTGGGCTTTCTCATGTCCCCTGAGTCCCCTAATCCCTACACGGCAGCAGTGTGCTCAGGTGTGACAGATAGATGGCGGCGTGGATCCTCCCCGTCATACATATTACCATTGTCATGGAGCTGCCGATCTGATATTTTAGCTTTTTCTTAGATGCTTTGTAGCGGCCCGGCTGCAACTCGGTATTTTGCGCTAGCATTAATGGTGAGCATGCAACGCATATCATTGCTGGAGGTGGCACCGCTGAGCCGGAGACCTGGTGACCAAACATTTGGTGTCTGAACTGTGACATCTTAAGTATTGAATTCAGGTTTTTCCTTCAGTCTTTTTGCCCCCGATGTATAATATCCAGCCCCTCACCCCATTCGGCCTCTCACCCCCGGGGTATAACATCCGGCCCCTCCCTCCCCTGATGCATAACATCCGGCCCCTCGTACCCCAGTGTATAACATCCAGCCCCTCACCCTCAGTGTATAACATCCAGCCCCTCCCTCCCCCAATGTATAACATCCAGCCCATCATCCCCAAGTGTATAACATCCAGCCCCTCTGCCTCTCGTGTATAACATCCAGCCCCTCACCCCCAGTGTATAACATCTGGCCCCTCCCCCAATGTATAACATCCGGCCCATCATCCCCAAGTGTATAACATCCAGCCCCATTGCCTCCGGCTCCCTGCCATGCCACCTGCCTTTACTAATATGTGAAAGATCGGCCGCTGGTGCAGAGCTCACTGATACCAGCGCGGATGTACGCAGCATCCAACCCGCAGCGTTTACTGACCGTGGGCACATACCCTTACAGTGCGAGGTTATGGAGCGGGCTCAGGAGGGACGTGCCGCTAACAGCAGCGATGGGAGCTAGCGCTTATTTCTGTCATTTAACCACTTAAATGCTGCTGTCAATTAGAGATGAGCGAACATCGTCGGCTCCCTCCTTATTCGGCAAGTTATAGCGCCTACCGGAGCTGCAGTGGGAACCCGGATACATGGAGCTGAAATCAGTGATGGAGGCGGGAGTGTCAGCTAACCCTCCCTCTTCCATCATTCCCCTGTGTCTGACATGTTAGCACAGTCGGTGCCATAACGTCATTACAACGAGCCTGCTGTACCGAGATGTTCAGAGGTAGTAGGACCCTGGGCCAGGTGTAGAAGACCCCGACGCTCGTTTCGCGTGTCAAATGCACCGCTTTATCAAGTGGAATATTAAGGTTTGGCAAACAGGACCTTTTATGGCGACACGTGATGCAGAAGGAGCCAATGATAGTGGTTTATGTGGCGCATGCGCACTGCTCATCCCAGGTCCCGGCAGATACAACGGAGCGGCATACATTGCTGCGCACGAGTGGGGAGGGGGGGGAGGAAAGGTCCCCAGGTGTGCGAGAAAGGCAGTAAGACACGCCGATGCTTGCCGGGAACCATGAGTGGCAGCACGCATGCGCACACCCACTAAATCACCAACGAGGTATCTTTGTAAGAGGGGAGAATATGGCCATAAGGTAACGGTTACAAAGGCATATCATGTCAGAACACATCAAGAGTGAAGTGCGTGACGAAAAACAATATAAACATAGACAGACTGAGTCACCAATACGATATGTAAGTAAAAGTAACTAAAACATGTAGCAATCACATCAAGAGCAGCATTTGGAGATATGACGGCAGATGTTGATTTGTAGGATTTTTTCTTTTTGTGGGTGTCAGTGATCACCTCTTCAGGATTGTTATAGACTTATCTTTATGATAACAGTTTACGTTGCTGTAGGGACATGAGGGGACAGTAGATTCTCTCTGCAGAGATCTTCCTGCTGGGACGAGGCTGATGGTTCCGTTCGTCACTTTTCTGCTTCTGCACATTCTGATTTAATGACAAGGCATCTTGGCAGCACAGCTTGTTCTTTGCACAAATCAGAGCGAGTTCTTAGTTTAATCGGAGTCATTAACGACTCTGCATTCTTCTCGTATTGCTGCCTATTTATACATCCTGACGTTCAGAATGTGAACGGTTCCTGAGAATTTCCTTTGTATTCTTTGTCATTAGGGATAAATTATTCCAGGTGTTCTACACACTTAATCCATTAATCGAATCCTAACATTGGGGTAAATAATTATTTGAGCCCTTGTTGAATTTGTAAGTTTGGCCACTGACAAAGACATGAACAGTCTATAATTTTAAGGGTAGGTTAAGTTTAACATTGAGAGATAGAATATCAAAAATAAAATCCAGTTCTGGCTCCTACAGACCAGTAAGACGCTCCCAATCAACTCGTTACCTGCATTACAGACAGCTGTCTTACAGAGTCACCTTTATAAAAGACTCTTGTCCACAGACTCAATTAATCAGTCAGACTCTAACCTTTACAACATGGGCAAGACCAAAGAGATTTATAAGGATGTCAGGGACAAGATCATAGACCTGCACAAAGCTGGAATGGGCTACAAAGCCATAAGTAAGACGCTGGGTGAGAAGGAGACAACTGTGGGTGCAATAGTAAGAAAATGGAAGAAATACAAAATGACTGTCAATCGACATCGATCTGGGGCACTCTGCAAAATCTGACCTCGTGGGGTATCCTTGATCATGAGGAAGGTGAGAGATCAGCCTAAAACTACATGGGGAGAACTTGTTAATGATCTCAAGGCAGCTGGGACCACAGTCACCAAGTAAACCATTGGTAACACATTACTCCGTAAAGGTTTAACATCCTGCAGTGCCCGCAAGGTCCCCCTGCTCAAGAAGGCACATGTGCGGCCCGTCTGAAATTTGCCAATGAACACCTGGATGATTCTGTCAGTGATTGGGAGAAGGTGCTGTGGTCAGACAAGACAAAAATTGAGGTCTTTGGCAATAACTCAACTCGCCGTGTTTGGAGGAAGAGAAACGCTGCCTATGCCCCAAAGAACACCATCCCCACTGTCAAGCATGGTGGTGAAAACATGTTTTGGGGTTTTTTCTCAGCTAAGAGCACAGAACTACGTCACCACATCAATGGGGGAAAGGATGGAGCCATGTACCGTACAATCTAGAATGACAACCTCCTTCCCTCCACCAGGACATTGGAAATGGGTCGTGGCTGGGTCTTCAAGCAAGACAATGACCCAAAACATACAGCCAAGGCAACAAAGGAGTGGCTCAAAAAGGAGCACATTAAGATAATGGAGTGGCCTAGCCAGCCTCCAGACATTCATCCCATAGAAAACTTATGGAGGGAGTTGAAGCTTCGTGTTGCCAAGCGACAGCCTCAAAATCTTAATCCTGTCCTGTGCTCTTAGCTGAGAAAAAACCCCAAAACATGTTTTCACCACCATGCTTGACAGTGGGGATGGTGTTCTTTGGGGCATAGGCAGCGTTTCTCTTCCTCCAAACACGGCGAGTTGAGTTATTGCCAAAGACCTCAATTTTTGTCTCATCTGACCACAGCACCTTCTCCCAATCACTGACAGAATCATCCAGGTGTTCATTGGCAAATTTCAGACGGGCCGCACATGTGCCTTCTTGAGCAGGGGGACCTTGCGGGCACTGCAGGATGTTAAACCTTTACGGAGTAATGTGTTACCAATGGTTTACTTGGTGACTGTGGTCCCAGCTGCCTTGAGATCATTAACAAGTTCTCCCCATGTAGTTTTGGTCTGGTCTGATGGGCGTGGTGACAAAGCTGTTTCTTCCCCCAGATCTTGCTTAGGTTTCCGCTGGTGGCGTAGTGGTTTGCGACTGCACAGGTGACGAAAAAGAGCGCGATCTGCGCTATATCCCTGGTGATCGGTGGGGGCGGCCATCTTCTTGTGGCCGCGCGTGCGCAGTTGGAGCGCTCTGTTGCCCGGGGCTTCAGGAAAATGGCCGCGGGCTGCCGCGTGTGCGCAGATGGAGATCGCGGTGGCCATTTTCCTGAAGCAGAGTTCGCATCTCGGCTTCAGAAAAATGGCCGCTGCGATCTCCATCTGCGCACGCGCGGCAGCCCGCGGCCATTTTCCTGAAGCCCCGGGCAGCAGAGCGCTCCAACTGCGCACGCGCGGCAGCCCGCGGCCATTTTCCTGAAGCCCCGGGCAGCAGAGCGCTCCATCTGCGCACGCGCGGCAGCCCGCGGCCATTTTCCTGAAGCCCCGGGCAGCAGAGCGCTCCAACTGCGCACGCGCGGCCACAAGAAGATGGCCGCCCCCACCGATCACCAGGGATAATAGCGCAGATCACGCTCTTTTTCGTCACCTGCGCAGTCGCAAACCACTACGCCACCAACGGAAACCTAAGCAAGATCTGGGGGAAGAAACAGCTTTGTCACCACGTCCATCAAACCAGACCAGCATGATTGACAAGCGAAAACGGCGACTTTGGTAAGTAATTTCGGCAGCATAGGTGGGGAATCAGGGTAGAAAAAAAACACTTTTGTAAAGAACAGCTCATGCCCTAAGTAGCGGTATTTTTTATCTCCGAGCGAAAAACCGGGGTGACAGGTTCCCTTTAATGATTTAGAGATGATCTGCAAAGAGGAGTGGAGCAAAATTCCTCCTGACATGTGCGCAAACCTCATCATCAACTACAAAAAACATCTGACTGCTGAGCTTGCCAACAAGGGTTTTGCCACCAAGTATTAAGTCTTGTTTGCCAGAGGGATCAAATACTTATTTCTCACTGCAAAATGCAAAGAAATTTATATAATTTATACAATGTGATTTTCTAGATTTTATTTTTGATATTCTATCTCTCAATGTTAAAATTAACCCACCCTTAAAATTATAGACTGTTCATGTCTTTGTCAGTGGGCCAACGTACAAAATAAGCAAAGGATCAAATACTTATTCCCCCACTGTATTGTGCCATAACGTGAATCATTGATGTACATTACAATGTGGTCTCGCTGATGTGACTTTTTTAATCGGTTCAGTGATATCTGATTTTGTATCTGATCACACGCGGACCAGTGTTATACTATGGGGCAGAGCCGATCAGCTATTTTTTTCTCATAATGATTCAACATGAGAAAAAGATGTCACCATGTTCCGGATTAACACATAAATCAGACTACACTCGTCCATTCTAGTCTATGGATGCGTGGAAATATCGGACTGCAGGCCCACGACAATGGTTACACCCAAATGTAGGATTATTCACCCATTTCCAGGGGGAACAACAGAGGAACTGCACACTGTGGCATTTAGGGTTCCTCTGTTATAGAACATTGTAAAGATATTTGATTGGAACTTGTTTATTTCTTTACTTTGCATTGAAAAAACTTTATTTTGAAGTTCACAATCTTGGCACAGTAAAACAACAGAGCAGAAAAATTATAGAGGGATAGTGATCAAGGGGTTGAAAGATTTTTAAAGGATGTGCGCCCTTTTACTAAGTGATTCCCTATTCACAGGATCCCAGCAGATCAGCGAAGGTCGAAGCGCTGAATATGGAGGAGTGCGACCAGTCTTGGAAGTGAGCATAATTTTTTTTCACATTCCCCAAGCCCATTAATAAGAGGTTGATCAATACTAGACAACCCCTTTAACTAAAGGTAACCACTAACATGTAAAAATATTTTTTTCCTATGTCAAAGGTGTGAACAGCTTTTTAAGTTTGCATCATGCAGTTCTGGGTCTTGTCCAGCAGAGAGCGCAGTTACAGCGTGGATCATTTCCATCTGTAAGAACATCACCTGCACAGATTGTGCTGCTCAGGGCTGCCACCCGGAATTTCAGGGCCCGATACTGCCAAAATATTCGGGCCCCCTTAAGACTCCATCCAGGCTCCACCCCAGCTCCACTTCCACCCCTCGAACCTTCCACATTCCCATCGCCCACTATTTGTAAAACTCCACTTATGCACCACATCCTCATCAATTACACATTAACAGTTCCTATCACCAGATCACATACATACCCAGCAGCTTTTTGTGGCCAAAAGATTTTTTAAGCCGCCACCACAACACGGTAGACTCCTCTGGCCAGCTCTACTCTAACCTATCAAACATTTCTTAAAATATCCAATACTCTTTTTAGGTATATTTTTATCTATTTCTCTTTAAGGGAATGTATTGCATACATTTTTTAAAATGTCTAGTAATATCACATACTAGGGACAAATGCTGCAATATTATGACCAGACCACAAATTACCATCACCTAGTGACCGAATAATACCACATACAATACACAAATACTGCCACATCGTGACCAGATCACATTACCACCACATAGTGACCAAATAATACCACATACAAGGGACAAACACCACCACACCATGACCGGACCACATATTACCACCACATAGTGACCAAAGAATACCACATACAGGGGACAAATACCGCCACACCATGACCAGACCACATATTACCACCACATAGTGACCAAAGAATACCACATACAGGGGACAAATACTGCCACACCATGACCAGACCACATATTACCACCACATAGTGACCAAAGAATACCACATACAGGGGACAAATACCACCACACCATGACCGGACCACATATTACCACCACATAGTGATGGATTTATACCACATACAAGAGAAAAATACCGTCACACCGTGACCAGACCACATAATACCACCACGTTGGTCAGCGCTCATAGCAAGTGAGGTATTCTGCTACATGCAGGTGATCTGATCATCACCTGTATCTAGCAAAGCCGATCGGGTTAAGGCAGCTTCTAGTCTCCCATGGAAACTATTGAAGCATACTAAAAATAAAAAAAGTTATTAGAAATATAAAAAAATATAAAAAGTTCAAATCATCCCCTTTTGCCCCATTCAAAATAATACAATAAAAATAAAATTAAACCTACACATATTTGGTATCGCCACGTTCAGAATTGACCGATCTATCAATAAAAAAAGGATTAACCTGATCGCTAAACGGCTTAGCGAGAAAAAAGTCAAAACACCAGAATTATGCTTTTTTGGTCGCCGTGACATTAAAATGCAATAACAGATGATCAACAAATCGTATCTGCACCAAAATGGTATCATTAAATACGTCAGCTCTGTGCGCAAAAATAAGCCCCAGATCACAAAAAATGGAGACGCTACGTATTTTGGAAAATGGCGCAAATTTTTTTTTAACAAAGTTTGGAATTATTTTTCACCACTTAGATAAAAAACAACCTAGACATGTTTGGTGTCTATGAAGTCATAATGACCTGGAGAATCATAATGTCAGGTTAGTTTTAGCATTTAGTGAACCTAGCAAAAAAGCCAAACAAAAAAAAACTTTTCTTGCAATTTCACCGCACTTGGAATTTTTTTCCCGGTTTTCCAGTACACAGTATGTTAAAACCAATGGTGTCGTTCAAAAGTAAAACTCGTCCCGCAAAAAAGAAAAAAGCCCTCACATGGCAATATTGATGGAAAAGTAAAAAAGTTATGGCTCTGGGAAGAAGGGATGCAAAAAACCAAAACGCAAAAACGAAAATATCTCCAGTCATGAAGGGGTTAAAATAATATAGCAATGCATGGTAAATAAAACAGAACTTGTAATATTATCAATAAAGCAACCGCATATATCTTAAAAGATGTCCAGCCGGACGTAAAGTGCAAAGACAGTGCAAACAATAAATCACCCACAGATAGCACTTATGCACACATGGGGAGTCTATGTCCCTCCACTGACCATCAAATAGAAGGTAACACTGCCTGGCAGTATTTTCTTGGTGGCGAGCACAATTCCCATCCCTAAAATCAGATATTGACTGTGAGAGACAGGTATAATATGAGCGATATAACTCTCCTATTCAAGGGTGAAAATTCATTATAGCTAGATTACAGATCAGATCTTGGAACAATCTCACCAATTATGAAGATCAGGAGAGAGGTACCCAAATTTTTCATGATCCTCCAATGGTCCTATTCACACCATGACTTAACAGTGACGTCTCTAGTTAAAGACCTTAATCTTCGCTTTTCTTCTTCATCCAGCACAGACCGCCATCACTTCTTCCAGCCAGAACTCACCTCTGCAGGAAATAGCTGCGCTGGCTCATGGCAGTGACGTCATATGCCGGCCTATGATTGGCTGGTGGTGACTGTTAACTATTGCCGAGTGGGAATAATGCCCCGATGACGGCCCTGGTGCTGGTACAGAGACCTCGGCCACAAGGACGGCAGATCCTGTGGGCCACGCGCTCATGGCGACAGGTGGTTTTCTTATGCATCTTCATCACAGAGTCTCTGAATTTTTCTGCCTTTGATTTTGGCACAAATCTGTAAAAAAATTACTAGTTGAAAACATTTTCACCATTGTGTGGTTCGGTGCCGGATTTTGATGCTTCGTGTTTCTTTCCTGATGATATTTATTATTACAGTATGAACTTTGGAGAAAAGTTGAACTTACATAAATAAATGTGATGGAGCAGAATCATTAGTCAACCTATGTAACTTTACTACATGAACACTAGGGGGTGACATTGCACCACTTTACTGCAGCTGAGCCACAGGAGGTGAGGGGGTCTGTACAGTGGCTCTGTGAGGTGAGGGGGTCTGTACAGCGGCCCTGTGAGGTGAGGGGGTCTGTACAGCGGCCCTGTGAGGTGAGGGGGTCTGTACAGTGGCCCTGTGAGGTGAGGGGGTCTGTACAGTGGCCCTGTGAGGTGAGGGGGGTCTGTACAGCGGCCCTGTGAGGTGAGGGGGTCTGTACAGCGGCCCTGTGAGGTGAGGGGGTCTGTACAGCGGCCCTGTGAGGTGAGGGGGTCTGTACAGTGGTCCTGTGAATGAGGGGGTCTGTACAGTGGCCCTGTGAGGTGAGGGGGTCTGTACAGTGGCCCTGTGAGGTGAGGGGGTCTGTACAGCGGCCCTGTGAGGTGAGGGGGTCTGTACAGTGGTCCTGTGAATGAGGGGGTCTGTACAGTGGCCCTGTGAGGGGGTCTGTACAGTGACCCTGTGAGGTGAGGGGGGTCTGTACAGCGGCCCTGTGAGGTAAGGGGGTTTGTACAGTGGCCCTGTGAGTGAGGGGGGGTTTGTCCACTGGCTCTGTGAGGTGAGGGGGGTCTGTACAGTGGTCCTGTGAGGTGAGGGGGGTCTGTACAGTGGCCCTGTGAGGTGAGGGGGGTCTGTTCAGTGGCCCTGTGAGGTGAGGGGGGTCTGTACAGTGGCCCTTTGAGGTGACGGGATCTGTACAGTGGCCCTGTGAGGTGAGGGGGTCTGTACAGCGGCCGTGTGAGGTGAGGGGGGTCTGTACAGTGGCCCTGTGAGGTGAGGGGGTCTGTACAGTGGCCCTGTGAGGTGAGGGGGGTCTGTACAGCGGCCCTGTGAGGTGAGGGGGTCTGTACAGCGGCCCTGTGAGGTGAGGGGGTCTGTACAGCGGCCCTGTGAGGTGAGGGGGTCTGTACAGTGGTCCTGTGAATGAGGGGGTCTGTACAGTGGCCCTGTGAGGTGAGGGGGTCTGTACAGCGGCCCTGTGAGGTGAGGGGGTCTGTACAGTGGTCCTGTGAATGAGGGGGTCTGTACAGTGGCCCTGTGAGGGGGTCTGTACAGTGACCCTGTGAGGTGAGGGGGGTCTGTACAGCGGCCCTGTGAGGTAAGGGGGTTTGTACAGTGGCCCTGTGAGTGAGGGGGGGTTTGTCCACTGGCTCTGTGAGGTGAGGGGGGTCTGTACAGTGGTCCTGTGAGGTGAGGGGGGTCTGTACAGTGGCCCTGTGAGGTGAGGGGGGTCTGTTCAGTGGCCCTGTGAGGTGAGGGGGGTCTGTACAGTGGCCCTTTGAGGTGACGGGATCTGTACAGTGGCCCTGTGAGGTGAGGGGGTCTGTACAGCGGCCGTGTGAGGTGAGGGGGGTCTGTACAGTGGCCCTGTGAGGTGAGGGGATCTGTACAGTGGCCCTGTGAGGTGAGGGGTCTGTACAGTGGCCCTGTGAGGTGAGGGGGTCTGTACAGTGGCCCTGTGAGGTGAGGGGGTCTGTACAGCGGCCGTGTGAGGTGAGGGGGGTCTGTACAGTGGCCCTGTGAGGTGAGGGGGGTTTGTACAGTGGCCCTGTGAGGTGAGGGGGTTTATACAGCGGCCCTGTGAGGTGAGGGGGTTTGTACAGCGGCCGTTTGAGGTGAGGGTGGTCTGTACAGCGGCCCTGTGAATGAGGGGGTCTGTACAGCGACCCTGTGAAGTGAGGGGGGTCTGTACAGTGGCCCTGTGAAGTGAGGGGGTCTGTACAGCGGCTCTGTGAGGTGAGGGGGTCTATACAGTGGCCCTGTGAGGTGAGGGGGTTTGTACAGTGGCCCTGTGAGGTGAGGGGGTCTGTACAGTGGCCCTGTGAGGTGACGGGGTCTGTACAGTGGCCCTGTGAGGTGAGGGGGTCTGTACAGTGGCCCTGTGAGGTGGGGGGTCTGTACAGTGACCCTGTCAGGTGAGGGGGTCTGTACAGTGGCCCTGTGAGGTGACGGGGTCTGTACAGTGGCCCTGTGAGGTGAGGGGGTCTGTACAGTGGCCCTGTGAGGTGAGGGGGTCTGTACAGTGGCCCTGTGAGGTGAGGGGGGGGGTCTGTACAGCGGCCTGGTGAGGGGGTTTGTACAGTGGCCCTGTGAGGTGAGGGGGTCTGTACAGTGGCCCTGTGAGGTGACGGGGTCTGTACAGTGGCCCTGTGAGGTGAGGGGGTCTGTACAGTGGCCCTGTGAGGTGACGGGGTCTGTACAGTGGCCCTGTGAGGTGAGGGGGTCTGTACAGTGGCCCTGTGAGGTGAGGGGGTCTGTACAGCGGCCCTGTGAGGTGAGGGGGGGGGTCTGTACAGCGGCCTGGTGAGGGGGTTTGTAC
Organism: Ranitomeya variabilis; assembly: GCF_051348905.1. Taxonomy (NCBI): domain Eukaryota; kingdom Metazoa; phylum Chordata; class Amphibia; order Anura; family Dendrobatidae; genus Ranitomeya; species Ranitomeya variabilis. The sequence goes on from NC_135238.1 coordinate 233,184,899, forward strand.
AGTGGCCCTGTGAGGTGAGGGGGTCTGTACAGTGGCCCTGTGAGGTGACGGGGTCTGTACAGTGGCCCTGTGAGGTGAGGGGGTCTGTACAGTGGCCCTGTGAGGTGAGGGGGTCTGTACAGTGGCCCTGTGAGGTGAGGGGGGGGGTCTGTACAGCGGCCTGGTGAGGGGGTTTGTACAGTGGCCCTGTGAGGTGAGGGGGTCTGTACAGTGGCCCTGTGAGGTGACGGGGTCTGTACAGTGGCCCTGTGAGGTGAGGGGGTCTGTACAGTGGCCCTGTGAGGTGACGGGGTCTGTACAGTGGCCCTGTGAGGTGAGGGGGTCTGTACAGTGGCCCTGTGAGGTGAGGGGGTCTGTACAGTGGCCCTGTGAGGTGAGGGGGGGGGTCTGTACAGCGGCCTGGTGAGGGGGTTTGTACAGTGGCCCTGTGAGGTGAGGGGGTCTGTACAGCGGCCCTGTGAGGTGAGGGGGTCTGTACAGTGGCCCTGTGAGGTGAGGGGGTCTGTACAGCGGCCCTGTGAGGTGACGGGGTCTGTACAGTGGCCCTGTGAGGTGACGGGGTCTGTACAGTGGCCCTGTGAGGTGAGGGGGTCTGTACAGTGGCCCTGTGAGGTGAGGTGAGGGGGTTTGTACAGCGGCCCTGTGAGGTGAGGGGGTTTGTACAGCGGCCCTGTGAGGTGAGGGGGTTTGTACAGTGACCCTGTTAGGTGAGGGGGTCTGTACAGTGGCCCTGTGAGGTGACGGGGTCTGTACAGTGGCCCTGTGAGGTGACGGGGTCTGTACAGTGGCCCTGTGAGGTGAGGGGGTCTGTACAGTGGCCCTGTGAGGTGAGGGGGGTCTGTACAGCGACCCTGTGAGGTGAGGGGGTCTGTACAGCGGCCCTGTGAGGTGAGGGGGTCTGTACAGTGGCCCTGTGAGGTGAGGGGGTCTGTACAGTCGCCCTGTGAGGTGAGGGGGGTCTGTAGAGCGGTCCTGCGAGGTGAGGGGGTTTGTACAGCGGCCCTGTGAGGTGAGGGGGTCTGTACAGCGGCCCTGTGAGGTGAGGGGGTCTGTACAGTGGCCCTGTGAGGTGACGGGGTCTGTACAGTGGCCCTTTGAGGTGACGGGATCTGTACAGTGGCCCTGTGAGGTGAGGGGGTCTGTACAGTGGCCCTGTGAGGTGGGGGGTCTGAACAGTGACCCTGTTAGGTGAGGGGGTCTGTACAGTGGCCCTGTGAGGTGACGGGGTATGTGCAGTGGCCCTGTGAGGTGACGGGGTCTGTACAGTGGCCCTGTGAGGTGAGGGGGTCTGTACAGTGGCCCTGTGAGGTGAGGGGGTCTGTACAGTGGCCCTGTTAGGTGAGGGGGTCTGTACAGTGGCCCTGTGAGGTGACGGGGTATGTACAGTGGCCCTGTGAGGTGAGGGGGTCTGTACAGCGGCCCTGTGAGGTGACGGGGTCTGTACAGTGGCCCTGTGAGGTGAGGGGGTCTGTACAGTGGCCCTGTGAGGTGAGGGGGTCTGTACAGTGGCCCTGTGAGGTGACGGGGTCTGTACAGTGGCCCTGTGAGGTGACGGGGTCTGTACAGTGGCCCTGTGAGGTGAGGGGGTCTGTACAGTGGCCCTGTGAGGTGACGGGGTCTGTACAGTGGCCCTGTGAGGTGAGGGGGTCTGTACAGTGGCCCTGTGAGGTGAGGGGGTCTATACAGCGGCCCTGTGAGGTGAGGCGGGGGGGTCTGTACAGCGGCCCGGTGAGGTGAGGGGGTTTGTACAGCGGCCCTGTGAGGTGAGGGGGTTTGTACAGCGGCCCTGTGAGGTGAGGGGGTCTGTACAGCGGCTCGGTGAGGTGAGGGGGTTTGTACAGCGGCCCTGTGAGGTGAGGGGGTCTGTACAGCGCCGTGTGTCAGGGAGCTCAGACCTCAGTCTCCCCATGTGACGTTTCGCACCGTTACCTCTCGGTTTCCTCGCCGGTAGCTGAGCTCAGGTTGTGTCTGAAGCTGTAATATGGCAAGTGGAGCTACCTACAATACCAGACACAACCTGTGGACAGGGGTGGCACTGTTTATGGAGGAAGTCACCATTTTTTAAGATCCTGGACAACCCCTTTAAGTCCTCCTGTAACAAGTACAATTCCTTTTGCGTCCTCCCATTATCCTGATCTCATGTTTGCAGTGATCAGCACAGGTTGTAATTTGCAGCATTCGTTGCTTATAGTTGCGGTATTTCAGGCTGCGGTGATAACACATTTTCTCATTAATATTTTTAGGATGGCCCCTCATGAACAAAGGCTTGTTGTTTCTCCGCAGCGCTATCAGGGAGCGGCGACCATCATCTCCTTCACCAGGGGCTTTACCTCTCGGTGCAGCTGCAGGTGGGAGACGGCGGGAGGGGTCTGGGGGCACCGCGCCAATGCAGCTGTGCAGTCACTAAGATAAGAGATGCCAGGACCTGGGAGCCTGGGAACCTCCAGGACACGACTGTGGGATTGTCAGCCCGGACACTGCAGCGTCAGATGAGACGTAGCGAAGAGTCAGCCATAGTTATAGATCCATATAATACGCCAGATACGTCCCATCAGCTCGGTCTGCACCAGGTTCAGAGATACCGTACTCTCTGACACAGAGCACAAAATCCACAAAACCGCAGCGCAGCCTGCACTAATGGGAATGTGGCTCCTCTGCTGTGAGCACATGTGCAATGGAGCCTCCGTTCCAGGTTTTATCAAATGTTACTGCCCGTGCCGAACGTCGATGCCTGGAGAAGACCCCAGTATACGGCAGAATCCGGAGAGTTTGCTCCAAGCTCCTCGAAATAAAAACCCTCTTTGTACAGCTAAGGACTTGTTCACACACAGGGTAAAAAATGCTGCACTTCCCAGTACCAGCAAAGTGAATGAGATTTCTGAAGTCTCACGCTCGCGCTTCTTATTTTTTACTTTCTTTTGAATTTTTTTTTTTATCTGCAGCGTCAATTCTTTCAGCGTTTTTGCAGCGTTTTCAACCAATTCAAATAAATGGGGAAAAATGCACATAAATAAAATGCATGAAAAACTTGGTGCAGAAAGATGTGCTGCAGATACTGATCGTGTGCACGCGGCCCTGCGGGGTTTTTTCTCTTATTGCCCGGGCGTCTATATAAACCCCCTTTTTAGTTGGGGGGTCTGCACACTGGATGTGTCTGGGTGACATAGCGGCGATTCTCACCTTGTTGTGACCCCACAGTGCTGACGGCCCAGCGCTCGTACGATGGATTCACATTGGAAATTCACGAGGGTTTTTTTTTTCCGCTTTTGCTACCTGTCTGTATAATTAATGATTTTTTGGGGGTTTGATTTATGGGTCCCCTCTGCACCCCGGCATTCTTCTCCAGGACCTGTCCCTGCAGAAGTAATATGCGCAGGTGATTGATAACGCAGAATTCCTGGCTCCTGCAGACAGGCGCGCCATTGTTATATTAAAAATAACCCTCTCATTTGGCTTATTATTTCCAGAGGCTGCGCTCGGCTGCTCCGGGCGCGGGCGAAATCAAATTGCCAACGTAATTGTTTAAGACAAATAGAAAATACACTTATCCTCCGAACCCCATGCAAGGAATTTTAATAAGATTTTGCGGCGGTAATCAGACATCTTTAACCCTTTCACCCGAGGCTGTGACAGTTCTGATCATTTCAGGCTGAGCAAAGTCTTACGGTGAATAAAATCGGAAGACAAATCCAGGATGTCGATTATGAGACATTCATCTTTGGGATTTCCTTCAACAGTTAAACTTTTTATTGGATTTCTGATTAATCTGTTCCCGTAAGGTCATCGGTGTCTGAAAAATAGGGGAAAATATGTCACCTGCAGTAACATAAACGACCACTTGGTAGCGCTAGTGCTCTAGGTATTGTGCTTGCAGAAGGCATAGCTTTCCTTGCTGTGATATCATTTAGTTTTTTTCTATGATGTCATTTGTGTTTTTGTCCCTTCTACCACAAAATGTTGGCACAAGGTACAGCTCTGCTACACTACAAGCTCAACTCTGCTACACTGCGAGCTCAGCTCTGCTACACTGCGAGCTCAGCTCTGCTACACTGCGAGCTCAGCTCTGCTACACTGCGAGCTCAGCTCTGCTACACTGCAAGCTCAGCTCTCCTACACTGCGAGCTCAGCTCTGCTACACTGCGAGCTCAGCTCTGCTACACTGCGAGCTCAACTCTGCCACACTGGAAGCTCAGCTCTGCTACACTGCCAGCTCAACTCTGCTACACTGCGAGCTCAGCTCTGCTGCACTGCGAGCTCAACTCTGCCGCACTGCGAGCTCAGCACTGCTACACTGCGAGCTCAACTCTGCCACACTGGGAGCTCAACTCTGCCACACTGCGAGCTCAACGCTGCTACACTGCGAGCTCAATGCTGCTACACTGCAAGCTCAACTCTGCCACACTGCGAGCTCAACTCTGCTACACTGCGAGCTCAGCTCTGCTACACTGCGAGCTCAACTCTGCCACACTGCGAGCTCAACACTGCTACACTGCGAGCTCAACTCTGCCACACTGGGAGCTCAACTCTGCCACACTGCGAGCTCAACGCTGCTACACTGCGAGCTCAATGCTGCTACACTGCAAGCTCAACTCTGCCACACTGCGAGCTCAACGCTGTTACACTGCGAGCTCAACGCTGCTACACTGCGAGCTCAACGCTGCTACACTGCGAGCTCAGCTCTGCTGCACTGCGAGCTCAATGCTGCTACACTGTGAGTTCAACGCTGCTACACTGCGAGCTCAACGCTGCTACACTGCGAGCTCAACACTGCTACACTGCGAGCTCAACACTCCTACACTGGGAGCTCAACACTGCTACACTGCAAGCTCAACACTGCTACACTGGGAGCTCAACTCTGCCACACTAGGAGCTCAACTCTGCTACACTGCGAGCTCAACACTGCTACACTGCGAGCTCAACGCTGCTACACTGCGAGCTCAACGCTGCTACACTGCGAGCTCAACGCTGCTACACTGCGAGCTCAATGCTGCTACACTGCGAGCTCAACTCTGCTACACTGCGAGCTCAATGCTGCTACACTGCGAGCTCAACTCTGCCACACTGGGAGCTCAACTCTGCCACACTGCGAGCTCAACACTGCTACACTGCGAGCTCAACTCTGCCACACTGGGAGCTCAACTCTGCCACACTGCAAGCTCAACGCTGCTACACTGCGAGCTCAACTCTGCCACACTGCGAGCTCAACGCTGCTACACTGCGAGCTCAACGCTGTTACACTGCGAGCTCAACGCTGTTACACTGAGAGCTCAACGCTGCTACACTGCGAGCTCAACGCTGCTACACTGCGAGCTCAGCTCTGCTACACTGCGAGCTCAACGCTGCTACACTGCGAGCTCAACGCTGCTACACTGCGAGCTCAACACTGCTACACTGGGAGCTCAACTCTGCCACACTAGGAGCTCAACTCTGCTACACTGCGAGCTCAACGCTGCTACACTGCGAGCTCAACACTGCTACACTGTGAGCTCAACACTGCTACACTGGGAGCTCAACTCTGCCACACTGGGAGCTCAACTCTGCTACACTGCGAGCTCAACTCTGCCACACTGGGAGCTCAACTCTGACTGTTTAAACCCAGTAGAGCTCCTTGAAGGAGAAATGGCCATAATAAAAATCATACTTTTATTTTTAGAGTCCAAATCTGGAAGTGATGGAGGGCAGGATGATTCGCCTTAGATCTGGTTATATTTATCGATTTATGTGACTTTTGGCTCCGGCCACCATTGAATAGCGGATGGGAAAGTGGGATTCTTTAGTTTTGAAAATAGGATTCATGAATGTCGACTTCTTAGAAGGTCACACAAAAGTTGCAATTCTCGCTCCAATAGGGAGATGGTGAAAAAAGAGGAGAAACTACTTTCCTAAGGTCTTCTAAAGATTCCCCAAATCTATGAAACATTGTGCATCGCGCAAATGACAGCGGCGCGGCCTCAGGCAAAGAGGAGTTAACATACACAACGGATTTTAATTTTTGCTTGTATTTCTTGGTCACTGGATAGGCGAGTTAGTAGGGGTCTGACTGCTGGTGCCCCCACCCATCACCTGCTCCTCCTTATGGGGAACCGGTCACCTACATTCTGGGGGTCTCAGTAGTTGAACTCCCACTAAATTGACACTTCTGACCTTCCCAGTCACTAAGTATGAATGCTTCTGGCTAGAGTATCCAGTTAACTGCATGGATTGCAGCTGAATAGTAAATTTTGCCCCTTTCGACTAATTTTACGTTTCCCACACAAAGCGCTTTATCAAGGTACGGCCATTTCATGCATACAATGCTTGATCAAGGTACTGCCGTTTCACGCACACAACGTTTCCTCAAGGTACGACTGTGTCACGCAAAGAGTGGTTTCTAAAGGTGTGGGCGCTTCACATACAGACCACTCTCTCAAGGTACAACTGTTTCACACAGAGCGCTTTATCAACGTACGGTCATTTCATGCACAGAGTGCTCTCTCAAGGTAAAAGTGTTTCATGCACAGAGCGCTTTATCAAGGTACAGCCGTTTCACACCAGAGCGCTTTGTCAAAGTACGGCTGTTTCACGCACAGAGCACTTTATCAAGGTATGGCCGTTTAATGCACAGAGTGCTTTATCAAGGTACTGCTGTTTCACACACAGAGCATTTTTCTCGAGGTACGACCATTTCACGCACAGAGCACTTTATTAATGCACAACTGTTTAACGCACAGCACTTTATCAAGGTATGGCCGTTTCACGCAAAGAGCGCCTTATCAATGTACTGTTGTTTCACACACACAGTGTTTTCTTGAGCAACAACCATTTCACTTACAGAGGGCTTTATCAAGGTACGGCCATTTCATGCATACAATGCTTGATCAAGGTACTGTCGTTTCAAGCACATGACGTTTCCTCAAGGTACGACTGTGTCACACAAAGAGTGGTTTCTAAAGGTATGGTTGTTTCACGTACAGACCACTCTCTCAAGGTACAACTGTTTCACGCACAGAGTGCTCTCTCAAGGTACAAGTGTTTCACGCACAGAGCGCTTTATCAAGGTACAGCTGTTACACACCAGAGCGCTTTGTCAAAGTACAGCTGTTTCACGCACAGAGCACTTTATCAAGGTATGGCCGTTTAATGCACAGAGTGCTTTATCAAGGTACTGCTGTTTCACACACAGAGCATTTTTCTCGAGGTACGACAATTTCACGCACAGAGCACTTTATTAATGCACAACTGTTTAACCCACAGCACTTTATCAAGGTATGGCTGTTTCACGCAAAGAGCCCCTTATCAAGGTACTGTTGTTTCACACACAGTGTTTTCTTGAGCAACAACCATTTCACTCACAGAGGGCTTTATCAAGGTACGGCCGTTTCATGCATACAATGCTTGATCAAGGTACTGCCGTTTCACGCACACGGCGTTTCCTCAAGGTACGACTGTGTCACACAAAGAGTGGTTTCTAAAGGTGTGGTCGTTTCACGCCCAGACCACTCTCTCAAGGTACAACTGTTTCACACACAGAGTGCTTTATCAACATACGGTAATTTCATGCACAGAGCCCTTTATCAAGGTACAGCCGTTTCATGCCAGAGCACTTTGTCAAAGTATGGCTGTTTCACGCACAGAGCACTTTATCAAGGTATGGCTGTTTCACGCACAGAGCACTTTATCAAGGTATGGCTGTTTCACACACACAGCGTTTTTCTTGAGGTAGAACCATTTCAAGCACAGAGCGCTTCATTAATGCACAACTGTTTATTGCACAGAGCGCTTTATCAATGTACAGCTGTTTCATGCACAGAGCACTTTATAAAGGTATGGCCGTTTCAAGCACAGAGTGTTTTCTTGAGGAACGACCATTTCACTCACAGAGCGCTTTATCAAGGTGCGGCCTTTTCACTCGCGGAGCGCTTTTTCATGGTACCTTGAGAAAGCGCTGTGTTTTATCATACCATGTGGAGAGCGCGGATCTACTTTTTCATGTGTTACATGTGTCTCATTCAAGTCTAAGGGGGAAGTCAGAAAATAAAATGCATATTTACCGCCAGAGAAATTGACATGTTGCAGATTACAAAATCAGGTCAATCTCTGCAGCATAAAAAAGCACAGTGGGCACGAGATTTCTATAAGGCCCATACATTTTGCTGGGACTGTAAAATGTTGCGGTTTTTTTTTGGTAATGAAAAAATGCAGCATCAAAAACGCACCTATTTGTCATTGTGGGAACATACGGTAGCTTTTGATGTGATAGTACTGGGGGGCTGCAATGGTGCCTTGTTGTATAGTATTTCCAGGAGGAGTTGCCCGCCCTGGTCACCACTATTGGAGGAGCCGGTGCGTTCCCAGAAAGTATCATACATCAGCGGAGTAGGCAGGTATAACATGCTGTGATAGTGATGGGCACTCGCCTGTGTGGGTGAATGACGCGGCTTCACCTATGAGTTATCGCCCCATTGTATGTATCGGTAGGGGGGGCGGTGGAACATGGCGTTCACTGTCCTCAGACACAATGTCTGCACATCTCTGCGTGGGGTACTGTGTAGCCGACCATGCTCCCACATCTATCCCCTGCTGTCAGAAGCTTGTGGGGGAGGGGAAGATTCTATCTCTGGAGTCCTGCAATTAGGAACTAATACAGAATATAATGGGAGCTGTGGAGGATGCAGAGGTGGCAGATGCACCCACATCCTGGTCCCAATAGTGCCGGCTCGCAGGGGCCCTTGTTACAGATTTTCCATTTGAAGCCCCCGAACTTCAAGCTGCTCCTCTTAATAAGATGCAGAATGAAGAGACTCTGGGGGGAATTAAGCACTGATTTTATACCAGACAATTACCATAAAAAGTTGCAACTTTGTGCCAAAATTTGTATCTTTTATCTTTTGACACTGATGTTCCCACTTTGATTCAAAATGGGCAGGGCTTAGCTGCAGAGGAAGAGCCTGCCACTATCGCCCCGGCCACTACCGCCTCGGTCGGCGACTACCGCCTCGGCCACTACCGCCCCGTTCACTACCGCCCCGGCCACTTCTGCCTCGGTCACTACCACATCAGTCACCACCGCCCCAGTCACTGCCACATTGACCACTGCTGCCTCGGCCACTACCACCTCGGCGGTGAGTGGTGCTGATATTACAACCCCATACATACCTCCCAACTTTTAACAATAATAATGAGGGACACATACTGTGGCGCACTACACAACACAGCAATTTCAGCTCCCTAACCTAGTTCTGTATATGGGCCCATATAGATATACTGCTCCTAGGAAAGCCAATACAGGTGACCACACAGTATAGTTCATGTTACCTATAGTGCTTCCTTACACCTCCACAGTGCTCACTGCACAAAGTATGCTGCCCCCACAGTACATTTCCCCCACTAACAGTATGCTGCCCCCACAGTACATTTCCCCACTAACAGTATGATGACCCCACAGTACATTTCCTCCGCTAACAGTATGATGTCCCCACAGTACATTTCCCCCACTAACAGTATGATGCCCCCACAGTACATTTCCCCCACTAACAGTATGCTGCCCCCACAGTACATTTCCCCACTAACAGTATGCTGCCCCCACAGTACATTTCCCTCACTAACAGTATGCTGCCCCCACAGTACATTTCCCCACTAACAGTATGATGACCCCACAGTACATTTCCTCCGCTAACAGTATGATGTCCCCACAGTACATTTCCCCCACTAACAGTATGATGCCCCCACAGTACATTTCCCCCACTAACAGTATGCTGCCCCCACAGTACATTTCCCCACTAACAGTATGCTGCCCCCACAGTACATTTCCCCCACTAACAGTATGATGCCCCCACAGTACATTTCCCTCACTAACAGTATGCTGCCCCCACAGTACATTTCCCCCACTAACAGTATGCTGCCCCCATAGTACATTTCCCCCACTAACAGTATGCTGCCCCCACAGTACATTTCCCCACTAACAGTATGCTGCCCCTACAGTACATTTCCCCCACTAACAGTATGCTGCCCCCATAGTACATTTCCCCCACTAACAGTATGCTGCCCCCACAGTACATTTCCCCCACTAACAGTATGCTGCCCCCTCAGTGTTGTGAATTTGGTTTCTGGGCTCCCCCGGTGGTTTCTGGTGGTACTGCACTTGTGTGCTTCATCTCCTCTGTTCACCTGTTTTCCATCAGGATGTGGGAGTTTTCTATTTAGCCTTACTCCTCAGTCATTTCTATACCGGCCAACAATGTTACCAGAAGCCTTTCTGTTGCATGTTCCTGCTCCTAGACAACTATCAGCTAAGTTGGACTTGTTGTCCTAAGTTTGTTTTGCATTTTTGTTCCAGTTCTCTGTGATTGAATATTTCTGAGGCTGGAAGCTCTTGTGAGCTGAAATTGCCACTCTGGTGTCATGAGTTGATATTAGAGTCTTAAAGTAATTTCAGGATGGTATTTTGAAAGGGTTTTCAGCTGACAGTGAAGTTCCCTTTTCTGTCTTCCTACTATCTAGTAAGCGGACCTCAATTTGCTAAACCTATCTTCATACTTCGTATGTCAATTTCCTCTAAAATCACCGCCAATATATGTGGGGGCTACTGTCTGCCTTTTGGGGAAAATTTCTCTAGAGGTAAGCCAGGTCTGTATTTTCCTCTGCTAGGGTCAGTCAGTTCTCCGGCTGGCGCTGGGCGTCTAGGGATAAAACGTAGGCACGCTACCCGGCCACTGTTAGTTGTGCGGTAGGTTTAGCTCATGGTCAGCTCGAGTTCCCATCTTCCAAGAGCTAGTCCTTTTGTATGCTTTATTACGTTCTCTTGCCATTGAGAACCATGACAGTTTGGCCGGCCAAGGGTTAAAATAATTGGCAGAGGAAAGGAGAGAAAAGAAGTCTGCAGAGATTTTTTTTTTTTTTTTTCTTTTTTTTCCCCTGAGTTTGCTCATTAGTTGATTCACTAGCATCTCTGCTTACTGCAGCCTTCGTCTCTCTCTCCTTCTAATCCTTGAATGGTTCTGATTTCACCTGATTAATATGGATCCTCAGTTTAGCTACAGGTTTGAATAATCTCGCTATGAAGGTTCAAAGCTTACAGGATTTCGTTATTCATGCTCCTACATCTGAACCTAGAATTCCTTTACCTGAATTTTTCTCTGGGGATAGATCTCGCTTCCAGAATTTCAAACATAATTGTAAATTATTTTTGTCTCTGAGATCTCGCTCCGCTGGAGATCCTGCACAGCAGGTCAGGATTGTAATTTCCTTGCGCCGGGGCGACCCTCAGGATTGGGCATTTGCTTTGGCACCAGGGGATCCTGCGTTGCTCAATGTGGATGCGTTTTTCCTGGCTTTGGGGTTGCTTTATGAGGAACCTCATTTAGAAATTCAGGCTGAAAAAGCCTTAATGGCCCTGTCTCAAGGGCAAGATGAGGCTGAAATATACTGCCAAAAATTTCGTAAGTGGTCTGTGCTTACTCAGTGGAATGAGTGCGCCCTGGCGGCGAAATTCAGAGAGGGTCTCTCTGATGCCATTAAAGATGTTATGGTGGGGTTCCCTGTGCCTACAGGTCTGAATGAGTCCATGACAATGGCTATTCAGATTGATCGGCGTTTGCGGGAGCGCAAACCTGTGCACCATTTGGCGGTGTCTACTGAGAAGACGCCAGAGATTATGCAATGTGATAGAATTCTGTCCAGAAGCGAACGACAGAATTTTAGGCGAAAAAATGGGTTATGCTTCTATTGTGGTGATTCAACTCATGTTATATCAGCATGCTCTAAACGTACTAAGAAGGTTGATAAGTCTGTTTCAATTGGCACTTTACAGTCTAAGTTTATTCTATCTGTGACCCTGATTTGCTCTTTATCGTCTATTACCGCGGACGCCTATGTCGACTCTGGCGCCGCTTTGAGTCTTATGGATTGGTCCTTTGCCAAACGCTGTGGGTTTGATTTAGAGCCTCTGGAAGTTTCTATACCTCTGAAGGGTATTGACTCCACGCCATTGGCTAGTAACAAACCACAATACTGGACACAAGTAACTATGCGTATTAATCCGGATCACCAGGAGATTATTCGCTTCCTTGTGTTGTATAATCTACATGATGTGTTGGTGCTTGGATTGCCATGGCTGCAATCTCATAACCCAGTCCTCGACTGGAAAGCAATGTCTGTGTTAAGCTGGGGATGTCAGGGGACTCATGGGGACGTACCTTTGGTTTCCATTTCGTCATCTATTCCCTCTGAGATTCCGGAATTTTTATCTGATTATCGTGACGTTTTTGAGGAGCCTAAACTTGGTTCACTGCCTCCGCTGTTATGACCCCAATGGCGAGGGTCTCAGAGGAACGTGGAAGTCTGCAGAATACAAAAATCCAGCTCATAGGGCAGTGGTAACTGGGTTGACCATATATCTACTCCTAACGCCAACACTAGAAGTAGCCGGGGATCATTCCTACGTTGATTCTAGATGACACGCGCCAGCCGGAGAATCTAGCTACCCCTAGTAGAGGAAAACAAAGACCTTTCTTGCCTCCAGAGAAGGGGACCCCAAAGCTGGATAGAAGCCCCCCACAAATAATGACGGTGAGGTAAGAGGAAATGACAAACACAGAAATGAACCAGGTTTAGCACAGAGAGGCCCGCTTACTGATAGCAGAATAAAGAAAGGTAACTTATATGGTCAACAAAAACCCTATCAAAATCCACACTGGAAATTCAAGAACCCCCGAACCGTCTAACGGTCCGGGGGGAGAACACCAGCCCCCCTAGAGCTTCCAGCAAAGGTCAGGATATAGTTTTGGAACAAGCTGGACAAAAATACAAAACCAAAACAAATAGCAAAAAGCAAAAGGCAGACTTAGCTGATATAACTGGAACCAGGATCAGTAGACAAGAGCACAGCAGACTAGCTCTGATAACTACGTTGCCAGGCATTGAACTGAAGGTCCAGGGAGCTTATATAGCAACACCCCTAACTAACGACCCAGGTGCGGATAAAAGGAATGACAGAAAAACCAGAGTCAAAAAACTAGTAACCACTAGAGGGAGCAAAAAGCAAATTCACAACAGTACCCCCCCCCCTTAGTGAGGGGTCACCGAACCCTCACCACGACCACCAGGGCGATCAGGATGAGCGGCATGAAAGGCACGAACTAAATCGGCCGCATGAACATCAGAGGCGACCACCCAGGAATTATCCTCCTGACCATAGCCCTTCCACTTGACCAGGTACTGAAGCCTCCGCCTGGAGAGGCGAGAATCCAAGATCTTCTCCACCACGTACTCCAACTCGCCCTCAACCAACACCGGAGCAGGAGGCTCAGCAGAAGGAACTACAGGCACAATGTACCGCCGCAACAAGGACCTATGAAATACATTGTGAATAGCAAACGACACAGGAAGATCCAGACGAAAAGATACAGGATTAAGGATTTCCAATATCTTGTAAGGCCCAATAAAACGAGGTTTAAATTTGGGAGAGGAGACCTTCATAGGAACAAAGCGGGAAGAAAGCCATACCAAATCCCCAACGCGTAGTCGGGGACCCACACCGCGGCGGCGGTTGGCAAAGCGCTGAGCCTTCTCCTGTGACAACTTCAAGTTGTCCACCACATGATTCCAGATCTGCTGCAACCTATCCACCACAGAATCCACCCCAGGACAGTCAGAAGGCTCCACATGACCCGAAGAAAAGCGAGGATGGAAACCAGAGTTGCAGAAAAAAGGTGAAACCAAGGTGGCGGAACTAGCCCGATTATTAAGGGCAAACTCAGCCAACGGCAAGAATGTCACCCAATCGTCCTGATCAGCAGAGACAAAACACCTCAAATAAGCCTCCAAAGTCTGATTGGTTCGCTCCGTCTGTCCATTAGTCTGAGGATGGAAAGCAGACGAAAACGACAAATCAATGCCCATCCTACTACAAAAGGATCGCCAGAACCTGGAAACGAACTGGGATCCTCTGTCAGACACAATATTCTCAGGGATGCCGTGCAAACGAACCACGTTCTGGAAAAACACAGGAACCAGATCGGAAGAGGAAGGCAGCTTAGGCAAAGGAACCAAATGGACCATCTTTGAGAAGCGATCACATATCACCCAGATAACGGACATGCCCTGAGATAGCGGAAGATCAGAAATGAAATCCATGGAGATATGTGTCCAAGGTCTCTTCGGGACAGGCAAGGGCAAGAGCAAACCGCTGGCACGAGAACAGCAAGGCTTAGCTCGAGCACAAGTCCCACAGGACTGCACAAATGACCGCACATCCCTTGACAAGGAAGGCCACCAAAAGGACCTGGCCACCAGATCTCTGGTGCCAAAAATTCCCGGGTGACCTGCCAACACCGAGGAATGAACCTCGGAAATGACTCTGCTGGTCCACTTATCCGGGACAAACAGTCTGTCAGGTGGACAAGACTCAGGCCTATCAGCCTGAAATCTCTGCAACACACGTCGCAGATCCGGAGAAATAGCTGACAAGATAACTCCATCTTTAAGAATACCAACAGGATCAGCGACTCCAGGAGCATCAGGCACAAAGCTCCTAGAAAGAGCATCGGCCTTCACATTCTTTGAACCAGGTAAATACGAGACAACAAAATCAAAGCGGGAGAAAAACAATGACCAGCGGGCCTGTCTCGGATTAAGGCGTTTAGCAGACTCGAGATACATCAGATTTTTGTGATCAGTCAAGACCACCACACGATGCTTAGCACCCTCGAGCCAATGACGCCACTCCTCAAATGCCCATTTCATGGCCAACAACTCCCGATTGCCCACATCATAATTTCGCTCGGCAGGCGAAAACTTCCTAGAGAAAAAGGCACAAGGTTTCATAACAGAGCAACCAGGGCCTCTCTGCGACAAAACGGCCCCTGCCCCAATCTCCGAAGCATCCACCTCAACCTGAAAGGGAAGTGAGACGTCAGGCTGGCACAAAACAGGCGCCGAAGTAAACCGGCGTTTCAACTCCTGGAAAGCCTCCACGGCAGCAGGAGCCCAGTTAGCTACATCGGAGCCCTTCTTGGTCATATCCGTCAAAGGTTTCACAATGCTAGAAAAATTAGCGATAAAACGACGGTAGAAGTTAGCGAAGCCCAAGAACTTCTGAAGACTCTTAACTGACGAGGGCTGAGTCCAATCAAGAATAGCTCGGACCTTGACTGGGTCCATCTCCACAGCAGAAGGGGAAAAAATGAACCCCAAAAAGGGAACCTTCTGTACACCAAAGAGACACTTTGAGCCCTTGACAAACAAAGAATTTTCACGCAAAATTTTAAAGACCAACCTGATCTGCTCCACATGCGAATCCCAATTATCAGAAAAAAACAAAATATCATCCAGATAAACAATCAAAAATTTATCCAGATACTTCCGGAAAATGTCATGCATAAAGGACTGAAAAACTGAAGGCGCATTGGAGAGCCCAAAAGGCATCACCAAGTACTCAAAATGACCTTCGGGCGTATTGAATGCGGTTTTCCATTCATCACCTTGCTTAATGCGCACAAGGTTGTACGCACCACGAAGGTCTATCTTGGTGAACCACTTGGCACCCTTAATCCGGGCAAACAAGTCAGACAACAGCGGTAAAGGATACTGAAATTTGACAGTGATCTTATTTAAAAGCCGATAATCAATACAAGGTCTCAAAGATCCGTCCTTTTTTGCCACAAAAAAGAATCCCGCACCAAGAGGGGAAGAAGACGGACGAATATGTCCTTTCTCCAGAGACTCCTTGATATATGAACGCATAGCGGTATGTTCAGGTACCGACAGATTAAACAGTCTTCCCTTAGGAAATTTACTGCCTGGGATCAAATCTATAGCACAGTCACAGTCCCTATGAGGAGGCAGTGCACTGGACTCAGACTCACTGAAGACATCCTGATAATCAGACAAATACTCCGGAACTTCCGAAGGCGTAGAAGAAGCAATAGACACAGGCAGGGAATCCCCATGAATACCACGACAGCCCCAACTTGAGACTGACATAGCCTTCCAGTCCAGGACTGGATTATGGGTCTGTAACCATGGCAGCCCTAAAACAACCAAATCATGCATTTTATGTAAAACCAGGAAACGTATCACCTCGCGGTGTTCAGGAGTCATGCACATGGTAACCTGTGTCCAATACTGCGGTTTATTTGCTGCCAATGGTGTAGCATCAATACCCCTAAGAGGAATAGGATTTTCTAATGGTTCAAGAGTAAAACCACAGCGCTTAGCAAATGAGAGATCCATGAGACTCAGGGCAGCACCTGAATCTACAAACGCCATGACAGGATAAGATGACAGTGAGCAAATCAAAGTTACAGACAGAATAAATTTAGGTTGCAAATTACCAACGGTGACAGGACTAACAACCTTAGCTATACGTTTAGAGCATGCTGAGATAACATGTGTAGAATCACCACAGTAGTAGCACAAGCCATTCCGGCGTCTATGAATTTTCCGCTCATTTCTAGTCAGGATTCTATCACATTGCATTAAATCAGGTGTCTGTTCAGACAACACCATGAGGGAATTTGCGGTTTTTCTATCACATTGCACCGAATTAGGTGTCTGTTCAGACAACACCATGAGGGAATTTGCGGTTTTGCGCTCCCGCAACCGCCGGTCAATTTGAATAGCCAGTGCCATAGTATCATTCAGACCTGTGGGAATGGGAAAACCCACCATAACATTCTTAATGGCTTCAGAAAGGCCATTTCTAAAATTAGCGGCCAGTGCACACTCGTTCCAATGTGTCAGCACGGACCATTTCCGAAATTTTTGGCAATACACTTCAGCCTCGTCCTGCCCCTGAGACATAGCCAGCAAGGCCTTTTCTGCCTGAATCTCAAGATTGGGTTCCTCATAAAGTAAACCGAGCGCCAGAAAAAACGCATCAAGATCAGCCAATGCCGGATCTCCTGGCGCCAGCGAAAAAGCCCAATCCTGAGGGTCGCCCCGTAAGAACGAAATAACAATTTTTACTTGCTGAGCAGAATCTCCAGATGAACAGGGTCTCAGGGACAAAAACAATTTACAATTATTCACGAAATTCCTAAACTTAAACCTGTCTCCGGAAAACAGTTCAGGAATCGGTATTTTAGGTTCTGACCTAGGATTTCTGATAACATAGTCTTGTATGCCCTGCACACGAGTAGCCAGCTGGTCCACACTTGTAATCAAGGTCTGGACATTCATGTCTGCAGCAAGCATAGCCACTCTGAGGTAAAGGGGAAGAAGAAAAAAAAAAAAAACTCAGAATCTTCTTTCTTATAATCCCTCTTCTGCAATGCATTAAACATTTAATACTGGCCTGGCAAACTGTTATGACCCCAATGGCGAGGGTCTCAGAGGAACGTGGAAGTCTGCAGAATACAAAAATCCAGCTCATAGGGCAGTGGTAACTGGGTTGACCATATATCTACTCCTAACGCCAACACTAGAAGTAGCCGGGGATCATTCCTACGTTGATTCTAGATGACACGCGCCAGCCGGAGAATCTAGCTACCCCTAGTAGAGGAAAACAAAGACCTTTCTTGCCTCCAGAGAAGGGGACCCCAAAGCTGGATAGAAGCCCCCCACAAATAATGACGGTGAGGTAAGAGGAAATGACAAACACAGAAATGAACCAGGTTTAGCACAGAGAGGCCCGCTTACTGATAGCAGAATAAAGAAAGGTAACTTATATGGTCAACAAAAACCCTATCAAAATCCACACTGGAAATTCAAGAACCCCCGAACCGTCTAACGGTCCGGGGGGAGAACACCAGCCCCCCTAGAGCTTCCAGCAAAGGTCAGGATATAGTTTTGGAACAAGCTGGACAAAAATACAAAACCAAAACAAATAGCAAAAAGCAAAAGGCAGACTTAGCTGATATAACTGGAACCAGGATCAGTAGACAAGAGCACAGCAGACTAGCTCTGATAACTACGTTGCCAGGCATCGAACTGAAGGTCCAGGGAGCTTATATAGCAACACCCCTAACTAACGACCCAGGTGCGGATAAAAGGAATGACAGAAAAACCAGAGTTAAAAAACTAGTAACCACTAGAGGGAGCAAAAAGCAAATTCACAACACTCCGCACAGAGATTGCGATTGTACTATAGATCTGATTCCGGGCAGTAAGTTTCCAAAGGGTCGTTTATTTAATCTATCTGTGCCTGAACATGCTGCTATGCGGGAATATATTAAGGAGTCCTTGGAAAAGGGACATATTCGTCCTTCGTCATCTCCCTTAGGAGCCGGTTTTTTCTTTGTATCTAAAAAAGATGGCTCTTTGAGGCCGTGTATTGATTATCGGCTTTTGAATAAAATCACGGTTAAATATCAGTATCCTTTGCCACTGCTTACTGATTTGTTTGCTCGAATAAAGGGGGCAAAGTGGTTCTCTAAGATTGATCTTCGTGGGGCGTATAATTTGGTGCGAATTAAGCAGGGGGATGAGTGGAAAACCGCATTTAATACGCCTGAGGGCCATTTTGAGTATTTAGTAATGCCTTTTGGTCTTTCAAATGCCCCTTCGGTCTTTCAGTCCTTTATGCATGACATTTTCCATGATTATTTGGATAAATTTTTGATTGTGTATCTTGATGATATTTTGATTTTTTCGGATGACTGGGACTCTCATGTCCAACAGGTCAGGAGGGTTTTTCAGGTTTTGCGCTCTAATTCCTTGTGTGTAAAGGGTTCTAAGTGTGTTTTTGGGGTTCAAAATATTTCGTTTTTGGGGTACATTTTTTCCCCCTCTTCCATTGAGATGGACCCTGTCAAGGTTCAGGCTATTTGTGATTGGACGCAACCCTCTTCTCTTAAGAGTCTTCAGAAGTTTTTGGGCTTTGCTAATTTTTATCGTCGATTTATAACTGGTTTTTCTGATGTTGCTAAACCGTTGACTGATTTGACTAAGAAGGGTGCTGATGTTGCTGATTGGTCCCCTGCTGCTGTGGAGGCCTTTCGGGAGCTTAAGCGCCGCTTTTCTTCCGCCCCTGTATTGCGTCAGCCTGATGTTACTCTTCCTTTTCAGGTTGAGGTTGACGCTTCAGAAATCGGAGCTGGGGCGGTTTTGTCGCAGAAAAGTTCCGACTGCTCCGTGATGAGACCTTGTGCGTTCTTTTCTCGTAAATTTTCGCCCGCTGAGCGAAATTATGATATTGGTAATCGGGAGCTCTTGGCTATGAAGTGGGCTTTTGAGGAGTGGCGTCATTGGCTTGAGGGGGCTAGACATCAGGTGGTGGTATTGACCGACCACAAGAATTTGATTTATCTTGAGTCTGCCAGGCGCCTGAATCCTAGACAGGCGCGCTGGTCGTTATTTTTCTCTCGGTTTAATTTTGTGGTTTCTTACCTGCCAGGTTCTAAAAATGTGAAGGCGGATGCCCTTTCTAGGAGTTTTGAGCCTGATTCCCCTGGTAATTCTGAACCTACAGGTATCCTTAAGGATGGAGTGATATTATCTGCTGTTTCCCCGGACTTGCGACGGGTCTTGCAGGAGTTTCAGGCGGATAGACCTGATCGTTGCCCGCCTGGTAGACTGTTTGTTCCTGATGATTGGACCAGTAGAGTCATCTCGGAGGTCCATTCTTCTGCGTTAGCAGGTCATCCTGGAATCTTTGGTACCAGGGATTTGGTGGCTAGGTCCTTCTGGTGGCCTTCCCTGTCGCGAGATGTGCGAGGTTTTGTGCAGTCTTGTGATGTTTGTGCTCGGGCCAAGCCTTGTTGTTCTCGGGCTAGTGGATTGTTGTTATCCTTGCCTATTCCGAAGAGGCCTTGGACTCACATCTCCATGGATTTTATTTCTGATCTCCCTGTTTCTCAGAAGATGTCTGTCATCTGGGTGGTGTGTGACCGTTTCTCTAAGATGGTCCATTTGGTTCCCTTGCCCAAATTGCCTTCCTCATCCGAGCTGGTTCCTCTGTTTTTTCAAAATGTGGTGCGCTTGCATGGTATTCCGGAGAATATCGTTTCTGACAGGGGAACCCAATTCGTGTCTAGATTTTGGCGAGCGTTCTGTGCTAGGATGGGCATTGATTTGTCTTTTTCGTCTGCTTTCCATCCTCAGACTAATGGCCAGACCGAGCGAACTAATCAGACCTTGGAGACTTATTTGAGGTGTTTTGTGTCTGCGGATCAGGATGATTGGGTTGCCTTTTTGCCCTTGGCGGAGTTTGCCCTCAATAATCGGGCTAGTTCTGCCACCTTGGTTTCTCCTTTCTTCTGTAATTCGGGGTTTCATCCTCGTTTCTCTTCCGGTCAGGTGGAGTCTTCGGATTGTCCTGGAGTGGATGCTGTGGTGGAGAGGTTGCATCAGATTTGGGGGCATGTGGTGGACAATTTGAAGTTGTCCCAGGAGAAGACTCAGCATTTTGCCAACCGCCGTCGTCGTGTTGGTCCTCGTCTTTGTGTTGGGGACTTGGTGTGGTTATCTTCTCGTTTTGTCCCTATGAAGGTTTCTTCTCCTAAGTTTAAGCCTCGGTTCATCGGCCCGTACAAGATATTGGAGATTCTTAACCCTGTGTCCTTTCGTTTGGACCTCCCTGCATCTTTTTCTATTCATAATGTCTTCCATCGGTCGTTGTTGCGCAGGTATGAGGTACCGGTTGTGCCTTCCGTTGAGCCTCCTGCTCCGGTGTTGGTTGAGGGTGAGTTGGAGTACGTTGTCGAGAAGATCTTGGACTCCCGTGTTTCCAGACGGAGACTTCAGTATCTGGTCAAGTGGAAGGGCTACGGTCAGGAGGATAACTCTTGGGTGACAGCCTCTGATGTTCATGCCTCCGATTTGGTCCGTGCCTTTCATAGGGCTCATCCTGATCGCCCTGGTGGTTCTGGTGAGGGTTCAGTGCCCCCTCCTTGAGGGGGGGGGTACTGTTGTGAATTTGGTTTCTGGGCTCCCCCGGTGGTTTCTGGTAGTACTGCACTTGTGTGCTTCATCTCCTCTGTTCACCTGTTTTCCATCTGGATGTGGGAGTTTTCTATTTAGCCTTGCTCCTCAGTCATTTCTATACCGGCCAACAATGTTACCAGAAGCCTTTCTGTTGCATGTTCCTGCTCCTAGACAACTATCAGCTAAGTTGGACTTGTTGTCCTAAGTTTGTTTTGCATTTTTGTTCCAGTTCTCTGTGATTGAATATTTCTGAGGCTGGAAGCTCTTGTGAGCTGAAATTGCCACTCTGGTGTCATGAGTTGATATTAGAGTCTTAAAGTAATTTCAGGATGGTATTTTGAAAGGGTTTTCAGCTGACCGTGAAGTTCCCTTTTCTGTCTTCCTACTATCTAGTAAGCGGACCTCAATTTGCTAAACCTATCTTCATACTTCGTATGTCAATTTCCTCTAAAATCACCGCCAATATATGTGGGGGCTACTGTCTGCCTTTTGGGGAAAATTTCTCTAGAGGTAAGCCAGGTCTGTATTTTCCTCTGCTAGGGTCAGTCAGTTCTCCGGCTGGCGCTGGGCGTCTAGGGATAAAACGTAGGCACGCTACCCGGCCACTGTTAGTTGTGCGGTAGGTTTAGCTCATGGTCAGCTCGAGTTCCCATCTTCCAAGAGCTAGTCCTTTTGTATGCTTTATTACGTTCTCTTGCCATTGAGAACCATGACACCCCAGTACATTTCCCCCACTAACAGTATGCTGCCCCCACAGTACATTTCCCCCACTAACAGTATGATGTCCCCACAGTACATTTCCCCCACTAACAGTATGATGTCCCCACAGTACATTTCCCCACTAACAGTATGATGTCCCCACAGTACATTTCCCCCACTAACAGTATGCTGCCCCCACAGTACATTTCCCCCACTAACAGTATGATGTCCCCACAGTACATTTCCCCCACTAACAGTATGCTGCCCCCACAGTACATTTCCCCCACTAACAGTATGCTGCCCCCACAGTACATTTCCCCCACTAACAGTATGATGTCCCCACAGTACATTTCCCCCACTAACAGTATGCTGCCCCCACAGTACATTTCCCCCACTAACAGTATGCTGCCCCCACAGTACATTTCCCCACTAACAGTATGATGTCCCCACAGTACATTTCCCCCACTAACAGTATGCTGCCCCCACAGTACATTTCCCCACTAACAGTATGATGTCCCCACAGTACATTTCCCCCACTAACAGTATGATGTCCCCACAGTACATTTCCCCCACTAACAGTATGATGTCCCCACAGTACATTTCCCCCACTAACAGTATGATGTCCCCACAGTACATTTCCCCACTAACAGTATGATGTCCCCACAGTACATTTCCCCCACTAACAGTATGCTGCCCCCACAGTACATTTCCCCCACTAACAGTATGCTGCCCCCGCAGTACATTTCCCCACTAACAGTATGATGTCCCCGCAGTACATTTCCCCCACTAACAGTATGCTGCCCCCACAGTACATTTCCCCCACTAACAGTATGCTGCCCCCACAGTACATTTCCCCCACTAACAGTATGCTGCCCCCATAGTACATTTCCCCCACTAACAGTATGCTGCCCCCACAGTACATTTCCCCACTAACAGTATGCTGCCCCCACAGTACATTTCCCCCACTAACAGTATGATGTCCCCACAGTACATTTCCCCACTAACAGTATGCTGCCCCCACAGTACATTTCCCCCACTAACAGTATGCTGCCCCCACAGTACATTTCCCCCACTAACAGTATGCTGCCCCCACAGTACATTTCCCCACTAACAGTATGCTGCCCCCACAGTACATTTCCCCCACTAACAGTATGCTGCCCCCACAGTACATTTCCCCCACTAACAGTATGCTGCCCCCATAGTACATTTCCCCCACTAACAGTATGCTGCCCCCACAGTACATTTCCCCACTAACAGTATGCTGCCCCCACAGTACATTTCCCCCACTAACAGTATGCTGCCCCCACAGTACATTTCCCCCACTAGTACATTTCCCCCACTAACAGTATGCTGCCCCCACAGTACATTTCCCCACTAACAGTATGCTGCCCCCACAGTACATTTCCCCCACTAACAGTATGCTGCCCCCACAGTACATTTCCCCCACTAACAGTATGCTGCCCCCACAGTACATTTCCCCCACTAACAGTATGCTGCCCCCACAGTACATTCCTCCACACATAATATGGTGGTCCCCATATCCCCTCACACACAGTATAATGCCCCAACAGTATATTCCCCAATACACACTGTAATGCCCCCACAGACCCCCGTACAGTGTGAAGTCGCCCACAGTGTACACACACAAACCGCTATTTAGCATCAGCACAAACACACACTTACCTCTGATACACACAGAATGGCCAAACAATGCCAGGATCACAGACATGTGGGATCATACACTAGTGATCACATTATGGGATGTCAGGCTGCATAGAGACACGTGGGGTCACACACTCCTGATCACATTATGGGATACATAGATGCAGCGCCCCAGAGTCCTGGTCGTTGCAGTAACGTCGCTCCACCACTAAGGGGAGTGATGTTACGTCTGATGGCACTTAAGGAGTTCGCCTGACCAGGTATCACAGACACCAATACACTTCACACTCCGGCCACCAGGGGGAGCAAAGGGTTCTATGTATTAGGCCACTCCTCACACTCTGGTAAAACTGGGGGCTGGATAGGAAGTTAGGGAGAAGCTGACTGGGTTTTGCCCAGGTAACATCTAGTGAGAGGAGAGCGTTACTTGGGAAGATTCAGGGGGTCCCTGTCAGGGGTGGGATCCTGGCAGAGGCCTAGCAAAGGACAGATCGTTACGGAGCTGCGCCTGCACTTCATTGCGGCGGCATCTTAACAAAGGATAAGAAGCGAGGTTTATTGTGGAGAAGTGAGAAACGAGATCACAGCACAAAGGCGATAGAACCAGTGGGAGTCGTGCCCCTAATCGGCAACATCCTACTGAGGCGCATAGCCGGTGGCCGGAACGCCGAGGAAGTATTGGGCTCTACGCATTACTTCAAACCAACGGCAGGACTGTTAATTATAGGTTGGCTGCCTCACCTGAATCACCTAATGAAGACAACGGAGGCAATTGTGGGAGAGGGGCGTCTCTAGGGTCCTTATAAAATAACTCCAGGCCTACCTGTCATACGGGTGCGTCCTATCCATATCATCTGGGGGACGGAGAGAAAGAACAGAAACATACACGACAGTTGTGAGGACTATCCCGTGGTGCTCAGCAGGGAAGTACTACAACACCCAGGCGCTAGAAGGTAGATGCTGATTCCCACCTGTGAAGGGAACTCTGGAGGTGCCATCGGACCGGCCGGTCTCAGCCAGCCCTGTTAGCAGTGCTCTGGATTGTGGATGCCGAAGCCTTCAGTAAAGAGGTAAAGAGACTGCAACCCTGTGTCCTCGTCATTTACTGCGACCTACACCACCACCTACACCTTTTATTGGGCGCCCCTTAGCAGGGCCACGGACCGGGTCGGGCCACCGTGACATCCTCAGAACAGAAAGACCGAGTGCCCCGCTGTCCTGAGTCTGGGGGTCGCTCCATAGACACGTGGGGTCACACACACTAATCATATTATGGGATGTCAGGCTGCATACAGACATGTTGGACCATACACTACTGATCACATTATGGGATGTCAGGATACATAGACACGTGGGGTCACAGACACTGATCACATTATGGGATGTTAGGATACATACAGACACGTGGGGTCACATACTGATCACATTATTAGTATAGAAGAATAGGAGACAAAAAAGCGCATATAGGGTCTTATCCTCAGGACTGCTCTTAAAGAATTATGAGAGAACTGCTCACCTGGTGGTACACAGTAAAGGCGTGTAATTTGTCAGTTGCTGCAGATCCACAGGTCGGCGCTGCGACCTCTTAGAGACGTTATAATAGATGAATGTGGATAAAATCTGCGCTGCTATGACAAATAATGAATCCAGATATAGTTGTAAGGTGTTCGGGTGGTTTATTCAACGCGTTTCGAAGCTCATGGCTTCTTCTTCAGGAAGTTTCCACACAAAGACCACACAAAGTGTGGAAACTTCCTGAAGAAGAAGCCATGAGCTTCGAAACGCGTTGAATAAACCACCCGAACACCTTACAACTATATCTGGATTCATTATTTGTCATAGCAGCGCAGATTTTATCCACATTCATCTATTATAACTGATCACATTATGGGATGCCAGGATCAGTGGCGTAGGAAGGGGGGGGTGGGGGGGCGGGCCGCCCCGGGCGGCACAATGCCGGGGGCGGGTCCGACCCAGAGAGGAGGAGGAGGAAGAAAAAAAAAAAAGAGAGAGACGCGGGCCCTTTAAATCTTCAGGCGGCGCCGACCGCCGCCACGACCAGGGCCCCCCCCCTCCTGGTGCCAGCGCTGGCATCGGGCCCCCCTTCTAATACTCACCTCTCCTGGTTCCTGCGGCAGCTGCAGCGTCTTCAGCGCCCTCTGACTCTGCGACGTCTCAGGGCAGAGGGTGCGATGACGTCATCACTGCGCGCTCGGCCTCTCTGTCCTGAGCGTTGCAGAGCCGGAGAGACGCTGAGTGCACGGGACCTGCGCTGGGAACAGGAGAGGTGAGGATTTAACTTTTTTTTTTTTTCTTTATGTCTGACTCAGACACACTGGGGGCAATGCTGGACACTGGGGCAGATTGCTAGACACACTGGGGGCAATGCTGGACACTGGGGCAGATTGCTGGACACACTGAGGGCAATGCTGGACACTGGGGCAGATTGCTGGACACACTGGGGGCAATGCTGGACACACTGGGGCAGATTGCTGGACACACTGGGGGCAATGCTGGACACTGGGGCAGATTGCTAGACACACTGGGAGCAATGCTGGACACTGGGGCAGATTGCTGGACACACTGGGGGCATTGCTGGACACACTGGGGGCAATGCTGGACACTGGGGCAGATTGCTGGACAAACGGGGCAATGCTGGACACTGGGGCAGATTGCTGGACACTGGGGCAGATTGCTGGACACACTGGGGCAATGTTGAACACTGGGGCAGATTGCTGGACACACTGGGGCAATGCTGGACACTGCGCCTGTGCGGCCGCCCGGCTTGTGAATCACAGCCCCGCACTGTGCATAATGCATAACACAGTGCGGGGCTGGGACTACCAAGGTGGGTGGCCGCACTCGCCGCACAGGCGCAGTCTGCAAGCCTGGCTGTGACGTCAGACGGCCAGAGCTCTCTGCGCCTGCACCAAACAGCGATTGTCATGATCTCTGCAGGCTGAGATCATAGCAAGCCTATAGAGGGACAAGCTCTCGGAAGATGGAACTATACTGACCATGAACTAAGCCTGCCGCGCAACTAGAAATAGCCAGGTAGCATTTCCTATTTATAGCTAGATGCCCAGCTCTGGCCTAAGACCTAAATAGCTAGCAGAGGGAAATATAAGACCTGGCTCACCTCTAGAGAAATATTCCAAAGAAGACAGTAGCCCCCCACATATAATGACGGTGAGTTCAGATGAAACAACAAACGCAGCAGGAAAATAGTCTTAGCAAATTTGAGGTCCGCTTACTAGATAGCAGAAGACAGATAGTATACTTTCATGGTCAGCAGAAAAACACTAACAAAACACCATCCAGAGATTACCTTAAACTCTGGCATTAACTCATAACGCCAGAGTAGCAATCCCTGATCAACGAGAGCTTTCCAGACACAGTAACAAAACTTCAGCTGTGAACTGGAACAAATAGGCAAAACAAAACATGGACAAAAGTCCAACTTATCTAGTGGTTGTCTAGAAGCAGGAACAAGCACTGAGAGGCATCAGATAACATTGTTGACCGGCAAGAAACCACCAGAGAAATGAGCTTAAATAGCGACACCCACTACTGATGGAACCAGGTGAAACAGGAAAGAGGATGACAAGTCCAATTCCACAAGCGGCCACCGGGGGAGCCCAGAATCCAAATTCACAACAGTACCCCCCCCTCAAGGAGGGGGCACCGAACCCTCACCAGATCCACCAGGGCGACCAGGATGAGCCCTATGGAAGGCACGAACAAGATCAGAAGCATGAACATCAGATGCATTGACCCAAGAATTATCCTCCTGGCCGTAACCCTTCCAGTTGACCAGATACTGGAGTTTCCGTCTGGAAACACGAGAGTCCAAAATTTTCTCCACAACGTACTCCAACTCACCCTCAACCAACACCGGAGCAGGAGGCTCCACTGAAGGTACAACAGGTACCTCATACCTGCGCAATAACGACCGATGAAAAACGTTATGAATGGAAAAGGACGCAGGGAGGTCCAAACGGAAAGAAACAGGATTAAGAATCTCCAATATTCTATAAGGGCCGATGAACCGAGGTTTAAACTTAGGAGAAGAGACCCTCATAGGGACAAAACGAGAAGACAACCACACTAAATCTCCAACACAAAGCCGAGAACCAACACGACGATGACGGTTGGCAAAACGCTGAGTCTTCTCCTGGGACAACTTCAAATTGTCCATAACCTGCCCCCAGATGTGATGCAATCTCTCCACCACCGCATCCACTCCAGGACAATCCGAGGATTCCACCTGACCGGAGGAAAATCGAGGGTGAAACCCCGAATTACAGAAAAACGGGGACACCAAGGTGGAAGAACTGGCCCGATTATTGAGGGCGAACTCTGCCAATGGCAAAAAAGCAACCCAATCATCCTGGTCAGCAGAGACAAAACACCTCAGATATGTCTCAAGGGTCTGATTAGTCCGCTCGGTCTGGCCATTAGTCTGAGGGTGAAAAGCAGATGAAAAAGACAAATCTATGCCCATCCTAGCACAGAATGCCCGCCAAAATCTAGACACAAATTGGGTACCTCTGTCAGAAACAATATTCTCAGGAATACCGTGCAATCGGACAACATTCTGAAAAAACAGAGGAACCAACTCAGAAGAAGAAGGCAACTTGGGCAGAGGAACCAAATGGACCATTTTAGAGAAACGGTCACAGACCACCCAGATGACAGACATCTTCTGGGAAACAGGCAGATCTGAAATAAAATCCATCGAGATGTGTGTCCAAGGCCTCTTAGGAATAGGCAAGGGCAACAGCAGTCCGCTAGCCCGAGAACTACAAGACTTGGCCCGAGCACAAACGTCACATGACTGCACAAAGACTCGCACATCTCGTGACAGGGAAGGCCACCAGAAGGATCTTGCCACCAAATCCCTGGTACCAAAAATTCCGGGATGACCTGCCAATGCAGAAGAATGTACCTCAGAGATGACTCTGCTGGTCCAATCATCCGGAACAAACAGTCTATCAGGCGGACAACGATCCGGTCTATCCGCCTGAAACTCTTGCAAGGACCGCCGCAGATCAGGAGAAACGGCCGACAAAATTACTCCCTCCCTAAGGATACCTGTGGGTTCAGAATTACCAGGAGAGTCCGGGTCAAAACTCCTAGAAAGGGCATCTGCCTTAACATTCTTAGAACCCGGTAGGTAAGACACCACAAAATTAAAGCGAGAAAAAAATAAAGACCAGCGCGCCTGTCTAGGATTCAGGCGTCTGGCAGTCTCAAGATAAATCAAATTTTTGTGGTCAGTCAATACCACCACCTGATGCCTAGCCCCCTCGAGCCAATGGCGCCACTCCTCAAACGCCCACTTCATGGCCAAAAGCTCCCGATTCCCAACATCATAATTCCGCTCTGCGGGCGAAAATTTGCGAGAAAAGAAGGCACAAGGCCTAATAACGGAGCAGTCGGAACCTTTCTGCGACAACACTGCCCCAGCTCCGATCTCCGAAGCGTCAACCTCAACCTGAAAAGGCAGATTCACATCAGGCTGACGCAACACAGGGGCAGAGGCAAAACGGCGCTTAAGCTCCTGAAAGGCCTCTACAGCATGAGGGGACCAATTAGCAACATCAGCGCCTTGTCTGGTCAAATCAGTCAGTGGTTTAACGACATCCGAAAAACCAGCAATAAATCGGCGGTAAAAGTTGGCAAAGCCCAAAAATCTCTGAAGACCCTTAAGAGAGGAGGGCTGAGTCCAGTCACAAATAGCTTGCACCTTGACGGGATCCATCTCAATGGAAGAGGGAGAAAAAATATACCCCAAAAAGGAAATTTTCTGGACCCCAAAAACGCACTTAGACCCCTTCACACATAAAGAATTAGACCGCAGAACCTGAAAAACTCTCCTGACCTGCTGGACATGAGAGTCCCAGTCATCAGAAAAAATCAGAATATCATCCAGATATATTATCATAAATTTATCCAGAAAATCGCGGAAAACATCATGCATAAAAGACTGGAAAACTGAAGGGGCATTAGAAAGACCAAAAGGCATGACCAAATACTCAAAGTGGCCCTCGGGCGTATTAAATGCGGTCTTCCACTCATCCCCCTGCCTGATCCGCACCAAATTATACGCCCCACGAAGATCAATTTTAGAGAACCACTTAGCACCCTCTATACGAGCAAACAAATCAGTAAGCAATGGCAATGGGTACTGATACTTAACAGTGATCTTATTCAGAAGCCGATAATCAATACATGGTCTCAAAGAGCCGTCTTTTTTTGAGACAAAGAAAAACCCAGCTCCCAAGGGAGAAGAAGATGGACGAATATGTCCCTTCTCCAAAGACTCCTTTATATATTCCCGCATAGCAGCATGTTCCGGCACAGACAAATTAAACAAACGACCCTTTGGATATTTACAACCCGGTATCAAATCTATGGCACAATCGCACTCACGGTGCGGAGGTAACGACCCAAGCTTGGGTTCGTCAAAGACGTCTTGATAATCAGAGAGGAACTCAGGGACTTCAGAGGGAATGGACGACGAAATAGAAACCAAAGGTACGTCCCCATGAATACCCCTACATCCCCAGCTCAACACAGACATTGCTCTCCAGTCCAAGACTGGGTTGTGAGACTGCAACCATGGCAATCCCAGTACCAAATCGTCATGTAAATTATACAGCACCAGGAAACGAATAATCTCCTGGTGATCCGGATTGATACGCATGGTTACTTGTGTCCAGTATTGTGGTTTATTATTAGCCAATGGGGTGGAGTCAATACCCTTCAGAGGAATAAGAGTCTCCAAAGGCTCTAAATCAAAACCACAACGATTGGCAAAGGACCAATCCATAAGACTCAGAGCGGCGCCAGAGTCAACATAGGCGTCCGTGGCAATGGATGACAAAGAGCAAATCAGGGTTACAGACAAAATAAACTTAGACTGAATGGTGCCAATGGAAACAGACTTATCAAGCTTCTTTGTACGCCTAGAGCATGCTGATATAACATGAGTAGAATCCCCACAATAGAAACACAATCCATTCTTCCGTCTAAAATTCTGTCGCTCGCTCCTGGACAGTATTCTATCACACTGCATACTTTCTGGCGTCTTTTCCATAGACACCGCCAGATGGTGCACCGGTTTGCGCTCCCGCAGACGCCTATCAATCTGAATAGCCATTGTCATGGACTCATTCAGACCTGCAGGCAAAGGGAACCCCACCATAACATCCTTAACGGCATCAGAGAGACCTTCTCTGAAAGTTGCCGCCAAGGCGCACTCATTCCACTGAGTAAGCACAGACCATTTACGGAATTTTTGGCAGAAAACTTCAGCTTCGTCTTGCCCCTGAGATAGTGCCATCAAAGTTTTTTCTGCCTGAAGTTCCAAATGAGGTTCCTCATAAAGCAAGCCCAAGGCCAGAAAAAACGCATCCACATCGCGTAACGCAGGATCCCCTGCTGGCAATGAGAAGGCCCAATCTTGAGGGTCACCCCTGAGCAAGGAAATCACAATCCTAACCTGCTGAGCAGGGTCTCCAGCTGAACGAGACTTCAGGGACAAATAAAGCTTACAATTATTTCGGAAATTCTGGAAGCTAGCTCTATTCCCTGTGAAGAACTCCGGCAAAGGAATTCTCGGTTCAGATACCGGAGCATGTACCACAAAATCTTGTAAATTTTGTACTTTCGTGATGAGATTATTCAAACCCGCAGTTACACTCTGGAGATCCATTATTGTCAGGTGCACACAGAGCATACAGAGATTAGGAGGAGAGAGAGAAAAAAGACTGCAGCAAGGCAGACTGGAGGAAAAAAAAAAAAAAAAAATTCCAGCAGACTTCTTATAACTCTCCTTTTTCAACCTGGGTCTTTAACACTTTATGGGCCGGTCAAACTATCATGATCTCTGCAGGCTGAGATCATAGCAAGCCTATAGAGGGACAAGCTCTCGGAAGATGGAACTATACTGACCATGAACTAAGCCTGCCGCGCAACTAGAAATAGCCAGGTAGCATTTCCTATTTATCGCTAGATGCCCAGCTCTGGCCTAAGACCTAAATAGCTAGCAGAGGGAAATATAAGACCTGGCTCACCTCTAGAGAAATATTCCAAAGAAGACAGTAGCCCCCCACATATAATGACGGTGAGTTCAGATGAAACAACAAACGCAGCAGGAAAATAGTCTTAGCAAATTTGAGGTCCGCTTACTAGATAGCAGAAGACAGATAGTATACTTTCATGGTCAGCAGAAAAACACTAACAAAACACCATCCAGAGATTACCTTAAACTCTGGCATTAACTCATAACGCCAGAGTAGCAATCCCTGATCAACGAGAGCTTTCCAGACACAGTAACAAAACTTCAGCTGTGAACTGGAACAAATAGGCAAAACAAAACATGGACAAAAGTCCAACTTATCTAGTGGTTGTCTAGAAGCAGGAACAAGCACTGAGAGGCATCAGATAACATTGTTGACCGGCAAGAAACCACCAGAGAAATGAGCTTAAATAGCGACACCCACTACTGATGGAACCAGGTGAAACAGGAAAGAGGATGACAAGTCCAATTCCACAAGCGGCCACCGGGGGAGCCCAGAATCCAAATTCACAACAAGCGATACACAGTGCAGGCGCCGGATTTCATGGGTAAACAGCGCTGAGGGGGCGGCGCCCTGCGTTGAGTGACGGCAATGGGGGGGGGGGCGCCAAACTCGGGAACAGCCCTGGGCAGCAAAAGCTCTAGCTACGCCAGTGGCCAGGATACATACAGACACGTGGGGTCACACACACTAATCATATTATGGGATGTCAGGATACATACAGACATGTGGGGTCACACGCACTAATCATATTATGGGATGTCAGACTGCATACAGACATGTGGGGTCATAAACTCCTGATCACATTATGGGATGTCAGGATACATAGACACGTGGTGTCACAGACACTGGTCACATTATGGGATGTCAGGCTACATACAGACATGTGGAAACATACACTACTGATCACATTATGGGATGTCAGGCTACATACAGACATGTGGAAACATACACTACTAATCACATTATGGGATGTCAGGCTGCATACAGACACATGAGGTCACACACTGATCACATTATGGGATGTTAGGATACATACAGACACATGGGACCATACACTACTGATCACATTATGGGATGTCAGGATACATAGACACATGGGGTCACACACTGATCACATTATGGGATGTCAGGGTACATAGACACATGGGGTCACACACTGATCACATTATGGGATGTCAGGGTACATAGACACGTGGGGTCACACACTGATCACATTATGGGATGTTAGGATAAATACAGACATGTGGGGTCATACACTACTGATCACATTATGGGATGTCAGGATACATAGACATGTAGGGTCACACACTGATCACATTATGGGATGTTAGGATACATACAGACTAGTGGGCACATACACTACTGATCACATTATGGGATGTCAGGGTACATAGACACATGGGGTCACACACTGATCACATTATGGGATGTCAGGGTACATAGATACATGGGGTCACACACTGATCACATTATGGGATGTCAGGATACATACAGACATGTGGGGGTCACACACTGATCACATTATGGGATGTTAGGATACATACAGACATGTGGGACCATACACTACTGATCACATTATGGGATGTCAGGCTGCATACAGACATGTGGGGTCATACAATACTAATCACATTATGGGATGTTGGTACATAGACACATGGGGTCACACACTGATCACATTATGGGATGTCAGGATACATACAGACATGTGGGGTCATGCACTACTGATCACATTATGGGATGTCAGGGTACATAGACATATGGGGTCACACACTGATCACATTATGGGATGTTAGGATACATACAGACATGTGGAACCATACACTACTAATCACATTATGGGATGTCAGGATGAAATGCACGCACATTGGATTAAGATGTGATTTGTGATTTACGTGTTTCCCCCATTTTTTTTTACCAGAGTATATTGGTCCTGATCGCTTTTGGGTGAACCCCCAATAGTGGGTCCTATGTGACCCCCAGGGACTCTACTACAAGTTGTTGTTTTAAAGGAGAACTCCTTCTAAAATGTGCAAGCAGTGATCCCTTTTAGTGGGTAACCCCAATGCAGGGAGTCATTTCCTTTAGTCACGGAGAAGCTTTATTTTGGTGGTTAACCCCTTATGGGGCAGACAGGTAATAATTCCGGTTCTCCTGCCTGATCCGTGGGATCTTTCCCAATCGCCCGCCGTCGCTGTGAGGCATCTTGTCAGGAGTTTCCCTTGTCCTTTATCTCATGGAGGTGATTACATCTCCCTTTTGTTCCTGATGTGTCTGTCCATGTAATGAAAGATTAATTTCCCCAGTGATGGAGCTGGCTCCCGGAATCAGGGACTCATCTCTATAAATCAAAGACGTGTTTGGGCTTCATCAGAGGAGTCGCATCCTTTTTATGTCCTGCCTGACCTATGGCAACGGTTGCATCAAAGCCCCGTGGTCTCTAATGGGGAATGCTGATGGGGACCCCATAGATTTAACCGTTTGGCTGCCGCAGGTCGTCTCTGCGGCTCCTGGCGCAGGTATTTTCCACCTTTCCAGCATGCAGCAGGTTAAATGCAGTGTCCTGAGCTGCCTATGGCAAAGATCTGTCATCGCTGAGTAAGATGTGACTCATGGGAATGGTGTTTAAATCTCCCTGATGTACTTATGGAGCCGCCCATCACACACAAGCCTGGGGGCACAAAAACGCTTAGCTGCCTCCCCGTGTCACGAGCCGGGCATGTCGGAGCAGGGATCGCACCAGCGCTCCGGGCCGCCGCAGTCTCTGCCCCTGACTGGATGGCTCTGCCGCTTGCCCTCTGTCTCCCTGACATTAGCAGCATGGTATATACTTCTGTATATAATGGCGCCCCCTCTGTCCAAACAAGTGACCAGTGAAGGATAAACCGTACACATAAGGAATATATACAGGTGCTGCTCACAAAATCAGAGTATCATCAAAAAGTGAATTTATTTCAGTTCTTCAAGACAAAAAGTCAATGTCATATATTCTACAGAGTCATTACACACAGAGTGATCTATGTCACGTGTTTATTTCTGTTAATGTTGATGATTATGGCTTACAGCCAATGAGAACCCAAAAGTCATTATCTCAGTAAATTAGAATACTTTATAACACCAGCTTGAAAAATGATTTTAAAATCTGAAATGTATGTTCAGTAAATGCTCTCAATACTTGGTCGGCATCAATTACTGCATCAATGCGGCGTGGCATGGAGGCGATCAGCCTGTGGCACTGCTGAGGGGTTATGGAAGCCCAGGTTGCTTTGATAGCAGCCTTCAGCTCGTCTGCATTGTTGGGTCTGGTGTCTCATCTTCCTCTTGAAAATTCTCCATAGATTATGGGGTTAGGGTCAGGCGAGTTTGCTGCCAATCAAGCCCAGTGATACTGTTGTTTTTACACCAGGTATTGGTACTTTTCGCAGTGTGGACAGGGGCCAAGTCCTGCTGGAGAATGACATTTCCATCTCCAAAAACCTTGGCGGCAGAGGGAAGCATGAAGGGCTCTAAAATGTCCTGGTAGACGGCTGCGCTGACTTTGGTCTTGATAAAACACAGTGGACCTACACCAGCAGATGACATGGCCCCCAAACCATCACTGATTGTGGAGACCTCACACTAGACCTCCAGCAGCTTGGATTGTGGCCTCTCCACTCTTCCTCCAGACTCCAGGACCTTGATTTCCAAATGAAATGCAACATTTACTTTCATCTGAACACAACACCTTGGACCACTGACAACAGTCCGGTTCTTTTCCTCCTTGGCCCAGGTAAGACGCTTCTGGCGTTGTCTATTGGTCATGAGTGGCTGACACAAGGAATGTGACACTTGTAGTCCATGTCCTGGATACGTCTGTGTGTGGAGGCTCTTGGAGCAATGACTCCAGCAACAGCAACATTTAAGCGTGACAAACATGCAAAAGAATAGGAAATCAGGAAGGGGGCAAACACTTATTCACGCAAATGTGGGTGCGTGTATAAAAAGACTGGGAGCAGTTTGCAAAAGAAGAGTGGCCAAAATTCCAGATGAGAGGCGGAAGGAGCTTGTGGATGGTTATAGGAAGTGATTGATCGCAGTTATTTATTCCACATTGTTCAACCAAATATTAATTTGAGGGTGCCAACAATTTTGTCCGGTTCATTTTTTGAGGGTTTTCTGTGAAATGATGTCCAAATTACCTTTTTTCCCTCAGTTTTTTGTGTTGCTGAAAAACACACAAAGGAAATTAACATGTGTATAGCAAAACATGTAATTGCAGTAATTTTCTGGGAGAAATACTTCATTTTTTGGAACAATTTATACACTTATATATATCTATCTATATCAGCAGTGACGAAACCGTTCACATAAATATATGTCACCTACAAAGAGTGTTAATACATAAGGATATACCAGCAGTGGATAAACTATATATACATAAATCTAAAAACTGGAGGCAGCACACCAGTAGATAGGGATTCACGGGCAGTTTATTTGCCCATTTGCGACATTTCGCTCCAGACTTGATAAAAGTCCACATCTTGGAGCGAAACGTCACACATGAGCAATTAATCTGCACGTGATTTTCTATCTACTGGTGTGCTGCCTCCATTTTTTTTTAATTATTTCCAAGGCTTGGTACATGCCTAGGAGTTTTGCACCCAACAATCTTTTTTGTGCTGCTTATTGCTTTCTTTTCTATCTCTCTCTATATATAAAATAAGCAGTAAATAAATCGTACATATATACATCAGTAGCAAGAAATCAAATACAAATACATTACATGAGTATATAGCAGCAGTGAAGAAACTATAATATACTAGATGGTGGCCCGATTCTAACGCATTGGGTATTCTAGAATATGCATGTAGTATATAGCACAGCCACGTAGTATATAACACACCCCACGTAGTATATAACACACCCCATGTAGTATATAGCACAGCCCCGTAGTATATAACACACCCCACGTAGTATATAACACACCCCACGTAGTATATAGCACAGCCCCGTAGTATACAGCACAGCGACGCAGTATATAACAGCCCACGTAGTATATAACACAGCCCACATAGTATATTGCACAGGCCACGTAGTATATAGCACAGCGACGTAGTATATAGCACAGCCATGTAGTATATAACACAGCCCACGTAGTATATTGCACAGCCATGTAGTATATAACACACACCACGTAGTATACAGCACAGCGACATAGTATATAACACAGGCCACGCAGTATATTACACAGCGACGCAGTATATAACACAGTCCACACAGTATATAACACAGCCCACGCAGTATATAGCACAGCCATGCAGTATTTAACACAGCCCACGCAGTATATAACACACACCACATAGTATTTAACACAGCCCACGCAGTATATAACACAGCCCATGTAGTATATTGCACAGCCACGCAGTATATAACACAGCCCACGCAGTATATAACACAGCCCACGTAGTATATAACACAGCCCATGTAGTATACTGCACAGCCACGTAGTATATAACACAGCCCTCATAGTATATAACACAGCCCATGTAGTATATTGCACAGCCACATAGTATTTAACACAGCCCACGCAGTATATAACACAGCCCACGTAGTATATTGCACAGCCACGCAGTATATAACACAGCCCACGCAGTATATAACACAGCCCATGTAGTATATTGCACAGCCACGCAGTATTTAGCACAGCCCACGCAGTATGTAACACAGCCCACATAGTATTTAACACAGCCCACGCAGTATATAACACAGCCCACGTAGTATATTGCACAGCCATGCAGTATATAACACAGCCCATGCAGTATATAACACAGTCCACACAGTATATAACTCAGCCTATGCAGTATATAACAGCCCACACAGTATATAATACAGCCCATGTATTATATTGCACAGCCACGTAGTATATAACACAGCCCACACAGTATATAGCACAGCCACGCAGTATATAACACAGTCCACACAGTATATAACTCAGCCCACACAGTATATAACACAGCCCACACAGTATATAATACAGCCCATGTATTATATTGCACAGCCACGTAGTATATAACACAGCCCACGCAGTATATAGCACAGCCACGTAGTATATAACACAGTCAACACAGTATATAACTCAGCCCACGCAGTATATAACACAGCCCACACAGTATATAATACAGCCCATGTATTATATTGCACAGCCACGTAGTATATAACACAGCCCATGCAGTATATAGCACAGCCACGCAGTATATAACACAGTCCACACAGTATATAACTCAGCCCACGTAGTATATAACTCAGCCCACGTAGTTTATAACACAGCCCACATAGTATATAGCAATGTGGGCACCATATCCCTGTTAAAAAAAACAATTAAAATAAGAAAAAGTTATATACTCGCCTTCCAGCGGCCCCCGGATCCAGCGCAGGCCTTTAGCGATGCTCCTCGTGATGCTCCGTTCCCAGTAATGACTTTCAGCAATAACCCGTGATCATGTAGCGGTCTTACGAGACCGCTACGTCATCATCTCGCGAGACCGCTACGTGATCTCGAGTCATTGCCACAATGCATTCTTGGGACCGGAGCGTCGCGAGGAGCAGGAAAGGCACCGGAAGGTGAGAATGTAATGTATTTTTTTAATTATTATTT
The DNA here is from genome assembly GCF_051348905.1 of Ranitomeya variabilis. Lineage (NCBI taxonomy): Eukaryota > Metazoa > Chordata > Amphibia > Anura > Dendrobatidae > Ranitomeya > Ranitomeya variabilis. Next base: position 233,222,822 of record NC_135238.1, read on the forward strand.
TTAACATTATCTGTTTTTACTATTGATGCTGCATAGGCAGCATCAATAGTAAAAAGTGAAGCGGTGTTTAATATCGCTGATCACCAATCGGCGATCCGGGATTTCCGTTACGGAAGTTACAGACAAACAGACGGAAGTACCCCTTAGGCAATTATATATATAGATCAGCAGTGAATAACAAGTCCAGACTAATACCGTATAGATCAGCTACAAAGAAATACACGTATATGCACACAGTATGTATATCTATGTATATATCAGCAGTGAAGAAACTGAATACGTGTTTATACCACAATCCAGCACTGAATAAACCGTGCAGAACAATATATATGAGCAGTGAATAAATCGTATGCATAAATATATACCAGTATTCCATAGTGAATAAACAGCACTCATAAAAATATTATCAGAAGCGAAGTAACCATATACATAAATATATGCTAGAATACAGCAATGAAACTGTATTCACAAATATATATAAATATACATAAGAAGCAAAGAAGCCGTACATATCAATATATACCAACCTGAAGAAATCAGCAAACAGCACTGAAAAAATTGTACAGCCAAGAAAAAAATATATGATTCCAGCATCCGCAGAAACAATGGTGAACGTGGTTAAAACAGCACATTTATTTGTATCAGTAAAATCAGGGAAAAAAGTAAATTATCATGAAAAAAGGGGGTAATAGACCGGGTCTGCACTTTCGACCTAACGTCTCTAATTGTACAAGTATATATCAGCAGCAAATTCACTGTATACATACTGTAAGTGTACTCATGGATCCAGGAAAAAAATACTTATAAATATATGTGTTGTGAATTAGACTTTTTTGGCTCCCTCTAGTGGTTACTAGTGATATTACTCTGGGATTTCCTTCCCTCTGTCTGCACCCAGCCGGGTCGTTACTTCAGGGGTGTTGCTATATAAACCTCCTGGAACCTTAGTCCAGTGCCTGGCATCGGTGTTATCAGACACATTCTGTTTGCTCCTGTTTGCTGGTCCTGGTTTGTGTTAAATTAAGCTAAGTCTTGCTTCTTTGTTTTTTGGGTTATTTGTTTGCTATCATTTTTGTCCAGCTTGTACTAAATGTGATTCCTGTCCTTGCTGGAAGCTCTAGGGGGCTGGTGTTCTCCCCCCGGGCCGTTAGACGGTTCGGGGGTTCTTGAATTTCCAGTGTGGATATTTTTGATAGGATTTTTTGCTGACCATATAAGTTATCTTTCTATATTCTGCTATTAGCTAGTGGGCCTTTCTTTGCTAAATTCCTAGCTCATTCTTATGTTTGTCTTTTCCTCTTACCTCACCGTTATTATTTGTGGGGGGCTTGTATCCAACTTTTTGGGGTATTTCCTCTGGAGGCAAGAAAGGTCTTTCTTTTCCCTTCTAGGGGTAGTTAGCTCTCCGGCTGGCGCGAGACGTCTAGGATCAACGTAGGAACGTTCCCCGGCTGCTGGTATTTGTGGTGCTAGGATTAGTTATATGGTCAGCCCAGTTACCACTGCCCTATGAGCTGGTTTTCTGTGTTTGCAGACAGCAATTATTCCTGAGACCCTCTGCCATTGGGGTCATAACAGTATGCCAGGCCAATATTGAATGTTTAAAGCATTGCAGAAGTGGGATAATAAGAAAGGAAATTCTGAGTTGTTTTTTTTTTCCTTCCTTCTCTTCCTCCCCTTTACCTTTGAGTGGCGTGTGCTTGCTGCAGACATGAATGTGCAGACCTTGATTACAAGTGCTGACCAGCTGGCAGCTCGTGTGCAGGGTATACAAGATTTTGTTACCAGTAGTCCTATGTCTGAACCTAAAATACCTATTCCGGAATTGTTTTCTGGAGATCGATTTAGGTTTAGGAATTTCAAGAATAATTGTAAATTGTTTCTTTCTCTGAGACCCCGTTCATCTGGAGATTCAGCTCAGCAAGTTAAAATTGTTATCTCCTTTTTGCGGGGTGACCCTCAGGATTGGGCTTTCTCGCTAGCGCCAGGAGATCCGGCATTGGCGAATATTGATGCGTTTTTTCTGGCGCTCGGATTGCTTTACGAGGAACCCAATCTTGAAATTCAGGCAGAAAAAGCCTTGCTGGCTATTTCTCAGGGTCAGGATGAAGCTGAAGTGTATTGCCAAAAATTTCGGAAATGGTCCGTGCTTACTCAGTGGAATGAGTGTGCTCTGGCCGCAAATTTCAGAAATGGCCTTTCTGAAGCCATTAAGAATGTGATGGTGGGCTTTCCCATTCCTACAAGTCTGAATGATTCTATGGCGCTTGCTATTCAAATTGACCGGCGTTTGCGGGAGCGCAAAACCGCTAATCCTCTGGTGGTGTTGTCTGAACAAACACCTGACTTAATGCAATGTGATAGAATTCAGACTAGAAATGAACGGAAAAATCATAGACGTCAGAATGGGTTGTGTTTTTACTGTGGTGATTCTACACATGTTATATCAGCATGCTCTAAACGCCTAACAAGGGTTGTTAGTCCTGTCACCATTGGTAATTTGCAACCTAAATTTATTTTGTCTGTGACTTTAATTTGCTCATTGTCTTCTTACCCTGTTATGGCGTTTGTGGATTCAGGTGCTGCCCTGAGTCTTATGGATCTGCCATTTGCCAAGCGCTGTGGTTTTGTTCTTGAACCGTTGGTAAGTCCTATTCCTCTTAGAGGTATTGATGCTACGCCATTGGCGGAAAATAAGCCGCAGTTTTGGACGCAGGTAACCATGTGCATGACTCCTGAACATCGGGAGGTGATTCGTTTTCTTGTTCTGCATAAAATGCATGATTTGGTCGTTTTGGGTCTGCCATGGTTACAGACCCACAATCCAGTCCTGGATTGGAAGGCAATGTCTGTGTCAAGTTGGGGCTGTCAGGGAATTCATGCTGATTCCCCGCCGGTGTCTATTGCTTCCTCTACTCCTTCGGAAGTTCCTGAGTATTTGTCTGATTATCAGGATGTATTCAGTGAGTCCAGATCCAGTGCTCTGCCTCCTCATAGGGACTGTGACTGCGCCATAGATTTGATTCCAGGTAGTAAATTTCCTAAGGGAAGATTATTTAATCTGTCGGTACCTGAGCATACCACAATGCGTTCGTATATCAAGGAGTCTCTGGAGAAGGGGCATATCCGTCCATCCTCTTCCCCTCTTGGTGCGGGATTCTTTTTCGTGGCCAAGAAGGACGGATCTTTGAGACCTTGTATTGACTATCGGCTACTGAATAAAATCACTGTAAAATTTCAGTATCCTTTGCCTCTGTTGTCGGACTTGTTTGCCCGGATTAAGGGTGCCAAGTGGTTCACCAAGATAGACCTTCGTGGTGCATACAACCTTGTGCGCATTAAGCAAGGTGATGAATGGAAGACTGCATTTAATACGCCCGAAGGTCATTTTGAGTACTTGGTGATGCCTTTTGGGCTTTCTAATGCTCCCTCAGTATTTCAGTCCTTTATGCATGATATTTTCCGGAAGTATCTGGATAAATTTATGATTGTTTATCTGGACGATATTCTGGTTTTCTCTGAAGATTGGGACTCACATGTGGAGCAGGTCAGGATGGTGTTTCAGGTTTTGCGTGAGAATGCCTTGTTTGTTAAAAGCTCAAAGTGTCTCTTTGGAGTACAGAAAGTTCCCTTTTTGGGGTTCATTTTTTCCCCTTCTGCTGTGGAGATGGACCCAGTCAAGGTCCGAGCTATTCATGAGTGGACTCAACCCACGTCAGTTAAGAGTCTTCAGAAGTTCTTGGGTTTTGCTAACTTCTACCGTCGTTTTATCGCTAATTTCTCTAGCGTTGTTAAACCTTTGACGGATATGACCAAGAAAGGTTCTGATGTAGCTAACTGGGCTCCTGCTGCCGTGGAGGCGTTCCAGGAGTTGAAGCGCCGGTTTACTTCGGCGCCTGTTTTGTGCCAGCCTGATGTCTCACTTCCCTTTCAGGTCGAAGTGGATGCTTCTGAGATTGGGGCAGGGGCCGTTTTGTCACAGAGAGGCCCTGGTTGCTCGGTAATGAGACCATGTGCTTTCTTCTCTAGGAAGTTTTCGCCTGCTGAGCGGAATTATGATGTGGGCAATCGGGAATTACTGGCCATGAAGTGGGCATTTGAGGAGTGGCGTCATTGGCTCGAGGGTGCTAAGCATCGTGTGGTGGTCTTGACTGATCACAAAAATTTGATGTATCTCGAGTCTGCTAAACGCTTGAATCCTAGACAGGCCCGCTGGTCATTGTTTTTCTCCCGTTTTGACTTTGTGGTCTCGTATTTACCAGGTTCAAAGAATGTGAAAGCTGATGCTCTTTCAAGGAGCTTTGTGCCTGACTCTCCTGGAGTCACAGAACCTGTTGGTATTCTTAAAGAAGGAGTTATTTTCTCAGCCATTTCTCCTGATTTGCGACGTGTGTTGCAGAGATTTCAAGCTGGTAGACCTGACTCTTGTCCACCTGACAGACTGTTTGTTCCTGATAAGTGGACCAGCAGAGTCATTTCCGAGGTTCATTCCTCGGTCTTGGCAGGTCATCCGGGAATTTTTGGCACCAGAGATCTGGTGGCTAGGTCATTTTGGTGGCCTTCCTTGTCACGGGATGTACGGTCATTTGTGCAGTCCTGTGGGACTTGTGCTCGAGCTAAGCCTTGCTGTTCCTGTGCCAGCGGGTTGCTCTTGCCCTTGCCTGTCCCGAAGAGGCCTTGGACACATATTTCCATGGATTTCATTTCTGATCTCCCGGTGTCTCGGGGTATGTCTGTCATCTGGGTGGTATGTGATCGCTTTTCAAAAATGGTCCATTTGGTGCCTTTGCCTAAGCTGCCTTCCTCTTCCGATCTGGTTCCTGTGTTCCTTCAGAATGTGGTTCGTTTACACGGCATTCCTGAGAATATTGTGTTTGACAGAGGATCCCAGTTTGTTTCCAGGTTCTGGCGATCCTTTTGTGCTAGGATGGGCATTGATTTATTGTTCTCGTCTGCCTTTCATCCTCAGACTAATGGACAAACTGAGCGAACTAATCAGACTCTGGAAGCTTACTTGAGGTGTTTTGTTTCGGCAGATCAGGATGATTGGGTGACCTTCTTGCCGTTGGCTGAGTTTGCCCTAAATAATCGGGCTAGTTCCGCTTCTTTGGTTTCGCCATTTTTCTGCAACTCTGGTTTCCATCCTCGTTTTTCCTCGGGACATGTGGAGCCTTCTGACTGTCCTGGGGTAGATTCTGTGGTGGATAGGTTGCAGCAGATCTGGAATCATGTGGTGGACAACTTGAAGTTGTCACAGGAGAAGGCTCAGCGTTTTGCCAACCGCCGCCGCGGTGTGGGTCCCCGACTTCGTGTTGGGGATTTGGTGTGGCTGTCTTCTCGATTTGTTCCTATGAAGGTCTCCTCTCCTAAATTTAAGCCTCGCTTCATCGGTCCTTACAAGATATTGGAAATCCTTAATCCTGTGTCCTTTCGCTTGGATCTTCCGGTTTCGTTTGCCATTCACAACGTGTTCCATAGGTCTTTGTTACGACGCTACGTTGTGCTTGTGGTTCCTTCTGCTGAGCCTCCTGCTCCGGTGTTGGTTGAGGGCGAGTTGGAGTACGTGGTGGAGAAGATCTTGGATTCTCGTCTCTCCAGGCGGAGGCTTCAGTATTTGGTCAAGTGGAAGGGTTATGGTCAGGAGGATAATTCCTGGGTGGTTGCCTCTGATGTGCATGCGGCCGATTTGGTTCGTGCCTTTCACGCTGCTCATCCTGATCGCCCTGGTGGTCTTGGTGAGGGTTCGATGACCCCTCCTTAAGGGGGGGGTACTGTTGTGAATTAGACTTTTTTGGCTCCCTCTAGTGGTTACTAGTGATATTACTCTGGGATTTCCTTCCCTCTGTCTGCACCCAGCTGGGTCGTTACTTCAGGGGTGTTGCTATATAAACCTCCTGGAACCTTAGTCCAGTGCCTGGCATCGGTGTTATCAGACACATTCTGTTTGCTCCTGTTTGCTGGTCCTGGTTCGTGTTAAATTAAGCTAAGTCTTGCTTCTTTGTTTTTTGGGTTATTTGTTTGCTATCATTTTTGTCCAGCTTGTACTAAATGTGATTCCTGACCTTGCTGGAAGCTCTAGGGGGCTGGTGTTCTCCCCCCGGGCCGTTAGACGGTTCGGGGGTTCTTGAATTTCCAGTGTGGATATTTTTGATAGGATTTTTTGCTGACCATATAAGTTATCTTTCTATATTCTGCTATTAGCTAGTGGGCCTCTCTTTGCTAAATTCCTAGCTCATTCTTATGTTTGTCTTTTCCTCTTACCTCACCGTTATTATTTGTGGGGGGCTTCTATCCAACTTTTTGGGGTATTTCCTCTGGAGGCAAGAAAGGTCTTTCTTTTCCCTTCTAGGGGTAGTTAGCTCTCCGGCTGGCGCGAGACGTCTAGGATCAACGTAGGAACGTTCCCCGGCTGCTGGTATTTGTGGTGCTAGGATTAGTTATATGGTCAGCCCAGTTACCACTGCCCTATGAGCTGGTTTTCTGTATTTACTGACTTAGCATTATTCCTGAGACCCTCAGCCATTGGGGTCATAACATATATGTAATCAAGCAATAGTGAATACACCACCTACGTAACCTCAGTAAACATTGCACTAAATGCTCGATCATTGAGTAAAAATATTTACAAAATTGGGTTAGAAATCATTGTCCTTTGTAACCAGGGCATGTGCCGCTGAGAACAATGACAATTTTTCTGACCATCCTTTACACATATTTAATGCACTCAATCTATATAAACATGCTATTAAACAACCACCTATTGGCAAACATGTAGCCAATCAACAGTCATTTAGCAACTCAAGTTGGCTTGTGTAGACCTGCATCGTCTCCCATGCTACCCTCCATGTAGTAATAATGTCCCCCATTGTGGCTCTGCTTACACTATAATGTCTCTGTGATGATAATCACTACTTATGGACACATCGTGAGAATGGGAAGTCAGAGAGTCCAAGGTCAAAATCCAGGAAGGTAGGCCATTAACAGAGGGGTGAGATAAAGGCATAGTCTGGTCACAGTCCAGGGTCAGAAAACAAATCAAAACAAAGGGGCTAAGCAAAGGGATGGTCAAAGGCAAATCCAAGGTCGAACAACAAAGATCAAAATACTAGAACTCAAAGTGCAGAACAAACACACAACAAACTAAAAAGAGCTACAACTGGCAGAGATTAGAATCTCCTATGTACAAGAATCTAACTACTGTAATACTGCTCCTATGTACAAGAATATAACTACTATAATACTGCCCCCTATGTACAGGAATATAACTACTATAATAATGCCCTCTATGTACAGGAATATAACTACTATAATACTGCTCCTATGTACAAGAATATAACTACTATAATACTGCCCCTATGTACAAGAATATAACTACTATAATACTGCTCCTATGTACAAGAATATAACTACTATAATACTGCTCCTATGTACAGGAATATAACTACTATAATACTGCTCCCTATGTACAAGAATATAACTACTATAATACTGCCCCTATGTACAAGAATATAACTACTATAATACTGCCCCTATGTACAAGAATATAACTACTATAATACTGCTCCTATGTACAAGAATATAACTACTATAATACTGCTCCTATGTACAAGAATATAACTACTATAATACTGCTCCTATGTACAAGAATATAACTACTATAATACTGCTCCCTATGTACAAGAATATAACTACTATAATACTGCCCCTATGTACAAGAATATAACTACTATAATACTGCTCCTATGTACAAGAATATAACTACTATAATACTGCCCCTATGTACAAGAATATAACTACTATAATACTGCTCCCTATGTACAAGAATATAACTACTATAATACTGCCCCTATGTACAAGAATATAACTACTATAATGCTGCCTCTATGTACAGGAATATAACTACTATAATACTGCCTCTATGTACAGGAATATAACTACTATAATACTGCCTCTATGTACAGGAATATAACTACTATAATACTGCTCCTATGTACAAGAATATAACTACTATAATACTGCCCCCTATGTACAGGAATATAACTACTATAATACTGCCCCTATGTACAAGAATATAACTACTATAATACTGCGCCTATGTACAAGAATATAACTACTATAATACTGCCCCTATGTACAAGAATATAACTACTATAATACTGCTCCTATGTACAAGAATATAACTACTATAATACTGCCCCCTATGTACAGGAATATAACTACTATAATACTGCCTCTATGTACAGGAATATAACTACTATAATACTGCTCCTATGTACAAGAATATAACTACTATAATACTGCCCCTATGTACAAGAATCTAACTACTATAATACTGCTCCTATGTACAAGAATATAACTACTATAATACTGCTCCTATGTACAAGAATATAACTACTATAATACTGTTCCCTATGTACAAGAATATAACTACTATAATACTGCTCCTATGTACAAGAATATAACTACTATAATACTGCCCCTATATACAAGAATATAACTACTATAATACTGCCCCTATGTACAAGAATATAACTACTATAATACTGCCCCTATATACAAGAATATAACTACTATAAAACTGCCCCATGTACAAGAATATAACTACTATAATACTGCTCCTGTGTACAAGAATATAACTACTATAATACTGCCCCTATGTACAAGAATATAACTACTATAATACTGCCCCCTATGTAGAAGAATATAACTACTAGAATACTGCCCCTATATACAAGAATATAACTACTATAAAACTGCCCCTATGTACAAGAATATAAGTACTATAATACTGTCCCTATGTACAAGAATATAAGTACTATAATACTGCCCCTATGTACAAGAATATAACTACTATAATACTGCTCCCTATGTACAAGAATATAACTACTATAATACTGCTCCTATGTACAAGAATATAACTACTATAATACTGCCCCTATGTACAAGAATATAACTACTATAATACTGCTCCTATGTACAAGAATATAACTACTATAATACTGCTCCTATGTACAGGAATATAACTACTATAATACTGCTCCCTATGTACAAGAATATAACTACTATAATACTGCCCCTATGTACAAGAATATAACTACTATAATACTGCTCCTATGTACAAGAATATAACTACTATAATACTGCTCCTATGTACAAGAATATAACTACTATAATACTGCTCCTATGTACAAGAATATAACTACTATAATACTGCTCCCTATGTACAAGAATATAACTACTATAATACTGCCCCTATGTACAAGAATATAACTACTATAATACTGCTCCTATGTACAAGAATATAACTACTATAATACTGCCCCTATGTACAAGAATATAACTACTATAATACTGCTCCCTATGTACAAGAATATAACTACTATAATACTGCCCCTATGTACAAGAATATAACTACTATAATGCTGCCTCTATGTACAGGAATATAACTACTATAATACTGCCTCTATGTACAGGAATATAACTACTATAATACTGCCTCTATGTACAGGAATATAACTACTATAATACTGCTCCTATGTACAAGAATATAACTACTATAATACTGCCCCCTATGTACAGGAATATAACTACTATAATACTGCCCCTATGTACAAGAATATAACTACTATAATACTGCGCCTATGTACAAGAATATAACTACTATAATACTGCCCCTATGTACAAGAATATAACTACTATAATACTGCTCCTATGTACAAGAATATAACTACTATAATACTGCCCCCTATGTACAGGAATATAACTACTATAATACTGCCTCTATGTACAGGAATATAACTACTATAATACTGCTCCTATGTACAAGAATATAACTACTATAATACTGCCCCTATGTACAAGAATCTAACTACTATAATACTGCTCCTATGTACAAGAATATAACTACTATAATACTGCTCCTATGTACAAGAATATAACTACTATAATACTGTTCCCTATGTACAAGAATATAACTACTATAATACTGCTCCTATGTACAAGAATATAACTACTATAATACTGCCCCTATATACAAGAATATAACTACTATAATACTGCCCCTATGTACAAGAATATAACTACTATAATACTGCCCCTATATACAAGAATATAACTACTATAAAACTGCCCCTATGTACAAGAATATAACTACTATAATACTGCTCCTGTGTACAAGAATATAACTACTATAATACTGCCCCTATGTACAAGAATATAACTACTATAATACTGCCCCCTATGTAGAAGAATATAACTACTAGAATACTGCCCCTATATACAAGAATATAACTACTATAAAACTGCCCCTATGTACAAGAATATAAGTACTATAATACTGTCCCTATGTACAAGAATATAAGTACTATAATACTGCCCCTATGTACAAGAATATAACTACTATAATACTGCTCCCTATGTACAAGAATATAACTACTATAATACTGCTCCTATGTACAAGAATATAACTACTATAATACTGCCCCTATGTACAAGAATATAACTACTATAATACTGCTCCTATGTACAAGAATATAACTACTATAATACTGCTCCGATGTACAAGAATATAACTACTATAATACTGCCCCTATGTACAAGAATATAACCACTATAATACTGCCTCCTAGGTACAAGAATATAACTACTATAATACTGCCCCTATGTACAAGAATATAACTACTATAATACTGCTCCTATGTATGTAGATCACTATATACAGCTCCCAGTGTTGGGCACAGTTGTGACCTCGCTTGCTGTGTGCGTTGCTGACAGTTATAATTATAGTAAATTATCTTTCAGAAGTGACATCTCTTCTCACTATGTAAACACCATTGTTCTCCGTGTTTTGTAGGTGCCGGTGTAACAATACCATGTAGCATTCTTTATGGATCACTGTGATGTATTGAATGCTACTATACTATACTTTACAGTTGTAGATTGTTGGTAAAAAAGTATCAACTGTTTTATTCTTTTCTTCCTTTTAAGAACTAGAAGGATTTTAGGAGGTAGAGAAGCTTCATTATGTAAGTGGAGTTGTTAAAAATCTTTTACTGGGAAAGCTAGTTTACAACAATAGTTGACATTAGAACACATTATTTGCCCGAGAGATTCTGCTCTTTTGTTTTAGCACTTTGTTGTGATCTCGGCACCACCACAGTCATGTCTGACGTCAAAGTTTTCTGAAAGTTTTAAGTGACCAAATTCACTTCTCACATCCACCAGTAGGGAGCAACATGATAAATTGATGCTTTTGTTCTTTTTGGGGGGTTGTTTAGGGAATGGAAATTGTGTACAGTCATGCTGCAGTACCCATTTGGAGTACAACATCTGATTCTTTTGTGGTGCAGTTGAAAACTAATGTGTGATGTTTATGGAGAGTATTGTGTGAATCTTTGCTCTTAAAGGGAACCTGTCAGCAGGATTGTGCACAGTAACCTACAGACAGTGTCAGATCGGCACCACTATATATAATCAGTGCACCACACACACCAACCCCACCTCAGGGCACAAGAATCTCATTAACAAAAAGCTGGAAATAAAGATTAAAAAACAAAATAAGATGGATTTCATAATCCCAGGTATCATTGTAATCAGTATATCGGCGCCGACCTGACACTGCCTGTAGGTTACTGAGCACAATCCTGCTGACAGGTTCCCTTTAAAAGTTTCAAAAAGCAAAATAGCTTAAAAATAAGTATCTGTAAATTTGTATCAATTTACTAAACATTGTGCGCTTTTGTTGATCAATTTGGACCAAAATTTGTCAAGACGTAAGACAATGCAAAAAATAAATGAATTAAAAAAAACAAACAGTGAATGATGAATCGGGATTATAGTGTTTCAACTCTTCACCATTTTCAGAATTTCCGACTGAACTTTCTATCCAGCGGTTGAAAACTTTTTCTGACCCAGTTTTGATAACTGATGAAAGTTTGTTGCAATGTATCAATCTGTTAAACTCTCAGTGGACTAAAAACAGCAGGATTGATCACTCTCCGTGCTTCCTGTGGCTTTGCTACATTGTATCTGTAAACTTAGGAGCTATCGCATTACTCTGGAGTCCAAACCGGTCATCAGCATTAGGGCTCATACTCACTTGCGAGAAAAAAAACGGTCCGTAATCTGGACCAAAAAAAATTGGATGCAAACTATGTGATTGTCATGCAAGTTCAATGCGATTTTTAATCGCACCATACATTTTACATCCGTATGACATCCGTATGCAATGCGCTTTTTTTCCTCTGCAACTATTTTTTTACAATCATTTACAGGACCATTTACAGTGTTCTATGCCACAGAATGGTGAGGTCTCTGTAAAAAATGGACGGAAAATGGATGGTCCGTATTCCGTGGGTTTTTTTTATCGCACCCATTGACTTGCATTGGCAAGACTCGCAGCATGCTGCGAATTTTTTTTCAGTCCGATTTCGGCTGAGAAAAAAATCGCAAATGAGATGTCACCTATTGAATAACATTGGTCCGAGTGCAATCTGATTTTTTTTTATCGGATTGCACTCATCCGTTTTGCTTGCAAGTGAGTATGAGCCCTTAGATGCAGAAAATCGAAGACTTATCAAATGTAGCAAGCCATGTGTGAGATTTACACAGTGCATAAGTTACCGTTTTCTGTACTTAATCTAGAAAATACTGAAGAATTGAAACACAAATATGCAAGAAATTGCAGAACTTTAGTTTAGAAAATGATTAACATGTATGTACAAAATGATTCAGATTTATTCACAATACACCGGATGACCCCTTTAGAAATATGAGCAATTTCTTGATAACTTGCAGGATACATCACTGCCAACAGTTGCTCTTCTCTGCCAGCAGGTGGAGACACAGTGTGCATATTGTACTGTATACTGTATATATGGACAGCAGTGTTTGCAGGGGGCGCGCTGATTGCATGGGACATGCACCCTATTATTAGCCGCCTGGAAAATTGGTAGTGTAACATTTACTTTCTGGTTAGCAGGTTAAGCAGGTACAACCACTGGGAAAAAGGAAACATGAATATTATCTCTGCTCCCTGGAAACACTGTAATCTGTGATTTCTAGGCTTCTGTATACTGTGTAGGCGCAGGTTAATGCTGACCAGATTAACAGAACTGTGCAGAAACCCACCAGACCCCCAGTGATGTATATTTCATATGTCTCAGTATAGCCACAAGTCTGCGCCGCATACTGCCGGCATTTCAATTCTCATCAATCCTCTAAATCCAAATTTGCATATGCATTTGCTTTCACGCCAGGGCCGGACTGGGACTAAAATTCAGCCCTGGCATTTGAAGTTACACAGGCCCACTTGTCACATGGTGACTGTATAATATCTTTGTACATTTGTAGGCAGGGCCGGTTTTAGGCAAAGTGGGGCCCTAGTCAAAGTTTAAAATGGGGCCCAAAATGCTAACATATTGCACATCACACAGAAGCATTTCGGTTGTATTTACGTGCACTGAGTTCAGGCCGCTAAATGAGTTTGATCGACAATACTGAAGTTGTTCAACGCTTGTTTCCCGGCCTCTTTCCACCGTCTGAGAAAGAATGATGGGACAGAACGATCACTAACAGATCACTAACAGATCACCACACAGTATCATGTTATCAGCAGCACATCTACAGTTTACAGCGGTGATGTGCTGCTGAGAACAATGATTTTTGTTCCAGCAAAAACAATCTGAATATGCAGCATTTTACTTGTTTAGTAAAATACACCCAATAGTCCTCCATATATTATAATGTGCTCCACAGTCCTCCATATAGTATAATACACTCCCTATAGTCCTCCATATATTAAAATACACTGCTCAGTCCTCCACATAGTATAATACACTCCTCATAGTCCTCCATATATTATAATGTGCTCCACAGTCCTCCATATAGTCCTCCATATATTAAAATACACTGCTCAGTCCTCCACATAGTATAACACACTCCCTATAGTCCTCCATATATTATAATGTGCTCCACAGTCCTCCATATATTAAAATACACTGCTCAGTCCTCCACATAGTATAATACACTCCTCATAGTGCTCCATATAGTATAATGCACTCCTCATAGTGCTCCATATAGTATAATGCACCGCCATAGTCATCCATGTAGTACAATTCACTTCCCATAGTATAATGCACCCCATAGTTCTTCATATAGTATAACGTATTCCCCAATACAGTATAATGCAGCCACCACCCTACAGAATATAATGCGGCAACCACAGAGTATAATGCAGCCACCCCACAGAGTATAATGCAGCCACCCCACAGAGTATAATGTAACCCCATAGAATATAATACAGCCCACCTCCCCATAATATATAATGTAGCCCCCATAGAATATAATCCAGCCCCCCATAGTGTATAACACATCCTCCCCCATAGTATATAACCCAACCTCCCCCATAGAATATAATATACCCCCACAATAGTATATACCACAGCCACATAGTACATAACATGGCCTCCCCATAGAAGATAATATACTCCTCATAGTATATAGCAAAGCCCGCATAGTATATAGCACAGCCCGCATAGTAGATAACACAGCCCACACAGCAGTATACAGCACAGCCCACACAGTAATATATACAGCACAGCTCACACAGTAGTATATACAGCACAGCTCACACAGTAGTATATACAGCACAGCCCGCACAGTGGTATATACAGCACAGCCCGCACAGTGGTATATACAGCACAGCCCACACAGTGGTATATCCAGCACAGCCTGCACAGTGGTATATCCAGCACAGCCCGCACAGTGGTATATACAGCACAGCCCGCACAGTGGTATATACAGCACAGCCCGCACAGTGGTATATCCAGCACAGCCCGCACAGTGGTCTATCCAGCACAGCCCGCACAGTGGTATATCCAGCACAGCCCGCACAGTGGTATATACAGCACAGCCTGCACAGTGGTATATAGAGCACAGCCCGCACAGTGGTATATCCAGCACAGCCAACACAGTGGTATATCCAGCAAAGCCCGCACAGTGGTATATACAGCAGAGCCCGCACAGTGGTATATCCAGCACAGCCAACACAGTGGTATATCCAGCACAGCCCGCACAGTGGTATATACAGCAGAGCCCGCACAGTGGTATATCCAGCACAGCCAACACAGTGGTATATCCAGCACAGCCCGCACAGTGGTATATACAGCACAGCCCGCACAGTGGTATATCCAGCACAGCCCGCACAGTGGTATATCCGGCACAGCCCGCACAGTGGTATATACAGCACAGCCCGCACAGTGGTATATCCATCACAGCCCGCACAGTGGTATATCCAGCACAGTCCGCACAGTGGTATATACAGCACAGCCCGCACAGTGGTATATACAGCACAGCCCGCACAGTGGTATATACAGCACAGCCCGCACAGTGGTATATACAGCACAGCCCGCACAGTGGTATATACAGCACAGCCCGCACAGTGGTATATCCAGCACAGTCCGCACAGTGGTATATACGGCACAGCCCGCACAGTGGTATATCCAGCACAGCCCGCACAGTGGTATATACAGCACAGCCCGCACAGTGGTATATCCAGCACAGCCCGCACAGTGGTATATCCAGCACAGCCCGCACAGTGGTATATCCAGCACAGCCCGCACAGTGGTATATCCAGCACAGCCCGCACAGTGGTATATACAGCACAGCCCGCACAGTGGTATATACAGCACAGCCCGCACAGTGGTATATCCAGCACAGCCCGCACAGTGGTATATCCAGCACAGCCCGCACAGTGGTATATCCAGCACAGCCCGCACAGTGGTATATCCAGCACAGCCCGCACAGTGGTATATACGGCACAGCCCGCACAGTGGTATATCCAGCACAGCCCGCACAGTGGTATATCCATCACAGCCCGCACAGTGGTATATCCAGCACAGCCCGCACAGTGGTATATACGGCACAGCCCGCACAGTGGTATATACAGCACAGCCCGCACAGTGGTATATACGGCACAGCCCGCATCTCTCCTCCTCCCCCCCGAGAATGTCCCCACAGTCCAGTAAAAAAAAACAAAAAAACACTCTCCTTACCTCTCCTCTTGCCCGCGTTGCTTCCTGCTCCTGTCTTGGTGGCTGCAGTCTGCCCGGGACACAGCAGGTGCGCGATGATATGACATCATCGCGCACCCGCAGTGTCAGAGGCAGAGCGGGGAATGACGGGAGAGGGAGCGTCTGTAGACGCTCTCTCCTCCATCATTGCATTTAACTGTCGACGCCGGTATAGTTGAATGCGGCGGCAGGGATGGTGAGTCGGCGGCGGCGGGGGGAGGCGGATCGAGTGGCCCACGACTGGCACCGGCCCTTTTGGCATTTGCCAGAAGTGCCCGATGGCCAGTCCGGCCCTGTTTCACGCCGCACTACTGGTATCAGCAGTTTCTGGATCTGTTTGCTTAGAAGTTCCACCATGCATGTAAGAGTGACTGCAGCTTCTAGGTCCTTGATGTTACTTTTAAAGTCCCTTATTTTTCTCAAGTCAAAGGTCAAAGCTGAGAACACCTTATCATAGGAAATTAGAAAATCACAGGTTCGTAGGAAAGGTGATCAATATCAAAGTAGTGGTGAAGCTGTTTATACACAATTGGTTTTCTTTAAAAAATCCACACGAGTTGATCAGATTATTACTTTAATAAGATCCTTTTTTCTTTACCTTTAGAACTAAAGATATGAAGTTGTAGCTGCCTTTAACTGCCACTAGGTGGCGATCACTTCACACAGATTTATTGTTTTATCTCATTTCATTGGGAGCTCCCCCTAGAGGCAGCTGCGGGCAAATCAAATTCTACTATTTACAGTATGGCGGAGCTCAAACACCAAACCCATGGAGAGCCCCTGCATCCTGAATGAGAAGGAAAACATACAGAGTCAGTGCAGCAGTTCATTGTGTTGGTAACGGTGCAGGTTGGCATTTCTACATTTTGTGCCCGTTGCTGTTTGTGTACAGGGGACTGTTTACAGTTGGGACATTGTCAGCGATAACAGGTCTGATTTACTCCTGTGCACTTAAGTGTAATATTGACTTCATCATCTGCCAATATGTGTGCCAAGAGGTCAGAGGCGTCTCCCCGGACCAGCAAACAAACACCCTTCCCTGATGACATTATAAGACTTGGTGACATTAACCAGGAAGCTTAAGATTAAACTGATTCATTCTTGCATTATCTCCCAAATCTGTGTCTTGCCTTACATTACTGATCCTGTACTGATCGGGATTTATATCCTGTATTATACTCCAGAGCTGCACTCACTATTCTGCTGGTGCAGTCACTGTGTACATACATTACATTACTGATCCTGAGTTACATCCTGTATTATACCCCAGAGCTGCACTCACTATTCTGCTGGTGCAGTCACTATGTACATACATTACATTACTGATCCTGAGTTACATTCTGTATTATGCTCCAGAGCTGCACTCACTATTCTGCTGGTGCAGTCACTGTGTACATACATTACATTACTGATCCCGAGTTACATCCCGTATTATACTCCAGAGCTGCACTCACTATTCTGCTGGTGCAGTCACTGTGTACATACATTACATTACTGATCCTGAGTTACCTCCTGTATTATACTCCAGAGCTGCGCTCACTATTCTGCTGGTGCAGTCACTGTGTACATGCATTACATTACTGATCCTGAGTTACATCCTGTATTATACTCCAGAGCTGCGCTCACTATACTGCTGGTGCAGTCACTGTGTACATGCATTACATTACTGATCCTGAGTTACATCCTGTATTATACTCCAGAGCTGCACTCACTATTCTGCTGGTGCAGTCACTGTGTACATACATTACATTACTGATCCTGAGTTACATCCTGTATTATACTCCAGAGCTGCACTCACTAATCTGCTGGTGCTGTCACTGTGTACATACATTACATTACTGATCCTGAGTTACATCCTGTATTATACCCCAGAGCTGCACTCACTATTCTGCTGGTGCAGTCACTATGTACATACATTACATTACTGATTCTGAGTTACATTCTGTATTATGCTCCAGAGCTGCACTCACTATTCTGCTGGTGCAGTCACTGTGTACATACATTACATTACTGATCCCGAGTTACATCCCGTATTATACTCCAGAGCTGCACTCACTATTCTGCTGGTGCAGTCACTGTGTACATACATTACATTACTGATCCTGAGTTACATCCTGTATTATACCCCAGAGCTGCACTCACTATTCTGCTGGTGCAGTCACTGTGTACATACATTACATTACTGATCCTGAGTTACATTCTGTATTATGCTCCAGAGCTGCACTCACTATTCTGCTGGTGCAGTCACTGTGTACATACATTACATCACTGATCCTGAGTTACATCCTGTATTATACTCCAGAGCTGCACTCACTATTCTGCTGGTGCAGTCACTGTGTACATACATTACATTACTGATCCTGAGTTACGTCCTGTATTATACTCCAGAGCTGCACTCACTATTCTGCAGGTGCAGTCACTGTGTACATACATTACATTACTGATCCTGAGTTACATCCTGTATTATACTCCAGAGCTGCACTCACTATTCTGCTGGTGCAGTCACTGTGTACATACATTACTGATCCTGAGTTACATCCTGTATTATACTCCAGAGCTGCACTCACTATTCTGCTGGTGCAGTCACTGTGTACATACATTACATTACTGATCCTGAGTTACATCCTGTATTATACCCCAGAGCTGCACTCACTATTCTGCTGGTCACTGTGTACATATAATACAGTTAGGAGAAGCTTCCTGGGGACATTCGGTTCTTCTAGCCTATAAGGAATAGGAAAAGGGCAAACAGAAATGTCCCCTCCTGCCCTATAATGAGGTTATTTGGATGTGCATGATTTGCATTCTTGTACCCCATCTTTTCTTTCTTTGCCTCAGGCATCTTTGTAGCAGTACAATAATCTTCAGACAGGTTTCTGATCCTGCAGCCTTTGATCCACCTTTAATTTGCAGGATCCAGTATTGCGGGTGATTGTCTTGAATCATTTGTGTGGTGTTATAGGCTGACAGCCCGTAATGCCGCTCAGTGTGGTTTCTGTGCCCTTCTGGCTGCTCGTTCTCAGATCCTTAGACATAATGGAAGGTTACCACCATGTCTGTAGGTGCAGGTCTGACTTTCCATAGCAGAGCATATGTCATAAAAGATGCAGATTTCCTGTATCACCGGAGTTGTCGGAGGAGGAGTCGGCCAATGACTCCATTCATAATGAAAAGGTTTATTTTAGATATAAATGTAGTTTCTGTGCGGCTTTCAGATTCTACAATGTGTGAAGTTCCTGAATACAGTTAAGAATCTGTTTATGGACACAAAGCTACAATGTTTATACTCACAATGGGAAAAGAAACAAAAGAAAGAAACAAAAACCTCACAATAATGAAGTTACAGAACACAAGAATGATACATTTATTATTTCACCAGGCAGGTTCTCTTCATCCGCTGTAGAACGAGTAGATTTCAGACAATCGTGAGTTGACCAGAAATTGCTCTTGAAGATACAAAGATGTGGGGTTTAGCCTTATTTACTATTGTCATGAGCTGCGCCGTCTTTTTAGTGCAAACGCATCTGACAAATCCATTATTAATTTGCGTTACAAATATCAGATGTGTCTCATTAGATTCCTTTTAAAATTGTCAAAAAAAATGTTCTGTGGATTTAACATACCTATGGTTTTTTTGCGCAAATTAGCAAGTACAGGTGTTTCTCAAAGAATTAGAATATCATCAGAGTTAATTCATTTCAGTTCTTCAATACAAAAAAATGAAACTCATTCTATAGAGTCTTTACACACAGAGTGATCTATGGAATGACTCTATAGAATATGTGAGTTTCACTTTTTCTATTGAAGAACTGAAATAAATTCACCTTTGAATGATTTAGTAATTTTGTGAGAAGCTCCTGTAAGAGAAAAATGTTTTACAATAGGATTACTTCTCTTGTGTATCCTCTGGGAAGTGACACACGGTGTGGCCTTTCTGTTTGCCTGGCGTGGTGCTGGTGTTATTTAATCAGCTGCCTGGCACTCCTCCATGCCCGCACTAATTTAGGAGCGTATGTTGGAAGGTTTAGCGCTGTTGACAGCAGGGTTCCCTGCATCGCTTTTGGCAGAATTATCCGCAGGTCACGGCTGCAATCTGTGCATTGTATGAATACTGCTCTGCTTCTTATATGCTGCAGCGCTTACTAAGGAAAAATCATGCTGTATGTAAAGCGTACCTGTACTTTCAGGCGACTGTTCAGAATAAGCTATCCTGTTTGCCCTCTCCAGGTTCTTTCTCTACTTTTCAGTTGTCTCTGTGCTACTGTGTGTAGACTAGCTGCAATAATGTCTATCATACACAGCAAAAAGAGGCATGAGTGTTTCCCGCTCTCCGTTCTCTATGTAGCACATGTTCAGAAACAGCAGAAGCAGCATAGACAACATTATATAGACATACAGAGCAGTGTAGCTGTAAATCCAGCACTGGGAGGAGCCATAGCACAAACCAGCAAGCAGCAGCACGAAGGATATTATACAGCAATACTGAGCAGTGTAACTGTGAATCCAGCACTGGAAGGAGCCATAACACAAATCAGCAAGCAGCAGCATGGAAAATATTATACAGCAATACTGAGCAGTGTTGCTGTGAATGCAGCACTGGATTTAGCTATAACACTAAGTAGCAAGCAGCAGCATGGAGGACATTTTACAGCATTGTTGAACAGTGTAGCTGTGAATCCAGCTATGGGATGAGCTATAACACTAGCAAGCAGCAGCATGGAGAATATTATACAGTTGTACTGATCGGTGCAGCTGTGAATCCAGCACTGGAGTGAGCTATAACACTAACAAGCAAGCAACAGCAGTATGGAGGATATTCTACAGTAATACTGTGCAGTATAGCTGTGAATCTAGCACTGGATTGAGCTATAACACTAACTAGCAAGCAGCTAGTACTGAGCAGTTTATCTGTGAATCCAGCACCATAGTGATATAAAACCACCTACTAGAAAGGAGCAGCATGGTTGGTTTTGGTGCTTCTTTCTGCTCATCCCTCATCCTCCTTTCTTCAAAGATTTCAATAGGTAGCAGATTGTGAGTCCTCGTGGGCAGAGTCCTCTCTCCTCCTCCACCAGTCGGTGACTCGTTTTGTTTGAGATTATTGTACTCGGTTTTTTTTATGTGTACCCCTTTTCACATGTAAAGCGTCATAAAAAAAGGAAGAAAGAAGAAAGAAAGAAGAAGAATTAGCAGCAATCTTTGTCCCCCCTCCTGTGACCTGGCAGTCCATCATTTCTTGACCAAGTCAGACAAGTAGGAGAAGTGGCTCATAAGGGAAGAAAGAAGCAGATGCCTATGACAAGATGTTTTTTATAAGTTGTCTAACATGCCTTTGGAGCGCCCCCACTGCCGCAGGGCCGAGGGGTACCCGGTACCGGGCCTGTGAGTCTCTGCTCTGGGGTTGTCACGGTGGCTAGGCCCAGTCCGTGACCCTGCCGAGGGGCGCACAATGAATGATGTGACGGGTGACGGCGGTGATGCTGTAGTAGTGCGGTGCAGTAAATAACGAGGACACCAGGTTGCAGTCTCTTTACCTCTTTACTGAAGATCTCTGGGTCCTCAGTCCGGAGTCCAGATCACCAGGCTGCGCAAGTCCGGCCGGTCCAATGGCACCTCCAGAGCTCTCTTCACAGGTGGAAATCTGTGCCTTCCTTCTAGCGCTATGTGTTGCGGTCCTTCCCTGCTGTGCTTACAGAAAGTCCCCACAACCGTTGTGTCTGTTTCTTAAGTTCCCTCACAACTCGATTAGATGATGTTCTGCTAATCCTCCGTCCCTCCCTGGTGTTCTGGTTGGGACGGCACCCGTATGACGGGTAGGCTCGGAGCTCTTCCGGGACCCTAGAGTCGCCCCTCTCCACAAGTTGCCCCCCAAGACTGCATAGGTGATGTAAGTTAGACAGCCCGCCTTAGACTGACTGTCCTGCCGCTGTTTGGAGTATTGCTTGAAGCTGAATGTTGTAATACTTCCTCGGCGTTCCGGCCACCGGTTGTGCGCCTCAGTAGGATGTTGCTTCGGTCTTACAGCACGACTCCTACTGGTATTCTCCTATCGCGTGATCCCGTTTCTCACTCAGCACAATCTATCTCTCTTCTAGTCCTTCCTTGGGCACCGCCGCTATGCTGAGCAGGCACGGTCCCGTTACGTTCGTTCAAGTTGCCAAGCCTCTGTCAGGATCCCACCCCTGACAGAGACCCTACTGTATCTTCCCCCACAACACCCTCTGCCACAAGGTGTTGCCTGGTTCCAACCCAGTCAGCTTTCTGATCTAACTTCCTGCCTGACCCCCAGTTTACCCACTATGGTGGGGAGTGGCCTAGTGAATAGAACCCTTAGCTCCCCCCGGAGGCCCAGCTGTGAAGTGTATTGGTGTCTGTGATACCTGATCAGATGAACTCCTTCAGTGCCATCGGACGCACCATAGCTCCCCATAGTGGCGGAGCCACAGTACTGCAACGACCAGGACTCTGGGGCGCTGCACCTTTGTACTTTTTTTATTTTATGCGAAGTTTGCTGTAACACCAGTGACCAGTTAATGGGATCGTGTCACCGAGCTTCACCTCCACCGGAGCAGAGTCATCCAGAAATGGGCACAGATTCACCCCTAAACCTTTATCTCATGAATATCCTAAAGACAAGAGCTCCGCGTCTGGTTACTACAGTTCCATGCACTTCAGTACAGGTGGGCTGAGGAGCCATAGGGGTGCGGCGATAGCAGGGGGCGACTTGGATGTGTGCACCATGGGGTGAGACCATGGGGACAGTCCGCCCCGGCCATCTTTCCTGGTGTGGGCCTTCTCAGCTTCTGCACCTGTTTTCCTGCATTTTCTCCATTGCGTCTCCCATAAGCCCCCTCTATCCACAGGATGAAAGCTGCCCCCCTCCCACTACAACCATTATTAGTGTTTGTGGAAAGTCCCTATGCCAGCTGCTGAGATCCTCCGGCACAGTCCGCGAGAGAATCATCGGTCTCCCAGCCTGTGATAACACGCCGGACCCCAGCGCACTACAATTACCTTCTCCTCGCGCATTCATCTCCGTCCACTACACATTCTCCACCTCCATTTACTTGCTGTCAATGAATAGATACATTTTTGTCTGCATCAAGAGCTGTGGCGTAAAGATCGCGGTCACAGAGGGTGCGACCGACCCCCCGACCAAGGACGCACATTCAGCTGAAATGTATTGTGGAGCAGAGACCCGCTGACTCCCTGCACCGCGATACTGAGTGCCAGCCAATCAGAGGCCGCAGCCGACGTCAGCGTTCAAGTCACTTTCTGTCGTTTGCACGCTGAAGTCAGCTGCCATCTTCTGCGCCGGCCACAGAGGATGCCGCACCTTCTGGGAACCGGGGACGGTAAAAATTATTATTATTTTTTTTTTTTATTTGTTGGCCCAGAACAGGGACATTATAATTGAAAAAGGCCCAAGATTGGGGACATTATACCAGGAAGGGAACCAGGATGGAGAGATTACAGCAGGGTGGGGGACATTATACCAGGAAGGTGCCCAGGATGGGGACATTATATCAGAAAGGGGCCCAGGATGGAGAGATTACACCAGGAAGGAAACCAAGATGGAGCCATTATACCAGGATTGGAGATTACTACTGGAAGGGGCCCAGGATGGAGACATTATACCAGAAAGGGGTCCAGGATGGAGACATTATATCAGAAAAGGGAGATATTATACCAGAACTGGGGATATTAGGAAGGGGCCCATGATGGAGACATTATACCAGGATTGGGGACATTATACCGGGAAGGGACACAGGATGGAGACATTACACCAGGAAGGGGTCCAGGATGGAGACATTATATCAGGAAAGGGAGATATTATACCAGGATTGGGGACATTATACCGGGAAGGGGCACAGGATGGAAACATTACACCAGGAAAGGGAACCCAAGATGGAGAAATTTAGTTGTAGGTTTCCAGCTTCTGAATTTAAACCACAATGTTCTTATTCACTGACAGCAAGAAGAGATCTTGAAGAGTGTGAGCAGATGTCGATTTGCATATTTTAAGAAACAAAGAAGCATTAAATCTGTAGTCAACGAAAATAAAACAAATTATTGTCTAATACGGGGATGAGGCCATAAATGGAGACTATGGTGCGACCCCCCACAATTTGTGGCCACATACACAGTGATTTGGAGTCCATGTGCTTCACCTGAACGTGCCCCTTCCAGTAGTAATGTCCCTCATCCTGGTGTAACGTCTCCGCAGGTAATAGTGCATGCCCTGCGCTATATAGGTTCCTGTAGGAATGACCTGAGGACTAATGTGTTTATTTCAGGAGGAAATGCTCATCAGGTAATGGTGACCTCATCTGCAAGTTAAAACAAATGCATTAATCCTTGTGCGAGGACCCAGCGGCACATACGACTTCCAGGAGGAGAATCTGAACTGGGAAGTGTCCAAAACATACAATTAAACACTTTACCTTACACTTAATAACCGTGTACGACATAATACCGCCTTAATTATCCCACATACACAGAAGCTGCTGCAACCTGATCGTTGTACAACAGTCCAGAGACACAATGATTACAGCTGTGATCGACCAGGAAAGATATTTTGTACCATGACCTTCTGGTTATAACATATATAATGCTGCAGTGTCTCCTACAACGCTTGTGCTGCTGCTGCACCTCTTCCCATGACTTCTAATGGAGCATATGGCCCCAATCTGACCAGTGGTTTTAGCTCAGCCGTCTCCTAATATTCACTGTATTCACTGTTGCTCTGTTTTCTATGCTTTATACTGCAGCTCTGCTCCAATAAACTTCTGCTTTGTCCCTCGCTATACTTTACACTGAAGCACTGCTCAGATAGTGTCACTCACTATGTTTTCCTCTGCATCTTTGCTCCAATAAAGGCCTACTATGAGGAATGACTTTGGCTTAGGGCGCAGTCATACAGCCGTATAAATCGGACAGGGGTCGAATAGCCGTGCGTGGACTGGCCGGTGGCTCTCCGCACCCGAGCAGGACAGTTCATGGATTTCTATGAGACTTTCACGCTTGGGTCGGGAGAGCCGCTGGCCAGTCCGTGCACTGCGTTCCGATTATACGGTCGTCTGACTGCGCCATTAGCCGCAGGCCGTGTCTGGACCAGTCTGCAATCCACGCTCCGTCTCCTAAGGGTAAGTTTCCATGGTCAGGATAATAGGCCAATTCTGCTGCTGTGTCCCCACTATGCTTTACACTGCAGCTCTGCTCCTGCTGATTGGCTGCTGGGTTTAGCAGATGCTCACAACAGTCTGAGAAAACATAGCCCTGTTCAGACTGTCCTGACTATTGCTGGTGGCTATTTGGCACTGTGACGTCAAAGCTCCTAATTATAACATTATTTATATTATTTCACCATGTAAAATTTATAGCGAGTAGAAACATGGCAACAAGTAAGACAAGTCAGTGTCACTGATGTCTGAAAGTATTCGGTCCATAGGGACTTTATGGCCCCTATAGGCTAATCACAGATTAGGGGGGACGAGCCCACCAAGGAGGTTGGTTGCTTCAGTAACCCCCATAGAGAGCTGCACTTGCAGAAACCCTCACCCCCATTTTTCTCATAATTAGGGGTCTGACCTATGTGACCCTCATCAGTTAAAATGCTTTATCCACAGGAAATGTCTGAGATGGAAAATCCCTATAATTAAAATAAAAAAGTGAAGTTGTGGTGAACCTGCACTTTACACCCCTCTTGGGAATGGGGCTCTTATAAGCGACACTCCTTGGATGTTGGGATGAAAGCTTCGCCTACATGTTGTCCGTAACACCCCGGGGAGGAGGCACAAAGTCTCCCTTTGTACGTCTGATCGTCAGAGCGCTCTGCAAACACTGACGCACACGACTCTGCACCGCTGCTTGTCCAGGACGATGTTCAGACAGGTGGCATGAGACGAGAACACGACAGGTTTCGCTCACATCGCTGGGATGGGTTCGTCCTACACAGCGCGGCGCTGCCAAGACTCCAACAATAGAGAAATCCGATACAAAGTGTCCTGGCGCAGAAAGTGGCAGCGGCTCCATAGGACGATGGCGGCTCTGTGCACACAACACAGCGGGCGCGTCCCACATCACTGACACATCCTAGGCCAGATGGTTTGTGTAAAGGAATCTGCCTGTGAAACCCCCCGAATCCCCGCTCCCTATTATATCACCTTTATCAGGGAACTAAACCCGACACATGGAGCCGAAACGTTAAGGTACCTTCACACGAAGCGACGCTGCAGCGATAGCGACAACGATGCCGATCACTGCAGCGTCGCTGTTTGATCGCTGGGGAGCTGTCACACAGACCGCTCTCCAGCAACCAACGATGCCGAGGTCCCCGGGTAACCAGGGTAAACATCGGGTTGCTAAGCGCAGGGCCGTGCTTAGTAACCCGATGTTTACCCTGGTTACCAGCGTAAAAGTAAAAAAAACAAACAGTACATGCTCACCTGCGCGTCCCCCAGCGTCTGCTTCCTGACACTGACTGAGCTCCGGCCCTAACAGCACAGCGGTGACGTCACCGCTGTGCTTTCACTTTCACTTTAGGGCCGGCGCTCAGTAAGTGTCAGGAAGCAGACGGCAGGGGACGCGCAGGTGAGTATGTACTGTTTGTTTTTTTTACTTTTACGCTGGTAACCAGGGTAAACATCGGGTTACTAAGCGCGGCCCTGCGCTTAGTAACCCGATGTTTACCCTGGTTACCAGCGTAAAACATCGCTGGTATCGTTGCTTTTGGTGTCAAACACAACGATACACGGCGATCGGACGACCAAATAAAGTTCTGAACTTTATTCAGCGACATCACAGCAGGATCCTGATCGCTGCTGCGTGTCAAACTAAACGATATCGCTAGCGAGGACGCTGCAACGTCACGGATCGCTAGCGATATCGTTACAAAGTCGTTTCGTGTGAAGGTACCTTTACAGGATAGAAGAACTCCTAATCCCCCAGTGTTACTACACCTTTATTTACAAAGAAGATGTCAGCCGGATGATATGTACAGTATTCTCCCCCAGCCAAGGAAGGCACCCCGCCGAACGTTACATATAGGGTTCACTAACATTTATATACTGTGTACATACATGACATCACTTATCCTCCACTAAAGCTGCATTACATCCTGTATTATATCCAGAGCTGCACTCACTATTCTGCTGGTGCAGTCACTGTGTACATACATTACATTACTGATCCTGAGTTACCTCCTGTATTATACTCCAGAGCTGCACTCACTATTCTGCAGGTGCAGTCACTGTGTACATACATTACATTACTGATCCTGAGTTACATCCTGTATTATACTCCAGAGCTGCACTCACTATTCTGCTGGTGCAGTCACTGTGTACATACATTACATTACTGATCCTGAGTTACATCCTGTATTATACTCCAGAGCTGCACTCACTATTCTGCTGGTGCAGTCACTGTGTACATACATTACATTACTGATCCTGAGTTACATCCTGTATTATACCCCCAGAGCTGCACTCATTATTCTCCTGGTGCAGTCACTGTGTACATACACTACATTACTGATCCTGAGTTACATACTGTATTATACTCCAGAGCTGAACTCACTATTCTGCTGGTGCAGTCACTGTGTACATATATTACTGATCCTGAGTTACCTCCTGTATTATACTCCAGAGCTGCACTCACCATTCTGCTGGTGCAGTCACTGTGTACATACATTACTGATCCTGAGTTACCTCCTGTATTATACTCCAGAGCTGCACTCACCATTCTGCTGGTGCAGTCACTGTGTACATACATTACATTACTGATCCTGAGTTACATCCTGTATTATACTCCAGAGCTGCACTCACTATTCTGCTGGTGCAGTCACTGTGTACATACATTACATTACTGATCCTGAGTTACATCCTGTATTATACTCCAGAGCTGCACTCACTATTCTGCTGGTGCAGTCACTGTGTACATACATTACATTACTGATCCTGAGTTACATCCTGTATTATACTCCAGAGCTGCACTCACTATTCTGCTGGTGCAGTCACTGTGTACATACATTCCATTACTGATCCTGAGTTACATCCTGTATTATACCCCAGAGCTGCACTCACTATTCTGCTGGTGCAGTCACTGTGTACATACATTACATTAGTGATCCTGAGTTACCTCCTGTATTATTCTCCAGAGCTGCACTCACTATTCTGCTGGTGCAGTCACTGTGTACATACATTACATTACTGATCCTGAGTTACATCCTGTATTATACCCCAGAGCTGCACTCACTATTCTGCTGGTGCAGTCACTGTGTACATACATTACTGATCCTGAGTTAGCTCCTGTATTATACTCCAGAGCTGCACTCACTATTCTGCTGGTGCAGTCACTGTGTACATACATTACATTACTGATCCTGAGTTACATCCTGCATTATACCCCAGAGCTGCACTCACTATTCTGCTGGTGCAGTCACTGTGTACATACATTACATTACTGATCCTGAGTTACATCCTGTATTATACTCCAGAGCTGCACTCACTATTCTGCTGGTGCAGTCACTGTGTACATACATTACATTACTGATCCTGAGTTACATCCTGTATTATACTCCAGAGCTGATTAGTTTAGATTGGGCGCTGCAGAACCTCATTCTTGGGATTGATGAGCTCCTTAGCGGTTGGACACTAAGTGACCATTATGTTGTTCCCATCCCTATATGGGATAAGTCACAGCCTTGGAATAATTCTCTTAAAGTGCCCCTGTCAGCAGAATTGTGCTCAATTACTACAATGTCAGGTTGGTGCTGTTATACTGATTGCAATGATATCTGGTTGGTGATGAAATCTGTCTTGTGGTTGTTGTGGAATCTGTATTTGTAGTTTTCAGTTTTTCAGGGGTGGGGCACTGGCAGCCTGTGGGCGGGGCTGTGGGTGGGGCTTTATGTGGTGCTCTGCTTACATATTCATCTGTATGGCTTATGACAGGTCACTGATCCCTCACAGACCCGCCCCCTATTTTTCATACTGCATATACTATGGTGGGTTTAGAAAAACATTTTTTTTTACATTGAGTAAAATGGCGCTGGCGCAGTATAATGTACAGCATTATGCCTATAATATTGCTATTTAAGAAAAAAAAATAATAAATATTGCTTTCATCAAAATGGTGCCGTTGGGCAGGTGTGGAATAGCATTTATTGCTTTCAGAAAGATGCTACTGCGCAAGTGCCCCTGCCAGTGCCATTTTGCTAGATAAAAGAAAAAATTTGGCTGTAGTAAAATGGCGCCAGCGCTGTAGCATGTATGGGAACGTGATAGATGCTACTGCACATGCGCCCACGCTGCCGTCATTTTGATGATTTTTATTTTTTAAAAATCCGCCAATATTATAGGCAAATGCTTCACACGATGCGGTGCTGCACCCACACGATGCGGTGCTGCACCCACACGATGCGGTGCTGCACCCACACGATGCGGCGCTGCAACATTTTGCTCAATGTAATTTATTTTTCTAAATCCACCACAGTATATGTATTATGTAAAATAGGGGTCGGGTCTGTGAAGGATCAGTAACTTGTCATAAGCCCATACAGCTGAATATGTGAGCAGAACCCCACATAAAGCCCCGCCCGCAAAAATCTTATTAACTCCAAACTGAAAATACAGATTACACAAGAACCACAAGACGGACTTCATCACCAGGTATCAGTGCAATCAGTATAATAGCGCCGACCTGACCCTGTCTGTAGTCGCTGAGCACAATCCTGCTGACAGGGGCACTTTAAAGGGGTTTTCTCACCTGTTTATAGGTATCTTTGTAAAGTGCTTATAAAAAGAAGCAATTTTACAGTTTCTTTCTTCTTAAAAACTCTGTTCTTAAGAAAGAAGGGATCATTATTTTTTCCAGCTTACAGCTTGTTACCTAGGTTACCCGCCACTTTTGTAGTCTATCAGGGGTGGCCAGTTTCCGGGGCAAGGAGTGCAGCACTTGTAAGTGTTATGAAGCCGGCTGGATCCCATGGTCACCGCCGCCGTCCTCTTCCAATGGTGCTCCTGCCGCAGCGGCTGTGACTACACATACACACAAGACGTGAGGACGCCGTGCGCTGGAGACTTACAAGCTTCCATCTGTTGGTGTATATGTTACTCTGGTGCTCTGCACCCTCCGGGCCCCGGGGCACGGGGGTCGCACTCGCCGCCTCCTGGTTCCCTCTATATTCTGACCCACTTGTTCCCGACACAAAGGCTGGCGATTCGGGAGGAGCGCGGA
The DNA here is from genome assembly GCF_051348905.1 of Ranitomeya variabilis. Lineage (NCBI taxonomy): Eukaryota > Metazoa > Chordata > Amphibia > Anura > Dendrobatidae > Ranitomeya > Ranitomeya variabilis. Next base: position 233,253,130 of record NC_135238.1, read on the forward strand.
CATTTCCTTCTTCCTGAGGACAAGTGAAGTTTAGTGTGATAAAAGATGTCGCTGGCGTCCCTCCCTGCCAGCGGTGCCCAGTTCTCACGCTGGGAGGATGGGTGTCACAGGGCGACGATGGCGACCCAAGACAATAACCTCATAACACAGCCATTACTCACATAGGAAGAAGCTTCCAGAACAAGTCAGAGGACGATGGTGACACCGGTATATGGGGGAGGGGGTCCGACGACAGGAACATATAAAGTTATTTGCCTGCTCTAACGGGAGACAGTTATAGAGTTTCCTTTTTTTTAGGACGGGACTTACAGTGACTCCGGCTCGGCTGTAGAGTCCATTGGATTCTGTGGTAATCTGAAGTCCTATAGAGGATAACTTCCTGATCACTGCGGGTCTGACCACTGGGACCCCCAGCAATCACTGCTGCTCCATTCTTTTTTATGGGATTCCGAAGACCAATAAAACTCAGCTCGGTCATCTCTGGGGGTCCCATTAAATAGAATGGAGCAGCAGAGCGCATGATCAATGCCGCTCCATTCACCGGGGGCTCTTTAGATCCATAATTATTGAGATCAGTGGGGATCCCAAGGTTGGACCCCAGTTAGCTTGAGACAACACCTTTAAGAGCCATTTTGCTACATCAGTGCAACATAATAATAAAACCTTACACCCATTGTAGGTCCTGAGGGGGTGGTGTGGAGCGCCCCCACACCGCCGCAGGGCCGAGGGGTACCCGGAGCCGGGCCTCTGGGATCTCAGTCCTGGGGTTGTCACGGTGGCTAGACCCGGTCCGTGGCCCTGTCTGTCAGTGGGGGACGTCCGTTGCAAAGAGGTGCTGTTAACGGTGGTATAGCGGTGCAGTTGTGGGGTGCAGGTCGCGGTAAATAACGAGGACACCAGGTTGCAGTCTCTTTACCTCTTTACTGGAGATCTCTCGGTCCTCAGTCCAGAATCCGGTCCACCAGGCTGCGCAAGTCCGGCCGGTCCAATGGCACCTCCAGAGTTCTCCTCACAGGTGGAAATCAGTGCCTTCCTTCTTAGCGCTTTGTGTTGTAGTCCTTCCCTGCTGTGCTTACGGAAAGTACCCCACAACTGTTGTGTCTGTTTCTTAAGTTCCCTCACAACTCGATTAACTGATCTTCTGCTAATCTTCCGTCCCTTCCTGATGTTACAGTAAGAACGGCACCCGTTTGTCAGGTAGGCCTGGAGTTCTTCCGGGACCCTAGAGACGCCCCTCTCCCGCAATTGCCCCCCAAGACTTCATAGGTGATATGTGGTAGACAGCCCGCCTGAGACTGACTGTCCTGCCGCTGTTTGGAGTATGGCTTAAAGCTGTATATTATTCCACTCCCTCGGCGTTCCGGCCACCGGTAATGCGCCTCAGCAAGGTGCTGCCTCTTTCAACAAAACCCCTGCTGGTATTCTCCTTCTGCTCGATTTCGTTTCTCACTCAGCACAATCTATCTCGCTTCTAATCCTTTCTTAGGGCACCGCCGCTATTCTGAGCAGGCACGGTCCCGTTACGTTCTTTCAATGCCAAGCCTCTGCCAGGATCCCACCCCTGGCAGAGACCCTACTGTCTCTTCCTCCACAACACCCTCTCTCACTAGGTGTTGCTTCGTTCGATCCAGTCAGCTTTCTCTGCTAACTTCCTGCCTGACCCCCAGTTTACCCACTATGGTGGGGAGTGGCCTAATGAATAGCACCCTTAGCTCCCCCCGGAGGCCCAGCTGTGAAACATATTGGTGTCTGTGATACCTGATTGGAGGAACTCCTTCAGTGCCATCGAACGCACCGTGGCTCCCCTTAGTGGCGGAGCCACAGTACTGCAACGACCAGGACTCTGGGGCGCTGCACTCCCCCCTGGTTAAACACAGTACTCCGGGACTGGGAAGAAAACAACAATACAGGTTAGCAAAAAGACATACAAATTTGTTGAGTGCAAAACAATAAGCATACTTGAACAGGCTTCCCTTTATGGGAGGTGAGGACACTTTAACGTTACAAAACATAATCAAATATCATAGCAACAGGCTACAATTAACTCTCATTACCCAACCGGGTATTCTACTAAGTGCAAATGCTGGAACAATAAATTAACATTGCCTTTAGGAAACATACACTCTTAGTTTACCAAAGGCCTTCCTATAATCACATTACAGGGCAAGATAACTTCACATTCTCCTACTTTGAACCTGCAGGACCGCCTGTCCCTATGGCACCAGACCTACTGCCTCTCCTTTCTTTTACAGGACCGCCCCGTTCGGCCAGGGCCTACTGCCTTTCTCTACTATACATAGTATAGACATAACATTCCTTTCAATTTGAGAGCATGGAGCCCACTCTGCTTGGCTCCTATAAGGACTCACTCACTAACCCCTACGGGTCTACTTTCTGTCCTTAGTAACAAACTAACTTTCTATGGGGACGCAGGGTTTACCTTCTATCCTCACCTTCGTTATTACTTCTTTACTTTTAGTTAAACGGAACTCTACATCTACCCCTACGGGCTTTCTGCATCTTTCTCTTCAAAGAACATTATCTAGGTTTCACATTTTAAACAAATTAAACACACATAACTTTTCCATGAAAAACAGTTACATTTCCTTCAAAGCATTATCTTGACATTACTGTTCTAAAACAGTATCACTTTCAAGTTCAATTCTAACCTCCCCTTTAAGAGGAGATCAAGTCTTTCTGAGGTAGCTCTTCTTCTCAGCCTACCAGTCCATGCAAAGGCTCCGGAATGGTATCTTCGCAAAATGTCTTTAAACAAAACCAGTAGGAAGCACCTTTAAGAAGGTGCAAACTATTTACAAGAAAGTTCAAATCATGCACAGTCCATGATTTCGCAGTTTGTGTAACTTTGTGCAAAACTTCAAGAAAACAACAATAGTGACCCCGGGTCAACAAAGGGGTCACCTTTTTAAAGTTTACCCTGGACGGGTTTAGCAGCAAAACAGCAAGGAAATAAACAGTTAACTATTTACAGTTTCAGGTTTCCGAGGCTTAGTTGGACGGCTTCCAGGGCTGCACCTGGCACTTAACCCTTCTCGGCCTGGGAAAAGTGAGGTCCAGGGTTACACCCAGTGCTGGACAAACGCCGTTAATCCGTCTTTCATGTATGGTTAAATCATGCGCAGCTTGAGTAGGGGCATTTGTTGCAGCAGAGGTAGAGGCTGCTGCAAGATCAGTCACTGGAACGGGGTCAGCAGCTGTGGCACCAGCAGTCACGGGAGTGGTGTCAGTTGTCAGGGCAGGGTCGTCCTTCATACCTGCTTCAGATGCGGTCCCTCCGGTGCCGGTCTGCTCCGTCTCCACTGGGGTCTGGAACGCTGGTTGCGGGACCTTGTGCTGCGGCGTTGTCATCTCTGCTCGCAGCATACCCCTTCCCGGCAGGGCCTTGCTTTCCAGCTTCGGAGCGCTGGGACTTCTTTCCTGCTCCGGACCAGATGAGGCTGCCGACAGATGTCCGGTGAGGCTCCTGATGATGGCCTTCTTCCACCCGGCCTCGGTGCTCAGCTGCGTCCGCCGGGGTCGGTCGCCGAGCTCGTCCACTCCGGCCTGCAGGAATTCAGCGTCAGCGGTGGAGGCCTGGTTGCGGTGCCCCTCCGGGTAGCTGGGGGAGTCCTCTGCTCCGACCCCACGCTCCGGCTCCGGGCGGCTCGCCATGGTGTCCTCCATGTCGCTCACTCCTTCTTCCTGGTCCTTTTCCCGCTCTCTCCTTCGTGGGCGGTTTCGTTTTCGTTGTCTCTGCCCACCATTAAGGATCAGGAGGCGGATCTCGGCTGCTGACGGACACGTCCTCAAGGGGCCGAGATATTTAGACTGGGCGGCCATTGTCTTTCGCGCTATTCAGCTTGTTCACGCCCACTTCCACGCCCTTCTTCTTCTCCTGCGCTCTCCTTAGCGCTGTAATGGCGGCGGTTTTGGCGGGAACTCCTGGCGGCAAGTGGCAACACACAGTCCTTGTAATAAAGCACAGTACAAGCACGATAAATCACAGTTCCAAGGCACACATGACCTGATTCTTCAGGCTTAAGTAGATCCTGTTCGTGACGCCATTTTGGAGCGCCCCCACACCGCCGCAGGGCCGAGGGGTACCCGGAGCCGGGCCTCTGGGATCTCAGTCCTGGGGTTGTCACGGTGGCTAGACCCGGTCCGTGGCCCTGTCTGTCAGTGGGGGACGTCCGTTGCAAAGAGGTGCTGTTAACGGTGGTATAGCGGTGCAGTTGTGGGGTGCAGGTCGCGGTAAATAACGAGGACACCAGGTTGCAGTCTCTTTACCTCTTTACTGGAGATCTCTCGGTCCTCAGTCCAGAATCCGGTCCACCAGGCTGCGCAAGTCCGGCCGGTCCAATGGCACCTCCAGAGTTCTCCTCACAGGTGGAAATCAGTGCCTTCCTTCTTAGCGCTTTTTGTTGTAGTCCTTCCCTGCTGTGCTTACGGAAAGTACCCCACAACTGTTGTGTCTGTTTCTTAAGTTCCCTCACAACTCGATTAACTGATCTTCTGCTAATCTTCCGTCCCTTCCTGATGTTACAGTAAGAACGGCACCCGTTTGTCAGGTAGGCCTGGAGTTCTTCCGGGACCCTAGAGACGCCCCTCTCCCGCAATTGCCCCCCAAGACTTCATAGGTGATATGTGGTAGACAGCCCGCCTGAGACTGACTGTCCTGCCGCTGTTTGGAGTATGGCTTAAAGCTGTATATTATTCCACTCCCTCGGCGTTCCGGCCACCGGTAATGCGCCTCAGCAAGGTGCTGCCTCTTTCAACAAAACCCCTGCTGGTATTCTCCTTCTGCTTGATTTCGTTTCTCACTCAGCACAATCTATCTCGCTTCTAGTCCTTTCTTAGGGCACCGTCGCTATTCTGAGCAGGCACGGTCCCGTTACGTTCTTTCAATGCCAAGCCTCTGCCAGGATCCCACCCCTGGCAGAGACCCTACTGTCTCTTCCTCCACAACACCCTCTCTCACTAGGTGTTGCTTCGTTCGATCCAGTCAGCTTTCTCTGCTAACTTCCTGCCTGACCCCCAGTTTACCCACTATGGTGGGGAGTGGCCTAATGAATAGCACCCTTAGCTCCCCCCGGAGGCCCAGCTGTGAAATGTATTGGTGTCTGTGATACCTGATTGGAGGAACTCCTTCAGTGCCATCGAACGCACCGTGGCTCCCCTTAGTGGCGGAGCCACAGTACTGCAACGACCAGGACTCTGGGGCGCTGCAGGTGCATGACACAAGCATTTAAAAACTACATACACCCTCGCACAGCTGCTAGTCTCCCATGAAGACTAAAAAAAAGTTTTAAAAAATATTAAAGCAATATAAAAAGTTCAAATCTCCCCCCTTTCGCCCCATTCAAAATAAAACAATTTAAAAAAAAAATACACGTTTGTTATGGCCGCGTTCAGAATTGCCCGATCTGTCAAGATTTAAAAAGAATTAATCCTATCGGTGTAATGAGACAAAAATCAAAATGCCAGAATTAAGGTTTTTTGGTCGATGCAACATTGCAATAAAATGCAATAACGGGCGATGAAAACATTGTATCTATAATTGTATCAATAAAACATCAGTTCGGCGTGCAATATATAAACCCTCATCCAGACCACAAAAATTGGCGCTTTTTTTTTTTTTTAAACAAACTTTGGCATGTTTTTTTCACCACGTAAATAAAAAATAACCTATACGTTTGGTATCTACGAACTTGTAATGATCTGGGGAATCATAATGGCAGGTCAGTTTTAGCATTTAGTGAACATGCTTAAAAATAAAAAAATAAAATTGTGGAATTTCCCTTTTTTTGCAATTTCACCAAACTTAGACTTTTTTTTCCCCGTTTTTCAGTACATTTATTGGTAAAATCAAAGGTGTTATTCAAAAGTACAACTTGTCCCGCAAAAAACAAGCCCTCACATGGCCATATTGATGGAAAAGTTAAAAAAAAAGTTATGGCTCTTGGAAGAAGGGGAGCAAACAACAGAAATGGTCATTAAGGGGTTAAAGAACTCTGAATGGAGAATCCCTGTGTCATGCTCGGTCTCTACAACAGCTGCACGCAGAATGAAGAGAATCCCATTACTACAAATAAGAATTGTAACAAAGCAAGAGAAAAACATTTACAAAGAAACATCATAATTTCCAAAACAAGTTCTGCTGCGCGGACTTCAGGGTTGGACGCCTCATCTTCTAGAGAAGCATCACTGTGTGCGCAGATCAATGGACAGGTGCCTGGAACATGGAGGATCTGAGACCTGCTCAGCCAGCGAGCGCTCCCTGCCAGGTGCATGGCCGCCGATTATCATCCAGGAGAAAAAAGGCGCAAGGCGGAGGAGAAAAAAGGCACAAGGCGGAGGGGTAATCATCACCAGCTTCTTTGAAGGAGTTAATTGCTGTTTGATGTGTCTCTGACATCGCACCCATCCCTATGACAAGGCCCGAGCCACGAACATCAACTTGGAACAAAGGTGAGAATATAAAACGAGGTATGGATTGATCATTGTGGAAGAAAAACGTGTAGTGTTCCAATTCTTCCTCAATACCTCTGCTTGCTGTCAGTGAATGGAAACATGATGGATACTCTGATCCAGTGGCGTAACTACAAAGTTATGGGCCCCGGTGCGAACTTCCAAATGGGCCCCCCCCCCCACCTTCCCCCCCCCCCACCTTCCCCTAGATACGCCTCGGACTGTTGCAGGAATCTCCTGCACTGCAACATGGTGTTGGGTGCCAGCACAGCCCGCACAGTGGTATATCCAGCACAGCCCGCACAGTGGTATATCCAGCACAGCCCGCACAGTGGTATATCCAGCACAGCCCGCACAGTGGTATATAGAGCACAGCCCGCACAGTGGTATATACAGCACAGCCCTCACAGTGGTATATCCAGCACAGCCCTCACAGTGGTATATAGAGCACAGCCCGCACAGTGGTATATCCAGCACAGCCCGCACAGTGGTATATCCAGCACAGCCCGCACAGTGGTATATAGAGCACAGCCCGCACAGTGGTATATACAGCACAGCCCTCACAGTGGTATATCCAGCACAGCCCTCACAGTGGTATATAGAGCACAGCCCGCACAGTGGTATATCCAGCACAGCCCGCACAGTGGTATATCCAGCACAGCCCGCACAGTAGTATATCCAGCACAGCCCGCACAGTGGTATATACAGCACAGCCCTCACAGTGGTATATCCAGCACAGCCCTCACAGTGGTATATAGAGCACAGCCCGCACAGTGGTATATACAGCACAGCCCGCACAGGGGTATATACAGCACAGCCCGCACAGTGGTATATCCAGCACAGCCCGCACAGTGGTATATCCAGCACAGCCTGCACAGTGGTATATACAGCAGAGCCCGCACAGTGGTATATCCAGCACAGCCCGCACAGTGTTATATCCAGCAGAGCCCGCACAGTGTTATATCCAGCAGAGCCCGCACAGTGGTCTATACAGCAGAGCCCGCACAGTGGTATATACAGCAGAGCCCGCACAGTGGTATATACAGCAGAGCCCGCGCAGTGGTATATAGAGCACAGCCCGCACAGTGGTATATACAGCACAGCCCGCACAGTGGTATATAGAGCAGAGCCCGCACAGTGGTATATACAGCAGAGCCCGCACAGTGGTATATCCAGCACAGCCCGCACAGTGGTATATCCAGCACAGCCCGCACAGTGGTATATAGAGCAGAGCCCGCACAGTGGTATATACAGCAGAGCCCGCACAGTGGTATATCCAGCACAGCCCGCACAGTGGTATATAGAGCACAGCCCGCACAGTGGTATATAGAGCACAGCCCGCACAGTGGTATATCCAGCACAGCCCGCACAGTGGTATATCCAGCACAGCCCGCACAGTGGTATATCCAGCACAGCCCGCACAGTGGTATATACAGCACAGCCCTCACAGTGGTATATGGAGCGCCCCCACACCGCCGCAGGGCCTAGGGGTACCCGGAGCCGGGCCTCTGGGTCTCAGTCCTGGGGTTGTCACGGTGGCTGGACCCGGTCCGTGGCCCTGTCCGTCAGTGGGGGACGTCCGGTGCAATAAGTGATGATGATGGTGCAGTAACGGTGGTGTAGCGGTGCAGTTGTGGGGTGCAGGTCGCGGTAAATAACGAGGACACCAGGTTGCAGTCTCTTTACCTCTTTACTGGAGATCTCTCAGTCCGCAATCCAGAATACGGTTCACCAGGCTGCGCAAGTCCGGTCGGTCCGATGGCACCTCCAGAGTTCTCCTCACAGGTGGAAATCAGTGCCCTCCTTCTTAGCGCTATGTGTTGTAGTCCTTCCCTGCTGTGCTCACAGAAAGTACCCCACAACTGTCGTGTCTGTTTCTTAAGTTCCCTCACAACTCGATTCACTGATGTTCTTCTCGTATTCCATCCCTCCCTGTTATTCAGGTTGGAACGGCACCCGTTTGTCAGGTAGGCCTGGAGTTCTTCCGGGACCCTAGAGACGCCCCTCTCCCGCAATTGCCCCCCAAGACTTCATAGGTGATATGTGGTAGACAGCCCGCCTTAAACTGACTGCCCTGCCGCTGTTTGGAGTATGGCTTGAAGCTGTATGCTATTCCACTCCCTCGGCGTTCCGGCCACCGGTAATGCGCCTCAGTAGGATGTTGCTCCGGTCCTACAGCATGACCCCTACTGGTATTCTCCTTTTTGCTTGATCTCGTTTCTCACTCAGCACAATCTATCTCGCTTCTAGTCCTTTCTTGGGCACCGCCGCTATGCTGAGCAGGCACGGTCCCGTTACGTTCTTTCCAATGCCAAGCCTCTGTCAGGATCCCACCCCTGACAGAGACCCTACTGTCTCTTCCTCCACAACACCCCCTGCCACAAGGTGTTGCTTCGTTCAATCCAGTCAGCTTTCTCCTCTAACTTCCTGCCTGACCCCCAGTTTACCCACTATGGTGGGGAGTGGCCTAATGAATAGCACCCTTAGCTCCCCCCGGAGGCCCAGCTGTGAAACATATTGGTGTCTGTGATACCTGGTCAGATGAACTCCTTCAGTGCCATCGAACGCACCATGGCTCCCCATAGTGGCGGATCCACAGTACTGCAACGACCAGAACTCTGGGGCGCTGCACTCCCCCCTGGTTAAACACAGTACTCCGGGACTGGGAAGAAAACAACAATACAGGTTAGCAAAAAGACATACAATTTTGTTGAGTGCAAAACAATAAGCATACTTGAACAAGCTTCCCTTTATGGGAGGTGAGGACACTTTAACGTTACAAACATAATTAAATATCATAGCAACAGGCTACAATTAACTCTCATTACCCAACCGGGTATTCTACTAGGTGCAAACATTATTGACCAATAATTTAACTTTGCCTTTAAGGATATACACTCTTAATCCGCTAAAGACCTTCCTATAATCACATTATAAGGTATTTTAACTTTGCATTCTCCTACTTTGAACCTGCAGGACCGCCTGTCCTAACGGCACCAGACCTACTGCCTCTCCTTTCTATTACAGGACCGCCCCGTTCAGCCAGGGCCTACTGCCTTTCGCTACTATACATGGTATAGACATAACATTCCTTTCAATTAGAGAACATTGAGCCAGCTCTATTTGACTCCTATTAGGACTCACTTTCTAACCCCTACGGGTTCACTCTCTGTCCTTAGTAACGAACGAACTTCCTATGGGGACTCAGGGTTTACCTTCTATCCTCACCTTCATTACTACTTTCTTTACTTTCAACTAAGCAGAACTCTAAATCTACCCCTACGGGCTTTCTGCATCTTTCCTTTTAAAGAACATTATCTAGATTTCTCACTTTAAACAAATTAAACACACATAACTTTTCTTCATGCAAAACAGTTACATTTCTTTCCATAGCATCATCATCAGTATTTCTTCACATTTAACTAGTTAAAACACATACAACTTTTCTCGTTCAAACATTATCATTGCATTACTGTTCTAAAACAGTATCTTCTCATAAGTACGCTGTTGTACATCCCCTTTAAAAGAGAACCAAGTCTTTCTGAGGTAGCTCGTCTTCTCAGCCTACCAGTCTTTGCTCCGCAAAGGTTCCAGAACGGTATCTTCGCAAAGAGTCTTTAAATAAAACCAGTAGGAAGCGCCTTTAATAAGGTGCAAACTATTTACAAGAAAGTTTGGATCATGCACTGTTCATGATTTCTCAGTTTGTAAAACTTGTGCAAAACTGGTAGGAAAAGCAAACAATAGGGATCCCGGGTCAACTAAGGGATCCATAAAGAGTTAACCCTGGACGGGTTTAGCAGCAAACAGTACTCAAACAGTTAACTAGAAAACTATTTACATTCTTGAAGCATTCAATTTCAGAACCCCCCACGAGGCGCCACCTGGTGGGTGAACCCCTGCAATACAGGCAGTCCAGGTTCCAGGTTCACTCCCGCAGCCAGGTACACCCCATGGGTGCGGGTCTGTTGCACGACCAGATCGTGTGCGGTGATGAGGGTCTGTGTTCCCATTTCTTTCTGCGCTGGTACATCAGGAACATCGGTTACTTGAGAAGGCACCTCCTTGGCCACTACGGTGGTTGCGGTGGTCAGGCGGCAGATCGCAGGTTCTGTGATCAGACGGGTGGGGGCGACCAGGGTGGTTACAGATCGGTCACACGGTGACACCTTGGCTACAGGGGCTGGTTTCTCTTTCTTGTAGACGTTCAGAGCGAACCACCCCTTTTCCCCAAAATGCCGGGTGTAAGTAACGCTGTCCCCCTGGTAGAGGTCCCGATCGGGGTGGCCCTCTGTTGTGAATTTGCTTTTTGCTCCCTCTAGTGGTTACTAGTTTTTTGACTCTGGTTTTTCTGTCATTCCTTTTATCCGCACCTGGGTCGTTAGTTAGGGGTGTTGCTATATAAGCTCCCTAGACCTTCAGTTCAATGCCTGGCAACGTAGTTATCAGAGCTAGTCTGCTGTGCTCTTGTCTACTGATCCTGGTTCCAGTTATATCAGCTAAGTCTGCCTTTTGCCTTTTGCTATTTGTTTTGGTTTTGTATTTTTGTCCAGCTTGTTCCAAATCTATATCCTGACCTTTGCTGGAAGCTCTAGGGGGCTGGTGTTCTCCCCCCGGACCGTTAGACGGTTCGGGGGTTCTTGAATTTCCAGTGTGGATTTTGATAGGGTTTTTGTTGACCATATAAGTTACCTTTCTTTATTCTGCTATCAGTAAGCGGGCCTCTCTGTGCTAAACCTGGTTCATTTCTGTGTTTGTCATTTCCTCTTACCTCACCGTTATTATTTGTGGGGGGCTTCTATCCAGCTTTGGGGTCCCCTTCTCTGGAGGCAAGAAAGGTCTTTTGTTTTCCTCTACTAGGGGTAGCTAGATTCTCCGGCTGGCGCGTGTCATCTAGAATCAACGTAGGAATGATCCCCGGCTACTTCTAGTGTTGGCGTTAGGAGTAGATATATGGTCAACCCAGTTACCACTGCCCTATGAGCTGGATTTTTGTATTCTGCAGACTTCCACGTACCTCTGAGACCCTCGCCATTGGGGTCATAACAGTTTGCCAGGCCGGTATTAAATGTTTAATGCGTTGCAGAAGAGGGATTATAAGAAAGAAGATTCTGAGTTTTTTTTTTTTTTTTTTCTTTCTTCTTCCCCTTTACCTCAGAGTGGCTATGCTTGCTGCAGACATGAATGTCCAGACCTTGATTACAAGTGTGGACCAGCTGGCTACTCGTGTGCAGGGCATACAAGACTATGTTATCAGAAATCCTAGGTCAGAACCTAAAATACCGATTCCTGAACTGTTTTCCGGAGACAGGTTTAAGTTTAGGAATTTTGTGAATAATTGTAAATTGTTTTTGTCCCTGAGACCCTGTTCATCTGGAGACTCTGCTCAGCAAGTAAAAATAGTTATTTCGTTCTTACGGGGCGACCCTCAGGATTGGGCTTTTTCGCTGGCGCCAGGAGATCCGGCATTGGCTGATATTGATGCGTTTTTTCTGGCGCTCGGTTTACTTTATGAGGAACCCAATCTTGAGATTCAGGCAGAAAAGGCCTTGCTGGCTATGTCTCAGGGGCAGGACGAGGCTGAAGTGTATTGCCAAAAATTTTAGAAATGGCCTATCTGAAGCCATTAAGAATGTTATGGTGGGTTTTCCCATTCCCACAGGTCTCAATGATACTATGGCACTGGCTATTCAAATTGACCGGCGGTTGCGGGAGTGCAAAACCGCAAATTCCCTCATGGTGTTGTCTGAACAGACACCTAATTCGGTGCAATGTGATAGAAAAACCGCAAATTCCCTCATGGTGTTGTCTGAACAGACACCTGATTTAATGCAATGTGATAGAATCCTGACTAGAAATGAGCGGAAAATTCATAGACGCCGGAATGGCTTGTGCTACTACTGTGGTGATTCTACACATATTATCTCAGCATGCTCTAAACGTATAGCTAAGGTTGTTAGTCCTGTCACCGTTGGTAATTTGCAACCTAAATTTATTCTGTCTGTAACTTTGATTTGCTCACTGTCGTCTTATCCTGTCATGGCGTTTGTAGATTCAGGTGCTGCCCTGAGTCTTATGGATCTGTCATTTGCTAAGCACTGTGGTTTTTTCTGATGATTGGGATTCGCATGTGGAGCAGGTCAGGTTGGTCTTTAAAATTTTGCGTGAAAATTCTTTGTTTGTCAAGGGCTCAAAGTGTCTCTTTGGTGTACAGAAGGTTCCCTTTTTGGGGTTCATTTTTTCCCCTTCTGCTGTGGAGATGGACCCAGTCAAGGTCCGAGCTATTCTTGATTGGACTCAGCCCTCGTCGGTTAAGAGTCTTCAGAAGTTCTTGAGTTTCGCTAACTTCTACCGTCGTTTTATCGCTAATTTTTCTAGCATTGTGAAACCGTTGACGGATATGACCAAGAAGGGCTCCGATGTAGCTAACTGGGCTCCTGCTGCCGTGGAGGCTTTCCAGGAGTTGAAGCGCCGGTTTACTTCGGCGCCTGTTTTGTGCCAGCCCGATGTCTCACTTCCCTTTCAGGTTGAGGTGGATGCTTCAGAGATTGGAGCAGGGGCCGTTTTGTCGCAGAGAGGCCCTGGTTGCTCTGTTATGAAACCTTGTGCCTTTTTCTCCAGGAAGTTTTCGCCTGCCGAGCGAAATTATGATGTGGGCAATCGGGAGTTGTTGGCCATGAAATGGGCATTTGAGGAGTGGCGTCATTGGCTCGAGGGTGCTAAGCATCGTGTGGTGGTCTTGACTGATCACAAAAATCTGATGTATCTCGAGTCTGCTAAACGCCTTAATCCGAGACAGGCCCGCTGGTCATTGTTTTTCTCCCGCTTTGATTTTGTTGTCTCGTATTTACCAGGTTCAAAGAATGTGAAGGCCGATGCTCTTTCTAGGAGCTTTGTGCCTGATGCTCCTGGAGTCGCTGATCCTGTTGGTATTCTTAAAGATGGAGTTATCTTGTCAGCTATTTCTCCGGATCTGCGACGTGTGTTGCAGAGATTTCAGGCTGATAGGCCTGAGTCTTGTCCACCTGACAGACTGTTTGTCCCGGATAAATGGACCAGCAGAGTCATTTCCGAGGTTCATTCCTCGGTGTTGGCAGGTCACCCGGGAATTTTTGGCACCAGAGATCTGGTGGCCAGGTCCTTTTGGTGGCCTTCCTTGTCAAGGGATGTGCGGTCATTTGTGCAGTCCTGTGGGACTTGTGCTTGAGCTAAGCCTTGCTGTTCTCGTGCCAGCGGTTTGCTCTTGCCCTTGCCTGTCCCGAAGAGACCTTGGACACATATCTCCATGGATTTCATTTCTGATCTTCCGCTATCTCAGGGCATGTCCGTTATCTGGGTGATATGTGATCGCTTCTCCAAGATGGTCCATTTGGTTCCTTTGCCTAAGCTGCCTTCCTCTTCCGATCTGGTTCCTGTGTTTTTCCAGAACGTGGTTCGTTTGCACGGCATCCCTGAGAATATTGTGTCTGACAGAGGATCCCAGTTCGTTTCTAGGTTCTGGCGATCCTTTTGTAGTAGGATGGGCATTGATTTGTCGTTTTCGTCTGCTTTCCATCCTCAGACTAATGGACAGACGGAGCGAACCAATCAGACTTTGGAGGCTTATTTGAGGTGTTTTGTCTCTGCTGATCAGGACGATTGGGTGACATTCTTGCCGTTGGCTGAGTTTGCCCTTAATAATCGGGCTAGTTCCGCCACCTTGGTTTCGCCTTTTTTCTGCAACTCTGGTTTCCATCCTCGCTTTTCTTCGGGTCATGTGGAGCCTTCTGACTGTCCTGGGGTGGATTCTGTGGTAGATAGGTTGCAGCGGATCTGGAATCATGTGGTGGACAACTTGAAGTTGTCACAGGAGAGGGCTCAGCGCTTTGCCAACCGCCGCCGCGGTGTGGGTCCCCGACTACGCGTTGGGGATTTGGTATGGCTTTCTTCCCGCTTTGTTCCTATGAAGGTCTCCTCTCCCAAATTTAAACCTCGTTTTATTGGGCCTTACAAGATATTGGAAATCCTTAATCCTGTATCTTTTCGTCTGGATCTTCCTGTGTCGTTTGCTATTCACAATGTATTTCATAGGTCCTTGTTGCGGCGGTACATTGTGCCTGTAGTTCCTTCTGCTGAGCCTCCTGCTCCGGTGTTGGTTGAGGGCGAGTTGGAGTACGTGGTGGAGAAGATCTTGGATTCTCGCCTCTCCAGGCGGAGGCTTCAGTACCTGGTCAAGTGGAAGGGCTATGGTCAGGAGGATAATTCCTGGGTGGTCGCCTCTGATGTTCATGCGGCCGATTTAGTTCGTGCCTTTCATGCCGCTCATCCTGATCGCCCTGGTGGTCGTGGTGAGGGTTCGGTGACCCCTCACTAAGGGGGGGGTACTGTTGTGAATTTGCTTTTTGCTCCCTCTAGTGGTTACTAGTTTTTTGACTCTGGTTTTTCTGTCATTCCTTTTATCCGCACCTGGGTCGTTAGTTAGGGGTGTTGCTATATAAGCTCCCTAGACCTTCAGTTCAATGCCTGGCAACGTAGTTATCAGAGCTAGTCTGCTGTGCTCTTGTCTACTGATCCTGGTTCCAGTTATATCAGCTAAGTCTGCCTTTTGCCTTTTGCCTTTTGCTATTTGTTTTGGTTTTGTATTTTTGTCCAGCTTGTTCCAAATCTATATCCTGACCTTTGCTGGAAGCTCTAGGGGGCTGGTGTTCTCCCCCCGGACCGTTAGACGGTTCGGGGGTTCTTGAATTTCCAGTGTGGATTTTGATAGGGTTTTTGTTGACCATATAAGTTACCTTTCTTTATTCTGCTATCAGTAAGCGGGCCTCTCTGTGCTAAACCTGGTTCATTTCTGTGTTTGTCATTTCCTCTTACCTCACCGTTATTATTTGTGGGGGGCTTCTATCCAGCTTTGGGGTCCCCTTCTCTGGAGGCAAGAAAGGTCTTTTGTTTTCCTCTACTAGGGGTAGCTAGATTCTCCGGCTGGAGCGTGTCATCTAGAATCAACGTAGGAATGATCCCCGGCTACTTCTAGTGTTGGCGTTAGGAGTAGATATATGGTCAACCCAGTTACCACTGCCCTATGAGCTGGATTTTTGTATTCTGCAGACTTCCACGTACCTCTGAGACCCTCGCCATTGGGGTCATAACAGCCCTCCCTAAGGTGCGACTCGACATCCCGTCGGTTAACAAAGACCTCCGCATATAGCCCCGGTTCTTTAATGAAGCCCCAGCCTCCTCGGAGTTTAAAGGTGGTGACGATGCCCTGCCTACGCGGGGCCTGGTGAGTGGTGGGGTCCTTACGGGCCCGGTCCTTGACCGCCAAATCCTTTTTATGGTGGGCCTCCCGCCCAGCCTGATGTATTTTCTCCTCCTCTCGCCACCGTTGTTCTAGCTGGATTCGGTACTCCTCCCAACTTAGAGCCTGTACCATCTCCCCCTTCTGGGTCTCCACCCCGGGGAACCCCATAAGATTGGATCCGGGATTCACCCAGCGGCACACCGTGCGCTCCGCGTGGACCTCACACAGCAAGGGAGTAGGGGTGATTGGGGCTCGCATACGGTGTTCCATGCCCGTGGCTTCCTCCCATGGTAGCAGGCGCTGGAGTCTATGGGTTCCCGGGAGAGGTGGTGCCGCTACGGGACCCACTAGCACCCCCTCGGCTGGCGGGGCAGGATCGGCGGACTCACCAACTGGTACGAGTTCACTTTCCGTAACAAGTCCCGCTGGTTCCTCCGGTGAGAACTTCGATGTCCGGGAACCCTCTGCCGGCTCCACCGGGTGCGGAGCCTGGACTCTCACATTCAGTTGGAGGAGCTGGTTATATAAGTCCTCCATCTCGGCTCTCAGGAATCTGGTGTTATCCACGGAGGCCGGGCTGCAGGGCTCATCCGGGTAGTCGGGGGAGACTTCCACTTCAACCCCACTGTCGGGTTCAGAGCTGCTGGCCATTGCGTCCTCCACGTGGGTCACTTCCTGGTCTTTTTCCCGCTCTCTCCTTCGGGAGCGGTTTCGTTTTCTCTGCCTCCGCCCCCCATTAAGGATCAGGAGGCGGATCTCTGCTGCTGACGGACACGTCCTCACCGTGCAGAAATACTTAGACTGGGCGGCCATTGCTGTTCGCGCTCTCCAGCTTGCCTACGCCCACTTCACGCCCCTCTTCTCTTCCTGCGCTCTCCTCAGCGCTACAATGGCGGCGGATTTTGGCGGCAACTGGCACAGCACAGTCTTTGCAATAAAGTACAGTTCAAACACAATAAATCACAGTCTCTAGGCACACATGACCTGATTCTTCAGGCTTAAGTAGATCCTGTTCGTGACGCCAAGTTGGAGCGCCCCCACACCGCCGCAGGGCCTAGGGGTACCCGGAGCCGGGCCTCTGGGTCTCAGTCCTGGGGTTGTCACGGTGGCTGGACCCGGTCCGTGGCCCTGTCCGTCAGTGGGGGACGTCCGGTGCAATAAGTGATGATGATGGTGCAGTAACGGTGGTGTAGCGGTGCAGTTGTGGGGTGCAGGTCGCGGTAAATAACGAGGACACCAGGTTGCAGTCTCTTTACCTCTTTACTGGAGATCTCTCAGTCCGCAATCCAGAATACGGTTCACCAGGCTGCGCAAGTCCGGTCGGTCCGATGGCACCTCCAGAGTTCTCCTCACAGGTGGAAATCAGTGCCCTCCTTCTTAGCGCTGTGTTGTAGTCCTTCCCTGCTGTGCTCACGGAAAGTACCCCACAACTGTCGTGTCTGTTTCTTAAGTTCCCTCACAACTCGATTCACTGATGTTCTTCTCGTATTCCATCCCTCCCTGTTATTCAGGTTGGAACGGCACCCATTTGTCAGGTAGGCCTGGAGTTCTTCCGGGACCCTAGAGACGCCCCTCTCCCGCAATTGCCCCCCAAGACTTCATAGGTGATATGTGGTAGACAGCCCGCCTTAAACTGACTGCCCTGCCGCTGTTTGGAGTATGGCTTGAAGCTGTATGCTATTCCACTCCCTCGGCGTTCCGGCCACCGGTAATGCGCCTCAGTAGGATGTTGCTCCGGTCCTACAGCATGACCCCTACTGGTATTCTCCTTTTTGCTTGATCTCGTTTCTCACTCAGCACAATCTATCTCGCTTCTAGTCCTTTCTTGGGCACCGCCGCTATGCTGAGCAGGCACGGTCCCGTTACGTTCTTTCCAATGCCAAGCCTCTGTCAGGATCCCACCCCTGACAGAGACCCTACTGTCTCTTCCTCCACAACACCCTCTGCCACAAGGTGTTGCTTCGTTCAATCCAGTCAGCTTTCTCCTCTAACTTCCTGCCTGACCCCCAGTTTACCCACTATGGTGGGGAGTGGCCTAATGAATAGCACCCTTAGCTCCCCCCGGAGGCCCTGCTGTGAAACATATTGGTGTCTGTGATACCTGGTCAGATGAACTCCTTCAGTGCCATCGAACGCACCATGGCTCCCCATAGTGGCGGATCCACAGTACTGCAACGACCAGAACTCTGGGGCGCTGCACTCCCCCCTGGTTAAACACAGTACTCCGGGACTGGGAAGAAAACAACAATACAGGTTAGCAAAAAGACATACAATTTTGTTGAGTGCAAAACAATAAGCATACTTGAACAAGCTTCCCTTTATGGGAGGTGAGGACACTTTAACGTTACAAACATAATTAAATATCATAGCAACAGGCTACAATTAACTCTCATTACCCAACCGGGTATTCTACTAGGTGCAAACATTATTGACCAATAATTTAACTTTGCCTTTAAGGATATACACTCTTAATCCGCTAAAGACCTTCCTATAATCACATTATAAGGTATTTTAACTTTGCATTCTCCTACTTTGAACCTGCAGGACCGCCTGTCCTAACGGCACCAGACCTACTGCCTCTCCTTTCTATTACAGGACCGCCCCGTTCAGCCAGGGCCTACTGCCTTTCGCTACTATACATGGTATAGACATAACATTCCTTTCAATTAGAGAACATTGAGCCAGCTCTATTTGACTCCTATTAGGACTCACTTTCTAACCCCTACGGGTTCACTCTCTGTCCTTAGTAACGAACGAACTTCCTATGGGGACTCAGGGTTTACCTTCTATCCTCACCTTCATTACTACTTTCTTTACTTTCAACTAAGCAGAACTCTAAATCTACCCCTACGGGCTTTCTGCATCTTTCCTTTTAAAGAACATTATCTAGATTTCTCACTTTAAACAAATTAAACACACATAACTTTTCTTCATGCAAAACAGTTACATTTCTTTCCATAGCATCATCATCAGTATTTCTTCACATTTAACTAGTTAAAACACATACAACTTTTCTCGTTCAAACATTATCATTGCATTACTGTTCTAAAACAGTATCTTCTCATAAGTACGCTGTTGTACATCCCCTTTAAAAGAGAACCAAGTCTTTCTGAGGTAGCTCGTCTTCTCAGCCTACCAGTCTTTGCTCCGCAAAGGTTCCAGAACGGTATCTTCGCAAAGAGTCTTTAAATAAAACCAGTAGGAAGCGCCTTTAATAAGGTGCAAACTATTTACAAGAAAGTTTGGATCATGCACTGTTCATGATTTCTCAGTTTGTAAAACTTGTGCAAAACTGGTAGGAAAAGCAAACAATAGGGATCCCGGGTCAACTAAGGGATCCATAAAGAGTTAACCCTGGACGGGTTTAGCAGCAAACAGTACTCAAACAGTTAACTAGAAAACTATTTACATTCTTGAAGCATTCAATTTCAGAACCCCCCACGAGGCGCCACCTGGTGGGTGAACCCCTGCAATACAGGCAGTCCAGGTTCCAGGTTCACTCCCGCAGCCAGGTACACCCCATGGGTGCGGGTCTGTTGCACGACCAGATCGTGTGCGGTGATGAGGGTCTGCGTTCCCATTTCTTTCTGCGCTGGTACATCAGGAACATCGGTTACTTGAGAAGGCACCTCCTTGGCCACTACGGTGGTTGCGGTGGTCAGGCGGCAGATCGCAGGTTCTGTGATCAGACGGGTGGGGGCGACCAGGGTGGTTACAGATCGGTCACACGGTGACACCTTGGCTACAGGGGCTGGTTTCTCTTTCTTGTAGACGTTCAGAGCGAACCACCCCTTTTCCCCAAAATGCCGGGTGTAAGTAACGCTGTCCCCCGGGTAGAGGTCCCGATCGGGGTGGCCCTCCCTAAGGTGCGACTCGACATCCCGTCGGTTAACAAAGACCTCCGCATATAGCCCCGGTTCTTTAATGAAGCCCCAGCCTCCTCGGAGTTTAAAGGTGGTGACGATGCCCTGCCTACGCGGGGCCTGGTGAGTGGTGGGGTCCTTACGGGCCCGGTCCTTGACCGCCAAATCCTTTTGATGGTGGGCCTCCCGCCCAGCCTGATGTATTTTCTCCTCCTCTCGCCACCGTTGTTCTAGCTGGATTCGGTACTCCTCCCAACTTAGAGCCTGTACCATCTCCCCCTTCTGGGTCTCCACCCCGGGGAACCCCATAAGATTGGATCCGGGATTCACCCAGCGGCACACCGTGCGCTCCGCGTGGACCTCACACAGCAAGGGAGTAGGGGTGATTGGGGCTCGCATACGGTGTTCCATGCCCGTGGCTTCCTCCCATGGTAGCAGGCGCTGGAGTCTATGGGTTCCCGGGAGAGGTGGTGCCGCTACGGGACCCACTAGCACCCCCTCGGCTGGCGGGGCAGGATCGGCGGACTCACCAACTGGTACGAGTTCACTTTCCGTAACAAGTCCCGCTGGTTCCTCCGGTGAGAACTTCGATGTCCGGGAACCCTCTGCCGGCTCCACCGGGTGCGGAGCCTGGACTCTCACATTCAGTTGGAGGAGCTGGTTATATAAGTCCTCCATCTCGGCTCTCAGGAATCTGGTGTTATCCACGGAGGCCGGGCTGCAGGGCTCATCCGGGTAGTCGGGGGAGACTTCCACTTCAACCCCACTGTCGGGTTCAGAGCTGCTGGCCATTGCGTCCTCCACGTGGGTCACTTCCTGGTCTTTTTCCCGCTCTCTCCTTCGGGAGCGGTTTCGTTTTCTCTGCCTCCGCCCCCCATTAAGGATCAGGAGGCGGATCTCTGCTGCTGACGGACACGTCCTCACCGTGCAGAAATACTTAGACTGGGCGGCCATTGCTGTTCGCGCTCTCCAGCTTGCCTACGCCCACTTCACGCCCCTCTTCTCTTCCTGCGCTCTCCTCAGCGCTACAATGGCGGCGGATTTTGGCGGCAACTGGCACAGCACAGTCTTTGCAATAAAGTACAGTTCAAACACAATAAATCACAGTCTCTAGGCACACATGACCTGATTCTTCAGGCTTAAGTAGATCCTGTTCGTGACGCCAAGTTGGAGCGCCCCCACACCGCCGCAGGGCCTAGGGGTACCCGGAGCCGGGCCTCTGGGTCTCAGTACTGGGGTTGTCACGGTGGCTGGACCCGGTCCGTGGCCCTGTCCGTCAGTGGGGGACGTCCGGTGCAATAAGTGATGATGATGGTGCAGTAACGGTGGTGTAGCGGTGCAGTTGTGGGGTGCAGGTCGCGGTAAATAACGAGGACACCAGGTTGCAGTCTCTTTACCTCTTTACTGGAGATCTCTCAGTCCGCAATCCAGAATACGGTTCACCAGGCTGCGCAAGTCCGGTCGGTCCGATGGCACCTCCAGAGTTCTCCTCACAGGTGGAAATCAGTGCCCTCCTTCTTAGCGCTATGTGTTGTAGTCCTTCCCTGCTGTGCTCACGGAAAGTACCCCACAACTGTCGTGTCTGTTTCTTAAGTTCCCTCACAACTCGATTCACTGATGTTCTTCTCGTATTCCATCCCTCCCTGTTATTCAGGTTGGAACGGCACCCGTTTGTCAGGTAGGCCTGGAGTTCTTCCGGGACCCTAGAGACGCCCCTCTCTCGCAATTGCCCCCCAAGACTTCATAGGTGATATGTGGTAGACAGCCCGCCTTAAACTGACTGCCCTGCCGCTGTTTGGAGTATGGCTTGAAGCTGTATGCTATTCCACTCCCTCGGCGTTCCGGCCACCGGTAATGCGCCTCAGTAGGATGTTGCTCCGGTCCTACAGCATGACCCCTACTGGTATTCTCCTTTTTGCTTGATCTCGTTTCTCACTCAGCACAATCTATCTCGCTTCTAGTCCTTTCTTGGGCACCGCCGCTATGCTGAGCAGGCACGGTCCCGTTACGTTCTTTCCAATGCCAAGCCTCTGTCAGGATCCCACCCCTGACAGAGACCCTACTGTCTCTTCCTCCACAACACCCTCTGCCACAAGGTGTTGCTTCGTTCAATCCAGTCAGCTTTCTCCTCTAACTTCCTGCCTGATCCCCAGTTTACCCACTATGGTGGGGAGTGGCCTAATGAATAGCACCCTTAGCTCCCCCCGGAGGCCCTGCTGTGAAACATATTGGTGTCTGTGATACCTGATCAGATGAACTCCTTCAGTGCCATCGAACGCACCATGGCTCCCCATAGTGGCGGATCCACAGTACTGCAACGACCAGAACTCTGGGGCGCTGCATATATCCAGCACAGCCCGCACAGTGGTATATACAGCACAGCCCGCACAGGGGTATATACAGCACAGCCCGCACAGTGGTATATACAGCAGAGCCCGCACAGTGGTATATCCAGCAGAGCCCGCACAGTGGTATATCCAGCACAGCCCGCACAGTGTTATATCCAGCAGAGCCCGCACAGTGTTATATCCAGCAGAGCCCGCACAGGGGTATATAGAGCACAGCCCGCACAGTGGTATATACAGCAGAGCCCGCACAGTGGTATATACAGCACAGCCCGCACAGTGGTATATACAGCACAGCCCGCACAGTGGTATATACAGCAGAGCCCGCACAGTGTTATATACAGCAGAGCCCGCACAGTGGTATATAGAGCACAGCCCGCACAGTGGTATATACAGCACAGCCCGCACAGTGGTATATACAGCACAGCCCGCACAGTGGTATATACAGCAGAGCCCGCACAGTGGTATATACAGCAGAGCCCGCACAGTGGTATATCCAGCACAGCCCGCACAGTGGTATATAGAGCACAGCCCGCACAGGGGTATATACAGCACAGCCCGCACAGGGGTATATAGAGCACAGCCCGCACAGTGGTATATACAGCACAGCCCGCACAGTGGTATATACAGCAGAGCCCGCACAGTGGTATATCCAGCACAGCCCGCACAGTGGTATATAGAGCACAGCCCGCACAGTGGTATATACAGCACAGCCCGCACAGTGGTATATACAGCACAGCCCGCACAGTGGTATATCCAGCACAGCCCGCACAGTGTTATATACAGCAGAGCCCTCACAGTGGTATATACAGCACAGCCCGCACAGTGGTATATCCAGCACAGCCCGCACAGTGGTATATACAGCACAGCCCGCACATCTCATCCCCCCCCCCGATAATGGCCCCACAGTCCGGTTAAAAAGAAAAAAAAAACTCTCCTCACCTTTCCTTTTGCCCGCGCTGCTCCCGGCGGCTGCAGTCTGCCCAGGACACAGCAGGTGCGCGATGATATGACGTCATCGCGCACCCGCAGTGTACTGTCAGAGGCAGAGCGGGGAATGATGGGAGAGGGGGCGTCAG
Organism: Ranitomeya variabilis; assembly: GCF_051348905.1. Taxonomy (NCBI): domain Eukaryota; kingdom Metazoa; phylum Chordata; class Amphibia; order Anura; family Dendrobatidae; genus Ranitomeya; species Ranitomeya variabilis. The sequence goes on from NC_135238.1 coordinate 233,276,162, forward strand.
TTGACGCTCTCTCCTCCATCATTGCATTGAACTATACCGGTGTCATAGACGCCGGTATAGTTAAATGCGGCGGCGCCGTCGGCACTGGGGGGGGGGGTTCCGGGGGAGGAACAGTGCAGCGGCCCACTACTGGCATCGGCTCTTCTGGCATTTGCCAGAAGTGCCCGATGGCCAGCCCGGCCCTGCTCAGACCTGCCGGCCCGGGGCCCCTGACCTGCGGGGCCCGGTCGCAATGGCGACTGCTGCGACCGCGGTAGTTACGCCCCTTCTCTGATCAGAGTCTGATTATCATAATGGGACCGAGTTTCTCGGCTGGAGAACACAGGGCGGTCTGCACCTGCGCTAACGTGAAGATTGGGAATCCTCCATCAGTACGAGACAAAACAAACGGCTTAGGCCGGTTTCACATGTCAGTGGCTCCGGTACGTGAGGTGACAGTTTCCTCCCGTACCGGAGACACTGACACACGTAGACCCATAAAAATCAATGCATCTGTTCAGATGTCATTGTTTTTTTGCGGACCGTGTCTCCGTGTGCCAAACACGGAGACATGTCAGTGTTCGTGGGAGCGCACGGATTACACGGACCCAATAGAGTCAATGGGTCCGTGTAAAACACGGACCTCACACGGACGTTCTCCGTCTGGGGTCCGTGTGCGTGCAGGAGACAGCGCTACAGTAAGCGCTGTCCCCCCCACATGGTGCTGAAGCCGCGATTCATATGTTCCCTGCAGCAGCGTTTGCTGCATAGAAGATATGAATAATAGTGTTTAAAATAAAGATCTATGTGTCCGTCCAGCAGATAGTCTCAGCAATGTTAGACGCGTCTGTCATTGTGATGATCTATAATAATGTCTCACCATTAGCTGCGTGGTCAGAAGTGGATGCTATGGATATCACCAGTGCAGGAGCCCCTCAATCACTAGAGCGGCTGCTCTGCTATGTATGAAGCCAAGGGTATTATAAATGACGGCACATTATCAATAGTGATTTTACCTGGACACTTTATAAAGGAGGCGTGAAAGTCAAATTGCTACAAATTTGCCAAGATGGTGAAGGCTGCATAATAGGTTATGTGCAGTGACGAGCGAGCGTGCTGGGATAAGGTGTTATCTGAGCATGCTCCGGGGCTAACCGAGTAGTGTCTTTAATGTGCTCAAATAATAAGTTCAAGTCCCCGCAGCTGCATGTCTAGGAGCTGCTCGACTGCCGCAACACATGCAGGGATTGTCTATTTGTTAGGACAGCCGCAAGACATGCAGCCACAGAGCATTGAATATATTATTGGAGCAGGCCGCAGATACTCGGTTAGCACCGAGCATGCTCAGATAACACCTTATCCCAGCACGCTCGCTCATGACTAATTAAGTGCAAACATACTGCAGGTTTGAGGAGGCGCACACACAAATAAATGCTGTGAGGTCGAGTGCCAAGATTCCCAGTACTGCGCCCCTGCTAATGGTGAAGCTTCAGGCTCAGTACTGCGCCCCTGCTAATGGTGAAGCTTCAGGCTCAGTACTGCGCCCCTGCTAATGATGAAGCTTCAGGCTCAGTACTGCGCCCCTGCTAATGGTGAAGCTTCAGGCTCAGTACTGCGCCCCTGCTAATGGTGAAGCTTCAGGCTCAGTACTGCGCCCCTGCTAATGGTGAAGCTTCAGGCTCAGTACTGTGCCCCTGCTAATGGTGAAGCTTCAGGCTCAGTACTGCGCCCCTACTAATGGTGAAGCTTCAGGCTCAGTACTGCGCCCCTACTAATGGTGAAGCTTCAGGCTCAGTACTGTGCCCCTGCTAATGGTGAAGCTTCAGGCTCAGTACTGTGCCCCTGCTAATGGTGAAGCTTCAGGCTCAGTACTGCGCCCCTACTAATGGTGAAGCTTCAGGCTCAGTACTGCGCCCCTGCTAATGGTGAAGCTTCAGGCTCAGTACTGTGCCCCTGATAATGGTGAAGCTACAGCTGCACCTGTAAAGTCATCAGGATTTTCACCAGTGGGTAATAATTCAGCACTGGCCGAACAGCAGTCAAAAAATGGATCATTAATCAAAAGGGTTACAGTAGGTTTACTGCAGTTTTTTTTAAAAAAATCACAACAAAAAGTGTAAACATTTTTTGTAATATATTTGGCAAGAAGAAACAAAGTGACCAAAAGGAAATGGGCAGAGTACAAAATGCAACAATGTGCTCAATACCATGCCAAAAGTGACAGAGTACAGGCTTCTGCTGGACATTGTACTTGTCTGTACAGATTGTATTAACCCTATGAAATAAGGGTTGGAAGCTTAAGGCCAGGACTGCACAGCGACGTGTGTCAGTAATTCTCAGACAAGTCACACAACCAAAAACACTTGTTTAATTTTTCTGCAGCTTGTGGTCCTGCGACTGTCACTCTCTGCACGGAGAAATGTTACTCCTTAGATCCCGGTCAGACGCCTCTCACACTTTGCACTGACGAGGGGCAGTAGCCCTGAAACATAGTGTCTGCAAATTGAGGTTTTGGCTTTTACCCCAAGTCATGTGACCAGGCTCGTTAGAGTCCATATTGACTTTTAGGATTGCTACTTACTATAGGTGGCGCTGGAGTTCTAGTCCTCCAGCCTTATTTTTTCCCCTGTAGGGCTGAGCACTTGTCGGCAAATAATTGTCGGCAAATAATTGCTAACTACCTACCTGTGCTGCCCTGCGGCGATCTCGCTCAGCGCAGTCACAGATTGCTCCTTCCGGCCATTTTCCTGCTTCCTGTGACGTCCGGCCGACAGAGCAGTTCCATCTCTTCCATTCTTGTGTCTTGGTGATGGACAGTCGTCTCCCCACTGCGTCTGAAAAGTCTGTGTTGTTACTTACTAGTAAAATCATGGACATCTGAATGAGGCCTATGTCTGCTCTATTCCATTTTATTTACTGGGGGAGACAAGTACACAAGGGTCGAAAATAAGGACACTTCCAAACCAAAGTTTATTTCACAACTTTTCACAAGATAATAATTTACAATATAATAACAGTATAATATATTTCACATAGAACACAATCAGGGTGTATTATATACAATGTATCACATCTCGTCCTCTCTGTAATGTACAGATCGGGATCTGATTGTCCAGTGGTGATTATAACATGTAGCACAGGTACATTGGGGGAAATAAGTATTTGATCCCTTGCTGATTTTGTAAGTTTGCCCACTGACAAAGACATGAACAGTCTATAATTTTAAAGGTAGGTTAATTTTAACATTGAGAGATAGAATATCAAAAATAAAATCCAGAAAATCACATTGTATAAATTGTATACATTTATTTGCATTTTGCAGTGAGAAATAAGTATTTGATCCCCTACCAACCATTAAGGGTATGTGTCCACGTTCAGGAAACGCTGCGTCCAGATGTTACAGCATAGTGGAGGGGATTTTATGAAATCCTGTCTCCACTATGCGTGGTAACACGCACCCGGCGGCCCTGCGATTCCGGACATGCGCGTCTTTTAAGATCGTCCGCAGCGCCGCAAGGTATATCACAGGGCTCTATGTGTGGGGTGCGATGATTCCAGATGTGTGCAATGAACACATCCGGCATCATCGCGTCACAGAAGTGGGCGGGGTTTAGGGCGGAGCGGGTTTGCCGCTCCATCCAAACCGCCGGCCATCCTGAAGGTGGAAACATACCCTTAGAGTTCTGGCACCTAGAGGCCAACTAGACTCTTCTAATCAACTCGTTACCTGCATTAATCACATTTATAAAAGACTCCTGTCCACAGACTCCATTAATCAGTCAGACTCTAACCTCTACAACATGGGCAAGACCAAAGAGCTTTATAAGGATGTCAGGGACAAGAACATAGACCTGCACAAAGCTGGACTGGGCTACAAAGCCATAAGTAAGATGCCGGGTGAGAAGGAGACAACTGTTGGTGCAATAGTAAGAAAATGAAAGAAATACAAAATGACTGTCAGTCGACATCGATCTGGGGCACCATGCAAAATCTCACCTCGTGGGGTATCCTTGATCATGAGGAAGGTGAGAGATCAGCCTAAAACTACACTGAGGGAACTTGTTAATGATCTCAAGGCACCAAGAAAACCATTGGTAACACATTACACCGTAAAGGTTTAAAATCCTGCAGTGCCCGCAAGGTCCCCCTGCTCAAGAAGGCACATGTGCGGCCGTCTGAAGTTTGCCAATGAACACCGGGATGATTCTGTGAGTGACTGGGAGAAGGAGCTGTGGTCAGATGAGACAAAAATTGAGGTCTTTGGCATTAACTCAACTTTCCATGTTTGGAGGAAGAGAAATGCTGCCTACTACCCAAAGAACACCATCCCCACTGTCAAGCATGGAAGGGGAAACATTATGTTTTGTAGTGTTTCTTTGCTAAGGGCACAGGACTACTTCACTGCATCAATGGGAGAATGGATGGAGCCATGTCTTGTTTGCCAGAGCGATCAAATACTTATTTCTCACTGCAAAATGCAAATAAATTTATGTAATTTATAAAATGTGATTTTTTGGATTTTATTTTAGATATTCTATCTCTCAATGTTAATATTAACCTACCCTTAAAATTATAGACTGTTCATGTCTTTGTCAGTGGGCAAACTTACAAAATCAGCAAGGGATCAAATACTTATTTCCCCTACTGTATATTGTTTGTATGTATACAGGAGCTGGGGGGGGGGGGATCTAGGTGATGACAGGACGGGGTTATAATACTCTTGCTCCGGCACATGTGCCCTGGGCAGTGTACTTAGCAAACTTTCACTTTTTTAGACCATGAAATATTCATCCTGGTAATGAGGACATGAATTATTGCGCAGCGTTCCGCTTCCTGCTCTGAAGTCTGTGTCCCGGGGACTTCACTGACACTAATTGTCCTTTAATTCCAGATGGTCAGCACGGGCACATTGGCCTCAGTGGGCACCTCGACGTATAATCTCCCTTTAATGTGCACTTAAATGCAAACTATTGTTCTAAGTTATCAGCCACAGAAAGGTGAACCTGTAGTATTCTCCAATGAGATAACTGTGGAGATCCGATGCCCCCCATGATCACTACTTCATGACACAATTCCCCAGCACTGAGACCCCAAACATGTTCTCATCCATACTGCTATCAGTGGCTTTTGGATACTTAGCTCCCTGTCATCGCTTGCAGTTATTTTCTCGTTTCTTTCCTTCGGCTGCGGTGGATCATGCGGGTGCAGTAAAGACATTCACAACCACTCGTGTCAAACATGTGGTCTGAGATGTTGTCCTCAACAGGTGAAGCTGTCAGGATTTCCTTAGTATTGCGCCAGTTATGGATTTATTGTTAATGCATTGGGAATTGTCAGGGGTTCTCTCACCTGTTAAATCCTAAGGAAACCCTGAAAACATGATCTGTGGAGGAGCCGTGAAGACTGGAGTTTGGGAAACGCCAACTGATGACCAATCTGTGGGATCGGTTGTCAATATTCGATTGGTCAGGGTCAAACAACTGACACCTCCAGCAATTGGCTTTTTTTTTTTTGCAGTGGAGGACAGATGTACGCAGTGTAGTGGGCATTCCTGGGTCCTGCCGCTCAGACTAAATTTACTTCAATAGGAGTCGACCTGCAGTACCTGAGAACAGCCACTACGCAGAGCATGGAGCTGTGGTGCTTCACACTATAGTTCTGGACGCTGCTGGCGCTATATACAGAAAACACTCAGTGGTGGGGTTGCAATGTGTCAGACCCCCCACCAGGCTATTAATATAAAAAATATTGGACAACCCCTTTAAATCTGTGCTTCAACAAATTGTCTGCATCAAAGTTACAAAAGTTTTCTTTATAATTAAGGAAGGTTGACTGTTTGATTCATTGTCATTAAAACTGTTCATTATTAACACTTTATTACAATCCAATAGAAAACCCAACAAATTATTGGTGATAAATGTATGATTGCTAGTGGTCTGGCTGCGTAGACCCCACCAATCCTGAGAATAGATGTCCCAAATCCCCTGTATGAAGGGAGCAGTAATGATCGTGAGTGGTCACATGTACTCACTAAAAAGGAGATTTTAGGACCCCCTGTTCTTGTGATGTGTGGGGTTCTAGCAGTTGGTTCCCCAAGGATCATACAGGGATTTCATGAGCTTTGGACAGGCGATTTATATTGTTTACAGGACAATTCCTTTAATAAGAATAACAGGTGAATTGTATACTGCACTAAACGGCCTATTACCATAAAGTGTTCAGAAACCAAAAATGTGATCAAGTGGGTTTTCCAATTTTATATAAATGAAACATAATTATTCTGCGACTTTTTAATATACTTTGGGATAATTTTTCAGGGTCTCCGCTTGCTGTCATTGAATGAAAGCATTTTTGTTTACTTGCAGAAGATACAAACTTTAAATCAACTGTATGTAAAGCGCTGTGGAATTAATGGCACTATATAGGTGAGTAAAATAAATAAACTGTGGATTTTAAAGATAAATACTTATATTTCTGCTGTGGATTTAGGGTATGTGCACACGCTGGGGATTTTGCTGCGGATCCGTAGCGGATTTGATGCTGCGGATCCGCAGCAGTTTTCCCAAAGTTTACAGTACCATGTAAACCTATGGGAAAAAAACCCGCTGTGCACATGCTGCGGAAACATCCGCGTGGAGACGCAGCAGATTATTTTCCGCAGCATGTCAATTCTTTCTGCGGATTCCGCAGCGGTTTCCAACATGCACCAATAGGAAAGTGCAGTTGAAAACCCGCAGAGGAATCCGCAGAAGAAACCGCGATGAAATCCGCAGTGAAAACCGCAGTGGTTTTGCACTGCGGATTTTCAAAATCCGCTGCGGAAAAATCCGCAGCAGAATCCGCAACGTCTGCACATACCCTCACAGTGTGACGTACCAAGGATCTGCACGTGGATGGACTGGAAGGAGGACGCCCCTTGTGAAGGAGAATACCTGCTAAAATCTGCCTGAAATGTCTGCCATGTAAATTTACCTGGACACTTCTCACAGCCAGGGCTTTTCTAGAATTGTATCCAACCTGAACAATCCCCTGTGAGATTTGCCCTTCACTGATACATTGTAGCAAACTATCAGAATGGTTGGAAAATGTGTGTTGTGGCTCATAATAAATTGTCTAGAATCCCAACATTTGTAGCAAACAAGTATTAGATCTGTATTCAGCCTCTGAATGGAAACAGCAATGTTCGCTTTCACTGACAGCAAGCAGAGAGCTTGAACATGGCGAGGAATTAAACAAAAAAGTTAAATCGAATTTTGTAGAAATTTTCAATCTCTATTTGTATAAACCTGAAGGCGGGTGTCCGTGTGTCAATCAATTTTTGTGTGTGCAATTTTAACACAAAAATTGCACCACAAAATTCTTAAAAAATGACGGGGTGAATCTAAGAAACTAATATTGACTCCACGTCAGACAGTTGTCTGCACTGCTATAAGCCTGAGATGATAACGCAGAGACCACCGCCGGAGGCTAGGCAAGTCGTGACTTTCCAATTCGGACTACAAGTCTCAGCACGCCCCTCGCTGAACAACAGCTGGGAAGTCACATGCTATCCGGTAGAATAAATAAAACCGTCACCTATAGACAAACATTATTCTGCGGAAGTATTCGTGGTATGTGGCTCAGACGATGTGTCATCGCGGCCTTCAGGACGATGCTAGAATGTATCCAGGAGTCCGCGGGGGATTCTAGCAGGTGTGAAGGTTTTTATTTAATCTCAGGTTTACATGTAATGAGCTCGAAGTATCCGCAGAACGTTCTAGCTGTCAGCCGGAATAATTGTTTATTAGAGCGTATGCGCCAGGTGATGGCTGCCGCGGTTAACCCTTTCTTACGCTCTCTGCTAATGGATCTATCACTTTGGGTCCCTAGTAATGGGGGTCCGGGTGTCAAAACCACAATGCAGAACCTATGCGATGCTGGATTTGTATGAAACTAATAAAACACGGCTGCTTTCCTACAGAAACAGCGCCACTCTTGTCCATAGGTTGTTTTTGGTATTGCAGCTTTAGTAAATAAGGATGAGCTGCAATAGCAGATTCTTCAATGTGTTTCGAAAAGAAAGCAGCCATATTTTTCAAGTTTTACACAATCCCTTTAATATAAATCCTTAAAGGGGTTTTCTGCTCCAATTTTTTTTTTAAATTACCATAGAGTAAGGATGTATATAAAAGAAACAAGCCAAGCTTAACACCAAAACCTCAGAATCTGACCCCCACTCCGATCCACAAAACCAGAACGGAGGCCATCCGTCCCACCGGTGACCTGACTTCTGAGTGCACTGTGTGGTCCGGTGGCTGCGGATCAGGATGTCATCACTTCTGGTGGAGACAGGCGGACCAGCAGTGCTGGAGCGGGGCCTAAGTCCTGCAGAAAGTAAGGCTTGTTTCTTTCTTTTATCCCTGCACTACGGTGACTTAAAAACATTTGGTTTTCACACTTCCGACATTCACGCTCCAAGTACAGACCGTGGGTCTCCTGGCGTGAACTCGACAGCCTCATATATGTCTGTAAAGTGGTTAAGTTCCGCAGCAAATCTGCACCTTTCCCACAATAAGCCTGTGGTGGCATTTACAGAAATGCCTGTGGATGTGGAGTTTTCTCTTTGGAAATTCAAAGCTCTTGTAGAAACGTTCATGCGTGCAAATTTTCTGCTGCAGATCTGAAGCAAATCAGCATCTGTCACAGCTCCCAGGTATTAATGCTGCAGGGAGAGCTGCACACAGCAGCAAAGGAGCTGAGCTAAACACCGGGTACTAAACTGGTAACCAACAGGACCTTAGACATGTGACAGAGTGGGGGCGGTCAGGGGGTGGACCCAGACACCAGGGAAAAGAGAAGGGATAAACACTACAGAGTTACCAAACAAGCAAAGATCGGAACCAGGAGATCACGAGGTACCAAAAGGGAGAGATGGGATTGTCAGAAGCAAAGCCAGAGGTCAGAAATCCAGAATAGCAAACAGAGTAACGCACGGAGAGCAAGATAAACACAATGCAAACCGAACACACACTCCAGGGATCAAGCACACATACTAAAGCAGAAAGTATAGCTGACAGAGAAACCCAGCTAGGAGTGAGTATAAATACCCCTCCCGTCTTGAAAGAGAGGCCAACAACATTAACCCTGAGAGAACAGGACATTAACCATGTCCTAATCATGACACATCAAAATCTCTGACAAACTCCACATGTTACATGTGGCTTTGTCTCTGACTTTGATGGTGATTTGCTGTGGATTTCGTTTTTTTGTGCTTTAAAAATCTGTAGAATAAATTGTATTTTCAAATTGTGGTAAAATCTCAAGCACTTTGCTGCTGCTGTAAAATATTGCAGATTTATCTAAACAAGGCCAGAGAGGAAATCAGCATTGTATCTGCCCAGGAGCATGTCCTCCCCCAGCTTTCCCAGGATCCTGCATGACCAATCCCCCTAGTTTTCCAATGACATATTCATACCTCAAATTTCACATTATTGGTGATAATCCGCCTGGATTCCCAGGAATAGATGTAACTAAACACAGCTGAAAACTACTGTCTCCTTCAGTAACAGATTACTAATTAAAAAGAAGAAAAAACCCTATTTGAAATCATCTTTTTGAGATATGAACATTGTGTAATTTCCTTGTTATTCCTCCTGGAAATGCAGGAATAAATTGGCCATTGGACAATTCCATAAATCTCGTCTATATAGTCTGACACTTATCGATGATTGGACAGTATCCAAATTTGCGGGGCGTCGCCCTACTAATTACCAAATAGCCATTTATTTAATTATTTCCAGGAGGGATAACACAGGAACAGCACAATGCAGAATTTTTAAGAAAAGAGGCTCCAGTATTGTCATTCATGGAGAATGCCGGCATTGTTTAAAACGGGAGGGGATTGGTTCCATTTAAGTCTTTGGTCAGATTAAGGGTTCGTGCCCTTTATACAAGTTGTATTGATCCATAATACGGCGTCCATGAAGTGTTTTGGGTCCCACTTTACCTCTGTTATCCATATGTATCCAGCAGAAAAACTGCTGATATATGGAAGTATTCATAGTGTGCCTTGTGACGTGTGGAGGCACCATATGGCATTGCATGTTACGGACCTGTGCCGCCATACAGTATCGTTGCACACGTCTCTGCCATGAGAACTCAAGCAATGATGGATCCATTCACACACATTGATGATCTAGGCAGTAATCCCGTCATGGTGGAGTATGGCCTGTCCGTCCTGCTCGGGTGGTTTTCGGCACACAGTGGCGGTGTGATATTTCGTCTCTACTTGCAGACGCTCACCCACTCCGTGATCTGACACTCCTCGCACACCACATAACAGCACCAGTGGAATTTGCAGTTACACCTCTCGCTGCGCGTTTGCCGCAGGATGTTGTGGCCACGGCCGCAGCACAGGCTCTCGCAGTTGTCCATTCCCGGGCTGGTTTTGTTGCATATCCGCCCCTGCGTCCCCGCTGAGTCCAAATGGAGCTCCTGCTCGCAAAAATCCGGGGACTTCTCAAAATAGACCAAGTCTGTGATCCCGGCCCGTCTCCTGTATGGAGCGTGAGTCTGGTCCAGCTGACCCAGCTGTCCGTTATTCCGGTTGTGAGGCCGGATCAGGGTGGCTAATGCAAACCTCTCCTTCAAGAGAGAGCCAATCATCCGAAATTCAGGGGTCACCTGCCAGCAGGTCTTCAGCTGGCAGCTGCCGGAGGTGCCGTGACACTTACACTTCCTCTTCATGTTCTCCATCACCACCTGGAAAATGAGCACAAGATATCAGTTACACGAAATCCTAGAATTCTGCACTGTCCACGCCGGGTACCACGAAGCTAAGACCCCACAAACACCTTCTACTTCTCACAGCTGGGGGTTTGTTACAATTGTATCCAGTCTAGAAAATGGTCTGGGAGCCAAACACATCAAAGCGCAAACCTCCCTCCTGCTGCCCTGATAGATACAATGTATCAGTCTATTGTTCAGACTTCTGCTGAAAGAGATGTTCTGCGCCGGATACAATTGTAGCAAACGCTCAGCTGTGAACAATGAATGTTCTATGAGGATCAGAATGCATTTTACACTGAGATTCTTTACGACTCTTTTGCTGTTTTCATCCGTTCAAGCCTCCGTTCTCCTGGGTTTCTCTCTTGCCGCAGAGTCAAAGCAAGATGAGCGCACAGTTCAGACGAGTGGCGCCACTATGCCGAACTGTCAGTCTCTGTAACTGCACCGCCTCCAGCAAGCAGGAAGCTGGGGCCTGGGATCAGTGTGCACTCAGATGTAGCCAGAGAAAGCCCCTTTAAGGGATATAGAAACCTTAAGAGACTTTTTTTTTTACTTAAATACATTTATTTTGGATTAACAATCGTTTTTGCAATTCAAATGTTTGCACCTTTTGACTTTTACAAGCTCTTTGTTTCACTGTACATTGTTAGCTGAGAATCTGTCCCAGAGCTTGTTCTGATAGGAGAGATTATAAAATAGCGAAAGTTGAGCTGAACTTTAATGTAGTCACAAATCATTGGAGACTGAGGTCAGAAAAAGAGTTTCAAGCGATAACCAGAATCAAAGAATGCAGATTTTTATTGAAAACCAAGTTCAAAAGTTCGTTTTGGCCCAAAATTCATGCATTTAAAGGGAAGCTGTCAGTCACTGCCCCTGTGCAATGCTAGATAGGGCAGTGTAAAATGCTATGGAAGACACCATTCGCACTGTCCACTGTGCCATTATTTGGGTTTTATTGAGGAGAGAATTAGGCTTGTCAGTGAAGTGCAACCATACTTCCACCCATGCACTTGCAGTCCGCGGCTCCTCCATGCTGCTCCCTGCAGCACCTCTGTCTCTGCTGTCAATCAAGAAGTGGAGACGGCGCTGGTGGGAAGAGGCCGAGAGGAGCGGAGGACTGCAAGTGCACCCATACTCCCGCCACTACCAGTCTAATTTGCATATCATTAAAATCTGAATTTCAGCTAATTAGATGGTGCAGGAAAAGCAAGTGGAGATCTTGAAAGTGATAAGGAGCCAAAACAGATTTCAAAGAAAGTTGAGGAGCTTTATTACTCCACGACCAGGGGCTTCAATCACTGTAAACTAGAAAGCCCCTTGAAGCCAGATCCTGTTGCAGCTTTTCAGGGGTTAACAATATTTTTATTTTTTTTTGCTACGACTGTCAATATGAGACTTGGTGAATAAAAGGAAGGCTTAAAGATTTATGGAAACAAGCCTGGAGCAAATTGGTATGAAAGCTTAAAGCTCTCCTGACAAGTTGTTTTCTGAAAAGTGGTACTCGCCCCGCAGGTGACGGCGGGGGTCACAGGTAGGGCAGGCAGCCGAGGGGTTAAGGGTCAGACTGGAGTTATGCTGCGAGTCGCTCGCTCTGGGGCACGGCGAGCGTCTGGTGTCACGTACGTGTCATATGACAATGGATGCAGCGCCAGGAATGGTGTCCGCCATGTTGGTCCTACTCTTAAAGGGGAGGTGTTGCCTACATCTTTATACTATAGTATTCTGAGACACAGTCTGTCATTTTCTGGTTGTAGACTTTATTCTATTTTCTGTACATGATTTTACTGGCGGCCATCTTTCCTGAACTTCTGTTAGCAGCAGATATATGGATCAAAGAAAACAGCAGGAAAAAACTTATAGAAGAAAGTGCTGTGGGCATGCTCTGTAACCTGTGCTGAGGTCATTGTGCAGGAGGAGGAGGAGGAGAGCTGTGACATCACCTATTGTGAATGGCGAGTTCTGTGTTACAGTTGTGCTCAAAAGTTTACATACCCCGGCAGAATTTTTGCTTTTTTGGCCTTTTTTCAGAGAATATGAATGATAACACCAAAACTTTTCCTCCACTCATGGTTAGTGGTTGGGTGAAGCCATTTATTGTCAGACTACTGTGTTTTCTCTTTTTAAATCATAATGACAACCCAAAACATCCAAATGACCCTGATCAAAAGTTCACATTTTTTAATACCGTGTATTGCCCCCGCTAACATCAGTGACATCTTGAAGTCTTTTGTGGTAGTTGTGGATGAGGTTCTATATTTTCTCAGATGGTAAAGCTGCCCACTGTTCTTGGCATAAAGCCTCCAGTTCCTGTAAATTCCTGGCCTGTCTACCATGAACTGTGTGCTTGAGATCTTCCCAGAGTAGTTCAATGATATTGAGGTCAGGAGACTGAGATGGCGACTCCAGAACCTTCACTTTGTTCTGCTGTAGCCAATGACAGGTCGACTTGGCCTTGTGTTTTGGATCATTGTCATGTTGGAACGTCCAACTACGTCTCATGCGCAGTTTCCGGGCTGATGAGTGCAAATTTGCCTCCAGCATTTGCTGATAACGTGCTGCATTCATCTTTCCTTCAACTTTGACTGAGTTTCCTGTGTCTCTGTAGCTCAAACATCCCCAAAACATCAGCGATCCACCTCCATGCTTTACAGTAGGAATGGTGTTCTTTTCATCATCGGCCTTGTTGACCTCTCTTCAAGTGTAATGTTTACGGTTGTGGCCAAAAAGATAAATTTTGGTCTCATCACTCCAAATTACCTTGTTCCAGAAGTTTTGAGGCTTGTCTCTGTGCTGTTTTGCATATTGTAGGTGAGATACTTTGTGGCATTTGTGCAGTAATGGCTTTCTTCTGGCGACTCGACCATGCAGCCCACTTTACTTCAAGTGCCTCCTTATTGTGCATCTTAAAACAGCCACACCGCTAGTTTTCAGAGAGTTCTGTATTTCAGCTGATGTTATTTGTGGGTTTTTCTTTGCATCCCAAACAATTTTCCTGGCAGGTGTGCATGACATTTTTGTTGGTTTACCTGACCGTGGTTTTGTTTTTACAGAGCCCCTGATTTTCCATTTGTTAATCACAGTTTGAACGCTGCTGACTGGCATTATCAATTCCTTGGATATCTTTTTGTATCCTTTTCCTGTTTTATACAGTTCAACTACCTTTTCGCGTAGATCCGTTGACAATTCTTTTGCTTTCCCCATGACTCACAATCCAGAAATGTCAGTGGCTGGATGAAAGATGCAAGAGTCTGTCTGGATCCCATAAACTCACTCAGCTTTTATGCACACACTGATTACAAGCAAACAGGTCACAGGTGAGGATATTACCTTTAGTAGCCACTCAAACCCATTTGTGTCAACTTCTGTGCATGTTATCAGGCCAAAACCACCAGGGATGTGAACTTTTGATCAGGGTCATTTGGATGTTTTGGGTTGTCATTATGATTTAAAAAGAGAAAACACAGTAATTTGTCAATAAATGGCTTCACCCAACCACTAACCATGAGTGGAGAAAAAGTTTTGGTGTTATTCATATTCTCTGAAAAAAAAGCCAAGAAAGCAAAAATTCTACCGGGGTATGTAAACTTTTGAGCACAACTGTATATACTGTATATAGAGGTGTTATCAGTCATTGTACAGGAGGAGGTGAGCTGTGACATCACCTATTGTGAATGGTGTGAATGGTGGATCCTGTGTTATCTACTGTATATAGAGGTGTTATCAGTCATTGTACAGAAAGGAGGAGGAGGTGAGCTGTGACATCACCTATGTTTATGGTGGATCCTGTGTTATTCACTGTATATAGAGGTTTTATCAGTCATTATACAGGAGGATGTGAGCTGTGACATCACCTATTGTGAATGGTGGATCCTGTGTTATCTACTGTATATAGAGGTGTTATCAGTCATTGTACAGGAGGAGGAGGTGAGCTGTGACATCACCTATTGTGAATGGTGGATCCGGTGTTATCTACTGTATATAGAGGTGTTATCAGTCATTGCACAGGAGGAGGAGGTGAGCTGTGACATCACCTATTGTGAATGGTGGATCCTGTGTTATCTACTGTATATAGAGGTGTTATCAGTCATTGTACAGAAGGAGGAGGTGAGCTGTGACATCACCTATTGTGAATGGTGGATCCTGTGTTATCTACTGTATATAGAGGTGTTATCAGTCATTGTACAGAAGGAGGAGGTGAGCTGTGACATCACCTATTGTGAATGGTGGATCCTGTGTTATCTACTGTATATAGAGGTTATCAGTCATTGTACAGGAGGAGGAGGTGAGCTGTGACATCCCCTATTGTGAATGGTGGATCCTGTGTTATCTACTGTATATAGAGGTATTTCTATATAGAAGCGCCACTGATTTATTTTAACTATTTAGCGCCAGCTGTAGTTCGAAAGAACACAATGAACTGCTATGTCTTGGCAAGCAGCTGTCACTTTAATAGTTAAAGGGGTTATCCCATAAATAAAAGATGGCTAGATACAGTTATGAAAAATAGCCCACATTGTCCTCCCTTTGTCCCATGTGTCTGGGCAGCTTACATTTCATAACTTTAGCCGCCTCAATCTCCTGATCCTTCGGGGATCACCCTCCGGTACTATCTGTGCTTCCTCGGTGGTGACCGCTCTCTGCACAGACGCCCACTTCCCGTGGATCCGTCCTGCGCTCATTGTTCGCCCTGGTTACATAGCAGTGGTCACACTGGTCATTTCGTGGAGCTGATTACGAGATCAGAGAACATCGCACAATGTCGTTCAGCTGTTTGGAACTTTGGGACATCTTGGAATCTCCGGAATCTCTTTTGGCCTTGACGTCTCATCTGTACATGATGGGGACATCTTCCTGATTATTGCTTTGACTATACTTAAAGGCTATGGCCATCTTGACAACGCATTATATTTGTTTCTCTTACTGTTACAGCTCCAGTGCAGGTCTATGTGTATCCATGGTAACAGACAACAAACACACCCTGTTGTGTAGTCGGATGCTCCTTCCTTCTGTCCTCTACGTCTGACAAACATTTGGTACATTAGCGATAAGTAGGAGGAAGATGACAGTGAATATGGCTGTAGGATCAGATTGCCACCAGGGAGACACATAGGTCTGCACAGGAGCTGCGTACAGCGATGGTAGGAAAGCTTTAATGAAGGCTGTTTTCAACACTACTTTATTTGTAATCTCGGCTGCAATGGAACAATTAAAGGTGTAAATCTTTCCCGCTGACATGTCGCAATAGTAGCACGCTGAACACCTCAAGCTCAGATTCTGCTCGCGGGACGGTTAGAAATATCAACAGTTCTGGGAAGATTTGCCAAAAATTTCTCAATTTTTATCCAGAAGGGACTGATTTTATTTTTCTCCAAAAACAGCGCCTCTCTGGTCCGTGGGCTGGGTCAGGTATTTCAGCAAACTATCCACAGAAATCATTGCAGTACCCGATACAGTCCATAATCAAAAGTGGCGCTGTCTCTGGAAAGAAAAACCGAACCTTGGGTGTAATCGTGGACAGCCCCGTTCTCGCAGGCACTTGAGGATGGAGAGGACCGTGGCACCATGTCTTTAAGACATTATGGGATGAAGCCGTTGTCTGAGACCGTACTGAGGCCTGTGGTTAGACATCAGCACTGTCTACATAAG
Organism: Ranitomeya variabilis; assembly: GCF_051348905.1. Classification (NCBI taxonomy): domain Eukaryota; kingdom Metazoa; phylum Chordata; class Amphibia; order Anura; family Dendrobatidae; genus Ranitomeya; species Ranitomeya variabilis. The sequence continues at coordinate 233,292,554 of NC_135238.1, forward strand.
TGGTGTCCAGGGAGGGTCCGGGTACTGAACGGCCCCTCTCCCTGCCTGGGGTTCCCCACATCTCCCGACTCCACCACATATTTAAAGCCAGGTCAGGAAGATTTGCATGGAGCAGAGTCATGAACCCTGACCGCTCCATCACCGGCTGCTGACCCCCTCCGGTACCCGCTGCAACTGGAGCCAGCGCTGATTGCCGTAGTTTAACCCCTTACAAGCCTTGGTCGATAGCCACTTTAGACTCCATGGTTGTTATCTGGGTTTATCACTGTCATTAGACCCCTGTGAAGCTTTTGTAGTAAGAGGGTCCATGGGTTTTGGGGGGGCCCAATGTGAACCTTTGATATGGGGCCCCGGATATCCATGTACAGGCCTGCTGCCCATTGCATTGTGAAGGGTTTTGTTAGTGGGTCTCCTGAGTCTGACAGGTTTTGTTGAGGATGGGGCGAGTTATCACTAGTCCCTTACCCCAGTGGTCCGCCTGTGAGCCAGTCTGTTCCTCCATTACTGTCTCTTGTCCTAATGATTGTGATCTATAATGCTGCCTCTATCAAATTTCCAAGAATTGCTACTTACAGGTTGTGTCCTGCTTAGTTGTCCATTCTTCCAGTGCATCTAAGATACAAAGGTAGCAAAAAGAGCAACTTCAGTTTATGCCTGAAGTCCTGTGCAGCCCAATGCGTCTCCATGGTGACAGACTACAGTGAACCCTGTGTAGTCGGACCCTACAGCCATGTTTTCTGTCCTCCTATTTATAAGGCCATGTTCACACGACTGTATTTTTGGACTCAGTGTTGTCCGTAGTAAAAACAGACATCACACGGACCGATGTTGTTCCACTGGGCCGTTCACATGAGTGTTTTCCACACTATACAGTAGTCTCTTCCGTCCAGATGAAAAACTTTGGTTTTTTTGGATGGACCTCTGATCATTTTTTATACGCTCGTGTGCACTTTTCCTAATACGGACAGAAATGCTGCGGATCCTGGAGAATCCTCTGTGGATTACACTGAAAGTCGAGCTGTGAGTTTCCCTGCATGGACAATGGCATGTTGTGTGGATTTCAGGATCCACTGCAATTTCTGGTGTGGATTTTCTCTGCAAATTTCACCTCTTCCAATGTAGAAAGGTGAAATCCACATTGAAATCTGCTGCAAACACTGAAAATCCTCAGCGTACAGAGATCACTCGGAATAAATGTATATATACGGGTCAGACTATGCAGGGTGTTTGATCATCTGGAACCATTGATGCACATAGCTCTGCATAGTTGCTGTGTACACAAAACCTATTATTTTTCTGTAAAAGTTGTATACATTTTTTTATTTGAGATGCTTTGGAACAATAAATATACTTTAGTTGTGAAAGTTGCATGTCCTGTATGAACCTGCCAGTGGATCCAGGTAAATCCGGGTGAAAAAGCCAATCTGGAACTGGTGGATAAGCTTCACCACGGGGGTCTTGGCCGCCATGTGGACACTGCTGCCCTGCTGCTGCCATGTGGACACCCGGCCCACAGCTCCCGGCCCTCATTGTATGAATGGAGCAGTCTCCACTAAGGTCTGCGAGCTCGGTGACACGTGATGACATCATTACATGGACAGCATGATGTCATCCCCTCACTGGCACTGGGCCTCCATGCTGGGGGGCTTTGTACTGACTGTGGCCCCTATGACTTTGCTGCTGGTCGCACCACTATGCACCTGTGTGAGAACATTTGGGATGCTTTTATGTTCCCTCCAGCTTCTCGGCATGGCCCCATTGTGCGGCGGTAATGCTGGGTCGATCACAGCTGGGATTTTTTACCAGGAACTTGTACAGGTGATTTGTGTCATTATAGAAGATGATCATTAACATCAAACACAGCGAAGAGAACAAGAGAGGAGCCAAGATCAGAGGCGAATACTCCCCACCCAATGCCGGGGCCCAGGACCGCTACCAAGATGACAGGAGGGGATAATCTGCGGAGCGGCGCAGCCTCAGAAGGGTCTGGATCTGAGAGATGCCGTATCCACACACACAACACACTGCAGCTCCAGGTACAAGCAGCACCGTCTGCTCCGAGGCTGGGGAGAGGATCCCAGAACACTACAACTCCCAGCATCACCAAATATGATCGCAAAACAAATCTAGAATACTCTATACATGGAGCACTACAACTCCCAGCATCACCAAATATGATTACAATACAATTCTAGTATACTCTATTCATGGAGCACTACAACTCCCAGCATCACTGACCGCTGAACATGGTCACAATGCAATTCTATTTACACTTTCCGTAGAATACTACAACCGCTAACCTGATCCGACCACAGGACACGATAGTAATATAATTGTGTTTTACTCTCTATACAGTAATTCCATGACGTTTATTCACAGGGATCAGAGTTCCTCTTCATATTGATGATTTTAGTTTTCTGTAGCCACCACTAGAGGGAGCTCACTACATACTCAATAATAAAGCTGCATGCAGTGAGCTCCCCCTAGTGGTGGCAGTGGGCAGTCAGAATGTTAAAACTTCTCTAAACAGCAGCTCAGTTCTTGTTATATTATAAGAATAACTGCACAATCTAAAATGACCTGGATCTACGAGATTTACTTTAAGAATGCGATTAGACGTGTATGATCAAAGGAAGGTCTACCTGCCATCCAATCAGCAGGTACCTCAGGTAACTCACCTGCCGGCCCACCCTGTTGTTGTGCAGCCTCATCCGGGCATGAATATCCCTGTACAACTCCCGAGAATCCAAGAACTCCCTGGAGAAGCGTTCTCCGTACTCCACATCCGGACTGCATCCGCCCCACTCCCAGGAGTCCTGGGGCCCGGGTGCCTCCGCCGGGATGTTCTCCATGACCCCATGTACCATGCCCTTCCCCCGGTTCATGGCTTCCATCTGAAGTCTGTGGAGTTTAGCTCTGAAGGCTTCCTCGTCTCCTCTCCTCTTCTCATCGCAGCCGCACGATTTCAGCTTACCCATGGAGCAAGCATTGGAGACGGCGTGCACCACTCCGGCTGCCGCAATGGCGTAAGCATAGGCGCTTTCTCTGAAGCCTGGAGAAGAAAGAGGGACAAGTGTAAACTGGACGCAATATTAGCAGAGCGCTGCGACGTATCAAATCCGCACGGACGGGCTGCCGAAATACATAGGAATATTTCTATTCACTGCCAGCAAGCAGAGAAATTGAAAATGGCGAGGAACTGAAACAGCCACATCTAAGAGCTGCTATCAGAAGCCACTTGTTATTAAAGGGCTAGTCCCTTCTACATTAAAGGCAACTCACTGTGTGCATGAGGTTTCAGCTACCAGCGTCTTAGATCCTCTGAGAGTATAGGATTAATATTACTGAAATTATACATGCCGATTCACTTTCACAACATTTGCTGAATGAATTTCGACCCTACAATATACATTTATCAGTCGCTGGTCCTGCTGAAATTAGAGGGGTGTGAATGCACCTTTAAGGTTGTGTATGGAAGCCTTAAAGGGGTTTTGTGGCTTTAAAAAAAACCTGTCCCTTGTTTGTTTTCAATAAAACATTCTGATCTTCACTCGCCCTTGTCCAGCCCAATTCTAAGTTCTGTAATTGCCTGCAGCGCTGATGGCCCATCCACAGGGCTGCACCCGATCACTAAGCTCAGCGCTGGACCCAGGGAGGGTGATTAAAGCACAGTCTGTTTTTTTAACAGAAACTACACAAAACGCCTTTAACTGCTGACTTTCGACTAACCTCTGCACTAATCCGTACCTCCCACTCCCGACTCCAAGACTTCTCCCGTGCTGCGCCAATCCTCTGGAATGCTCTACCCCAAGATATTAGGACCATCCACAATTTGCATAGTTTTAGGCGCTCCCTCAAAACACATTTCTTCAGAGCGGCCTATCATGTTCCCTAATCAGTTATTTTGTTTTTGTGTAGCCCATTCACTATCTCCATCTATCCCCCACCCCCTGAAGATGGCTGGACCATCACTGTAAATACACCATTGTAAATACACCCCAGTACTTTGTATCTCCCCTCATTGTAGATTGTAAGCTCTCACAAGCAGGGGCGGCTTATTGTGCTTTATTATTGTATTGTTAACATTGTTACTTATGACTGTTGTGTTTGAAACTGATAAACTGTAAAGCGCTGCGGAATATGTTGGCGCTATATAAATAAAGATCATTATTATTATTATTATTATTATTATTATTATTAGTGCTCAGTCCACAACACCCAACCCAGCCACGGAAAATATCACAGTCTGAGAACGAACTGCATACTATGAATGCACTCTAAAGTAAATGAACCCCTTTGGAGACATTTTCTTATTTAAAGGGTTATTCTCAACATTTAAAGGGATTATCCAGATACGCTCACTTCCACTTTAGAAGTGAGTGATGCCGATGATGTTATGATGCTGCACACTTGCCAAGACGCATGCATGAAACCTACTAGCAGGGGTGTAACTACAACAGGTGCAGGGGTTGCGATCGCACCCGGGCCCTGGAGCCTAGGGGGCCATAAAAGTCCCTTTGGCCAATAGAAAGAGACTATTGCTATTAAAGATTTAAAATATTTGGGGGCCCCATTGGAGCTTTTGCATCGGAGCAAATGAGTTTCAAGTTACCTCACTGCCTACTAGTCACATACAGGCAGAGGCGTAACTTCCACGGTCACAGGGGTCGCAGCTGCGACAGGGCCGGAGTGCTTAGGGGCCCACTGTGGCAGGCACTGCTAGGATGTGTGACCAGCAGTAGCGAGCAGGTGAAGGGGGGCCCAGAGCAGCATGGTGGCAGGCAGTGCCACTGTATGTGACCAGCAGTAGCCAGCAGGGGAGGAGGGGGGGCCCGGAGCAGCATGGTGGCAGGCAGTGCCAGGATGTGTGACCAGCAGTAGCGAGCAGGTGAGGGGGGCCCAGAGCAGCATGGTGGCAGGCAGTGCCAGGATGTGTGACCAGCAGTAGCCAGCAGGTGAGGGGGGGAAGCAGCATGGTGGCAGGCAGTGCCACTGTATGTGACCAGCAGTAGCCAGCAGGGGAGGAGGGGGGGCCCGGAGCAGCATGGTGGCAGGCAGTGTCACTGTATGTTACCAGCAGTAGCCAGCAGATGAGGGGGGGGGGGCCGGAGCAGTATGGTGGCAGGCAGTGTCACTGTATGTGACCAGCAGTAGCCAGCAGGTGAGGGAGGGAAGCAGCATGGTGGCAGGCAGTGCCACTGTATGTGACCAGCAGTGACCAGCAGTAACCAGCAGGGGAGGAGGGGGGGCCCGGAGCAGCATGGTGGCAGGCAGTGCCACTGTATGTGACCAGCAGTAGCCAGCAGGGGAGGAGGGGGGGCCCGGAGCAGCATGGTGGCAGGCAGTGTCACTGTATGTTAGTACTCATGGACCACCATATCACAAAATCCCATAAAATCAGTGAAGTTTATTGAGAACATTTTAAAAAGATAATACAAGATATAAATTATTTCCAAAGAGGATCAATCAATATCCCAGATACAGCAGGAATTTAATACCCAACCATGTTAATGCATTATAGAAAAACATAGATAAACTAATACATAATTCCACAAAAACATCCTTTAAGGTAATGATATGTCCAAATCCCGGATGATGAGAATTCAATGTAAAAATATTAAGAATGGATCAATGCTTACCCATGGTTTGTGTGCCACTGCCTGGGAGCGCCCCGACGCGCGTTTCGCCCACGTGCTTTCTCAAGGGGAGTGCACACTCCCCTTGAGAAAGCACGTGGGCGAAACGCGCGTCGGGGCGCTCCCAGGCAGTGGCACACAAACCATGGGTAAGCATTGATCCATTCTTAATATTTTTACATTGAATTCTCATCATCCGGGATTTGGACATATCATTACCTTAAAGGATGTTTTTGTGGAATTATGTATTAGTTTATCTATGTTTTTCTATAATGCATTAACATGGTTGGGTATTAAATTCCTGCTGTATCTGGGATATTGATTGATCCTCTTTGGAAATAATTTATATTTTGTATTATCTTTTTAAAATGTTCTCAATAAACTTCACTGATTTTATGGGATTTTGTGATATGGTGGTCCATGAGTACTAGTTACTCATTTTGTTAGAACTTCATATATTGTCCACTAATCTTTATTTGATTGGATAAAATTTGATGGGGAGGCAATAATGCGTATGCCTCTGGCTGAGTTTGGATATCTCTGTTTTTGAGTTTGTATTTTGATGTCACTGTATGTTACCAGCAGTAGCCAGCAGATGAGGGGGGGGGGGCCCGGAGCAGTATGGTGGCAGGCAGTGTCACTGTATGTGACCAGCAGTAGCCAGCAGATGAGGGGGGGAAGCAGCATGGTGGCAGGCACTGCCAGGGTGTGTGACCAGCAGTAGCCAGCAGGTGAGGGGGGGAAGCAGCATGGTGGCAGGCAGTGCCACTGTATGTGACCAGCAGTGACCAGCAGTAACCAGCAGGGGAGGAGGGGGGGCCCAGAGCAGCATGGTGGCAGGCAGTGCCAGGATGTGTGACCAGCAGTAGCCAGCAGGTGAAGGGGGGCCCAGAGCAGCATGGTGGCAGGCAGTGCCACTGTATGTGACCAGCAGTAGCCAGCAGGTGAGGGGGGCAGCCCGGAGCAGCATGGTGGCAGGCAGGTGTGTGACCTTTGTTTCTCTATAATTTGAATATTTTTTGCTTTAAATACTGTATTTGTTAACTATGCCTATAGTTATTAAATATTGCATAATAAAACATTACAACAAAACTATAGTGTGTGAAATGAATAGGGAAAATGTGAATTTGGGTAGAAAGTATTTTGGCATGGGGGGCCCCCATTTGAAAGTTCGCATCGGGGCCCATAACTTTGTAGTTTCGCCGCTGCGTACAGGCTATCATTAGCGCTCAATTCTGTTGTGGCAGTGTGCAGAACTGGGCAGCACTGGATAGCCTCCAAAGGGGCCTACTGGGATCCCCACAAATCCTGAAAATAGGGCTGAGAAATGCCCCATCAGAAAGCAGCGGTGCCCACCCCATGGTCAGGGTCTAGACAGCACGCCCACCACGCTACATCCAATGCCCTTAGCCACGTGCACCATTCTCACTCGCTTTGCACAAGTTGCGCCATTTCCACCCACTCCAGCTTATTGCTGAATCTGCGCCGTTCTTTCCTCCATCTTCCGTATTTCAGCAGCGCTGAGATGATGGTTATTACAGGCCGGGTGCTAATAACGGGGCCAGATCTCTGTAAACGGTTTAATTAGTGAATGAGCCTGGGGTGTTAATACGTTTACATGTGAATTCCTTCCCGTGACATTATATTAACAGCTGTCAGTGGCCCTCAGATCTGCAGCTGCAGGCCGGGTCGTGTTGGAGCAGATCGTCTGCAGCGCTCCTCCATGTTGTATGTCCACGGTTCTGCTCCTGTAATGACACCGCAGCGGTATAGTCTCTGGTGCTCGCTCCTCTCCTCTCAGAATGTGCGTTTTTTCTCGTCGGGTTTGGCGGCTCCTTATAAGACATTCTTTACATTAATCCTCTTTATCGACTCTTCTGTTTACCAACCTTCCTGAGAAAAGTGATTGGAGCGAGAGAGAGCCAAGGCCGTCCTTCCTCGTGCTCCTCCACGGAACCGGCCCGGACATGTCTCCCCTATGCAACCAACACATAACCCCCCACCATCCAAACTCCACCTAAACTGAGGGTGAACCTGCCTCGGCTCAAAACCAACCACATATCCCAACTTGTCGCAATTCATCCAAACACCTTCTGTCTCCTGCAAAGAAAAAAGAATCCCGGCGTGTAAAGAAAATAAGGAGATTGTGGAATTTCTGCACATTCGTGTCTGACGGCAGGTCACGTCCGGGGGTAGCATCCCGTATTACATGGGGGCACCTTTATCGGAAGGGTCTTTACTTCCCAGAGCGAGACATACCAGCTCAGAGGATGAAGAAAGCTGCACTGTGATGGTTTCCCATAGCAAGCAAAGAGTTAACGTAAATCTGCCCCTATGTTGTAGTATATAAATAGACTGATATAAAAGGGTTATCTCCAAAGAACGGGGGATCACTGGGGGGCCGACCACTGGGAACTTCCCGTCTGATTGGAGTGATGGATGAGCACTGCACCATTGCTCCATTCATTGTCTATAGGACTTCTGTAGGTTGCCCCGCACGACCCTCCACTATTTTCGACAGTCCCATAAACAATGAATGGAGCAGAGTTGCATGTAATCGACCTCTGCTCCTTTCAGAAGGGCCCTGTCCTTCCTTCTCAGGATCATTGGGGGTCCCAGAGGATGGACCCCGACCGGTCAAGTCAATATGGCATCACGATATACAAGGGAAATCAGTGCGGGAGGGAAGGGAGGAGGAGGAGGGTGCGCGGGAGTGATCGACTGGGTGCAAAAGTCTTACATGTCCTCAAATTCTTACTCGATGCCCCTGATCTCCAGGTGAGGGCCAACATGACACTGACAGCCCATCATCCTATGGTAGAGCAGGAAGACGTAAGACTCCATCCCTTACGCTGCAGCCCATGTGTGCCATAGAGCAATGATGTCGCCTGTGCCGTCCAGCTCTATGTGCAATGCGGGCCCAATAGGAATCGGATTGACCAAATATAAAATGTATTTATTTTTTCCATGGGGGATGGCATACAGGTGCCATCATTCCTTCTGTACCAGTCGTGACTTGTACTGTTTAAGATCACTGTACTTTTTTATTATACAACCTAAGAGGTGGATACAAGGTATCGACACACACCACTAAAGACAGAGGTATACTGAAAATATTGTACTGAAAATATTAAACTCTATTCAAAAGAATACAAAGTATAAAATATCATGAATCACAGGTATTATGAAACATGCACAAGAGATACAAAAGAGGAAAAGTTACTAAAGTAAGATACGAGTGGCAAAGTGGAGTAGTAACAGGCTATAAGTAAGTATGTGACAGATCTACCATGTGATTCATGATATTTTATATTTTGTATTGTATTGAATAAAATGTTATATTTTCAGTACAATACATTCAGTATACCTCTCTCTTTAGTGGTGTGTGGATACCTTGTATCTGCAGCGCCCCAGAGTCCTGGTCGTTGCAGTACTGTGGCTCCGCCACTAAGGGGAGCCATGGTGCGTTCGATGGCACTCAAGGAGTTCCTCCAATCAGGTATCACAGACACCAATATGTTTCACAGCTGGGCCTCCGGGGGGAGCTAAGGGTGCTATTCATTAGGCCACTCCCCACCATAGTGGGTAAACTGGGGGTCAGGCAGGAAGTTAGTAGAGAAAGCTGACTGGATCGAACGAAGCAACACCTAGTGAGAGAGGGTGTTCTGGAGGAAGAGACAGTAGGGTCTCTGCCAGGGGTGGGATCCTGGCAGAGGCTTGGCATTGAAAGAACGTAACGGGACCGTGCCTGCTCAGAATAGCGACGGTGCTCTAAGAAAGGATTAGAAGCGAGATAGATTGTGCTGAGTGAGAAACGAAATCAAGCAGAAGGAGAATACCAGCAGGGGTTTTGTTGAAAGAGGCAGCACCTTGCTGAGGCGCATTACCGGTGGCCGGAACGCCGAGGGAGTGGAATAATATACAGCTTTAAGCCATACTCCAAACAGCGGCAGGACAGTCAGTCTCAGGCGGGCTGTCTACCACATATCACCTATGAAGTCTTGGGGGGCAATTGCGGGAGAGGGGCGTCTCTAGGGTCCCGGAAGAACTCCAGGCCTACCTGACAAACGGGTGCCGTTCTTACTGTAACATCAGGAAGGGACGGAAGATTAGCAGAAGATCAGTTAATCGAGTTGTGAGGGAACTTAAGAAACAGACACAACAGTTGTGGGGTACTTTCCGTAAGCACAGCAGGGAAGGACTACAACACAAAGCGCTAAGAAGGAAGGCACTGATTTCCACCTGTGAGGAGAACTCTGGAAGTGCCATTGGACCGGCCGGACTTGCGCAGCCTGGTGGACCGGATTCTGGACTGAGGACCGAGAGATCTCCAGTAAAGAGGTAAAGAGACTGCAACCTGGTGTCCTCGTTATTTACCGCGACCTGCACCCCACAACTGCACCGCTACACCACCGTTAACAGCACCTATTTGCAACGGACGTCCCCCACTGACAGACAGGGCCACGGACCGGGTCTAGCCACCGTGACAACCCCAGGACTGAGATCCCAGAGGCCCGGTTCCGGGTACCCCTCGGCCCTGCGGCGGTGCGGGGGCGCTCCGCAACTTGGCGTCACGAACAGGATCTACTTAAGCCTGAAGAATCAGGTCATGTGTGCCTTGGAACTGTGATTTATCGTGCTTGGACTGTGCTTTATTACAAGGACTGTGTGTTGCCACTTGCCGCCAGAAGTTCCCGCCAAAACCGCCGCCATTACAGCGCTAAGGAAAGCGCAGGAGAAGAAGAAGGGCGTGGAAGTGGGCGTGAACAAGCTGAAGAGCGCGAAAGACAATGGCCGCCCAGTCTAAATATCTCGGCCCCTTGAGGACGTGTCCGTCAGCAGCCGAGATCCGCCTCCTGATCCTTAATGGTGGGCAGAGACAACGAAAACGAAACCGCCCACGAAGAAGAGAGCGGGAAAAGGACCAGGAAGAAGGAGCGAGCGACATGGAGGACGCCATGGCGAGCCACCCGGAGCCGGAGCGTGGGGTCGGAGCAGAGGACTCCCCCAGCCACCCGGAGGGGCACCGCAACCAGGCCTCCACCGCTGATGCTGAATTCCTGCAGGCCGGAGTGGACGAGCTCAGCGACCGACCCCGGCGGACGCAGCTGAGCACCGAGGCCGGGTGGAAGAAGGCCATCATCAGGAGCCTCACCGGACATCTGTCGGCAGCCTCATCTGGTCCGGAGCAGGGAAGAAGTCCCAGCGCTCCGAAGCTGGAAAGCAAGGCCCTGCCGGAAAGCGAGGTGCTGCAAGCAGAGATGACAGTGTCGCAGAACAAGGCCCTGCAGCCAGCGTTCCAGACCCCAGCGGAGACGGAGCAGACCGGCACCGGAGGAACCGCATCTGAAGCAGGTAGGAAGAGCCACCCTGCCCTGACGACCGACACCACCCCAGCGACTGCTAGTGCCACAGCTGCTGACTCCGTTCCAGTGACTGATCTTGCAGCAGCCGCTACCTCTGCTGCAGCAGATGCCCATACTCAAGCTGCGCAGACCTCCATCGCTGCGCATGATTTAATCGTACATGAAAGACGGATTAACGGCGTTTGTCCAGCACTGGGTGTAACCCTGGACCTCACTTTGCCCAGGCCAAGAAGGGTTAAGTGCCAGGTGCAGCCCTGGAAGCCGTCCAACTAAGCCTCGGAAACCTGAAACTGTAAATAGTTAACTGTTTATTTCCTTGCTGTTTTGCTGCTAAAACCCGTCCTGGGTTAACTCTTAAAGGGATCCCTTTGTTTACCCGGGATCCCTATTGCTTTTTATTTTTGCTTTCACTTTCATTTTTGCTTTTTGTTCCACAATGTTATAAAAACTGCGAAATCATGGACTGTGCATGATTTGAACTTTCTTGTAAATAGTTTGCACCTTCTTAAAGGTGCTTCCTACTGGTTTTGTTTAAAGACATTTTGCGAAGATACCATTCCGGAGCCTTTACATGGACTGGTAGGCTGAGAAGAAGAGCTACCTCAGAAAGACTTGATCTCCTCTTAAAGGGGAGGTTAGAATGGAACTTGAAAGTGATACTGTTTTAGAACAGTAATGTCAAGATAATGCTTTGAAGGAAATGTAACTGTTTTTCATGGAAAAGTTATGTGTGTTTAATTTGTTTAAAATGTGAGACCTAGATAATGTTCTTTGAAGAGAAAGATGCAGAAAGCCCGTAGGGGTAGATGTAGAGTTCCGTTTAATTAAAAGTAAAGAAGTAATAACGAAGGTGAGGATAGAAGGTAAACCCTGCGTCCCCATAGAAAGTTAGTTCGTTACTAAGGACAGAAAGTAGACCCGTAGGGGTTAGTGAGTGAGTCCTTATAGGAGCCAAGCAGAGTGAGCTCCATGCTCTCAAATTGAAAGGAATGTTATGTCTATACTATGTATAGTAGAGAAAGGCAGTAGGCCCTGGCTGAACGGGGCGGTCCTGTAAAAGAAAGGAGAGGCAGTAGGTCTGGTGCCATAGGGACAGGCGGTCCTGCAGGTTCAAAGTAGGAGAATGTGAAGTTACCTTGCCCTGTAATGTGATTATAGGAAGGCCTTTGATAAACTAAGAGTGTATGTTTCTTAAAGGCAATGTTAATTTATTGTTCCAGCATTTGCACTTAGTAGAATACCCGGTTGGGTAATGAGAGTTAATTGTAGCCTGTTGCTATGATATTTGATTATGTTTTGTAACGTTAAAGTGTCCTCACCTCCCATAAAGGGAAGCCTGTTCAAGTATGCTTATTGTTTTGCACTCAACAAATTTGTATGTCTTTTTGCTAACCTGTATTGTTGTTTTCTTCCCAGTCCCGGAGTACTGTGTTTAACCAGGGGGGAGTGCAGCGCCCCAGAGTCCTGGTCGTTGCAGTACTGTGGCTCCGCCACTAAGGGGAGCCATGGTGCGTTCGATGGCACTGAAGGAGTTCCTCCAATCAGGTATCACAGACACCAATATGTTTCACAGCTGGGCCTCCGGGGGGAGCTAAGGATGCTATTCATTAGGCCACTCCCCACCATAGTGGGTAAACTGGGGGTCAGGCAGGAAGTTAGTAGAGAAAGCTGACTGGATCGAACGAAGCAACACCTAGTGAGAGAGGGTGTTGTGGAGGAAGAGACAGTAGGGTCTCTGCCAGGGGTGGGATCCTGAAAGAACGTAACGGGACCGTGCCTGCTCAGAATAGCGACGGTGCTCTAAGAAAGGATTAGAAGCGAGATAGATTGTGCTGAGTGAGAAACGAAATCAAGCAGAAGGAGAATACCAGCAGGGGTTTTGTTGAAAGAGGCAGCACCTTGCTGAGGCGCATTACCGGTGGCCGGAACGCCGAGGGAGTGGAATAATATACAGCTTTAAGCCATACTCCAAACAGCGGCAGGACAGTCAGTCTCAGGCGGGCTGTCTACCACATATCACCTATGAAGTCTTGGGGGGCAATTGCGGGAGAGGGGCGTCTCTAGGGTCCCGGAAGAACTCCAGGCCTACCTGACAAACGGGTGCCGTTCTTACTGTAACATCAGGAAGGGACGGAAGATTAGCAGAAGATCAGTTAATCGAGTTGTGAGGGAACTTAAGAAACAGACACAACAGTTGTGGGGTACTTTCCGTAAGCACAGCAGGGAAGGACTACAACACAAAGCGCTAAGAAGGAAGGCACTGATTTCCACCTGTGAGGAGAACTCTGGAAGTGCCATTGGACCGGCCGGACTTGCGCAGCCTGGTGGACCGGATTCTGGACTGAGGACCGAGAGATCTCCAGTAAAGAGGTAAAGAGACTGCAACCTGGTGTCCTCGTTATTTACCGCGACCTGCACCCCACAACCGCACCGCTACACCACCGTTAACAGCACCTATTTGCAACGGACGTCCCCCACTGACAGACAGGGCCACGGACCGGGTCTAGCCACCGTGACAACCCCAGGACTGAGATCCCAGAGGCCCGGTTCCGGGTACCCCTCGGCCCTGCGGCGGTGCGGGGGCGCTCCGCATATCCACCTCTTAGGTTGTATGTAATTTTTACACACCCCATTTCTTAATTACAATGGGTCAAATGTTATTTTGACTTGAGGGTCCTTGTCATGTCCCACGACTTGAGAAATCATTTAATGTTTGCATTGTTTGTGTTCCATCCTTTCTTTCTAGGCAGAAGTTTGCCTTTCCCTTTATTTTGTCCCAACTCTCTCACTGTAGTCCTGTGATGTATGTTTGTTCACGCCCTTATTCTCCATTTTGTCATCATCCCCATATCTGTATGCATCCTATTACATGTCCTCTGTTGAATATTCCTTTTTACCTGCTGCTTTCATCATAATACAAGAATTTCAGTTAAAGCAATCCTCTTTTCCTGGAGTCTTCTTACATGAGAACGTGGCTGAGTTAAGCTATCTGATAAATCGGTATGAACGTGAGTACAGGTCAATACGGAAGCGCCCAAAAGAAAGGCCTATCCAGGCACCACTGCGTTCTACATACCCATGAGTCAGAATAGTAAAAAGGAATAGCCTGCCTTCAGAGACAGTAACTCAAGGTCTGTGCTGAACCTCAGTGGAAAAGGACATTTCCCAGATACACAGTAACCCAGTTCCCAGCCAGACCCCAGTGTGCATAGAAGCACACACTGCAGATAAACAGTGAGAAGTATAACCCTCATCATCCACTCTTCCTGCCTGCAAGCAAATCATGTCTGAAGCAAGGAATACAATGTCCCTACCAGACTTACAAACACAGGACAGAGACCCAGATCCCCATCCACCAGCTAGTGAAAGAGGAAAACGTACAGTTAAACCTACATGGAAAGTCATGGAGAATTTAGAGACTGAAAAATGTGTTGTATATAGTGATGTGTCTTCACTGTGGGAGAAAGTGCTGAGTCACATAGACACTGTATCAAGGCCTGCTTCTCATGAGTTACCACTTGAGGGAGCCCTAGAACAATTATGCACAGCATACCAAAGGTATATGGAGAAGACTGACCAATACATTATTCTCCTGAAGAAACTGAATTTGCCAGAGACTTTAAAAGAATTGCAAAGTTTCCAGCAGCTTAATTCTGAAAGGGACTGCACCGTACGCGACATTAAGACAAAGATAGAGGCTAAAATTGCACGGACACCAGATACATCATCTCGCTCATCCAAATCGTCTAAGCACTCAAAACGCTCATCTAGGTCAAGTTCATCAAAATATTCCACTCTCAGCCAGCAGCTTATAAGGGCACGTGCTAAGGCAGAAACGTCTAAGATACAAGCAGCCTTTGCGCAAAAGAGAGCAGAAATGGATGCAGCCACAGCACAAAAGAGAGCAGAAATAGAAGCAGCCAGAGCAGAAATGGATGCAGCCACAGCACAAAAGAGAGCAGAAATGGATGCGGATGCAGCACGCAAGGAAGCTCTGGAGAAGGAATGTGAGCACGCAACAGCCATGGCGGAGTTAAGGATCCTGGAGCGAGCTATCAGTGGGAGTCAAAGAGACAGCATCAGTTTGTGTGAAGTGGAGGCGGAGGACCCTATTGAACGCACAAGAGACTACGTGCTAAGCCAAAATGGCGAACCGCAGATCATCACTAACACTTCTGATGGCGTTCATGCTTCTCCAGGACACCAGGATGCCGATCAACTTACAGAACCCTACACTCAAGGTCAGTACAATGCTCCCAAACTTGAACTTCCTTCGTATTCCAGTATGCGCCAAGACCCTGCATCTCATCAAACTCCACAGGCTATTATCTACACGCAACCCAATATACCGGCAGGTCATTATACTCTCGACAACCGCACAGTGCCAGCTCCGCATGTAGCAGAGACTATACCCACCAAACCGGTTGCTGGACTAAATGCATATGCCACTCCATACTTACCCACGTTTCAAGTCCAAGACGTCTCCACTCCTATGTACAACACCGCTCAGCCCACATTCGTGCATCCTAAGTCAGAAAGAACAGACATGTCCGACTTCGCAAGGTACATGATTCGCCGCGAACTTACTAAAACCGGTCTCACAAGGTTTGACGACCAACCTGAAAATTACAGAGGTTGGAAAAATGCCTTTAGAACCGTAACTAGTGACCTCGGCATCACTGCTGCCGAAGAGCTGGACCTGCTAATCAGATGGCTAGGACCACAATCCACCGAGCGTGTCAAGAGACTCAGGTCTGTACATATCAGTAATCCAACGGCTGGTCTCATGGCTGCATGGGAAAGACTAGAGAAAAACTTTGGCAGTCCAGAAGCCATAGAGGACGCACTGTTCAAGCGATTACAGAGTTTTCCAAAGATATCAAGCAAGGACAGTTCAAAGTTCCTAGAGCTCAGTGACTTGCTGTTAGAGCTCCAGCTGGCCAAGGCAGACACCCACCTACCTGGCCTCCGCTACCTGGACACTGCTCGTGGAGTAAATCCCATTATCTCCAAGCTACCGTACAACGTGCAA
Organism: Ranitomeya variabilis; assembly: GCF_051348905.1. Classification (NCBI taxonomy): domain Eukaryota; kingdom Metazoa; phylum Chordata; class Amphibia; order Anura; family Dendrobatidae; genus Ranitomeya; species Ranitomeya variabilis. The sequence continues at coordinate 233,308,588 of NC_135238.1, forward strand.
GAAAGGTGGACTACACTAGGGTCAAAATACAAGAAAGACCATCAAGTGTCATTTCCTCCATTCTCCTACTTCTGTGAGTTTATAAAAGACGTGGCAGAGCGCAAGAACGACCCAAGCTTTTCTTACCAGGAATCCAGTGGCCCAGCTTCACCTCCTTCTAAATACGTCAGCGCACGCTCGAACGACAGAAACCGCAGAGGTCCAGTGTCAGTGAAGAAGACGGATATTCTTCCCTTACCAACACCAGCCCCAGACAAGAGTAACAAAGGTGAAAAGATAGAGAACCCAAATCGTGAATGTCCCATCCACAAGAAGCCACATCCCTTAAAAAGGTGCATCGGCTTCAGGAAGAAACCGCTCCAGGAACGCAAGGAGCTTCTAAAGAGGTTCGGGGTATGCTACAGATGTTGTGCTTCTACTGAACACCTTGCTAAAGACTGTAAAACTACAATTAAGTGCATGGAGTGTGACAGTGAGGACCACGTACAAGCACTCCACCCATTCCGTCCTGACTCTACACTTACTCCTTCCCCCACCACGAGCCATGGCGGGGAGGACGCAGCTCAAACTGCAAGCCATACCACAATATCTTCTTCATGCACAGAAGTCTGCGGAGAAGACCTCTGGGACAAGTCCTGTGCGAAGATTTGCCTGGTGAACGTATATCCCAACGGTCACCCAGAGAAAGCCGTGAAGGTGTACGTCCTTCTGGATGATCAGAGCAACCGATCACTTGCAAGGTCAGAACTCTTTGATATGTTTAACTTAAAGGGAAATGCCTACCCTTACACCTTAGGTACCTGCAGTGGTGTTACAGAGGTTTATGGGAGAAGGGCCAGTGGTCTTACAGCGACATCTCTCGAGAACACCGTCGAGATACCGTTACCTACACTGGTCGAGTGCAACCAGATTCCATCCAATCGAGAAGAGATCCCAACGCCAGAGGCTGCTCTTCATCACCAACATCTCAAGGGGATAGCAAACAAGATACCAGCCCTCAACAACAGTGCAGATATCCTGATTCTGCTAGGCAGAGACATCCTCCGGCTGCACAAGGTGCGTCAGCAAATTAATGGACCACACGATGCACCATTTGCCCAACGCTTAGATCTAGGCTGGGTAATCATAGGCAATGTTTGCATACACAAGATGAAGAGACCTAACAACATCTCCTCTTACAAGACACACATTTTGTCAAATGGTCGCAGCACCCATTTCCAACCATGCCCACATCACTACTGGGTGAAAGAGAAAGTGAGCAACACCAAGTGGCAACAGGAATCCTTCAACAACATGAACACACTCCAGTCCTGGGAAGAAAACCTCGGGTCATCAGTGTTCGATTCCACAAGTAATGACAACAAGTTGGCACCCACAAGGGAAGATAAAGAATTTATAAAGGTTATGGATAAAGAATTTGTTCAAGACGACTCCAACAGTTGGGTAGCTCCTTTACCCTTTCGTTTCCCAAGAGTGAGGTTGCCGAACAACCTGCAGCAAGCAACTGCAAGGTTCTCATCCTTAAAGCGTACCCTAAAGAGGAAACCAGAGATGGAGAAGCATTTCATTGACTTTATGCAGAACATCTTTGACAGAAATCATGCTGAACCTGCGCCACCACTGAGGGAGGGAGAAGAATGTTGGTATCTTCCATCCTTTGGTGTCTATCACCCTCGCAAGCCTAATCAGATCAGAGTGGTGTTTGACTCCAGTGCTCAGTTTGAAGGCCTCTCTCTCAATAACCTGCTCCTAACTGGGCCCAACCTGAACAACAGCCTCCTTGGAGTATTGATCCGCTTCAGACAAGAACCTGTTGCCATAATGGCCGACATTCAGCAGATGTTTCATTGCTTCATTGTGAAAGAAGACAACAGAAACTATCTTAGGTTCCTATGGCACAAGGACAACAACGTCAACAATCAGGTCATAGACTACCGGATGAAGGTCCATGTCTTCGGCAACAGTCCCTCACCTGCTGTGGCGATCTATGGACTGAGACGGACAGCCCAGGAAGGTGAGAGAGAGTACGGTTCCGATGCTCGGCAATTTGTAGAGAAGAACTTCTACGTGGACGATGGGCTCAAGTCCTTGCCCACAAGCGAAGATGCAATTGACCTACTCTCCAGAACACAGGAAATGCTATCCACATCAAACCTCAGACTCCACAAGATTATCTCTAACAGTCAAGAGGTAATGAACGCGTTTCCATCTGAGGACCATGCCACAAACCTAAAGGACCTCAACTTGGGTTCCGATGTTCCTCCAACACAGCGCAGCCTTGGTCTACTGTGGGATATCAAACGGGACACCTTCACTTTCCAAGTGTCACCCTATGACAAACCCTTTACCAAACGAGGAGTCCTATCTGTCATAAATAGCATCTATGATCCTCTCGGGTTTGTAGCACCCATCACTATTCAAGGCAAGATACTGTTAAGACAGCTTACGGCCGAGAACACGGATTGGGACACCCCGCTCCCAACTCAGAAACAGCAAAGGTGGGAGGCGTGGAAGAAGTCTCTGAAGTTCTTAGAGCAACTCCAAGTCCCACGTTGTTATTCTCCAAGATCACCTTTGACTGCAATCAGAAGAGAAGTTCATATTTTCTCTGACGCATCTACAGAAGCCATAGCCGCAGTAGCTTATCTGATGACCTTAGGAGCTAACAAGGTACACTGTGGTTTCATCCTGGGTAAAGCCAAGTTAACTCCAAAGCCTGCACACTCTGTACCCAGACTCGAGCTTTGCGCTGCGGTATTGGCAGTAGAAATTGCTGAAGTTGTACAAGACGTAATGAACGCGTTTCCATCTGAGGACCACGCCACAAACCTAAAGGACCTCAACTTGGGTTCTGATGTTTCTCCAGCCACACTTCTCACACAGAAGATTGGAGCTGCTACAGTTCCGCCTGCGAACTTCGATAATAAGGACATTTACAGACGTCAGTGGAGGCAAGTACAACACCTGGCTAACGTGTTTTGGCATCGATGGAAGACCAAATATTTACACTTGCTTCAAAACCGTCACAAATGGCAGACGCCCAGTCCCAATCTCCAAGAAGGAGACCTTGTTCTCTTAAAGGACAAAGAGGCTCATCGTAATGACTGGCCAATGGGACTTATCACCAAAGTCCTACCCGGTGAGGACGGAAAGACTCGTAAGGTAGAAGTTAAGGTGACAAAAGGGGGCTCTACCCGAACCTTCTTCCGCCCGGTCACTGAACTCGTGCTGCTTCTACGAAAGGAGGACATCACATGAACTGAACATGCTCCTGGACGTTGTTCACGGCGGGGAGCATTCCTCCTCATTCCCCAGTTTATTGAATGTTGACATTTTCCATTGGATTGAACCCTTAACATTC